>NC_071992.2:120025833-121330000 GCF_028885655.2 Pongo abelii
ATAGTTGGGGCTAGAAGGGTGACTCACATAGGAACTTACAGATCATATTTAGGATTTTGGTTTTTATCACATAAAATGGGAAAGTTTGGATTAAAGTGACACAATACTACTTTTTTTTTTTTTTTTTTTTTAGTAAGATGATGTCAATTACTACATTGAGAATACCCTGAAGAATTAAGATTGTAAACAGGGAACATTGTTAGAAGGTTTTGCACTAACCCAGGAAAGAGATGATAGTGGCTTAGACCAGCATGATAGCAGTATAAGTAGTTGGATTCTGAATAGATGTTGAAGATAGAGCCAACAAAATTTCCTAACAAGGTAAAAGAGAACTAAAGATTCAATAATGACATCCAGGTTTTTAGCCTGAATAGAAAAATAATGGAGTTTCTAGTAACTAATACAGGAAAATACTTGAGAATAATAGATTGAGTGGGAATATCAGGTGCTCAGTTTTGGATATGATAAGTTAGAGATGCTGTTAGACATCCAAGTGAAGATGCCAAATTAAATATGGTCTACATTTCATATTAGAGGTGTGGACTGTAGCTATAAATCTGGGACTCATCCTTATAAAGAGTTATTTACCACCGTAAGACTGGTTATCAAGAGGACAAGTGGACACATGTAGGTAGATAAAGAAGAGGTCCAAGAAGTGTAAACTGCACCACTTTGATATTTTGAAGTTGAGAAGATGAAGCAGCCAGAGATGGAGAAAGTGGGAGAAGAGGAACAAGTTAAGAAATTACTTGAAGGAGAGAATTATCAAGAATGTGAAATGATCATCAGACTTAGCAAGTAAGAAGTCACTATGTTGACCTTTATTAAGAGCAGTTTCAGTGGATAAGGGCTAAAGGACTGATTAGAGGGGATTCAAGGAAAGAGAGGAATGGAGACAGCTAGTGCAGACACCTTTGAAAGGCTGTAAAGGGAAGAAAAGAAAAATATCTAGAGCTGTGAGGAGAGGTCAAAGAAACAGAATACATGAAGGCTATGTGGGAAACTTCTTGTTCACTTGGCTTCTTCCGATCCAGGTCTGCCACTTGGCTGTGTAATGCCATGTGGCCTCGAACCATGTGCTTGTAGTTTACCAAGATATCTATCAGTGTTCTGTGACTTAGCTCCTTGATTTAGAATCAAAGACTTTTAGATTTGGAAGGGACATTATAAATCTTTTGTTAAAACTATTTTCCCTTATAGATAAAGGAGGAGAATTCTGGAGGATAACTACCTTTCTTCAATCCACATAGCAGCAGATCTGTAGTCTAGACTGTTAATCTCATGTGTTGATATACCATGCCTCTTCATAGCATTCTATGACACTGTTCTAGATTGTGTTCTCTTTGCATGGACTTCAACCGGTTTTGTTGTTGTTGTTGTTTTTAGACATTAGCTAAAGATGTAGTTCAACCAATGTCTGCTATTTTAAATGTGTTGTACTAGGTAGCCATTGAGGATGCAAAGATGAACAAGATATATTTCTTGCCTTTGGGGAGCTCCCAAGGGAATAAATAATATAATGATAAGAAATAAAACATAGCTGGTAAAATTACTCTATAATGTGTAACTTATATAAAGTGTCTTAAGATTGTGGTACATATTCAGGGTCAATTTTATAAGGAGAAGGTAAGTTTCGAGAGGTTCTGGGTAGGTTTTCAGTCCCAAATATTTCTCCCATTACCTGTCATAGTATTTCATATTCCACTATTACCTAATGGCTTGTTTTCATAATACAAAGCTTTTAGCCTTTCTGGAACACTGAAATATAAATATTCTTGAGGGCACTATCCCAAGCTATTATCACATACAAATTTTCATAGAAAGCAAGTGGGTGGAGAAAATCAAGTGTAGGAAAAAGGATGCTGAAAGATGTGGTAGAGTGCTAGTTGTCTTGGAAGGGTTATAATGGCAAAATCTGTCCATTCTAAATTATATTATTTGCTGTGTAGATATGCTATAAATTTACTTTTTAAAATAACTTGGTATATTAAAATTGCTTAGAACAAATAGTTGTCACATAATAGGCCAGGTGCAGTGGCTCACAGCTGTAATCCCAAAGCTTTAGGAGGCCTGCTTGAGGAAAGGAGTTTGAGACCAGCCTGGACAACCTAATAAGACCCTGCCTCTACCAAAAACAAAAAAAATTTAAAAATTACCCAGGCATAGTGGTGCACACCTCTAGTCCCAGCTACTCGGGAGCTTGAGGCAGGAAGATCGCTGAGCCCAGGAGTTTGAGGCTCCAGTGAGCTGTGACTGCACCACCACACTCCAGCCTGGGTGACAGAGGGTGACTCTGTCTGTAAAGCAAATATACAAACAAATAAGTTTGAAGTTGGGAAGATGAAGCGAAACAATACTTGTTTCATAATAATTACTATATAAATGTTAGTTATTATTACTGTAATTTCTTAGTAATGTCTCGCTATAATTTTGTATTTTCGGCACAAAATCTGAAAATTTTAGTTTTATATTTAAAGTCAAATTAAGTCTGATTATGATCACCCTGAAGCAGTTGTTAAACGTACATATACATAGATATATACACACACACATACACACACACACACACACACACACAGACACAGTAATGTACCACATAATGCTGTTTTGGTCAATAACAGACTCCATATACAACAATAGTCTCATAATATTATCATACTGTGTTTTTCCTGTACCTTTTCTATATTTAGATATGTTTAAATACATATATACTTATCGTTGTGTTGTAATTGCCTGCAGTATTTAGTGTGGTAACATGCTGTACAGATTTGTAGCCTAGGAGCAATAAGCTATATCAAATAGCCTGAGTATATAATAGGCTACCCCATCTAGGTTTGTGTGAGTACACTCTGTAATCTTTGCACAATGACAAAATCACCTAACAATGCATTTCTCAGAACATATCCCTGTCGTTGAGCAATGTATGACTGTATATAGTTTAGTAGATTTTTGGAAATTAGTAATCATGATGCTATTTTTAATCAAATGACTTGCATAAGAAACAATACCAGGGTGGAAATAAATAGAATTGGATTGCAGTATAAGTTATTTCATAATGTGCTAATACATTTCTACATATTTCAATGCATGTGTAAAAATCAATATGCAAATTTTAGGATACTTTTCTCTAGGCCAGAGAACTGTTCAATCCATTAGGATTTAACAAAAGGTAAGAATTTTTGGAGATGTGGCTGATAAAGTCTAAAGTCTCAAATAGTTTTATTTCCAATTTATTGTTTATGTTTTATTATTGTGTGTTAATTTTGTTTGGTTTTGGAAAGTTAACATCTACAACCTTCCTAATTGGCTGTTAGTGATTAATTCTTTGCCAGGATTATATAGACTAAACCCTACCGTATCACCTATTAAAAAGTCAGATCCCTGAAAATACACAATGAGATGGAAAAAAAAATTTTGTTCCTTTAATGTGTACAATTTCTACATTGTTTCAAATACAGATAACCTTATAAATAAGAAAGAAAGAAAAGGAAAGAGGGAGGAGAGGGGGAAAAATAAAAACAAACAAACATATTTAAAAAGTTTACAAAGGAACCAAAAGTGATAGTTATTTTGACAGTCTTTGTAATTAATGATTGCTTCTGCAGGCATTCTAGGTATTGGATAACATTTAGGGTGTTAGGATACAACAGTGATGAAGGATTTTGGCTTTGTTTTGTTGCCTCTGTCTATTCTCATGAATGCTGCTAGGGCAGGGAGAATGTTAGCACCTATATCTTAATTTCCAAATTTGATTAATATCTAGCTAGGAATGGATTTTATGGTGGAATTGGTGGATATTTCCTAAGTATATCATTCCCTCCCAACTTAGATAAATGACCATGTGTCCAAAATTAATATGAGAGAGATTCAGGGATACTTTAAAATACCAGGGGATTTATCATATGTTTTTGAGCAGGATGGACATTCAGTCACATCTGTATTAAGAAAAGTAACTTGGTGACAGCAAGCAAGATGGACTTGAAAGAGAAGAAACTGAGGGCATGGGACCATTTAGGGCAATTCAGTCATCTGGTATTTGATGGCCTGAACTAAAGCAGAGGTTGGAATAAAGAGGAAGGAATGCACTTAAGATTTCCTCTTCCCATTCATAATCCATAAGCTTAAGTGTACCTGTTGTTTAAGTGAAGTACTTTTAAATGAATATTTCTAATTTCTTTTCCTAACCTTTCCTTTCATTCTGGGAGACGTTTCCCCTTTAATTTACTTTTGTTTCCCTTTTCTCATCTTATTTCTTCTATGCTTCCAAAGTCCCAACTGACTAATCAAATTTAGGAAAGAACTCCCTTTCACCTCATACCTTCCTGCAAACTTAGTCATTCTTCAAGGCCATATCATTGTTGACTTCCTAAATGCAATCCTTAAATCATCTTCTCTTTGTTGTTGAAAGTAACTTAATCTTAGGAAGGTGATATGATACAAGAGAAAGAGTGTAGTTCTTGAAACTTTGTCTCAGGACCTGCTTTACAATGTACTAACTGTGTGACTCTAGACCCTTGCCCCAAGTTAGTTCATCTGAGAAAAGGAAATTGTAACATATTCCTCTCATTCCCAGTATGCTACCTTGAAAATCAAGTGATGTAATGAGTATGAAATTGTAAACTAAGATAATTTTTCAGTGCTTATCCTTATCTGTCAGTTCTATTTTCTCACCTGTATAAACCACCTAATAGAAGGTCCCATCTGTGTTTTGTAGGGTCAAATGTGATGGCATCTGTGAAAGCATATTGGAACATATAATATTATACAAATCTTACTAATAAATGAATTTATGCTATTTTATTTTATTTAGAGAAAGGGTCTCACTGTCATTCAGGCTGGAGTGCAATGGTGTGATAATAGCTCACTGCAGCCTTGACCTCCTGGGCTCAACTGATTCTCACACCTCAGCCTTCCAAGTAGCTGAACTACAGGCACATGCCACTATGCCTGGCTAATTTTTAAAAGTTTTTTTAGAGATATCTCTAAAAAAAAAAAGATCTAAAAAAAGAGAACCTATGTTGTCCAGGCTGGTCTCAAACTGTATGCTCTTTAAATTATAGTGTTCAGGTAGAATTGGCTACATGTTGTGATGAAGACTAGCTAGAATATAATTACTTTGCAGACATATGGGTTTCTTAAATATTACTTACTAAAAAGTCACCTCATAGTTAAGTCTCCATGAATATAATCACTCTTCAAATTACCTAATATTTATTAAATCAAGCTTTAATCTACAAGTTAAAGATGGGATACATATAATTATCATTTAAGAATTTCAAATCTTAAAGCTTGTTCCTCTGTATTTTATTGAATTTTAAAAACAAATTAACTTTTAATTACATGCCATTTTAATTAATTCTGTTCTTTTTATGACTTTAATTATGTTTTAAAAATAGATGCTTGAGTTTCAGTATAAAGCTTAATAGTAGTCACATTTGGAACTTCTGGAAAATCTTGTAAACTCTCAGTGCCTCAATTTCACCATCTCTATTATAGGTACTCTTCTGTAAAATCCCATTTGACGAATCAACTTAAGATCATAAGATGTAAGAGTAACTAATTTTAGAGGTGGAAATAACCTTATAAATTTTCAAGACCAGCTTTGTCACATCAAATATAACAAATCTAGATGTCAGAGAGGTTATCAAGATGTTACCGGAAAGGAGCCCTGATCAGACTCCAAGAGAGGATTCTCGTATCTCAAACAAGAAAGAATTCAAGGCAAGTCCACAAAGTGAAAGCAAGTCTATTAAGAAAGTAAAGGAATAGAGAATGGTTACTACATAGGCAGAGCAGTCTGCTGCTGGTTGCCTATTTTTATGGTTATTTTTGATTATATGCTAAACAAAAGATGGATTATTCATGAATTTTCCAAGAAAGGGGTGGACAATTCCCAGAACGGAGGGATTCTCCCCTTTTTAGAACATATAGGGTAACTTCCTGACATTGCCACGCCATTTGTAAACTGAAATGGCACTGGAGTAAGTGCCTTTTAGCATGCTAATGCATTCTAACTAGCATATGAGCCATGAGGACAAAGAAGTCACTCTCGTTGCCATCTTCGTTTTGGTGGGATTTGGCTGGCTTCTTTACTGCATGCTGTTTTATTAGCAAGGTCTTCATGATCTCCTGTCTCGTCCTGTGACTTAGAATGCCTAACATCCTAGGAATGTAGCCCAGCAAATCTCAGCCTTATTTTACCCCGCCCCTGTTCAAGATGCAGTCGCTCTGGTTCAAATGCCTCTGACAAAACTTGCCTAAAGTTATAGGCCTAGTTAATGGCAGAGATATTCCACCAGCCAGCTTTCCTGGCTCAATATGGTGACATATATATTACCTTTTCTGTCAGTCATTGATAGCTTTGATCTAGTTCTTTCATTGTCTTAAGCTGATATTCATAAATTTATGGTTATTGGAACTTTTCTGTTACCAGCATATAATACTTTTCAACAAATATTTGCTAATTTCAAAGGTTTATTTTTTCCTCCACATTTCAGAAAATGCTGTCTGCCAATTTACAGATAGGCTGACTATTTTTAAAACAGCCTATTTCTTCTTCTGTGTACTCAATCTTGCTTCAGAAGGTAGAATGTCATCTATTTTTTGGAACATCACAAATTTATGAAATGGCAGAAGGTGAAATAGCTTCTAAAAATGATAGCCATGTAGCATTTGATTTTGGGAACAACTCTGTAACACTTGTAAAATCTTTCTTAATTATTCGTAGAGAACAAAAAGTGTAGGTCATTCAGAATCAACAAATACTTTAATATTAATGAGATTCTTTTTCCCAACATGGGGAAAATACTCTGTTGTTTTTTGCATTACCACAGATTAATGCTGATCAGGGAGCAGTAGTGTATCCAAAATCACCTATATTTGATGTTACAGTATAGCATATTTTTCCATTTTTGGCAGTGGTTTCATCTTTCCAGTTATGTTTTACTTAGCTTGATATTATAAAATATGTTAGTATTCCACTATTTATGGCTAAAGGTAGATAGGATACCAGAGCATTGTGTATGGCATGGTGAAACTCTATAAGGATTAAAATACACATAGAGCCTGGCAAGGTGGCTCATGCTATAATCTCAGCTACTCAGGAAGCTGAAGCGGGAGGATAACTTGAGACCAGGAGTTCAAGACCAGCCTGAGTAACATAGCAAGATCGTGTGGCTAAAATATTTCTTAAATAAAAATAAAATATACATAATTAATAACTAATTGACTTATAGTATGGCTTTAGAAACATATAAATAAAAAGAAAGGCAAGTTATAAGATATATAATTATTTGTGAATGCTACTGTGAGAATAAGATTAAATGGTGGCCAGTGAATCTTTTGTTCCATGGCCTATAAGGCCCTACATGACCTGTGCTCCCCCACTTCCCATCTCCATTACTACTTTAACCTCATCTATTACTTTTTTCTTTGTTTGTTATGCCCCAGCCAAAGTGACCTCCATGCTTTTCTGGAACGTATCAGACATGCTTCTAACTCAGGACATTTGCACATGCTGCTCCTCTGCCTGGAATACCTTCTCTTTAAATAACCATGTGGCTAACTCCCTTACTATCTTAAGTTCTATACTAAAAAGTTGCCTTCTTAGAGAAGACTTCCCTTCCTGCCTTATCAAAAATTTCATTACCTCTGGGTATTTTATTTCCTTCTTACCTACTTTGTTTGTCTTTTTAGCATTTGTCAATATTTAGATCATAGTATATTTTACTTATCTTGTTTATAATCACTCTCTCCCATTAAAATATAAACTTTATGAATGTATGGGGTTTTGCCTGTTTTGTTTGTTGTTATATCCCTGTAGCCAGACATGCCTGGATTATAGTAGGTGCTGAGTATATATTATTAAATGAATGATTGTTAACCACATGAGAAAAATTATAGATAACCTTAGATGAGCCAAGTAACTCATATTCAATGATACCAAGCTGTTACTACTAAATATCTTTGTCTTCCTTTATCAAGATTTTTATTGAAATAATATCTCATAGCATATAAATGTTTGTCATTTATGAAGAGACTAAATATGATAATAAAATAGCCATTTTATCTCATGTATTGAAATGTATTTATGAATTTTCTCTTGATGTTTCAAAATTTCTACATTGTAATTCTACATAAACATTTCATTTCATCACAATAAAACAATGTTTAGTAAAATGCTTATTTCTAAAATAAGCTAGTATGTATTATTTAATATAAACTAAGAAAAGACCTTTGTTAAACCATTTTAATTATTAGTTTATTCATACCTTGACTGCATTCATTTTATTGAAAATAAAGTTTGGGATATACTGGAAGTAAATTTTAGTGCTTTGGAATTTGAAATCTATTAAGCAAAATTTTAATGTTACATTTCTACATTTAAAATGTTAACTGCATATTACATAGTTTATGTGAGAATTTAGGAAAAATATCCCCCAAAATCCCATAGATCCCCGAAGTATATTTAGATTCTTGTTATGTATATTATCTAATGTTTCTGATAAGCTCTGATTATTATTTTTGATTTATACTAGAGGTTACATGGGAAGACCAGCAGAAAAAGGTGAATGGTACAATAAGTGATGACAAACCATTGCCGAAAAAGAAACACCAATCTGAGACAGGTTTGTCAGGGTTTGGAAACCATATGAAAGCATGAGACTACGAGCATTGCATTTCATGCTTTTTAAAATGCGTGTGTGCTTGTTGTACCTCATTTTTCTCATTTTGGTGTGAACTTGATAGTGTGTAGATTCCATTTAGATTAGAGTGGTAAATACTTTATTTCAAGATTTGTTTAGAAAACTAATTACACATATTTTGGGAAAAATATAATTATTTTATTATTATGAAGATTAGTCCTTTAGGGAAAAAATGACTAATTTAAATACAGATGGTCATCCACTTTACACATTTGATTATATTGACTAAAATTGAAGTACTTTAATGCAGAGGTACTTGCTTCACTAAAAAGTACAATAAAAGCTCAATATACTATCTAAAGTTTGTCTTTGTAGGATATTTCTGTTATTTAATTGCAAATGCTATTGAGATATTTATACCATATATTAGTAATTATTTATTTACAATCTCTGGAGATAAAAAATATCACCAACCACAAGGAAGAGGGTTAGCATAGTATGTGAATTCAATAAGGAGTCTCTTCAAACTGTTAATTCTACCAGTGAATTGAAACAAAGTGTTTTTGTTTTCCTCTCCCTTTCTTATTTTTTTTGTGGAGAGATATGATTAACCCATTTGTGCTGGAGGTTGCACATTTTTGTGTGTGAAAAATCAGACCTTGGCAATGACCTTAAGCAGTAGGATATAAATAACTCCCACGAGCTTAGCATTCCAATTATGGAACACTAGGCATAAATGGGTTAAGTAGAAGACAAAACTTGAACCAAGAATAAAATGGAAAAAGGCAAAGTGCAGAGATAATTGATTAACTAAAAAACCAGTACTACTTTTAATTAGTAATTGGATGAGAATACATTGAAATTTTCATTGAAAATTTAAAACTTCAAATGGAGTTTTACTAATGATATTATAATTAAAAATAGTTGTGTCTGTAGTAATAGTGTTAAAGTATTTTTATGTGCTGACTCGTTATTTCACGTTACAGCTCTAAAACCCATATTTTAAAAGATGTCAATGTAAAAATTAAACTAGTCTTTAACAAGTATTTGTTGCCATCCTGCTGTATTCCAAACATTATACTTGGCACAGACCTATTAGTGTAGACAAGACAGATATAGCAATTACCCTCACACAGCATATTATGTCTGCAAAAATACATAATTTAAAAATAATTATAATAATGATTAAGCTATTACAATTGTAGTAAGTGCTATTAAGGAGAATAGGATGCTTTGAGAACATGTATCATGTAACATAAGTCTGAAGAGCAAAGAAAGATGGCATAGTGCTAATAACTTAATCTGTGAATTATTTTTTAGTAAAACAGTGCATACTGAAAATGTAATAAAATAAACTGGAATTCACATTGGGAATTTAAATTTATTCGTAAAGTTGTAAGAAAATATATATTTTTTCAAATCTTCAGTTAATATCAGTTTATTGGGAAAATAGTGATTAACTTAATATATTTAAGGATATTTTTAAGTAAACAAGATAAATATAAAATTAATGTTTTATGTTATGATTTATATATCAAAAATTATTACTGTAAACCTCTCCCCTTGCTACATTGTGTGATACAGGTTATCCTTGATCATAAACTATTATTTATTTGTTGTCCACTTTGTCATCATGTCCAATACATGAATATGTTTATGGCCATATGTATCTATGTAAATAAGTTACATTGTATATTAAAACACAAAACAATGCAATGTTTAAAAAATATTTTGACATCTCAGAAACACAACATTTTAAAGATCTATTTTAAATATTTTACTTAGTTGAATTTAACTATAATGCCTTAATGTGATAGTTGAAAATGATTATAGTTTTTTTTTGTGTGGCGATTATTTATTTTCCTGTATACTAGGAAAATTGGTCCTGGAAATTGAAACCCTAAATGTCGTGAGTAAGTATGCAATATTCTAAGGCAGTAAAAACAATGTTAAATTTTAGTGCTTCATAAATATTCTTATCTGTTTGTTTCTAAAAGGAAATTGGGATATTTAAAGAATATTTTTAATTATCAAAACTTTGGAGTGATAAAATGGGAGGAAAGTAGTAGGATGTAGGTATAGCAGATTATATTTCAACAACATGTTTATATATGCCTATGCTTTACAGAAGACATATTTGGAGTTATTTCTTTTATGTTTAAGTGCATTTATGATATTAATAATCTATTGATTATAAAGTGCTTAATATATAATTTTCATGTGCTGAAATCTAAGAAACCCACTTCAATAAATTGTCAAAGATTCCTTGTCAAAGGGTTAATGTGGCAAACTTGTGGCATCAGAAAAACTGTATGGGAATGAGCCCAAACTTGAGACGGAAAGTTGGCTGTGCATCAATGGCATATATTGTTTTCTTTTTCAATTGGTGTTTTATGAAAATCTATGCCAGAACAATTTATAATACCTGGGAATTTGCCATTTCTGGGATGTTTACTAGCAATAAAAATAACACTTGAAATTTTTATTTTAAATGTGAGACTATAGAACCAAGGAGCTAAATGGCATGACATGGACTAGAAAACGAGTTAACAAGTATTTGGATGAATTTTGAGTACTATGACTAGTAACTGCTTTTTTAAAAGAATGATCTTGGTATTTCTGAACTGGGATGTCTTGAGAGGATTATCAGCAAAAGAAGTGATTTACTTGCAGTATCTTTTTTTTTTTTTTTAAACAGAATTTCACTCTTGTTGCCCAGGCTAGAGTGCAATGGTGCGATCTTGGCTCACTGCAGCCTCCACCTCCTGGTTCAAGCAATACTCCTGCCTCAGCCTACCAAGTAGCTGGGATTACAGGCACCCGCCACCATGCCTGGGTAATTTTTGTATTTTTAGTAGAGACGGGGTTTCACCATGTTGGCCAGGATGGTCTCAAACTCCTGACCTCAGGTGATCCGCCCACCTGAGCCTCCCAAAGTGCTGCAATTACAGGCATGAGCTACAGCGCCCAGCCCTACTTGCAGTATTTTTACCTTAAGTGACATCAGTATAGATAAAGATCACTGGGAAATGTAATATTTGTCATATTAATAATTTTTAACTTGTGAGTTTATCTTTCCTTATAGTAATTAGAAATGTTTATGGGAAAAGAGCACATTTACACATAAAATATTTTAGGCTGATATTTTAATTACCATACAAAAAAGTAGTGGGAAAGCTCCCTTAAATTAGAAGTTCTTCAGGCTTAATGAATGTTTTGGAAGTGATACAATTTTGCATATTCTCCAAAATTAGTCTTAGAAACTAATCTTGGACTTACATAGTTCAGAATTTATTTATTTGGACATATAACTTTAAAATGATTATGAGCTTTGATTTGTTATTTTCTAATGTAAGTTATGCTACATCTAGGAAAATCTTGAATTGACAACAGCTATTGTTATTGTAACTGAAACCATAACGCGCTCTTTAAGACTTGTATCTTATATGGAAAATAACTCTGTTTTTTTTTTTTTTGTAAAAGTGAAGGCAACTAAACCGTTTGCTGATGTACTGTATGATTTAACAGTATTTTTGAAAATTGAAAATATTCAGAGTAACAAATTGTGTTTTACAACTTACTATAATATTTTAATGTGTACATAAGCTCCTAGATTTGGCATTATTTGCTTTAATTAATATATTAACCTTTAATTTTTTTCTAACATGTACATTACCATATTGTGTTCTTTATGGAATTTATAAGTATAGTGTAGGTAGGGTTTTTTTTTTACTTAATTTTACCTTTGGAATTATATTTTATAAAATGTATCTTTAGGAAAAGTAAATATTCAATTAAGTATTTTGTTAGTGAATTTTATACTGTAAAATTTTTTTCTTGAGTATTTTGATACTTTGTACTTTTGTTTCTTTTTATTCTTGAATGTTTAAGATTTCTTAAAAGTAGAAAAAATTTATTTTAGTCTAAAGCAGTATTCCACATCAGTCTTCTTATTAAATGCTAGTTTAAGCCATCCAGTCTGGAAAAAGGAATCAGGGTTCTGTTCTTGGTCATTATCAGCAGTTGATAATTTCTGAATTGTTGTAAAATAAACATATTTTATTCTTAATTGAAAAAATTTATGTAAGACAAACATGTTTTATATGACAAATCAGGTGATAGAATTTGGAATTAAATACTACTAGTATCTTAAGAAGTAAATAACACATTCTTTCATAGTAACCATGAAGTGAAACTTCATGATTTATGAAGTTAGTTGCTCATTTAAAATTTGTTCAGTTTTTTCTGCATATACAGATAAGTTTGTAATGCCAATCCTATTTTTCAGTAACCATCCTTCTTATGATAAACAGCATGCTATAGTTTGGAAATAAAATTTATTTTATTTTATTTATTTATTTATTTATTTTTGAGATGGGGTCTCGCTCTGTCGCCCAGGCTGGAGTGCGGTGGTGCAATCTCGGCTCACTGCAAGCTCCGCCTCCTGGGTTCACGCCATTCTCCTGCCTCAGCCTCCCATGTAGCTGGGATTACAGGTGCCTGCCACCATGCCTGGCTAATTTTTTTGTATTTTTACTAGAGACAGGGTTTCACCATGTTAGCCAGGATGGTCTCTATCTCCTGACCTCATGATCCGCCTGCCTCGGCCTCCCAAAGTGCTGGGATTACAGGCATGAGCCACAGCGCCCGGTCTGGAAATAAATTATTTTAAACTCCCTCAGTACATACTCTCTTTTTTTCTGCGTTTAAAAATGTGTTGTATGTTGGATTTCAAAGATAAAATCAGAGAAAAACAGCACTGCCCAGAATAGGAAGGCATTTAAAAAATAACCTTTTTAGGCTGGGTACAAGGGCTCATGCCTGTAATCCCAGCACTTTAGGAGGCTGAGGTGGGCGGATCATGAGGTCAGGAGTTCGAGACCAGACTGACCAACATGGTGAAACCCTGTCTCTACTAAAAATACAAAAATTAGCTTGGTGTGGTGACATGCACCTGTAATCCCAGCTACTCAGGAGGCTGAGGCAGAAGAATTGCTTCAACCCGGGAGGTGGAGGTTGCCGTGAGCCAAGATCGTGCCACTTCATTCCAGCCTGGGAAACAGAGTGAGACTCCTTCTAAAAAAAAAAAAGTAAATAAAAAATAACCTTTTTATGTAAGTATAGTGAATTTTTAAAAGTAGCAAAGTATTTGAAAATACTGCACCTAATTTAATAGATGGCTATTTAATAGGTTGAAATTATTGTAAATGTTCAGTAATTTTATGATTGTAGACAAAATTATTGGAAATAATCAGTTTAGAAATGATTAGTTCACATCATTTGAATTGAGAAATTTTTCAAAAAGGTTTTGTCACTGTGGAGATGTTCTAGTTTGTCATCTGTAAACTTGCTAAGCATTTAGTTTTTATAGGAGACTTCTATTCTGATCTTTGTATCACTGAGGTCCTCCTACTAGGTTCTTAGTTAGGCTTATTTTTTGAAAGGTATCTCTCCTTCCCCCAAAGGAAACATTCTAAGACTCTGTGACCTTTAATGAGCCCTTACACTATGATTAGCTTCTAATTATGTTCAAATTCTCATACACACTTAGAATCTTCATGCTTCTGTTTGATTGTGTCAGGAAAGTTGTTAACATAATGCTTGTTTTGTATGAGACGTAGACACATATTATTCAACTACAATTAAATCTGGTAACAGTACCAACTGTATGCCTATTGTAAATGGTGGTAAGTGAGAACATAAGCCAATCAGCAGAATTTCAGATAGATATCAAACACCCTTGGTGAAAACTGCATTTGTGGATAAAGAGGCCCCGAGTGTTTATCTTTTTTAAGTTGATTACAGATGATCATTTCTGTTTGAACTTGAGATATGTGTTCAGTTGAAACATAACAATAGTTAAAACATTTTACATTGGCAAGGGAAGAATTCTTAGTTTGCACAAAGTTTTACATAAAATTTTACATAAAAGCTCACATCATATTCTCATGAGCTTACTATATTACCAAATATGCTTGATGAAAGTGATTTTATACATGCATTAATATCTATATATGTAGATATATAGATATACAGTCATGCACCGCATAATGACGGTTCAGTTAAGGATGGATGCATATATGACAGTGGTCCCATAAGATTATAATACTGTATTTTTACTGTATCTTTTCTATGTTTGGATATACAAAATACAATTGTGTCACAGTTGCCTATAGTATTGAATAGAATAACGTGCTGTACAGGTTTGTAGCCTAGGCACAACAGGACTATATCATAGCCTGGATGTGTAGTAGGCTATACCATGTAGGTTTGTGTAAGCACACTCTATAATACACAATAATGAAATCGCACCCATCTTGCTTTTTATATTAAATAGTTTGCAACTTGATGGTATCTTAAATTTTAAAATATTTGTTGTAATATAATTTACCATAAGTGATGAGATGGTGCTTATGAGTTTATTCATTATATTTTATGTATCTTTTATTTCATTGTAATTTGTGAAAATATTCTTTTTTGTATGATGGAATGAACAAAAAATACTGCACTCGTTTTTGTTTTTACAAAGAAATTCTTTATATTTTCTGTCTAAAACAAAGATCCAGCCATAATTGTGATAGTACCTGGACACCTAAAAGAGGGAATACTTTTACTATCCTTAATCAGTCTTAACTGGTTATTGATTAGATGAAAAGTTGGGTTTGTTAGTTATAGAAAAGTCTGGTAACTGGTTATTGGATAAATGAAAAAGAAAGCGTTCTCATTAGAACCCTTCATTGACTGAACTAAAAAGTACAATATTTGACTGTGGCATGGTAATGAGAAATATGGGAGAAGTAGAGGGGATACTCTTAGCTTCTTCCAAGTTTCACTGAAGTCTGCTATTCATTATAATACTATATGCAAAATAAGTACTTAAAGCATATTATCATTTGCCTAAGACATGGCTGCTTAAGTAAGATAGTTGACTATAAGTTTCTCTTTTAAAATGAGGCTGTTTAAATGCAATAGTACATAATAAAACTATAACCACAGGAAATCCAAAAAGCCAAAAATGTTTTAAATATATATGATACAACTATAGTTATATATTGAGATTTTATGCATTACATGAATTTTTATTTGCTAAAGTTATATTTTTATGTAAGCTTAGTTATGGACTAATTATTAATGGAACATATTCAGATCAACTATGGCAAATGACTTAATTGATACTTTTAGTTAGTAGTGAAATCATTTTCAAAATATTTCATTTTCATCCCCTTATTAACCATATAAATTTTGTACTTCCTGAAAAAAAGTTTTTTATTATTGATTCTAAGATAAATTTTGCCATATTCCTTACAAGAATGAAAGCATTGGTGAATTACTTGACAGTTGTAGAATGTGCCACTTTGAAAAAAAATGTTTCTAATTAAATACTGTATAATAAAATGTCCAGTTCATGCGTCACCATGAGAGAATTATTTTTTCTTCTTTGTTTGATTTTGTATTTTACATGTTTTTATTGGGTTATATAGTATCTAGTCCAAAGAAAATTGACCTGGTAATCAGGAGACCCCTGTACTATTTCTGGCTCTGCAACTGAACTTGTTTTGTATCATTGGGTAAGTCACTAGAACTATGTGTGCCTCTGTTATTCAGTAAAATTAATTCATGAGTGAATTGAGAATAATTTTTCATGTTTGGATCCACATAATATGAAAACCGTTGCATTGATGACACATAAAGTAATCCAAAATATAGGAAAATACTAGGTGAAGAAAGAAGCTTCATTTATTTACGTAGTTTTTATACTTTCTGCAAACAATAAGATCTTTTCTTAGAGATGGAATATATGGAAGCCATTATTTCATACACTTCATACCAATTTCGTTTTAACTTGTGAGGAAACTGTTTTAGTAGTATGGAAAATGTGTATCTAGGGAAATTTTGTGTATAAAAACACAAGGCAACATACAAAAGTCGGCATTTGCCTAGGGTATTAATAAACTGTGATTATCCTACCTTATTCTTCTTTGAGAAGCAGGTGGATTGATGATGGAAACAAAAATATAGCGTGTATAATTTTAATGTGTATTAGTACATTTCAGGAGAATCTGAAGATTTTTTTTCTAGGAGTTAATCCTGTTAGCAGTATGATTTGTAATTTAATTGTGATGAGATTTAATGTCTTATTTTCAACAGGTGAAAAAATGTGTTCATATAATAATAAAAATGATATTAAATTTCAAAATGTAATTTCTTTTCCAGTTTTCTATAATTCATACTAAGATTTCTGGTTTTTTTTCTAAGAAAAATTGTTTTGATCATCTTAGCACTAATGGACTTAGTCTAATGGAAAGTTTTCATTTTATCACTATTCATATAAAGAGACAAATTTGTCATAGGAAATCATTCTCTAAAGAGCTATAATTTTAATATGTTGATATTGCAAGTATATTTCGATGCAATATGCTTTGCTATGTAAGTCACTCAAAAATAATGATGCAACTCTTGCAGAACTTAAATGTGGTGTTTGATTTTAGAATTTGTAGTATCTGATTCAAAGCTAAGTGTGTAAATTAAAATAGGAGATTTTGATTTTGTGGCATATTGTTCATCTGTGTCAATCATACTAACCCACTAATATCTTTGGAAGAAATTTTTTCTTAGAATGCTGAGTTTAACAGACATTTTTCTGTTTCCAAGTCACTGTATAAAATGTTATTTGAACTTCTTCACTAGCACTAGGGAAAAAAGTCTTTCCAAAACATATCGTGTCATATCTGTTATCGTTGATGGATTTGGATTGATACGTTTTAGCACAAATTTTAATAATCTATAAAGTGGCATTTCTAAGAATCTGTTGAATGAATACGCATTAAAAGGGAATATGATCAAAGAAAATTTGTCTACATTGACGTTTAGTTTGGATTTTTAATGCTGAAATGAAGCCATATATTTCAGCTACTCTTCTAATAAAGACTTGTACTATAATTATTACTTCATAAAATTTTTATGATATTTTGCTGTATTGAAATGATTCAATTAAATATTGGCCTGATGACCATTCTTTGTTTTTGTGTGCACACTGGTTTACTGGGGAAACATAAAAGGAATGGAAATCTGTTGAAACTATTTTTATTGCTCTTTTTGGTAATGACTCAATTAAATCTTTTCTTCAGATAATTAAAAGTTCGAAAGCATTGTAACAGACTTTAAATTGACTCAGTAATGTCTTGAACAATGTGGTCATGCAACTAACACTGTTTTTACTAATGGTATCTTTCTTCAGCATTGGTGTTCAGGATTTGCTGTACGTAAATAATTGTAAACTTCTGGATCTTCTTTATTTCTACACTAACTTTATTTTTCTGAATCTGCTAACCTATAGTAGCAAAATCAACTTGCCATCAGTTCTTATGTATTTTTTATGGAATGCATTTGATTATATCTACCCTAAAACTATACACAGGATTCTTTCTCAAAATGATTTGAGGCCCTTTCCATCAGTGTCACTTTTTACCTTTTGAGTACATCCACTCACTCCCATCTCCTTTGTCTATGTCTGTCCATTACACGATGTGATCACAGAAGAACTGGACTCTACAAGGAGAAGATATGCAGGTCTGTCTCTTCTGCTTTTTTTGTTATTATTTTATTTATCTAACTTGTCCTAGAAATGTTTAATCATTTTTTTACTCATTTCATAGTTTTTCATTCCTTTGTAATATAACAAAATATTAAATCTTATGAGCATTTTAATTTAGGTATTTGTGTATTCAACTATCAACAGCAACTGCTCCAATTAGATGGATAAAAGTAAAATAATTAATTTTTATGTAATATGTATAGATGTAATGTTTCCATAAACTGAATAACTAAAGGCAAATAGGATGTGTGTGTATGCGTATGTACATTTAGGTACACACACACACACACACACGTTTGGTTTCAAGCATTTTAGACTTAAAACTAGTTTTTTGCTTTTTAAAATAATTCCAAAAGTATTTGATTTCTAACATGAGTTCATCAATGTTCCACACTGTGGAGAATACCAAAGACCTAATACCCTAAAAAAGCTATCAATATCACTGAAGAGTTAAGAGATGTGGATAACATGCTCTGTTTATGTGTCAGGGCAGCTTATTCTGACAATACGTTCTACAGAGATACAAACTGAAATGAAGTTTATTTCAACTAGACAGTCAGAAAAAGTGTCTTGGAAGAGGTAACATTTGAGCTGAAACTTGAACACATGTGGTATTGTTCTAGGTGCTGGAAGTAACAAGAGACACACAATAGCTCCCTATCCTTGCAGACATTTCCTAGTGTGAGTGTATATATTTTATATATATAAAAATATGTATGCACATGTATATACACACATATATAAAATATAATGGAATCAGAAAAGATGGTATGATTCCTTTCCCCCGGGGAGGATGGATATTAGTTCAAGGAAGACTTCATAGAAGAATTTAGTTGAATATTAAATGCTAAAACACTGTTAGCCTTTTTTGTAGAGAGCATTTCAGGCAGAGGAAACAGTATGGCCAATAGCTTCACACAAGTTTGGCAAAAGTAGGCAGAGACCAGATTCATAAAGATTATGTAGGTTACTGACACATATAAAGCCACGGAATAGGTCAGATATTTGTTTCTAGAAAGATTACTTTGGCAGTTATATAAAAGATGGACTGGAGCAATATAAGCAGAAAGATCATATATGGGAATAGTGTAATGAATCCGTTAAGAAATGATAATGGTCTGAATTAAGGTATCAGTAGAGGCAATCAATACATGAGAAGTTATATAAAGATGTAGAACCTACAAGTCTTGGTCACTGATCAGACTGGATATTACTGATGCAGAAAGAGGAGGAATAAGATGATTTCAGGTGACTGAAATGTTTGATGGTACATTTTATCAGGATAGGGAATATATGTTATACAAGTTTCAGGGGAAAGATAGAGTTCACTTTTAGGATAGGTAAAATTTAAGCCTCATTTGAAATATTCAAGTATAAATATCTTATAGAGGTGATTGGTGGTCTGGAATTCAGGAGAGAAGTCTGGGCTAGAGACATAGACTAGGGTAGCATATCAGCATTCAAGTGATGCCATTGGAATTAATGGAATTGTCAGTAGCATATGAAGAATAAGAAGAGAGACAAGAATCAAAATTTGGGGATCACCAGCACTTATTTACATTTAAGGAATGGGTGAAAGAACAAAAGCCAGAAAACTATGTTGAAAATGATTAAAGACAGTAGGATATTCATGAAAGAAGAGAATTTAAAAAAATCTATGATAGAAGTGAATCTTAAGAAAGGGGTACAATCAGCAGAGACAAATTCCAGAAAAGACAAATATGTTGTTAAATGGTAGAACTAGACAATAATGATCTTTGCCGTATTGATTCAGTAAAGTTGTAGGTAGAAACCAAATAGAAGAGAAGGGAAAGGAGATGGAAAAGAAAAAATTAAGGTAGTTAATATAAACTAGGCTTCTTGATGGCTTGGGGAAATCTTAAAGTTAAGAATACCATGGGAAATAAGACAGGAAGGTCCCCAAGGATATCCTGAAGAATGGTTATAGTTTAGCTGAGTGGAGACCCTAAATTTGTGATGGCATTTGTTCTCTAAGATTCTGTAATGATTGGCTCATTAGCACACTTCGGATGTAGTAATTAATCATTTGGATCACAGTTGGAACCTTGTGGGCGGTTATATAGAAAGAAGAGAAGAATAGGGATGTCAAGGGTGCTTGGCAAGGGAAGTAGTTGAAGTAATGTTCAAATGGATTGGGAAAGATGTTGTGTTAAATCATGTTTTCATGTGAAATCATGCAGAATTTTTCATGAGTTGGGAGAGAAGGTCTCAATGATAGAACTGAAATTTGTGGTGATATCTAAGGCAATAGAAGCAAACTGAGCAGGTTATTATGAGAGACAATTTAATTATCTTTAGAATTTTCAGATGTTGGACAATTCCAAATAATGTGAAGAAACAATGTTTGTTTCGAGGAGTGAGTTTCCAAGATGGAGCATGGATTACAGTTTGGGAATGCAAATAAAGCAACAAGTTTTGATGCTAGCATTTTTATACAGACATTGAAATTATTGAGGTCCTCAGCTTAATAGATATGTGAAGAAAATTGCCTAGAATATAGATGGTAGCAACAAGGAAGAATAATGGTATGAACATAAAAGGCATAGACTTCACATAGATTAGAAAAGTAAACATGTGGAAGCAGTAATTTATACCAAGAATGCTGATGCCATTTCTGGGATTCTATAGCATATATGTAAGTTAAAGGATTTTGAGCGGCTTCCCCTCAGAATGTTTCCCTCAGGGGAGATAGTATTCTTGAAGGGTCAACATTCCATTCATGATACGAAGGGAAATGAACGTTCTCTGATGAAGCTGAGGGATATATCGTATTTAAGTAAAAGCAATAGGGTTTCGGACCACAGTAGAAAAGATTAGGGGGTCTCTAAGCAATGCAGAAAGAATTAGAGAAAGAAGCTCAGGATAGTAGGGTTTTGACAATACCGACTGGAAAATGTTAAGAATGAGTGCTGGTTGGAAGGAATGAACCATGTAATTTAGTAGTAGCAAAACAAGGAGAATAATAAGGAATTTAAGCTTAGAGGGGGAAGAAAATTCAGAGGTACAACTTAGAGGTTGAGCAAAGGAATTTTTATGATATGCATAAAGGCAGAGGAAAAGGACTTGGTTGAGAGAATTTGAAGACTCCAAAGAGGAGAGGATTAATAATGGAAGCAACTTTTCTTACAAAAAAAAAATGGTATCTAGGTTGTATGTGGAATGTTTAAATTTATAGAGGCAAAAATGTTTTATTGTCTTCAAATATTAAGTTCTAAATTAATTATCATGGTTAACTAAACATAATTTGAAGTCTTTCTTAACATACACTTTTAAAATTGTAATGGTAGCTATAGATCTATAACACCCCTTTACTTCCTAGTATGAGGAAGTTGAAGCCTGAGCTTTGTGGATTTCTGTTACAGACCCCTAATACTGTAAGGGAGACATGGTTTATGTTAACCAGCATTGTGTTTGGGATTCTACAAACTCACATAAGCCTAGAGATAAATAAAGACTAATGCATTCTCTTCCAAAGTAAGAGTAAAGAGAGAATAATACAGAGGATAAGAAAACATTCAGAGAAAAAGGAAATCATTTTAGAAAAGGAAGCAGTAAGTTTTGTGACAAGCAATTCAGAATGTATTTCACCTGTTTAATAAAAGCAAATTAAAGTTAAGGCTTTTCAAAAACTGACTGTAGTTTGTGACCAATAAAAGGTAATATCTTTATCAGCCTGTCACTCACGTCTCCAATTAATATGCAAGTTGGTTATCTTTCTTTATAAATTTTAGCCCAAAATATGATGGAGAAATAATTTCACAAGTCCAACTACTTCACTAATATATTTGGTCAAAGTGTATGTTTTATGTTTTAAACCACAATTATAAGACCTTCAATTGCATTACGAGGTCCAATTACAGTCACTACAACAACATTCTACACAATAAATGGAGGAATTGATTACACATTTTGAAGCAGCAAAATGTGTTGACTTAGCACTTGCAAATCATAATGAAGTTTATTTTAAATGAGAAGTAGTATGCTTTATTAGTGTGTATTATACCTTTTCTTACTCATATGAAATTTCATATGACAATTTTTAAAAATAATTGTTAAATAAATCTAATACAAAATAAATGTTAAAATACTATTTGTTAAGTTACATGAAACAACATCTTAAGTTTCAACTACACAAATTTTTAGAATTACTTCCAGACCTAATTTAGAGCATTTGACAAGATTAGTGCTTGTGTAATATATCAGTTTTACTCATATGGAGATCTCAACATAAAAAATGTTTTGTCAGCTATGTTTCTCACCAGTCTCTTAGATCAATTATTATTATTGTGATATTTATATTTGTTATGATATGTTAATAATTATTAAATTATTATCATAGTTGGGTCTGTGCTACCTTAAGAGTTTGAGAAAATATGTTATAAATTACTATTTTAGAGTGATCCATTTGTCTTCCAGATACTAATGTTAATTTGAAAAGCTTAACAGTTCAAATTGAATAGATTTCAAACATTTCTTAATAAAAATACAGTTGGGAATAAGTAACATATATTTTCTGTTGTAATTATAATGTTTAGTAAAATAATCACTTCCTGTTAGGGTTAGCTAAGTGAAACTTCTAAAAATTAATACAATTACAGTATTCTTTTCTGTTTTGGTTCTCTGATTATTCTGAATGTTGCCCATTGATATGTATTATCTTAGTCCATACAGACTGCTGTAACAAAATGTCATAAGCTAGGTGGCTTGTAATTCACAAAAATTTATTTCTTACAGTGCTGGGGACTGGAAAGTCTAAGTAAGATCAAGGCACCAACAAATTTAGTGTCTAGCTAGGGCCTGCTTTCTGGTTCATGGACCGCTATCTTTTTTCCCTTTGTCTTAATATGGCAGAAGGGGCAATGGATCTCTCTTTGCCTCTTTCATTATGGCACAAATCCCGCAACACCCTCATGATCTAATTACCCACCAAAGGCTCCATCTCCTAATATGCTCACTTTAGTTGTTAGGGTTTCAACATGAATTTTGAGGAGACACATATATTCAGACTATAGCGTGTATCATTTCAAACTGGTATATCAATTCTTGTCAGATTTAAGTGGCTTATATGACATATTTTGAATGCTCTGTGCTTTTATATGGCATGTTGTTATACTTACGTCCTAAAAAGTAAAGAGAAGTAACATTCATTATAGTAGTAATTTAATATATGTGCATGTGCGAACACATATAAATGCACATATAAGCTGTTCTTGAAATTTTCCAAAATCTTAATTATTATTATCAATTATATTTCACATTCTATCCATTTTATAGATACTCTGTGTGCATTGATTACATCCTTTTTTTGATTAACTCAGTATTATTGATGAAAGTCAAAGACACAGATACTCAAGATGGCTCAGTCATGAAAACCTTATATAACCCTAGTACCCTGAAATCTTGAAAATGCAAATCACTCAGTCTATAAGGAGGCACAAAGTGTCAATGCTATGTTCAATACTGGGCTAGATACTTTGAATGTTAGTATATAGGAATATTTTACATAAGCTTAAGCTTAAATATTTTATTAAGTATTATTATGATACATCTAAACAAAAAAGTCCCAAATGAAATATATATGTACATATAATACAAAAATATATCACAAATTATATGACAGCTTCTATTGATAAAGTATAATACTTAAGCTCAATTTACTAAAGCTTATAAATATTCAAATAAAAGAAAAGAGTTAAAGCTCTTGGGACTCAAAAGAGTAAGGATACCCCAACATGGAACAAATAACTATGGAACAAGTAGCTATTTAGTGATTAAGTAAGTCATTTAAAATAAGGTTTGGAATGCACCATTTTTTAGTTCTTTTTAGATATAAAATTTCATCTACACTGGAAATTAAAGGATGTTACTGCTAAATTATTTCATACATTCTGAAAACTATAACATTCCGTTTTACCTACGCCTATCACCCACCTTAACTCTGTGTCCTAAAAATTTCAGCTGTTAGGGAAAATATTTGTTCCTGTAAGAAATGTTGGTCTGAGAAGCAGTATAAGAGCAGATTCTGGAACTAAACTGCCTCATCAGCTCCACCACTTACTTGCTCCATGATCTTGTGAAAGTTACCCTGTGCCTCAGATTCCTCGTCTGTAAAATGGGAATAATTATAGTACTACCTCAAATGGTTATTGCAAAGATTAAGTTAGCCAAAATATAGTGTACAAAACACATGAAAACTGTGTCCAGTACAGAGCAAGCACCATAAATGAAGAATTTTATTTTTTATAAAAATACATGAAAACTGAATTTTTATTTCAAATCATCTGCATTTTGATGTGTATGCATTATTTCCATGATCTAGAATTAATTCTTTGTTATATGCATTACAAATATACTAGTTTGTGACTGCTAGTTTAGGAGATAACTGACAAGTAAATCTATGCATCAAGCTTATTGCACCTGTACTCTTAAGCTTTATCATTTCTGAAAAACATAGTTGGGTGGAAGGAGCAAGAGCATTGAAATCAGACAGGTACGAATTATTATTCAGGTTCTGCCAGTCAGTAGGGATATGACTTTGGGCTGGTTGCTTAACACTTCTTATTAATCTTAATAAACTCCAGCTAGATTAAGGGGTTAATTATGTTTTAATGAAAGCATAAAATATTTATTTCTGTGAAAAAAGAAAGCCATCCTAAAAATAAAAGCAATTAAATAAATTTAAAAAGAGGAAGAATCCTGAGTGCAATGTGGCAGGTATAAACTTCAGAATATCAAAATCATCGTAAATAAAAGGCATACAAGTTGGGAAGATATTTGCTGCAACTCAGATAAAATATTAAAAGCCTTAACATCTGAATAACTTTTACAAAGTATATATTCAATAAAACTCTAATAGAAAAAATGGGCAAAGGATATATACAGACATTTCTCTAAACAAGAAATGCAGTGGTAAGTAAATATATGAAAACATTTTATTTCAGTCATGACCCAATAAATACTATTTTAAATGAGATATCATGTCCACCTATTTAAAACACCATGGTGATGCCTGTATGTGGAGAGAAAAAATTATTAAAAAACCATGGTAAGAGTGTGATAACAGAGTAGCAGTGAAATTTAGCATAACCTTTCTAAAAGTGCTTCTGCAATATAAATGAAGAACCTTAAAAATGTTCGTAGACTTTTGACTCTGTAGAAACAGAAATTCAAATAAAAACATATGTATGATATGTTCACTAAGCATTATTTGTAACAATAAAAACGATCTTACCATGAATATTAAATAATGGGGCAATGGCTAAATAAGTTATATGCATATACAGCCATTTAAATGAAGAATTTTTTGACATATACATTAGAAACACTTATTTCTTTTTTTGTAATTTGAAAGAAATTGAAAGTAATGTCTGTAAAGGACTTGTTACAAAGTTTCATCCATAGTAAATAATCAAAGAATGGTAGCTCTTATTAATTATTACACAACTCAAATTATGCCAAGAGGTTATTTTTTAAATAAATATCATTAACTCTTTATTTATGATTTATGTTTGTTATAAGCAAAATCAGTAGGATTTTGAATCCAGATTTAATACATCAGTAACCTGTAATGATGAATTAGTAAGGAATTTGGATGATACCCACTTCTAGGATTATTTTTAAAAAGAGAAAATTTCTTAATAGTAGAACTGGGCATTGGACTATAGCTTGGACACTTCATTTGTTCATCTGTAGCACCAGAAACAAGACAAATTACTTCTAGATTTTTCTTTTTAAAAAAAAAGGCCGGGCGGTGGCTCATGCCTGTAATCCCAGCACGTTGGGAGGTGGAGGCGGGTGGATCACGAGGTCAGGAGATCGAGACCATCCTGGCTAACACGGTGAAACCCCGTCTCTACTAAAAATACAAAAAATTACCCGAGGTGGGCGTGTGCCTGTAGTCCCAGCTACTCGGGAAGCTGAGGCAGGAGAATGGCGTGAACCCGGGAGGCGGAGCTTGCAGTGAGCCGAGATGGCGCCACAGCACTCCAGCCTGGGCGACAGAGCGGATTCTCCATCTCAAAAAAAAAAAAAAACAAAAAAACCCCGAAGCCATGCTTTTGTTAAAGAACAGTAAAACAAGTAATGTTTTATTCTCTGTTGCCCTGTTTAGAGGCACGTTGGTATAGGCAATAAAACATGAAATTAGAAGACCAATGTGATCTTGGACAAGTTTCCTAATTTCTCCAATCTCAGTTTCATCATTGTTCAAAAATAAGGTTGAAGGTTGATAATTTGTGTGTACGTGTGCGTGTGTATATACTTTCAACCAACAGAAAAATAAAAATAAATGACCAGCCAAAATGAAAAATTTTCCACTTCAATAGCAAGCAAATAAATTTCAAAAAAGGAAAACACACAAAAAGACAGTCTACCACTTTTCTCATTTAAGATTGAAGAGTTGTGTTTAAAATTAGAGAGATTTTTCGTTAAATGTCTAGCAGGTGGCCAAAAGCATATTGTTAATAAAAATCATTTTAAACTATTCAAATTCCTTTTTTAAATATTTTTCTAATGCCCAAATGTATATTTTGTGCTCAGAATTATAGTTAATTCTAGATTTCAGGTGTTAGTACTGAAAATATGAGTCTTTATTAAGATAGGAATAAAATTCCAAGACAGACTATTAAAATCTCCTTATAAAATAGCCCAATAACCAGCAAATTTGGCTATGCTAGACTCAACTCATTCCTGGTTATTATATGATATATTAAACTGTAATACAATATAATTGCTCTCCATAAAGGAAAGGTTATTTCTGAAATTCTTATTCTTCTATAAAGATATTTTATATTCCAAAAATTTTATTTGTTCAACAAGCATCTACTAAATATGTATGTATCAGGCCTTATTCTAGGTGCTGGAGACATAACAGTGACATAGACATACAAGATCTCCTCTCATGGAAATTATCTTTTTGAGAGAAAGTAGTCCCTAAAAAGTTAAACTTAATTTTAAGTGCTCTTATTTAAAATTCTTATGTAACCTAGTGGGATTGGGGTGGGGAAGGAGCTATTTTTGATGGAATAATCCAGGAAATCTTATCTAAGGAAGTGATGTTTGAACTAAACCAGAAGACTAAACCAGAAGAGTAAGAAGAAACCAGCTATGTAAAGTAGCCAGGAGATACATCATACTAAAGACCATTAAACAGAAGATAAAGTAAGGGAATTAAAGTTTAGAAGAGGAGAATAATTTATGCTATAAAGTATTTTTGCGAGCAGGCATTTAAGCATCAGTGAAGGATAAGGGAGTTTTCAAACTTTAAGTTTTACAGGAAGATGAATAAGTAAAGTGTAGCACTGGATGGTAGTTATGATTAAAATATATTTGTTAAATTTTCTGAGTTGAAATGAAAGAGTACATTTGTAATAAGCCAAGTTTGTGATCAAATATTTAGTAAATATTAACATGTAACAATACTTAATATTCATTAGAACATGGTGAATTTGTTATGATTTTTTTCAGATTCCTTCCTCTTTGCCCATTTAAAGCTCTATACTTCTATATCTGTGATGAAAACATAATATATAAGAAGGTAAATTGGCCATGTATGGTGGTGCATGCCTGTAATCCTAGCACTTTAGGAATCCAAGGCAGGGAGGATCACTTGAGGCCAGGAGTTTGAGACCAGCCTGGACAACACAGCAAGACCCCATCTCTACAAAAAAATTTAAAAATTAGCTGGGTGTGGTGGCACAAGCCTATAGTCCCTGCTACTTGGGAGGCTGAAGTGAGAGGATGTCTTGAGCCTAGGAGTTGGAGGCTACAGTGAGCCATAATTGCAGCGCTGCACTCCAGCCTGGATAACTAAGCAAGACACTATCGCAAAACAAGTGTGTGTGTGTGTGTGTGTGTGTATATGTGTGTGTGTATATATACACACACACACACATACATATTTCAAAATAAGGTAAGTTGACATGAAGAAAGCTATGTAAAGTAATTTGATTAATACATTATGTTGCATAACTTATGGGAAGAACATAGTTATAGATTATAGATTGTGCTGAGTATGAAGGAGGTTGATAGGCTTGTTTAGAGTAAAGGGGTGAGAATTTAAGGAAATCTGTAAAAATATTAAAGAATGACCGTATTATAGTCCAAGGTTGGGTTCACAGGGAAATCAGATGAAATATTACCAAAAAAAATGGACAGAGGAGAAACTGCTCAAAAAGAAAAGGGAGAAGATGTCAAAAGGAAGGAAAGATGCTGGAAAAAGAGAAAAGAATGAAATAAAATTTGACTCTGTGCATGTGTGTGTGAGAGCAAGAAAGAAGGGTCATTTCATGACAATATTTTTGATCATAAGTTTTGGAGAAGGACACGTCAGTCTCTGCCACCTACTAGTTATATGACCTTGTGTAAATTGTCTAATAAGTAAAATTGAGAAAAAAATAAGTCGTAGCGCATATAGTTGTGCTGATTAAGTGACAGACTCATAATACATGCAAAGCTCTTAGCACAATTCCTGGAATATACAGAGTATTATTCTTGTTAGGAATTTAATTTTTCAGAGAACAGTAGTACTAAGTTCTAAAATAGTAGATTTTAGCTGTGTAGCCTCTACAGTTTTGTTACATTTCATTTTCTATACCTTCAGCAAGTAAAATTCTAGACTAAAAACATTACTGAAGAAAAAGAAAAAGCTAGACACAAATGTGATCAGTGGTTACCTGGGCAAGCAGGAAGAGGATTGACATCAAAGCAGCATCAGGGAATTTTTAGGGTGATAGAAATACTCTGTATATTGATTGTGGTAAGTTTACATGACTAAATCCATTTATCAAATGTCACAGAACTTCGTACTAAGTTGTGTGAATTTTACTTTATGTAAATTATACCTCAATAAATCTGACTTTTAAAATTATTGAAAATATAGAAAATTAAAATGATTTTATATGTTACTCAAATAGTTCTAATATGCTAATAGAAATAATAATTTACCTAATCTAACACATCCCAAGCAGCTAAGATCCCCTCCCAAGATAGGGGTCCACAGGGGCATGGTCATGGGTGGGGTTAGCCTGCAGCTTCAGAACTCAAAGTGAAAGAGACAAGATGACTAAGGGATTTAGCTAGAAATCAAAGAAGGGACTAAAGCTTTGAATCTAAAGCAGTGGGCAAGAAACCAAAAAAGATTGAGAGATATTTAGGGCTAACATAATGTCCAAGAACAGGCAAGACAGTTAACAAAGAAATAGATTCTGGATATTGTAGATATTCATTGATAATGATTATAGGAGAAGAACAGACAGGAGATATAATTTTAATTTGTTTGGGGCAAGCTGAGTTTTAGGTGCTAATGGGGCCCACTTGGGGATGACTAGGAGACAACTGGAAATGTAAGTCTTAGAGCTTACAGGAAAGGTAGAAGCTGAAGGATAGAGCCTTCAGCATTGATGGGACATTGAAGATATGGAATTAAATAAAAAGCCACTCAAGATAGAATAAAAAGGAAAGCTATAACAACACTTTGGGAAATGCATAAATTTGAAAAATCAGCTGAGAAAGATGAGCCGGCAAAGTAGCTTGATAAAGAGTGAACTGAGAGAAAAGTACAGGGCCAAACAGTTGAATAAAATGTCAAGGACAGTGTAATAATTTTAGCAAATGCTGAAGTAAGGTCCAATAGAATGTGCTGAGGAATGATCACTTGATTTGGCAAATAGGGTTTTTCTAGTAACCTTTGAGAGATAAGTTTTACAATATCCACTTAGCTACCTAATCAATGATTAGGTTTTTCTTTAAAGTCACCACAAATTAAGTAGAGGGAGTTCTTGCTAATGAACCACCAGTAAACCACACAACATGTTGCATTGAACTCAGTATTGGAGATATAGTAAGAAGCTCCCTATATTTGGATATTCCTACTTTATAACTCAAGTATATAAGGCTCAGTTGAATGAACCCAGATGCTCAAGTTATGTAAAAACTCATTGTTTTTATTCTAGTTGCAATAGGTCCCACTTAAAAAAACTTGGAATGATAATGAATAATTGATGGCTAGATTGTTAATTACACATATTACATCTTCTCTTGGGAGATTCAGTATAAGAACTAGTTCTGACAAGGAGATTGGGAAAGTTTTAGAGTAGTTGAGGAAGGAGGACTCAGTGATCAAAACCAATTTTTATTGTGCATTTTCTCCATCAAATTTTTTAACTCTTCTTTTAAAATGCAGTCAATATTTCAGATAATTAAATCACTTAGTATAAATCATTTTAATACGTAATTGAGTTTAACACTGTATTGGGTACTATTTTTATTTCTAGTTACAGATTGAAAAATTGAAGTACAGGTTAGTTAAATAAATTACCCAAGCCCTTTGAAGCTGGAATTTTAACCAAAGCAATGACTTTGTACCAGAACCCATGTCCTTAACCTTAGGAAATAGTAGCCTTACAGTGACAAAGAGAAGGATATAGAAATTTTAAAGCCGAGAAGGCCAAACCAAGAATGGGGACACTGTGCAGAGAATATTACGAGAGAACAATACCAGAGGTCTGGGAAGAGGAGAGCAATAAGAGAGGAATTCAGAAAGGCATATTTAACATCCATGGAGAACAACTCACTCTAGTTTGCAATTATATTTAAGATCCTCAATGTAACTAGTTTTCGCACAAGGGCATTTGAAAGGTTAAAAGTCACTGGAGCCAACATTACATTTAGAAAAAAGAAAAAAAAATAAATTAAAAACTCAGTCCAGTTTCTCCTAGTCTGTCCTGATGTCTCTCCATCTAGTTCTCACCCTTCTTAATCTGAGAGTGACCCCATCTAATTGTTAATTCCTGTTTATTCTCAGTATTGAATGGGAACACTTTGAGATTTTCCTATTCATGAAACATTTAGGATACATTCCTTTGAATTCTAAGGTAATGTTACGCTACATGACATTAGCTGCTCTATGTAGTCATTCTTGTACACTTGACCAATAACAATCAGCAGCAGCATCTTGGGAAAAAGCAATACAATTTGGTGTCCAAGCATGAGTACTATTTAAAATCCACATATCTAAATATTTCCTTTTTTCATTAAAAATAATTATTTCAATTTAATGGTGATCCTAATTTGTCTAAAAATGTTAATATCACTTTATAAAAAAATTTAGCCAAATGGATAAAATGTAGCAAAAGTCAAAATGTGCTGCTTTCGTTTTAGTCACAATATTGCTACATAAGCTTCACTGATTTTATTGTAATTCATAACCCAAGTGTATAATCATTTTCCAGGCTGATCACCATGGATATAAGGAGGAATTACTTTCACAAATCCTTCTTATCTGTTCTTATATTAGACTCTTATATCACATTTGCAATTTATAATCATAATTTATTTTAATGATGTTTCTTTAAGTATCAAAAATTTTATTTTTCTCTGTAGGTTTGCACAATTTAATTTTCCAGACACAGTTTAATCATCTTATCTGACATGTGTGTTGTTTGCAACATGTTGTTAGCATAAAGAAAATGTAAATATTTTATAACATCATTGAAAATATGAAGTGATATATCTAACAACTAATATTTTTCATTTAGTAATTTTGCGCTATTTCACTCCTCTCTATATATAGGAATCCATTTATGATTCCACTCTTTTTGAAGGAGGAGAAAAGTGAGGTTCATTATTTCACACTTTCATTAAGGTTTGGGGGGGCATGATCACATGTGTTGTGTTTGGATCCTTTTAAGAATATACATATTATCATAGGATTCTATTATGAATTTTTTCTCATTTTTTATGTGCCTGTTTGTCTGCCTGACATGGAAGGTAAAAGATACCTTTAATACTCTCAAAAATATTTTATGTCATCATTTTAATGCCATAGTTAATATAATTTAAATTTAGTTCACAAATTTTATTTAGTTCATAAATTTAGATCCCAGATGTGGAATAGAGTGGTATTTGATAATTAGGTCATATGAAAACATAAAAAGATGAGGATGAGATGTATATACAGGGTGATAATACATGCTACTCTGTTGATAATATCTCCTTTAATGTGGGTATTTAGCAATCAGGTAAAAGGTAGAATGTTCTCAAGTCCATAACACAAATGGGGAATAGTCTATTAACACAATGAATTTGACTGATATTTGTATCTTTTATAAACAATTATTGTACCTTTTCTTAGAAGCAATTTCGATAACCATTATATTTCTTCTCTGAGGGACTTTTCATTTTAAAATTTAGTTTACCCTCAAAATAGATCTTGTTTTTTCAAAGATACAGGAATTGTGACTAACAAATTAAGTTACTAGAAGGTTAGTAACATTTTCTTCTATACCTGTCACTGTATATTATGAAAAAAGAAATGTATATAGTGAAGCATTTGCACTTTAGCCTAAAAGATCCTTCTACATAAGAGCACTCTTGTGACTCTTTTTCCTGCACAAAGTTCCTGGTTTAATGAATTTCTCAATATAGTCAGTGTCTCGTTTGTCCTGTCTGTCTCTCCTGGGCTCTGGCTAATCCTCTCTTCCTCTTTCTTTATCTCTGTCTTTCCCTCAGTTCTTCCTTTATTCCATTTTCTTCTCTGCCTCTGCACACATACGAACATTTTGTAAAGGGAAATGTAATGAATGCAGTACCAGGACAAATATTAAAAATTTCTAAGAGCACTTTACATTGTATTAATGAAATAAATATGATAATATAAAACAAAAAACACTTAAACATCATTTGACTTCAAAGTCAACCAACTGGCCAGGCGTGGTGGCTCATGCCTGTAATCCCAGCACCTTGGGAGGCCAAGGCGGGCAGATCATGAGGTCAGGAGATCGAGACCATCCTGGCTAACACGGTAAAACGCTGACTCTACTAAAAATACAAAAAATTAGCCGGACATGGTGGCACCTGTCTGTAGTCCCACTTACTCAGGAGGCTGAGGCAGGAGAATCGCTTGAACCCAGGAGGCAGAGGTTGCAGTGAGCTGAGATCACACGATTGCACCCCAGCCTGGGTGACAGAGCGAGACTCCGTCTCAAAAAAAAAAAGGAGTTTTGTAGCAGATGGAATTATAAAGAGTATCTGGTACAAAACTATTCATTTTATAGATGAAGAATTTTATGCTCAGAAAGTGACATTTTTGTAGGTACAGGACTCGTGAAGCCAGGACTAAAACCCAAGCCTCATCTCTTTGTATCTTTTCAACCAGTGCTGTTTTTTAAGGTTTTCTTTAGCTGGACACAGTGGCTCATGCCTATAATCCCCACACTTTGGGAAACTAAGGTGGGAGGATTGCTTGAACCCAGGAATTTGAGACCAGCCGGGGAAACATAGCGATACCTCGTCTCTACTAAAAATAAAAAATAAAAACAGCTGAGCGTGGTATGCACGCCTATGGTCTCAGCTACTTGGAAGGCTGAGGCAGAAGGATCACTTAAGCCTGAGAGGTCAAAATTCTATAATGAGCTGTGATTGAGCCACTGCATTCCAGCCTGGCTGACAGAGCAACACCCTGTTTCAAAAAAAAAAAAAAAAAAAAAGTTTTTATTTAATCCTAAGTATCGTAAATACACCCATTCCCTAAATCTGAGCAGTTTCAAGGTCCCGTCAACTCTGTAGTGTTTACTTCCACTGTACTCTGCAGGCGTAAAACCCTAATCTTCCCCCATGGACCAAGTACATCCTTTTTTCTTTTTCTTTTTCTTTTTTTTTTTCTTTTGAGACAAGGTCTCACTCTGTCACTCAGGCTGGAGTGCAGTGGTGCAAACATGGCTCACTGCAGCTTCGACCTCTTGGGCTCAAGCAATCCTCCTTCCTCAGCTTCCCATGTATATGGGACCACAGGCACATGCTACCGCCCCCCGGCTAAATTTTTTATTTTTTGTTGAGAAGAGGTTCTCACTTTGTTGCCTAGGCTGGTTGCAAACTCCTGGGCTCAAGCAGTCCTCCCACCTCAGCCTCTCAAAGTGATGGGATTACAGGCATGAGCCATCTCACACGGCTACATCCTGATTTTTAATATCGAAACCTAAAATAATGCTAAAATCTAGGTCCTCTGAATAATAAAATTTCAGTTAGTCTGTTCACTGAATTTAGAGATCAAGAACAAAACAAACACATGCTATTTTCTTGGATTACTAGATCCCTCCTAATCAACTTATATCCAAAATAGTTTAGATATCAGTTTCTTTTTACTATAGGGAAAGGAGTCTGTGAAATTTTTCTATAGCACCTCACTTGAAGTATTTTTTAATGAATATGGTGGGGAGTTAGTAGAGAAACACAAGACAACTACACACAGTAACAAGTAACCTAAACATTTAAAATAGGTTAAGGTTTAGAATCCAATTTAAAAGACTAGCGTTCATAACTGTGAGCCTGGAGGTATTACAATTTTATGTTTCTTTCCTTTTTCATTTCATTCCCTTTTCTCATTAAAGCACATATGGAGTTCAGGTTTCTTACAACATTCCTAGGAGCAAAGGAAATATTATTTTTAAACAAATTGTTATAAGCAAAATCAAATTAATATTCCTTCATTCCAAATGTGTCAGGTCCTGGTGAAAACAATAGAAAAATGCTCAACGTTGATTGATTTGGAAATAAATATGCCTCAAAAGTAGTGTATCTTAGTTGAACAATTAAGTTGTTTACTCTTTAAAATAAAATACTTCTGTTTGTACCAGTACAATACTAAAATAATTTGGTACATAATTCATGCTTTTTATGAAGTATTTATTTCCATGCTTCTTCTCAATTTGTTCTGGTTTTTGTTATTCCTTGCATTACATCTACTTTTAAGAAATAATTTATCTAACGAAAAGCACTCTTGTCCGGGTATGATGGCTCACATGCATAATCCCAGCACCTTGGGAGTCTAGGGTGGGCGGAACTCTTGAGCTCAACTCTTGAGTTTGAGACCAGCCTGGGCAACATGGCAAAAACCCATCTCTAAAAAAATACAGAAAATTAGCCGGATGTGGTAAGCACACACCTGTAGACCCAGCTACTCAGGAGGTCAAGGTGGGAGGATCACTTGAGCATGGGAGGTGGAGGCAGCAGTGAGCAATGATTGCATCACTGCACTCCATCCTGGGCAGCAGAGTGAGATCTTGTCTCAAAAAAAAAAAGCATAATTTTTTATGAAGTTCTGGTATATGATATATGAAGTTTCATTATAAAATTATAAAATATTTCATTCTAGGTAAATGATTCTGAAGAAATGATTTTGAAGTACCTTTTGAAAAATTTCTTGCATAATTCTTTAAGTCTCACTTCTGAAAACACTAATATGGAAAATTTTAAAACATGACAGATCCTTTTTTGCATTAATATTCATGAAAATTGGAAAAATCTATAGTTTTTTCAATTTGGAATGATTTCTTTTTATATATCACTTTCAATTAATACATCCAAATTCTTTATTTAGCAAATCTATGTCCTTATGCTAAATTAAGTAATGAATAATTTCACGTCTGCATTTTACAAAGCATTTCACATTTATTTCCAAAACATTTTAATCAAATTACAACAAAAACATATGACTTTCAAACTGGATAATTTGCTTCTCACATAAACATTATACCTTGTATTTTTTAATTACACTTTTCTTCTTATAAAAGTAACATACAGTTGTGTAAAATTTATAAATCATGTATTAACCCAAATAAGAAATCAAATAGCATTTATACATACTTTCAATACCCAGTAATAGCTGCTAACATTCTGGTGTATAAGTCTTCAAATCTTTTTTGTTCTCTGTCTTATTTATTGTTTATATGTATATATATTTTTATAAATATATATTTATATTTAAAATTGTTCTAAGCTATGCTACTGTTTTTACTGTTTAATCTGTTTTATAATTACTAATTGCAATATATTTATAGTATATGAACACACATGTACAACATCCTCCTCACTTTTTATGGATGCGTTGTAGTCTATAGATATACCATTATGCAATTAGATAATTACCTGTTTTGCACCTTTAGGAATTTTTTTCCCAAGGTCTTTACAATTATCAAACGATGATACGATTAATATACTTGTGTACACATCTTTGCACATTGACATTTCTTTAGGAAAGCTCCTGGGAGGTGAAATTTCAGGTTCAAAAATCAAATGATCAAAATATGTTCAAATATGGTCAAAAATTTGATCAAAATGATCAAAAATATGATCATTTTTAAGTTTTTTTCATGTACAATGCCAATAAGTTATATTTTAAAGTAATTTTTTCAGTTTTTAGATATTGAAAGAACAATTAAAATATTCATTAAAATTGGTCAGGTGCAGTGGCTCTCGCCTGTAATCTCAGCACTTTGGGAGGCCGAGGCAGGCAGATCATGAGGTCAAGAGATCAAGACCATCCTTGCCAACATGGTGAAACCCTGTCTCTGTGAAAAATACAACAATTAGCTGGGCATGGTGGTGCAAGTCTGTAATCCCAGCTACTCAGTAGGCTGAGGCAGGAGAATTGCTTGAACCCAGGAGAAGAGTTTGCAGTGAGCCGAGATCGCACCACTGCACTCCAGCCTGTCAACAGAGCAAAACTCCATCTCAAAAAAATAAAAAAAAATTCATTAAAATTAAGTACTTTATTTTCTTGTTGAGTGGCACTGCCTTTTAAAATACAGTTATGATAAAATATTACACATTCTTATGAGACATATTAGCAATTTCTATACTTAGTTCTCTGTTGAAAGAAATTGTTCTTTTTATAGTATATCTCATTGAATCTAGAAAATAAATATATGTAGCCATGCTTTCTCATCTATAATTCCCACCTTTAGGTGAGCCAATAGCTGTATACACTGATGATATCTTTTTATTCACTGCACTTCATTTGGTACATACTTAAATGGTGAATTTAGCATTGAGAGTTCACAATTTGGCTTTTTTAGTCTTGTTCATTTTAAATATGTTATTTCTGTCATTCTCATTATTTTCTTTATCTTCTTCTGTGTCTATTCCACATTGTTTGCATTTTCTTAAAAGTTCATAAAATGTAATTTAATAAGATATCAAAATTACTTTTTCTCAATGGTTTAAGTGAACTTTAAAATTTTTTAAAATATGTCTCTTCTATATAAGTAATATACTTCTTTAGCTTCAATTAGAAAAAAAGCCTCAGATAATATTTTGATTTATGTTCAGATTATATTATCACTGTATTTTTTAAAAATCAGTTAGATTTATTGAAGCTATACTTTGTGTATTTTGTTATCAATTATTTGGATAATTGCAACAGAAAACATTTTGCATTTGGGAATCCTTCACTACTGATTACAACTTCATATTTACACCAATACCTTTAATTCTTAAATTTAACTGAAAAACAAATATAATATGTACTTATTAAAATAATACTATTTAGAATAAGTTTAATTATAAAGTGCAAATATTTAATGATCATCCCACAAGTTCTTGATATGTTGTTATGTTAAAAAATATAAACAATAAAATTTGTTTTCTAACCTCAAATTATTTCAAGGCAGTCCTTAGTTTTGTAAAGACATACAATAATCAAAAACAACTCCACATATGACTGTTTATCATAAACCTTCATGAAACAGCCAGTTAGTGCAATTCTTTATCTCAATTAAAGATTTTTTTAACCTGAGGTTGAATATTTATATAAAAAATAGAAGAGATGGGGTAAGGAATAGAGGGAATGTTTTTAAGTAATTAAATTATCCACAAGAATTTGAAGTACTAATCAGTGCAATTTCTGACTTCCAAGATGTCTATAATTGCAAATTTCTAATTTTCTCCTGAAATTTGGGGTTCTTTCTTGAGTTTTCATATTGGGCTTAAGAGTTTTCCCTCTTAAGATCCTCAGATTTGAGCATTTTGTTTAAGATTACCAGATGGATGACTGAGTCAACAATACTGCCATATTCTGGTCGCTGTTCAGCTTCCTTGTGGATTGTGTCACTGCTAAACCTGTGCCCCTACTTCAAAGAAGTTTGGCTTATGAAATTGCTCTGGGACTCCAGGGGCATGCTCATGCTCTTTCAGTCTCTCTCTCTGTCTTTGTGTCAGGGAGTGTGTGTGTGTTTGGAAAAGCAAACTTAAAACGATTACTGTTTGCATACTACAGAAATCACTGAAGGTATATCAATGATCTTTGTAGTACATGCGTGTAGTAAAACCTAAACAACCACTAGCTGGCTGCCAGCTAATGTGACCATATTCAACTATATCTTGGTTAAAAAATTCACCTATAAGTTAACTTTTTTTATATTGGATGCCATAGCAGCTTTATCAATATAACTTTAACTTTCTGGGCACACTAAATAGGCTTTTAAAAGTTCAAAGTAACTATAGAATTAATTTTTTATTTAAGAACAAGTAAATCTCTTAAAAGACTTACACCAAAATAAATAGCTACAGAATATGGATATGATTTAAGGAAATAAGTTAAATCAAGAGCAACAAAATATTGGATTTTTTTAGCCAGTGGCTGAAAATGGGCCAGAAATTTCCAATTTAAAAAAATGAATATTTTGAGGTATTTATTAATTCCTGAACATCCACATATGCTGTCTTTTTTTGTGCTCTGCCTTAAAATTTCTAAAGTAGAATAAAGGTCTCATATAATTTAAGGAAGGGGATTATTATAAATTAAGGGAAAGGAAGAAAAGTTTTGTTTAAAATGTCATTTATTGAGTAGGAATGCTAACATTTATGGAATTTAGGAGTATTTGTATATATACATATCAAAAAACAGAGGGCCATTTCCAACATAATTTTAAACAACTCTAGCATTTATGAAACAAATTATATTTTCTCTATTTAGTTAATAATTTACTTATACAAAAAAGAATTTGAGATAACTTGAATATTAGTTTAATACATTATACATTAACAGATTATTACATTAATATATATTTACAAACATGTAAAAACTGTCATTGTAAATGTATTTGTCAAAGAAGCTGGGTTGTCCCATTACCATCTCAATCAAATTTTTTTACAATTTGAAAATGTTTTGATATTTGATTTGATTTCTAAGATATAATGGCCCTAATTTTTTAAGCATACTTGAATTATAAAACCATATCAAACCACTAAGAAGTCTTCTGAAATAAGCATAGTTCATCACATATAAGAAAATGAATCTTAGAGATTCCTAGATAAACTTACTCGCTAAACCTATAAACTGGCATTTTTCAAAATTTTTATTTTGGAAAGTTTGAAATTACTTCAGCAAGATATTAACAGATGGAGAAAAAAGGTAAGTGTTCTGTGGTCAAGTGGTTATTCTTTATTGCAGGTTTTTGAGGGCCTTGTATATACAGATTTTTACTGTCAATCTGAGAGAAAGAGAGAGGAAATTGAACAAAATTCATTCACTTTATCACTTTCATTTATTTTCCTTTTATAGAGTGTATATAGGATATCAGAGCTGAAACAAAGTTTAGGAATTATGTGATCCTTTCCTCAACTAGTGAACATCCCTTCTATTTTATTGATTTCTCTAAATTGCTTTTCATTCCAAGGAAGAAAAAAAAGACTAAGTTTTATTGAAATCAAAATATTATTACTGGATTATTTTTCTTAGAGCAAAGGACCAGCAAAGAAAAATCACCTTGCTGGTGAAGAATCCTCTACACTGGATCACTTTATCTATAGGAGACTTTTCTCTCTAAGGTTATTATTCTACATGGAGTGTTTTCTTTTTGGGAATAGCTTCTACAAATATAGAAAAGGAACAGAAGACTTCATATGAACCAAATAATTTTTGGGTAGGGAGACCTGTTTTGAGACCTGTTTTGTTACTGTTTGTCCCAAGGGTTATTCTTCTAGAAGGATTTGAAGTTATAAGGTAAAAGGATATTTACTCAAGTTTGCTGACTAAAGTAGTCCTTTGAGATTTCATTGGTTAAGACTCTAATAAAGAGTTTTCCAATTTGGGAATTGTCTATAGATGATGATTGGGTCTGGAGATGAGAGATTTGTTTGAGATCGTAATTTAATTGATGACATATTTAAATTGTTAGAAAGCTCTATTTGCATCTTGCTTTGCTTATCCAGCAAATACAGATTAATATTCTCCTTAGATCTGCCAGTGGTCTGTTAAATAAAAGTTATATTGCATAAATCTGATTCTACCTAATTTTTAAACCATTTCTAAAGAGAAAGACACTTTTGCAAGCACTGTTAAACCAATATGCCAGAGACCAAATCTGACTCACTGCCTGTTTTGTAAACAAAGTTTTATTGGAATAAAGCCACACTTATTATGTATGCATTGTCTGCAGTTGCTTCCATGCTATGGTGGCAGAGTTGTGGCAGAGTAACAGTTTCCCTATGGCTCACAAAGTCTGCAATATTTGTTATTGGGCCCTTTACAGAAAAAGTTTGCCAACTACTGCCAGTGTTATTCACATTACTACCTAGTAATCAGAAAGAATTTTAGTGTAGCTTTCCTAGGATGTTGCCATCCAGAAAATAGTCTAAATATTGGAAAATGTATATACCTGTTTCTATGTATATATTTATCACTACATATTTATATCTATATATATGTGTGTGTGTGTTTAAACTTGTCAGTTGGTGCTATTTATATTATATAAACATGGAACTTTTTGAGAAACTTTCCAAACACACCTTATAGCTAGTATTCTTTTAGGACCCATAATTTTGTAATGTTGGGCTCATTTTTTTATTGGCTTGCCTTTGGAGAAGACATGTTTACCTGAAAATATCTTTTGAAGTGCAAAGAATTTCAAAGTTGTATTTTAATAGACTAATAGGTATTTGTACTTGACTATATTTCACATTTACATCATGGAGGCACTCACCTGGTTTTATATGTCATTCAAATTATATTAACCTAGCATTAATATTCCTCATTTCAAATTTGACTCAGAGTCAGTTAGTCAAATCATTATTAACATGTGGCTATTACAAGGAAGAAATTGTCTCACTTTATTGAATAGTTGATTTAAATTTGCTGGTATTTAGAGGTAATATAGTATAAGTTTTTTGTATATTTATCCAAGATTTTCTTTTTGAAACATTTTCTTCCCTTTTCATATTGTTTTAGTTAACTGATTTTCCTTTAAAATTTGTTACTAACAAGAACTATCTAATATGCAATGAGGTTTTTGCAGGGCAGAGAGTAATACTAAAAAATTAAAACATTAAAAATTTAAAAATATTGGCTCAGGAGGGGATACCATAACTTCTAGTTATACTGGTACCTTTTTAATCCCCTTTTCCTTTATTCCATTTTAAAAATCAGGTAAGTATTAAAATACCTATTTTTTAATAGTCACACTCATGTCTAGTTGTCTTTACCACAGTTTTAAAGTCATGATCTTAAGCAAGGGGTATGTGTGTGTATGTTGACATTCCTACCTAAACACGCTGTGTGAATTTACTGACATTTTATTATGGATATCCAGCTGAGTTCACTAAGCTCATTTTTCCAGTATGTAGATTTGTAGTATATGATCGAGATTTTTAAATTATATGTATTTCTGAGAAATGGAATATTCCTATAAATCTTTCCTTTAAAAATGATAAATGTACTTTTTTTGAGATGGGATCACGCTGTATTGGCCAACCTGTAGTGCAGTGGTGTGATCATAGCTCACTGCAGCCTCCCAACTCCTGGTCTCAAATCCAGCCTCAGCCTCCCAGGATGCTGGGACTATAAGCATGTGTCACCACACCTGGCTAATTTTTTGTTGTTGTTGTTGATGTGGAGACGGGGTCACGCTGTGTTGCCCAGGATGGTCTCGAACTCCTGGTCTCAAGCAGTCCTCCTGCTTCAGCCCCACAAAGTGTTGGGATTACAGGCATAAGCCACTGTGCCTGCCCCATAAATATACTTCCAAAATGCTTTTTCATGTTTTCTAGGATTTGCTAACTGAATTTAGTTCTTGTTCTAACCCAAATTTTTTTTTTTTTTTTGGATATACCACAATTTTTTTATTCATTAATGAATGGATTGATGGACACTTGGGCTGTTTCCACCTTTTTGGCTCTTACAAATAGCATTGCTACTAACATGCGTATACATCTACTTGAGTACCTGCTTTCAATTCTTGTGGAAGTTTATTGTTTAAAGATCTAAATAACAGAGAGTAGTCTCCCTTGTCCTTTATATTAATTTCTGCATCATTGAATCCTCTGGGAAGTAGCAGTTCTCAAATAACTTAATGCTGCATTCCCTGAATGTAATGAGTTTGTAACTGTCTAACCCAAATTTTTGAAGACCTTCTGAATATTTACAACTGATGTCTTTTAGGTAGCACCTGTTATAGAGGGCATTAATGTCTTTTTGTAAGAGCCTTACCGTCTCGCTTTCTTAACTCTTTATATTCTAATTTTTTTAATAAAATTGATTTCAGTCATACTTTGTGCCTTTACTGGCATGGTATGCTATCAGCAGTATTATTACAAGAACCCCTTTGTTGATCCTAGTTCTAGAAAATTCAAATTCAAAAGTTTCTGATAATTGGATTCAGACATATGCTGGGGCAAACTGCTTCAATGCATAGCCTAATTTTTTGATAATAGTTTCTAAATGCAGTTCTAAAATTGTATTTGAAAGCAACTTATAACTTTAATACCTATAAATAAATCATGATGAATTAAAAGTCAAAGTTCACATGATATTACTGTTGTCAAATTTCTGTGCAGTCAAATATATTCTGGACATACACGTACCAGAAATTGTTTTCTATCTAATAAAGATTTGTTATCTTCTCTTTAAACTTATTTATATTTTATTCATATTGAAATTATTTTACATATTTAACATCATGTTTTTACTTATGAAATTGTATACTTTAAACAAATCTTTAAAATAATATGACATTTAATTTGTACATGCTACATTGAGTGAAAGTAATATACCAGCCTAGCATTTCTTCGTTTATACATCCTGTAAGTCGGACTCAGAAATAAGAACTGAACATTAATTTTATGGGTTTTTTTCTACTCGATAGGTACTATGGATATAGAGGAGAGAAATCGCCAAATGAAAATTAACAAATACAAACAGGTAGCCGGATCAGATCCCAGACTGGAACAAGATTACCATTCGAAGGCAAGACATTTTTCTTTTTAAAAGTTGTAAAATAATCAATCATATGAAACAGTTAGATTCTTTTAAACTACTAAATGCAGATTAGTCAGACACAAACATATAATGCCATGGCCCCATGATATTATTAAGTGCTAAAATTTATGTGTTTGTATACAGCTCTTAGCAATAGAATTTTCCTTACTTAAAAAAACTATTATAAAATACAGAAGAGTAAATATCTGAAGGACAAATCTTTTACAATTTTTCATTTTGTAAAATCTATAGCCCCTCAAAAATGTTTAAGAACTTAAATGATCTTACGGTTTTCTTTCGTATAGATTTTTTCCCATTTTATAATATTTTAATGGAATCTGGTTTATTACGGAATTATTGGAACAAAATACAAATGATGCCTGGCTTATAATGGATCAACTTACAAGCTTTTGACTTTAGGGTAGTGTAAAAGCAATACACATTCAGTAGAAGCCATGTATCAAGTACTAATACAACCATTCTGTTTTTCACTTTCAGTATTCAATAAATTACATGAGCTATTCAATACTTTATTATAAAATAGGCTTTCAGTTAGATGATTTTGCCCAACTATAGGCAAATGTTAAGTGTTCTAAACATGTTTGAGGTAGGCTAAGCTAAGCTGTGATGTTTGGAAGATGTATTAAATGCATTTTCAACTTACAATGGGTTCATTGGGACATAACCGCATCATGAAGCAAAGAGCTTCTTCTGTACATATTCACGAAGTGCTGTTAGAGGTTCAAAAGTCTTTTGGTATGAATCTTTTTTAACTACTTTTTGGGAATAAGTTGAAGTATGAGGTTTACCAAGGGAGGAAATAAAGTATTAATTAATTGTTCTTTTTTTTTTCTTTTTGAGATGTAATCTCACTTTGTTGCCCAGACTGGAGTGCAGTGGTGCAATCTTGGCTCACTGCAACCTCCCCCTCCCAGATTCAAGCAATTCTCCTGCCTCAGCCTGCCGAGTACCTGGGGCTACAGGCATGCGCCACCATGCCCAGCTAATTTTTGTATTTTTAGTAGAGACGAGGTTTCACTATGTTGGCCAGGCTGGTCTCAAACTCCTGACCTTGTGATCCGCCTGCCTCAGCCCAAAGTGCTGGGATTACAAGCATGAGCCACTGCGCCCGCCCTATTTCATTGTTCTTGTACTCCATTACCTTTTTATATTCAAGACATTTTTAGTTGCTTGATATTATTCATGGTCAAAGTGATGAAAATACTTTGTTCTGATATAGCTATTGAAGATTTAATAAAAGAATTAAAATAGCAAAATTTACTCATAACATGTAGCTGTTATATGCTGTATGACTTAGTAATTGAATCATTATAGTTGTAATATTTATGGTCTCTGTGTAATAGAGAAAAGCAATTTGGATTTTTTAAAAGTTAGGCCTGTTTTATCCTTACATACTTAATCTGCAGTTTCTATTACATTACATCCCTTCATAATCTCAAGAACTAATTACGTAAAGCATAAGTGGCTATGTTGGGTATACATATGTAGCAGGTATGTACATATGTACCAGTTTCTAGCTTCTTCAATAAGACAACAGAGAGAAGGCAGAGATTCTTAACATCAGCATCTACTTCTAAACTACCAGTCTCTTCCCCAGATTACATTATTACCAACATGGTGCACACAAAATTATTTATCACAGAATTCTGATACACTGGAAATGTCACAGGCCTAAAGCCAGACAAAAGTAAATTTAAGACAAACTAAAATAGCCTCGGCTTTACTCAGTAGGTTCTAAATTTCTAGAACTTTTTCACTAAAATGAAAATATGAATAACTTCAAACAGGTACAGTAAATTTTATAGAAAATAATTCTATAATGCTATAATATTTTAGATACATTCCTAACTATTTGAGTTGGATATCAGAAATGATATCTGTGTTTTTCATTTGTTTGTTTTGTATTTCTGCCTAGAACTAAATAGACACACCTGACCTTTTGTGGGTTTTTTATGCTGTAGTCTCTCATCTGTTCACCTTGTATAATCCAGAGGCCAAAGCATAAAGTCCTGATAAAATAAGATACTAAATTTTTTGTAAATATGTCTTCAGATAACACAAATTTGTTGGTTTATATTTTACTATACTTCAGGAAGGAATGTAGATGATTTATAAAAATACTTATAATAGTCTCAATAATATTGTCAGTGAAGAAAAGATCAAGAGAAAATAAAGTCACAATAAAACAAGGTAACTCCGGAAGTAAAGTCTGTGAAAAAAATGTATAGTGTAAGATCCTACATACCCACTACATGTGGGCAATGTCAACCCAGAGCTTCCTAACAAGCAGCAAGTAAGTGTAAGATCCTACATACCCACTACATGTGGGCTATATGTCAACCCTGAGCTTCTTAACAAGCAGCAAAGGCAGAAAGGGAAACTTGATCAGTTATATGATTTACATTGCTCATACGATAAAGACAAGTTTCTTAGAAGCAATAGCAATGATTCTTGTTATAGAAACCTGACAGAAATTTATTACAGAATGATGGACCAAAGGAATACTATAGGCATAGCTGGGATCTCTTTTTTAATTTTGATTTTACTTCGATTCATGAATAAATGAATGCTTAAGGCTTCAAAGTTTTATATCTTTGACAGCAATCATTTTAAGTTGGGAAAAAATAAATATTGGTTAAAGATTAATTGTACTAAGCATTATAATTTCTTAGATATTCTCTAAGGCAGTAGATCAGCAGCATCAGCATCACTTGGAGACTTTAGAAATGCAATTGTCTGGGGCCCCTTCAGACCAATGGAATAAGAACTCTGGAGTTGGGGTCCCTGTGGTGTTTGTTTGTTTGTTTTTGAGACAGAGTCTTGCTCTGTCACCCAGGCTGGAGTGCAGTGGCACCGTCTCAGCTCACTGCAACCTCCGCCTCCTGGGTTCAAGTGATTCTCCTGCCTCAGCCTCCCGAGTAGCTGGAACTACAGGCACGCTCCACCACACCCAGCTAATTTTTTATATTATTTTAGTAGAGATGGGGTTTCACCGTGTTAGCCAGGATGGTCTCAATCTCCTGACCTCGTGATCTGCCCGCCTTGGCCTCCCAAAGTGCTGGGATTACAGGCATGAGCCACCATGCCTGGCCGGGTCCCTGTGTTTTAACAAGTCTATCAGATGATTCTGATGTGGACTAAAGTTTGAGAATTACTGCTCTAAGGTGAAGAACTATTGTAAAATTATCCTTTAGATAACTGAGTTGACTTCCTCAATTAGGGTTTCAACTAGAAGCCAGAGGTGAATTATGTCTTCAAAAAAATGGAGACATTTTGAGAATAAGTGATCTGACATCTTTATAAGGCCCTTAATAATGTCTGACAAATCCTACTGAATGTAGAATACTTATCACTCTGTTTTCTATTGCCAGGATTATGCAGGCAGCTTACCTCAAAATATGATCGAGTCTCTTAAGTACAACTTTTTAAGTGGGTCCAAAATACAACCCTATTTTGTACCACAACAAAGTATTTTTTGATGTGGAACTATCTTTGCTGGATCACCTATCTCCCCATCATCTGAGGTTCATCTTCCTCTGATATAGGTCAAAGAGAAAGTTACAGAGGAATCTTCTTCAGACATATATATGTTAAGTTATATTAATTTTCAATTAATTCCTGAGATTAGAATTTTCAACATCATTTCTCTCTTTTTTGATGAGGGCTATTTAGCTTATATTTACATTCTTTACTTTTTATTTTGATAACAAATGCAAGTTATAGAGCCTCCTATTGAGCTATGTGTTTTAACATTAGATCTAGTTGCTGAAGAAAATCATTTAACAAATAAGGGAACTAAGATATAGAAAGATTATGTAATCTATCCAGGTCCACATAGCCACTAGGTCATGGAAAGTATTACTTGGGCTAATTTAGTTTTTCAAATTTGACATAACTGTGATGAAACCCAAAGCCTCAGACATATGAAGCATATGCTGTCTCCTGAGCTGTATTCCTGAAATTCCAGTGACACAATTGTGAAGCCCTGTGTGAAATCTAATTGTTAGCCTAGGTTTTTTTTTAAAAAAACTGTACAGTTCACATTCCAAATAGCATTGCTCCCTGAATTTCTCAAGACTTTTGCATTGATAGTTTTAAATAATTCCTACTAAATTTAAAGAAATCTTAGTAATTCACTTTGAAAGCATCTATAGAGCAATGCCTATTAAGCTACTGTCTTTCTAAGAATATTTTCAGTATACTAGAAAACTTGAAAGAAGAGAGTCTATTTTTAATAAGAGCAGCAAAGGCATATACAGACATGATTTCTAGTTAATCAGTGGATGATTTCTCAGGGAGTTTCCCTCAAAATAGAATTTATTATACTCAGTGTACTCTTGCATGCCTCTTGTACTTTTTTTATCCCAGCTTGAATGTGATTCATCTATTCTTGGCAATAATTTAAGGATCAACATATTTTTTCTATAAAATCAACTTTCTTTCCTCTTCATTTTCTCAGAAAAATGTGATTTATTAAGTTTAACAGTGTAAATTATGGTTCACCACAGGTCAACTACCCTTCTGTGAGTTATATAATGATAAATTGGCATAATTATCAATACTTAAAAGTCCAACAATGTATTTATACATGGAAATTAATATGGATGATTTGATAATGCTTATTTAAACATATGAGCTTTAGTTTTTAAATTTACCATATTTAATATTTTATAATGTTCCCAAAATCTATATATTGCTATGAAGATATTCTTTGAAAGAGTGGCCCCATAACATTTCAATAAATAAGGCTCATTCAACAAATAATGTTTATTGGCACAGTATTTATTGGAACTCAAAGCTTATTTCTCTTGAAAAACAATGCTCTTTTTTAAGGAGTATGTTGTGGCAATACTTCTACAAAATTATCACAAAAATGTCTTACTCCTATTATAGCAGTTATATCATAATTTTCCATTCTCTTATTTGTCTCCCTGGAATTAAGAAGCAGTATAATCTATGAGTTGCCCAGATCTCTTCAAATGGAGGCCAGAAGCCTATGATAATCTATTTAAACCATAATATAATAGATTGGGTTAGAACAGAGGACAATGTAGTAAAAGAGAGGAGAAGAAATTTTGTCTCCATTTATTATGCATGCCTGACCCTAGGCACTTTTCACCTATATCCTGTCACTTTTTTCCCAGGCTTCTGGTCTTTTAGGCACCCATTCACAGATCTCAAAGATGTATTGGGGAAAGCAATTTGATTAAACTAGTTTACATTAAAATATGAATGACAACACAGAGCTTCATTTTTTGAAAAGCCCTTATAAATACAACATAAACTGAAATTGGTGGACTTATAAGCAGTATTAATAGAAAATATTTCAGATAGTTAAAGTATGTTTGGTCAATTAAAATGCCACCGTTATCTAAACTGTGTGTTTCATTTGATTAGCGCTTATGCGCTTCTCAACACTGAGAAGACATATTCAGTGCTAAACTTAAGTATTTTACATTGACTTTCAAGGCACAGGCAATGAGGGGAGAAAAGTTGAGGCTTGTTAAAAGTGGTCGTATATGAGCTCTTTAAAAATTTAATGTAAGTCAGGAATACTTTAAGTCTCAAATATCATCAGAATGTGGCAGCAATGGGTGAGTAGTGTATTCGAAAGGGCACAGCCTGGGGTCAAATGGACTCTGCCTGGGTGGCTTGGGGTAGGTTTAACCTCACAGCTTTTTTTATGTATTAAACAAGGTTTTGGTATCTATTTTATAGGGTAGTAATGAGGATTAAGTGAGATGATGTATATAAATTGTTTAGCACCTAGTAAATGCTCAATAAATAATGCAGCTAATATTAGTTATTATTTTATAGTAACAACAGCAAATATAATCATAGACACCAGATATGAATCTGACAAGACCAAAAAGAAATGATAAAGAAATGACTAAGATAAGGAAAATGATTTTATTGATTTTAGTGTGGCTCAGATATCTTTGAATGTTCCCTTTACTCTCAAATAAGGAGATTCAAGTAGCACAAATCTAAAAGGAAAAATGAAATTTAGAGGAAAAGAATTTATGAATCTTAAGGGGATATGAAGATTTTTTTAAATTAAAAGAGACTGCAACATAATGTGTGATGAAAAATTACAAACCAAATTACTGAAATTAAGAAATTATGCTATCATGGTTGACATTAAAGGTGACTGGTCCTTGATGAAGTGATTAATAGACATGTATATGGGTGTAGGTGTTTTCAAAGAAATACTCATTAATAGTGATGACATAAATGGACCTGACAACTAAGACCAAGTTTATAAAAGGCAAATTTTAAAATGTAGATTAGATAGCCTTATATATATTATCAAGAAGAAACATGACAATACATGAATTTAGATATAATGTAGACATGAAGAAATAAGAGTTATGTTTTAATTTTACAGCAGTGATAGAAACAAAATACTTGGGGAAAAGTATTTTTCTTAGGGAGAAAAATTGAGTTGCTGTTAATATGTAACTCAGCCCAGTAACATGATGAGGTAGATAGAGCCAGGCCTTGTGCCTGCTACAGGAAGAGCTGCTGCAGGGTCAGTTCTCAAGCTACCAAGAGAACCTAGTATTCATGTAAAACAGACATCATTGTGCATGTGTAAGGTGGAATCCTCTGATAAATAGAACAAGAAGATTCTAATAGGCATGATCTCGTGAACGCAGTCTCAGGGAGTACAATAAGATGTTTTAAATAGAAAGTAATGAATGAAGCATTCTTCCTTGGAATGAGCAATCTACTGTTTCATGAACAGAAGTTGGGTTCAGATTTTCAAAAAAATACCTGCTAGGCATAGTGTAACAGATATCCAGCAGAATGGTTTTCTATTTTTGACTTAGAGTTAAGATCACTTACTCATGATTTTCAACTCAAGCCAAGTCAAGTAATCTTATCTTGTACTGATGAAGATGTCAGAGACTATGCCAGTGGCTGTACCTGGATTTCTTCAATGAAACACATCACTTCTATAAACTCTTATTTTACTTTTTCATATTTTCCTATTATTTTATTTATTTCTTCATGCCTCAGCAAGCAGATAACTTCAGGTCCTATAGCAGAATCCCAAGAGAAATATCTGGAAATCAGTGAACCTGCTGATATGGGAGCATAAGAGAAAAAAGGACAGCCTACATTACTTGGAAGTATTCTTAAATGTCAGACTAGCCTATGAAACTATGAGAGTATGCTGAGCACTCAATGATACTGCCACCTACTATACTCTCCACCTCTCCACCAGCTAAGGATACATTTGACCAAGTATTGCACACTTTTGATTGCTTCCTGGCCCCAAACCAGGCCACAGTCTTCTAAGCTGTCTAAGTTGCTTGTCCAAGCCAGCCATCCTCCAGGATTTTAATTAGACACCTGGTGTGTATGTTTTATTTTTACATCACCCTAAGGTACTTCCTTTACCAAGTATATTTATAAAGATACATAAACTTAGATTTTGAAATCCAGGTTATTAAACTAGCAAATAAGAGCAGCATTATATAATATAGCTGTAGAAGTGCCCGAGATGCTAATAGTAATCTTATCAAGGCCTGATTAAAGCCTTCAGTCCCACTTACAAAATCGCCAAATGGTTATATAGCCTAATTAAAAGAGTCATAGTTCAAAATGAAAAAGGATAAAATTACATTTTTAAAATCATTTATGTCCATTTTCCCCCTTATATAGTTTTTTTAATTCATGTTTGCAAGGATAGATTTCTCATTTGTGTGATATTAAACATCCATCAAACTAGCATTTAAAAGTAACTAAAAATTTCTGTGTGTTTGTATAATTTCTTCCTTTATGAGATAAGTAAAAGAAGGGGTGATGTCAAGAGAGAAGGAGCCATTGGAAGTATAATTTCTTACAATTGGTACACAATATTATTAATTACTATAGCAGCCACACATTTATAGCAGAAATTCTGAAGTCTTGTTTACAGTAATAGAGATATATGGACAGTTTGATAATCACTCTTCAATATATTTTTAGTGATTAAGGTTAAATAAAGACTACAGAATAGTATTAAAAGTATAGACTCCATAACCAAACTGTCTAGATTAAAACCCTACCTCTTATACTATCTGTATGATCTTGGGCAAGTTACTTAACATTCTTGTGCCTCAGTTTCTTATTCTATAAGGTGTGTTAATAATAGTACCTACCTCCAAGGACTGTTTTCTTTTATCTTTTTTTTTTTTTTGACAGAGTCTCGCTCTGTCGCTCAGGCTGGAGAGCAGTGGCGTGATCTCGGATCACTGCAACCTCTGCCTCCTGGTTCAAGTGATTCTCCTACCTCAGCCTCCCGAGTAACTGGGATTACAGGCACGCGCCACCACACCCAGCTAATTTTTTTGTAGTTTTAGTAAAGGCAGGGTTTCACCACGTTGGCCCGGCTGGTTTTGAACTCCTGACCTCAAGTGATCCGCCCACCTCGGCCTCCCAAAGTGCTAGGATTACAGGCATGAGCCACCACACCCAGCCCAAGATTGTGTACATATAAAGATTAAAGTCTTAGAGCAGAGCTTGATGTGTAATAGCAATCAATAAACGTTAGCTGTGATATGATAATGATGGTTGTGGTGGTGGTGGTGGTGGTGGTGGTGGTGGTGTTGATGATGATAGGAAAGAAGGACAAAAGGAAGAAACACTGTTTCCAACAGATAACTTCCACTTACCAAAGCCCTTGGGGGTTCAGGTGTATATTTGTTGTCATCAGGAATCTAGTAGAGATAGATAAGTATATCTTTAAGGTAATCTTAAAAACAGGTGGGGAGAAAAGGATGAAAAGTTAAAAAAAATGATACTTTTAAAAGCCTAAAAATGATTTGTCTTTTTCGCCAATCTATTCAAATTTTTGTCTACCCAAAATTCTTATTGTATAGTTTATATTCCCTAGCAATCTGATTGTATTTAAATTTTAATCTAAATATCTGTCTATTGGTATAGTTATACCTGTAGGCAGATATAAAATTATATTGTATTTACACATAATTTATACATCTGTGTTTACACATACACTTACTCATACCCTGAGTTCAGAGCTTTAGGGTATGAGTAAGTGTATGTGTAAACACAGATGTATAAATTATGATTTAGCTGATAGAAGCAACAACTGTTCACTTTTTCCTTGCCTCATTGGAAGAAATTCTCATTTATTTCTTGTCTCTCCTGTTACATAAAAGATCTACAGTTAAAAACTTGGTGGTGGCCGGGCGCAGTGGCTGACGCCTGTAATCCCAGCACTTCGGAGGCCAAGGCAGGTGGATCACCTGAGGTCACGAGTTTGAGACCAGCCTGGCGTACATGGTGAAACCCCGTCTCTACTAAAAATACCAAAAATTACCTGGGTGTGGTGGCTGGTGCCTGTAATCCCAGCTAGTTAGAAGGCTGAGGCAGGAGAATCTCTTGAACCCGGGAGGCGGAGGTTGCAATGAGCCGAGACCACTGCACTCCAACCTGGGAAACAAGAGCGAGACTCCATCTCAAAAACAAACAAAAAAAAAACCAAAAAAAAAAAAAAAAAAACTTGATGGTAACTGATTTTAATGAAATTTTAGCGATTTTATATTTTTATTTGTGATTAATCTTCGATTTTAAAAGTTTCTAGTTTAGGTTTCTTTTTCCTTAACATCCCATATTAGTTGATGAGGGCTGCTATAACAAAATACCATAGAAGGGGTGGCTTAAAGAACAGAAATGTATTTTCCCAGTTTTGGAGGCTAGAACTTTAAGGTGTTGGCTAGGCTGGCTCCTTCTGAGGCCTTTCCATGGCTTTCAGATGGCTGCCTTCTTGCTATGTCTTCACTTTGTGTGTGTCTGTGTCCTAATCTCTTCTTATAAGGACACCAATCATATTGGATTAGGAACTACCTATGTGACCTCATTTTACCTTAATTACCTCTTGAAAAGCTCTAGCGTCAAGTACAGTCACATTCTGAGGTACTGAAGACTAGGACTTCAGCATAGGAATTTGGAAGGAACACAATTCAGTCTATAACACATCTCTACAAAGTAGCTAATGATCTTTTAAATTAAAACTTTATTGCATTATGAAAGCATATTTTATTATAATGTGAATAGGGATTTTTAGGCAACTAACTGTAGCTGTTTTGCTTTGAACTTTTTATTTCTTTTTTGATTTTATTACTTTTCTCTATTCCTATTTTTACAACTACCTTCTCAAATCCTAAGGGATAAAATATTTTGGTTTTGTGTTTGCAAATGCATCTTAAAAATTAGCTGTCTTAGCCATGAAAACCACATTTAAATATGACTTGCGTAGCCATAATTTTATGCTGATATTCAAGCATGGGTCCCTTTCCTTTAGATGTATTTGTGAATTGCTACCTTTTACCATATATTCACATTTTAAGCCAGAAAATATAAAAAGACTATTTTTAATTATGAGTAAGTCTTCCAGTGTGGCAGTATTATGTAAAAAAAAAAGTCATTTGAGATGACAAAAACAGCAACTTGTATATTATAGAACACTGTAGAATTATAGCAAAAATTTTAACTTCTCCCTTTTTAGTAACATAAAGTTTCTAAAAACTGACAAAGAAAGAATTGTAGATAAGTTGCACGCAGCTACTTGCAGGTAGCTTGCAAGTAGTAGCAACAGGGTCAATCTGTGGAGAATAGCTGCCATTGCCAAGAGTGCAGTACCCTCCTGTAATTACCTAAGAATATGAAGGAGAAACATTTCCTTTTACCTTCAGCAAAATAAAAAATAATAATAATAAACATATGACTTCATCTTTGCTTTCATCAAGGCTCCAGAGTTGCTAGCTTGTTAACAGCTAGAATATTCTACAGGGAATGAATTATAGTAGACCACAGAAGGGAAAGGTCTCGCTTTATAAAATCAGGGAGGATATGGGAAAAGAAGGAAGAAAATGTGATCAAATAGAGCAGATACATTCTTTCCAATCAAATTTCATATAACTGAAAGGATTAAGCATTATATATATATATATATATATATATATATATGAAGTGAAAGAATATGGAAAAGAACAGATAGGTGAAAACATATATACCTTCTGAACCAACCATGGCATTACCACATAAAATACATATATTCTGTTTTATATGTGGAATATTTATGTCTTCTATATTAAACTACACACTTCTTGAGAACGGTGACTATATTATTCATCTTTGTAGTCTCTCAGTAGCATGTACTTTGCCTTGGCCACAATAAGCACTCAATGGGATTAATTTTAGTGAATGAACATGGATGTGGATGCTGAGAGAAGTAGGACAGGATAGTTTGAAAAAGATTCTAAAGAAGGTGAATTTTAAGCATTTTGTATCAATATAAGAACAAAATATGATTTTTAGAAGAAGATATAGGTAGATTATTACGTAATAGTCAAAAGCATGTTTTCTAATGGGCATACAATTATTGATTTCCATCTAGAGATAATAATAGTGGAAAGAATACTGAGAAAGAATGAGAAGATTGGGCTTCTAACTTTGGTTATGCCATTCATGTAATAAGACTTTGGATAAGTTGCCCAATAGTTCTTCACAACTCAAGTTTTTTCTATCTACAAATTGAAGGAACCTTATAAAGTGTTAAACAAATACGTGGTACTTTGGAGGCAGCATTGAAAACACCACTATGAATTAACATTTGGGTTTTAATCAGTCTCATCATTAATTAAGTAAATTATTTAATCTCAGAGCCTAGTTTTAAAATTAGATTTGAAATATATTTTCTATATTTTATTTCTTTCAATTCTAATGTTTCATTCATTGATTGAGTACTCTCTGATCAGTGTAAGGCTCTCTACTAGACATGATCTCACAAATGCCTGAATCTGTATAATTTTTAATGAACTTGTGCCATAATAACTATGACTTAGAGAATAAATTTATGTGTGTAATGTTTTGCATATTTTACATGAAGTAATTGATAATTAAGTTTGAATTGACACTTGTGTAAAAACCTTTAGTCAATAAAGTCAGTCATCCAGGGTAACATGGAACCATCCACATGTATAACTTCAATTTAGTTCAGCTAATTATAATACAAATATATCTACAATTTTGTTATGTGATGGCTTTGTTCATCTGCACAAAATTCAGCTGTAATTTTTCTTTAGTTGGAAGGATTACAGATATCATTTATTAGCAAAATAAATATAATCTTTTATTAAACATTTGGAAATTTGATTAGTTCTATTGCATCAGTTTTGAAGATCGTAAAATAATACTCCAGTCTGGAAATAATATAGTTAACCTTGGAATATATTTCATATGAAGGAAGGGACTTTGGTGATAACTTCAGAGAATGGAAACATCTCTATAGTACTAGGCCTAGCACATGGGAGTGTCCATTAATCGTAGTTATTTTTTAGTATTTATTATAACATGGGAGGTAGGAGTAATAAAAACTAACTTACAGTTGAACTTCATTCTGATGGATGAATCAAAACTTACTACCTCAGTATAACTTCCTGAGTAACAAAGAAATGGCTGTGATTTTATGATTGGCCATTTTCAGGTCATTTTTATGACTCGGAATGCTTACAAACAAGGCCAACAGTCTCCAGGGTCCAGTCACATAAGAACATGTTACGTCTTAAGCCCTTTTCGATTTTCTGCCAAAAAATAAAATCACCTAAATTTTAAATGAGTTTAAAGGGCTTATTTCAATAGAACATAAGACATGCTTTTATTCAATAGAACATAAAACATGTTTTTATTCAACTTAGTTAATATGATATTATTGTCAAAGTTTTACTTTGTTAAAATCCATCCAATTATACTTACAAGTAGTGTTATTTTAATGCTGTTTTGTATTCTGATTATTTAGGTCATTTTACATAGATTTTTCAAAATTTCAAAAAAGGCTGAAAATCTTTATTTTAAGCATATCCCTAAAGTTGAAAACAATATGAATATTTTCAAAAGAAATCAGTTCTAAACTTGCTTGCCCCGTGTCCCATTAAAATGAATACAAATTATCACTTTTAATTAAAAGTAAAAACAAATTTGACAATAAAAGTGAAAAAAAGTTTAATGAAAAGAAATAGATCTTATAATAACAAGTTGTATAATCTTAATCACTTCTCTATTTCTCAATTTTCTCATCTATAAAATGAGAAAGCTAGATTACATTCTCTCTGAGGTATCTTTTAGCTTTAAAATATGGTGAATTTGTGAATGATTCAGTGATGAGTAAATAACCAAATGTGTGGTTCAGTACCAGGTAACTTTCCTGGGCTGTTCTCTTGAACAAAAAACAAACAAAAAAAAAGTGGATATATAAGTCTTCTTTCCCTCTCTGTTTTTTAAGACATTTGAATATTTTTTTTTCAATTTCAGTGGTCATTCAGTGGTCATTCATTCTCTCTCTCTTACCTGCAAGTAAGAACTTCATACCTCGGGTATTGCTGAAGCTCATCAGCTGTAATTCTGGATTCTGGTTCTGCAACATTAAAGAAAGGAAATGCCAGAGAAATAATCACATGAATAACAATAAAATGAAGGAAATAGTGAGTAAAGAAGGAATAAAGGAAGGAAGAGAAAGGGGATGAAGAGGGGAAAAAAGAAAAGGAGAAAGAGAATTAAAGGAAGGAGAGAGGGAAAGAATGGAGGAAGGCTGGCTAGCATATCCTTTCAATCCAAGAGTTCACTATCAAATTAGAGAAACGCATGTACATAAGTAATGATGGTACAAAATAGGCTGTGTTGAGTGATATAATTTTTAAAAGTACACATACAAAGGAAGAATAGCAAAAGAAATATTCATTTTGCTGGGAGAAATCTGGGAATAGAATAGAATAGAACACATGAAGTGAAGGACTTGTCAGGCTGAAGAGAGAGCTTAAACAAAGTTATGGTGTTACACGAGCACAAGCCATGTTTAAGAAAGAGCTAATAGTTCTTTAGTGTGGAAATATACAACAAATGGGGATATGTATTCGGAAAAGAATAGAAAAGTTGGCTGGGACAAGATTGTGGAGAACTTTGAATCTCTCAGTTAAAAATATAGAATGTTCTACTACATTTTAATTTTATGTTTATATTTTTATATTATTTTAAATACCCATATTATTTTAATGTCTATATCTTATATGTTAACATCTATATATCTATATTCTTTTAATATTTTAATATCTGTATTACTTATGTTCTATATTATTTTTCCATATTTTATACAACCCATACAGAATGATAGGTTTGGAAGATTTTTGAGGAAGTTGCTGATATGAACAAATTTGTGCTTTTAGAAGGTAACTCTGATGATATACTTAAGATGCGTTTGAAAAGAACATTACAGACAAAGAGTCCCATTAGGAGGCTATTGTAGTAGTCCAAGCAAGAGGTAATTGTTAGTTTTTGGCCCTGCTTTGACTGTTGGCTCCATCCCAAATGGTCTTTCTGTAAGCCCAGTTGATGCTTCTCTGTCTTCTCACACAGGGAACAAGAGTAGTGGGCCTCTTCAGACTTCCAACAGAATATCATTATATTTGCTCTATCCCTGAATTTGATAGATCAGAGGAATTCTCAGGCCCCTTCAGGTTTTTTAACATTACGTAGTTATTCAGGCTATTATTTAGCCTTGACTCTTTTCAGCACAAGTACTTAAAGTTATGCTATTACCTTCTAAAGTACTAATAATTGAAAGGGAACCTTATTTCCTGTCTCCAGCTCATATGTTTTTGTTGTGTTTCTGCCTGCTTCAGATTCCCAGGGCATTGGTCCTACTGCTGTGTTCTCATGTCTTATTTCTGTTGCAACTTTTGGGATGCTAGCTTGCCACATGATATCTGTAATTTCTATACCCTATATCCCAATCAATGAGATAAAATTCTTTAAACATTCATAAAAATCATATAATCCATATAATGTTTAAAGATGGTCACAAAGGGCCATGTGCCAGGAATTCTTATGGCTAGTAACGGTTTCTTTATGATTTTTCTTAATTCTAGCTAGATCTTATGGGTTTCTGATCTGAGGGCTTGGAGAAGCATTTAGTCATAATAAAAACATAAGGGCTTTAAACTGGGCGCATTGGTTTAGATTAGCAGCAGGCATTTTGTTCTACCCTCTGGGGCTTGGATAGACATGAGATGTATGTATTAGAATATTACTATTAATATATGTAAGGGTCTGAGAAAAACAGACTTTGAAACACTTCTTGACTGAGGCAGATATTTCAGATGACATGAGTTTGAGCTATTACTGAATAATAAAGGGCTTACAAATAAATCTAAGACTAAAGCTATTGAAAAAATGTTTATTTTATGTGGTTACATCTATATCAATACACAGCTAAGTGTTAATGTTATATATTATCTGTAAAAGGTTAAAAAGCTGTTTTATCAGATGTGAAAAAGAAAACTATATATAAGATATTTGAAAGTTGTTTGTAAACTATAAAAAGTATTTACATTTTAATTATTATTAATAACGTGTTATGGTGATAGATTGTTACTGTCCTCAGTTTAACTTTCCTTAGTATCAAGTATAAACATAGTTATAAAAACTAACTGTGACTGGGCGTGGTGGCTCATGCCTGTAATCCCAGCACTTTGGGAGGCCGAGGCGGGTGGATCACTTGACGTCAGGAGTTCAAGACCACTCTGGCCAACATGGTGAAACACCATCTCTACTAAAAATACAAAAATTAGCCGGGTGTGGTGGCAGGCACCTGTAATCCCAGCTACTTGGGAGGCTGAGGCAGGAGAATTGCTTGAACCTGGGAGGCGGAGGTTGCAGTGAGTCGAGATCGCGCCACTGCACTTCAGCCTGGGTGATTGAGCAAGACTCTGTCTCAAAAAAAAAAAAAAAAACAAAAAACAAAACTAACTCAAGTAGAACAGTTTCAAGAATGAATAAACCTGAACTTCCAAGGCAGGTTTGGTATTATCCCACTCTAAGTAAATAAACCAATCTAGCGTCAAAGGACAATGCCCTTTTGTTTTTTGTTTTATGTGAGACATGCAATTAGGAACCTATTTATAAAGTATTCATAGCCATTTTCATGTTTTTTTTCAAGTCAAGGTAAAATTTTTGAGCTTATGGCTTAATGATGGTGAATATTTAGTATCATAATCTACAGTTTCTTTTATTTCATCGTGGACTATGTCTAGTTAATTATCATGGTAAATACTTACTATATGTCAAGACCTGTGATCTCATTTAAAACTCATATTGGTCCTATTAAGAAGGTATTGTCTCCACAATATGAATCTAGAAGCAGACTTAAAGAAGTTAAGAGAATTTCTTAAGATTGTGTAGCTCCTAGTAAGTGGAAGAGCAGTTACACACCCATATCTTTCAGCTCTTAATCCCTTGGTTATTATGGTATACTGCCTCTTATCAAAATTAGATGACTATTATGATTTTCATCAATATTGTTGCTTAGGGAATATGTTTATACTATGAGGTCAGAAATTTTTTTCTGACACAGACCAGGAAGAATTTGCATTCAGACAAGTGTATCAGTCATGTTTGCACTCAGCTGTTTATAACAAAACACCTGACAAAATTATCTGAATAAACAAAGAATTTTACTTCACACAACAAGAAATCCAAACAGCCCAGGGCTGGTACTATTACTTAAGACCCAAGCACTCTGTCTTCCTATTCTCTTTTCTTAGAGTAAGACATTCATCCCTATCATCACAGAATGCCTGCTGTAGCTGTAGGCTTGGGTTTGAACTCCAATAAGAAAGAAAAAAGAAAAGGGAAAGACATATGGTCATACCAGCTATGTTAGCTCACTGTAATCACATACATAGTAGCTCTCCCTAAACCCCACCCCTAGATTCCTGCTTATATTTCAGAGGTCACACTCACATCAAATGATCACCTTACATACAAGGTAGAAAATGAAGTTGTTTTGTTTTGTTGTCATTAAAATCTGTGGATTCTTTTAATAAAGACCAAAGTGGGAGAGGGAATATTGAGTAGGCATTCAGCAGCAACTGCCACAAATAAATAGGTATTAAATACTCTAGTTACCAAAAGGAAAGACCAAGGACCCATTCATAACCCCCGATAGCTAAATATTTAGGTAATATTTGTTTCCATTAAATGACGAAGTAATATTTCTTGACTGATTAGAATGGAGGATACTGGGGAAGGAGGAGTCAAAGATAATTCACAGCTTATCTAGGTTTTAGTTGGATATTGAGCCTACAGTGCAGGGAACATAAGAGGTACAAGGAGAGCTGGTTTAGGGTAAAAGAATAAATTTGATTTGAGCTATATTGAATTTGATGTGCCAGCAAAAGGAAGTACAGGAGATGTCCTGTCAGTATCTGGAAATACAGATCTGAAGCTTGGGAGAGGTGAGAATAAGGATTTTATTAGTCATTACTTGGTAATTAAAATGGGTACATAATGGATTATATGATCCTGGGGTAATATATTATAGTTAAAAGAAGGCTAAAGATGGGAACTTTGAGAAAATATAATTTAAAATCAGGTTAGGGAAAACAAAGCTGGGAAAGGAGATTAAAAAGTAACACTCAGGGACATAGAGTAGAAACCCTGAGTGGCATTATCTAAGAAGTCATTATGGGAAATTTTCAAGAAGAGAGGGAAAAGAAAAAACCTAAAACGATACCACTGACTGGTAAATTAGGATGTTATTGGGGAATTTTGTTCTAGTGGGTTTTTTTTTTTTTTTTTTTGAGAACAGTTTTAGTACATGATAGAATGGCTTAAGAGTTGTTGATTCTCTTGAAGAACATGGTAAATTCATTTGTTAAGGGCAAAAGCATAAGCTTTGCAGCTACCTGAGATCTCTAAACCTGGGGTTTCATTGCAGTGCTGGCACTTCTATCTTTGAAAACTGAGAAATCAATAGAAGTAAATTAAGATTGTTTCTCAAGGAGAAGCTGATTACTAATAGACATTGAGTTCCCACAAAGCCAAGCCTTAGGGAAAGTCATAATTGACTACTGGCAATAATTCTTCCTCTGTAAATTCTCTGGGAAAAATTATTCACCTCATAAATTTCCTTCATATCAAGCGAGAGCTGGTTCATTAGTAAGTCTTGGCATACATGCTAATGGCTACCCTTTCTTTGACTGCAGCTTTTTACTTTAAGCTGTTCTTGCTATGTCATATTTCAAAGACTTCCCTGAATGAGTCTGTTTCTAGATCTATAGAATGGAGGAAATACCTTCTTCACAGGTCCAAGGTGAGCTTTAAATGAGATCACAAGTCTTGATACATAGTAAATATTTATTTTCCCTTACTCATTCTCTCCTAAGGAGTCTTAGTGAGCCCTGTAAACAAAGCCTGTATTCCGAAACCCCACAACCAGTGGTGTGCCCAACTGCCTGTTCAGTGACCACTTGGTAACTTGAAATCAGCCATAATGGGAGTATTTATATCACGGAAATCAGAAAACTCTGTAAATTGGAATTTTTTTTCCCCAGAAAGCTATTTGTTAAACATTTACTGTAACAGCACTGCCTATACCCACCACAGATAATGAAATAATTAGGTGACTAAACTCTATACAGCTATCAATGCAGTATCTTGTACACTGATTTGATACTTCCTAATGGAATAATACTTCAGTATATAGCCCAGATAAAGCTAAATCATTCCATTCATTTTGATCATTAAACATTCATTGAGTTCCTTCTAAATGCCAGGCCCAGATATAGATAATAAGATTACTAAAATCAACAAAAGTCATTATCCTCTGGGAGTTTATAATCTAGTGGGGTGGGTACATTACAAATAGATGGATAAATAGCTAGATAGATGATTGATACATGGATAGATGGATGGACAAGGGAGAAGTACACATAATACCACATGATAAAACTATAATAAAGGCATGAGTAAAGTAGTTGAGGAACATTCGAAGCAGTGCTTCTCTTTGAAGGAGTTAAGGAGGACTTCACAGAGGAGGTGACATCTTAAACTGTGCCTTAGAAGATGACTAGACCTATTTAATGGAGAGGGTGTTGAGTATGGCTCATCCTACCTAACTGTACTTCCTTCTGACTCCAGCTATCACAAAGGTGACCTCATAAGGTTTGGGAGAATTAAATAAAATAATCCACATATATTATTTACAACAGTACGTTTCACAGGGTATACAAATAATAATTGTAGCTAGTTTAATTACTATACCAAACTGAAGAGGCCAGCAGGCCTGAAGACCAACAAGGGAGAAAATTCAGTGCCTCAGTCTCCAATGAAAATTTTATATTCTAGACTCCTTTCCAGACTGAGGCATGATGTTCATTAGGCTCAGCTTTACTGCAGACTCCTTCCTTTTGAGCTCTGCAGCTATCAGAAATCTTTCAAGCTGGGGTTTCATTTGCAGAATATTGTTTACAAGACTAAATCTTAAATAAGTCCTCAAATGTCTTTGGCCTTTTCTCACTGCCCTCTCCTCCCAATTTGAGACCATTATCACACAATACCCTCTTTAGAAGTCATAGCTAAACAAAATTATCTCTGACAAGTACATTTTTTAATTTTTAGGCAATTTATTTTTATTTATTTTTTATACAATTCAGCATTGAGATCAGGCACTGATAAGAGCCTTGGGTAGGACAGAGAAAAACATCATCTGGAAGTAGCTCCTCAAAGAAAAAGTACCTGCAATTGTGTTACTATCAAAGAGCAACAACTATTTTCTTTCGATTATGATATGAAATAAAAACAGGATGACGAAAATGCACATGGTTATTTAATGACTGCAGTGCCAGAATTCCCTCTGCCCTCTTCTTTCCTCTACCTCCCCTAGATTGATACCAAGAGCCCTGCCCAGAACTTCAGCCTAACTTTTATCTTCCAAAGATTATGTTTGCCTTAGTTTTCTTTCCCCTCTCCTATCTTTTGATTAACTCAGTATTTCTTTCTTGAATATGGCATTCGGGTATCCACGTACTTCTCGATAGCATGAGACTTGTTTTTCTTCAAAATTGGGCTTCTATATTATCCAGTCAGTATTTTGCAATAATTAATTTTTTGATTATTGTTTTATAGAATAAATGGTTATCTGGTGAGATTTATTGAAGACAAGTGATATTTAAGGAAATTCATAATCCTGCCTCCATCTTTTGTCTGAAGATCAAACAACCAGAGTTCTTGAGGTGCTTTAGCAAAATCAGAGTTGGAAATGGCCTAACTTAAGAACTTCAAATGAGTACTGGAGAAAATGAAACTGATTTTAGAAATTGTAATTTGTTTTTTTAAGTATATTATTCTAATATATCATTCTAACACTTTAATAATAGCCTTCTTTTCAATAGAGCTCTGCAGATACACTGTTACTTTCCACTAATGTTAGATATATAGGAAGAACATTAACTTTTCCAGGCCACTTAGGAACTCTTTAGAGTCTGGAACATCCTGAAGAATAATCATTTCCTGTAAATTTTTCTAGTTCATGATCTTCTTAATAGTAATGTACAAAACATTAAAATGTTGTCCAGAAAAACTTCTTTACTCTCTTCCAAGATTTTAATGATCTTTAATCAGAGCACAGTTTTCAGCTAAGATATTATCCTTCTTTGTTTTTGTTCCATTAAAGAGAATGGTTAACAGGCCATTCATTGTTCATCTATCAGCTATATTCTAATACAAGCCAATTATTTAAAACATTATGTATTGTATAGTGCCAAGACAACACCAACTATTTCCTAAATAAATAAATTTACTTACTCACATTCATAGCTCATTACCTTGGTATAATAACAATTTACCTTCTCTCTCATTGTTGAAGTGTATAACTTTTGTTTATCATATTTTAGGAAAAGTAAAACTACATTTATCCATTTTAAATGTTGACTCTAGTATTAAGTCGTTTAGTACTTAGATTTCTGGGGGTGGGGGTTGAGTTGTATATGTGAATATGTTATATTCTAAATATGTTCAAAATGTATTCTTCTGAAATTTTATTTATAAAAAATACTTTTCATATTCTTTCTCACTGTCCAGATTTCTCATTTTTAAAAGCATATGTCTATTTGTAATAGAAACCTGAGCTAATCCCAGTGGTAAACACGCTCAGTGGCTTAGAAGTCAACAGAGAAATACATTTGGTGCAAGCCTTGAGTAGATAGCAGAATCATCATTAAACTAGAGCCTTTAGCTAATTCCTGTTCTTTCTTTGTATAAACTATTCCATTCAGTGTCCTTCTATTTAATGACCTTCTGCTTTAGGCATTGGAAATAAGCCTTTGCTATTTGCTAAGCATACTATTATGTATTTTGAATATATTATTTTGAATATATTTTTCTCAAAAATTCTTAAAATGGAGTGTATTCTTATCTTCCTAGTAAGAAGGCTAAACCTCAGAGTTTAAATTAAGTTAAATCTTTGACTCTTAGGTGCTAAGAGACACACAAAGATGAGGAAGATACTGTGCTGGCCTTCAGGAGTTTGTAGTCTAATAGGGGGTTTGAAAATTAAACATGAACACATTTACATACACGTGCACATATATATATTATATATATACACACACACACACAGCCCTATGACAAGAGGTCATGTGTGATGAATTACACACACACTATCTCTTGTCATAGGGCTGTGTGTGAATAAAAGGCATAAAACCTTTACACTATTATAACGCTGTGAAAAAAGGCATAAAACTACAGTATGGGGAATCTTTCCTTAAATTTTGCATATCTAAAATTTTAGCTCAGCAAATTGGATGATCTGAGAAGTCTCAGATAAAGATATGCACAGTGCACACCATGCTAACCTGTCTTTTAAAAACTAAACAAATTAAAGCCTGTATGCACCTATGAATCATAGCAACAAGACTAGACATCATGACAGACCTAAAAAGACAAAGGCTAGAGTAGACAAAATCAGAATCCTAACTACTGAAATTGAAAAGCCAAGTAAGCAGTTAGGTTTCAGATATGAAAGAAAAGCAAATTGGAAAAAAACCAATCAGGAAAGCATGGGATACATGAGTACCAGGTGGCTTTGGATGTCAGGATAAGGTTCTAAGACAAATATTAAAAATGAGGCATGTTCTATGTCAGCCAAGAAGTGTCATATATTTCCTGCTGAGATAAAGATATTATTCATCCTGCAGTTGGGAATCAGTATTTCCCTATTAGGTGATGGGATATGGATGAACCTGGCCAAATGGGGAAGGTGAAGCCTGAGGACATACTAGGAGTCAGTGGTAAAGTTGGGTTTAATATTTTAATTTTGCTTTATAAACATATTTTCTGAAGCAGATCTCTTGGATATATGTAAAAATAATTATGTTTTTGTAGCTTAGAATAGTCTTAATATATTTATTAAGTATTTCTACCTAATATTATTTAGCTAAAGATATTCCTGAAATTTACACAAGCCAGTCTTTGGCTACTGTTTAATCATCATCATCTTCATTATCATTGTCATCATTTGTTATCACTTGTTATGTGTCAGATATTGTGCTAAGTGCTTTACACGCGTTATCTTTTTTAATCGTTGCAGCAAGCCTTGGAGATAGGCACAATTATTATCCATATTTTAACAGATGAAAAACTGAGACTCATAGAAGCAATTGATCCAAGATCACAAACCTAATAATCTGTGTAGCCAGAATTCAAATGATTCAGTCCCATTCCAGAGCATTGGCTCTTAATGATTACATTATTGCCCTTACTACTGCTAGAGTTAAAACTTACAGTTTTCCATTTGAATTTAGATGATATAATAATCCCATGAGCAAAAACAAAAAAGAAATATATTACCAAAACTGCTTTCATATTCAATAATAAATTACTTTAAAAGAAAGAATAGCAGCTACTTTTCTTTTTTATTATAAATTATAAGAATCAGAGAAAAGTCCCCCATATGCAGTATAGTATCTATTGAACAATTTCATAGCTTTGAAAAATTTCTTGAAACTTTGATTTTTATATGAATAAATACCCAAAAAACATATAAGCAAAATGAAAGCCTTCCATATATACCTTACCTTGAGATCACATTTACTTTCAATAAATTTTGTGAAAATATATATAGATATATCATTTATTGTATTATATAGTATACAATATATTATTATATAGTGTACATATTGTATATATTATATAGACAGATATAACATGGATAATGTTGACACCATTAATTTAAATGCTATTCTAGGCAATGGCTTCAACATTGTCATTTAAGGCAAAATGTTTGGTATTTTAAAATGACTTTATTTGAAAAATAATATTATGATCTAAATTGTCTTTGAATAAATTCACTGTACATTAATAATGTTTCTTTTAAAATTAAACCCTATGGCTCTATTTAAATAGATATTTCCTGGGAAAAGGCAGCGATTTTTAGAAGAATTTAATTGTATGCTTTTTGATAATTGAGAGTTTATCTAACAAGATAGAAAGTTAAAGTGGACTAAGAAAGGCTAATTCTCACCTAATTTGAATATATGTTGCTAGGTTAATGGATTTGACTAAAATTTTGTGGAGCCTTAGAAATAATTTCTTTACGTTTGAAGAAGAGTCAATTATTAAAAATGGATAGCTAGATACTGAAAGGTTTCGGAAAAAAACAATCAATAGATCACTTATATCGGATCTACTGTTTATGCTCTGTTGCCACTCAGTTTATCTTGGCCAAAATGTTTATATCTATCTAATACTTGCAATGAATTGTCATTCGTGGTGGATTGTTTATTAGGTAATTATTCTTTAAGACATAGCAAGTGGTTCATATAAAATAATCATCTTTCTAAGGCTTTATGAAATTTGCTAGTATCTGTGATTAGAAAATTCTCCTTTGCAAAATTAACTAGATAAGAATGTTTCAGCATTAAGTTTCAAGTGCGTCTAAACAAATAAAAATCAATTAGCAGATAATCTCTTAACCCAATAATAGTCATATTTGATGTTTATAGTAAGAATACTGTTGTATCACCAAGTTTTAATAATACAGTAATAATACAGGCTACATTTACTTACATTATGCCAGATACCACATATGTCTTAGTTCTAGGCCTTGCAAAAAAAGTTATTATTATCCATTTTTTTATAAGAAGCCTTTTACAGATTAAGTGATCTGCTCAAATTTACTCAACTAGTGAGAGTTTTTCTTACCTCAGGTTTCCAGACTCCAAAGTCTATCCTTTTTACATCTCAACAAGAGGACTCTTAGCAAATGGTTTTTTGTTGTCAAAATAAAGTTAAATTTTGTCCATTAGTTTTTACATTAAATGTATTTTATGAGACTAGGTCATTAACCTAAAGCATTTACGATGATTTTTAATTTACCAGAATATTTGAACACCCAAGAATACCCTGCAACCCTGGCAGTGCCAGTTAACTATCTGACTATTTCAATTCCAGGAAGTTTGAACTATTGTAAATAATAATGACTTTTTCTAGTATTTCTAGGATTCATCAAAATCCAGCAACCACTCTGAAATTAAACTTTCTCTTTTCTCTTGGCTTTTCTAAAAAGAGTTAATGGTTTAATAATTAGATTTTATATTATCTCTAGGTTTTCAGTGAAGCATAATGGATTAATTGATGGCTACTAGAATTTATTAAAAAATAAAAAATTTCTACTTCCTCATATTAAGCCAAATGTTTATTTCCCAGATCTTACCTAAATGTTCTTTCCTGAGGCCAGTCCTGTTTTGAAACTATTTTAATGGCCTTCACTGGGGTGTGGTAAAAACATTCTAATTACTTTGCTAAAAACAAAGGTTTCATATAAATTAAATTTTTCTTTTAGGATAATTGCCATTCACTTTTGTTTTATATGCAACTGAGTGGGATTTTGCAGTTTCCTCTGTGGACAATTAAAGTGCTGAAATAGGAGAAAGCTAATAATTGCTTTGTGTGGTAATACTGACAACTTCTGCGTATTTGTCAATCTGTGTTAACAGTATCGATCAGGATGGGATCCTCATAGAGGGGCAGATAATGTTTCTACTAAATCTTCGGACAGTGATGTAAGTGATATATCTGCGGTTTCAAGGACTAGTAGTGCTTCTCGTTTCAGCAGCACAAGCTACATGTCTGTCCAATCAGAACGCCCAGGAGGAAACAAGAAAATCAGGTGAGTAAGGGGATTTCAACAACAAACTTCTCCAAATATGTTTTAGAAGGTCTTTATGTTTCTTGGATGAACATAAAATTGTTTATTTCTAACAGGTTAATACATATTTTAAAGCAAGGGGAGCTTAACTTCAGTACATACTACTTTTTAATATATTTTAATCCACATTTCAGACTTCTTGCACAGAAGAAAATGTTATGAAACTATGGATAATTTTGCTTACTAGATCACTGGAAATAATATCTTTTTTCATGTTTGTAATTTAAAAATTAAGACCTTTTATTATATCTTTATTGAAATAACAGTGATGGCTGAGACTTGAATTTTTCATGTTCCAAGGAATATGAAAAATAGTATATTTTGTTATTAGAAAACATAAGAATATTACTTTTTCAGTAGGATGCTTTCCTATCCTCTTGAAATTTTTATATATGCATAGAAAAAGTCCTCATCTTCTCAAGAAAATTTATACATGTAGTATATATAAGTTAGTATAAATTTGCATTTCTTACTTGTCCTATAGATTTTGTAGATGCCTAAGCTAAATTTTATTTTACTCTTATTGGATTAAAAATTTTATAATAGGTAGGTCACAGCTTTTACCTTTTTTCATGTAATTTTGTAAAAGGAAAATATGATTTAAAAACTATTACAATTAAGTGCTATTTGTACAGTGCTTCTCTAGTATACACTGAAGTAAGTTTTCAACATTTAAAAGATATAATTTTTACTTACGTTTTGATAGTTTGTATTACCTTTCTGTTTAATTTCATAAGTGTTTTTTCTTGACTTTCTTTCTTTTTTTGTGTGTTTATTTGCATGCCTTCAATTTCTGTTGCTTTCAAAAGACCAAAGGGAATAGAAGAGGGAGGGAAAGAAGGGGATAAGCATGAAGAGATAGTTCATGAGAAGGAAGAGGTAAAGGAAGAAAGAATTAATGAGAATGAGAAAGGGAAAGAGATTGCCAAAACGTGTAATAAGGAGAAAAACAGAAAATCAGGAGACGAGGAAAAAACACAAGATATACACGAGCAAGGGAAAGAAAAAGAACAGTGGAATAAAGAGAATTTGCAAAGGAGATTCTCACAGGATGATGCCAGGTAAAATATGTTATTTGTAGGCATTTCCCATTAGTAATGTAGTCTTTTTTACTATTACTAAAAATTATTTTGCCATTTATATTTGCTTTATTTTCTTGTGTTTTATCTATTTAGCTTCTAATATTACTAATTAATATGTTGGCAAACTATTATCAAATAGATTGATTTATTAAACAGTCTTGAATTTGTATCCACTAGCTCTGAGAGTCTGATTTATTTGGTTACCAAGTTCGTTATGAGTAGCTGAATCAAATGTAAATTTCCCTGTGTCTCTTTTAACATGAGTTACTGTATATCTTCTTTATCTGTAAGGTCTAATAAAGATCATTGAAAAGAGAAACTTGAAAATTCTTTACCAATATTGAAAACTGCTTCAGACAAAAATAAGGCAGAGTTCTTTAAAATGAACTTCTGAAGTGGCTGAAAAAAAATTGAGCTTACTTTACAAGAAAGATTATTTCCTAGAAACAAACTTCAAAAATGAATGAGAAAACAGGTAGCAAATAGTAGACTTTATTCTCGCTCTGGTTCCCTTGCTTCTTCTTAGTTTTCTGGTAGGTTCTAGTGCAGTTTGAGTCCTGCAGAAGATTACAAAGCAGGAGCAATGTTTTTTAATACTCTGAAAAGAAAGAATAGATGCCTTAGGGTTTATTAGAAGGCAAGCGTGGGTTATGCCTTTCTTAAACTCAGTCCATTAGATAAATTTCTGGAGAGGGAACTTTGAACAGGGAGAAGGCCAGGGAAAAAATACAGGCAGCATGGCATAAAAACAACTATATTTTAATTTTCATAGCACAAGCCAGTAAGTAAGTATGAAGCTATCTTTACAGTATTATGTATATTACATACAGTCAAATTAGCACAAATGTGCAGTAAGACTTTATCCTTCTGCTTGAAGATATTAGGTTGTTCTAATTACATTTATATGAGATTGAAAATTGTAAATTATGTACATTTTGGAGGGATGGAGTTTTCTAGTAGTACAGAATTTGATTTTGTGTTAGTACAAAGCCTGCTCAATAAAAGCACGCCTTATTTGTAAGCAAGATTTTGCCTTATTATATCTAAGCCCAGTCTAAAATTGTGCTTGTCTCACTTTTCTCACAGTGAGACAGATATTTGGGATAGATCTCTACCCATTGGGTATACAATTCAGTGATTTAGCTGATGTCCCTTCCCTTGTTATCTTAGATATATTTAACTGTATTTGTGCTCTATGAAAGTTTCTGTATAACAGGCATTAAACATAAAAATGAATCTTAAGGTATGTTTTATTATTTGAATCTAAATTAGTAATTTCAAATCTGTCTTTGATATTTATCTAACTTTTGATAATTACATCGGTTTACTAATAAAGATGACCATTTTTCTGATTTGTTGGGCATAGGATTATTTCATCACTAATGCACAGAGAAAAGCTTTCCACGGTGTCCTTGGAAAGATACATAGAGTTTCCTTTCTTCCAAGAGCAAAGAAAAGAATGAGTCTCTAATGTGTTTTCTACATACTGTATAGATGAGAACACATGAACCCATTGGTGTTTGCCTGGAGCCCAGATCCCACACTGCCATACCTGGCTTGCTGGGCAGAGATTCAGAGAAGACTATAACCTTAAGTTTCTGGTTTTTAAATAGTACTCGCTTCATTATTTCTTCAAAAAAAGAGCACATTATTTTTCAAGGAAAAGCAAAGATGGTACATTCTAGAAATGTGGTTGATCAAAGCACTACACTTAGCTTAAGTAACTGTGTAATGCTTCTGGAACTGTAAACTAGAAGAGGCCAGGTTGATCTCTGTAGGGAACATATATCCTGGAACATGGCAAGAAGTATCAACAGCAATTGTTTATAAGAAAATGTTGGGGCCAGGTGCGATGGCTCACGCCTGTAATCCCAGCACTTTGGGAGGCTGAGGTGGGAGGATCACGAGGTCAGGAGATCAAGACCATCCTGGCCAACGTGGTGAAACCCCGTCTCTACTAAAAGTACAAAAATTAGCTGGGCATGGTGGTGTGCGCCCATAGTCCCAGCTACTCGGGAGGCTGAGGTGGGAGAATCGCTTGAACCCAGGAGGTGGAGGTTGCCGTGAGCCGAGATCATGCCACTGCAATCCAGCCTGGTGACAGAGCGAGACTCCATCCCAAAAAGAAAAAGAAAAAGAAAATGTTGGTAGCACTCATTAATCATTTCAACATAGGCTTTTGAATTTGCTTTTACTTCTTAGAATAAATCTCAGTCTTTATTGTGAGGGAAAATATATCTGAGTATTCCAAGCATCATTTTGTTTTGGTAGTTGATAAACACAATCATAGATTGTTTAAACATTAATAACAACTTATGTTCTTATACAACATTATTGGAAATAATCTTATTCTATACTACAGGCTGAATATTCCATATCTGAAATGTTTGGGACCAGAAGTGTTTCAGAGTTTGGATTTTTTTCAGATTTTGGAATTTTTACATATATAAAATGAGATATATTGAGGATAGGACCCACGTGTAAACACTAAATTCATTAATGTTTTATAGACACCTTATACACATAGCCTGAAGGTAATTTTATCCAGTATTTTTAATAATTTTGTGAATGAAAGAAAGTTTGTCTGCATTGAACGATCAGAAGCAAGCAAAGACATCTGTCTCAGTCACTCATGTGGACAGTCTGTGGTTGTTTGGCATCATACCATTTCTGACTCTGAATTTCTGTGCTCCCAACCAGTAGTCACTTTCTTGCACTTACTAACACATAAGTACTTAACAGTAAAAAATATGACAAACTATTAATACAGTGAAAAGGTAATGTGTTCAGGGAACTAAGCAGCATAGTAGCATCACCAGAACACCTATATCAGCACTTAAGCAATAACAAAAAAAAAAACGATGACAGGCTTTCAGCCTCTCCCTACAATATTGTGTTTTGATTTAAAGGTTACTGTGCATTGTGGCACTCAGAAAGTTTTGGATTTTGGAGCAGTTAGGATTTTGGATTTTCAAATTAGGGAATGCTCAACCTATATATGATTGACATTTTATATCTTTTATTTGAAATCTAAGTTTTATGAAGGGTGGTCCAAAAGTAATTGCAGCTTTTGCCATTACTTTTAATGGCCATTACTTTTAATGCCATTAATTTTAATGGCAGAAGCTGCAATTACTTTTGCACCAACCTAATATGAAGGAAAAAAAAAATTTACCTCAGAGTTTAACATTTATAGCAATGCTAGTACTTACAATTAACCCAGTAACTAAAATAAACAGAATCCAATATAATTGTTATTTTCATTAATTAGATCTAATTGTATGATACAGATCTTGCTGCATGATTATGTTCATTTTATAGTAAGTCACATTTTAGTAAGTCTACTGAATGTAAAAGTAGAAATGAATAGCAAAAAGTAAGTTCAAAAATAGTTTGTTAAATGTTTGAATATAATATTTTTCCTGTTAATTAATGAGTAATATATTTATACTTAGCTATATTTACACACACATCAAAAATAAAAATTTAAAAAGTTTAATGAAATTAAACATGTTAAAATTTCTAAGCCTGAGAGTGATGCAGTTTCTTAGCCATGTGTGGATGGATGTTTGAGGATAGTTCCATATCCAAAATGTCATCAGGATGGCCTCAACAAATTCATAAGAATATTTGATGAAATATTCAGAGAGAGGCAATCTTAAGTAATTTGCAATGGAAGATAGAAAAAACAAATACTGAAAAGCATAGTATTGTCAAAAGCAACAATGTTGGTAACTTTGTGTTCAAACCAAAAATCAAGAAATTATTTCTCTACACACTTATGGTTCTCAGGCATATCTATAAATGCTATGGAATTATCATTGCTCTTTTTTAAGAGAATTGCTCTTTTTGAGATAGAGACTTTTTTAAGGAAAAATTTGGGGCATCAGTTCAAATTTTCATGAATAACTGATCTTAAGAGACACCATTTCAATTATCTAGCAAAAGATCTCATAATCTTTAGAAGAGCAAGCAGAATAATTGTTAATGAAACATTTATTCAAAGTCACTGCTGCTAACATATTCTAGATCAGAGTTAGTGTGAAAACAGATTACATAGCTATGTGATATAACTTGATATATACAGCCTATTTATGCCTATATTATAGAATTTTAAAGGGGAAGCAGAGGTTTCTTGAAAATAGTTGTGATTAGGACTCTAAAATACCAGGATTGTCATCCTGAGTGTTGTGTACACCTATCTATTTTGTCTATCTGGGCTTTTTAGCTTGTTAAACAGAGGAATGGATTTTTCAATGATTCACGCACCTTTCCATAGCTTAGATGATAGTATACAACAAACAGGAAAGTGAGCATTGCCTGTTATACTGATGATTTGCCTTTAATATCATAAATTCAAGAGGTAATTGGTTCTGTGACTGACCGCTGGTACAACAAACAGCTGAACATAAGTTTCTACTATTTGGCAGATGTTTCCAGACAGTATTTAATATTCCATTCCAATATTCCATCAAGCTTAGTTTTTTGTTTTGTTTTGTTTTTAATTTTCTGGAAGTGTGTTTCAGTGCCAACTCATCCCAGAGGGTAAGATGGGCTATGTTCCTCCACCAACTATTACCTGAGGCTTGTACTTTCTTTTTTGTTGTTGTTTTCTTCTTTATCACTAAGGCTATCTTCTATTTATTACCAATGAAAACCTTATAAGCCCAAATAACTTCTACTCTGTTTTATGATTGTGCATAATACTCAACTGGGAACTTTTTGAAAGTACTTGAACATCACCCTAAAGTTGTGATTCTGCATTTTTAAAACACCACAGGTGATTATGATGCCAGTATTGTGTAGGTACTATTCCTCCTCTCTTTTGGGTTGCTTGTATTTCCTAATGAAATTTCAGTTCAGTTTGTCAATTCAGGGGGAAAATTTCTGGAATTTTGATAGAGATTGTGTTCAGTTAGATCAATTTGGGGATTGTTACCATTTTAAGAATATTAAGTCTTCTAATCCATGAGCACAAAATGTTGTTCCATTTATTTTTTCTTTATTTTTCTGCCCCATATGATCTGCAGAAAACATTTATTTTTTCTTTACTTTCTTTTTTTTTCTTGAGACAGCATCTCACTGTGTTGCCCAGGCTGGAGTACAGTGGTACAATCATGGGTCACTGCAGCCTCTATCTCCCCAGGCTCAGGTGATCCTCCCACCTCAGTCTCCTGAATAGTTATGACTACAGGGGCACGCCATCACACCCAACTAATTTTTTAAAAATTTTTTGTAGCGACAGGGTTTGGCCATGTTGCCTGGGCTGGTTTCGAACCCCTGGGCTCAAGCAATCCTCTCTACTCAGCCTCCCAAAGGGCTGGGATTATGGGTGTAAGCCACCATACCCAGCTTCTTTACTTCCTTGCAATGATGTTTTGTAGTTTTCAGTATATACATCTTTTACTTCTTTTCTTAAATTTATTCTAAGTATTTTGTTTAGATGCTATTGTAAATGGAATTGTTTCATTACTTTCATTTTTCATTGTTCATTGCTAGTGTATAGAAATACGATTAATTTTTGTATGTTGATCTTATATCTTTGCTGTAGTCATTTTTTAGCTGTAATCGTTTTTTGTTGATTCCTTAGAATTTTCTATATAGGAGATCATGTCACCTGCATTTAAAGATAGTTTTACTTTCTCTTTTTCAATCTGAATCCCTTTATTTCTTTTTCTTGCCTCATGAATCTCCTCTGCTATGTTGGTTAACTTATGGCTAGAACCTCCTCTACTATGTTGAGTAGAAGAGGCTCAGGGAAAGTTCTTAAAGAAACAGCAATACCCATATAGAATTACTTTTACATTAGCTATCCAAGCATTTTTGAGGATATTGTTTCTTATGCTACTCATCCATTTTAGAATAGTCTAGGTAAAACTAAGATTTTATTATTATCTCTCTTAAAGAACTAATATAGCTGCCTTACTGATAAGAAAACAATGTAGCCCATTGTATTTTCTTTTTTATCTAGTCTGTTGGCAAGTTCAAGTGAAATACCAAAAACATACTAATCCCATTCAATTTCTTGTAATATATATTATATACTATATATAATATATGTAATATATATTTTGTATATTATATATGTAATATATTTATATATTATATATGTAATATATATTATATATTATATTATGTATATATTATATATGTAACATGTATTATATATATATATTTGAGACAGGGTCTCACTCTGCTGCCCATGCTGGAGTGCAGTGGCACAATCTCTGCTCGCTGCAACTTCCATCACCCTGGTTCAAACAGTTCTCCTGCCTCAGTCTCCCAAGTAGCTGGGATTACAGGCATGCGCCACCATGCCCAGCTAATTTTTATAATTTTAGTAGAGACAGCATTTTGCCATGTTGCCCAGGGGCTGGTCTCAAACTCCTGACCTCAAGTGATCCACCTGCCTCAGCCTCCCAAAGTGCTTGGATTACAGGCGTGAGCCACCGTGCACAGCCTTCTTGGACTATATTAATTCTACCATATTAGACGTAATAATTGAAATTTTTTACCATTGTCATTTTTTATTGTACACATTTAAGGTGTAAAATGTGATGTTTTGATATGCTTATTTTGAGATATATATAGATACACACACACACATATATACACACACATAGCATTTACTGTAGTCAAGCAACTTAACATACCCATTGTCTCATATAGTTACCTTTCTTTCTTTCTTTTATTTTGTGTGTGTTAGGAGTACCTAAAATCTACTCTCTTGTTTGCCTCCCTTTTGAGGATTTGTTTTTCTACATCTATTTTATTACAATTACAAGTTATGTAACTTTTTGTTGCATAACTGAAATTATGTATGCTGCTAAATTTAGTTAGCAGTTTTTATATTTTATCAGGCAAACTTTATTTAGAATTTGATCTCATTGCCAGTCTCTTCTTGAAACATTTTGTTTGCCCTCTTGGCTTTTATGATTGCCTCTTAGTTCTCCATACACTCTGGCCACCTCTGTCTTCTTTGTGAGCTTTCTGTATGTCCTCCATGTTGACATTTTCCAGGATCCCATCCTGGGCCCTCTTTTCTTCACTATCTACACGTATTATCTTGATGGTGCATTCTGCTTCATGACTTCAGGTAGCATGTATGTATTGATAACTTCCAAATCTATACTTCCAGCCCAGATCTCCCTCCTAATTATCTGCCAGATCTGTCCACCTGGGTTCTGGACATCTTCTTGTATGTCCCAGGGGCATGCTAAGCTCAGCATGTAAAATTAAATTCGTTATACCCCTCATCAAACCAGCAGCCAAAATAAATAACTTACTCCTCCTTCTATACACTCAGTCTCAGTGCATGGCCTGGTATCTTTGCACCTGCTCAAACCAGAAACCTGGGCATCACTCTTGATTAGTTCTTCTCCACTGGGCACAATTTCTTCCCTCCATTCACCAAGTCTTGTTGATTCTAATGCTTAATTGCCTCTGAAATATGTTTATTTCTCCATATCCCCATTTCTCCTTCCATAACTTGAGATATTATCTCTCATGGAGATTAGTTTAGTAGGAAATGCTTATCTTAAAAAATAACTTATAAATCTAAGCTGTATTAGTCCATTTTCATATTGCTGTAAAGAAATACCTGAGACTGGATAATGTATAAAGAAAAAGAGGTTTAATTGACTTATAGTTCCACATGCCTGGGGAGGCCTCACAATCATGGAGGAAGGTGAAGGAGGAGCAAGGCACATCTTACATGGCAGCAGGCAAGAGACCACGTGCAAGGGAAATGCCCTTTATAAAACCATCAGATCTCATGAGATTTATTCACTATCACGAGAGCAGCATGGGAAAAACCCGCCCCCATAATTCAATTACCTCCCACCCAATCCCTCCAATGACACATGGGGATTATGGGAGCTATGATTCAAGATGAGGTTTGGGTGGTGACACAGCCAAACCATATAACAAGCTCATTAGGATAATAGCATAAAATATGAGTAGTCAGTTTCTCTGAAGTAGTTAATTTGTGAAAACATCAGAGAAAAAGATCTCTGCTTTGGTAAATAGGTAAACAATGTGGTATATCCATGCAGTGGAATATTATTCAGCTGTAAAAAGGATTGAACCACTGATTCATACTACATGGATGAAGCTTGCAAAACTTATGCTAAGTAAAAGAAGAAAGGCACAAAAGGCCATATATTGTATTATTTCATTTATATGAAATGTCCAGAATAGGAAAATCCTTAAAAAAAAAGTAGATTACTTGTTGCCAGGGGTTAAGGGGAAAGGAGACTGGAGAATGACTACTAATAGATACAGAGTTCATTTTTGGGGTGATGAAATGTTGTCAAAATAGATAGTGGTGATAATCACACAACTTTGTGAATGTTCTAGAAGCTGCTGAATCATGTACTTTAAAAGGGTGTGTTTTATCACCTGTGAATTACGTCTTTTTTAAATGCCAAAAAAAGTCTCCAAAAAAAAGTGGGGGAAGGAGAATCTATAGTCTACGTTGCTTCTTCTATAAATATGACTTTAGTGGTGATAATATGCAAACAATATTTTGTTTAGGGTTTAGTTTGTCAAGCATCTTTTCTTTTATTCTAATACTCCTTCCAAGCCACCTTTCCCTAAAATATTCATCTTTTTTCTATTTTTCTCATCTGTGCATATATTTTTAAATTTCCAGAGTGCTGAAGATGAATAAAACACAGACCTTATGCTCAAGAAAAGGTGATTTTTTTTCCTTTCTGTTACTGTCCAAAATTTATTCTTTGGACATAAATATAATCACTGGCCTAAAACTGTGAACTGGCTACATATTGAAGATTCTCAATTAATAATTAAATATATTATTCTCAAAAATTTAGGAAAATTACTAGGTTAAATGTTGACACGCCATCATATTATTTTCCTGTGTGGTAAACTTGAGTGTACTCATGACTTCACAGTCACTATATGTGACCCTTCAAGTGACAAATTTGGGACTAGGTAACATACATGGTCTGAAGAGAAGGTCTATCTGAAGATAGAGGACTGAGAATGCACATCTACTAGAGTAAGAACCTGAAGATGGAGGAGGAGATGGGATCAGAAACATAGCTGGACAAACTGGCTTGAAAAGGGAAAAACAAATATGAAAATAGATAAGTTATTAGATAAGGAGTTGGGAAGTTGGCTAATACTGTCTGATGGCCTAGATTTTCTCAATCACATAAGAAGTAAGAATATAAGAGTTTAAAAGTTGAGTTAGGGGGTTTGAAGATTTGGAATAACTACTGAAGAAAATATGAGAAGTAGCTTACCATGGACAAATTAAAGGGTTGTTGAATAGTTCTGCAGGTTGGAGACAAACAGTTTCAAGAGACACCAGCATGAGAGAGCAGTGTGATCTTTCTCAGTAGTGTACCATGGACAAATTAAAGGGTTGTTGAATAGTTCTGCAGGCTGGAGACAATTTCAAGAGACACCAGCATGAGAGAGCAGTGTGATCTTTCTCAGTAGCACTGAGATAGGTAAAGTGTAGAAACAGTTAAGTCACACTATAGCATTTATTGAGGAGTGGGAGTTTTGATGGATGGGGTTGTTGGAAAAAATAGCAGTAGAAAGAAACTGAGAGTGCTTGTATAAATGTCAGTGCTAAATAACAAGGAAGACAAGTTCATGTGGGAACTGATGAAGTAGGATAAAACAGATGAAATCCAAGAATTGGAAAATTATATGATATAGTAAAAATAGGGTTCGGGGAGGTAAGAGGTTTTAGTTATAATATGTCTTTGAGGCCTGTGTGATGGCTCATGCCTGTAATCCGAGCACTTTGGAAGGCCAAGGCAGTTAGATAGCTTGACTCCAGGAATTTGAGACCAGCCTCTTCAAAAAATACAAAAATTAGCCAGGCATAGTATTGCACACCTGTGGGCCACTACTTGGGAGGCTGAGATGGGAGGATCCCTTTAGCTAGTGAGGCAAAGGCTGCAGTGAGCTGAGATTGTACCACTGCACTCCAACCTGGTTGACAGAGTGAGACCCTGTCTCAAGAAAAAAAAAAAAGAGAGAATATGTTTTTGAAATGTAATATTTTATATAGATGCTATTCTATTAGTTGAAAAATTATATGACACAGCATTGGAGTGAATAGAGTGTAATGGAAGAGAAGATAAATATGAAGATAACTGGATTTATGTAAGTTTGGGATAATTGGGCGATTGGTTAGGTTTTTGTAACGGCTATTTAAGTCCTTTAGGATTGTGGTAAAATTGAGAATTGAAGAAAAGTCTAAGCCAGATCTCAAGGACTTCAGTAAATGAAGGAGTGACCATTAGATACCAGAAAGGGAATAAAAGGGGTTGGGTTTCGGGAGGGGCAGAGGTATAAGTTAGCATAGCCAGTTGTCATAAACTGCAAAGAAATTTAAACTTTTAAATAAAAGTGGAAGGTAAATATTCAAGAAAAAGTATCAACTAGCCAGAAATATTACAACCTAGGAAGAAAGATAAGTATTTGTTACTAGAAAGAACCTCAGTGGAAACAGCGTGTTCAAGGAAGTGGGTTTTAGTTAAAATAAAGGTTAGTATTGCATTGTGCATAGTGAAAAGGGTTCCACTTGCTATTGGTGTCGCCACACTTTCAGGGTGATCAGTTCTACTAACTGATATTATTTCTAATTCGATACCATATGAAATTGGACATCAGTGTTAATTAAAAAAAAAAGTTTTAAGACAGAGTCTCATTTTGTCATCCAGGCTAAAGTGTAATGGTGCTATCATAGCTCACTTCAACCTCGACCTTCTGGGCTCAAGCAATCCTCCTACCTCAGTCTCCCAAGTAACTGGTACTATACAGGTACATGCCACCATGCCTGGCTAACTTTTAAAAAAAATTTTAGAAGGCTGGGCACGGTGGCTCACTCCTGTAATCCCAGCACTTTGGGAGGCGGAGGTGGGCAGATCATGAGGTCAGGAGATCAAGACCATCCTGGCTAACATGGTGAAACCCCATCTCCACTAAAAATACAAAAAAATTTAACCGGGCATAGTGGCACGCACCAGTAGTCCCAGCTACTCATGAGGCTGAGGCAGGAGAATTGCTTGAACTGGGAGGTGGAGGTTGCAGTGAGCTGAGATTGCGCCACTGCACTCTAGCCTGGGCGACAGGGCAAGACTCTGTCACAAAAAAAAAAAAAAAAAGAAAAAGAGAAAAGAAATGAAATGAAAAGAAATGAAAAAATTTTAGTAGAGACAGTGTCTCACTATGTTACCTACCCAGACTTGTCTTGAACTCCTGGCCACAGACAATCCTCTCACTGAAACCTCCCAGAGTGCTGGGATTATAGGCATGAACCCCCCAGCCTAAAATTCATTCTCATGTCTTACATAAGTTTTAAGAGACTTCTACAGTTTTACTTTGTAATATAGTTAGTAACTTCTATTTATTTGTATTTCTGTGATAACTGGTTATTCTATCCTTATTCAGAGATGCCTGCACAGATTAATTTTTACTGATTAATTTCATTATAGATAACAATTTAGAGTTATATACATTAAAAATGTTCATTATCATTGATTAATATATTCAACTTTTGTTTTATGGCATTACTACTATTGATTAATTTGCAGGTAAATATTATTTCTATTAACTTATCTGCTATAGGGATAAAATGCATTTCTATGCTCTTTTCACATTTAATTTCTAACATTTTTCCCACTGATTATACATTAAGGAGTAAAATGAATTTAGTATGAAAGTAGAGAAATCATGAAATTGGAATGAATTCTACTGTATGAAATAATTACAGTAGAAAAAAATGCTGCAGTAGCTTCCATCATATTCAATATTTATTTTTAAAAGCAAATAAGGACAATTAATCTATAGCTGTTATTCAAACTAAATGCAGTATTCTGACCAGTGATTCCCTCATAATCATGTTTATCCCTCATGATAAGTAAATTTAACATACAGAATTTCGAATTTTATATATAGTAAAAGAAAAAGTTTGAAATAAAAGAACTTTCATGCATGAGTATTATTGTTAGATGCCATAACATCAGTATAGTGTGGTACTATAGTATGACTTTATTTTCAAATTCTGATTCTCCATACAGAAAAAATGGAATCTAATCTTCAGGATACAAAAGTGAAAAAAAAAATCCAAGAACACCTGACCTGAGACTTTAGGATTTTAAGGAAGAAACAATTCCAGTCTTTATTTTTTAGCCATGTCTTGACTTCAACGCTTTGCACTTCTCCTTGACCCTTCTCTTTCCAGGATCTTGTCTGTTCCTTGCGCGTATGTTCATGTTGACTCTTCTACCTGAATTGTGGCTTCTGGTTTCTTTATGAGTAAAGTACCTCCTCATCCTTCACCACTCAACTCACATGTGAATTCTTCCATGATGTATCTTCTCTTCTCTTCACAGCTTATATATAATATTCTTTTAAAATAATAGTTTCTCTTGTGATACCCATTTTCTCCCCTGTGATACAGTTATTTAAGTATATATTTAATCTATCGTGGTTGATTAGTTGAGTATAGTATATCTATCATTTTTATCTTTTTATTTTTCTGCCTCCCTACAGAATCTACAATATTTCATACATAGTAGGGACTCAATAAAACTTTGTATATGAATAAATTAGACTGCAATAAAACAGTGAAAGTTTACAGGTGTGAAGAGTTCCAAAGAAATAGAGCTTCCAACATAGTACTTCTAACATAATGCAATATCCAATATGCTCGTCACAGTCTTCTTTGACAAAAGTTTTTAAATAGTCCAGGACAGGCTGGTATTGGTGTCTCATGCATGTAATCCTAGCACTTTGGGAGGCCAAGGCAAAAGGATTGCTTGAGCCCAGCAGTTCAAGACCATCCTGGGCAACACAGCAAGACTCCATCTCTACAAAAACTTTAAAAAAATTACCCTGTGATGGCACATGCCGAGTCTGAGGCAGGAGGATAGCTTGAGCTCAGAGGTTCAAGCCTGCAGTTAGCCATGATCAAACCATTGCATTCCAATCTGGGCAACAGAGAGATCCTGTCTCAATAAATAATAAATAAATAAATAGTCCAGGTGGTTTTTCACCTGCCCCCCCACAATGGAAATAAACTTCTATTTCAGAAATCAGTGGAAATTACTTCATAATAATGTATTTCATGGCTCATATGTATTCCATTTAGGAACAATTTGGTTGGTTGGTTGGTTGGTTGATTTACTGATATATGATGAATAGTCATTTCCCTCATCTTTTCATCTTTCAAAAGAATTCTCTTTACACTATTCTTTTGGGGCATATTCAAAGATTGGCATGAGTTTGCTTAATGTTTAAATTCTAATGGTATCTTTTGTTATTTTTTCTTTTTTTTATTTAAGAGACGAGGGTCTTGTTTTATCACCCGGGCTGTAGTACAGTGGCATGATCATATCTCACTGCAGCCTCCAACTTCTTGGCTCAAGCGATCTTCCTGCCTCAGCCTCCCAAGTAGCTAGGACTACAGACATGCACCACCATGCCTGGCAATTTTTTTTTTAATTTTCATTTCTGTAGAGATGGGATTTTGCTGCGTGCCCAGGCTGGTCTCAAACTCCTGTCCTCAAATGATCCTTCCACCTTGGCCCCCCAGAGTGCTTGGATTACAGGCATAAGCCACCATACCCAGCCTTTTGTTACCTTTTCTTATGGTTTTCTCCCACTCTTGATAGATTTCATGCAGGATTTTTAGATATAATGTAATTATCATTTGGAGATGGCAAAAATAAGAAAATTTGTAGAATTAGTCTTCTGGGACTTTCTATGAAAATATTTTGAGTAGATATATGGTTGTCTGAAGACCACTATGTATTTTCTAGATAGTCTATTATTTACTCAGTTTTTACTATTTCTGTATACCACAGCGTATGAATTGCTACCTTATATGGTACACCTGTCATATATAGAGACTTAAGAGTTCTGATCTGGCACCTTGAGGATTAGACTGGCTTGCTTTGCTAAGCTGTGAATGAGAACTTGATGCCATGAACACTGACTCATAGTAAGCATACAATGAGTCTTCATCACTTTTCATCATCCAAATTTTTAGTATAAGAAATAATCTGCCTGTAATCCCAGCACTTTGGGGGGCCGAGGCGGGCAGATCAATAGGTCAGGAGATCGAGACCATCCTGGCTAACATGGTGAAACCCTGTCTCTACTAAAAATACAAAAAATTAGCTGGGCGTGGTGGTGAGTACCTGTAGACCCAGCTACTCCAGAGGCTGAGGCAGGAGAATGGCGTGAACCCGGGAGGCGGAGCTTGCAGTGAGCCGAGATCGCATCATTGCACTCCAGCCTGGGCGACAGAGTGAGACTCTGTCTCAAAAAAAAAAAAAGAAAGAATGCTCTAAGTCCCCCAAAAACATGCATGAGAGGTAATATAGCATAATGAGTAAAAGTTAACTCTGGATTCAGACAGAACTCGATTGAGTCCTTGTTCTGCCAGTTTCTAACAATATAAAGTTGGGAAAATAAAAGCCACTCTCTTCGTATGCTGGGGATAATAATAGTAATTTTTTTAGAGGGTTGTCATGAGAACTCAATGCAGTAATGCCCTTAAGGCACTTAACACTTTCTGGCACATGACAAGCATTTCATAAATAATAGAGATGGGTTTAAAAAAAGAAAGGAATCACAAAGAGGAAAAACAAATTTATAAAATTCTCACATTTTTTAGCTTTTTAGAACTGCATATTCCATAGAAACTTTCCTCACACTTTTCCACATGACAATTCGGAATAGGATAGATCCATTTTGCATTTCATGCAAGATAAAATATTTTCTGAAGTACCAAAAGATTTCATTATAATTTCACAAAGTAATAGGGTAGAGATTGTGGACAATGTTTATAAGGTTTGTTTCATAGTTTGATATGGTTGACCTTTAGTGGTTATGGAATTAAAATTATTTTATTTCTTAAATTGCCTTTATTTTATTCAGCAAATAATTTTTAACATCTATGTGCTAGACCCTGTGCCAAAATAGGGAAAATAGTTGTTAGCAAAACCTAGCCCTTTCCTCAAAGAGCTTATTGCCTAGAGGGGAGATGGATAAGTGAACAAATGATTACAATATAGAATAAAAAGTATAAAAAGTAATTAGATTGATTTGAAAATAATAGTTCCCATTGGTAAAGCATTTTATAAGCCACTTTAATTTCACTTAAAGCTCTCTTTGAAGCTCAGATTGATGGAAAATTGATGTTTTTTTTCATTCTTACAATATATATTACATATACACTATCAAAACATATGCAAATACACACTATATACTGTATGTTCTTTTGAGTTGTTTTGTACAAATAGACTCTATAATCTTAATTTAATCATAATGGACACATCCGTATTATCATTTCACATTTCAACTATGCATCCCAGCATAGCTACGTCTCCCTCCCTCCCTCCCTCCCTTCCTACCTTTCTTCCTTCCCTTTCCTTCCTTCCTTTTTAAAAAATTTTCTGTGAAAACAAAAAGTTATTTTCCCTTGCACTTCTAAATTTTTAAAAAATTTAATTAATTTTTGTTGTTGTTGTTTTTGAGACAGAGTCTCCCATTGTCACCCAGGCTGGGGTGCAGTGGCAAGATCTTGGCTCGCTGCAGCCTCCACCGCTGGGGTTCAACCGATTCTTGTGCCTCAACTTCCCAAGTAGCTGGGATTATAGGCATGTGCCACCATGCCGGGCTAATTTTTGTATTTTTAGTAGAGACAGGGGTTTGCCATGTTGTCCAGTCTGGTCTTGAACTCCTGGCCTTAAATGATTCCCCACCCTCAGCCTCCCAAAGTGCTAGGATTACTGATGTGAGCCACAGTTCCCGGCTGTACCTATAAATTTTAAATATTATCTTTTAGTTTCAGTGCAGGCTAAACATCACTATTAGTTTTGTTGGATTGAATCTAGCATAATTCACATATTAGTTTAAAATGTAGATGTTTTAAGAATTGATATTATCTACTTTGTTTATGGACTCAAGCATTCTACTAATACATTCTTTGAGGCTCTTCAATCTTTTATTTCTAATTTTTAATAAATTTCTAGTTAATAAGTCAAACTTTTACCATTTGAACAAAACAGATTCATTAACATAATTCCAATATATGGGCAGCCCTTGTAGAATTGATTTCCTTTTTTAAACCAAGAGTGCATCTCCTGTCATGTGTGAGTGTTATGCAGCAAACTTAAAAAGAAACATTTGAATTTACGTCACATTCTTTTTCATACTTTATGGGGCTTCATTTTTTTTAATTTAAATTAAGATTTTGGGGGTTTGTTGGCAGGTTAATGTATAGACTATGTGATCTCTTAAGCTCTTTAAAATAATCTGTTAAGCAAATAAAAAATGACTATGTGATACCTGACATTTGGAAAATAGTTTCTGGAAGATAAACCATAGTGCCCTAATTTATAAGCTACTCCTAGCAGGTCTTTGAGGCTTTGTATCAATTTGGACATAGACCAGATCTTGGACCACAAGAGCACCATTTGGGGTGACGTATCAGTAAATTACTTTTCAGTACCCTAGAGGACCAGAAGAGTTAATGCAGCTTCCAGGGAAACAGAACACCGGGCAGTGTAACTCAGGCGGTGGGATGGCCGGATTGGATTTGTCGTAAGCATGTCTCAATTGTGACTTTAGAGCTCAAGCTGTGACAGCGCATCAGGGCTTTTCCTCTCTTCTCTTCCACCCGCTATGTTTCTAGGGGACTGAGCATCAGTGCCCCTCCCTGCAGAGTTGCAGCACTGAGAGATTATTATGTTCTTAAAAGTGAAAGCCTATAATTTAAGGTCATAACACCGCCTTTAAAATGGAGATTGAAATACAGTAATATAAAATACATAAGGCGTCAAGATGTAGCAAATGTCTCTTCCCATTGGATTTTTCCATTTACGGGAGGATAGTAATACCCTGTATATTTTCTCGAAATATATAGTATATTTTCCATATTGATTGTGTAGCTTTTTCATTTAAAGTGGAGCCAAGGGGTAATAGAGATAATCAGAGGACACAAAGATAATTTTATGTTTGGTAATGAGAAAGTCTTTATGGAGAAGATGGGAAATAACTTTGCTATTGAAAGAAAGGGTAGACATTCAATTGCAAAGAAGCAGAGAGAGGTGGGAGGATGAATAAATAAAAAGGTCAAAGTCAGAATACTTAAAAGGTATTCAATAAGCGAGCAAGTACTCTGCATAACTATATTGGAGTGTCCATACAGGACAGCGAGACACAGGACTACACTTCAAAGCACCTTGAAAACCAGTGTAAGAATTTGCAAGAGTTCTTAGGTCCTTGCGACTCAGTGTGGTCTCCAAACCAGCATGGGCATGCCCTAGGACCTTCTTAGAAATGCAGATTTTCTGCCCAACCCCAGACCTACTGAATCAGATTCTACGTTTTCACAAGATCCTCAGACCATCTGCATGTCAGTTAAAGTCTGAGAAGCACTACTCTGGAAGAGAACCAGTTATGTAGTGGAGAAAGTGCAGGACTGGGGCTCCTGAAGATTCCAGAGCTATCATTCACAAACCGTGTGTCTTTGGACAAATCCCTTAAAATCCCTAAGCTTGTTTGCTCATATGTGAAATGATTATATTTGAGCCTTCCAACTCTGAAACTCTATTCTCTCACTCAATGGACATCATCTAAAGGGAGATTGTGATATGAGGGGATATAAATAGTTATGCTTTAGAAAGACCAATGTAAAAACTGTTTCAACATGGATTTGAGATAGAAAAACAAAAAGAAGACAGAAACTGGAATACTAGTTAAAACACAGTGTAGAATTCTAAACCTGAGGTTATAAAAATATAAAAATATACTTTTGTGTAAAATTATTTACTAGTAATACTGCTAATACCTTCTTAGTATTAGCATTACATTCCATTGTCTGCATTTTTTATTACATTCATTAAACTATATGACATAGGTCATGCCACAAAAAAGTGAGAATAAGTGAGGGGAGGCAAGGGAGAGAAAATTAAAGAGAAAGAAAGGGAGAGAGAAATTGAAAACAATTTCCCAGAACCAGGCAGTAGCAAAGAAGGCCAAGCAACTCCAACAAATATGTTTAAAAGTCATAAAATGGATTGTTTTTTAATTGGCACTCCTTTGATATGGCTGCTATCTCTCGGATTAGAACATTGTTACAAAAGTTGTAGGGCTCTAGAAAGGAAAGTCCTCATGCCTCACTCAAAACTAGCTACAACATCAGCATTGCAAAAGGCATGAAATTATTTTTAAAGGCATGAACAAGTTGACAGAACACTGATTTTTTTACTCCCAAAGAAAATTTTACTTTAATATATTAGGTTGCCTAGTGGCCCACTGGGGGATTTATAATCTGTCTTTCTTTACTTTTTAAAAAACATTTTTATTATAAAAATTTCTTCCAGTCCACACGAAGTATCTTTAGCTATCTCTTCCAGATAAATACAGTGTCTATTTGAATTGATCGAATTCAACGGATTCATTTCATGGTTTTTTATTTATGTCCTCCCACATTTAAAATAAATAAGGTTAATACTGATAGAACAAGGTTGTATGGGTCTTAGAAGGATCTATTTTTTCATCACACCTCTTTTGTTCCATCTTGCTTAGTAAATCAGATGCTAGACATATTTTGATTAGTTTGTACTTTAATGGATCATGTATGGAGGGTCCACCTTTCACATTGGGGCCATTAATTTTTCTTGAGTCTGATGGAAAAAACAGGTAGAGCTTTTTTTGTGTGCTGATTGAAAAGTGATGGATTATTTTCATGTGGTAAGAAACACAATGTTTTCTTTAGCACAGCAGGATATGATGTTTGCAAGGTCTAACAGTGAAATATTATGCATATCTGCCACCGGCCGGCTGCCAGAAATGGAACAGCAAAATCAGAGATTTTGAATTTGAATCTTAAAACCAGTACAGCCTACAAAAAAGCTAATGAGCCATTCTAAGCAGAAAAAGCTTTTATACTAATAGATGGTGCCTGCCATACACGCCTGCATTTAACAAGATGGTAAATAATTATTCATTTAAATGTTACCTTGAACTTTATTTCAAGAAAAAAAAAAGACATTTATTCCTAGTAATTTCCAATAGGCACTGCTGCAAGAATTTGTTTTTGTTTTTTTTTCCCCCAATTCAGAGGCCCATGACATTTCCTTCCTGGTGAAAGTAGAATCATTTTCCTTACAGCGTTTGTCCTCTTGTGGTTGAAAAATTGACTCTCAGAAAATTTTATTCCACCATTATTTAGTATTGAAAACTGGCATTTTTTACCTAGAATTATGAAAAAGCTTTGAAATGTCATAAGAAATAAATATACAAACATAATCTTAAAAAGTTGGTAAGGGGATGTTTTGAATTTGCTGAATGTCTTGAGCTCCTTTGCTTTCAAAGTCAAGGATCTAGCACTAGGGATCCTTTCTGCATTTAGTACTTATTTCTGCCATGATAAACTATTGATATATTAAGGAAAACACAATCCACATGTTCATTTATAACCAACTCATCAAGATGTTATTTTCTAGAAATGTTTGATATCTTAGAAAGTAAATATTTGTACCTTAGAAAGTTGGAGCTGTCTTTTCTAGGCTTTAACATTTTATTTTATTTTATCCTGTTTTTAGGGCCAGAACATTTTATTTAGTAGGCATGGAAAGGAATTTGGGGAAAATTGATGTTATAAGAGGTTATCTAAATTGCCCAGTATTACCTAAGTGTCAAAGTAGTGATAAAAATCATACCGTTTGTAACCAAAGTTCAGGATTCCTTCCACTTCACTAGAGAATACCTTTTGAAGACATAAACTGTGACAAGAAAAGATAAGTGAAACTCTTTCAGCCTTATATAAGGCAGAAAAACATTCTCAAAAGAAAATCTATAATTTCTTGCTGCCTCTAACCATTGAAAAGTCTTTTTCTGAATTAATAGCTTAAGAACATATTTGAGAAGCTTAAACAGTTTTTCTTATCCTTGATCCAAACCAAGCATAAGGTTTTTAAACTATAAAAAATACAGTAATTAAAACATTACATATTATTTTGCATATGAGTCTCATGGGTTCTCTTGTTTAGTCTTTTTAAAATATTCCAGTTATGTGAATCTGAGAGGGCCTTTAGCTAAAAATCAGTCAACAAGATAAGAATATGAGTTATGAATACTTAGAAATATCAAATTGAATCTTTTAAATCAGTGCTTTTCAAGTTTATTTTCAGGAAGTTAATCCCCTGCACTGATGCTTTAAAAAAATTATTCTACTATCAAATAAATTTGGGAACTACTACACATACAGTCCTTCTCATCAAGATTCACAGCATACCTGAACACTCTGAGAAGCGCTATAATAAAGTTGTATTTAAACCAGCATTTTCCAAACTTTGTTTATGGTGGAACTATTTCAGTGTAATATTTTCGGAGTCATTCAGGGAATGTGCTTAAAACTCATTGACATGCTTTAATTTTCCATTTCAAACTTTGGCCTCTGTTCTTTCAGTAAAATAAATATTTTTATTCTTGTTGAGTTTAAGCATAAAATTATAGTACAAAATATGGGGTTGTCTAGAAAAAACTCACTGTAGGGATTGATATTATCTCTAAAGAAGCTGACAGATGGAACTAGGAAATGAATTGTAAAATCAAGTAAGGATTAACAAAACCAGTAAAGAGGAAAAATGTTATCCAAGGAATACAAGATGAGATTTATCTCTCAAGCAATGACACTAATAGGGGAATATAAAAATAGTTTATAGTTCAATAAATATTATGAGAATTGATCACTTTTGCTGACTTCCCAAATATATTTTAAAAATTCAGTCTGTCTGTTGTTTGGGGAATCACTTCAAACAAAGCAATTACGCCACAGTATAAAGAGATGGAATTGACAAGTGGCCCATTTTCTTTTTTTGTGTTTGTTTGTTTGTTTGTTTTTGAGACGGAGTCTCACTCTGTCACCCAGGCTGGAGTGCAGTGGTGCGATCTCAGCTCACTGCAACCTCTGCCTCACAGGTTCAAGTGATTCTCCTGCCTCAGCCTCTCCAGTAGCTGGGACTACTACAGGTGCCTGCCACCACGTCCGGCTACTTTTTGTATTTTTAGTAGAGATGGAGTTTCACCTTGTTGGCCAGGATGGTCTCCATCTCTTGACCTTGTGATCCACCTGCCTCAGCCTCCCAAACTGCTGGGATTACAGGCATGAGCCACCGCGCCTGGCCTCCCATTGGCTATCTGTCTGTCTTTTTCTATGCTTCCCACAATACGTTGGCTTGGAACCATTAGCTGTAATAAAGGAGATTACAGCTCTAGAACTCCCTTTTATGTCGTATATACATGTATGCATGCATGCATATGTGTGTCTATGTATACATGTGTATATACCGTGCTCTAATCTAGCACATGCTTAGAAGACTCTCTCCCAGTTTCCCTCTTTATGAATTGCTCTATCCTATTCTTGCCCTAATGTCTGTTTATTTCTCTCCTTCTCATTTTCATTTCCAGGTTGGTTTTACATTGTTATTTAATGATTATGAGTCCATTATTCCCATATCTAATATTTCAACACATCATTAAAGTTTCCTATTTCTACTATTAATTGGAATATACCCTCTTCATTAAAAGAATTAATTTTACATATTAAACAAGATGAGCAAATTCTCTTATATTTGTCAAATAAAATATTCAAGGTCAATCAATGTAATAATGAGTTAATGTTATAAGGAGATATTTAAAGACTTCTGTTAAGATAAAATATTGCTACCTCATTTCCTGTTATACTTTCAGAGTCTTCACCATTTTATTTTAATCATGATTTTAACAAATAATAATGTTAATATCTCATTTGTAGGGTGCTTTTCTGGCTAAAAACTGATTTTATAGCTCATGCATATGTAATATATGTATATATTTATGTATAACATATGGCATTCCTATACTGTATAGATATATTTCTATATAATGCCTACATACATATATGATATATACATACATACATGATATATGTATGTATCATGGGATGTTAACAGTAAACTTGAGAGACTGACAGACCAGATTTTATTATTTACATTCTGAGATGAGGATTCTCCTGGTTTAAGATTCTGTTGCTGCTCTAACTAAATAAATTTAGAATTTAGGTTCAACCTGTATAAATGATTATAACTACAAAAGAAAAAGAACTTGTGTTTCAGGCATGCTTCTTTCAGAGAACAATATTTAGGGCATACTGAAATTTTAGGTTCATGGGAGCAAAGTCTTCATCTGTTGTGAGCACTGCTGTATCCCCAGTGCCTAGAACACTGCCTAGCACAGCGTAGGTCCTCAGCAAATACCTGTTGAAGGATGAATGAGTCCCTATTTCAGTCGTTTTTAAAACTGCAGTTTGTCATTAAAACTACTGAACTCAGACAATAAATGAGAAAGATAATTCTAAAAATCAAATTTTAAATATCAAAGTATTAGGTAAAATTTAGTGCCCTTTTCATTAATCCTTTAACTCTTATGAAATATAATCATCATATTCCTTTTGTTCATACTTTTCTGCTAATGATTCATTCTTAAAATTGTAACATAGTAATACTCTTTCATAATTAGATCATAATATCCAGAAAACCATAGGCCATTATTGGAAAGGACTTTAGAAGTTAACTATCTAGTGCCCTGAACTAAACTAGGACTCTTCCTATATCAGTGGTTCTCAAATCAGGCTCATAAACAAAACACTGAGGGAGCTTTTTAAAAACATAAATTTTCTGGCCTTGACATGAGAATTCTATTCCAGTTTGTATCTAAATGTGATGAATGCTCCAATGCTATACGATATCACTAATAGTTGATTGTCCAATCTGCTTGAACAGTTGAGAGCCCTCTACCTTATGAGGCAGTTCATATTCTTGGACATTTGTAATTATTATAAAGATTTTTCCCCATTGGGCCAAATCCTACCTGCCTATAACTTCTTTAAAGGAGACTACTCTTTACTTGGGAGGTGATTACAAAGATATTAATTTTAAAATTATCTTTTGATTGAGCATATATCTTACGCATTTCTGTATTTATGATATGTTTCACAGTTCTTAAAACATGAAAACAGGATTGGAAGAAAGAATTACATCAGGGACTATCATTTTGGAATTGGCTCTAGTTATCCTTTAACCCACTGACTATATATATAAAGTAACTAATGGATTACATGCATATACACACACATACATATGTATATTATATACATACATATAATATGTACATATAGTTCTACTTTTATTAGTATAATTCTTTATTTTTTTAATAGAGCTTTTCTGCTCCAGCCCTAGACTGCTGATCCCAAATTATGTTTTTTTTTCAAATAGAACAGACTACTCCCCCTATCAAATTTTGTTAAGTGCCACAAGAAGATATGTAAACAATTCAGTGATTTTTTTAAAATCCAGTTTTCAGTCTTTCTACCACATTATAAGGTTAGATAATGGATTAATGGCATACAAAAAAATAACCACAAATAAGGAAAATGTCTTTTCATAATCTATTTTGTAGATAATTTCTTTTAATGTGGCTTGAATAGTTAAATTGAATACATTTAGATAATTAAAGACCTGAATTTGTCTCTGACAAATAAATTGTTCTGATATTAGAATTCCTAATTTTTGTCAATGTTATTTGACCTGAAAAGTAATTTTCATGTTCTCCAAATGTGTTTAAAATACTTTTACTGTTATTTTAAAATTATTATTTACCTTTAAGATAAAAACAACACCTAAGAGAAATTCTATTTTGGCATTTTAAATAATATTCATTTCTGCATTAAGGGTTTGTCATGTTCCGTTTATATCTGCATTTCACTTGCTATATACTAGTTGTTTCTCGATTTGTGGTTATTACACAATTTGGTATTAAATCAGTACATCATGCATTCATCTTGTATTGAAAGATTGGTTTGCCTTTAGTGCAATTTAAAAACATTGTCAGTTTGTTGTTACTATATGGAAACACAGAAAAAAGAAGATGACAGATAAAGAAGAGAACAAAAAGATGTTGAGAGGATTAGGTACTATTATTTTCCTTAAGGAATATATAAATTATACTATAAAGCATTTTATTAATCTTTTCATTGTATTAAATAACATTAGTAGTATTTAAACCCATTAGAAATTTCTTCACAAATGTTAATCATTAATATTCCTGTTAGCCAAAGTAAGATTCTAGGAACTACATCACTGACTTTGAAAAATCTGGCAATTGCCTTTTTTTTTGTATCGATGGATTAGATATCCATGTCTTAATTATTAGCATAGTTGCTGCAGAAATGACAGATTAAAATATCAATATGCTTACAGTATTTTTATTCAATTTTTATAATCATTTAAGTTTTTCATCTACATTAGTGTATAAGCTTTAGTAACTAAATTTTTAATTTTTAAGCTTTAATAACTTTTCAAGCTTACATTGAAGGATTGCAAATATTTAACTCTAATAAATATAAGAACACCTGCAAGTCAATATTTCTTTGTAAATTGAAAATAACTAGATGCATTGTCTCAGAATATTACTGCATAAGTTTATAATAATTATTCTGTAGTAACAAAATGTAAGAGTACTGATCTGAAGCTTAAGATTATAAATGTATTTCAATTTGCATTCGATTTATTATAAACCCTAAAATGAAATGTTAATAATGGTGATTAAATTCTTAAACTTTCAGCAAAATAAATTGCATAGGAATAACAGCTGCCTTTTGCTTTTTTAAATTTCAGAAATAGTTGCCTATTCAATGAGGCGTTTTGTTCATTAAGTCAAGTATAGTTTCTTCAGTGCTAGCTTGACAATAACATGCTTGATGTCTTTACTGAATCACTAAATATTTATGGTTCTAGTATTTGCATACTTATAATGAGAATTACATGCAATAAAACGATCTTTGAAATGGTTCAATGAGGAGGGACGGATTTTTTTTTACCATTTATTATAAACTAAATCTTTAATTATTTTTAACAATATGGAAACACTTAGTAAATCTGGCATTAGCCAACTAGAAGTAAACTGACTAGAATTTTTCTTAACCATATTTTACCAGAAATAGGAAAGTGAACATAGAAACTGCCTACATCAAGATAACAGATTTCTTCTTAAGGCAACTTTCACAGAATTTTCTCCAGACCATATTACATTTAATTTCCTGGGACTCCTACAGTTACAGTGATATAATAGTGGTCTGGGGAACTCAAACTTAAAGGCCTAAAGGGGCCAAGCAGGTAATATAAGTGATTGAAGTGAGTCAGGCTTAAGAACTTGGTAGTGTTGGGAATGGTGGTGAGCTGGAGAATGTATGCACCCATTAAAGGGGGAAAGTGCTGTTCCCCTTAAGCTACTATTGACATGCAGCAGTATTGACAGGTCTGCTGTTTCAGGAGATCAGAAACCCTAATTCTTATGTTACCTTTGTAAACAACTCTTTTGGCCAAAGAGAGTGTATCAGTGGGCCAGATCTAATGGATGGGCCACCAGTTTGCAGCTACAGTAGTAATTGTTGGAATGATGATCCTCAATGACAAAAATTTCCAAACAATCGAAAGGGAATAAATCATGCTCTTCATTTTGTTATTTCTAAGTCAGAAACTGCTCATATGTTTTAGAACAGTCTTTAGTAATATGAATAAAAGTTAACCAGAAGATTGCATTTCTAAAGTATTCCTGTTAATGAAAGTTTGGTGGTTATAATTTCACTGTACTCGTGTGTACATGTATGTGTTAAAAGCAAAATAAACTCTGGCTCTGCCTCATTTTTCTCAGATAACAAGCAAAATAATAGGATGTTCTATAAATTGTGTAGAATACTATTAATCCATAGTATTTCACAGATATGGAAAGAAATATTGTAATGGATTTTAAGTCTCCAGAAGTAGAGCTAATTATAGAAATGTTAAATATGTATAAATAAATTATCTTGCCCCATGTGGAAATTATGTTTCCTATTTTTTATAATATGACCACCTAGATTAAGGAGAAATTAAATTAAGCTTTATTGATATTGCTAGAAAATGGAAAACAGTTACATGTGTTCTGAAATGGTTTTAATAAAAGCAACTCTTTAAAATGCAAAATTATATTATTGATTGGTTTAGGATTTACATTTGTGTGAAGTGAGTTAGGCTGAGTTTTGTACCTTCAGCTAGTAGTTTTAAAACTTGGGAGACACTATAAAATTTACCATGAAAGATGATGGTTTCAATTTTGTTTTTAAACCTGATAAAATGTGTCTGAAACCAAAAGAGCGTGACATGATTATATTTATAAGAATAATTTGGAAAGGTAGACAAGATGTCTTTAAAAAAAATATTTCTTTATTAGTCTAACTTAAGTATAAATGGTAATTATAATATACTTTTCAGATTTGTTTTTTAATGATAAAGAGCTTTTCTTATATTACTCTAAGTATAATAAAGTACATATTGCATGAATTTGGAATAACTCTGCATACACTGAGTAACATCAATAACTATTCATTGGAAATCTGTTGACAGCTTTGTCATTCTTTTTTTCTGATCTAGTAGCTCGTAAGTTTATTTGTATAAGATTAATTCAGTTTTGTTTAAAATTCATCACACTTGGTGGGCCCAGTGACACTCACGTATATCCCAGCCAATCAGGAAACTAAGGCAGGAGGATCACTGGAACCCAAGAGTTTGAGTTCAGTGTGGGCAACACAGCAAAATCCCCATCTCAAAATAAAACAAAACAAAATTTATCACTTTGCATATATTAATAGTTTTAATTATGTCGATAATATAGCTGAGCACAGTGTGTATTTTAGCATGTACTTCTGTAAGTTTTGGATATCTTATAATCTAATGTATTCACACAGGACTATAGTTTTAAGGTAATGGATTTTAAAATTTATATAAGAATATATACCTTTGAAATAAATTTCCTTTTTTTTTTTAATAGAAGCAAGGTCTTGCTCTGCCAGCCAGGCTGTAGCACAGTAGCACCACCATAGCTTACTGCAGCCTCAAACTCCTGTGCTTGTGCCACCATGCCTGGCTAACTTTTAAATATTTTATCGTGATGGTATCTCTCGATGTTTTCCAGGCTGGTCTTGAAATCCTGGCCTCAAGCAATCCCCCCTTCCTGGGCCTCCCAAAGTGCTGGGATTACAGGCATGACCTACCACACCTAGCCAAAAATTTATCTTTAAAATTTTCCAGGGAATGTAATTGTGGGCAAAATAATCTTTACATTTTCTGTTTATATGGAGTATTGTCTTCTGCTTTATTTTATCAAAGAAACCCTAGTATCTTAATGTATATATTTGGGAAATGTTGTCTTATTTCTCCTAGTACTTAGTTCTGACATGATATCTACATAGCTTTATTTAAAATTTAGTTGTCCTTGGGCTGCCTAGTATCTGTATATATTTAAGTATTTAAATGAATAACTTAAGGAAATTCTTAAGCATTGAATTGATTTCTTATTAGTGAGATTTATGTTATGATTACACAGATTGTTTAGAATCATATCAAGAACTTAAATAGAACTGGACAACAGTTCTGGACAGAATATGAACTTCTATTGGCATTGACAACTGAATATTTCAGCATTGCAAACAAATTATGAGAAGCGAGTAAAAATACTTCCAGTAAGTAACAAAGTTCCTCATGAAGATACAGGAATTTCCTCTTTTAACCCTATTTTACCTGTTTATTATAATAGATAAAATATGAAAATTTTAGAATATTTTATATAGTGTGAGATATTCTTATTACATAAAGGAAGAACTTATAAGAAGTATATAAGAATTTCTTAGGCAAAAACTTAATACCAAAGATTCTCCCAACTTCCAGTTGATAATTACCAAAATTATTGGGGTTTTTTGTTTGTTTGTGTTTTGTTTGTTTGTTTGGTTGGTTTTTTTTGAGACAGGGTCTAGGTCTGTTGCCCAGGCTGGAGTGTAGTGGCGCAATCTCAGCCCACTGCAGCCTCCGTCTCCCAGGTTCAAGCAATTCTCCTGCCTCCCAGGATTACAAGTCCAAGTGATTCAGCCTCCCAGGATTACAGGCATGTGCCAGTTTGTATTTTTAGTGGAGACAGGGTTTCACCATGTTGGCCAGGCTGGTCTTGAACTCCTGGCCTCAGGTGATCTGCCTGCCTCGGCCTCCCAAAGTGCTGGGATTATAGCCATGAGCCACTGGGCCTGACCAAAATTCTTAAGTTTTCATGGTGTTTTAGTCACCTCAGGCTGCTATAACAAATTGACTGGGTGGTTTAAAAAAGAGAAATTTATTTTTCACGGTTCTGGGAGGCTTGTGCCAGTATTGTGGGATTCTGTTGAAAGCACTCTTCCTAGTTTGCACATGGCTGTCTTTTCATTGTGTCTTCACATGGCAGAAATCAGAGAAAGGGAAAGCAAGGTCTTTCTTGCCCCTTCTAACAGGAGCAGTAATCCCATCATGAGGGCTCCACCCTTATGACCTAATTACCTCCCAAAGGGCTCATCTTCAGTTACTGTCACATTGGGGATTTATGGTATCAACAGGAATTTTCGAGGGACATAAATGTTCAGCATATGTGTCCGGGCACGGACACATACGAATTTAGGCCGGGCATGGTGGCTCAGGCCTGTAATCCCAGCACTTTGAGAGGCCGAGGCGGGCGGATCATGAGATCAAGAGATCAAGACCATCCTAGCCAACGTGGTAAACCCCGTCTCTACTTAAAAAAAAAAAAAAAAAAATCAAAAATTAGCTGGGCTTGGCGGCGTGCGCCTGTAGTCCCAGCTACTCAGGAGGCTGAGGCAGGAGAATTGCTTGAACCCAGGCGGCAGAAGTTGGCAGTGAGCCGAGATCGTGCCATTGCACTCCAGCCTGGCAACCGAGCAAGACTCCATCTCAAAAAAAAAAAAAAAAAAAGAACCATAATTTACTGTACTTTAGGCTTTAGGCATGCTATAAATCTGGGTTTATATATATGGCAGTTAAGGAAAAATGCTTAGCAAAAGACACTTTGCCCGTAAGACTGAAGAGTAAACATTTTCAAACTTAAAAATGTCACCGTATTCTCTTACTCATAAGATAAAAGTAAGATTTTCTGAATGTTAAAATTATTATTTTTAAGTCAAAAAATATGGTATATTATTTACTTTTGTTTACTTTTAAATTTGGTTTCTGAGTATTTTCTCTGAAATAAAATTATAGTACAAATAAAGCCTGTCTTCTTTAGCAGTGTATTGTCAACTTCTACCCAACAGTGTCTATGAATCAAGTACTACCAGGCTGACGCTCCGTGAGGGCCAATTTACTATCCTTGCTTATCATATTGCTGCAGTCTCACTCAAAATAAAAGCCATGGTAACTGAAAAATTACACTAGAACCTTCAAAAGGGACACACCTTGTTGCATGAACAGCAAATGAAAATGCATGTATTAATAAAAGATTATTTTAGAGCTCCATTTGTACTTAAGGACAGTAAGCTACTGTATTTTTAGACAAATGTAGGGCACATTGTGAAAACACAGAGTTACTGTCCAATAAATTTTTTAGCATATTTCCTTATGCTATAATAGAGACAGCACTGAATTGCATAGATTCTAATTTCATCTTGACTCTTAGCCCTCTGTGAAATCTGGGGCAAGTATTTTCATTTCTTCGGGCTTCAGTTTTCTCACTCATGTAGAGAGCAAACCAGATGATCTTCAAGTCTCTTCACTCATAAAACATTTAAAATCATCATAATGTTAACATTTAAGTAGCATTTAATGTAAACATTTAACATTTAAAATCCAAAGAATATGAGCTAGATCATAATTTGTAACATAGAAAAGTGAATACTTAATGCTTTTTATCCAAAAATGATATTATTATTGAATTATATTATTATTTGAACAATCTATTTAATTCCTAACATTAGTCATTGGCAATTTCTTGAAAAAGTGTCTAGTAAACTTTTCCTCTGTTTTTCTTTCACCGTTGAATAGTTTTCAGGTATATTTCTAGACTGTGATGTTTGTGACTGTATGTTAGTAATTTTGGTATCCATCAACCAGAAATAGTAATTCATTCTCCTCAGAAGTGTGTATTGCCTTAGATTAAATAAGTAACCTGTTAGCAAAAAAAGTTAAAGGCTATTTTTATTCATTATTTTGGTTCATTTTAAAATACACAGTGTATGATCAAATTAAGTGATGATTTTTAACTAAAACTTCTTAGACAAGTTTTCTGGGAAAAAATGATCTTACAACAGGCAGCAACTTAGAGTATTATAAATTAAGATACAAAGAAGAGGATGAAAAAGGAAAAAAAATTAGAAGTATCACATTATTCCCTATCAAGACATAGCCAATTAATTTCATTGTCTTTGGAGTGAGAGCATTGCTTATAGGAATTTTTCTAAAAGATCCAGTTCTTTCCCTCCATCACCAATCCTGAAAGAAATAAACATGGAGATTAGCTAACTACTCTCTCACCTTAGCAGTATTTTACAAGAAAGTGAACCAATTAACCTCCTTCTTTCTTTCCTTCCTTCTTCCCACATCATCTCTTCTCTTTCCTTCTTTCTCTCTCTTTTTTTCTCTAACCATTTTTCTAGCTGCTACACATAGGCAATTATGGTACTTCATGGTGAGATACTGAAATACATGAAAACTAGTTGTTGCCTTAAGAAGGTCAAGGCTAGTGGAGGACATGGACATTTAAATAATTATAATACAGTTATAATCACTGCTATTATAAAGATATATTCAATTGTTGAATATTCCAAAGTGATATATATTAAATAACTACTAATTCCATATTTTCATTGAGTAAGGAAGTGCAAATAAATAGGAAAGAATCTGGGGAGATACCACTTAAACCACGGTGGAATAGAGGGTTTTTAAATACATTAAGGCAGAAGTTCTGAGACATGAATTTACATCCCTAATTCTGCCATATCCTAGTATGTGGTATATCATCTCAGATCATTACCTTTTTCTTAATGGTAATATTTTGTCATGAGCAGACTGTTACTATTAATCTAAATATTAATTTTAATTTGGTTTCAGTAAGGTTCCAGACTAAAGCAAAAGCAAGAAAGGGATAAGAAAGGAAAAAATACAAGACTATTACAAAGTATGTGTAAATAGGTTTTGGTATTTGATTGAGTTTCTTCGCTCATTTATTTAATAAATATCTATTGAGTGCCAGGCCCTATTCTCGAGGCTTTTAATAAAATAATGGCTGGGTGCAGTGGCTCTAGCCTGTAATCCCAGCACTTTGGGAGGCCAAGACGGGAGGATCACTTGAAGTCAGGAGTTTGAGACCAGCCTGACCAACATGGTGAAACCTCATCTCTACTAAAAATACAAAAATTAGCCGGGCATGGTGACACATGCCTGTAATCCCAGCACTTGGGAGACTGAGGCAAGAGAATCACTTGAATCCGGAAGGTGGAGGTTGCAGTGAGCATAGATCACGCCATTGCACTCCAGCCTGGGCAACAAGAGTGAGACTCCATCTCAAAAAAATAAAAATAAAATAAAATAATAAAATAAAGTAATGAACTAACACACAAAATCCCTGTCATCATGGAGTTTATATTCTGATGGGGGGACTGACAAAGAAGTGCAAAATATTGGGTATAAGATGATAATAGTAGAGAAGGTTGACAGTGTGTGTCAGAGGAGATGGAAGCATTGCCTCACTTCCCAGAAAGGAGAATGTGGATTTAAATCTCAGAAGTATGTGGAGATTTTTTTTTTTTTTTTTGTATGTGGAGATTTAAGAGTTCTGAGCTTTGTGCGTGATTAAAATTAACAGGGATAAAGGGGATATATAATGAGATTTGCACTGGTAATCTGAAAGCTGATATTAGATGTGAAGCTGGTAAGTGCTAGGGTTAGGGTAGGAGTTCGTTTTTACCTGGAGCATGCAGAGTTCTAGGGCTTAGTTCCCTCAAACATGTAGGGCTGGAGGGGTGATCTTACACAAAGCAGTTCAAATTCAGGGTTCCCTCTTGACCTGAACATAGGAAGCAAAGGGAAAGAAAGAAATAGCAATGACATCAGTGCTCCTATTTTGGGTAACTGTGACTATTGAAAGAAAATTTGGGACGTCAAGAGGGTTAGGAGTTTTGAGTGGATGAAGAGTAAAAGACTTTAGAAATTTTGAATTTTCATCTAAGGCCTGAAATTGGCCTGAAGCTAATTGGAGAATGGATCTGCATATTTCTATTTAGATTCATACTTAATCTGGTGAAAGGAAATGAGAACAATCTATGTTATTACTGAAATAGGTATTAACTTCATGTTTAACTTTAGCTTTTAAAATAATGGTCATTTTAAAAGACATTAATTATTCCACCTTCAGATTATTTTAAACTATTAACTCTTCAAATGTTTACATTTTCTATTACACTATGTACTTTCTGAATAGAGTACTTGACAATCAACAAGTTATCTTTCTTTTCAGAATCCCAAGAAATATGATTCTAAAGAAAGTTTTATTGTATTGCTGAATAATGTATGATTTACCAAATGATGCTATATTTTAATATCTTAGTTTTCAATGTGCTGAAGTCATTGCATTGTTGCCATGTTATTTTTATATAATATAATTTCCAAAAAATGCTGAATACATTAGACTGAAGTCGAATGACATTTTTAGACAAAGAAAAATTTGCATTTGAAAATGGAAGTGTGGCGATTTTTGCCATTTTAAGAGAGATATTTAATTATTGTTTATAAAATATGGTATAATGCTAACTTTCACTCAATATGTATATATTTTTATTTTACTTAATGTATGTGTAGAGGAAATGATCTTACGATATTTAAACAACTCTAAAAAGCATTTCTAATTATTATAGGAAATAATTCTGAAAAGTCTGGTACACAGAAAAATCATCTATATCTTTTATTATATAGAATGCACTAGTTCATTCTACATAGGCAGGAGTTTCCTCCATTAAAAAAAATTAAAACCTTTAAGTATGAAATTTTACAGTAGTTGTAAGAATCAATGAGTATTACAGGTATTATTTACACTAAATTTTTGATTATGTGCATCAATGGGGACAGGAGGCTGATACAACAGTAGACTTTTTTAGAAATAGCATTTGATATGCAAAGTAGATTTTTCTGTTATTTCTTAAATATGTTCCATGTAGTAATAGGACATGGCCAAATGTAAAACATTCGTAGATTACAAAAAAAAAAAAAAAAATGGTGATTAACTAGTATTTTTAAACCAATTTAAACATATAGGCCCGATAATGCTTTAAATTATTTTCAAAGCTCAAAATGCAAATAGGCAAATGTTTAAAATGCACTATAATACAAAATTACTTCAAATCTTATAGGAAAATAACAGAAGAGTAAAGTCAGAAAGTTAGTAAGATGCAGAATAAAGTTAAATCAGCTAATTTCCAAATAAAATTTCTGTACACCAACACATGAAAAAATTCTAAAGTGGATTTTCTTATACGGTCTGCCATGTGCAATAAAGCAAAGCTGAATAAAATAAAGTATGCCTATATGTGGAATCAACAACAAAAGTGGACCTGTGCAATTATACCAACTGCTATACTGAAAATAACATCTTGGTATTTTTTAATTTAAAAGCAGCCAGTGCAAAAATTTTTTTTAATTTAAAGATATGCAATCATGTCTATATATGAGAGAAAAACAAAACTTTTTTTCTTAAATACTTCTTAAGTGTATGGTAATCAGAATGACACAAAGAAGCCAATATGGTTCTAGATATACTAAGAACTAACTGAAAATAATGCAGAACGTATTTAACCAAAAAGGAAACTGTGAATAGCTGGGGCTGGAGAAATCCAGTATTATCTATTATCTGCTTTCTGCTTGCCAGTGGACTTAGAAATATAACCATAAAATCTTTTCTAAGCACAGGAAAAGCAAAACTAACAAAGTGAGATTAAAAATATATCATTTGGTTAGATGGTGAGTTAGTGAGTTCATTTTGCCTCTTCTCACTCAATGTCATTTTTTGTTAGCCTCTACCAGTGTTCTCAAATGGTTTTTGTCACTTGCAATAGAATCGCCAGAGAAATCTCAAAATAAAATATCTGACCCTCATGCCAAAAGTATCTTATTAGAATTCCTGAGGCTCAGACCACAGACTGTATTCTTGAAAAGCTCTTCAAGTGGTTGTGGTGAATACTAAAATTTGAGAACTATTTTTCTAATTAATGTAGAAATTGTATACTTCATATGCTCTTCCAATTGGACAATATAATTCAAGGGCAAAATTTAGTGCTTGGCTTTTTGCCCAGATGCCTTGGAGAATGTCCAGCTTTATGGAATTTTCACCAAAAGCTTTGCCAAAAGAGAAGCAGACCTGTCCAACCTGCAGTAAAAGGAGCTGAAGACCAATGATGACAATCAGCATTCTGTGATTTGTCAGTTTGCCCTATAGAGAACAAGGAGCACTTTGATTTAATGGTCATGTCTATAAATGTTTTATCATTAAATATGAAAAACATAAAGACAAAGCAGAAAAAAATAGATCAAATCATAGTGAGTGGGGAGTAGCTGCAGCAGGAGGCAGTGGAGGTGGTAAGCAGCAGACTACCACCCAGAAAAGAGAATCAGCGGTAGAGGAAAGACTAAAATCCAAACAGTATATAGAATTGTGTTGTGCTGCCTGTGGTAAAGGACTATGTCTGCGTACATATAAATCAGGATGTCTAGACCATGTTCTCTCTGAGTTATTGTAGCTGAATAGAAAGTAAGTGTCTCTATGTTCTGGTCAAGTTTAAACACTTTTAAATGACAACTGACTGAGCAATATGTATTTTAAGAAAGCTTCACTTCAAGAGAGACAGCACAAACGCTAGGGCCATGTTGCTTTTGTTGCAGCCCTGATTCCAACACCTTCCTCAAGTTTTATGATGTCTCAGTTTTCTCATCTTTAATCTGGAAAATCATAGTACTTATATCCAGTTCTTTATAAGGTTTAAATTAGTGCATGTAAACTACTTAGAATAATGCCTAGTACATAATAAATGGTTATTGTTATCATTGTTACTATTCAAACTAAGAGACAAAATTAAAGAGCTTGAGTAAAATGTTAGCAAATCATAAAGCTTTAGAAGGATGCCGTGGCATTATGAATAACATCTCTATTACTACAGGAGATATCTTAAATGATCCTAGAGAATAATTTTTTTTAAATTGATATATTAATGGTGACTAACTTATACCAGGATATTATATCAGTAAATCAGGTGTCTCCAGTTTGAAAACAAATAAGAATTGACTACCTGTTTTTAAATGTATGGTATTCTCGGTGACAAAAAATTATAATTCTAAAACCTTTCAAAAGTCACACATATTTAACTACTCAAAAACTGTAAGCTAAATCTAATTTTTATATTTGCGGGGAAAGTTTTCAGAGCCCCAAAATAGTTGATGAATAAATGAATAGCTGTTGATTCCTGAAGGTCTCTTCCAATTTTATGAGAAGTGAAGTTGTAATAAGAGGCTTATCTTTGCTGGCCGCCTTTGTGTTTACAAAGTTTCTCCTCATCAGAAGCAAAGTTTAGTGTTGGCTGACTTAGGTTTCTTGTGATGGAGGCTAGCAGGTAGATTAGAGCAGTGATTCCCCAACCTTTTTGGCACCAGGGACCGGTTTCGTGGAAGAAACCGGTTTTATGTCTTACTGTGGTTGAGAAAAAGCAAGTCTAATTTTATTTACTTAATGAAAATTAATAAAAGTATGGAAGCTGAGAGACTATTGTCAAAATGCAAAATAAAAGGTTGGCCAATCAAAAAACAGCAAACATGTATAAATGGAAAAATAGGTTTTTTTACTGGTTTCTCTCGCCTTTTTTGCAACTGTAGTAAAACAATTTTCAAACTGACTTGGGGATATCAAAACTTTTCAATGGCTAGATAATAAATAGTGCCAGCTAAATCAAGTCATAGGTACAGTCTGATTTTAAATATGACCTATGGGATAATAAAATGCATTGGGGTTTTGCTGATGGGGCCTAAGTCCTCCAATATAGTACAGTACTCAAGCAAATGGTCTCTAGAACCAGGTTAAATTGGCTTTACATTAGAACCACACATCGGCTTGTGACCTTCCCAAATATTCAGTTTCTTCAGCAGCAAAATAGGAATAATTACCTGACTTAAAGAATGTTAGAAGTGTGGAATGAGATTTTTTAAATATGTGAGTGCTTGTAACACAATGCCTCTCATGGGGTAAGCTTTCAATATATGTTAGACAAAGTTAGAAGCTGTTGTTTTTATGTAGTGGAATCAAGATACTTTGAATGAAACTGAAAAGTAGCACATTGATGGCATTAGTAAAAATTATTTTTTAAAAAGGCAAGAAATTTTTATAAAGCTGCTTTGGTCTTTTATTTCCTTAGTACTTTTCAAGATAGAAAAATTTTTGCAAATACACTTGCCGCAAGAGCTAAGGGATTAAAGAGGAATGGCAAGTTTTCAAGCTAGTTTTCATCAGTGCTACCTTAAGGCTAGTGCCCATTCAGCTCAAAGTTCTAAATTATCTGAAACTCAGAATAATAAATAATATTTATAATTATTATCCTTTTAGCAAGAAAAAGTTAAATTATTTCAGTGGTTTTTGTAAAATGCAGGAAAATATATAATACCCTACTTTTACATTTTAGTTAAGTATCAACTCTCTAGAATATTCACTTTTTTCAGGTTAACTTTTTCCATAAGTATGCCTGCTTTTGGCTATTCTAAAATAAAATACCCTAAATTATCTTATTCTAAAAGAAAACCTTGGCCACTTACAGCTGTACTTGTTTTAATTTAAGTTATAATTACATCAGAAGTGACCTAAGGATTCACAAAAAATGATAAAACTTGAAGCAAAACCATTAATTCAGCAAACATCTCTTGAGTCTTACCCATCTGGGCTCAATTCCAATCAGTGTTCAGCCCAGAGCTGGTTCCTAGTAAGAGTTCACTATATTGGAAGAGTGAATGAATAGGCAAATCAATGAATGAATAGCATGTGTTGTACATAGCGTTGTGTTAAGAGTGCAGACTCTGGAACCAGACAGTTGGGTTTGAATCCTGGCTCTCCCACTTACCGTCTTGTGTTAACATGTAACCTTGGATGAGTTATTTAGCCTCACTGTGCCCACTTTTCTCATTTATGTAATTATGATGATAATAATACTTCCTCATTGGATTGTTTGAGGATTAAGTTAAAACTAGCAAAGCACTTAAAACAATACCACATAGTAAACAGTGATAAATGGTTGCAAAAAAACAATAAAAGAGAAATAGAAATATAACTTTTGCCCTCAAAGACAAAACTTATACATGAAATGCCAATACTTACAAAATCATGTACTACAATTTAACATTACTGGGAATAAATACCAGCTTGGTAACTCATATGTTGCCACCTGATACTGACTCTGCCCAAAAGCAGCATCTCATTTCCCAAATGCAGGTCACAGGGGATTTGCATCTAGTCCGGAGTAACACTGAAGAATTGCTTCATCAGAGTATATCTTAACTCATGTAGCCTAAGGTTCTATAAACAACAAATAAATTTTTATCATATTAAATGACATTAAGCCATTCAATTGAAACAGGTGAAACGGAGTTTCTTCTGAGGCAATTTGAAATGATAGCTAATTCATTGTACCTAGGGAGATCACCAAATCTGCTAATTTTAGAAGTGGGAATGATCTGGCACTAAATTTAAATTCTTCCCAGTCACTATCTGATCCACAGGGTCATACAGCCAACATGGGCAAGAATGAGTATGTCCAGTTTTGGGATGGTGGGGTATTTCTAAATTCCTCTGTGCTGATTAGTTGGATATTTGATCAAACAATTGCCAAAGGCCTTTATAAGAGCAATACATTTTAATAAATAATGAGTTTTACTTTCTAAACTTTGAGGAATTAAGATACATAAAAATAATCTATCTCGGCCAGGCCCAATGGCTCACGCCTGTAATCCCAGCACTTTGGGAGGCCAAGGCGGGTGGATCACCTGAGGTCAGGAGTTCAAGACCAGCCTGACCAACATGGAGAAACCCCATCTTTACTAAAAATACAAAATTAGCTGGGCGTGGTGGCACATGCCTGTAATCCCAGCTACTAGGGAGGCTGAGGCAGGAGAATCGCTTGAACCTGGGAGGCGGAGGTTGCGGTGAGCCAAGATCGCGCCATTGCACTCCAGCCTGGGCAACAAGAGTGAAACTCCATCTCAGAAAAATAAAAAATAAAAAAATCTATCTCTTACATAACAAAATAAATAGTAGTATTTGTTTAACTCCCAGCTGTGCCCCATTTCATTAAATTTTTGTTTTCTTCAGTATGCTAGACTGAATTTAAATTAAATAATAGTTACACCTGTTTTAAATAGCGTGGCTAAATATCTTTTACATTTGCAAGAGGAAAAAAATATATTTGTTGTTTATAGAATCTTGGGCTCAGTGGGCTAAGATGTGACCTAATTTGCAATTTCTCAATGTTATTCTAAGCTAGATGTAAAAATACTTTCTTCCTTCAATTATGCCTTACATCTTGACTTTAAAAGTGGCTAAAGAATAAAGTGGTACATTTTAGACTAAATTGTTTATATGAAGGGACAAAAGTGAGACTTAAGATTTTATGGCCAGGCACAATGGCTTATGCCTGTAATCCCAACATTTTGAGAGTGTGAGGCAGGATAGATCCTTTGAGCCCAGGAGTTCCAGACCAGCCTGGGCAACATAGTGAGACCTTGTCTCTATTAAAAATTAAAAAAAAAAAAAAAAAAAGCCACGTGTGACAGTGCAAGCCTGTAGGTCTAGCTACATAGAGGCTGAGGCAGAAGGATCACTTGAGCAAAGAAGTTTGAGGTTACAATCAGCCCTAATAATACAACTACACTCCGGCCTGGGAACGAGCAAGACCCTGTCTCAAAGAAATAAATAAGATTTTATAACAAATCAATAAAAACATTTCTTGACATCCCGCTGTAGATGTTAATTGTCTGCACATTGTTGAGAGTATAATCTAAACATAACCTGTGGTTCCTGGAAGATGGAAGGATTAGCTTAAGTGGAAGAAGGAGGAAGCTGTGCCAGATGGGGTGATGCATTCTGTATTATCATAGAAGCAAAAATGGGTTCATCATCAGACAACAGCTTGGCCTACATAGAACTGAGGACTGTTGTGAAACATACAGATGGGCAGATATTTGTGTGATTTCTTCATTTCTTACTGGAAATTCTTTATTATTTGATGTCTTTACCATTCACTTAGCACTTGCCATGTTTTGCCTTGGGATTGTTTTGTCTTTATGCTTCATCTAGCAATCTAGGTTATAAGTGACTTTGGAACAAATGTTGTGTCTTGTATTTCTTTTTAATTAGCATAGCATTGACTCCAGTGCCTTATACATAGTAGATGTACAAATAATATGTGTTACTTGGTTGACATCTATATATTTCTAAAACATTTATTAGGAAGGTTTACTTTATCATCAGCAAATATTTATTGAATACCTAAATGATTTACAAACATTTCTAAATGCAGCTTGAATATTAGTATTCAACTATCCTTACATTACTAGGAGTTTTCATTCAAATAGTAAATTTAATGAATTAATTTATTCAATAAATTCTTTCTTTAGAGTTATTAAGTGTCAGGTATAATGCAGTAGGCTGCCGAGGTAACACAGACAAAATATCCAAATGCCATGAGGGCAAACAATTGCAATAGAAGAATTTCCATAATGGATATATAGTAAGATCCTGGGAAAACACTGTAATTGATATCCAAAAATTCATTATGTCAGATGCAATGTGGAAATACTAGGTTCATGTAATGATCTGGGTGAACCTGTACACCGAGCAGTCCTGCTGCATAACCGCTTGCCCAGATTCCAGCTACAATTTGACGCCACCTGGTGGCAGTTTTCTACTCTAGTAAAAATACCCAAAATGAAAATGATTCTGAATCCTGTAGCTGACTGAAACTTTTAGCGTAGTGGCAGAAGTCCAGGTACCTCTTTCTTGGTTTCCCAAGCCTATGGAAGAGGATTGGGGGACCTACTTTCCATCTCCCTGTTTCTCAAAATGGGCTTGGGAGCCTTGCCATCCTCACCGCATCCCCCTCTTAGGAGATGAGAATTTTAACCCATCAATTTGCCAACAGGTGCTTAGGCAGAAGATGAGAGCAAATTGGCAAAAGTGTTATCTAATTTCACATTATTGAGGAAAATGTTATTTCAAAGTTTTTCTGTATATACAGTTGGCATAAAGGAAAGCACATCAAAGTTATCCAAGCTGGGGGATGGAGATTAGGTGAGACTTCACAGAGGAACTCTTATTCAAGCAGAGACTTAGTAAACCAAGTGGCCATGTGCAAGAATGGTATTTATGAAAGAGAAAAAAGCAGATGTCAAGGCACATAAAACTGAAATTATGTAGGTATTTCAGATAACTACATATAGTTATGTATTTCTAGAGCATTTAGTTTGAGAGGGAAAAGAGAAGGAGGTGAAGTCAATGTTAGGCATAGGTCAGAGCATTACTCATTTTGTAGGCCATGCAACGGAGCTTCTATTTTATTCTATAGATGGAGTCATTAAAGAAATTCTCTCAATAATTTTATCTATAAAATATTACTATAAACATATCTTTCTCATCCATAAAATACACATCATAGTATAATAGTGCCTACTTCACAGAGTTGTGTAAGTTAAAGAGAAAATGTGTGAAGTATTTTGCATAGAGTCCAGCATAGGTTATTATGTAAGTGGTAACTGTTAGCATTGTTATTAATATTACTATAAATAATGATTGGAGTGGGCAAGGCTAGAGGCAGAGATAGGAAACTAAACCAACCTAAACTTGCTGATTGGTTGGATAGAGAGAGTAAGAATAAGAGAACACATATCTTAAGTTTCTTGGATTCTGATCTGGGCAGTTAGATGGATGATGATGTCCCTCAGGTAGTCTGAGGAGAAAATATATGTGAATGCATGCATATGTTAATTAATACATTATTTAAAGTAAATATGTTATATTTGATGATACATAGACAATCTGGAATAATCAACTAATAATCACTTCATCCATTCACATGTATATGAAAACGAAATTGAGTTGGATTTCTTTACCCTTAGAAAAGATGGTAAGTAGTTGGAAGCAATCATGCAGCTATTGCTCTAGGAGGTGAGTGATACCTTAAGCTAAAAACAATATTTTAAATTTGTGGAGGAGAGAAAATTGAATCTTTCAAAAAAGGAAAATAATGGCGAATAAAGGGGCAAGAGAGAAAAACATATGCACAGTGGATGGCAACTAAATTTGACCGAGGCAGGAAATGAGGATTGGGGTTTATTGGGGAATATTTCTGGCAAATACCTTTACGTAAATTGGATTCATTTAAAACCAAAGAGAGTGATTTACATTTAATAATACAAGCACTATAGAATTTTGAAAAGAAGTAAATAATGGGATCCAATTGCCATTTTTATGTTATTATCGTGATTATGAAAGAATGTATGGAAGATGAGAGGATAAAAGTAAAGATTCTAATTCTTAATTGCATCTAGTAATTTTCTAAATTCATAAAATACATATTTTCTGTTTCTGTTATGATCAAATGCATATACACATTCAAATAATTTTGAAAGTTATTCATTTTCCTTTTCTTATTTTGTATGTTAACATAATTAGAACTAAGATAAATGCATTTTAGGGTATTTGTTATTTTTGTGGATGGAATATTCATGTTCTTTATTACTCTAAGCTTATTAATCATTATTTTAAAATTCTGCTTTGCAGACTTTCTTTTTGGGTCACTTCAGAATTTGTCTTTTGTAACAGAATTAGATTATATTCCATAATATCTATTTCATTAAATTTACAGTTGAAGAACTGAGGTCAGAGAAATCAGTATCGTATGTCTCAGGGTATATGCTGTATATGCTATCTAGAGCTAACGTTGGAACTCCAGTCTCATGAGCCTAGGTACTTATTACTTAAATTTGCTAATCATTTAAAAGCATAGAATTACCTTTTAATGGACCAAATACTTGAATTTCCAACCTTTTTTCTGACCTGCTATATTATAGGAGGGAATGAAAGCAAAAATGTTGACCGGGTAGACAGAGATAAAATAAACCTCCGATGGTAGGTGTTATAAAATTCCTGACTAAGGGATATAGAAGGACAGATAAGCACATTACCACAGCGTATCATACCTGTACGGTAAGGCAGAGTAACAGCTACATGCAGACAGTTTTTACAGGTCTGAAAGAATTGAGCAAAACAAAAGGAGTGACCTGAATGTTGTTTACTAAACATCAAATGAAGACTTTAGTATTTTTTCACATGGCATGTACTTTGTATTATGTAAATCTCTGCCAGCAATTCTCAAAATGTGCTTGCTGGATCTGCACTGTCAGCATCACCTGGGAATTTGTTAGAAATGCAGTTTTCAGGTATCACCCCAGACCTAATGAACCAAAAACTTTTGTGTTTTAACAAGCCCTCCATGTAATTCTGATGCAGGTTAAAGTGTGGCAACCCCTGCTCTAAGCTAAGGGGAATTCGTATTCATCTTATACTACTGGTAAAGTTGGTAACTAAAAACTTAAGTTCTAGTGTCAGACTGCTGGGTTCAAATACTAGCAATGAAACCTTCAGCAAACTTCATAACCTTCCTGCCCTTCACGTTCCACATCTGTATTTGTACCATTTTAAGTGGGGTACGTAACATGTGAAGGTGCTGAGTTGGAAAAGAGCTTGACATTTTTTAGAAATTTAGAAAAGGCCACTGTGGCTAAAGAGTTGTTTACAAAGACAAATGGCTTGACATTTAGGTGAAAGAGAACGGCAGAGACCAGATCTCCAAAATCTTGTAGGACCCTATTAGAGAAGAGAGTGGGATCCTGAGGTCCTGTGGAGGAATTGATTTTTCCAAGGAGAAGGGACACTTTTTTGTTATAGGCACAAGAAAGAGAGGGTAGGGTGCAGAACAATTAGGTTTATAGACTGGTATTTGGAAGATAAGGGAATTCCTTCTGATATTTTATATTTTATGGATTTTGGATTTTTCCCAAGTACACTGAGAAGACACTGAAGAATTTTAGTAGCAGACTGCCATAAAATGATTTGTATTTTAGAAAAATCAAGTGGCTTCTATGTGGAGAATGAGTTGTAGTTGGAACATAAGCATGTAGGATGCTGTTGCAGTAAAGTAGAGAGTGGCATGGATTTGAACGGTCAAAGTCTGGATGGGGAGAAGTGGAAGGATATGTAATATATTTTAGAGATAGAGTCTGTAAGACTTAGTGATAGATTAGGTGTGGGGATGAAGGAAAGGGGGAAATCAAGAGTGCCTCTGGAATTTTACCTTCAGCAACTAGGTAAATAGTTATAGTCTTTACTGAAATAACACTGAAGAAGGAATAAGTTTGAGCGAAAAGATTAAATTCAATTTGGAACACATCAAATTTGTGACATTCTGTGTAACATCTGAGTGCTTGTTACAAGTAGGCAACTGGGTAGATAGTTCTGAAGTTCAGAAAGAAGCTCAGCCTACTAACTTAAATTTGGAGATTATATATATTTACAAATAATCATTAATATATGATACATATGTATCATGTGAGGAGACCTCAAAAAGTTTGTGAAAAAATGGAATTAAAAGATAAAAATTTTAAAAAATAAATGTTATTTCTCAACATAAGCCCCAGCAAATTCAAGATACTTTGGGGCCAGGCACAGTGGCTCACGCCTGTAATTCCAGCACTTTGAGAGGCCAAGGTGGGTGGATCATTTGAGGTCAGGAGTTCAAGACCAGCTTGACCAACATGGTGAGACCCCGTCTCTACTAAAAATACAAAAATTAGCGGAGCATGGTGTTGAGCGCCTACAATCCCAGCTACTCTGGAGGCTGAGGTAGGAGAATTGCTTGAATCCGGGAGGCGGAGTTTGCAGTGAGCCGAGATCGTGCCACTGCATTCCAGCCAGGGTGACAGAGCGAGACTTCATCTCCAAAAAAAAAAAAAAAAAAAAAAATCGATTGAAAGCTCTGCTTTTGTCTGCAGGTAATCTGAATCCAACAGGTTTGGCACCCATTGAGTGCAAAGTTTACTCAACTTTAATTTTTCAGTCAGAATTGTATATGCTGAACCAATTGAGATGTCTATGGTGTTGGCTATTGTTTGTGCTATTAATTGTTGATCTTCTTTGATTAGGCGCAAATAAGATTAATTTTTTCCTCACAGATTGATGTGGATGGTCTACCACTGGGGGCTTCATCTTGAACATATCATCCTGTCCCTTCTTAAAACAAGTTATCCATTTGTAAACTGCTGATTTCTTTGGGGCATTGTCCCCATAAACTTTTCATAAAATATTAGTGATTTCACCATTCTTCTACCCAAACTTCATCCTAAATTTGTTGTTCTTACTTCAATTTAAGCAGAATGTATATTGCTCTGACAGGGGATCTTTTCAAATGGATGTCTTATCCTTTTTAGTACCTCAAAATAGATCCTGTTCAGACATGTTATAACAAGTTAGTATAAGCTTATTTTTGGTGCAAAAAAAAATTCGAAATTCATGAAGTTTTTTTCATAATATGAATTTTCCATTAATTTTTGAAAACTTCATGCTTATGGTATAAGGGAATTTCGTCTGATAGCGTCTGTTTTCTCTATGAAATGTAAGGAGAAGTCTGTAGAGAGGAAAGCAGAAGGTGAGAGGTTTGAATAGCATGAAGAAGGTAGGTATACACTCCTTATTGTATGAGTGGGGAGAACATGTATGCTGTAATTTTGAGGCCAATGATAGTGAACTATAGTGGAGCAACTGTGCTCTACTGAATTTTTTTCAAGAATGCTGATATGGGCCAGTCATGGTGATTCATGCCTGTAATCCCAGCACTTTGGGAGGCCAAGGCAGGCAGATGGCTCAAGCCCAGAAGTAAAGACCAGCCTGGGGAACTTGGCCAAACTTGATCTCTACAAAAAGGAAAAATAGAAAAAATTAGTCAGGTGTGGTGGCGCATGTCTGTAGTCCCAGCTACCTGGGAGGCTGAGGTGGGAGGATCACTTGAGCCCAAGAGGTCAAGGTTACAATGAGTTGTGATCACGCCATTGCACTCCAGCCTGGGTGCCAGAGTGAGACCCTGTCTCCCAACCTCAAAAAAAAAAAAAAAAAAAAAAAAAAAAAAAGAATGCTGAAATGTTGAGATGTACACAGAGAAGCAGCATGTGGTATGATTTATCAAGTAGTTCAGCCAGTTGGATGTCTTATGAGGAGGGATACTCAAAAGTTTAAGATATTTGCAAAAGAGTGATTGAAATGATGAGCTGTGGAATCTAAGTTGGTTAAGTATAAATTAAGAGGAAGGGGCTGATACTTGGAGAAAAAGTAGAGGGCTCAAAGTTCTCAAAATGTTGAAGAATAAAGATAACTAATTAATTGAGCTGGAAGGAAAGGAGACAGAAAGCCTTGCAGCAACTTTCTGGATACTGTTGGGATAACCTTCTGGATAATGTTATCCCCATTTTATACAATATGGAAAATGAGGCACAAAGACTACTTTGGTTATTCAGTTACAACTTGATCAGTGTAGCTATGTCTTGAATGTGAGTTTTCTAATTAAATTCAGTTGGCTTACCAGTAGAGAATTATTCTGCCTACTCAATATACAAATCATCCATGTACTTTGTTCAACACTTTTGCCATAAATGTGTTCAGGTTACAGTGGTGACTTTTTTGGTGACCCATTTATTGTCTATCTTATGTCTCTACTCTCACTGAGCATTTTATCCAATTTTAATTAACATTTAGCTAAAAGCAATAATACAGCACTTAAATTGTCATCCTTAACAGACAAAAAGGGGTGTATGGGAAAGTCTACATTTTGGAGTTTTGGAATGTTTTCTAGGGATAATCTAAGGAATAAAGGGAATTTCCAATTTTAATAATTATTTACCAACAAAAATGAAGAGTAAATTTATTCACGTGGATTGTGTATAGCATTTCATTTATGCCAAAAGTGTATAACTTTCTATTTAGTGCCAACCATAATATTTGACATTTTGTAGATAATAAATTAGTCTCTTCATAGAATCAACCTAAGTGCCCATCAATGACAGACTGGATAAAGAAAATGTGGTACATATACACCATGGAATGCTATGCAGCCATAAAAATGAATTAGATCATGTCCTTTGCAGGGACATGGATAGAGCTGGAGGCCATTATCCTTAGCAAACTAACACAGGAACAGAAATTTAAATACCATGTGTTCTCACTTATAAGTGGGAGCTAAATGATGAGAACACATGGACACAGAGAGGGGAACAAGACACACTGGAGCTTTTTGGAGGGTGGAGGGTGGGAGGAGGGAGAAAAACAGGAAAAATAACTAATGAGTACTAAGCTTAATACCTGGGTAATAAGATAATCTGTGCAACAAACCCCTATAACAGAAGTTTACCTATGTAACAAACCTGCACTTGTACCCCTGGATTTAAAAGTTAAAAAAATTCAATTGTTCTCATATATTAACAATAAATAATCTGAAAATTAACAAATTAGTCTATGAAATTAAATTTACTTGTATATGCATTATTATCAGTCATCTGCATTCCAGGATTATTTTATGAATGGTTTTTATTGAATTACATATTTTTCAAATTTGAAATTACCAAAGGTATGGGGATTATTTGGCTGTAGGAAATCTGAGGGACTGTTTCTTCAAGGCCACAGACCATCTCTGTTTGTATAAAATAGGCTGCTTCTTCAAGTAAATCTAACAAGTTTGTTTATATTTTTAGTAAAGCCTTAATGCCTCCATGTAATTGTAAATATACATAATAATTAGAGTCAACATATCTTAACCATATTCTAGACATTGTGCTAATTGCTATATATATGTTACTTCATTGAGGTTGCTTCGTTAATTCATGAGGATTACCTCATCACAACCTTGAGTTACATTTGTTTTAAAGATTAACTCATTTATTCAACATATATTTGCTGAACACTTACCATGTGGCAAACATTATTTGAAAACGTACAATTTACCAATGAACGAAAGAGGAAAAGTCTTTGTCCCATTTATACATACATTATATATTACAATTATGTATATAGTAAATAGATGGCATATGATAAATAGCAGAAAGGTATATAATCAATAGAAGATACTTAGAAGAGAAGCATAGCTTTATTCTTGACATCCTGACTGAATAGATTGCCTTGTTTATTTGTTCATTTGTAGGTTTGTTTAATGAGACACAGATGTAACAATGCTTCACATTTATGTTAGAAATTCTACATGTTAGAAAAAAATGATTCACCATTTCTTACAAACAATCCAATTATACTCTTTTAGTTATTTTTAAATGTAAAATAAATTGTTAACTATAGTCATCCTGTTGTGCTTTCAAATACTAGATATTGTTCATTCTATCTAATCATATTTTTGTGCCCATTAATCATCCCTATTCTCCCCACCTGCCACCGCCACTACCCTTCTCAGCTTCTGATAACCATCATTCTGTAATCTAGATCCATGGGTGTAGTTGTTTTAATTTTTAGCTCCTGCAAATAAGTGAAAACATGCAAAGTTTGTCTTTCTGTGGCTGGCTTATTTCACTTAACATAATGTCCTCCAGTTCCATCCATGTTGTTGTAAATGATAGGATTTCATTCTTTTATATGGCTGAATAGTACTCCATTGTATGTATGTACCACATTTCCTTTATCCATTCATCTGTTGATAAATACTTAGGTTGCTTCCAAATCTTGACTATCATGAATAGTGCTGCAATAACCATGAGAATGCAGATATCTCTTCAATTTGGGTGTATATCTCACAATGGGATTTCTGGATAATATGGTAGTTCTGTTTTTAGTTTCTTGAGGAACCTTCAAACTTGTCTTCATAGTAGTTGTACTAATTTACATTCCCACCAACGGTGTAAGAGGGTTCCCTTTTTTGCACATTCTCACCAGCATTCATCACCTCTTTTTTTGATAAAATCCATTTTAACTGGGGTGAAATGATATTTCATTGTAGTTTTGATTTGCATTTCTCTGATGATCAGTGATGTTGAATGCCTTTTCATGTACCTGTTTGCCATTTGTATGTCTTCTTTTGATAAATTTCTATTTAGATCTTTTGCCAATTTAAAAATTGGATTATTACATTTTTTCCTATTGACTGAGCTCCTTGTATATTCTGGTTATGAATCCCTTGTCAGACGGGTAGTTTGCAAATATTTTCTCTGATTCTGTGGGTTGTCTCTTCACTTTGTTGTTTCCTTTGCTGTGGCAGAAGCGTTTTAACCTGATGTGATCCCATTTGTCCATTTTTGCTTTGGTTGCCTGAGCTTGTGAGGTATTACTCGAGAAATCTTTGCCCAGACCAGTGTCCTGGAGAGTTTCCCCAATGTTTTCTTTTAGTAGTTTCATAATTTGAGGTCTTAAATTTAAATATTTAATCAATTTTGATTTGATTTTTGTATATGGCAAGAGATAGGGATCTAGTTTTATTTTTCTGCATATGGATGTCTTGTTTTCCAGCACCATTTATTGAAGAGACTGTTCTAACCTCAATGTATGTTCTTGACACCTTTGTCAAAAATGACTTCAGTGGAGGTGTCTGAATTTGTTTCTGGAATCTCTGTTGTGTTTCATTGGTCTATATGTCTGTTTTTATTCCAGGATCATGCTGTTTTGGTTAATATAGCTCTGTAGTATAATTTGAAGTCAAATAATGTGATTCCTCCAGTTTTGTTCTTTTTGCTTAGGATAGCTTTAGCTATTCTGGGTCTTTTGTGTCTCCATATAAATTTTAGGATTATTATTTCTATTTCTGTGAAGAATATTGGTATTGTGATACAGATTACATTGAATCTGTAGATTGCTTTGGGTAGTATGGACATTTTAACAATATTGATTCTTCCAGTCCATGAACATGGAATATCTTTCCATTTTTTGTGTCCTCTTCAATTTCTCCTGTCAGTGTTTTGTAGTTTTATTATAGAGATCTTTCACTTCTTTGGTTAAGTTTATCCTAGGCATTTTATTTTATTTGTAGCTATTATACATGAGATTACTTTCTTGATTTCTTTTTCAGATTGTTTACTGTTGCCATATAGAAATGCTACTGATTTTTGTATGTCAATTTTATGTCCTGCAACTTTCCTGAATTTGTTTATCAATTCTAATAGTTTTTTTGGTGGAGTCTTTAGGTTTTTCCAAATATAAAATCCTATCTTCTGCAAACAAAGATAATTTGACTTCTTTCTTTCCAATTTGGATGCCCTTTGTTTATTTCTCTTGTCTGATTGATCTAGCTAGGACTTCCAGTATGATGTTGAATAATAGTGGTGAAAAGGGGCATCCTTGCCATGTTTCAGATCTTGCAAGAAAGGCTTTCAGCTTTTCCCCATTCAGTATGATACTAGCTGTGGGTCTACTGTGTATGGCTTTTACTGAGTTTAGATATGTTCCTTCTATACCCAGTTTTTTGAAGGTTTTCATCCTGAAGGGGTATTTAATTTTATCAAATGCTTTTTCAGCATCAATTGAAATTATCATATGATTTTTGTCCTTCATTCTGTTGATATAATGTATCACATTGATTGATTTACATATGTTGAACCATCTTCGCATTGCTGGGATCAATCCCACTTGGTCATGATGAAAGTTCTTTTTAATGTATTGTTGAGTTCAGTTTACTATTATTGAAGATTTTTGCATCTTAAACACATGATATGTGCATTCTAACCACTGTATTATTTATAGTATTCTCTTGAATATTTTTCTCTCTCTACATGTCATAATTTTTACCCACCATTCAAGACCCAAGTTTATAAAGCTTTTCTCATCTCTGATTCTCAATAGTATCCTTCCCTCCAGTGAAATTTCATAACACTGGGTTTATGTCCCTTTTCTCTGTGCTTGTAACTTTTCTTTTGCTAATTTGTATAAGTATTTTCACTCATATTTGTACCCCTAAAGCACATGTCCCTTAGGTAATGTCTCATGTCTTATTTATTGTTCTTATTGACCACAGGGCCAAAGCTACCATTTGCCTAAATGGAGGCTTTGCACAAATTAGAAAAAGTGGTACCTCTAGGTAGATAATTAGAAATGTATACTTGCTTTGAACAGAACAATTAGAGAAAATTCCTTCTTTATGTGAAGAAAAAAATGTATTCTTCCTTTTGGTCAATTTCAGCCCCCGTATGCCAGAGCATGGAGGGCAGGTACCATTTCAGCCCCCACTTGCTGCCTTGGGACCTAACACCAAGTAGATGCAAGGTAGATGTTTGCTAAAGGAATCGATCAATTTGTGGCAAGATGTTTACTATGGTTTAAATTAGCTGAGTACAGAAATGTTTGAACTAAAAATTCAAGGGGAAAAAGGAACAAAATGGAAACCAGGTCATCTCTCTGAGGATGATTAAAAATAAAGTAGCTGAAATCATCAGAGAAGAGATACAGCTTTTGTAAGATACATGTTATAATGAAGACATTTAAAATCATAATTTTTGTATACATTTTTATCTTAAATTGACAGAGAAAGCAAGTGACACCTATTTTTGAAACATGTACATTTTAAATATAGTTTTTGTGCTTAATTGTTTTTAAGGAAGACAAAACATAGCTAGAGAGAGTGCAGGGACATATAACTAGCATAAAAAAAGATACTGAAAAATTATCATTTGATGATAGACAAATGATTAGGAACCATGATCATGGTGTGATAAACAGAGAAACATATACTTATGTTCTATAAATAATACGTTTAAAATTTTTCTTTAAAGTAACTTCCTTCAAACTCATGGTGGAGGGAGAGGTCTATTATTCAATAATTTGGTAGAGAATTTATAAATTCGAGAGATAGTAAATGTTCAATATATAGACAGACTTAAGAGTTTAAATAAACTTTTTATGTTCAGTTAATAAAGGAATATTCCTAGTTTCCTTAAAAATTTAGCCTTCATAAATTTATCACTTTTAAGGAAGATATCCATGATCTCTCCAAAATGCCCTTTGATGTTATATTTGGAGACATAATACTGAGCTGAATCCCAAGTCTCCTGATACAAGAACCTGTGCAATCTATGTTCTCACAGTCTTAGGACAGCTCTGATGTAATATCTGAATAAGCAGTTAACTACGAGTAAGTCGTGCAGGCCATGCATTTGTCCCTACATGTGTAGGCCTTATCCTATCTACAATGCTCACCTTGACTTCATTCCATTTATATTTAGTTTTGTAAATTTCCTCTAACAAACATTCTCATTCCTGCCTCAGGATATTTGCACTTGCTCCTCTCTAAGCTTAGAACATGCTTCTTTTATCTGACTGGGTTCGTCATTCAGGGCTCAGCTAGGTTGTCTCCTCTTCAGAGAGGCCTTCCTTGACAACCTTATTTAATGTTGTCCCCAAACTTTTCAGTCCCTTGTTATTTTATTCCATCTTATTTTCTTCAGATCACATATCACTATCTAAAATTATCAATTATTTATATGTTTACTGTCTTTCACTATGACAGTATGAATGAAAGCTCCATGAAACAGGAGCATTCTGTCCTTTTCTATGCTACACCTCTTAATTTTGAGAATAGTGCCTGCTACATAGCCTGCTACTTTTAATTTAATTTATTTTTATTTATTTCAAAGTAAATATCTTCCTTTTTTTTTTTTTTTTTTTTTTTGTTGCGACAGAGTTTCGCTCTTGTTGCCCAGGCTGGAGTGCAATAGCGTGATCTCGGCTCAACCGCAACCTCCGCCTCCCAGGTTCAAGCGATTCTCCTGCCTCAGCCTCCTGAATAGTTGGGATTACAGGTGCTTGCCACCACACCCAGCTAATTTTTGTTAGTTTTAGTAGAGATGGGATTTTGCCATGTTGGCCAGGCTGGTTTCAAACTTCTGACCCCAGGTGATCCACCCGCCTCGGCCTCCCAAAGTGCGGGGATTACAGACGTGAGCCACTGCACCTGGACCAAAGTAAATATCTTTTAAATAAGAATGTCCAAATCCCAGGAATGTGACATGTTAAAAGGGAGCAAACTTTAAGAAACAAATCATTTTTTTTAAAAAAGAAATCCTTAATATATTGGAATTTTTGGCATTAACAAGCTCTTGGGAAAGGAATTTTGGAAATTACAGTCCTCCTGGATGCTCCTTAAATTATCCCAAGTAAGCAGTGACCTACCTTGTGACCACTGAAATACTGCTTCCTGCCATGAGACCTAAGACTTAAGAACCTTAAACATAGATTAATTGCTAATGGCTATAATCAAGGCAGATGTTTTTGATTAAATGTACTTTGTTAATTAGCCAAAAGTTTCTCCCTAACCCTGGACATTTTGTGGCATAGACACACACACACACACACACACACACACACACACACACACACACCCTCTAATGCATTTAGATACTATAGTAATACATTCAAGCATATTAACATAATGTATTTATATACAGTACTTGCAATAATGTTAAAAATACTAAACTTTAAATTTCTGTCATCTCCAGAAGTCAAAGAATTAGTATGAAAAACTCAGTTTTTACATACTCTTCAAAGAGAGGTTTTCATTTAACTTAATTAGGGTTTCTTGACATTAGAATTGACCATTGGAATTTCAGTTGTAAACCAAAACCAAGTTCTTATGCAGCCATATTTGCATTTTACATGCCGATATTTGCCAGCAAATTAATCAGAGACTGTGTCATATCATTTTTGTATCCGCATATTTGTCATAAATGGTGTTCAGTAAATCTTTGTTGAATAAATGATTACTACTTTACTAGCCTAAAATCATAGATGGTAATCTGAGTTTAAGTGAAATAAAGTTTGTTGTGTAGTAAATTTGGATAATAATAATTTCAGCTACCACATTTTAGGAAAGGAATGGTATTTAATATAGAGAAGTTTTTATATAAAAGGAGAACTTTAGACAGAAGCCAGATTTTTTTGTTGCTGTTTTTTTTCCTGCAAAGAACATGCAAGAAATGGCACTTTAAAATCCAGACATTTATCCAATGACTGCCAACTGGTGCGATGAAGTATGAGTTATAGTAGCAGCAGGTATTCAGTTAATTTGTGGCACCTGGCCCAGGAAGCACAACAGTGGGAAGAAAAAGGAAGTAAGCCTTTCAAGATACCGTGTTTAGGAGCTTGACCAGTCCTACTGGGTTTGTTTCTAATCTACCAGGAATGCTATTGTCTTCAAACTCTTGAACACTACAAGCGCTATCACCACTTTCTTGCCAAAGATGTTATAAATGGTTTCACTCCTGGAACTATCTCTGTCTACTTTCTATCCTTCAATGTCTTTTCTGTCCCTGTGCCACAGTCCTAATTCTCCATTGTATTAGCTGTTAGGCCTCCATAGAATCACCCCAGTCTTTCATTCCTTGGTAAATTATTTCCAGACTACCTTCTCAGTTCTAATGTGATGAAATATTTGTTTTGGCATGACTATACGTTCTTAAGACTCAGAATTTGTCTTTGTCTCATCTTTGCTACTTATTATCTTTAAGCCAAACCACTTACCTCTATTCATTCAAACCTATAAATGAAAACTTTGGCCCTATAGCATATAAACTTCATTTAATTTAATCACATCTTCCAATAATCCCTAATATGCTATTTATGTATTTGGGGAATACTTGTGTTTCACTTGCTTTGTAGTTACTTGTTACTTTTCTCCTAGTGATTGACAATACTAGATTTGCCTTTTCTTTAACCATTCAGGATACAACTTTTCAACAACTATTATTTTGCCATAAATCAATCTCCGTATTGGCAGTTGTATATATTTAACTTTGATAATACTAAATATATACAGTTTTTATTGTTTTTCTAAAGCCAAAAATTAGAAATATGCACAAAACAATATTTAGAAATGTAAAAACAATGTCCTTTTCTAGAACTGAACACCCTATATTAACACTCAATCTATTGTGTAGTAATCTGTTAGGATTAGCTACAAATCGATACTGTACCTTTAACCCATGACATGAACTAATGTGGGTTGAGTAATTTGACTTACATAAAAGAAGAAGCGATGTTGGACCTTGATTGCTCTTTTCATTTGTCTGTTTTAACTTTCTTTAGTTACCAACACTTTTTATGTTTATTCTGGAAAAAACAAAATAGAAAAAGACAAACTTTTTTTAACACATAGCTATCAACCAGAAAAAATTAAAATGACTTGTAGCAGACTGGTCACAGTATATCCTTTCATATTTTTGGCTAAGTACATTTATATTTTTCCCCTAAAAATAAAATTCTTCTGAACACATAATTTTATTTTTCTTCATATCTCTTCATTCTTCTTTTGTGCAGATGACTGGTACATCATCTCATGAATCTAGGCTTCTCAAATTACTTAGTTTAGCGCAGAATATTACTTCTTTTTTTATAAAACTATTTTTGGATTTCTGTCACTGGAAAAACTTTGGGATTTGAATTTGCCTGTGTCCCCTAGTAGTAGGGTAAATCCATATTTGATACATATGTCATCCAAAGCTAAGTTACAGATACCTGCTTCTCCCTCCCCATCCCCCACCATCAAGAATATCTTTTTATGTCCATAAACATTTATGTTTAACAGCATTTTCAAAAGTACATTGTCTTTTATTGATGAACATAATTTATTTAAACACCCACTGTTGTTGGACATTTGTGGGTTTTTCCCCTTGTTTTATTTTGTTTTCTTTTTTGCTATTATAATCAATTGTGCAATAAATATCATTATACCTAAATCTGTACACATTGCTAAGTTTTCCCTTATGATAAATTCTAAAGTTGAAATGCTAGGTTAAAGGGTAGGCTTGTTTATTTTTAAAGCTTTTGACATATATTGCCAAGTTGCTCTTTAGAAATCTATCACTGAGATCCCACTAGAAGTGTTGAAATATACTGTATTTCCAAACCTTATAAAATTTCTCTTTTAAAAAAATTGCTAATGTAATACATCTTTTCCTAACCACACTGAGCATTTTAAAATATTGCCCATAATTACAAATTCCTTACTCCAAAGTATTTCAAAAATCAAGACTCCCAAAACTTTAAAAATTTTGGTAGCTTGTAGCTGGGTGCGGTGACTCACACCTGTAATCCCAGCACTTTGGGAGACCGAGGCGGGAGGATCACCTGAGGTCGGGAGTTCAAGACCAGCCTGACCAACATGGAGAACACCGTTGCTACTAAAAATACAAAAAATAAATAAATAAATAAATTAGCTGGACATGGTGGTGCATGCCTGCAATCCCAGCTACTTGTGAGGCTGCGACAGGAGAATTGCTTGAACCTGGGAGGCGGAGATTGCGGTGAGCTAGATCACGCCATTGCACTCCAGCCTGGGCAACAAGAGTGAAACTCGATCTCAAAAAAAAAAAAAAAAGTAGCTTATTTGCTTACAACATTTTTTGCTTATCATTTTAGATGATGTCCAGTGAAGAAAGAAAAGGAACCCTAGCTGCAATCTTTCTCTCATCAAAACACACCACTCTAGTGCTACTATTCATAAACTCATCCCTGGTGATCTCTAAGTTTCAAGGAAATAAAAAGAGCATCCATCTTATAAAACTTTTAATAACCCCTTTTGGGCCAGGCTCGATCCTAGGACTGTAATCCCAGGACTTTGAGAGGACCAGGAGAGAGGATCACTTGAGTCCAGGAGTTGAGACCAGCCCGGGCAACACAGTGAGAATCTGTCTCCCCTCCCCCACCGCAAAAAAAAAGCCAGGTGTGCTGGCATGCACTGTAGTCCTAGCTACTTAGGAAGCTAAAGCAGGAAAATCAAAATCACTTGAGCCCAGGGGTTCGAGGTTACAATGAGCTATGATTGTACCACTGCACCCTAGCCTGGGTGATAGAGCAAAACACCATCTCTAAAAAACAAATGAATAAAAATAAATAACTCCTTTTGTAAATAATGCTTTATTAAAGTTGTTAGGTTGAAGAGAAGTGCACTTGTTTTCAAACAAAGTTCTCATTAAAATATTATTTATCTACAAAATGATGTATCAGTTCCAGTTAGTATTTTATTGTAGTATCTTATTTGATTTTGGTCAAGTTCTTTATGGCCTTGATATTCAAACATAAAAATTCAAATGCAAAAATCACAAGATACAATTTTCTGAGGATTTCACTCTGTCATCAAGGCTGGAATGCAGTGGCACCATCTCAGCTCACTGCAATCTCAACCTCTCGGGCTCAGGTGATCCACCTGTGTCTCCGAAGTAGGTGGGACTATAGGCATGTGCCACCATGCCTGGCTAATTTTTTACTTTTTCGTAAAGATGGGGTCTCACATGTTGCCAGGCTGGTATCAAACTCCTGGGTTTAAGCAGTCGTCTTGCCTCAGCCTCCCTAAGTGCTAGGATTACAGGCGTGAGCTACTGTGCCCACCCAAAAATTGCTATATAACAGAAACACTAGGTTATTCTGACTATGGAACATAGGTTATATAAAAAGCCTTAGTTTCTGTTAAACTTTGGCTCTTTTAAACTATAACAAGCCTTTTCTTTTTACTTTCTATCAAAATAAAACAAACTTGAAAATTATCATTTCAGGATATTACAGAAACATATTCTCATCTCTTTTCTCTTCTCTTCTCCTCTTCTCTTCTCTCCCCACCCCCCTGAACTTTCTCTCTCTCTCCCTCACACACACACACACAGTAACTCTCTTTGTCCTGTTTCTGACTATGCATGCCACATTTTTTCTTAAAACAAATGTGAGGGATATAATAGTATACTTCACTATATATTTTTTTAATTTCACACTGGGTCTTTTCCCTCTTAAATACTTGGAGAAGGTATTACATAGGTTAATAAAAGTAACATGTGGTTCTAGCCTTTAACCAGATTTTACTCTAGGATAGAAAACACTTTTTTTTTTTCTGGAAGACCAAGATAATTGAATTAGATATAAGAGTTCACCTCAATAGGTTAGTTTTCTAATTCTCATCCTTTAAATAATGTTTAAAGATATTTCTGTTTCTTGATTTTTATTCTTTTTTATTACTTTATGTATTAAACATTCATTATCAGAACCAAAATAAAACTTTGTAATACTGAGTCAAAAATTGATATGTAAATAAGTATTTTCATTCCTGCAAAACAGACTGCTTCCCTCATAGTCCTCCTAGGTTTATGGGGGCTAGCTGGATAGCCTGCTTCCAGATTCTTCACTTTCTAATCTACACCTACCATACCCCAGAAATCGTGGAAAAATCATTTTTTTCCATTTTTAAAGTCATTTCTTTAATTACTCCCAGTTGCAGTATTAGTCTTGCAGTAGATTATTAATCAGCTCACATGCCTCAGTGATTCATTGATTGCTTTCTGGTGCACTGTCTGGAAAACTGATAATGATTTTTCTTTCTTTCAAAAGAGTGCAAGAAGGAAATCTCTCTTCTGTTTATTTTTGTAATATAGATTTATATCAGTAATGATGAAATTAAGTGAAATAAAGTATTTTTTAATTCAAAGCTAATGAAAATAGCAAGCCTTTTTAGAAAATTTGACCATTATTAGATAAACCTTATTATGAGAAAACTTACAGGGCCACTTTTGAAATGGATACTATATTATTGGCCTTTTTTTTTTGTTTTGGTAAAATTTTCCCACTTGTCTAATTACTTTTTGAAGGCAACAGTAAAGTAGAGAAGAATGTTTTTGTCAACTTCTCCCTTATGTTGTATGGCTACCTTTAGGTCCTGCAGGACAGCATAGTGTCTTAAATGAACCCACTGATTTTTCATGAATTTTTTTCCTGTGATCATGCGAATTTGCACCTTGTCTTTGACAGCAGAAATAAAATCATAAATCTGATTTTGCATATTTGCTCTAAGGTTGGCCCAGAGTAGCAAAGCACAATCAAGACCATGGTATTTGAAATTTTTTAAATCCTAAAAATATATTCCATAGATGATATAATTTAATTATATTCCAAATGTTTTATCTAAAATGCATTTTCTGTCTTTTCCTTTTTACTCTTGTCCTCACTTTTAATGATCCATCGGCTGACAGTGTCTTTACATCCAAAATGCAAAGCAGACAAGTGGGCATATCAGGGAAGAACATGACAAAAAGCACCAGCATCAGTGGAGACATGTGCTCACTGGAGAAGAATGATGGCAGCCAGTCTGACACTGCAGTGGGCGCCTTGGGCACCAGTGGCAAAAAGCGGCGCTCTAGCATTGGTGCCAAAATGGTAGCTATCGTTGGTCTGTCACGGAAAAGTCGCAGTGCTTCTCAGCTCAGCCAAACGGGTAGGAATTTTAATGTTACTTTTAACTTGATATTTGAGTTGTCATTACAAGATATGTTTCTTTTCTCTTATTCATTTTATTGCAGTAATGTGTGGATGATGACATGTTCCAGAGGGAAAGGGCATTTTAAACTAGTTAACCTTTCTGAAATCAACAATGATGTTTTTTCCAGTGATCAATGAGCCTGCTTCCGAGTGAACCTTGGCCAGTGTTTTTAAAATGTAGATAATGTCTTTCCTCCTCAGGGAGGAGTTACGCTGTGACACCCAATTGCCAGCTGCTGATCCTTTGTAAAGATAATCTGAAATGGGGGATATTTGCTTTTCTTTAGGTTCCTCAAGTTGGAACCAGCTAAATTAATTTCCATTCCCAGCAAGATGCTGTGAAGATGACTTCTCATATTTTGTGTGAATAATACAGTTCTTGTTTTGCTGACAACCCAACTTCCTTTCCAGTTTGTAAGCAACATTTACCAGTAGTTATCAATTTTCTCACTGCAATTTTTATTTCCGTGTTAAAACTTCAAACAGCAATATTCTCCAGCAGCAGGGATGGAGGAATTTTCTGCTGACAGTGAAGATATTCAAAGCTTTGCTACTTTAAAATTCTGTTGCTAAATCACATCTGCAAAAATAAATTATATACAACACTCCTACTCAGAAAAGCCACTGTTAGCAATTAAGAAATTTGTGAATCAAAGCAATGTCTTTTTTCAAATGGGTGTAGATAATTAAACATTAAATCCTTGGTATCTTGGAAATAATAGCATATCTTCTGCTTAACAAACAAATGCATGTAATATGGTGTTTCTTTTATAGCAAAATAAATTATAGACAGCTGGATTAAATCTAATTTATGTTTGACTACTAGGACTCTTGTACATAGAAGTCAGATATAAATCTACAGCACAAAAGAATTTAAGGTTACATTAATTCCTGGACCCGGCTAATCTTGATTTTTACAAACTGTACTTGTGATTCTGGGAATTTAGTCTTATTTAACAATATTATATTGAAATAATTATTTAGTGGTATTTTTTATATTCTGATTGTAACTAAAGATATTTAAAGTGATTTTTGTCATAGGATTTTTTATTTGGTGTTGTAAAATACTATTTTGCACTTTAATATATAAATAGAAGTTTAATTTATGGACAGTGGACATACAGATCATATTTTAATGATTTTTAAAATTGTTAATATTTATACTAATTAACTATGTTGTGCTAATATAATACATGCTGGCCTTTTGAAATTGAGGTTTTTTTATACTTCTGTACTAGAACTTCATTGCATGTTTTTCTTTAAAACTTACAAACATCTGTCAATCTAAAACTTCTCTAAAAAATAAAGTCTACTAATTTTTTTTAAATTACGAACCTAAAATGGACATTAATAAGACTACAAGTTAGAAAATATATGAAACTAAATAATTAATTCCATTCACTCAGGGTTCTTATTTATAAGTATTGAGCGCTTACTGTGTGCCAGACACATGAAGAAAAAAGATGAATAGGAAATCATTTATAACCCAAGTTGCTTACAGTCTAATAGAGGACAGATACTTCAACAGATTGCTTCAAGGTCATACGCCAGTGGTGAATCTAGAATTACATAGAAGTTACACTGGATGCTCAGAGGAAGGCCACTTGACTCAACCTGGAATTCCAGGAATGAATTCCTGGAGATGATACCTAATCAGAGGTATCATCTCAGTGACTCAAGTGGCTGCTAACTAGGTAAAAGACAATTAGAAAGGTGTTCTAGATAGAAACCATAAGAAACAAGGCATAGATCCATGATATGTGCAGGAATGATAAGCAGTTACCTAATTTTAACATAAAATATTGGAATGAATAGCTAGAGATGAAGCTAGTAGATAAATAGAGACCAGGTCATAGAGCATCTCAGATCATAATTATAGATGATAGGAAGTTTTAAAAGGTTCTCAGTAGAGGATTGATATGGTCATATTTGTATGTACTTTATGTATAGTTTTTAGGCCATTCAGGCTGCCATTTGTTTGTAACAAATAATTTTTGAGTACCTATCATTTGCCAGGGACTATCCTAAAGAGAACAGAAGACAGAAATCCTTCTTCTCTTGGAGCTTATATTCTAGTGGGGCTACAATAAAGAGGTAAACTTAAGTCCACACCTGGAAAAGAGCATTTAAGGATGAATTAATAGAGAAGTATGATAATTCAGACAAAAGATAAGATCATGAACTAAGCCAGCTGTAATAAAGATAGAGAGGGGATGATAGATTCAGGGAATTTTTAAAGAGCAAAGTTAGTAGTCATTTACCTGATTAAGTGACTGATTGGATATGAGGAGGTGAAGGAGAGGAAATTCTAAGATGACTCCCATATTTCTGACTTGCATCACTGAGTGAATGGTAGTGCCATTAATGGATATTGGAAGTATAAGAAGAGTGGTTGGGGCATGGTGACTGATGCCTGTAATCCCAGCACTTTGGGAGGCCAAGGCAGGCAGATCACTTGAGGTCAAGAGTTTGAGACCAGCCTGGGCAACGTGGCAAAACCCCATCTCTACAAAAAATACAACAGTTAGCCCCTCGTGATGACTCATGCCATAGTCCCAGCTACACTGGAGGCTGAGGCATGAGAATTGCTTCAACCCGGGAGACAGAGGTTACAGTGAGCCGAGATTGGCTGCTGCCCTCCAGCCTGGGTGACAGAGTGAGACTCTGTCCTGCACTCCCCCCACTCAAAAAAAAAAAAAAAGACATGTTGGGGAAAGAGGAAGAGGGATGAGTCTTTGATTTACGAAATTTTGAATTTGTGATATCTGTGAAAATTTCCAAGTGGAAATGTCTAGAACATTTAAATAAACACTTTTGAAGCTTGTGTCAGAACCAGGGACATAAATCTGAGAGTTACAAAGTTTAGGTAATACTTAAACTCATGAACATGGCTGAAATTGCCCAAGAAGAATGATACAGATAAAACAGCAGTAGGCCAAGACAATGCCCTGTGGAAGATTAGCATTTTAGAATTGCGCGGAGGAAGAGCCCAAGAAGAAGAAGAAGGAACAATCATAAAGAAAAGACCAAAATTATGAGAGGATAGCATCACAGAAATTAAGAGTGTAGAATAATTCAGTAACAGAAGGGTCAGTATTTCTCAATGATCAATTTCACGTCTTTACATGTTTGGCATAACTGTCCCATATATCTTTCTTTCTTTGTATTTGTATTACAAAATTATAGCTCTATTGACCATACATTGAGATTCTGTAACAACACTGATTTGGTTTTCATGTATGAGTAGTTATAGGTTTTCATCTCAAAAACATTGTGATGTTGGCAGATTTAAGAAATGTAGTCTTGTTTCTTGTTATAAAGTTCCTTCTTATATATTACATAGCAAACGATAAAGTCTCTTTGTTACTGTCTTTATTACTATTCAGTGACATTAAAATGGGTATATTTTTAATCGTTCTTAAAATTTACAGTTATTCATACCTACTCACCTAATAGATTTGACCTGCTGGCAATAGAATTCAGATTATCTCTCATTTTAAAGCCCAAGTTTAACTGTAGCATGGCCAACAGAGATTGTTTTACAATTACTGGATTTCAAACTTCCAATGGGTTTCTAAGTTCTGTATTTGTGTGCATATGTATATGTGTTTAAAATAAGGTTTTAATTATGCTTTATTTTCTTAAGAAAAAAATGGAATCATAAGCTTCAAAAGTATTTGAAACAAATCTTCAAATTTCAGTATTTGAGCATATGATCTAGTAGCTTAGATATTACATTATCAAAAGTCATTATCTACAATAATGAACTAGTTTTATAATGCTGGATCTTATAATAGCTTCTTTCTTCAGACATAAATATATAAGATGTATTGAGTAACTTGCCTGAAACAAAGAAATTCTTTGTGTGTTTTCAGCTGTATGTTTGTATTTTCAAAGACTTGTTTAGTATTCTCTTTATTTTCCTGGTCTCTATGTGAAGATCTATATGTAGTTAAGTTAAAGAGTCATCATGTGATGAATGATGTATCATAATGATTTCAATTTTTTGAGATGGTATTTACTATTGTAAAAATAAATGTTATTGTACCACCATGGATTTCAAGATCAGACAAGACAACTTACCTCCCTTCTGAAGAGTAGAAACTCAGCAAAACAGGGTCTTCCTAAAGAATAGTGAAATGATTCTGGATGATATCACAGTAATTATATGTAAATAATAATTGACAAAGGAGAAAACTTTTATAAAGGTATGTTGACCAACACACATAGAGGCTAACTTATATCTCTCTTCTGTCATACTATTTGTATGTTCCATTGCCTGTTAATTGGAAACTCATCTTTTAAATCACTGTTTCTAAAGAATTGAGTATGACTTGATAGGCATCATAACCTAGTAGAGAGCATATAGAGGGAATGAGGAGACTTGAATTCTATTGCTTACTCTGGGTTATATATTAAATATGGACTCTTTAAAAACTTACCAAGCAGATCTGAGTCATAGTATGTCTGTCTGACTGATGGAATTGACACGTGCTATCCTAACAGCATTTCTATAAAGATAATATTTTTAAATGTATGAAAAGTACATTAAAATCACATGGTAGATATAAGACATCAGTAACCAATTCAGCCTCATAGGGGAATCAAGAGTTCTGTCTTAGACATGATTTTGATTTTGAGATGTCCATTAGACATCTAAGTGCAGTTGTTACATGATTAAGTGCATAGATGAATTCAGAGCCCAGTAGATCAAAGCTAAGGATGTAATTTAGGAGTAATCTGCAGGTAGCATTTGAAGCCATAGAACTGGGTAAGATTATTTATGGTAACTTGAATCAAGAAGAAAACTAAAGACTGAGCCCTAAGACATTCTACCGTTTAGAGGTCAGGAAGAAGAAGAAAATTCATCAGAGGCTTAAGAGAAAGCAACCATTAAAGGAAAAATAAAAAAGGGATATCTTAGAAACCAAATGAAGAAAATATTTTAAGAAGCAGGACATGATCAACTGTGTCAGGGGCTCTGACAGGTCAAGTAAGATGAAGACTGATAATTTACCATTGAATTTGGCAAGATGGAGAAATTTGGTAAACCTTGACAAACCTTGCAGTGGTGGACAAAGCCTGATGGGAGCGTGTAAAGAAAACGAAGAGGTGAGTTAGAGTCAGTGAGAATAAAAATATGAAAACCTAACACTTTTTAAGCACTTATTATGTGCTAGACACAGTTCAAAGCATTTACATGTAAATCATTTAAACCTCACAACAAAGTTATGAAGGAGGAATGAGTTATTATCTCCATTCGATAGATGGGGGAAAAAAGTAGGGAGACAGGAAATAAATTCCCCAAATTTACCCAGCTAATGTCATGGGTGGAAGTTGGAATTTGAATCCAGACAATCTGGATCTGGAGACTTCACTTTTAATTTTTCTATTACAGTCTAGAATAGCACTGTTAAATAGAACTTTTGGCAGTGATGGCAATCTCCTATATCTGCACTGTTCTGTACAATATGGTAGCACTAGTCACATGTGGCCATTGAACACTTGAAATATGGCTAGGGTAACTAAGTTAACTGGATTTTTAATTCTTTTACATTTTTAATTAAATTATTTTAAATTTAAATAGGCACATGCGACTAGTGATTACTGGACAGCACAGTTAAAAACAATTCTTTCTGGGATTTTTTAAAACAAATAAGAAATAAAAATTTTAAAATAGGACTATAACTTGAGGGAGAGTGAATCAAAGAAGAGCTTTGTTTTTTAAAAAGAGGGACTTACTTGTGGGAACAATTGGGTAGGTGAGATCCAGAACTTAAGTGGAGATCATTGGTTGTAACCTGTGGTCACTCAGGCATCTACGCTCTTTTCATCTTGTAATAATTTATAAGCTCACACAGTACTTTAAAGTAACTGTTGTTATAACATTTAGCAACTGTAATCATTTATTCATCTATCTCTTGCCTAAACTTGTTTTTCTTTTTTAGTTTATCCTTCTCAGTTTCTAGTATTGTATCACATATGCTCAATGAAAGGGCCATGAATTCCATGAGGCTACATGATTCACTTCCCTGGGGAATGGAAAGAAATAGTAGAATTTACTTTTATTTTTTTAATCTAAAAAACAAAAAAGAAATTAAACTTTACAAATATTTAATATATGGCTTCACCTAGTATTCTCAGTCTAAATGCCAGATGGTCTCATGCCTTTCTGGGGGTGTTAGTTTTTTTTTTGTTTTTTTGTTTTTTGTTGTTTTTGTTTTGTTTTGTTTTTTGAGACGGAGTCTCGCTCTGTCTCCCAGGCTGGGGTGCAGTGGCACGATCTCACCTCACTGCAAGCTCCTCCTCCTGGGTTCACGCCATTCTCCTGCCTCAGCCTCCCAAATAGCTGGGACTACAGACACCCGCCACCACGCCCGGCTAATTTTTTGTATTTTTAGTAGAGACAGGGTTTCACCATGTTAGCCAGGATGGTCTCGATCTCCTGACCTGGTGATCTGCCTGCCTCGGCCTCCCAAAGTGCTGAGATAACAGGCATGAGCCACCGCGCCCGGCCTTTCTTTTTTTTTTTTTTTTTTTTTTTTCTGAGACAGAGTCTTGCTCTGTCGCCCAGGCTGGAGTACAGTGGCGTGATCTCGGCGCACTGCAAGCTCCATCTCCTGGGTTCATGCCATTCTCCTGCCTCAGCCTCCCGAGTAGCTGGGATTACAGGCGCCCGCCACCATGCCTGGCTAATTTTTTGTATTTTTAGTAGAGACGGGGTTTCACCGTGTTAGCCGGGGTAGTCTTGATCTCCTGACCTTGTGATCCGCCGGCCTCGGCCTCCCAAAGTGCTGGGATTACAGGCATGAGCCACTGCCCCCGGACTTGGTGGGGGGGGTGTTAGTTTTAACTGCATTAACAATGAGAAAATAGGAAAGTGGCTTAAAAAGATTCTTGTGATGAAACTGTGGTTTGAATATGATACCAAGTTTGCAACTTTTACTCCTAGTTAAGCTCTTCTTCAGCCCTCAATAAAGATAATATGACACTTTAAGATCTGACAAGAAGTTTACCAAAAAATTCTAAGTTATCAAAAAGATAAATAAAATATGGATTTACATCTACTATTATTAACAAGAAACCTTACCCTAGGTTTATGCTTTACATGGCCTATGGTGTGTCTTTGTGATGCTTCTTTTTCAACTATGACATAATTAAAACTAAGTATGAGAAAACTGAATTTGGAAGCCAACCTTCAAAATACTGTATTTACCTAACATACATTACCTGCTGTAATATATACAAACCCTGAAAACTTAATACAAAAGTTCATTTATTCATCAAATATCAGTCCAATGTAGATATTTCCAGTAGGCAGTGGCCTTTTCTGTAGTCATCCAGGCCTCAAGACGTTTTTCATCTTGTGGGCCTTCCCTCTTAGAAGGTCTTAGAGCCCTCTCTCTTCAGCCACTACCTGGGAAGTTTTTATGGACAGGAATTGGAAATGGTAACATCACTTCTGCTTCTATTCCCTTGGTTGCTTAGTCAGAAGGCTGATGCTGGAAAATGGAACATTGGGAAATATAGCCTTAGAGTGTGCCCAGGAAAAAGAGCAAACAGGTTTGATAAGCAAACCACAATCTAATACTGCCACATAGCATTAAGCCACTGTTTTCAGAAATTATAAGGCACTTTACTTCAAATGTGTTTCCTGAGAGCATGTCTTATTTTATTATTTAAAATAACTATTTGCAAATATTTATTGAATTTTAATCACCTTTTAAAATATCTACATATATTTTATGTATTGTAAAAGTGTAGTAGAATATGTGTATCATTTATAAATTTTTACAGAACTAGAAGTGAGATTTTTAGAGGTTTAAAACTACTGACCTAATATATAAAGCGCTAAGTGGATGTTTGCTAAGGAAACATAGAGAAACTCAATTGCTGGCCAACTCACTGTAATCCCGGATCCATCCTTCCTAATGCTTATTTTTTTGGACAGCATTCAGACCAGGCACACAGAAAGTGACTTGATGTATGCCCTATTAATACACAAGCATACATTAAATACAATAATATCTGTGGAAACAAGTAATAAGAATAAAAGAGATGTTAAGTAATAGTATTATATTTTCACATCATCACAAATCTCACACTAACCCTATAGGATATGGCATGTTAATGTAGGATTCTAACAATGTGCCTTTACCACTAAATTTAGGCATATTTCTTGCCTTTAAAATTATAACAATGTTTTAGCCCTTATAATACTATCATTCATTATTTAAAAATATTGAATCATGCTACTATATGTTATTTACTAACTTCAAGTGGCTCAAGTATTGTAGATGAGGTAAACAAAACATTTTCTGTAAGTGAAAGCTGGTGTTAATATATCATCAATTGTGTTAAGGTACTTATATAGCATCTAGGCTCAGCATGTAGCTAAGAAAGATAGCAGTTTTATTGTTTGTGGAAACTAATTTAACATTTCTTAAATTTGAATTGGATTTCATATTTTTCTTCTAAAAAACATATTTTTAAAATACTTTTAATTGTGGTAAAATACACATGACATAAAGTTTACCTGTTAACCATTTTTAAGTGTACAGTTAAGTGTTATTAAATATGTTCATTATGTTGTGCAACCATCACCACAATCCATCTCCACAACTCTTTTCAGTTGCAAAACTTCAACTTTGTATCCATTAAGCAATAACTCTTCATTCTTCCCTCTTCCCAGCCCTTAGTAACCACCATTTTACTTTGTCTTTGTGAATTTGACTGCTCTAGATATTTCTACTCATCAGAATTTGCTTCTTTTTTAAGGCTGAATAATATTCCATTGTGTGTATGTACATGTATACAACACATTTTGTTTATCCATTCATCTGTCAGTAGGCACTTGGGTTCCTTCACCTTCTGGCTATTGTGAATAATGCTACTATGAATATGGGTGTACAAATATTTCTAACAGGCCCTCCTTTCAATTATTTTGGGGACATACCCAGAAGTGGAATTGCTGGATCATATGATAATTTAATTTTTGTTTTTTGAGGAACTGCCATACTGGTTTTCTTCTTCTTCTTCTTCTTCTTCTTATTATTATACTTTAAGTTCTAGGGTACATGTGCACAACGTGCAGGTTTGTTACATAGGTATACATGTGCCATGTTGGTTTGCTGCACCCATCAACTCGTCATTTACATTAGATATTTCTCCTAACGCTATCCCTCCTCCAGCCCCTCACCCCCCAATAGGCCCCAGCGTGTGATGTTCCCCTCCTTGTGTCCACGTGTTCTCATTGTTCAACTCCCACTTATGAGTGAGAACATGCAGTATTTGGTTTTCTGTCCTTGTGATATTTTGCTGAGAATGATGGTTTCCAGCTTCATCCATGTCCCTGCAAAGGACATGAACTCATCTTTTTTTATGGCTGCATAGTATTCTGTGGTGTATATGTGCCACATTTTCTTTATCCAGTCTATTATTGATGGGCCTTTGGGTTGGTTCCAAGTCTTTGCTATTGTGAATAGTGCCGCAATAAACATATATGTGCATGTGTCTTTATAGTAGCATGATTTATAATCCTTTGGGTATATACCCAGTAATGGGATTGCTGGGTCAAGAGGTATTTCTAATTCTAGATCCTTGAGGAATCGCCACACTGTCTTCCACAATGGTTGAACTAATTTACACTCCTACCAACAGTGTAAAAGCATTCCCATTTTTCCACATCCTCTCCAGCATCTGATGTTTCCTGACTTTTTAATGATTGCCGTTCTAACTGGAGTGAGATGGTATCTCTTTGTAGTTTTGATTTGCATTTCTCTGATGGCCAGTGATGATGAGCATTTTTTTATGTGTCTGTTGGCTGCATAAATGTCTTCTTTTGAGAGGTGTCTGTTCATATCCTTTGCCCACTTTTTGATGGGGTTGTTTTTTTTTCTTGTAAATTTGTTTAAGTTCTTTTTAGATTCTGGATATTAACCCTTTTTCAGATGGATAGATTGCAAAAATTTCCTCCCATTCTGTAGATTGCCTGTTCACTCTGATAGTTTCTTTTGTTGTGCAGAAGCTCTTTAGTTTAATTAGATTCCATTTGTCTATTTTGCCTTTTGTTGCCACTGCTTTTAGTGTTTTAGTCATGAAGTCTTTGCCCATGCCTATATCCTAAATGGTATTGCCTAGGTTTTCTTCTAGGGTATTTATGGTTTTAGGTCTTACATTTAAGTCTTTAATCCATCTTGAGTTAATTTTTGTATAAGGTATAAGGGAGGGATCCAGTTTCAGCTTTCTACATATGGCTAGCCAGTTTTCCCAGCACCATTTCTTAAATAAGGAATGCTTTCCCCATTGCTTGTTTTTGTCAGGTTTGTCAAAGATGAGATGGTTGTAAATGTGTGTTGTTAATTCTGAGGCCTCTATTCTGTTCCATTGGTCTATATATTTGTTTTGGTACCAGTACCATGCTGTTTTGGTTACTGTAGCCTTGTAGTATAGTTTGAAGTCAAGTAGCATTATGCCTCCAGCTTTGTTCTTTTTGCTTAGGATTATCATGGCTATGCAGGCTCTTTTTTGGTTCCATATGAACTTTAAAGTAGTTTTTTCCAATTCTGTGAAGAAAGTCAGTGGTAGCTTGATGGGGATAGCATTGAACCTATAAATTACCTTGGGCGGGCCATACTGGTTTTCATAGCAGCTGTACAAGTTTATATTCCCACCAGTAGTGCACAAGAGTTCCAATTTCTTCAGATCCTTGCCAATACTTAATTTTTTTTGGTTTTTTTTGGGGGGTGGTTTCTGATAATAGCCGTTCTAATGAGTATGAGGGTGGTATCTCATTGTGGTTTGGATTTGCATTTCCCTAATGATTAGTGGTATTGAGCATCTTTTCATATGTTCATAGATCATTTGTTTATCTTCTTTAGACAACTGTTTATTGGAGACCTTTGCCCATTTCTTAATCAGGTTTCAGGGGTTTTTTGTTGAGTTAAAAATAAACTTTTTTAAAATAGAAAACTAGAAGCAGGTTTTTTCAATCTTAAGAGTTATCTGACTGGGCACGGTGGCTCATGCCTGGAATCCCAGCAGTTTGGGAGGCCAAGGTGGGCGGATCAACTGAGGTCAGGAGTTCAAGAGCAGCCTGGCCAACATGGTGAAACCCATCTCTACTAAAAATACAAAAATTAGGTGAGCATGGTGGCTGGAACCTGTAATCCCAGCTACTTGGGAGGCTGAGGCAGGAGAATTACTTGAACCTGGAAGGCAGAGGTTGCAGTGAGCTGAGATGGTGCCACTGCACTCCAGCTTGGGTGACAGAACAAGGCTCCATCTCAAAAAAGAAAGAGTCATCTGTGTATTAATAATAACATATATTATAACTTATTTTCATTTGTCCAAATCCCATCAGACTATAAATTTCTTGAGGGAAGGAGCTATATCTCATTCATTTTTACGTCTCTGGTACCTAAGATAATAGATGATATCTACAAAATACTCAGTATTTATTAGGATGCATGTATGAATAAATGAGTGAGCAAATGAATGAATAACAATTTAATCTCTTTAGAGAAGATAACTTAAAACTGTGTTCCCCAAGGTATTAAACTGGTATATTGATGTTTTGAAGCTATAAATGATCATATGGATATATGTCAAATGTTTCTTATTTATCATCTCATATTCTAGTGTTTCATTATTGTTTATGGAAATAAGTAGAACTCTTGAAATCTTTTGTTAAGGAATATTTATCTCTACAGCTACAAATGCAAATTATCTTGCATTATCCCTTTCCAAACATGAAGGTTGCAGTCATAATCAAATTATTAATAATTTGCTAATGTATTCTTATGGTATTTTAATCATTTCCCTAAGTCAGTAATATTATTCATACATTTATTCATTAAATGAACATTTTTATCAACTACACTATTTGTAAGAATCATTTTAATGGATGCCATGAAAGACATAACTTGACAAAACATTGTCCTTACTACCTCATAGCTTCTATATTCTTAGGATCTTAAAATCTACTAGAGGAAATGAGTTGTCGGCTTGAGTAAACATAAAACAAGGTGGAACATCATGAAGATTAGCAAGATTCTGTAAGGGAGTGTGGCAGAATGGAGAAAACATAAATTTTAGAGTTCAAGCAGGCCTGAATTCAGGTCCCAATTCTGCCACCTGGGCAAGTTACTTAACTTCTCTGAATCTCCATTTTCTCAGCTGTAAAAATTATGGACTCTATCCTCCTACTTCATGAGGTTGTTATCAGCACTTATGCTAAGCACTTAAAACTTTGTCTAACATATACTAAGTTTCTATTAAATGACAGCTGTTATTAATATTATTGTTAACATAAGTTTAGCTGTTATCATTAATATTATTATTATATTGTCATTAATGTAGTAGTGGAAATGATTCCTTCCAGCATTGTTGCCAGGGTACCAATTCATCTGAACCTTGAAGTATGGATAATGTTTAAATTGTGAAGATGCTGAGAATATGGCCTGGACATTTTGGACATGGGAAATATTAGACTCAGAAATATGGAAAGGTATCTTATGTATGAGCAGACAGAGAGTATTTGACACATAGTGATAAATGAGGCTAGCAACAGAGATTGGGGCCAGATTACAAATCATGTTGGTTGAAGGAGTTAGAACCATAGGGTTGGCATAGGGATCTGTTGTAGAATTTCAAGCAGAGTCGTGACAACATAAATTAGAAAGATTTTGTCAATAAGAAAGACTAGAGATCAAGAATAAGAGACAACTTTTTTTAGATTAGAGTAGAAATGATGAGGGCATGATCTATGGTGTATCAGTTTCCTACTGAGGCCATAACACATCATTAGCTTAGCAACTTAAAACAATGTACATTTACCATGTCATCCTAAGACTAGGTGAGCTCTACTGGCTTCTCTGCTCTGTGTCTCACAAGACCAAAATCAAGGTGTCATCCACGCTCGGATTTTATCTTAAGACTCAAGTCAAGACTCCATTTCCAAGGTCATTCAGTTGTTGGCGGAGCTCAGTCCCTTGTGGTTGTGGACCTCATGTTCCCATTTTCCTGAACATATGACCTCCTTCATCTTCAAGCTAACAAAGGCACATTGAATCTTTCTTGTGCATTTAATCTCTCTGACTATCCATTCTGCCTTATCCCTTCTGCCTTCCAGTCAGAGAAGGTTCCCTGCTTTTAAGGGCTTATGTAATTAGATTGGGCCCACTCAGGTGATCTAGGAAAATCTCCCTATTTTAAGGTTCATAACCTTAATTATATTTGAAAAGGTCCTTTTGCTATGTAATGTGGCATATTCCCAGAGTCCAGGGTGCAGTGCATGGACATCTTTGGGGGACCATTCTGTCTACCAGAAATAATAGTAATAGATGAAAAGGTAAGGAAATTCAAGAAATACTGTAGACATATTTTTGAAGTTATTATATACATCCTGTATGTTTCCTGGGAGTCAATGCAAATAGAAATAAATGTTAATTTTCATAGCTTACCTTTTTTGACCAAAGAACACCCACAGTTATTAAGATTTAAGCTTTTTTCTAATATAAAATTTAGAACTTATCAGTCATTAAAAAATGTAATTATCAATAGCATGAATTTGTTGTTTGATTTTCACAACTTAAGATGTAACTATTATCATTACCATTTTACACATTAGAAAACTAAAATGCAGTTTCATGGTTGATAGATAAAACTCTAAAGCTGGTATTCTTTATATGACCCCCATTATTGCTAACAGTGTATTTTTATAATTAGTTTTTTTCATATTACTGGGGGGGAAATCTTTCTTTTCAAAATAAAAATTCCTCAGGAAAGTACTTTTAATTTAGTATAAGCTTTATTTAATTTAACTGGACATATTTTAAGATGTAAATAGCCAACAGGCATTGTCCATGTTAGTAATCAGTAAAGTCCTGGTAACTGTAAATAAACCATAAAGAATTTAATTCTGAGCCAAGAAATACATACAAGAAAAAGAAGTCTTTAATTTTACTAAAATTTGTAAGTGCCTTAAGGTTTTTGAGCATCAGAATATAAACAGAAATGCAATTTTAAGGCCATTTTAAATGAAATCCCCATACACTCTGAATTGGTATATGGATCTGCTGGATGCTGTTTACTCAATTGAGTCCTGTTCATGTTACCTACTAGAAAGACTTCCAAAGACACAGTTGCAGTTGTTTGATAGAAATATAATAAAATCCTAGCTAAGCAGTAATGATACTAGGAGCAATGATATCAGGAGTATGGAAAAAGGTAAGACTGTTGGCTCATTGTCCCCTTGGGCTTTGAAAACTATCTGGCATTGCAGACTTTATAGAATGAAAAACACTAAGATGAATCCATCTTCCCTTTGATGCAGCTCTAAGTGGACAAATTCTTCTAATATTATTCTAGGATAAAGTATTTTTTTAACTGACACTCTATTATTCACTGCCATACAAACTTTTAATATAACATTATATTATTATTCAGTAAATATTTATTGAACTTCCATTGAGTGACAAACAACATGGTATGTGCCAACTGTTGTCCTCCTCATATGGTATCTCTGTTCCAGTGGGAAAGACAGGCCTTAACAAATAAATAAAGTAATAATTAGTCAACATTACAAAGCTTGCCTTGATGAAAAGTGCCAATGATATATGAGTGTATTGCAGAGGGTACTAACCTACTATGGCTCATCTTTCTATCCACAAAGACAAATGACCTTTTGATTTAAAATCAACTGTGTAGGATCTGAATTTGTATACTGTGCATACAATGAGGAAGAGAGGCAATAGTTTCTAATGTAACCTAGGATATGCTTGGGACTGATACAGTGGAAAAGTGGAATCTAGTGTATTTCTCTTAGGCATTAAAGTTTGGTGCTGACATAAGAATGTAACTTCTGTAGCTTTTAATCCAAAGATTTAAAAGGGTGGTTTTGGTTTTGATCTTGTAATGTGAGGAATTTATTGCTTTTTACTTGAAATTTCATAATTGCTTAGAAAGTGAGAATAGGATGAGAACTAGTACAGAAGTATGAGTTGAGATGGGGAAATGTTCTGATGAGGAAACTGATGGTGAGGCAACATGTAATACAGAAGTATAAGAAAGAATAGAAAGAATACCACAGAGACCCTCCAGGAAAGGCACTGTGCTCATAACTGAGGTATTGAGGAATTTTACTTCACCACCTTTCAGCCAAATCCTCCTTTCCAAAGGAAATACAGTAGCCCAAAGGTAGGGGAACAGTGGCCACCCGCCTCTTATCAAATCCTTTCCAGTCCCATTGACATTTGAAGTATCTCAATTTCTTGTCTCTTTTTGTCTTCCTCTTCCTACTGCCAGCAGTTATTTTATCCTGGAATTAGAGCCATCCGTGTGAAAGGAAAGATAAATGACCAAAGTTTTCTGACTTGCTATCAGTCAGAATTCCTCTTCATTTAACCTGTCAGTTGTGAAATTATCTTACTAGAAGCACTAGTTTGATAAAGTTCTGCTTCAATACATTAAAATAGATTTATGTTTTACAAAAAAACAGATTATTTAAGAAATCTGCATTCATTTGATTTATTTCATTTGGAAAGTTTTTTCCAAAAAAATAAGGACAAAAATGTTTGTTACACAAGTGAAAATACCTGTGTTTTAAAAATAAAAATCATAAATTTAGTTAATGAACAATGAAAGATATGCCATTTCAACTATTCACAATAGCAAGCACATGAAATCAACCCAAATGTCCATCAATGATAGACTGGATAAAGAAAATGTGGTACATATATACCATGGAATATTATGCAGCCACAAAAAAGAATGAGATTATGTTCTTTTCAGGGATGTGGATGGAGCTAGAGGCCACTATCCTTAGCAAACTAATGCAGGAACAGAAAACCAAATACCGCCTGTTCTTACTTATAAGTGGAAGGTAAATGATGAGGACTCATGGACACATAGCGGGGAACAACACACACTGGGGTCTGTCGGAGGGCAGAGGTTGGGAGGTGGGAGAGAAGCAGGAAATGTAACTAATGGATACTAGGCTTAATACCTGGGTGATGAAACTGTACAACCAACCCCCATGACACACGTTTACCTACGTAGCAAACCTGCAAATCCTGTACATGTACCCCTGAACTTAAAATACAAGTTAAAAAAAAGATACGGCATTTCATATAACTAAATACATATGACTATATGTTTGAAAGTTCACTTCTTATTTTTAACTGAAATGGCAAACTGGAGTTTATTTCCTTTCTCAAGGAAGAATAATATTCTTTTCTTCCAAATTATACAGTACGGTGCACAATTTTAAAGCAATACAGGATCCTCTTTAAACTGTGTTCTAGAATTAATCCCACTAACTGTCAAATCTTTATGTTTTATGTTTTATTGTGATGAAGACCAAGTGGTTTGCGTTATTTGTATATTTGAATACACTTTCATATATTTATGAATTAGCCTTCTTATTCTGAGTTATCCAATCTCAATCACAATAAAATTCCCTCACAGGTTTACATACTGGATTATTCCTCTTTTTAATCATTTTAAGTACATTTATTATTCCTTAGACCTACTCCTTAGATGTGTATTTATTTTGCATTTATCTTAATGTGTAGAAACTTAGCTAAGAAAAATTGTAAAATGTCATATAAATATACTTTTTTCTGTTTTTTTAATGGAATATTCGTGTGTGTCAATGAAACCTTATGCTGTCTCTGTACCTCATTTTGAATACAAGAACTATGTAAATTCATTTAGTTTTAATCTGCTGTATCTTTTTGGTCCTTTATGATTGTTCCATCAGTCTTTATCTGTCCTTGGTATAAACTGCTTTTTTTTTTCTTAAAATAGTCCACTTTAAGTTTTATCCTGTTTTTCAGTGAAACATTTAAATATACTAAGGTTAGTTTAGATTCCATTTTTCTCAAATATTGCTTAAAATTTTAAATAGAATATCAGACTAGCACTAAGCACTTAGATTTTTTAAAAGTATACAAATTTCTAAATATCCATTCAATTATTATTAACTGTGTTTCTAATAAAGAAAAATGGTGGTGTGCAGGCACTATGGAAAATTTAAAAATTACACAAATTACATAAAAGTTAAACAAATCATAGACCTACTCTCAGAAAGCTTAAAATCTATTAGGGAAGAGATGTTAGCCTATCAGTAGCACAAAATGCTATAAGATTTCAGAAAGATCACTTCTCACTGGAGTGGTATTTTGGATGACTTCTTGAAGGTTTGTAATTTGAGCCAGACTTCAAAGAATAAGTCATATTTCAGTGAAATGAGATAAGAATGCATGTCAAGCATAGGGAGCTTCAGAAGTGTAGAGTAAGTTCAGAAAAACATTTAGTATGCAGCAGAGAAAGACAAATGATCTAATTTGACTAAAGTATTCATTTCCAAACTTTTTATTTAAGCAAATGGAACCCATTTAACTTTTAGAAGCACAGGACAATACAATCTCTAAGGGTGTCCTTAGAGCATACTCAAGGAACTAAAACTATGTTCAAGACCTCAAGCATAGAGTACAAGAAATAGAGTTATAAATATAAGGTAGAGTTATACAGTTTTATATTTATAACTCTATATTTATATTTATATATAAATATACTCTATAAATATATCCCAACCTTCCCTTCTGAATCCCCAAAGTCCATTATATCATTCTTATGCCTCTGCATCCTCACAGCTTAGCTCCCACTTATAAGTGAGAACATACAATATTTGGTTTTCCATTCTTGAATTACTTCACTTAGAATGATGGCCTCCAGCTCCATTCAAGTTACTGCACAAGACATTATATCATTCCGTTTTATGGCTGAGCAGTATTCCACGGTGTGTATATGCCACATTTATCTACTCATTGGTTGATGGGCACTTAGATTGGTTCCATATCTTTGCCATTGCAAATTGTGCTGATATAAACACCTGTGCATGTATCTTTTTCATATAATGACTTATTTTCCTTTGGGTGGATACCCAGTAGTGGGATTGCTGGATCAAATGGTAATTCTGCTTTTAGTTCTTTAAGGAATCTCCATACTGTTTTCCATAGTGATTGTAGTAATTTACATTCCCACCAGCAGTGTAAACAGAGTTTCTGTTTCTTCCTGATTTAAACTAGGAGGGTTGCATATTTCCAGGAATTTACCCATCTCCTCCAGCCACATCCATGCCAACATATATTGTTTATTGACTTTTTAATTATGGCCACTCTTGCAGGAGTAAGTGGGTATCACATTGTGGTTTTAATTTGCATTTCCCTGACAATTAGTGATGTAGAGCATTTTTTCATATGTTTGCTGGCTATTTGTATATCCTTTTTTGATAATTTTCTATGTTTTCTGACCACTTTTTGCTTGGATTATTTGTTTTTTTCTTGCTGATTTGTTTGAGCTCTGTGTAGAGTCTGGATATTAGTCCTTTGTCAGATGCAAAGTTCGCGAATATTTTCTCCCATTCTGTGGGTTGTCTATTTATCCTGCTGATTATTTCTTTAGCTATAGAGAAGTTTTTTAGTTTAACTAGGTCCCACCTATTTATCTTTGTTTTTGTTGCATTTGCTTTTGGAGTTTTAGTCATGAATTCTTTGCCTAAGCCAATGTCTGGAAGAGTTTTTCCAATGTTGTGTTCTAGAGTTTTTATAGTTTCAGATCTTAGATTTAAGTCTTTGATCCATCTTGCATTGAGTTTTATATAAGGTGAGAGGACCCAGTTTTATTCTTCTATATGTGGCTTGCCAGTTTTTCCAGCACCATTTATTAAATAGGGTGTTCTTTTCCCAATTTATGTTTTTGTTTGTTTTGTTGAAGATTAGTTGGCTGTAAGTATTTGGCTTTATTCCTGTGTTCTCTGTTCTGTTCCATTGGTTTAGGTGCCTATTTTTATGCCAGTACCATGTTGTTTTGGTAACTATAGCTTTGCAGTATAATTTGAAGTTGCTTAACGTGATGCCTCCAGATTTGTTCTTTTTTCTTAGTATTGCTTTGGCTATGCAGTCTCTTTTTTGTTTCCATATAAATTTTAGGAATTTTTCTAGCTCTGTGAAGAATGATGATGGTATTTTGATGAGAATTGCATTGAATCTGTAGATTGCTTTGGGCAGTATGGTCATTTTCACAATATTGATTCTACCCATTCATGAGCATGGGATGTGTTTCCATTTGTTTGTGTCATCTATGATTTTTCAGGAGCGTTTTGGAGTTTTCCTTGTAGAGATCTTTCACTTCCTTGGTTAAGTATATTCCTAAGTATTTTATTTTCTTTTTGCAGCTCTTGTAAAAGGGATTGGGTTGTTTATTTGATTTTCAGCTTGGTTGTCATTGGTGTGTAGCAATGTTACCAATTTGAGTACATTGATTTTGTATCCTGAGACTTTCTTGAATTTGTTTATCAGATCTAGGAGCTTTTTGGATGAGTCTTTAGGGTTTTCAGGGTATACAATCATATCAGCTACAGTTTGACTTCCTCTTTTCCAATTTGAATGCCCTTTATTTCTTTGTCTGCTCTCGCTAGCACTTCCAGTACTATGTTGAATAGAAGTGGTGAAAGTGGGCATCCTTGTCTTGTTCCAGTTCTCAAGGGGAATGCTTTCAACTTTTCCACATTCAGTATGATGTTGGCTGTGGGTTTGTCATAGATGGCTCTTATTATTTTGAGGTATGTCACTTTTATGCCAACAGTGTTGAGGGTTTTTATCATAAAGGGATGTTGGATTTTATCAAATGCTTTTTCTGCATCTATTGAGATGTTCGTATAATTTTTGTTTTTAACTATTTTTATGTGATGTGTCACATTTATTGACTTGTGTATGTTAAACCATCCCTGCATCCCTGTTATGAAACCCACTCGATCATAGTGTATTATCTTTTTGATATGCTGTTGGATTTGGTTAGCTAGTATTTTGTTGATGATTTTTGCATTTATTAAATATGTTCATCACAGATATTGGTCTGTAGTTTTCTTTTTTTTGTTAAGTCCTTTCCTGGTTTTGGCGTTAGGGTGATACTGGCTTCATAGAATGACTTAGGGAGGACTCCCTCTTTCTCTGTCTTTTGGGATAGTTTCAGCAGGATTGGTACCAATTTGTCTTTGAATGTCTGATAGAATTCAGCTGTGACTCCATCAGTCCTGGACTTTTTTTGTTGTTGACTATATATATATATATAGATATATATATAACTGATTCAATCTCATTACTTGTTATTAGTCTGTTTAGAGTTTCTGTTTCTTCCTATTTAAACTAGGAGGGTTGCATATTTCCAGGAATTTACCCATCTCCTCCAGATTTTCTAGTTTGTGTATGGAAAGGTGTTCATAGTAGCCTTCAGTAATCTTTAGTATTTCTGTGGTATCAGCTGTAATATCTCCAGTTTCATTTCTAATTGAGCTTATTTGGATCTTTTCTCTTCTTTTCTTGGTTATTCTCGCTAATGGTCTATCAATTTTGTTTATCTTTTCAAAGAACCAGCTTTTTGTTTTATTTATCTTTTGTATTTTTTTGTTTCAGTTTCACTTAGATCTGCTCTGATTTTTGTTATTTATTTTCTTCTACTGGGTTTGGGTTTAGTTTGTTCTTGTTTCTCTAGTTCCTTGAGGTGTGACATTAGGTTGTCTATTTGTGCTCTTTCAGACTTTTTGAAGTAAGCATTTAACACAATGAACTTTCCTCTTAACACTGCTTTTGCCAGAGGTTTTGATAAATTGTGTCATTATTATCATTCATTTCAAGGAATTTTTTAATTTCCATCTTGATTTAATTGTTAACCCAAAAATTATTCAAGAGCAGATTTTTTAATTTCCATGTATTTGTATAGTTTTGAGGGTTCCTTTTGGAGTTGATTTCCAGTTTTATTCCACTGTCATCTGAGAAGACACTTGATATGATTTCAATTTTCATAAATGTATTGAGACTTGTTTTGTGGCCTATCATGTTGTCTATCTTGGAGAATGTTCCATGTACTGATGAGAAGAATATATATTCTCCAATTGTTGGGAAACATTTTCTGTAAATATCTGTTAAGTTCATTTGTTCTATGGTTTAGTTTAAGTCCATTTTTTTGTTGTTGTTGACTTTCTGTCTTGAGGATCTGTCTAGTGCTGTCACTGGAGTATTGGAGTGATCGCCTATTATTGGGTTCCTATCTATCTCATTTCATAGGTCTGGTAGTAATTGTTTGATAAATTTGGGATCTCCAGAATTAGGTGCATATAAATTTAGGATTATAATATGTTCCTGTGGAACTAATCCGTTTATCACTATATAACATCGTTCTTGTCTTTTTTTACTATTGTTGCTTTCAAGTATGATTTTCTGATGTAAGAATAGCTACACCTGCTCACTTTTGGTTTCCATTCTTGTGAAATATCTTTTTCCACCTCTTTACCTTAAGTTTATGAGAGTCCTTATGTGTTAGGTGAGTTTCTTAAAGATAGCAAGTATTTGGTTGGTGGCTTTTTATCCATTCTACCATTCTGTATCTTTTAAGTAGAGCCTTTAGGCCACTTACATTCAACATTAATACTGAGATATGATGTACTATTCTATTCATCATATTAGCTATTACCTAGATACTTTTTTTTTCACTGTGTTATTGTTTTATAGGTCCTGTGAGATTTATGATTTAAGGAAGTTCTCTTTTGGTGTATACTGAGGTTTTGTTTCATTGTTTAGAACTCCTTTTAGCATTTCTTGTAGTGCTAGTTTGACAGCAGCAAATCCCCTCAGAATTTGTCTGAAAAAGACTTTATCGCTCCTTCATTAATGAAGCTTAGTTTTGCTGGATAGAAAATTTTTGGCTGACAGTTATTTTGTTTAAGGAGGCCAGAGATAGGACCCCAATCCCTTCTGGCTTGTAAATTTTCTGCTGAGAAGTCTGCTGTTAGTCTGATAGGTTTCCCTTTATAGGTTACCTGATGCTTTTAAAATTATTTCCTTCATCTTAACTTTAGGTAGCCTGATGGCTATGTGCCTTGGTGGTGATCTTTTGCAATGAATTTTCCCAGAAGTTCTTGGAGCTTTTTGTATTTAGATGTCCAGATCTCTAGCAAGGCCAAGGAAGTTTTCCTCAACTATTACCTGAAATAAATTTTCCAAACTTTTAGACTTCACTTCTCCCTCAGGAATACTAATTATTCTTAGGCTTAGCTGTTTTACATAATGCCATTTTTTTGGAGGCTTTGTTCATATTTTTATTCTTTTTTCTTTGTCTTTGTCTGATTGGATTAATTCAAAAGCCTTATCTTTGAGCTCTGGAATTCTTTCTTCTACTTGTTCTATTGCTGAAACTTTCCACTGCATTTTATATTTCCCTAAGTGTGTCTTTTACATCCAGAAGTTCTGATTGATTTTTTTTTATTATATATAACTCTCTCTGGAAAATTTTTCATTTGTATCCTGGATTTTTTTAAAATTTCTTTAATTTTGTTTTCACATTTCTCTGTTATCTCTTTGAGTAGCTTAATCATCAACCATCTGAATTTTTTATCTGGCATTTCAGAGATTTCATTTTGGTTTGGATCCATTACAGGGGAGCAAGTATGATCTTTTGGTGGTGTTATAAATCCCAGTTTTCTTATATTACCAGAATCACTTTTATGGTTCTCGTTCATTTGGGTAAACTATTTCTTGAAATTGTTCTTGAATTTATTTTCTACTGGACTGTGTTTTTTAAATTTCTTTTGTTCCGCTCTTAAGGATAAGACTTTAATGTTTATTGTTTATTATAGCCTAATTTGATTCTCGGATATTTTATGTGAAGCATCTGGATGAGTTCCTTAGTTATAGAGTCTTTGTGTGTTGGCTTTCTCAAATGCTGTTTGTAGTAGTTTGGTACTTGTTGTGTGGGCAAGTTCACTGTCTCCCATGGGGTTGGAATGGCAGGAATCTCTTGAAGCTTATCTCGTTTTCTCATGGTGTGTACTTTATGTACTTAATTTTTCTTCAATGTTTTATTTACTGAGTTGATGATTCAGGCTTCAGGCCAATAGGGGAGATATCCCTTGGGTAGGCAATCACTGTAGCTAAAGCATGTGGGTAGATGTAATACCCAATGGTAGACAGAGGTCCCAGCCTTGATGAAGGTAGCTGAAGGAGCCCTCAGTTAGGGCATCATCTAATTTAATTCTTAATAAATGTTAGCTTTTAAGATGTGAAGAAGTCTGGATCATCAGGACTTAAAGAGGAAATATGTGGTAGAAATGGGAGGTACCAAATGTAAAGAAACAAAGAAGAAAAAGCTCTAGTTTTGGGGCTGGCAAAGTATGGGCTACAAGCCAAACTTAACCTGCTGCTTTTATGTTTGGTTGGGATTTTTGCTTGATTAATAATTTTTATTTGATAAATAGAGTTTGTCAGAACACGGCCAAGTTTGTTTGTTAATGTATATTGTCTGTGTTTACTTTTGTGCTCCAGTGGCTAAGATGAGTAGTATCTGAGCATCTGTGGATCAAGGAAACCACATGATCAACAAAGCCTAAAATATTTGCCATATGGCCCTTTACAGAAAAAGTTTGCCTATCTATTCTAGTTGATGCTTTTGGATATTCAAAAATTTATACTCCAAAATGAGAGAAATCATTTTGTGTTTGAGCATAAATGGAAGAGAATATTGAAGATGTAGGAAAGGATATGACTAAGTGTGGAAATAGATTCTCAAACATCTTCTTGGATAATTTTAAAATCTCAAAATATAAGAAAGAACTTTAAATGTCACTTAGTCCAGCCAGTATTCCACCTCATACTTAATTTTCAGTTCTTTCCAAACTCCAAAAGGAGTTCTGTACTCTAGCTGTGTGAATTACATGAAGATTGCCCAATCAAGAAGTTTGGCTCCATTCTTGTGAAAGAGTGGCATTTTCCACTAAAATAACCTTGAAATGTTACCAGTGTCCATACATTTGCTATCTAGCACATTTTTTGTAGTCTCTGCATAAAATTACAATTTTCCTGCTTACTACATCTGCTTTTGGTGCATTTAACAATGCCTCCTCTCATTGTTGGTCTTTTATTTTTTGATCAATGTAAGGGTTTAAGACTGTGAAACAAGTGTAACAAATTTAATACTCATACATTAAAGAAAAATTCTTTAAAATGAGTATTCATTTTCATTTTTCCACTTAATTCAGAATGCTATTGGAAGACTCTTGTTTCATACCTGTTACCTAGAATTAATCTTTCTGGGTTTTGGCATTCTTCAAGAAAAATGACACGAGTAGGCTGTTAGGCTATGCTGCTTCCTGATCTGTGCAGTTTGGGAAGTTCTGCCCTTTGTGGATAATTATAGGATAACAATGACACTATTGTTTATTTTGATGAACACCAGATTATTTTATTGAAGTAATATTTAATTTTTTTACTATGGTTTTGATCATGAGAGTTTCTATAATGTTATGAAACATTTTTTACAGAACAAAGAAAAAAGTTATAAGCTGTTGCTTTCTTAAAATCTTAATACCTTAGCTCTTCTGATTTTTTTTTTTTTTTTTTTTTTTTTTGAGACGGAGTCTCGCTCTGTTGCCCAGGCTGGAGTGCAGTGACGCAATCTCGGCTCACTGCAAGCTCCACCTCCCGGGTTCACGCCATTCTTCTGCCTCAGCCTCCCAAGTAGCTGGGACTACAGGCACCCGCCTCCATGCCTGGCTAATTTTTTGTATTTTTAGTAGAGACAGGGTTTCACAGTGTTAGCCAGGCTCTTCTGATTTTTTAAATTAAATCTGATTCTAGGACTTAGAGTTTTGTGGTCTAGAAGTAATGGGTAACATTAAAGGATTTATTTATTTATTTATTTATTTATTTATGTAGAGACAGAGTTTCTCTCGTTGCCCAGGCTGGAGAGCAATGGTGTGATCTTGGCCTACTGCAATCTCTGCCTCCTTGGTTCAAGCAATACTCCTGCCCCAGCCTCCCAAGTAGCTGGGATTACAGGCTCCTGCCACCACGCCCAGCTAATTTTTGTATTTTTAGTAGAGATGGGGTTTCACCACGTTGGCCAGGCTGGTCTTGAACTCCTGACCTCAGGTGATCCATCTGCCTCAGCCTCCCAAAGTGCAGAGATTACAGGCCTGAGCCACTGCACCCGGCCCTAAAGGATCATTTTAACCATTACTAAAGAAGTTTAGCAAAAGGAAATAGAAGTGAAATTTAAATCAGGCTCTTAGACTAGTTGATAATAGGTTTCTTGACATATTTTGTTGTGGGGGATGGAGGTTAAATGGTAAGCTGAAAGATTCTGGGCTTAAAAGGCACAAAGAGCTAAAAAAAAATAAGTTCGGTAGTAATGACAATATATTACCTTCTTAATATTGATTTACTGCCATATTCATTTAGAAGAAAATGCATTATTTCTTAAGCCAAATAACAAAGAGACAGGAGAAGCAGGAGAAGTGATAGTCATTTATTTGAACATCAGCTGTGTTCTTGGTACTTTGCAAAGCACTTTCTAGTTTATTAACTTTTTAAAACCCCATAGTTGCTCTTTACAGTAGGTATTACGATTCTTGATTTTACTTCTTATATAAGGAAACTAAAGAAGCAACAGAAAGAAAGGTGTTGCGGGGAAGAAGGAAGGAAAAGAAACAATAAATGATTTTGAGTTAAGTCCTGTCCACAATTGGGAAGCTGGAGAATTTTCTGATATTCTCCACTTTCTGTTCTCTTTGAATAGGGCTCCCTTCCTTTCAATACCTGATCCTATTAAAGTGTTTTCAGATTCTTTCACCCTTTTTATTTTCTCAGGAACTAATTGGCCAATACATTTCCAGTAAGATACAGAATGGTTAAAATGCTTAAGTACTCTCTACAAGTATTTGAAAAGTCTTAAGCCAAAATAGTGAATTTGTAATGGAGATTTTAGTCATTGACAAGTAGAGAGTAAAGTCTGTAGAGACAGAGAGTTTTCCTGTATCTCCAAAATCACCTCTATGATGAATACATACTCTTCTTTCTTGTACATACACCAAGTGCACCTTTGAAGAGCTGCCATTTTCGTTAAGCCAAAAGATGTGTTATCTCCTAAAATGTAATTGTTTTAGCATAAAAACTTTTCAACCAGTTTTTTTTTCAGAAATATCTGTCATTTATTTCCTACACCTCAGGATCTTTACTTTCTTTCTTTTTTTAAATTTCCTGTTAACTTTAAAAATTTTTGTGTGTACATATTTTTGCTGTAGGTGTATATATTTATGGGGTACTCGAGGTATTTATTTTGATACAGGCATATAATATGTAACGATCATATCAGGGCAAATGGGGTCTCTATCCCCTCAAGCATTTATCCTTCTATTGTGTTACAATCAAATTATACTCAGTTATTTTAAAATGTGTAACAAATTATTGCTGACTGTAATCACTCAGTTGTGCTAGCAAATACTAGATATTATTCCTTCTGTTTTTGTACCCATTAGCTGTCCCCACTTCCCTTTTCAACAGCTTTTAAGTTGCAATAAGAAGCACAGTGACTTCTCCAGTTACATTACTGAATAATGAATCCCCAAACCACATTGAAACTTACTCATAAAGGTGGATTTTGAAGAACAGAGACTAAAGGAGAAAGAACAAGTAAAGAAAAGTGTATCATGATGAGTCATATAAAGCTTTCACACCTTAGAGGAATTCTTTCTGTAAAAATTGAAGAAGCATCATCAAACGGGCCCAGTAATCTCTAAAGACGCAGGTTGTCACAGTTTCTAGAGGTGGCCAGTCACTGATGTATGCTCTCTTCTTGCATTTTTTCTTTTCCTCAAAGACTGAAAAGAACTGAGCCAAGCTGCATAATTCTCTTTATGTTAGGACATGCTATAGTAGGATGTGGCTATGTCCGAAACTAGTCCTACCCGACTTCTCAGGCTGGCACATTCATATTTTCATTCTCTCTCTCTGTGTTTCTCTATCTGCAGTGCTGTCTGAAGCCGGAATTATAACAATCTCAAGTTCCTCACACCATTGTTTCACAGTTTTATATCTGTAATTCTAACTTGCTTATACCTGTGCTACCTTTCATTGCCACATACCTGGCAATATATGCTCCCTTACTTCTTGTTTCTTAGCTAATACTGATACAGCTTTGCCTGTATCTCCAACTGTGGCTTTTTTCCTGTCTTCCATTTGGACCTCATCAAAATAAGTACGATAATTGGTAGAGTCCCTAAGCATTTCCCTTTTGGTTGTAAAAACAAGCTGAATCAGGAACAACCTAGAAACCTTCTCTGACTGTATTATAAGCTGGACCACCTACCACTATCAACATCATCATACTCCCCAGACTATTCCTGCACAGCATTACTGGCCTGGCATCAAATCATAGTGGGCATGGTTCCATTCTCTCAGGCTTTAATCCTGGCCCTTAAACTATTGGTTTATTTATTCTGTCCTTGCTGTGAAGTTATAGTAACCATAGTAACAATACAGTATCTTCATAGCTTTGGAGAGTCAAGCTAAGCCTTTTTATAATGAAGAAAAGATATTTAAACATTATATGCTAATGAAAATGATTCATATAATTATATATGAATATATAATCATATATTTTCATATCATTATATATGATAGTGAAAGAAAAAATGAAACATAAATAATTGAATGACAGCCATATTTTTTCCACGAGGCTTTTTCAATATTTCTGTAAGCTACAGAAGTTATGAACTTGTACCTGAAGGATATAAACAGCACATGGTTTTATGTACTACTCCTATTTTATCATTAGCAGCCTTTCAAAATAGTTGCTGACTAAAAGCAGTATGGTTATTTGACATATGTAAGAAAGGGACAAATTCAACAAGTGAATTTGTATTGAAATACGGAAGGTCAGCAGACACGTGTATAGATCACATCAATGGGTTAATCAACTCATAGATATGTTTAAATATGTTTCATGTTTATAACTAACTATAATTATGGTTAATAATGTAGTGTATTTCATTTGCATCTAAAGGAGATAACCACAATTCTTAAAACTTGAATTACTTTTCTCTGTGAAATAAGACAGGTAGTAAGAACATTTTGTGGATGTGAAACTGAAGCAACATATTAAGTGACTTTCTCAGGGTTTCATAGTAATATTAATTATGAAATAAAGACAAAAGTTAGTTCATTGTTTAATAGTGTGGTGATGGTGCCTTTGTAGTAGGAAAATTTCTTTTTAAATTTATGGCTATATTCTATATAACAGCTATTTCCATAGGGACTACATTAGGATGGCAAATTTATGTACTTCATATGTAATATTTTTACTTTTTACTGAACTGAGCTGACTTCTTGCTTAATAAGATCTCACACATTTATGCCCAATTTCTAGCTTTGACATGTTAATCAATATGAAGTGCTACTGAAAAATTTTCATAACATAAACAATTACAAAATAAAATAAATTTAAATGCTTAAATGTAATCTCTTCAAATCGATCACATAGGCAAAGAAGGAATAATCACACATTGGATTCCTAGATATAAGATAATCTGCTATTTTCAAATGATCATACAAGAAAAACACAAGTAAACAGATTGTAATTAACTACTAACTACATAGATATAGACTATAAGTAACTCTATTGGCTTTATATTGTCCAACTGTAGGCCTCCTGAGGACAGAGACCATATTTTTTTTTTACTGTAAAATGCTGGCCTCAGTGTCTATCATTAAATTAACATTTGCTAATTATATAACCGTAACAGATAGAGGAAAAGTGGTATTTGATAATAATCTCTCCATAATGCATTTCTCTTTGGGCTTGGTTCTAGACTTGAAAGAAGATGTCAGAGCTTTAATAAAGAACTCTAATGATGGCGTCTACCATATGGAAGCAGACAAGAAATGAGCTAGAGTCTAGGAGACTCTGAGTTTTCTATTGCTACTGTAAAATATTACTACAAATGTAGAGGCTCAAAACAATGCAAATTTATTATTTCATACTTTCTTAGATCAGAAAGAAGTTCAGACACAGTGTGGCTCAGCTGGTTCTCTGCTTAGAATCTCACAAGGCCAAAATCAAGGTGCTGGCAGGACTACATTCCTTTCTGGTGGCTCTAGGGATGAGTCTTCTTCAAACTTGTTTAGGTTGTTGGCAGAATTTCCATTACACGTGGCTGTGGGACTAAAGTCTGCATCTCCTTGCTGCCTGTAAGCTGAGGGTCATTGTCAGCTCCTAGAGCTGGCCTGCATTACTTGGCTCATGGGACCCTTCCATTTTCAAAGCCAGCAATGGTGAGTCAAGTCCCTCTTGTGTTTTCAGCCTCTAATCTTTTCCACCTTGTCTCCCCTTTGTTTCTTTCTTCTGAAAAAACTGTGTAACTGACTCTTCCCGCCTTCCTCTTCTCTTTTAAGGAGTCAATTATATTAGGCCCACAGGGATAATCTAGGACAAGCTCCCAATGTTAACACCATTGCCTAGTCTAGTGTTTGAATAGCCACAGGATGGAATCTTGGGGGGACATCTTTAGAATTCTGCCTACCATACAACCTCAGCAACAGTAAGCCATATTATATAAATGAGGTTATTTAGTTTCAATCAAAATCTACATTTTGTTGTTGCTGTTGATACTACATGCTTTAGTGAGTTCGTATTTTAACTGTTCAAATTTTTCTACTATGCTTCAGGGAATTAAGAAAAAGGTTGTACACCCAATCATGCATACTTAAAACAGATTAGAGGAGGAATATACCAACATGGTGGTAGCAACAGCAGTTAGAAAAACCTGAAAGAAGTTCTTGGATAATAAGAGAAATTATGCTCAGGATGTGCCTCTCCAGGTAGAAATTCTTACACCATTGCTAACTTTGGAAAATCTGGATTTTTATTTCATTAAGGAGAATGAGAGTATCTGTACCATTGCTAAAGAATATCAAGACAATGAGCAATTCCTAGACATTATCTGAACTGATGGGCTTAATTATTGAACCATACTCGTATAATCAGAGACAGTGGCCTTTATTTTTTGCCTGTAAGTCATTGAACATAGGGAGCCTGGGCATAACAATAAGAATACCTCAGGTTAATCTATAAAAACTTCAAATAGATGTCTCCTGTGAATTAAGAATCAGGATTTTCTTGGTTATATTCTTATTTCGAGGACAGCAAAGTGGGGATTTTAATAGTTTGGTAATAGCAACTGCATGAAATATCAGTGCAATGAAATAATTAGATTTCTATAACTATAAGCTTCTTGTAATCACTCAATTCTTCATACTTATGCTTGTTATCTTATTAAAGATTCTAAGAAAACATTTCCTGGATTTGTACAGAAAAATATGACTTCATTGTTCTGACCAGTCTTTACTAATAATAATGCACAGGAGAATCCATTTTCACTTGATAAAATATGGGATTTTGTGCATAATTTTATATAGCCACTAATTATTTACTGCACAAAACTTTCTTCTCTGAAATTTACATAATATCTATTTTGTGCTTAGTAAACTTAGCTACTGAAGTTAAGTGGCTCAGCTAGGAAGATGTAGTAAAATAATAGCAAATTATTTTCAAATTGTAAATCTCTAATGAATATACACCTATTTATAATTATTACCTCGTTTTTTTTTTCCAGGAAAGCATGCATCAAAAATATTCCCTTTTCTGTGTTTTTAATTTATAAAACCAATATCTGCTTTTATTTTTAAAAAGTCAAAATAATACAAATACCTATAATAGAAAATAAAAGTTGCTTCCTTACTTACCTACCTCCTCTGCTTTTATCTCATCTCCCAAAGATAACCCCTGTTAATATTTTGTTGCATAATCATACAGACTTTATCATACGTTCCAATATATACCCTCTACATATTCTACTGCAATTTGCTTTCTGTTTTTCACTTAAAAATATAATTTAGAATCTTTACATGTCAGTACATAAAGGTCTATCTCATCTTTCAGGGAACTCTGTTGAATACTCTTCTACTGCATAGATGTAATGTAATGCCCTATTGAAGGGCATTTAGGCTTTTCTGTACAATGCTACCGTGAACATACTTGTACTGACCTAATGTACGTATGATTTATCTGTAGGATAATTTCTGCAAATAGAATAACTAACTAAAAGGGCATGCTCATTTTTAATTTTGAAAAAATATTGCAAATTACCCTCTAAAAGTATTATACAATTTACGTCCTCTCAGAGAGAATATGAAAGAACTTATTTTTGCCCACTCTTGGCCATGCTAGTGGAGTATTTTCTTAGTGAGGTTTTTTTTTTAATCTTTGCCAATCTGGTACAAATTTTCATTTTCATTTTTTTCAGTACTCAACAACAGATTACTAATTGGAGCAGTTGGTTGAAATATGTTTAGAAAAGATATTGCATTTGTTCCCTGCTACTCCAGAAAGTAGATCAATATGACTAGCTGCTTTGTAAAAACAGGAAGGAGGAGAAGAAGCAATTTTTTCTTTCCCAACCCCAAATATGCATTGTATGTTATGTTGTCAAATAAGAAAGCAAAATTAAGCTTTCATTTGTACTGTTGCTTTGTAGTTCTTTGAAGCATAAACTTTGATCTATGACTCATTGCTTTTTAAGGTCATTGCGCTATTTAATGTATTAATATGACATTGGATCTTTTGCCAATCTAAAATCTTTTTCCAGCTATCAATATTTTCAAAGGAATAAGAAGTGAATTTTTTAAATGTGTTAACAAAGTAACTAGGACAAGGGCAAAAAAGTAATCAGAAGCAATATTTATTAAGGGCTTTTATGCCGGTAGCTTTCTAATTCTTCTCATTTAAATGTGCTACTGATTAAAAGTGGACAATATGAAGCATCATGAAAACAGAAAACTTTTTTACTTAAAGCAGAGTTTCCCAAAGTGTATCCTACAAAACAATAATTCTTTCGAAGCTATTTGGTATTAAGCAGAAAAATAAGGCTTCATAGTCAAATAAGTATAGAAGAAAATGTGAGTTAAACAGTTTTAATCTGTTTTCTTAATTGCAGGACTTCATGAAGTCCTTTATTATGTTTATGTGCTTTGTGACTCCAAAAGCAAAATAGAATAGGTGACTTTTTCCTGACTCACTTTGACCAAATAACCCTTTGTCTATTGAAGCATATCTTGGAATTAATAGTCCTTAGAGTATTTTGGAAAACATCTAAACATCCTTAAATTTAAATTGCAGCATGTGTTTTTATGAAAAGATACACTTAGAAGTAGGTAAAAAAAATTATAATTAATTCAGCATTCTAAGATATTACTTGTTATTATTGTAGGGTCATAGAGAAAATAAGACTTTTTGCAGTTAAGAATACCATGACCAAATGACTTAAGTAGGTAAAATCTTTAATCTGAGCCGTCAACCCTTTCTGTTGTAATTTCATATTATGTATCCCAAACTTAAACTGTACTACTGGGTCCATTAAAGGAGCTATAATTATGGTAAAAATTTTGGGAAAAATTATGTCGAGATAACAGAAAAATTCCACAAGTGTTTATTTAATTTCACAATTTTTCTCTTAAAAGTAATTTTATTTTAGATAATTTTTTTATTATTGCTTTTGAACTCTAAGGGGAAAAGAGTATAATCCAGGATTTTATGAAAATAATGGCACATTTTACTAAATTTACCAAATTAAAATTGAAAAAATTTGATTTCTATGCAGTAATCTTTGGGTAACATTTGTTGAATATAATTTTTTCTGTACTTCAACATTTATAATCATTTATTTCTGAAGGAATATTTATGTTTACATAGCCTTTTATTTCCCCTTAAAAGTTAATGATGCATTTTTTACAAATTAAAGTTACTACTACTCAAGGCAAATGTTAGATGTAGTTTGAGAGTGGTAAAATATCCTTTCCTTGAAACTGATCTTAACTGGTAGACTTTTGCTTTTATGGTAGATCCATTTAGGACTTTTTCCCTTATGGAAATTTTTATATGATTTGAGGAATGTCATATTTGAAAGTTATAATATTTGCCCTAAGGGATAAATATTTTAATGTACCATTATTGCAGAAACTTTAAATCCCACAAACTACTGTTAATATTAGGAATATTTTCTTCTAATCCATTAGCATGTTTTTATACAATGGGTTCTGTGTATATTCCAAATAATATTATGACACAAGTATATTCTTAGGTTATCACAGATATTTTGGCTACAAAAATAATCTGTCACAGAAATATAATACAATTTAAATAACATTGTACTTTTAAAAACGTACTGAATTTAGAAAAATATCTTATTTTTAACAGCTTTATTGAGATTAATTCATACAGCACATATTTGCACATTTAAAATGTACAATCCAGTAGTTTTTAGCGTACTCAAAGATATGTACGACCATCTCCACAATTTTAGAACACTTTTATTACCTCAAAAAGAACCCCATACCCTTTAGCTATTCCTCCACCTCCTCATTTCACCCATTCATCCCTCCTCCCTTCACCTTAATCAACTACTAAGCTACTTTCTGTCTCTATAGCTTTCCCTCTTCTGGACTTTCATACAAATGGAGTCATATAGTATGTGGTCTCTTATGACTGGCTTCTTTCACTTAGCATAATTATTGCACATCTCAATTCACACCAGCAACATTTCAAGTGCTCAGTTGCCATGTGTGGCTTCTGGTTGCCATCTTGAACAGTGGAGGTTTAGACTCCATCGGTTTTATAGGTGTGCATTTTCTTCAGCCTTGGTTTTCTCCTCTATGAAGTGAAGATAAACCCATTTCAATGGGCTAAGATCAAGTTATATAATTTGTGTGAAAGTATTTGTACAGTTTACAAATATTGATGATTATTTACTTTTAATATAAGCCATGGAACAGCTGCAGCTATTCCAGTGATCCAGCTAAAAGCACACTCTTCCTTTGAGATTTAGGGGAAAAAAAGAAATAAATGAGCCATTAAAAATGAAACCATAAGGATATAGAAGTGACTAAAACTTTTACCCATATTAAATGTTGTTTGCAGGTCTATATTCTCCTCTGCCTGATAGAGTACAACTTAACAAAATAAATCCAATCACTTAGCACACTAGCTTTCCAAAGAATTAAATTATCAAAAGGATTTCTTTCTATGGCAGAATTGATATATTTTTTCTAATTATTTAATCTATGCTCCGTATTAACTTTGGCTGTCAAGAAATTCAAAGTTAAATTTGCAATTCAACTATAGCAATTAAGTAGGACTCTATAATCTGTGTGTTTCTACTAATTTACGTAATTATTTTATTATCTTTTTTACTTTATTATACCATTGTTTTTTCCATTTTTCTTTATTACATAAATCCATACATTTTGTAAAACCGGGAATAGAATATAAGTAGTCAGAGACAGAGATCATGCTATTTTGCAGATGTTTAAGGTTAATAAGATTGACATTCAAATTAGACAATTTTGAATACTAAAATACCAGTAACACCATAATGCAGAAGTTCCAGAATACCATGGGGGGAAAAATGAGCATTATTTTGAAAATAAACTTTGACTTTTTTAGAGAGAAAAATCTGAGTTATTAAGGAATATAGAGATGAAATTGTTAGGAAATACTGCAGGTATTCATTTTTTAAAAATTGAATTCTGAACAGCTCATCAGAGTATAAAATAATATGATTTTATCTCCTGCCCCTAAGATCTACAACTTTTGTCATAACTGTTTGAGGTGAAATAAAATAAACTTTAGAGTTTATTTTTAAAAGTCTCATTAACTTATGTATTATCACCATTAGAAAACTTTGGGGAAAGTGGTAGATAGACTTATCTTTTAAATTCTGGGCTAGAGCTTAAAACTGTGAAAGCAACATATTTTGGTAAAACTTCCTATAACACTTAATAGCAGCTTTAGATTACGGAGGTTTTCGAGGAAAAAACTTTTGTTCCTTTAATTGGTACTGAAACATTGTATTTTTTCCTATGGCCATGGTCTATAAACATGAAAGCATGGGAGTTGTACACACACCCCACAAAAGGAAAAGAACAATGTGCTATCTATGTCATAACTTGTACTCTACCACAGTTATGTGGGAAATGTACATAATGTGATTTTTTGTCTTAAACAGGTCATCTATATGACCAGAGACAAACAAAGTAACAATGTTATTACATGAAATGTAAAACATAAGTATTTCTGAGACTATATTTTCTCAAGTCATCATATCCACACTCTACTTAGTTTGCTTATACTAAATTGGGTAATATGCTTCTAAAGAACAAAGACTTTGTCTTCTGTGTAAATTACTATTATTCTTAAGGTATCTATACTCAAATTCATGTGTAAACATGTTTCATGTAATTTTAATTACTTGTTACCCAGCTAGATTAAAAACTACTAGAGAAAACACCATTTATTATGACTCTTTTACCTACCTCATGATATCTAAACAATGTTTTTATTGAAAAGCATAAAAAATATGTCTTGCTTGATTCACCATAATATCCTTTCTAATAGTATCAAGGTGAAATATTTCACTAACTATAGACCTCATTCTGTAGGATTTCTCTTTAGAACTGCTTCCCAATAGATTAAAGAAATTTCCAATGGTTATTAGTAGTTGTTAGTGAATGACTTTTATTTTGTTTTGTTTTAATACAAAAAGATACAGTAAAAAAATCAAGATAGCATGATGGACTTCCTAGAAATCCTTAGTAAATCAAAGACTTAGTGAATCAAAGATTTTTAGAAGTAATAAAGATCAAGTCAATTGACACTCATTCGCCTCCTTTAAAAAGTACTGTGTTTAGGAAACCTTTTAATACGTATGTACGTATGTATCATGATAAGAAATTAGATTCTAGCAAAAATTTATAATAGGTAAGAAGAAGATAGAAATTTATGGTCTATGGAATGCTTTTTTGTTTTACTTACATTATTTTGGGTGTACCAATAGTACTAGCTAGAGTCTGTTGTGACTGGCGGGTTATAAAATATTTTCAGAGTTAACCCTAGTTTGTATGAAGCATAATTGCCTTGATTATATATTTTTATTCTTATGAATAAATGAAACTGTGTTTAAATTTACAGTTACCTTTTCATTTCACACCAGGAACCTAATTTCAACTCAATAAGCCCTGAGAATAAGGCATACAGTCTTGCTTAATTAAGCCATTTATTAATTACATTTCATAGTAGACAAAAATGATTCTTTAAACTTGTATTTTTTTCCTTCCTGGTAATAGTGGGTTATATGTAGGTTTTTAACTATCCTAGATCTCTGTAACCTTTCAAAGCTGTCAAATAATGAAGAGATATTCAACATGCCAAATAATATATAGGTGTTATTTCCAAAGGGCCAAAAGCATTCACCTTTTCTAGGTTTGCCTGGATCAATGGTATCTGTAGCCAAAAATTCTGACAAGAGGCGCTAATGCAAATAGTAAACATTATACTAAAAGAGGGCCTTTGGCTATAGAGATAGAAATTAAAGAAATTTGTCATTAAAACTTCAAACAATAAAGTGGGCAAAGGACATGAATACACATTTTACAAAAGAAGACATACAAATGGCTAACAGATATATGAGACAATGCTCATTATCACTATCACTAGTAATTAGAGAAATGCAAATTAAAACCACAATGAGATATTATATACACCAGTCAAAATTTCATTAAAAAGACAAAAAATAAGAGATGTTGGCAGGATGTGGAGAAAAGGGAACCCTTATACATTGTTGGTAGGAATGTAAATTAGTACAATCACTATGAAAAACAGTATGAAGATTTCTGAAATAACTAAAAATCGAATTACCATTCAATCCAGCAATCTCACTTCTGGGTATCTACCTAAAGGAGAAGAAATCATTGTATCAAAAAGATACCTGTACCCATATGTTTATCACGGCACTATTTACAATAGAAAAGATATAGAATCAACCTAAGTGTCTGTCAATGGATGATCAGATAAAGAAAATGTGGTATATATATATGGAGTGGACCACTATTCAGCCATAAAAAAAGAATGAAATCAATTCTTTGCAGCAACATGAATGGAACTGGAGACTATTATCTTAAGTGAAAAAAGCCAGATGCAGAAAGGCAAATACCACATGTTCTCAGTTATAAATGGGAGCTAACTAATGTGTACACATGGACGTACAGTGTGGAATTACAGATAATGGAGATTCGGAAGAGTGAGAGGATGGATGATGAGAAATTACCTAATGGGTACAATGTATATTATTTGGGTGATGGATACCCTAAAAGCCGTGACTTCACTACTGTACAACCTATGCATGTAGCAAAATTACACTTCTACCTGGTAAATTTATATAAAAGAAACCTCTGAATGATGTAATAAACATATAAAGCTTCAATATAAATTTATTGTTTTATTCCTAACTAAATATTTTCTTAGCTAAAACATTTCTACTACTCTTTACTCCGAGGGGTTTGACTTCTACCAATGCCAGGGTAGAGGATACAGTGTGCAGAAACAACTGGGGAGAATTAGTAGCTCCCTTTGTCTATAGGTCTGACTACCATGTCACTCTATTCTCAGAACTCCAAAGGCTCTCCATAGCCCTTCATGTCAATATCCAAGCCAGTCGCTTCCATATTAATGCTTTCCACTAATTAAATCCTCTTGTCCTTTTAGGCCTCACCTACTCATACATTGCTGGGTTCCAGTCCAGAGAGGGTCTCCTTACATAGGCCAGAATTTTTTACTTATCTATATTAGGGAATATTTGATATTCCATCTCCTTGGCCTTTTGCCTATTCTAGGACCAAGTCAGGATCCAAAAATAACATTTTTAACCTAAAAAGGCCAGACCTCTAGCATGACTGCCACAATCTTCTAGATTTCCTAAAGTGCAGGAAAAGATATTGTTCAAAGGAAAATATGTCTTGCAGGAAAATGGAGGAAAGAACCTATTTGTACAAACAGGTTTAGGGAAAAACAAGGAAAGAAGATGGGAAAAAATAGTACTGACAGACTGAGAAATGAAACAAAGTCATAGCACTAGTCTCAAATCTCAAGTTATATGATTTTAATATACTTTGTCTTAGAAGCAGTCAACTGGTTGATTTTGGAGAAGAGGTAATCTATGCAAAAGTCATTGTATGGTTCTTGCCTTTTCCTTCATGGATTTCATGAGGCAGACTCTGTAGAAATATAAATATGGAAACTGTTCTTATAAATTCCAAAATAATTCAATGTAGGCACTTGGTTTGTTGTTTGAGGTTAATTCCTCTTCACTGTGAGAATTTCAATTCAGTGCTTATAATATGAACAATATAATGATGATAATAGTGTATTTGAGAATAAATCTCAAGCAACATAGTGATGTGACAGGCAAGTAGTGTCCTGCTGCTAGTGAAGTATCAATGCAGAATTAAAATAGGCTTATAAAATAAATCTGTAGGTGAAACTGACACATTTCAAAGCTGACATCTTTTATTCTATCACTACATTCAGATCTAGCATAGAAATGTAACTCTATTTTTGTTTAGATCTGTTCCTTCTTGAAAACTAAATCTCTTTCAACATTAAAAGAAACACACTTCTATTTCTCAAAGTTTTATTTGGAAGCATGAAATCCATCTTGTTTAACTGAAGGTTTTCCTCATATTCATATTTTTATTGAATTATTTAAATGATTTTATGATTAAGAGAATAAAATATATTTTAGATACATTGTTTGCTGTTTAGAAATCATGAGATTCTATAGCAATAAGACCTGCGAAACTCTTTAAGACTTCACCTTGATAAAATTTTTCAGGCTTGGTATAAAAAATGTTCCTCTTAACAGTGTATACTTTTCAAGATCACACATATTCCTTAGTAATTTTTTCAAGAGAAGAGTTTTTTTAAAACTTCTTTATTGTGAAATAATTTATGGACTCACATGAAGTTGCAAAATTAATAGTGAAAGTCTCATGAACCCTTCACCTAGCTTCCCTCAGGGAGATGGGCTGCAGATATAACATAGGAGATGTAGAAGTAATCACATATAATATTATTTATAGGATGAGAATGGATATAGCCTAACACTTTGTTCAACAGGACAATACTTAAATGATTGGTACTAAAGGTATAGAGAGTTCAGCTTGAGGGCCACTTTTATTAGGGAAGGTGAAGTAGGAATGAAGAAGTAGGACTTTTAATGGTTTGTTCAGATAGATAGATAGATAGATAGATAGATACATACATACATACATACATACATACGTAAATACATACATACATAGATACATAGATAGGTAGGTAGATAGATAGATAGATAGGTAGATAGATAGATGATAGATGATAGATAGATAGATAGATGATAGATAGATAGATAGATAGATAGATAGATAGATAGATAGATAGATAGATAGATAGATGAAGTATAAAATCATCTAGGTATAAAGTTGATCTTTCTAATTTTTTATCTAGGGCTATCCAGAGCTTAAAACTTTCTCAGTATTCCCAGTATCCATTTCAATAGTGTTTTTCTTTGAATCAGTAGTTTTTAATTGCTATGTATAATTCAAAAAGAGTATAATAAACATATCTAGTATCCATTATATGCTAGGCTTATAGAAGTTCCTAGATACCCAAATATGAATAAGATTTGTACATTTCCTGTGGGTGAAACACTCAAAATTTGTCAAATTAGATATATGCCCAATATAAGAGGTATTCAATGGTTTTTGTAGTAGGCATTGTGCAGAGATGTAGTATTCAAATTACAGTTTACTCTAAATGCATGGGAAATGGTTCACAATATGTAAGCTTAAAAATAGGACACAAACTTATAGAGTATGATTCATTTTTATTATATTTAATTACAGGTAGTAAATATAACAAAATGTCATTTCCTTCCTTCAGGCAGTAAGAGTGTGGGGGTTTATTTCACTAGACTCTTCAGTATTTTCCAGGCTTTCTACGATAAACATATGTTACTTTTAAAATTATACGTCTTTTTCTATTCTGCAAAGAAAGAAGCAGTAGTTGTATGGACTGGGACTGCTAGTGAGCATAATGAGTCTTGTGAATTACAAATATTAGCCTTTCATAAGGTTCACCAATGTCTACAAATTGTTCATCCTTCCATAACTTTAATTGCTCTTCGTAAGTTAAATTATGTTTTTTGTATTTCAAAAAATAAATTGTGAATTTATTTGGTATTTCAAATTATTTTGTGTATTTCAAAAGTAAATTGTAAATTCTTAATAATTATTATTTTAAGAACAACAAGCAGCCAGACTTTTCTGTAAGTTATCCTGCAAGATGGATATTTCTATGGGAATCAAAGAAAGAAGAAGAAGCCCCCAATAAGTTTTGAAACAAGGAATGGGAAGAAGGTGCTGGAAAAGAGCACCTGTTCTCTCCTTAAACCATTTACAGCTTTTGGCACTAGAGACACATTCCACCACCTACAAACACAGGTCTCTGATAGAGAATAAATCATTAGCCCTTTGTCATCAAAACACTAGTCTATCTTCCTGATCTAGGAATGGGATAGAACTGCACTCACTTAGGTGTGTCCCTTCACTTCTGTTATTCTCTTACTGTGTAACTGAACCTAATATTTCTCTAGAGGTCCAAAAGAGTGAAATCACCAAAAGATCCTGGCGTAAACTCTGGAAAGTTTATCTAAGCCGGATAAAGAGAAAGAGATAAATTCCAAATATATACATTATATATATATATTTATTTATGTAAATATATATGTATTTCAAATATATGTATACAATTCTAAATATATATTCCAAATGTATATATAGTCTCTCTATATATGCACATTTAAATTATACATAGTTTCCACAAAATGCAGAATAATGGCTACAAAATTATAATTTGAGGTAGTATATATTTTAAGTTAATTATTAAATTACGAAGTAAACCAGTTTTTAATCTGAATCTCTGAAGACAAAGAAAAAACCCAATAATTACTTTGCTTCAGAGATCAAAATAGAATATCAGAGCTGGAAGGGACCATCTAATCCAACTGCCTCATTGATTGAATCTTTTCACATCATCTTCAAGGGTCTCACATCATCTTCAAGGGTCATTGGCCTCTCCTAAACACCTCCAGTGACAGAGAATTCACTACTTAAAGATAAGAGTGACAGACATAGATTACAGCATGGTGGCTCATGTCTGTAATCCCAACACTTTGGGAGGCTGAGGGGAAGGATTACTTGAGGCCAGAAGTTCAAGACCAGCCTGACAACATAACGAGACCTTCTCTCTACAAAAAATTGGAACATTAGCTGGATGTGGTGGTACATGGCTGTAGACCTATCTGTTCAGGAGACTGAGGTGGGAGAATCATTTGAGCCAAAGAGTTCAAGGCTGCAGTGGACCATGATTATGCCATTGCACCCCAGCCTGTGACAGAGTGGGACTCTGTATCTAAAAAAAATAAATTAATTAATTAAAAATAAAAAGATAAGGATCCTTACTCCATCTTTCTAGGAGCGGATTCTTAATCCATCTTTCTAGGAGCTTTTAATATGATTTGGATCTGGCTCTCCGTGACTTTCATCCAAAGGTCTAGTTCTGCTCTTTGGACTCATTTAGCTCCTATATGATACTTCTTATTTTAAAGGAAAGTTTCGGTGTCTTGCCTGAATTTCCTTTTTAGGCTTTGTCCTTTTTGTCTTTATGATGCAAGTCTCCAAATATTTTGATTTGTCTCCTCCAAAGGTATTCAAGTTTGCCTGTATTTCTCAAGTTTAGTACTGAAAAGTGAGTGAGGCTCTGGGTGTGCAATGACTGCATTGATGTAGAGTGGGCTATCTCCTCTTTCCCTATAGATATGAGAGCATGCATTTTTTTTGGCAGCCTATGAGCATATTGACCTTTTGGGTAACTACTTAACAACCTCACCATTTCATAGATAATTTCAAGCCTTCAAAAATAAGAAAGATATAGTTGCTACTGGCAGACTGAATTATTGATAACAGGTTGCAAATATTTTATAGGCTTATTCCTCCAGTCTCACTTTAAGCATTTGAAGAATGATAAATTTAATTCTTCTCTTTTTTTGTTTCTGTTTTTGTTTGCTTCAATCTCTTCTTCTGGTGGGAAGCAGTAGACAGAGGTGATAAAGATAGAATCAAGCAAATATATGTGGTCATTTCATAAGAAGGGCCAGAGGAGTCAAAGATTTGTTACCTAAATCATTATACATTTTTGGAGTCTCTCTTTTAGCAGGATCTAGTTTCTCTTATTTCCAACAAAAAAAAAAATTTATTTTATTGCAAGCTGTCAATTGAAACATAGTCTCTATTTGTGAGTATTTATGGTGGGTTTCTCAGTGCAGTGAAAATCAAGCCTATCATTTTAAGTCTTAGTTGTGTAAAGATTATGCCATGGATTCTGCTTCTGAAATGGAGACTCTTGCACAAAATATAGCTGTTTTAAATTCCCATGTTTATGAATCAGCATACTCTACCTAATGGGTATTTTTGTGGTGAAAATCATCTTCTAATTCACTAGTTTCATATATATGAGTGTCAGAACTCTGATTTATCAGATCTGATTTAGTAAAGTGTGACACTAATCATACACCTGTAGAGTGAGTTCTATGCCTTTCCAAGAAACAATTGAGCTTAAGACCAAAAGATAAAAGAAGTTTAGCAGGAAGTATATTGAAAATAAAACATGATTAGAAAGCCAAAAGAAATATTTAGAAGCTTTAGCTGTTTTAAGGAAATTATTATCTAAGTGCAAATTAGTTTGTATTAACCAGTCTTTAACCCTTATGATATTTGGCTCTTTCTAATTTGCTAATAATAAACAATTAAATAGCACAATGAAAATTTGTTAGTGCAGCACCGATCAACATAGCCCTAGAGCAAAATTCTTTTATTATTATTATTACTTTATTAATTTTTAAGGCGGGGTCTATGTTGGCCAAGTTGGTTTCGAATTCCTGGCCTCAGCCAATCCTCCCGCTTCAGCCTCCCAAAGTGCTAGGATTATAGGCAGGAGCCTCCATGCCCAGTCACAAAATTATATTTAAGTAAATTATCTTATGCCCTGGAATAGAAATTCATTTCCCAAGAAGAGAAGTTATCCTAGAAAAATATTTGTTCCCAGAAGAATTAAGCCTAGTGAAAATTTTCACTATACTATGTATGAGCCAAAAAATGTATGGTTTTACTGTAAAGAGAAGCTAGGGTATTTATGCAAGTTAATTCATTAGTAAGAGTTCTCTCAACTGCAGGCAGTAGTGATAGGCATTTATAAATTCCAGTAGGAAAAACATATGAAATGCAAATATCAACAGTATCTGCATTGAAAGAATAGGGCCATTTGTTCAGTATAATACAGTATTTAGTGCTGAGTGATATACTTTAAAAATGCATGCTTTGTGAAACTGATAGGTAGAGTGCTAGTCTGAATTATTTTGTAGTAATTATTATAAACTCTGAAAGGAAAACTCACTGATAACATTTGTGGCTAAGAAATTCCATTAAAAGAAAGCATAACAATCATATTTTGATGGGAAAGTTCCAATTTTTATACTTTAAATTTCATTTTCAAAATAATATTTCTTGTTATTTGAGCAGTAGTGTTTCTTTATCATTGTGATACAATAAGCTGGAGATAAAAATTTTTATTTTCTCCATTTTAAATGTATTAGCTAATATAGAAGTGGTTCAGCTAGTGCCACAAATGAGTATCATTCAAAACAAAATTGCTGCTATACTTACTCACTTGAATGAAATGTAAGAACTTGTCTTTCTGGAGATGAAACCCAGAATTTAATGCTGAAGAGATCCATGTGATATTTTTTCAAGATCTTAAATTCAGATTTTGGTTTTCTTTCTTTTAGCATGAGTAAGCCTTGTATAAAGTTGTGCATTCATTCCTTCTTTCAGCAAATATTCCTTGAGCACCTACTGTGTGCAAGCTTCATACCAGTTGTAGAGGATACAGCAGTGAACAAGACAGACACATGGTACCCACTACCACGTGACTTCTAAATTAGCTGAAGAGACATTTAATATATCATTATGCTATAATGAGATGTGCTGTTGATAAGAAAGAAGTCAGCACAAGGAAACACTTAGAGAAACTAGAGAAACAGGGTGGAGAGAGCTTCACACAGGTCTACACTGAGAGAAAGAGTCTGCTTCTTTTTCTCCTCCCCTCTTTCTCTCTCTCCCTCCCTCCCTCCTTCCCTCACTTCTTCCCTTTAATCTCCATTCTCCATCCGTTAGAATGGTTATTCTAATATTCTACATGTTTAATGTGTACCTTCAGTGTGTGTATGTTCTCTTGTAAAATAGTATTGTTTTATATAACTCATAAATGTGTTTGTGTATGCATTTTAATTTAGATTCTCTTTTTACTTTTCTGATTGAGTACTGTGGTTTTCAGATCCTCTTCCTGGTTTTATTCCTATATTTCTAATTGTTGCATTGTACTCCATGGTATTCGTTTACTACATTTTTCCTCACTGTTCTTCCAATGCTGGATGTCCAGATATGCTCCAGCTCCTGCCACCCTAAATAACATTGAGCTGAATATCTTCATATATCTCTCCTTATGAGCCTGGGTGAGAATGTCTTTTGGATTTATGGAATCAACCCTTCAATGTGTGTTTAATTAATTTGGGGCCAAGTTCTGACAGCTTCTTCATCAGATTGCCTGCTCTCATCTACCTTCCTACCAGCAGTGCATCAGGATCCCTGTATCACAACATTTCTGCCAAAGATTGGCATTACTTCCTAATTTTTAACATGCCAATATCAGTGCATCTAATATCAGCATTAGTGATGGCTAGCATGAGTGACACCAATTAGTAATATCTCATTGTTGTGTTAACTTGTGTTTCTCTGATAACTAATGAGTTTGAAAATCTTTTCACACAAGTCAGTCTTTCAGTGTGATCTTATATAAATTTCCTTTTCCTAACCCTTGCTCACTTTTATTGGGGTTTCTATCTTTATCCTTTTGGTTTTCAAGTATTTCTGATATTAATACCTTCTTTGAATTGAGAAATTATAAAATCTTGCTAGCTGTCATCTGGAAGGATTTTATTGTTGTTTTTCATTTGGAATGTGATGGGGTAAAATCTGGAAGAATCTAGAATACCTCAAAGAAAGACTCTTCACCATGAGGCAGTATAGGCATAGTGCCAAGAGCCAAAGATCTTCAAATGGTCTTTTTCACAATGGCTACATTATTTTTCAGCCTGCTTAGAGTACTTTCCCATGGCAAATAATCAGTATTAGGAGAATTTTTTTCTTTCTTTTTTTTTAAATGAGCAAAATGCTCCTATAGACCCTTTTTGCACTTGAATCTTTGTTGCATATGATTTCTCTGTAATCTTCAGACATTGTGGCCCCAAAATTCATGCGTTGGGGCAAGCTTTCTGCAAATAGTTTACCAAAATAATGAGCAATTAAGGTTTTTGATATTACAAATATTATTGGGCATTATTTACTTTCTGTGCTCTTACAGCTTTTCAAAATCTTTATGGTGATTTATAATCAATGATAATTTTTCTTGAAGACATCTTTAAATCAAGACTGAATGTAAAATTAAAGAAGTTTTTGAGCTATACTACATATAAAATACTGCTTTAGATATAGGGTGGGGACATGAAGGTGAATGGAAATACATTTTTAAAACGTAACAATCTTGCTCTTGAAGTTCAATTGGATATATTCAGTCACTTGTTAGCAAAAATCATTTCTTGACCATCTAGTACATGGCACAAAAATTGTCTGACCCAGAGTGGGTGTTCAATAAATACTTGGTGAATCAATGAATAAATAGACATATTAGAACATAGTGTTTAATACTGTTTGGTAGAGGCAGACTCCAGATGGTATGGAATCTCAGAGAAGAGGCATCTACTCTGACATAGATAGATTGGGAATTGTTCCCTTAAAGATACCTGAACATATTAGTAGAAAATGTCCAGGTAAAGAGAAAAGGAGCAAAGAGGACATTCCAGGTACCCCACCTTCACAAACACGTGGGAGTTAAGAACTTCTGATATGCAAGACAACTCACATAATTCAGTATTACTGAAGCTTGGTGTGAGACACAAGAAGAAGCAACAGATAAACACGGATAATAGGTGTGCCTTTTAGGTCAAGGAAAGGGAAACTGCTGAAAGCTTTTTAAGCAAAACAGTGACATGGCCTAAGCTGCCTTTTAAATAGCTCATTCTGGCTTCATGAAGGGTGAGTTGGAAAGTATTTAGATTGAAGGTGGAACGACAGAATGGTAATATTTTTAATAATAGAAATTAGAGATTGTGAGGCTCTGAATTAGGGATTAAGAAGAATCGATTTTATAGATATTTAGAAGGTATGAATTAGGGCTTGGTGATTGGTTAGATATGGATGGGAAGTTGAGGAAGAGGTAGAAGTCAAAGGTGACTCCCAGTTTTCTACCTTGGGTGACTGAGTGAATAAATGGTGCTGTCACTGACTCAGTGAAGAGAACGCAGAATTAGGAGCAAGTTTGGCAAAGAAGATAAAGCATTTGGGGATATTTTGAGGTTTTGATACCTCAGGAACTTTCAAATAAAGATGTGTAGTGGGCCTCTGAATAAGAAATGTTAAATAATAATGAAGTGTAAGGGTGGCAAAATTTTATCTCCTTTTTTTTTGAGAAAGAATCTCTCTCTGTCACCCAGGCTGGAATGCAGTGGCACGATCTCAACTCACTGCAACCTCCGCCTCCTGGGTTCAAGCAATTCTCCCACCTCAGCCTTCCGAGTAGCTGGGACTGCAGGCGCACATTGCCATGCCTGGCTACTTTTTTGTATTTTAGTAGAGATGGGGATTCACCGCATTGCCCAGGATGGCTCGAACTCCTGAGCTCAGGCAGTCTGCCCACCTCAGCCTCACAAAGTACTGGGATTACAGGCATAAGCCACCGTGCCCGGCCTTATCTCCATCTTTTTAGGGTTATGGCTGGGCCCAATAATTAAACTGACATGAGACAGATTAACAGGACAAATGTCTATAAATTTATTTAATACAAGTTTTATATAATTAAAAGACTTTTAAGGCAAGTATAGAAACTTACATAGTTGTAGGGATAAAATGCTTAGCTCTTTAAATATTGAGAAGATTTCTTTATCTTAAGGAATCAAAGACCTAATATGACTATAACATGAAGCACAGAAAATTATTTTTATAAAACATGAAATATTTGGTTTTTAGGTAGATAATTTTAAAGGTAAAGAACAATCTTTTATAATGTTTTTCTACCAAGAGCAGACCAATACTCCAAAAAACACTTTGTCTTTTTAACAAAGACCAAATTCCAAAGTCTTATAATGAATTTATTCAATTTAGTCTGCTTGGACATGCAAGATTCTCTTTTGTTTTTCCTTTTCAACTTTTTATATCCATTCACTTTTAATCTTTGATTCACTGATTGATTCTGAAACTACCTTTGAATAACCTTATGAAACAAAATTACTCTTTCCTTAACAAAAATGTCTTTCCTATGTTTAGCTTTTCTTACCAAAAATATATCTTATTTTCCTTTTAAGCTTTGTATGTAGAGTTGTTTTCCCTTATTATTACTAGTAGCTTTAATTACATATTATCAATTAGAATTTTTAATTCTAATTGATAATTTTAATTGAAGTTTAAAGTCTCTTCAATTAAATATATGTCATTAATGATATCTAGGAGAAGAATATGGTCATAAAAGCTAATGCATAATTGAGGAATGTAAAAAATTCAGCATCATAGATTTAAATGATATTGGATTGAGACATTTTAGAAATATAAGATTTTATGTTTCTATTATATTTAATTAAGTAGCTAGAAAATTACACAGTTAATTTTTAGTGTATTCTGGCTTAAAAAATTATCCAGGCTTCTAGTACTGAACCCTTTAAATGATGAAATGAGAAACATGTTCACTTTTGATTTGCTTCCTGATAAGTGGAGGTATAAAAATGAGTTCAGGGCATCTATTTTCTTTGGTGATTTGAACGAGTTATAATTCCATTTTGTAGTACTTTTTAAATATCAAAAATAGAATTTGTAATGATTTAGAATGCTAATGTAGAAAAATTAATTTCAAAAGCTACAATCCACAGTAATAGTATTCAGATGACTCATTCAGCTCTATTGTAGAAGCTAGTATTAACAGTTTTCATTTTAAAATATTTTCTGTAGAAGAATAATGAAATAAGAGTTGAAGTATGCCTGTTGGTTATAACATAGTTTCTTTATTACAATTTGTTTAGATAAAATAGTGTCCTTAGAAGCAAATCAGTGAGCTGATCATTGTGGTAGGCCCTGGGAATTAGAATGACGTCATTAATAAAATAGAATTTTTGCCTTTAGGAAACTTGAAGTCTTACATATATAAAAATGCAATAACAAGTGTGTTTTTTAAGAGATTATATAAATAATTTACCTTTGTTTAAACTGAAAGCATGATACCCAGAATTGATGTAGACATACCAATTTTTAAAAGAGCAGAAGTACTTAGGACATATCATTTAACTTATGGAAATTCACTTTACAGCTGAATTTTATCATACAAAGAGACATGCTATATTAGGACAGCAAAATTGTGCAAGATGTTTTTTAAAATCTTAGAATAGATCTAAATAATCCTAAGTAAATTCCTTAAAGTTTTTAAAAGAGACTGCTGAAAGCTTTTGAAAGCACTGTAAAGATAAAGATTATAGGACACTTTATCTTGAAGCATACTATACAAAAAACGTACCACAGACTAGGTAGCTTAAACAACAGAAATGTAACTTTCTCATAGTTCTTGAGGCTGACTGGAAGTTCAAGATCAAGCGTCCAGCAGGATTGGTTTCCTCTGAGACCCTCTCCTTGGCTTCAGATGGCCACTTTCTTGCTACCTCTTCACATGCCCTTTCCTCTGTTCCAGTCCATCCCTGCTGTCTCTTCTTTTAAGGACACCAGTCATATTGGGCTAGGGCCTCATTCTAATGCCTTGTTAACCTAATCACCTCTTTAAATACTATCTCTAAATATGATTATACTCTGAAGTACTAGGGGTTAGGACTTCAACATATGAATTTTGGAGGAGCACTGTTTAATCCCATAACACATGTGAAGAGATATAAATCACAATAATTTTTCTCCAGTTAAGTAGGAATAAGTATAGAATGAAATATAAAGGATAGTGTCTCCACTTAAAGACTCTCATGACCCTGGAAGTACAAGATGTTGGGAAGTATGTTTCCTAAATATTTAGAAGAGAAGTGTAATTGATTCCCTTCACGTGAAGTTGTATTCATAGATTATACTAGTACTTTCTGAAGACATTTTCAAATGTAAGATATTGTCATTCCTCCCAGTCCCTCAAATACAAAATGATTCATCAGGCCTAGAAACATGAAAACATTTATAGTAGTAATACATTTAGTATAAAATATCAAGTTATTTTATCAGAAATGAATTAATTTCAGGAAAATAAAATTAATATATTTTTATACCAAAAATGTTATCATGCATTATGTGCAGAAAAGAATTAAATTGGAAAAGATGTGTGAAAAAGCTTTTAAAATAGTAAATTTCTTAAACTGCTAGTTATGTCATGTTTCATAAATATATTATGGCCCAAACACAGAAGCCTATTAAAATGATCTCTAAGTGAAGACACTAAGTGAAGAGAGCAACTTAGGATCATTTAAAACCAATTGAATTTTTTTTTCTTTATTTCTTTATTTCTTTATTTATTATTATTATACTTTAGGTTTTATGGTACATGTGTGCAATGTGCAGGTTAGTTACATATGTATACATGTGCCATGCTGGTGCGCTGCACACACCAACTCGTCATCTAGCATTAGGTGTATCTCCCAATGCTATCCCTCCCCCCTCCCTCCACCCCACAGCAGTCCCCAAAGTGTGATGTTCCCCTTCCTGTGTCCATGTGTTCTCATTGTTCAGTTCCCACCTATGAGTGAGAATATGCGGTGTTTGGTTTTTTGTTCTTGTGATAGTTTACTGAGAATGATGATTTCAAATTTCATCCATGTCCCTACAAAGGACATGAACTCATCATTTTTTATGGCTGCATAGTATTCCATACTGCATATGTGCCACATTTTCTTAATCCAGTCTATCATTGTTGGACATTTGGGTGGGTTCCAAGTCTTTGCTATTGTGAATAATGCCGCAATAAACATACGTGTGCATGTGTCTTTATAGCAGCATAATTTATAGTCCTTTGGGTATATACCCAGTAATGGGATGGCTGGGTCAAATGGAATTTCTAGTTCTAGATCCCTGAGGAATCACCACACTGACTTCCACAAGGGTTAAACTAGTTTACAGTCCCACCAACAGTGTAAAAGTGTTCCTATTTCTCCACATCCTCTCCAGCACCTGTTGTTTCCTGACTTTTTTAATGATTGCCATTCTAACGGGTGTGAGATGGTATCTCATTGTGGTTTTGATTTGCATTTCTCTGATGGCCAGTGATGGTGAGCATTTTTTCATGTGTCTTTTGGCTGCATAAATGTCTTCTTTTGAGAAGTGTCTGTTCATGTCCTTCGCCCAATTTTTGATGGGGTTGTTTGTTTTTTTCTTGTAAATTTGTTGGAGTTCATTGTAGATTCTGGATATTAGCCCTTTGTCAGATGAGTAGGTTGCGAAAATTTTCTCCCATTTTGTAGGGTGCCTGTTCACTCTGATGGTAGTTTCTTTTGCTGTGCAGAAGCTCTTTAGTTTAATTAGATCCCATTTGTCAATTTTGGCTTTTGTTGTCATTGCTTTTGGTGTTTTAGACATGAAGTCCTTGCCCATGCCTATGTCCTGAATGGTAATGCCTAGGTTTTCTTCTAGGGTTTTTATGGTTTTAGGTCTAACATTTAAGTCTTTAATCCATCTTGAATTGATTTTTGTATAAGGTGTAAGGAAGGGATCCAGTTTCAGCTTTCTACATATGGCTAGCCAGTTTTCCCAGCACCATTTATTAAATAGGGAATCCTTTCCCCATTGCTTGTTTTTCTCAGGTTTGTCAAAGATCAGATAGTTGTAGATATGTGGCGTTATTTCTGACGGCTCTGTTCTGTTCCATTTATCTATATCTCTGTTTTGGTACCAGTACCATGCTGTTTTGGTTACTGTAGCCTTGTAGTATAGTTTGAAGTCAGGTAGCCTGATGCCTCCAGCTTTGTTCTTTTGGCTTAGGATTGACTTGGTGATGCGGGCTCTTTTTTGGTTCCATATGAACTTTAAAGTAGTTTTTTCCAATTCTGTGAAGAAAGTCATTGGTAGCTTGATGGGGATGGCATTGAATCTATAAATTACCTTGGGCAGTATGGCCATTTTCACGATATTGATTCTTCCTACCCATGAGCATGGAATGTTCTTCCATTTGTTTGTATCCTCTTTTATTTCCTTGAGCAGTGGTTTGTAGTTCTGGAAGAGGTCCTTCACATCCCTTGTAAGTTGGATTCCTAGGTATTTTATTCTCTTTGAAGCAATTGTGAATGGGAGTTCACTCATGATTTGGCTCTCTGTTTGTCTGTTATTGGTGTATAAGAATGCTTGTGATTTTTGTACATTGATTTTGTATCCTGAGACTTTGCTGAAGTTGCTTATCAGCTTAAGGAGATTTTGGGCTGAGACAATGGGGTTTTCTAGATATACAATCATGTCGTCTGCAAACAGGGACAATTTGACTTCCTCTTTTCCTAATTGAATACCCTTGATTTCCTACTCCTGCCTAATTGCCCGGCCAGAACTTCCAACACTATGTTGAATAGAAGTGGTGAGAGAGGGCATCCCTGTCTTGTGCTAGTTTTCAAAGGGAATGCTTCCAGTTTTTGCCCATTCAGTATGATATTGGCTGTGGGTTTGTCATAGATAGCTCTTACTATTTTGAGATACGTCCCATCAATACCTAATTTATTGAGAGTTTTTAGCATGAAGGGTTGTTGAATTTTGTCAAAGGCCTTTTCTGCATCTATTGAGATAATCATGTGGTTTTTGTCTTTAGTTCTGTTTATATGCTGGATTACATTTATTGATTTGCGTATATTGAACCAGCCTTGCATCCCAGGGATGAAGCCCACTTGATCATGGTGGATAAGCTTTTTGATGTGCTGCTGGATTCTGTTTGCCAGTATTTTATTGAGGAATTTTGCATCAATGTTCATCAAGGATATTGGTCTAAAATTCTCTTTTTTGGTTGTGTCTCTGCCCGGCTTTGGTATCAGGATGATGCTGGCCTCATAAAATGAGTTAGGGAGGATTCCCTCTTTTTCTATTGATTGGAATAGTTTTGGAAGGAATGGTACCAGTTCCTCCTTGTACCTCTGGTAGAATTCGGCTGTGAATCCGTCTGGTCCTGGACTTTTTTTGGTAGGTAAGCTATTGATTATTGCCACAATTTCAGCTCCTGTTATTGGTCTATTCAGAGATTCAACTTCTTCCTGGTTTAATCTTGGGAGGGTGTATGTGTCGAGGAATTTATCCATTTCTTCTAGATTTTCTAGTTTATTTGCATAGAGGTGTTTGTAGTATTCTCTGATGGTAGTTTGTATTTCTGTGGGATCGGTGGTGATATCCCCTTTATCATTTTTTATTGCATCTATTTGATTCTTCTCTCTTTTTTTCTTTATTAATCTTGCTAGCGGTCTATCAATTTTGTTGATCCTTTCAAAAAACCAGCTCCTGGATTCATTAATTTTTTGAAGGATTTTTTGTGTCTCTATTTGTTCAATTCTGCTCTGATTTTAGTTATTTCTTGCCTTCTGCTAGCTTTTGAATGTGTTTGCTCTTGCTTTTCTAGTTCTTTTAATTGTGATGTTAGGGTGTCAATTTTGGATCTTTCCTGCTTTCTCTTGTGGGCATTTAGTGCTATAAATTTCCCTCTACACACTGCTTTGAATGCATCCCAGAGATTCTGGTATGTTGTGTCTTGGTTCTCGTTGGTTTCAAAGAACATCTTTATTTCTGCCTTCATTTCGTTATGTACCCAGTAGTCATTCAGGAGCAGGTTGTTCAGTTTCCATGTAGTTGAGCTGTTTTGAGTGAGATTCTTAATCCTGAGTTCTAGCTTGATTGCACTGTAATCTGAGAGATAGTTTGTTATAATTTCTGTTCTTTTACATTTGCTGAGGAGAGCTTTACTTCCAAGTATGTGGTCAATTTTGGAATAGGTGTGGTGTGGTGCTGAAAAAAATGTATATTCTGTTGATTTGGGGTGGAGAGTTCTGTAGATGTCTATTAGGTCCGCTTGGTGCAGAGCCGAGTTCAATTCCTGGGTATCCTTGTTGACTTTCTGTCTCATTGATCTGTCTAATGTTGACAGTGGGGTGTTAAAGTCTCCCATTGTTAATGTGTGGGAGTCTAAGTCTCTTTGTAGGTCACTCAGGACTTGCTTTATGAATCTGGGTGCTCCTGTATTGGGTGCATATATATTTAGGATAGTTAGCTCTTCTTGTTGAATTGATCCCTTTACCATTATGTAATGGCCTTCTTTGTCTCTTTTGATCTTTGTGGGTTTAAAGTCTGTTTTATCAGAGACTAGGATTGCAACCCCTGCCTTTTTTTTGTTTTCCATTTCCTTGGTAGATCTTCCTCCATCCTTTTATTTTGAGCCTATGTGTGTCTCTGCACGTGAGATGGGTTTCCTGAATACAGCACACTGATGGGTCTTGAGTCTTTATCCAATTTGCCAGTCTGTGTCTTTTAATTGGAGCATTTAGTCCATTTACATTTAAAGTTAATATTGTTATGTGTGAATTTGATCCTGTCATTATGATGTTAGCTGGTTATTTTGCTCATTAGTTGATGCAGTCTCTTCCTAGTCTCGATGGTCTTTACATTTTGGCATGATTTTGCAGTGGCTGGTACCGGTTGTGCCTTTCCATGTTTAGCGCTTCCTTCAGGAGCTCTTTTAGGGCAGGCCTGGTGGTGACAAAATCTCTCAGCATTTGCTTGTCTGTAAAGTATTTTATTTCTCCTTCATTTATGAAGCTTAGTTTGGCTGGATATGAAATTCTGGGTTGAAAATTCTTTTCTTTAAGAATGTTGAATATTGGCCCCCACTCTCTTCTGGCTTGTAGAGTTTCTGCTGAGAGATCCGCTGTTAGTCTGATGGGCTTCCCTTTGAGGGTAACCCGACGTTTCTCTCTGGCTGCCCTTAACATTTTTTCCTTCATTTCAACTTTGGTGAATCTGACAATTATGTGTCTTGGAGTTGCTCTTCTCGAGGACTATCTTTGTGGCGTTCTCTGTATTTCCTGAATTTGAATGTTGGCCTGCCTTGCTAGGTTGGGGGAAGTTCTCCTGGATAATATCCTGCAGAGTGTTTTCCAACTTGTTTCCATTCTCCCCGTCACTTTCAGGTACACCAATCAGACGTATATTTGGTCTTTTCACATAGTCCCACATTTCTTGGAGGCTTTGCTCATTTCTTTTTATTCTTTTTTCTCTAAACTTCCCTTCTCGCTTCATTTCATTCATTTCGTCTTCCATGGCTGATACCCTTTCTTCCATTTGATCGCATCGGCTCCTGAGGCTTCTGCACTCTTCACGTAGTTCCCGAGCCTTGGTTTTCAGCTCCATCAGCTCCTTTAAGCACTTCTCTGTATTGGTTATTCTAGTTATACATTCCTCTAAATTTTTTTCAAAGTTTTCAACTTCTTTGCCTTTGGTTTGAATATCCTCCCGTAGCTCGGAGTAATTTGATCGTCTGAAGCCTTCTCTCAGCTCGTCAAAGTCATTCTCCGTCCAGCTTTGTTCCGTTGCTGGTGAGGAACTGCGTTCCTTTGAGGAGGAGAGGCACTCTGCTTCTTAGAGTTTCCAGCTTTTCTGCTCTGTTTTTTCCCCATCTTTGTGGTTTTATCTACTTTTGGTCTTTGATGATAGTGATGTACAGATGGGTTTTTGGTGTGGATGTTCTTTCTGTTTGTTAGCTTTCCTTCTAACAGACAGGACCTTCAGCTGCAGGTCTGTTGGAGTACCCGGCCGGCCGTGTGAGGTGTCAGTCTGCCCCTGCTGGGGAGTGCCTCCCAGTTAGGCTGCTCGGGGGTCAGGGGTCAGGGACCCACTTGAGGAGGCAGTCTGCCCGTTCACAGATCTCCAGCTGCATGCTGGGAGAACCACTGCTCTCCTCAAAGCTGTCAGACAGGGACATTTAAGTCTGCAGAGGTTACTGCTGTCTTTTTGTTTGTCTGTGCCCTGCCCCCAGAGGTGGAGCCTACAGAGGCAGGCAGGCCTCCTTGGGCTGTGGTGGGCTACACCCAGTTCAAGCTTCCTGGCTGCTTTGTTTACCTAAGCGAGCCTGGGCAATGGCGGGCGCCCCTCCCCCAGCCTCGCTGCCGCCTTGCTGTTTGATCTCAGACTGCTGTGCTAGCAATCAGCAAGACTCCATGGTCGTAGGACCCTCTGAGCCAGGTGCGGGCTATAATCTCCTAGTGCACCGTTTCCTAAGCCCGTTGGAAAAGCACAGTATTTGGGTGGGAGTGGCCCAATTTTCCAGGTGCCGTCTGTCACCCCTGGAAAGGGAACTCCCTGACCCCTTGCGCTTCCCGAGTGAGGCAATGCCTCGCCCCTGCTTCGGCTGGGGCACGGTGCGCTCATCCACTGACCTGCGCCCACTGTCTGGCACTCCCTAGTGAGATGAACACGGTACCTCAGATGGAAATGCAGAAATCACCCGTCTTCTGCGTCACTCACGCTGGGAGCTGTAGACCGGAGCTGTTCCTATTCAGCCATCTTGGCTCGCTATCACCAATTGAATTTTTAATACGAGTTTTAGGAGTTATTAGACATGGAACTAAACATTGTCCTTTTTTTTTGTGAGACGGAGCCTCGCTCTGTCACCCAGGCTGGAGTTAGTGGCGCAATCTCAGCTCACTGCAACTTCTGCCTCTTGGGTTCAAGCGATTCTCCTGCCTCAGCCTCCCAAGTAGCTGGAATCACAGGCACCCACTACCACGGCCGGCTAATTTTTGTAATTTTAGTATAGATGGGTTTTCACCATGTTGGCCAGTCTGGTGTCAAACTACTGACCTCAAGTGATCTACCTGCCACAGTGCCTGACCTACTTTTTATTTTAATTACACAAAATGAAGCAATTATTTTAATTACACTAAATAAAACAATTGAAGCAATAAATCCATTAAAAACTATTTCTGAAACATTCAAACGGTTTTTGCTTTGGTGACTTTTATAAAGAATGGCTACAGCTACTTCTCAGTTGAGTAAGGGGACGAGGCAAAGCCAATAGTTTGAATATTTTTAATTGACAGTTCCTAAGTCTACAAAGTTGCCCCATGTGACTATAGCAGAAATAGTTGATGCAGAAGGACTCTCTGCCTGCCATTCCACCCACATTAAAAATGCTAGATAAAACACAGCAAAATAATTTTGGAACATAAATTTGCCCTGAGTACACTTGGCCATAAAACCTGTGGGCAGTTGTTAACATATGGACTTACATTAAAATATACATATATATGGTGTACAGTATTCTACATTGTGAACCTATCTATATATGCAATATTAGAGGAGAATTAAGAACTTTGTAAGTGCATGTTACATGTTAATAATCTTTGTGATATTCACATTATAATCATGAAGTAATGCAAACTAGGTAATAAACCTTTAGTCCTGAATGTGGGATCAACTTGAGATGGCTGCTTTGCCAAGCTTAGTTTTACTTAATCAAAAACCTGTCTTAACATGATGCTGTTATTTTAGTGTGTAGTATTTGCATATGGTGTTCTTCCTCTGCCTTACAGGAGTGTTGTACAGAAGCTGGTGTTAAATTTCTATGGACAGTATTAATTAAATGTGACTATATTAAAAAATTTACAGAGAGTGCTCATAAAAATATTACTTGTCTGAAAAACTGACCTCAATTCCTCAACCTCAACTTCTAGAGCACCTGATTTAAAAACAAAAACAAAAAAATTACTTGACCTTTTTAGCAAATCTATGAGTGTGTTTTGTTTGAGGAAAGAGAGAAGCTATGACAAAGCTAGTACTCAGGAGAACTGAGCCCAGAGAAGAATCCTATAAGAGGCTTGTATATAAGGAAATCAACCAGCTCCAAATTACAATCCCTCTATAAGTTTGCCTATACATTTTTTAAATGCATTTTTAACAGTCCCTGAAATTTGACCAGTTAAGATTATTGTTTGAAAATAAGAATATCTCTGAAAGATGAATAGACTCCACCAGTTTATTTTAATGCTAAACAAGCCTAAGATTACCAATACTTTAGGAGCAGAAGTCTTAATTGAAGGAGGGAGGATATGGAGCTAATGGTTTTGGAATTTCTGAAGACTTTGGGCATCAGCCTTGGTGACATACTAAAGTGAGAGACAGAGTTTACTTTTATCTCCAGATCTAGCCATCTGGAGATGCTCAGAGATGTAGGGAGATAAGAAAGCAATGAAGAAAATTTGTTAGAAATGTGAAAACTATACCTTTTTCCCATTTTAGAGTGTTTTTAGGATTTTCATTGTGCTAAAGAATAGAAAAGTAAACCCTCTTCTATTTTCTCATTGTTAAATCTTCTTCCTCTTCTCTCTTTCTCCCTCCTGTGTTATATAATTACCAGATTCCAGAATCAGAACACAAACTGATACTATATTAAATATAGTGTAATTACTTTCTGGCGTGAATGTTTGCCAGAGATGACCTAGGATATGAATGACATTTTGATTTACATTGTAATTTTTTGAAAATGGTTTATGAGCTGTGAACAACTAACACATAGACACTTCACAGTAATTTTGTGAAGTGTCTGTGTGTGTGTGCGCATGCACATACATGTGCACCTACCTCCCTATTCGTCATAACTTAAGTTGTGAGTTCTCACAGATCCGAACTGAGTTCTATACCGTGTTTAATGGTGTGTGTTTTTAGGTCTACCTATATTAATATCACTTAAAATTATAGTTAAGAAAACAAATTTCCTGATAGGTCAATCAAAGTCTCTGCGGCAGAAGCAGCTCTCTAGGTGATTATTAGGCACACTCATCATCGAGAACTGCTTATTTATTTGATTTTTTTTTTTTTTTGAGATGAAGTCTCGCTGTGTCACCAGGGCTGGAGTGCTATGATGTGATCTCGGCTCACTGCAACCTCTGCCTCCCGGCTTCAAGCGATTCTCCTGCCTCAGCCTCCCAAGTAGCTGGGATTATAGGCACGCACCATCACGCCTGGCTGATTTTTATATTTTTAGTACAGAGGGGGTTTCACCATGTTGGCCAGGTTATTCTCAAACTCCTGACCTCAAGTGATCCATCTGCCTTGGCCTCCCAAAGTGTTGGGATTGCAGATGTGAGGCACTGTGCCCAGCCAAGAACTGCTTATTTATATTATGAAGAGGAAAAGGAAGTCCTATATAATAAAGACCCTGTAATCTACCATAATAATATAAAATTTTAGGTTGCATCATGATTCACTGGTTTCTGTAATTGTCAAAGTTTGTTTTATCAAAAGTCACAAAAAGGGGTTATTGAATTATTTTTATTCTTGTGTTTGGAAATCTTATTAGCACTTTATATTGAAAGTTGAAAAGGGATATTAATTTTTGCATAGTCTGAATTATAGTTAATATAAATTTGTATCTCTCTGAACCTTAGAAACAAAAAATTCAAACTGTGACCAAGGCTTTGTTCAGTAATATGTTAGCTGCATTAAAAGGAAATAAATTATTTGCATTTTTGTTGATGTATATCATGGGAGATGTTGCCTTGGATCAATGTCAGAAGAACATACCATTAAATTATCCATTTAAAATCATATAAAATATAATGATGATAATAATACTTCCTGAGTTCTCATTATGTACCAGGCATTGTACTGGGGGCTTCATATTCACTATTAGATGAAGTAATTCTCAGAACAACCTATTGGGTTATTACTATTATCTCCTATTTACAAGTATAGAGAGTTTAAGCAGTTGCCCAAGCATGCCTTACAGCTAGGATGTGTAAAGGCTGGGACATATACCCAAGCCTGTCTGATTCCTGAGTTTACACCATTAACCACTGTGTCATAATGTCCCTTTGAGTAAGAGTAAGTAAACATCTGACCAGACTGTTTGGAATTTGTCCCAAGGAGTAGGGAGGCCTAGCTTCCAGACAGTTTCATATATTCCTGTCTCTTACAAGGGAGGGATAGAAGGTAGTTCTGTATGGAAGAAAGCAGAAAGTTTGAAACTGCAAGCTATTGAAGCTGGAAGGGAGCTCAGTGATCTTTATAGACAGGATGGAGAAGTTATCTGACCTCTTTTTAGAAAAGAAACCAAGGGACAGAGAGATTAAATTTGCCTAAAATCACATGTCTGTTAAAGAGACATCTAGTTAATGAGAGACTAGGATTAAAAACAAAACAAAACAAAACAAAAACAGGCTTTTTTTTTATATATAAGGTTTGAAATGTCTGCCAAAGACCCAAAAGTATGTATGGAGTTTCATAATTTGTCTTGTTTTAAGATTACTAATATCTGGGCCTACCTATTTCTGCTAGGCCCAGCCCATTTTTCCATCATGGATAACCAATGTCTTTGTCCGGCTGCAGAGCTAACAAATAGAGACTGGAAGATTTTATTAGAGTAGACATGAGAGGTGACATTTAAAATACATTTTAAAAAATTTAAATCCAGTTTAATAATTCTTAATGACTTTGTAGATGGAGTAGAATAATAATATCCCGCTGTCTATATCATGGTCCTGAAGTTCCTGAGCCTATCCCTGCTTCTTTTCATTCAGGGAATATGATAATATTCCCTGGGATGAAATATACTTGTGCATAATATTGTCCATAAAATACATTTGAGGGCCAGGTACAGTGGCTCACACCTGTAATCCCAGCACTTTGGGAGGCCAAGGCAGGCAGATCACCTGAGGTCAGGAGTTCGAGACCAGCCTGACCAACATGGTGAAACCCCATCTCTACTAAAACACACACAAAAAAAATTAGCTGGGCCTGGTGGCAGGCATCTGTAACCCCAGCTGCTTGGGAGGCTGAGGCAGGAGAATTGCTTGAACTCAGGAGGCGGAGATTGCAGTGAGCTGAGATCACGCCATTGCACTACAGCCTGGACAACAAGAGCAAAACTCCGTCTCAAAAAATATATATATATGTATATAATATATATTATATATATTTGTGAATAATATTCAGTAATAGTGGCCCATTGCATAAATGAGACACAGGTTCTTCATGGATGCAAGTGTAGGTTTTTGTTTATTTTATTTTTGTTTAAGGCAGGATCTTGCTATGGTGCCCAGGCTGGTCTCAAACTCCTGGGCTCAAGCAGTCCTCCTGCCTCAGCCTCCCAAAGTACTGGGATTACAAGCATGAGCCACCATGACCAGCTAGCAAGTGTAAGTTTTAAAGTCCTCTTCTAACAAGTGATTGTTGTGTTAAACAAGCACTGGATTATGATGCTGTTATGAAATATTCCTGGCCAGAGATATAGTACATTTCATGAGACCTCGAAAAATACGTTTGGTAGGAATTGACTGACCTTTAAGTAGTTCTTTAAACTGAAATATGAGAGGAAGAAAAGGTCTATTTAAAATTGAAGAATACTAGGCAGGGCACCATGGCTCACACCTGTAATCCCAGCATTTTGGGAGGCCAACCGGGGGGGGTGGGGGGATCACCTGAGTTCAGGAGTTCGAGACCAGCCTGGCCAACAAGGTGAAACCCTGTCTCTACTAAAAATACAAAAATTAGCCGGGTGCAGTGGTGGGCACCTGTAATCCCAGCTACTCGAGAGGCTGAAGCAGGAGAATCGCTTCAAACCGGGAGGCGGGAAGTGGCAGTGAGCCGAGATCGAGCCACTGCACTCCAGCCTGGGTGGCAGAGTGAGACTCCATCTCAAAAAAAAAGAAGAAAAAATGAAGAATACTTTCTGTAAAGGGTATCAGTATGATATAACAAGAGAAACCACAATGGACAAAGGTGCTCAGGGATTTTTTTAGAGTAAATAGCAGGAACCAAATACTACAGGGAAGTCCTGTGGGATAATAAAGAAGGAAAACCTGAAATTTGAACATGAAGATGTAAATATAATTTCAGAGGTAAAACTGAGGCTTGAAAAACCTCCCAAAGTGTTGGGATTACAGGCATCAGCCACCACGCCCAGCCTGATAGACACTTTTAAATGGATCCGAAATTCCATGAACTCGACAAAGGAAGCCAAGTACACAGCATTTAAGTGAAGCCGAAAAGAAAAATTACGTAATTTTAAGATTTAATACAGTCTAGAAGATAAAATACTTTCTTAAAAACAGGTCAAAAAAAATAATAATAAAAAAATAAAAAAAAAAGGTCATAAAACTACTACAGAGGCAAAATAGGGTAATTAGAAAGCTTTAAATATCTAAACATTTGCAGAAGTCTTTTTGAGGATAATCTGGATTACTGTCCTTCTAGACTCATAAGAACAACAAAGAACTGATGGAGAAGAGCAAGTGTTAGAAATCTTGGGAGAAGGAGACCACATTTCCCTAGATTACAAAAGTAATCAAAATATAGCAGGCAGAATTAATTACCTCCAATTCTATAATTTATATTCACCCTTTTATTACAACACTTAACACACAGGGATATTTGTTTTATGGTTCTGCTTTTACTAGCTGTAAGCTAATAATGGAAATAGACTTGCTCATGGATCTTTTAATCTCTAGGACCTGTTATATTGCCTCACACATTGTAGGTGCTAAAAAAATCTGTAGGAAGAAGTTGGTAATAAAATAAAGGAAGAGAAGGCAATAGGCTTAGAGGAACAAGAGAACTATCTTCAAGACTTTGCTCAAATATCTCCTTCTTGGTAAGGAGCACCCTGACTGTCACCTCCCACCACTCACTGTGCTATACTATTGTTGTTTTCAATCACACTCATCTTTCATCTTACTGTATAATTCACTGGCTTATTTTGTTTGTTGTTTGTTGTCTGTTTCCCCTTGCTAGAATGTGAGCCTTAGGGGGCAAGGATCTTTGTTTTGTATACTAATGTGTCTGAAGTACTTAAGATAGTAGGTGCCTAAAAATTTTGTTAAATAAATGAAATATCTGACAGACTATCTTGTAGAAGAGGAATTAAACTTCTTGCATGTATGTCTGAAGGACACAAACTGGAAATGTGTTAAAGTTGCAGTTATACCGATCTGACTCAATAATTAGACTTGAGTAGTAGGAAAAGCTTAAAAATACAATCCTGACCTACATAATAAAAAATGAAATTGATTCTAATCTTTAAAAAGTAAGGGAAAGAGATATATAAGAAACCATTTTAGGCTGAGCAGGGAGCTTGCAATCACTACGTATTTTTAAATACCGAAGAATGAAAGAGAAACAGAGGGACATACAATGAAAGATTCAGGCAAATTATGAAGGGAAATGATGTAGAACTATAAGTACAATACCACAAAGGCTGAAGTCCAAATGACCTGCAGATTTTTTGTATACGTAGAAACACCAAAAACAAGGTAGAAGGAAAAGATAGGAAAACAGAAAGCTGTGGAGAAAGTAAAATGAAGTCTTTTAAATATTTTAAGGCTCCCCCATGAAAGAGGACTTTTTTACAATTACAGAAGGCACAGCTAGAACCAATTTCTGGATTTTACAGTGAGGTAATTTTTGACATCATAGTAGGAATAATTATTTATTAATTAAAACCATAAATCTTCATCACTGAAAATTGTTCAAGAAGAGTTTACAGGTAGAAATATTACACTGCATAAAATATTAAGTATTACCTCTTCTGTACTTTGGAATTTCACTGGCTGTTTGTTTGGAATGAGGGCCCTATACTTTGAGTCAGAGTGTTCTCTAGGAAAATTAAAGGAGATTCTTTTAAATTGAAAAAGGTATTTATGCAAAGAATTTATTCCTCTCCTGATCTCTACATACACATAACTCTTTTTTTAAATGTTGTTCTGGGACCCTTTTGAGAGTGCCATAAATCTACATAAAAATTCAGAAGGTGCATCCATGTTTGGCCCATAGACTTCTGGATTACTGTGTGGAAATGCAGTATCACAGGACCCTTCCATCTGACCTTTGCACAGTGGCAGTCTGCTCATTTCTTTTTCTAATTCAAGTTATATTTCTTTCACTGAAATTGACCTGTCAAGAACAGTGCTACATGGTATAACCTGAAGCAATATGTCCTAATATTTTCAATAAGGAGCTCAGTTCAATGATGTAGGAACAAAATGTATCTCTAACATAGACATTCTTGGGGTTGGGAGTAAGGTGATCGACTGCAATCTTATGTCTGTTGAAGTAAAACTTACATTATAGGCTTAAAACTTAAGAAAACTTTCCTCTTCATGTTGGACATTGTGCTACTTCAGATGAGGACCTAGATTTTAAAATCATTCGAAACTAGAGACATACAGCCAAAATCTAATTTATTTTATTACATTAACTCAACAAGATAACATGTTCTATATATTAGGCACTGGATGGGAAGAAAGTGTGCAGTAGGGAATAAAACAGAGTTTTTTTCTAATAAAGGTTAGAGCCGAGTAGGGGTGGGAAGAGAATAAAATATAAACAAAGACATTTATAAATATACCTTGGAATAATATTTATGAGAAAAAGAATAGGACACCACATGAAAAAATAAAATGGCCTTCTACTTTAGATTGGATTGCCAAGAAAGGCCTTATAGGAATGGGAAGTAAACCAATAACAAAAGATCATGAAGCAGAAAAGAATTTGGCCTGTTTGAGGCACAAAACAGTGTGATTTCAGTCTGGTGATCACCAGGGAGTACGACTTGTGATAAAATTAGACATACAGGTCCTCCGAGGTTATGCTACGTGTTTGTATTTTATTTTGATTGCAGAGAGAAGACATTGAAGGGTTTTTAAGGGGTTCGTGACATGACCCAGTGTGGAATTTTTTTTTTTTTTTTTTGAGACAGAGTTTCATTCTGTTGCCCCGACTAGAGTGCAGTGGCACGATGTTGGCTCACTGCAACCTCTGCCTCCTGGGTTTAAGTGATTTCTGGCTAATTTTTGTATTTTTGTTAGAGATGGGATTTCACCATGTTGGCCAGGCTGGTCTCAAACACCTGACCTCAAGTGATCCGCCCAACTCGGCCTCCCAAAGTGCTAGGATTACAGGCGTGAGCCACTGCGCATGACTGGATTATTTTTTAAAGATAGTCCTAGCTGCTTTATGAGGAATATCTTGGGGTAAGAGTGAAAGTATCTTGGAATAGGATTAAGAGAAATGGATAGTAATGAGATCCGTTTTAGAAGTAGGATTGACAGAATTTTATGATGATGATTGGACAAGAGGAGGCACACAGTAAGGGAAAGTAAGGAATAAAGGAGGATGTCCAGATTTTTTTTGTTTGAGCACTATTTGGCTGCTGATGTCATTTATTTAGAGAGGGAAAATAAGAAAAGAAGTAAATTTCTGTGGGAAAGAAATCGAGAGTAGATTGAGAAGTCTGTGAGTTATTCCAGTGGTGATGTCAAGTAGACAGCTCTGAGACTCAGATGAGAGATCTAAGCTAGATAATTACATTTGAGTAAATGGTTTTGGTTTTTAACACTGGAAATGAAATTATATCCTCTGGAGGGAATGTATAATAAGAGGGCCCAAAGTTAAACATGAAGGATGTGTTACAACAGGTGTTGGAGGTGTACATTTGATAGAAGAGGTGGAGTCAGCCAAGGGTTTTTTTAAGAGGATGCCACAGAAATAGGAAGAAAACTTACAAGAATGTAATCCTATGGAAGTCAAGATAAGATAATAATTTCAGATTAAAGAGTGTTCAACTCTGTGGAATGCTGCTCAGAGAGCCAATAAGATAAGGACCTGAAAGTCCCATTGGACATGACAACAAGCTGGTCATTGGAACCTTCTAAAGAACAGTTTTATTTTTATTATTTTTGTTGTTGTTTTACTCTTTCCTGAGTCTCTCACACACACACACGCATGTTTGTTCTTAACTAAAACTAAATCATGATTTCTTTACTCGAGAGAACAGTATACTCTGTTTATCTGATATTTGTGTACTTCACTAATTAGTAAGCTAGGTTTTAAAAGGTCTTATAAACCACTTCAGTAATTTAGTGCGATTATAGCTGAGTGGAACTCAGATTGAGTGACCTAAAAAAGTGAACACTCTCCTCATAAGAGATGACAATTTCACTATGCTACACAGACACATTGAGAACTGTGTTGAGACCTATGAGAAATGGTTGAGTATGGTTAGGGTGTGTTATAGCTCTCCGTCATGCATGCTGTCCCCTCTACCTGGAAGATCTTTAACTCAATTTTTTCTTTACCTGTAAACCCCTATTTATCCTTCAAGTCTCACAATCAAAGAAACTTTCTCAGAAAAGTCTTCTTCAGCTGGGTGCGGTGGCCCAACCCTGTAATCCCAGCACTTTGGGAGACGGATCACCTGAGGTCAGGAGTTCGAGACCAGCCTGGCCAACATGGTGAAACCCCATCTCTACTAAAAATACAAAAATTAGTCAGGCATTATGGCACATACCTGTAATCTCAGCTACTCAGGAGGCTGAGGCAGGAGAATCGCCTGAACCGGAAGGCAGAGGTTGCAGTGAGCCAAGATCATGCCCCTGCACTCCAGCCTGTAAAACAGAGTAAGATTCCATCTCAAAAAGAAAAGTCTTCTTCCTTCTCTGACTTTCCCAAATTCCTATCTAAATTAAGTCCTCACTCTCATTACACTTTGCAGTTTTCTTTCATGGTACTTAACAATAATTATGAGTTAATTTTTGTGACTATTTGTTAACGTCTGCCTACTCATTATGTTGTCAACTTTATGAGGAAAAGCACTTATTCCCGTTTGCTCATTATTTTGCTTTCAAGTTTAAGAAAGTGCCTGGGAAATAGTAGTGGTCAACTCATATCTGTTGAACAGATAGAAAAAAGTGAATGGGCTGGGCGCAGTGGCTGATGCCTTTAATCCCAGCACTTTCAGAGGCCAAGGCAGGTGGATAACGAGGTCAAGAGATCAAGACTTCATCCTGACCAACACAGTGAAACCCCGTCTCTACTAAAAATACAAAAATTAGTTGGGCATGGTGGCGCACGCCGGTAGTCCCTGCTACTCAGGAGGCTGAGGCAGGGGAATCGCTTGAACCCCAGAGGCGGAGGTTGTAGTGAGCCGAGATTGAGCCACTGTACTCCAGCCTGGCAACAGAGCGAGACTCTGCCTCAGAAAAAAAAAAAAAAAGAAGAAGAAGAGAAATAACCGCAAATAGAATAGCTTTTGGGTTTGTTAATTTGGTTACATTGTAGGCTGTAAATCATGGATCAAGACTTGTGGCTCCTTTGCAAATGTCTTTTCATAGTTTGTTGTCAAGTATGAGAAAGGAGATTGGGGTTTGAAATGTTATTCCATTAGAAAGTTGAGGTGCAGAAGGAGTTGCCAAGCAGAGGAATCCAAGTTATAAAGCAGTGGTCAAGGAGAAGCATTACAGCATTTTCCCTTAATTAGAATACATAACTGATTTGCCTCTCCTTGTAATTACTTGTATTTATTAGAGAGTTTCTGTTTTATACCACAAGTTTACCTCTTACTGAGACTGTTTTTCCTGGGTAATAGTCCTCTGTCTTGTTAGATATGAGCCACTCACCTTATTGTGGACATATAAATGAAGTAAATTATATGGAACCATTTTGAATTGGATTTTAGGAGGAAAACATATTTAATCTGTATTATTATTTCCTATTATAAAGTTTCATATCAACAAGACAGACAAACCCTTATTGAAAGATTTTTTTTTTTCTTTGAGACGGAGCCTCACTCTGTTGCCCAGGCTGGAGAGCAGTGGCAAGATCTCGGCTCACTGCAACCTCCACCTCTTGGGTTCAAGTGATTCTCCTGCCTCAGCCTCCCGAGTAGCTGGGATTACAGGTGCCCACCACCATGCCCAGCTAATTTTTGTATTTTTGGTAGAGACAGGGTTTCACCATGTTGGGCAGGCTGATCTCTAACTCCTGACCTCAAGTGGTCTGCCCATCTTGGCCTTCCAAAGTTACAGGTGTAAGCCACCATGCCAGGCCCGAGAGACACCTTTAACAGAGTATCTTAAGTGGGAATCAGCTGATGATGACTTGCTTAGATTGGTTCCTGAGTTGGCTACTTTGCCCACAGCCTTAACTGTTTACCAAATATACTGAGCTACAAATAGAACTACCTTCAGGCAACAGTCCACTTATACCCAATCTAGGTGATGTTTGACCTGGATCTGTATAACATGAATGTTTTCCCTGGGCTCTTTTTTTCCGATACGCTATTTAAAATCTTGCAATTTGTAATGCTTTGACAGACCCCTCACTCTTCTCTATTGCCTTTGGCCTTTAATAACTTTAGATGACTTTATTACAAATCTTATGTCTTCATACATAATAAAAAATAAAGTGTCTGCAATTTGAAAAGTCAACTAGACAGTTAAGCAAAAACATCTATGAAAAATGCCAAATTTTCTATTTTTATGTCAGCATATCAAGCAGTATAAGCAACTTATAACCATTTATATCCAACTAATATATGACTTAGTTGAACAAAGTGGTAATCAAAAGAAGTCTTTATTGCCATAAATGTTGTAATGAATACATGAAGCTTAGCTAGTAATTAAAAAAAGGAACAAGTAAGAACTAAACTTTAATTGTGGTTAAGGTAATTTTTTATTTTTCCATTCATACCTAATATTATTCTAGTCACACTGTGGTGTAAGGAGTAAATGAATAGTGAATGAATAAATAATGAATACGGAAAAGTGTAAATATGCAAACTTTTTACACATATTGCATAAAGTTATTGACATTGGTATCTGAAACAAAGTTTTTAGATATTGCTGTATATTTGTGTAGAATGCTTACTTACAGTCACAAAATCTCAAAGTGCTGTTCATCTCATAATGATATGAGAAGTTGCTAGGTGATGTTCATCTGGAATTTCAAGGAAATTATAATAGTCAGGAGACATTTCTTCTTTTCTCAAGTGTTTGAGGGTATTCTTCTAACATTGCCATGAAGACTTTGTATGAATTTATCACAAAACTGGAGCATTGCTTGGAACAGTGGAACAGAATGTGTGAGCAGGGAGTTTCTTAAACTTGGAAACTATCCTTGCCACTACCACTGCCCTAGGGAGACTGGGAAAAAGAGAAGCCCTCATGAGAAGCCCAAACTCTTGCCCATTTTCAAAGATCAAAAATAGGCATATATAGTAGTTATTATGGGCAGCGTAGAGAAACTTCCATTTTCAGTTTTCTTTGTCCCTATTTTCTGCCTACCAAACATCCTTCATAATGTTTGGTTTATGATTGATTATATTTCATTTTTGGAAATATACTTTAATGGGTGGCCAAATAGCAATGAATTGCAAATCTCATGAATATATATTTCCTATCTTGTCTGGGGGCTGAGTTGTTCATGTGATTTTGGCTGAACTCATACCCATATGCTGATTCCTAAAACTTTTTGAAGACATTCAGTGAGAGTTTTAGATTCCTGGTGATAGCTAAATAAAGATTTACATAAATATGCCATATAAGAAAACAGAACTAATCATGTTAAAAGTTCCTTGTTGTAATCCCAGCACTTTAGGAGGCTGAGGCAGGAGGGTCACTTGAGGCCAGGAAATCGAGACCAGCCTGGGCAACATGGTCTTATTATCATGATCAACAGTTCTTATTAGCAGTTTCATTGTCTAATTGTTGATCTCAGCAGAGTCTCTTCAGCTGTGTCACTTAGCAATTAAAGATTATGGATTATGGAGTCATAAGGCCTGGATTCAAATATTGGTTTTGCTACTTGTGACATTGGACAAATTTATTTGTAACACTGTGCCTCAAACTTCATGGGCTTATTCCTGATCTAATTTCTTAATAAGCTATGTGACCTTGAGCAAGAGACATCCTCAATATGCCTTGGTTTCCTCATCTATATAAAGAGTATAGTAATATCTCCCTCATAGGATTGTGTGTGTATTAAATGAGTGTATGTGCTGGTAAGTAAAGTTGTTGAGGAAAAAGCCCTGGCTTATAGTAAGTGGGATGTAAGTGTTAGCCACTATTCCACTAGAGTGTGAGCTTCATGAAGGTAGAGGAGGATTCTATCCATATTTGTTCACTGCTGTATCCCCAGTGACTAGAATAGTGCCTGGCATGTGGTAAGCACTCCACAAATATTTATTGAAGGAATATGCATCAATTTTCTTGTCTGTGAAATGAGAATAATGGGATTAACTACCTTATATAGTGTTTATGAAAATTAAATGAGGTAATGCATGTGAAGAACTAAAGTAACCTATTATCATCATCATTATTATAAAGGGCCATAATCAAAATTAGAATCCAGATATTTGTTCTTCCCCTGTATTATCTAGCTATGCTGCTTTTATAACTCATTATTTTGATCTTTAGAGTTTTTTCCCCTTCATTCCTGAGTCAAATCTTACTATTAGTTTTTAGCTTACTCAATAAGTTTATTTTCTTACTTCCATGGATATATTATCATAAATCTCATTGCAGAAATAATGAAAATACTAATCATTTAATCTTTCTTCTCATACTGTAAATATCTTTTTTTGGTTTTTTTTGTTTGTTTGTTTTTGGTTTTTTTTTTTTTTGAGACAGGGTCCTGCTTTGTTACCCAGGCTGGAGTGCAGTGGCATGAACATGGCTCACTGCAGCCTTGACCTCTAGGGCCGAAGTGATCCTCCCGCCTCAGCCCCCCAAGTAGCTGGGACTACAGGCACGCACCACCACACCTGGCTAATTTTTGTATTTTTTGTAGAGATAGGGTTTCACCATGTTGCCCAGACTGGTCTTGAGCTCCTGAGCTCAGGCAATCCACCCACCTCAGCCTCCCAAAATGCTGGGACTACAGGCCTGAGCTGATGTGTCCAGCTTGCAAATGCTTTTTGACCTCATCAATTTTTATGAAAGTTTCGGGTTGACCAGCTGCTGAAGTATTATATCTGCTCTTCACTCTTGAAAACTGCTGAGTAAAAACCAAAAATACTTTTGACAACTGAAATCACAAAAGCTTAAAATTTATTTGTACTATATTGACATAAAACTGGGAATGGAAGAAAAGATTCTATATTTTGGATTTCATATTCACATCAAGGGTAATTTCTTAAGACTATTAAATACCTTTAGCAATTTGAAGTCAGTTTAAAAATATCAACTTCAGGGATTTATCTCTCGTGACTTAAATGCAAGGATATTATATTACAGCAAAAAATAAAAATAAAGTAAAATAATTTAGGATCCTGAGAGTTGGTTTTTAATAAACCAAACCAAAATATATCCACAAATATTCCTATTTAGCATAAAGACACTTGTATGTAAGGAATTAAGTCACAGTCACAGGTAATTGATAGCAGTTGTGAAAACTAATATCGTATTAATCTTCACAACTGATGAATCCTCCTATTACCAAGAACAAGTGTATATCAAGAGGAAAGAGGTTAGTTCAGTCTGCAGCATGATTTATAACTTTTCCTGAGAAATTCCCGTCTCTCTCAGCAACTAGCCTTTTCTGAGTTGACTGGAAAACACTTAAATAGTGATGGAAGTAGCCATTCGTTTTTCTACTTCTTTTTAGCATAGCCACTTCTGAGCCTTACTGCTTTTTTTTTCCCATTACTTCCCAGAGGGACTTTCTTTCTCTTCCCTTCCCTTGGTATTAGCCAGCAGTTTGCATTCTCCTCATCATCAACTGCATTAGTGGTCCCCAACATTTTTGGCAACAGGAAACAGTTCTGTGGAAGACAATTTTTCCACAGACCAGGAGCAAGGGATGGTTTCAGGATGATTCAAGGGCATTACATTTATTGTGCACTTTATTTCTATTATTATTACATTGTTGTATATAATGAAATAATTATACAACTCACCATAATATAGAATCAGTGGGAGCCCTGAGCTTGTTTTCCTGTAACTAGACAGTCCTATCTGGGGGTGATGGGAGACAGTGACAGATCATCAAGCATTAGATTCTATAAGGAGTGCACAATCTAGATCCCTCACGTGAGCATTTAAAATAAGGTTCACACTCCTGTGAGGCAGAGCTCAGGTGGTAATGCAAGCAATGGGGAGCAGCTGTAAATACAGAACAGATGAAGCTTTGCTCACTCACATGCCACTGCTCACCTCCTACTGTGTGGCTCGGGGTAGGTTGGGGACCCCTGGCTTACATCATTTGTAGCATAGAAAAGGGGCAGGCTGCCACAGATGTAACCATGTTCCTGATGGAACTAATCCATGGTCTAGACATGATAGAGCTACTTCACGTAACAACCTTTCTGAGTATTTACTTAAGTGATCAAACCTCTATTTCAGGAATAAACTAATTTCACGTAATTTAAAACTCTGGTGATTTTTTAAAAACTATTACAAAAAGTGATACATAAATGACATGTAACTTTCTAGCCCTGTTAGAATTGATGGGACTTAAATACATATATGGCTATTTAATATTAATGTTTTTATTTTTAAAAAGATTATGGATTTAACATTGGTATATAGTTTGAGTAATCACTATGGTTTTACAGATGTATTGTCCATATTTATTTTGGACAAAGTAACTTACTGCACAGTTAAAATCATATTTATAATCTATGATTTATGAAAGTATATGTGGTATAAGATATCTGTAATATGATGTACAGGACACTGAACCTGAAATCAGGAACCCTGAGTTTGAGTCTTGCTCTGCCACTTTCTAGTTAAGCAAGTCATTTAATGTTGACTTATTGTCTTATCTATAAAGAGATAATAATGATGACATTCTGTCAGGATTGATGTAAGAATTAAGCGGCGTAATTACTATGTTTTATTAACTCTAAAGTACAACATATCTATAAAAATGTGAGTACACACTTGTCAAATAGGATACTATGATAGTTTATCCAAGTTATATCTGTTTATCTTTTCTTCAAAAAGATGATTTTTATGTTTAATAGTGCAGTCTTTTTTCAAGGGCATGTTTTGCTTTCAGATGACAATTTATTGTGTATATTTGTGACTCACTTTTTCTCTATAGATTAATGATAAAGTTATAAATAATTTGAAATACTGGATGATAATGATTCTGGAATTACACTTAGTTTTATGTAATAAAACTATATAGTGGCCCATTACTTGAGAACTACATCCAAAACTACATATACTACTTGTATATTCTGATGTGAAGGAAGGACATTTTCAATCTTTTATCAGTAGTTTATTTTTATGTAAATTTTTAAATTCCTTAGGGGGTGACAGTACTTAGAATGGAATTAAGGAATAATAAATCAACCTATTAAAAATATATAAACCAGAAATATTATTTAGATAATGTTATACATAGGAAAACAATTGAACATAAAATTTTTTTTTAAAGTAGAATTCTACATTTTCTCAATAATTTCAGTATATTCCACAAGTTGTCATTCAAGACTAGAAGTCTCTGGCCATTATTGAAGGTCTGTGTCTCTGGTACCTCTGTGCCAACACTCTTTCCTTAAAGCTTTCTTCCCCTAAATAAGATTATTTTCTTCCTTCTCTTTCATTCTTTCTACTCTACCTTGTGCCATTCTTCTGTCACTCATCTATATCTGTAAGATCCTAGGAAAAAATATTAAAAAGCTTCCCAGGACAACCTTGTTCTGAAACTGCAAGAGGGAAGTGGTGGTCATGTAGTAGACACATCTAGACTATTCCAGACTAACTTTTTCTTGGTTCATGAAACCAGGTTATTAACACAGACAAGGCAGGGCCCAGGCAACTCAGGCATAACCACTGATTCCATTCTCAGACTCCCCATCCCCAGGCAGTCACTAGCAGAAACCCAAGAAATCTTTTTCCAAAATGACTTTCATCCAGCATTGTGATGTCCCTGAGTGCCAAAATAAAAGTTTTCCATGCATCCCCAGCCAACTTATTTTATTTTATTTTATTTTATTTTTGAGACACAATCCCACTCTGTCACCCAGGCTGGAGTGCAGTGAGACCATCATTGCTCACTACAGCCTCAACCTTGCAGGCTTAATTAAGCCTTTGTCCTACCTTAGCCTCCTGAGTAGCTGAGACTACAGGCGTGACCACCACACCTGGCTAAATTTTTACTTTTAATTTTTTCTTTTTTTTTTTTATTCTTATTTGCTTTATTTTGCTTCTCCTCCTCCTCTTCTTCCTTATTTTGTTTTCTTTTTTTTTTCTTTTTTTCTCTTTTTTTAAATTATACTTTAAGTTTTAGGGTACATGTGCACAATGTGCAGGTTAGTTACATATGTATACATGTGCCATGCTGGTGTGCTGCACCCATTAACTCATCATTTAGCATTAGGTATATCTCCTAATGCTATCCCTCCCCCGTCCTCCCACCCCACAACAGTCCCAAGAGTGTGATGTTCCCCTTCCTGTGTCCATGTGTTCTCATTGTTCAGTTCCCACCTATGAGTGAGAACATGCGGTGTTTGGTTTTTTGTCCTTGCGATAGTTTACTGAGAATGATGATTTCCAATTTCATCCATGTCCCTACAAAGGACATGAACTCATCATTTTTTATGGCTGCATAGTATTCCATGGTGTATATGTGCCACATTTTCTTAATCCAGTCTATCATTGTTGGACATTTGAGTTGGTTCCAAGTTTTTGCTATTGTGAATAGTGCCGCAATAAACATATGTGTGAATGAGGTTTCACTGTGTTGCCCAGGCTGGTCTCAAACTTCTGAGCTCAAGTGATCCTCCCACCTCAGCCTCCCAAAGTGCTGGGATTGCAGGCATGAGCCACCTGAGCTCAGCTTGCCAATTTATTTCTTTAAGATTCTCTGCTCAATCTCTCTTCCTTGATACCTTCCCCCAATCTAAAGTTAAGGATGTCCAGTCAAAAGTACTCAAATTTTTCTAACCAAGTAACTTAATCTTTAGGAGAGTCTGACTGGTTGGTAAACTTCCCCATTTCTCCGAACATAATTAGATTTGTATGGTAACAGCTGTTTCCTCTTAAATATAAATATATTTTCTATATTTGTTTTACCCTTTAATCTTAATTTTCTCTTATATATTTTATTACATTAGATTCATGTTTTTAAACTTTTTCAAAAGTGAGAAACACATTTTACATCACAGCTCAATACATACGTGCACACACACATAAACATACATATTCATAAAACAATAGTGCAATTGATGCACTAACCATGTGGGCTGAACTCTGATACTGTATTTTATTTTTTTAGTTCTAATCAAAACTTAATAAGTTATTTTCATGACTCACTTGTGACCCACAGTTTAAAAAAAATTAGGTGACTTTTAATAAAGTCCTTGCAGTTTCTAAAATTCTATGATTCTTATAATGAAAATCTCATTTAATAAAATTTTCTGGTCTCTGAATAAAAGTGATATGGTTTGAAAAAGTATTCATAGAGTTCTCTGGTTTTATCAATGTTGTTTTGAAATGCTGATATTTGAGGAAGATAAATAATGAAAAGAAAATTGGACTAACAGAGTTGTAGGAACATTAATGAGAAAGGACAAGTCTATCAGGAAAACAAAAGCAATAAATCTGGATGAGCCTAAGTCTAAACAGCTAAAGTTGTTACTTTTTCTTACCATGGAACTCTTATTTATACTGAAAGTTTCCTAATTTTAAGTGTATTTAAAAGGATTATTACTTGTATGCATTTTTCATACCTTCTAAATTGTGATGTGCAATGGACAAAGTCCTTATCATACCTAGAAGGCTCTGCATGACCTGTGTCTTTCTCTGACTCTGTCTCTCTGTCGTTCATTCCTTCCCACTCACTCCAACTGCCCTGGCCTGTCTGCTGTTCTGTAGTCACATCAGGACATCACACCTCAGGGCCTTTGCACTAGAGGTTCTCTCTGCCTCAAACTTACTCTCTTCCTGGAATATCTTACTAGCCACTTCCTCAAGTTCTTCATACCTCTGTTCAAATGTCGTACTGTCAGTGAGAACCCACCCTGACAACTCTTTTTGAATTGCAGTGTCCCATACCCCTTAACTTAATTTTTTATTTGCATTCATCTCCTTTTTAGCACTATATAATTTACTGATTTGTTCTGTCTCTCCCCTGCAACTAAAATGTAAGCTTCATGAGAGCAGGGATTTTTTAGCTGCTTTGATCACTGTTGCATCATATAAACATCTACCATAGTACCTGGCATATACTAGGAGCTCAATTAATATTAATTGAATGAGTATTTGAATCTTTCAGCATATCAAGCAAGTAACTTGTACATATATACTATCTAGGAACTATTTATTGAATAAATGAACCATTTTAGATTGTATAATTTACATTTTACGTTGAAATCCCCTATTACACACGCCCAGTGATCATGTTTGACAGGGTCAGGACTGAATAGTACCCTACCTTCCCACCTCCCTAGATTGGGAAGCAGAGGTGGGATGACTTGTCTCAGGTTACAAGAAGTAAGGCAGTCATCTGACTCCTGGGAAAATGGAATTGAAGTTGCTTTAGGTTCCGGGATAGAGATGTGCAGTTTGCAGACTGCATCACGTAATGTTGCTTATAAACTACTTTGCTCTAGTATGTTTGTGTTGTTTCCAAATTTATGTTAACAGGTTGTTATACCTTTTGCTTAGATGTTAAGCCGTACAATGTTGTCATTCTTAGCCATACTGGGTAGATAATTTAATTTAGAGAAAGAAGGCAATAAAAATTCCTAAAGTTGATAGACATCATTGTGCTTTTCGGTGCTGGTGTTTATCGGTTCTTGATTTCTTTAGTTCACTTTTTATCATTTTTATCATTTTAACAAAGAGAGTAAAAGAAAAAGCTTTAATTGTTGGTTTTCGATGAACTTGGTAAAAATTGAGGAGCCTTTGTGTCATGACTTGAAGAAAATTTCAATATTTTTTGCCTGTGTTGGGAAAGTGACTACCAGAAATTTACCTGTTTACTCATCTGAGATGCCTAACTCACTGCATCTAATTAGTCACCACTCCCTGGCCTTAACCTCGCGGAGGGAAGAGGAAACAGCGGGAGCTACTTGGAGCAGCTTCCTGGGACCTGAGGCGCGCGCCCCGTAGCCACCAGCCCGCCGAGGTGCAGCCGCGCCGCCACCTCCCCCTCCGGCCGCTGATTGGCGGGGACCGCAGCATCAGCGGCATCTCCCTGCGCGGGGAGGGCAGCGAGACTCCAGCAGCTCCAGCCTCCAGGATTCTCAGATAACTCCCGGGCAAGACCTCGGACGTTCACTGAGAGCAGCCGCTCCGCCCGCCACCGCCTCCATCTCCTCCTCTGGACCCCTCTCCAATAAAGTGGAGGTCCCGGCGGCCAGGAAAGCCACGTCTCCTCCGGGCTGGGTCAGGGAGGCAGGGGCCAGAGCCTCAGGGTCCGGTGGCACCAACCTGGCTTCTGGCCCACTGGTCCCGGAACCGCTGAGGACGCCGCGCCCCAGCCGCCAAGACGCCGCGTATTTTGTACCGCGGGAAAAGCGGGTCCTCGTCCAAGATGGGCCGGCAGGGCTTGGGGGGTGCCAGCGCTGCAGGGCGCTCCATGCAGCGCTCCCAGAGCCGGAGCAGCCTGTCTGCCTCCTTCGAGGCACTGGCCGGCTACTTTCCCTGCATGAACTCCCTGGAGGAGGAAGAAGGAGGTGAGACACCCCTTTCCCCATAGTTGGTGTCTCTATCTGTTTAGAAAGTCGGTGGCTGGAGGGTTGGCCGGGGCAGAGAGAACTCCACGTAGCAGTGTCCCAGCCCCTCTGCTCTCCGGGACTGTGCCGGGGGCGAGAGCCCTAGAGCACGTCAGCTGAGCAGAGAAGTTGTTTCTTGGTTATTTGGAGAGCTCCACAGGCGCCGACTTGGGAAAAGGCTCTCCTAGTGGAGTTGTATTACAAGTGCTTGGAAGTTGAAAGAGAATGTAAACTGGTGGGAGGCAAGGCGGCGCCTCTTGGGTGCACCCCACTCTGTTTTGGTTTACTCTTCGCAGTCCGGGTATTAGCATTTGGCCTGGAGAACAGAAATACTTGAAAACTAAAGGGAAATGCAGCAGCAAAACTTTGAAACAGGAATCTCAGCCTATGAAAACCCAAGATCGGATGAGGGGAAGGGGTTACACAGTGGACAAACAGGTAGAGGGTTGCTAGTACCGAAGGTGAGTTTGTGCTCAAGGCACAGTCTCTGGTGTTTCAGCAATGCCATTGTAATTAAGCTAATGAAAAACACGAGGAGGAGGACTCGCTGTTTTAAACTTTTCACCAGTTGGTTTGGAGTCCGTAAAGTTTTGAATAACATAACATGTATTTTCTTCATGAACTTTCATGTAAGATTTAACAACTAACACTGAAAATACAATTTGTAAATCAAAATGATAACTGACTGGTAAATAGTAAGTAGTGTCCCAACGTTTGATATATTTATTAATTTACTGATACACTAGTTGCAAACTGTGTTCATTTTTAGATGTATATCCGGAGTAGGTTAGTTATCATGATGTTAACTCTATTTTTGTAAATAACAAGGTTGGTTTTGCTTTTATCCCGAAACAATCAATGACCTCTTATTAGGACGTCTGTAGTGAGCCCTGATTTAAAAGAGATTGCCTGTTCTAAAAACAGATTGAAATAATTTTTTAATGCTATTTTTCCTGATAGGGGAGGGGGAAAAGTAGAAGATGGAGGATTGGTAATATGTCTGGAAAGTTGTCTTCAAACTAATTTATTAGCTAGAGCTATCCAAGTTTCTTCTAGGTTATTGTTGCAATATCAGTTGGATATAAATCAATATAGATTTAACAGCAGGGGACTTCCCTATATAAACATGATTTAATTTCCATACTAGTCATTTTCTGTTTTTGTTTGTACGTTTATATTTCAGTTGCTTCCTATAATTAAATATTTAAAATTCTAGGAAATGTAAACAAGTCAAGAAGTAAATTAAACTGAGTAAATGAATGATCATAATTGTAGCTAAAACTTTTAGTACTTATTATTAGTCCGGCACTGTTCTACACTTGACGCGTATTCTTTTAGGCCCACAACAACCTTATGAAGCAGTACTTTTGTTATCCTCGTTTCACAAATGAGAAGACTGAGGCAGGGAGAGAGTTCCGAAATTTGCCCAGGGTCACCAAGATGGTAGGTAATAGAGCCAGCGTTTGAACCCAGGCATTCAGCAACACAACCTATTCATTCAGCTCCCAAGCTATACTAGATTATTATTTTCTTATATTTGACCACATTCACATACCTAGTAAGTGATGAGGCTAGAATTTAACCACTTGTGCCTGAAAATACATATTTAAATAAAACATAGGTTATTATGGACTCATTTCCCAAATTTTTATTTTTACACCAAGTCTTCAGTCTTGAGTTTGCTTCAGATAAGGTATCATCCTTTTTCTTTAAATTATGATTAGGATTGTTGAGTTTACAAAATATCATTCCAAAAACCTTTTTGAGACAAGAAAAATGTATATAAATATGAAATTATTTCAATATTTGAAGTACGTTTGCTTAACTATGGCTCACACAGACTAATCCCAAAGGAAATTCCTACGTCTACACATGGAAATTGGAACAGATTTCTGTCCCATAATATGGCTTCTTAAGTTGCCAAGACAAAATGTTTTATATGGGAAACAGCGTTTTTAAAGTTAACCATACAGTTCTCTACTACTAACTAGAGAGGAGACACTCTCCATAAATTAGAGGTTTTTCCATTGGCTTACAGTCATTTTTACAGCCACGAGTAGAAATCTTAACTTTTTTCTTTGATTTTGTGATTCTCTTAACACCTTTGAAAGTCCTGGGATTTTTAAAGATATTTCAACATACCCTGCAGGATTGTAAAAGTTAGAAATCATTGGCCTAAAGCAGTGCTTCTCTACTTCCTTTTTTTTCTTTTGAGACACCCACACAGGATACGTGAAGGTCATGTGGTTAACATATTCAGGATTATGTTACTATTGTCATAACTGTGAGACTCATTCTTTTATATATTATATATTCATTTATAAAGAAAGTAAATCCATCCCACCGTATGATTTTCACACTGGTTAATAGCAACTTGTCTAAAGAGCATGGATCTACTAACCAGTGTGATTTAACCAGTGTGATTTGACTAAAGTAACCAATCAGTTCAGTAAGCCAGTCTGATTTTAAAGCTAGTCTTTTTTTTATTCTTTTCAGAAAGAGTGCAATAGCTAAATAATTTCAAGTATACCCTGTCTTCCAGTTCCATATTCACATTTTATTCTTGTACAGCGTGTCGAGTTTCCATTCTACACAAAAAGTGCCAAGAAGTCTACAGAGAGATCATATTCTTTTCATTCATCCACTCATTCATTCATTCAAAAATATTTATTGAGGGTATTTGATGTGTTAGAAGCAATGAGTCTCTAATGAATTAGGTAGATATGCTCCTTTCCCTCTTAGAGCTTACAGCCTAACGGAGATAAGTAGACATTAATAGAAATAACTACATAATTATAACTGTGACAGGTGTTAGGAAGGTAAAAGGCAGAGTGCAACAAGAAATTATAAGAAAGCATAATTTAGGAGTTAGAGAAGGGTGCCCTGAGAAAGTGAGGATTAAACATTGATTCAGGTGTCAATGATAACTCTGTTTCTCATGAACCAAGCCAGTATCAGCAGCCTCCCACACACCTTTGAAAAGAATTTTCCTGGAGCCCACAATTAATAAGTGGTGGAGTTAAGATATAAACCCAAAATCTGTCTTTGAAATTTATAATCTAATTACTCTATGTGTTGCTTCTTCATTATTATATGACATTTCCTTTTAATATGCTATGGTCTTGAAAACCAAGTACAATAATAAAAGTTTCCATTCATTGTGCACTTTCTATGTGCCACATTCCTTTAATTTCATGATAATTTTTCAAGGATGTTACTATTTTCCTCATTTTACACATTTGAAAACCAAAACTCAGAGAAGCTAAACAACTTGCCCCGAGATCATAAATCTCAATGAAGCTTACTTCAGTGAGGATGAAAGGGACATTCCCATAAACAAAATAAATTAAGATTGTTGATGGTCTTTGTGGAATCGTTTTTGTATACTTGGAGCTCTTTTTTTTTTTTTTTTGCATCCTTTTCCCTGGTGTATTCCAGGTAGATGCTCTCCAAATCTCTGAGGTTTTTTTTTTTTTTAAGTGAAAGTAGTAATAGTACCTTACATGTTATTTTAACAGTTTATAAATTATGTTTACTTATTTTATCACTGAACCCTTTGAGATAAGAATTATTTTCACTATATAAACTACTTGGCCTCGACACTGAGTCCACCTCTCTAATGTAGGATATTACTATGTGTAGAGTTTTCAAACATTAGAGGCAATTATAAGAAAGAAGGAACTATTTCAAGGAAATGTTACCATTCCTAATAAGAGAAGCAGCCCCACAACTTCTCACCCATAGATCCGAGGGCAAATGATTATGGCCCTATAATGTAGGAAAATGGCACATTTTCTAATACTTGGGGAATCTGGTTTCTCAGAAGCTATTTTAATGTTACATGTGGCCCTGGGTTAGTGATTCTTGTTTAATTATGTCCATATGTGATGAATTTGGCCTGCCTGATTTTATGATCTGCCACCTTTGTTTCAAATATAGTTTGGCAATCATACAGAAGAGATCCTATCAGCTTAATACTATAAAACTGAATAAATTAACTCATCTGACTTCTTTTACATCCCACTAGCTTAAAAATAAATTATAGGAAAACCATCTAAGAAATAAGAATAGCTTTAAAATCACCAGAAAACTAAGGAAAGAGTCTTTGCATGTGATAGCGAAGCTTGAGGAATTAAAATAAAATTGACTAAATAAACTGGAATAAAAAGACATATTTAACTCAGCCTCACTCTTTGTGGTTTTTTGTCTGTTTGTTTGTTGTTGTTTTTTTTGAGACAGAGTCTTGCTCTGTCGCCCAGGCTGGAGTGCAGTGGTGCGATCTCGGCTCACTGCAAGCTCCGCCTCGCAGGTTCACGCCATTCTCCTGCCTCAGCCTCCAAAGTAGCTGGGACTACAGGCATGTGCCACCACGCCTGGCTAATTTTTTGTGTATTTAGTAGAGACGGGGTTTCACCGTGTTAGCCAGGGTGGTCTCAATCTCCTGACCTCATGATCCGCCCATCTCGACCTCCCAAAGTGCTGAGATTACAGGCGTGAGCCACCATGCCCGGCCTAGCCTCACTCTTTAAGAGGTTTATTCACCCAGCAAAAAGAGTGTAAAGAGACATATCTTATTCTAGTCTTTGTGTATAGTAAATAATATACTTAATTCTTAATAATCAGTCCCATTTGATTAAAATAGTTTAGAAATTTGCCCTTACTCCATTGAAATAAGAAAAATTCTTCATACATTTAAATGTAATCCTCTTAAAGTGCAAACATCATACCTAGCACAGTGATATTCAGTGTCTATTAATAATTAACAGTATATAGTTCCACCATTCTTTTCACGCTGAATATCAGTATAACTGACTGCCATCCTTCCATTATATTTATACTGTTTAAAAATGTAACATGTGATAGAGACTTTTTTAAATGCAGTGGTCATAGTTTTTACACATCTTCATGAAGCCAACCTTGGAGGCAGAACATGGATAGACAGTTATAGGCTACTATGGATCTTCTTATAGGGGATATTATTTTTTCTAGATTATGTGTAATAAATCATTCCATAAATGAGTTTATACCATATTCAAAAATAGCACAATATTTTTATGTTAGATTTACATTATAACAGACAAAGTGAAGCAAAAGATTTTGGAATTAATAAAAGTAAATTGAGTAACAGTTCCACTCAATGCCTATCAAATATTACCTTTTTCATATAAGATTCAGAATCTTTCACCACCATGTGTCCAAATAGTATCTTTAATTTAAAACTTTAATAGACTGAGTTCTACGAAGGAAAAAACCCTTTAATATGAAAGTAAAATTAAACCTCAATTTGCTTTCATCCTTTAACAGGTTCGCTACAAGTAACAGGAATGAGTTTCCCTGTAGAAACATGTTATATATAATGACTTATGAAGGAAACCCACTAGAAAGTCATAATAACAGCATCCCGTTTCTTCCAAGGACTGTGTTTTAATGTAAATGTTCTCTGCTGTTATTACATAGGCCCCTATTTATGGATCAGACAAGATCATTCTGTATATTTGTTCTCTTTCATATTGAAATGTTTTTGATTGGGGAGGAGGGAGATTTACCTAATGCTGTGTATATATAATATTATTTGAACAAGTAGAAAACAAACACAAAAATGATAGTATCATTCTAGTTTGGAAGTATCAGTCTTTAAATGAAAACAGGGTATTTATTGTAATGTAAATCATGCTTTATGCAAAGATAATTTACCAAACCCATGAGCAGAAATCCCACCAGGCCTCACGTGGACCTAAACTGGGAGCCAGAAGGCTGTTGGGAACCCATGAGCATTCTTTTCCAATTTCTTGCCGTTGATTCCGTCTTTGCATGGCTGCTTTTTTCTTTCTTAGCAGCTGGCTCTCTCCCTTGCTCTGTTACCCAGACCATGTGGCCTATGGAAAATGGCAGCCTATGGCATCCAAGTTCACCTGTCACAGTTCTGCCCACACTGCATATTTCTGTCGTTCTCAGTCCCATTTCCAAATTCCCAAAGAAGAAATTTCACTTACCCAGTTTGGTCCATCCCAATACAGCCAGAAGGCAAGGCCATGTATGTATAAATTTAGTCACCAAAAATGCATTTCTGTGGGCAACTAAGAAGGGAAGTGGTTATTGTGAGCTTCGTAGACATCACCAAAGGTGTCTGCTTTTGTCTGGATCATCAAGAACAAAGGATTTGAAGTACCATTTTTTAAAATTTAGATTTTGTGCCGGCATGCTGGCTCACACCTGTAATCCCAGCACTTTGGGAGGCTGAGATGGGCAGATCACCTGAGGTCGGGAGTTTGAGACCAGCCTGACCAACATGGAGAAACCCCGTCTCTACTAAAAATACAAAATCAGCCAGGCTTGGTGGCGCATGCCTGTAATCCCAAGTACTCAGGAGGCTGAGGCAGGAGAATCTCTTGAACCCAGGAGGTGGAGATTGGGGTGGGCTGAGATCGCTCCATTGCACTCCAGCCTGGGCAACGAGAGCAAAACTCCATCCCAAAAAAAAAAAAAAAAAAAAATACGTTTTGTTTAAATGAGACTAAAAGGAAAGGAAATTTTATTTTAGCCACTTAAAAATAAAATTATCAGCTGGGCGCGGTGGCTCACGCTTGTGATCTCAGCACTTTGGGAGGCCGAGCCAGGTGGATCGCCTGAGGTTAGGAATTCACAACCAGCATGGGCAACATGGTGAAATCCTGTCTCTACTAAAAACACAAAAATTAGTCGGGCATGTTGGCAGGCTTCTGTAATCCCAGCTACTCAGGAGGCTGAGGCATGAGAATCGCTTGAACCCTGGAGGCGGAAGTTGCAGTGAGCCAAGATGGAGCCACTGCACTCCAGCCTGGGCGACAAAGTGAGACTCTGTCTCAAAAAAATAAAAATGAAATAAAATAAAATAAAATTATCTGTTGTTCCCTTATTATTCCTGTAAATCACAGGCCGGAAAGAAACATGCATCAGTGAAGTAGGACGGGAATAAAACGAAAGGGAAAAGACAAGGACTCAAAGAGCTGGAGAAAGCTTACCTATCTATAAAAGAAGGATTAATAGTCAGTTCTAGCTAATTAATGCCAGACTGAATGTCAGCCCAAGGTTGGAAAATTTACTCTTTTTTTTTTTCCTGAAGGAAAGCTATAAATCTGGTTGTTTACTTAAAATTTTATATTTTAAAATGTTGGCACATGAATAAAAACTTTCAAACATTATTTGGGCCAAACAAAACACACTTATTGACCACATGTGGCCTGACATTTAAGACCAACGTTTTGCAACTTCTGCCAAGGAAATGCTTCATTCCCAACTTTTCTCAGTTCTCTTTTTTCTTTCCCATTCTCGTTGTCACCTTGGTAGTTTGAGACACGTGAGCTTACCTTTGAAGTGATCTGATAACCCCCCAACCTCCTCTCTCTCTCTCCCTTCTGAACCAATCCAACATCACTGCTCCTGTATCAGTTCTCTTAAACCCCATCTTCATCTTAACACTACCCTTCCTTCAAAAACTTCAGTAGATTTATATCTCCTACTAAATAAAGCCTTTAGCCTGACATTCAAATTCTTTAACAATATGAGATTTTTTTTTTTTTAATGGTTTAGCATCCCCACTTCCCAAGGCTAGTAATTCTATAAAACTAAGTCTTCTTGCTCTTTGTCTCCAAAGTTTTGTTCATGCCTTTCTTTCTATTCTTCCTTTACCACTGTATATATATCTTAATTGTCCTTCAAACCTGGGCTCATATTCCGTCTACATTATGAAGTATTCAGAAGCTGTAAGAGCTTCTGTAGACAGAGGAAAAACTGTGTGGCTGAATTGGAAATACTGGCTCCACCTCTTCCTAGTTGTATGGACTATGAAGACAATTTCTTTCAGCTTTAGTTTCCTCATTTGTATGTAAAGTGTACATAACAATACCTATCTTGATGAATATCGTAAACTAGTATTATGCTTACTATTCCCTTATACTCCCATTTCAAAATATTTTTGCCTTTTGCTGAACCTCTAAATATGTGCTATCTACTACATGAGGTATTAGCCACATGTGACTGTTTAAATTTAAATAAACTTTTAAAAATCTAAAATTTTATCCCTCAGTCCCACTAGCCACCTTTCAACTGTTCAGTAGCTACGTATGACTAGTGATTACCTTATCAGGCAGTGCAGAATTATAGAACATTTCTCTCGTTCACAGAAAGTTCTACTGGACAATGCAGCTCTAGGAACTTATTATCACTCATAAAGCACTTAGTGCATATTGCCGTGCATTATCATTATTTGTGTACTATCTTACCTACTAAATTTAAAAATCATATAGTTGGGAATTATGTGATCATGTATTACATATTTGTTATCTCCCACAGTACCTTACATCCAGGAAGTACTTAACAAACATGTAGTGAACGAATAAATGAACAAGTACCTGGTTGGTTTCTATGTTGTTATTGTGGAATGAAAAGAAGCTATTAGATCTGAAAGGGACCATACTGATTAGGTGATTGTTTCCATTCTTGCAGGTACAACAGTACTTGAATATTATGCATTCTTTGTGCTACACATAGAAGTTGTGTATACTTAGCTTAATATAAACTAGCAACATATTTTTCTATCATACATTACAAAGAAATATGCATATGCAACGTTTCCTTTCAGGTGCCCAGTTACAATCAACAGAAATCAATTCTGGCAATTTAGGCAGGAAAGAAAGGTATTTGCTAAGGGATCCTGGATAGGTCATAGAATCTCTAGGAAGGCTGGAGATTCTGGGCTGTAGGTTAGGAGTGATGCCCAAAACCATACTGCAGGTTAATCCTGCTAAACTATCACTGCTACTTGGCACAGACATCACAGCTTGCACCATTGTCAGGACTCATGGCGAATCACTACATGCTGCTACAGGATCACTTCGGGATAATATATTCTGGCCACTACCCTCATTGGAATGAAAGCCTATGGTGTCTCTGCTTCTTTGCTTTATTAGCTTCAGATTCAAAGTTTGGAAAAGTGGTGCGTCAACCATGTGCTTATACCCTAATTGCAAAGCAGACTGGAAAAGTAGCACCTTCCTATTTTAACTTCTATAATTGAAGGATGGGATATTTTTCAAATGTAGAAGGAAGATTTAAATGCTGGTAAGCCAAAAACATTAGCAAATATCCACTTTGTAATATAAAATAATTACCAGTGGTAAGAAAAAAAAAAACTAAGCTCAATATGATTAGCTATTTTTTAATTCTTTTAAATAAGAGTTTGTCATATTGTTTTCCTCTTTGTTCATTGAGCATAAGCAGACAAGAACGGGGGGGAAATCTATAGAAGAAATCTAAGGTAAAGAATATGGCATTCTCAATTTTAACTTTTTCTGCAGATTTGACCACCCAATATCCATGCACTCTCTTGTTTTTTCATATAGAGCATAATAAATTCCCCCTCAGAAGGACAACCTTAAAACCTTAAAATCTTATCCGGCTGGTCGAAATCTAGAATCTTTGAGCAATGTGTAGGGCTCTCATATCTAGATGTGGCTTTTCATGTTATGGTGACCTGCAAGCTGAAAACAAGTTATCTGCCTCCGTTATCTGACTCTGTTAAATCTAATTTAAATGTATGGTAGCCACAGAATAACTGAAAGAAAAATTCCCATTTAGAAAGGAGAGAGTAGGAAACACAAAACAATCAGTCATCTACAGGAGTTATCAATCTCACTTTGTAGGAATTGCAGAGATTGACAGTAGAGTATGTTTCTTAGTTTACTCATCTGACAACCCTGGTTCTATTTTCAGGAAGGTGTTTCTTTGTTGTTTATTCTCTAAGGCCATGAAGGTTTGTACTGAAGAGGTGGCTTCATTGCTGTCACAGCCTGCTTCTTTCTAGTACAGGTTTGGAAACTCCATTGTTATCTTATGGGTTCAACAGAATTTTGTAAGGTAAGCTAGTATTTTTTTTTTCTATACCGGTAGTGCAGAAATTCAGTAGGCTTACAGTCTGTTTGCTTCAAATCAGTTTCAAGTGTGAGTCTCTTGAGCCAAATGCCTCATTAGACACAGGCTTTCAGCCTAAAGATTCCGGTATTTTAGTTTCTATCCTCTGTGCCCTACTCACTTCCTTTGCTTTCAACTTAATGGCAGCCACCTTGATATCATCTGAAAAAAAGGATTTGGGTGGGAAGGCCACCCCTTAGTTCAATTTGGCCAATAGGCTCTCTCCCCTTCATGGCAAGGCCTGTTTTTTATGCATAGTTTTTTTTTCTGGAGATTTATGATAATTTCATATGTTATTCAGTTTCCAAAACTGTGCAGATTATAGGATCTGATTCTTTTTCAACACTATTTATTAAACACCACTACGTGTTGTATACTCTATGGCATAGGGTAATTAGGATTCCAAGTTTGCACCAAAGAACTCTGACCTACAGAAAGATAAGTTACCTGCCCAAAATTTGTAAATAGTCAAATAGGAACTTGAACTCATATCATCTGATTCTAAAATGGCATGTTCATCCAACCATAAAATATTGCCTCAAAATATCTAACTTGAGAGTTATGAAGAGGTTGGTGATATTTCACATCCATTCTTGAGACAGAAACAGGCACAGGTATCAGTGGACTGATGTATGATCAAGTACAGATCTGAAAGTTTAAAAAAAAAAAAGCCAAGGAGTGGAGTAGTGGATATGCAACTCTATCTAAGTAGTTTAACTGTGGATCAGGAATGGATTATTTTCTAATGGGCTTTTACTTGATCCCCCTTAGTGTAGTAATAGCAACATCAGACAAGAAAAACAAGAAAGCACCAAAAAATTACAAATGCCTAAAGAATAACAGTGACAGCTATAATTTCTTATATTTAAATGTGTTAAGAATATCAAAATGATAAGCCTTACTTTTATGGAAAAAAATACAATTATCTTACTGCAGAAGAGTCATAAGCTTTATTTCGTCATAAGGTCTTATTTCTCATTAAAAGTCGGTATTAGCAATTATAGGAACCCATAATGGGAAATGGGTATGCCAGTCCTCTGGCTTGATCCCTCTGTTTTGCAGATGAGGATCAAGACACACAAGAGGTCAAGATCCTTTTCAACTCCACGTGTTGGCAAATCCGCAATTTTTCACGACGTATTCAGTCCTATTGACAGCTATGGTATCGTTTGATGAAATGTCGAATTTTTGGTGTGGGTTGGTCCAAAGTGGCATGCTGAGAGATTGAAATGCATATGTATATTGTAGGGAATAACTGTTTCTAGCACATTTGTTTCCATTTTTATCATAAATACATGTTACCATCATTTCCATGAAGTCAGAATTTAGTGATGAAAGTGACATTTCTCCATTTTTCACGAGAGAACAAAAAACGTGAATGATCTGAGTCTCAACACTACCCATAAAACAATGTATTTTAAGTTTGTTTGGATGTGCAAGGAGAACCTGAGATGAGGTTTCAAGTCACTGATTATTCTGGAATTAGAAATTTGTGTCCAAAATACTAAGTGAAGATGGAAGCCCAGCATGCTTTGAGAAGCAAGCATAGGTTTTGACATTGCCAAAATTTGAGTTCAAATCTCATCTATATTATTAGTCAACTGTGTGAATTGGGCACTTTCCTCATATGGAAAATGATAGTAGTCATCACTGCCATACAATCTTCTTACGAAAACTAGAGATAGGTAGATTTTATATCCAAAGCATCTCCACATAGTTGTAAGTCGTGAAACAATAGCTCTTTCCCTCCTTTGTTCTGAATTGAGTAGTTGAGTTTTTTTCCCAACTTTTATTTTGAAATATTTTAAACATGAAAAAAGGAATAATGCAATGAGCATCCACTACATAGACTGACAGACTTTATTGACTTTATCTTTTCTCTTTCTCGCTCTCTTTTCATTCATACACACACATGCATTCACATACATACACCACATACACGTGGTATGTATTTTTGCCGACCATTTGAGCATAAGGTAAGTTGCAGACATCATGATAAATCATTAAGTACTTTTAGCATATATCTCAAATGTAAAAATATATATATAAGCATAAAATTAACTCAAAAACCCCTTTGTTATCTCATATTCATTCCATATCCAATTTCTTCAGTTCAGTTGTCCCCCAAAAAAATGTTTTTTAAAGCTTTTTGTTGTTTTTCTCCTTAATCCAGGATTCAGTCAAGGTTTGTTCATTGCATTTGGTTGTTATGCATAATCTAAAACAGTACTTTCCCTATTGTTTTTCATGACATTGACTTTTGAAGAATCCAGACAAAACTCTTGTAGAATGTCCAACATTCTGGATTTTTTTTTTATCATTCTATTCCCTGTATTTCCAGTAAACTGGAGGTTAGACCTAGAGATGTGATTACATTAAGTTAAATGTCATAGGTGATATAAACGTTATATAGTCCATCGATAGACACATAATGTCAAGATTTCTTATTCCTAGGCATGCTACATTTCATCATTTGGTTAAGAGGTGACTGCTGGTTTCTCTCTATGGAAAAGATATATTTTTCCCTTTATAATTACTAAGCAATTTCTGGAGTAATACTTTGGTACCACGTGAATATTCTGTTCTCTAAAAATTATCCAATAATTGTAATATCCAGTGCTGACCCTTGCCTGAATCAGTTATTACACTGGGACTGGGAATTTTAATTGAGTTTTTTTGAAACATAATCAAACTTAAAAATACACTTAAAATGTGTATTAAGTCTATGCTTTTACATTATGTCATAGAGTCTGGATTAATGTAGTATTGATAACTTATTTTCTTACATACAGCATTTTCACATACGACATGACATTTTCTACTTTTCTATAGACAAGTATTTTCAATTTATATATTGTTTTTACTGAAAATAAGTGGTTTTATTAATGGATATGTGAATACTATTATGAGTCATCATACTGCATGTTAATTTTATATACAAAGGGCAGACGAAAAGTAGTTAGAAATGTAAAAGAATATCAGGAATTAGAGACATAAAAAATTAGTTTCCAAGAAGAGTGTAAGGAGACATAATGACTAAATGTAATGTGGTATCCTGGATCAGAAAAAGCACTTCAGGTAAAAACTAAGGACATCAGAATAAAGTATAAACTTTAGTCAATAGTCATATATCAATATTAGTTAATTGCCACAAATTTACCCTACCTATGTAAGATGTTAATAATTGGGAAAACTGGATGTGGGGGTGCTAGAATTCTCTGTACTATCTTTGGCAATTTTCCTGTAAATCTAAAACTATTCTAAAATCAAATCTTTATTTAAAATTATTTCAATGTGTTTTAAATGTGAATCTGAATTTTAAGAAAAATGATTAAAATTTCTTTAAGCATGCTTATAAAGCAAAAGCCATGAAAACAGTTATAAAATAGAATATCAAATTCAGAGTTTTTAACAGAGCTGTATTCAAAATGGCCAATTTTTAAATGATGTTGAAAGCAAAAAATAGACAAATTTAAAACTTTATTTACAAGAAAATGGAATACTGTCTGTTGTATGTATCTGTCAGAATAGGTTAGGTTGTAGTAACAAACAACTAAAAATATTAATGGCTTAACACAAAAAATTTATGTCTCACTCCCGCTACTTGTCCATTGAGAGTCCTGTGTGTGGCTGTACTCAGGCTGATGGAAGGAGACCTAGTGAGTCATACATACATCAACTGCTAAATCTTCTGCCCTGAAGTTACATGGGTTAGTTTTGCTCACATTTCATTGGACAAACAAGTCACATGACCACACCTAACTTCAGAGGTGGGAATAAAGTGAATATACATGAATAGCCCTAACATCTACCATAGTCATGGCCCCTTCTTGAATCTCACCATGCTGTAGCTATTAGATATATAACTTTTATAATATTAAATAGTTGTGACAAAGCTTTTGGCATGAATGGATTCATGTTAAAGTCTGAAACAATTTTGAGTGTCAGTTGTTAATTTTTAATTTCAATTTTATTTTAATTGTAAATGCAGAGCCTGGATTAGCCCAAACGGAATTGTTGGCTATTTGTCTTTATTTTGTTTAGACTTTTAGAGATTTAAATTATATTTATGATAGTAGCAAGACCTGAGAAACATAAGCGTATGAGCTTTTACATGCAGTCAGAGTAATCCATGACAGTGTCCCCATATTGAGGTCTTGCAGGACCAAATAAATAAATAAATCAACATCTTTCATATCTTGATATAAAATCTGCTGATGGGAGGGAAGTTATAAAATCTGCCAATGGGCACTATTTACAATAACAAATACTTGGAACTAACCCAAATGCCCATCAATGATAGACTGGATAAAGAAAATGTGGCACATATACACGAATACTATGCAGCCATAAAAAAGAATGAGTTCATGTCCTTTGCAGGGACATGGATGAAGCTGGAAACCATCATTCTCAGCAAACTAACACAGGAACAGAAAACCAAACACCACATGTTCTCACTCATAAGTGGGAGTTGAACAATGAAAACACACGGACACAGGGAGGGGAACATCACACACTGGGGCCTGCTGAGGGGTAGGGGGCAAGGGAAGGGAGAGCATTAAGACAAATACCTAATACATGTGGGGCTTAAAACCTAGATGATGGGTGGATAGGTGCAGCAAAGCACCATGGCACATGTATACCTATGTAACAAACCTGTATGTTCTGCACATGTATCCCAGAACTTAAAGTAAAATTAAAAAAAAAAAAAAATCTGCTGATGGGAGAGAAGTCATGTCCATAGAGTCTACCACAGAGGTTGATGAGGGTGCTGGAGACAATTGTTATATTTAAATTTTAGGAATTAAAGGAGCAAGGTGGAAGAGAGTAAAAGTAGAATTTACAATTGTTGATTCTTAAAGATGAAAAAGCCTTCTACCAAAGACAAACTAGCCATTCAGGACCTCAACTTTCTCATTGCTGCAGTAAGGGAGTGCATAAACTACATAGAAATACTGGATACCCAAGATTGCTTCCTAAAATCTGTGAGTCAATAATTTTAGAAATTCTCATTGTAATGCATTTTTAATATGCTTTAAATGTAACACAAATGGTTTTCTAAATTATACTCACTCTGAGAAATGGTAATTTTGAATAAAATGCAAAAATAGCAACTTGTTAAAGCATATAAATTGTGGTCTAAACTAAAATGTAAAGTCAGTTTTCATAATCTGCCAACTATTCTTCATCCTGTTTCCATAAGTCATTTTGCATATTGACATTGAGAAAACCCTGAATCCAAAGTAAGTTTGTCTGCAGTAGATGAGACCTTGCAGGTGGAAGCAACCAGGAATGGGTTATGTGAACCCAAGATTTGAAAGGAGGTCACCATGACATTAAGTTTGACAATGCATTGTAAGCCCTGCCTTAGGTGGGGCTTAGAATAGTTTCCAAGTCAGTAGCAGAAAGGATCTTTTGGTTTTTGTTGTCAAGTAACCCAAAAGGTTTTCTGGTTTTCAGATATTATTAGGGGAAACTGACCCTTTGGTCTTTTGTTTAATCAAATGGCTTTACTGAGGGTGCCAGGTAAATGAGTCATCAGACTAAGCAGGGCAGAATAACGAGGACACCTCCTGTGTTCTTCCTTCTGCCTGTGATGTTTTGCAGTTCAAGAACTTGATTTTTACCTGCAGGCATCTTCTCCAAATGTACACCTAATACCAAAATGAGTGATTTAAGGGCTCAACGACAACACCATCTGGGCCTTACCTGAGTATTTTTTTGATGTCTCAATACACACACACACACACACACACACATTATACATATATGTTTATGTATGCATGTGTATATTTATATGTATGTGTATACTTTTTTAAATGTACACTTTTTAAAATAATGGCTAAGTTTTTACAGTTTTGATGGTCCACCCCTAAGTCATAACAGGATATTTTAATAAGTCTCCTCATGTAAAAAACTTATCTACAAAGGACTCAGAACTTACTGTATTAGTTTTATATCACAGTATAACAATTATCACAAATTTAACAGCTGAAAACAACACCCATTTATTAATTCACAGTTCTATAGGTCACAAGTCTGGCACGTTTGGCTGGGTGTTCTCTCTAGAGCATCACATGGCTGAAATGAAGATGTTTCCTGGGCTGAGTTCTTGTCTGGAGGTTCTAGGGGAGAAAATCACCTTTCAAGGCCCTTTCGGTAGTGGACAGAATCCAATTCCTTACAGTTGCAGGCCTGAAGTCCCCATTTTCTTGCTGTCAGCCAGGCATCACTCTCAGCAGCTAGAGGCTGCTCTCACATCCTTTCCATGTGGCCCCTTCCCTCTTCAGGCAGAGAGAAGTATATTGAATTTTCTTGTGTTTCACATCTCTGTGATTTCCTTTTCTGGAACCAGTCAGAGAAAGCACTCTGCTTTGAAAGGGCTGGTGTGGTTCAGTTACGCCCATTCAGATAAGCACCCTATCTTTAGGTCAACTGATTAGTAACTTTAATTACATCTGCAAAATCCCTTTTACCATGTAAAGTAACATAATCATGGGTGTCATCTTAGAATTCTCCCTACCACATTTTCTTTATATAGACCTTCACTGTTATGTAGATTCAGTTTTTAAGTTGAATAATGTGACAAATCATTTGGAACATTAAATGTGAATCATGGTAATGAATGACATTCAAGTTAAATTAGTTTTATTGTAAATGTAGCTAAAGATTTTGTGGTGCTGAAAAATAAATTACTTTTAAAATAAGCCTATAAATGTATTTGATAATGGAACATTGAAAAAGACATGTATTAAAGAGCTACTATAAATGTTCAGAATATTAGCTGGATTTATTTGATTATGTCAGATGATAGTGACTAGCGTATCTCCCCAATGTATGCTGTTAATCATGGTCTTGGTTATGCATTAATACACAAACTCATAGACATTAGAACTCAAAGATACCAGATATCATCTGCCCTCCTCCCCCTCCATTTTTCATAAATGAGGAGCCAGAGACACAGAGAGGAGATATGACTCAGAGAGGACAATAGATAGAGCTCACAAGTTAGTGGTAGAGTCAGGCCTAGAATACATAGTTTCAAATTCCGTGTCTGGTAATAATAACAGTACAACTAATTGAAGCTTTTCTATGCATCAGGCGCTATCCTAAGTGCTTTAAATGCATTGTTTTCCTTAATACAAAAATTCCTACCTTATTCCTAATGAGGTAGGCTTATTATTGCTGTCATTTCAGTTTGAGGAAACTGAGTCACAGATAGGGTATGTAACTTCCTCAGTGTCACCCACCTTGTAAATGGTAGAGTGGAGACTAAAAGAGAAGGAGTTTGATCCCAGGGCCTGACTCCTTCACTGTGCTCTGCTTTTTCCACCCCACTAAGCTGCTTCTAATAGCGCCTTCCATATGCAGTTACAGCATTAGCACAGTAAAATCTCCATAGACAGCTGCACAAGCTCCCCATTTAGTTATATTCTGACAATGAAGTACTGAATAGCAGAAAATGTGGAGTCTGGGAACTGTCTACAAATGCTGGTTCTGTCACTTACTATGTTGCTTCAGGGAATTATGTAAACTTCTGGGGCCCTTAGATGCTATATCTGTAAAATTGGGATTTTTAGCATTGTTACAAAGGGGATACATGTAAGAAGCAACCTGTAAACAAAATAATTACATGCTTATCATATTATTCTTTGACAAATGGTGCTGGTCCTCATAACCCTATAATGGCAGATTTTCAAGTCGCTTTAGCTGTGGTAGAGTCAGACCTTAAATTAAAAACTTTAGATCTTTGACATTGCAGAGGCTGTGTTCTGAGATCTTTAAGAATCTCATTTCCTTTCTAAGTCATATGTTTCTTGTACGTATCCTCATTCCACATGCTCAAATGTCACTGAAGTTTTATGTCTCACTTGATGGCAGTTTTTTCACAAGGGCACTGTTCACAGGAAATGAACATTAAAGCTACATGGAGAGACACAGTTGTACAAAATTGTATTACCTCTTGCTTGGGGTTTTTGTTTGTTTGTTTGTTTGTTTGTTTGTTTTTGAGACAGAGTCTTGCTCTGTCACCCAGGATGGAGTGCAGTGGTGCAATTTCGGCTTACTGCAACCTCTGCCTGCTGAGTTCAAGTGATTCTCCAGCCTCAGCCTCCCAAGTAGCTGGGATTACAGGTATGGGCCACTACGCCCAGCTAATTTTTGTATTTTTAGTGGAGTCAGGTTCACCATGGTGGTCAGGCTGGTCTCAAACTCCTGGCCTCAAGTGATCTGCCTGACTTAGCCTCCCAAAGTGCTGGGATTACAGGTGTGAGCCATCGTGCCCAGCCTACTTTTTGATATAGTTATTTGAGGACCACTCAAATGAAGTCATAAATATTAACTTCATGAATATCAGGATGTGCTCTGCATTCTCATTCTTTCATTTCTCCTTAACATTCTCCCTCATTTTTAAAAACATATATGTGAAGTTTTGGGTTGGGGGTGGGGGCTTGGTTGTTGTTTTGTTTTGTTTTTTCCTACACCATTTGAAAGTAAATTGCCGAATATATAACATTTCAGGTCTAAATACTTTAGCATGTATCTCCTAATAAGAAAAGTCTTTATAATGCATGTCATTATTCACCTTAAAAAATAACAATTTTCTAATCTCATCTAATGTCAAATGCATATTCAACTTTTCCTTAACTTGTCCTAAAATTACTTTTATACTGTTTTGCATAAGAGTTTCTTGTTTTGCTTTCCCAAACAAGAAGTTTGAGTACACTTGTAGCATTTGATGGTTAAATTTCTTTGATATATTTTAATCCAGAATAATTCCCTTACCTTATTTCTTTGTTTGTTTTCATGTATTAACTTCTTTTAAGACACTAGGCCAACTTTCTTGAACAATAGTCCATGTTCTGGATTTCTCTGATTGTTTTGTGTATGTGTGTCTATCATATATCTTGTTACTCTATCACCTGTTTTTGAAAACTTGAAGTTGGCACCAAAGATCTGATTAGAAACAGATTGAATGTTTTTGTCTAGAACAATTTGACAAGTGATGCTTTGTATTTTATATCTGGAGGTGCATATGATTGTCCCCTCTTAGTGCTACTAAGTTTGATCACTTGATTAAGATGGTGGCAGCCTGGTCTCCCAGTGTTAAAGTACTTTTTTTTCCTTTAACAATTAGAATGATTTATGGAACAATTATTTGGCTCATATGAGTATCCTTTCTACAACCTTTCATCTAATAATGTTAGCCTCCATTGATGAGCCTTGCTTATATCATTTATTCCAAATGGAGGTTGCAAATTGTTAAATTTTAAATTTTATGTAAAATGTAATGCTTTTACATTTACTAATATTCTGCTGTAAAGAAGATCTTTCCCTCATTAGTAGGGGATGTTTTGTATCTTGTTACAGTTCATATCAGTACAACATGTTTACTATCAATTATCTAAAATATCAGCCTTAGATTGTGGAACTGAGTTATAGATCAGTCATAATTTATATTTCATTTATACTCTTTAAAGCATTTTGGTGTACATTAATGTTGGAAGTAGAAAATGGATGAAATTTAAAGCAGTGTTTCAAAATGGTAAGTACTTGTAAGAGACTTGGTGAAAAGAGATTTCGACAAATCGCTGGCAATATCAGCAAATATTTATAGACCTAAAAATAACTTACTGCTGGGCACGGTAGCTCATGCCTTTAATCCCAGCACTTTGGGAGGCTGAGGTGGGCGGATCAGAAGGTCAGGAGTTCAAGACCAGCCTGGCCAACATAGTGAAACCCCATCTCTACTAAAAATACAAAAAATTAGAAGGGCATGGTGGTGGTCACCTGTAATCCCAGCTACTTGGGAGGCTGAGGCAGGAGAATCACTTGAACCCAGCAGGCGGAGGTTGCAGTGAGCGGAGACTGTGCCACTGCACTTCAGCCTGGGCAGCAGTGCAAGACTGTCTCAAGAAAAAAAGAACTGATTAATACCAGGCACTAAAAGAGCTAACCATATGGTTGTATCCCAAAAAGCTATCAATATGCACAGTGTGGATAAATAGTTAAGTCTGACAAGAAGTAATCAAGTACAAATCATTTGGACTATCACCCTCTTGCTCGAGCTTTGGTAGCCTCTCAACTTCATATCTCAACACTCATAGCTTTTGTAATTTGGGCTCAGTTTTTTGTGGAACCCACTCCCCCATTACTTTACATGTGCTTTGGTCATTGCACCTCCCTTAAATGCACATGGTCATCCCTATCTTTGCACCTTTGCCCATGCTGTTTCCCTTGCTTACGAAGCTCTCTTCTCACCTCTCATTAAGTCCCAATCTGCCTATTTTTCATGCCCAGCTCAAATCTCACACCCTCTATGACATACCTTCTTCCCTGACCTCTCCAGATAGTACTTCCTATCTGTGTCACATCTGTAGTATTTGACTCAGTTTCCTGTTTGGTCTTCTAATTGGTTTCTATTAGTAAATCACATCACCAAACTATTAAAGATCCTTGAGGACATGACTATCCGCGAACAAAAATTAAAAATCTCTTTTCACATTATTTTGGTGAGTTTTTGCATTGCCCTTGGAATATCTTTCTGAAAGTTACCAATAGATATGAAACTGTTGGCAAACTAGGCTCTCTCCTTTGTGTAGATTCTTTTTCCTTCTAATATCTATCACCCTACAAAAACAGACTTTCCTGTAAAAGTTAAGACTGGAATTTGAGGATTACTCACCATCTGTTTCTTTGTAAATTGTGTGAAGGCCTGGTTCTTTTACTATGATTAAAAGAAAGGGAAAAATATGGTGAGCAGAAATTAATCTGCCATTTAAATATTACAATGAAAACAAAAGATAGGCATAAATTAACCTGGCATTTAAGTATTACAATGAAAATTAGGCTTATTTTTTTCCCTTAGGTTGAATCTTTTTGTTTCTTGTATTAACAATTTGCACACTGTTTTAAATGGAAATAAAACAATGGTGTTTTGTGCTTCTTGCAGATTTTTTAGAAAATCTTCATCCCACTCAACATGACATTGTTTAAAATTGTTTTAAATACCTTTTCTTTCTGTCTCCTTAACAAGAGCACTTTGTATTTACACAGTTCTCTGCATCTGATGATCTCAGAGCCTTGACTGATATTTCTTACCAGATAGTGATGACAAAACTGTTACACTTTTTGTTTCTATCTCTGCAGAAGCAGGAGGTAAAAAACTAAGGAGCACTGTCCAAAGAAGTACGGAAACAGGCCTGGCCGTGGAAATGAGGAACTGGATGACTCGACAAGCAAGCCGAGAGTCTACAGATGGTAGCATGAACAGCTACAGCTCAGAAGGAAAGTGAGTGAGGCTGCATATGATGTGTGTCTCGTCCGTGCCTCACCTATCTCACTCTATATGCTTTCACACAGAACATAACAGCATAACTCTCATGCTCTTCAGAACCACTTTAATTTTCACTGGCTGATTTCCTGTGAAGAGAACTTTGCTTATCTGCCACTGAGCAATGTGACATATCTGGCTTTTTATATCAAGTGAAATAGGTTTGGGGATAAAGTGTTTTGCCTTAATCGCAAGTTGCTAAAATGTGACTCTTACAATGCAATGCAAATAAAATATTTTGCCCTAGCTTGAAATAATATATAAAAGCCCAAAAATAATAAGCATGCATGCCACACCATGTGAACAATGCTAGTTTTAAGAATCTCCATCCTGAGAATTATTGTTAAAAAATATGGAATGCTGGCGTGTACTTAGTTCCATGTTGTAACAAACAACTATAATTATTTAATTATATTAAATATAACAGCCAAAAAAAATGCCATCAAAAAAGTTGGGGAGCCTTTTACATAGTTATCAAGTAGCTTTCCTTTGAATCAACTGTCTCAGATATTTTTAAAGCATTTGTAGCTTGTGTAGTTCTGTCACCAACAAATTAATAGTACTTAGCAACTAAAGATCTGGAAGTGGGGCTGTAAAGGACATTAATAAAGGAAAATGGGGTTTACTGGCCTCACTGTCATCACCGTGTAAGTATTAGATGTTTAGATAACCTATGTGTGGCCAGTTTACAGATGTGAGGCCGTAGGAGCTGTTGGCACAGCATGAATGGTATGTCTCAGGATAATTTGTCTAGCACAACAACATAAATACAAGAGATATAACTGGTTTCTATACATTTGTAAGTAGGCTTATATGGGATACTTATAGAAACAAACTAAAACATTTGTATTAACTAAATATTTGAGAGTTGAGGTCGGGGGGAGAAATAGATTCACTATTCATTAAGGAAGTCTAAAAAGAGAGGGAAAATCAACTGAAAAGTGAATGTGCACTGAGCACTAATCATTGCAAAGAACTACATTAGATACTGTTAGGGACATAAAAATGTTTACACTATAGCCCCTGCTCCAGATGTTTATAGTCTTATTGGAAAAAGAGGATGAATACCCATAAATTCATTCAGCAAATATTACCATACTTTCCAGTGGGCCAGTCACTGTGCTGTACGTTGGGGATATAAGTCATAGGAGGGAGGGAGTAAATCTCCATGGCTGAGATTATGGGCTTTGCAGTCATATAGGCCTGGTTCTCTCATCTGGGTCTTTTCTTTTCTTTTTTTTTTTGTTTTGTTTTGTTTTCTTTTCTTTTGATTCCTTTTCTTTTGTTTCCTTTCCTTTCCTTCTATAGAACTTACGATATTCCAGGCATGGTTCTAGGTGATAGAGATACAGCAGTGAACAAAGCAGACCCCATCTCCCCAAAAATAAAATACTCTCATCACATTTACACTCTAATAGAGAAGACAAACAATAAGAAAAATTGTTAAAATGTATATAAAAGAAAAACTAGTAAAATATATAGTAGATTAGATAGCATACGTGCTAAGGAGAAAAATACAGCAAGGAAGAGAGATGATCGAGAGGGTGGAGGTAAGATTTGACACAGGATAGACGGGGAAAGGAGATATTCGAGTGAAGATCTGAAGGAATTTAGTAAGCAGAGGGATATCTGAAGGAAGAACATTCTAGGATGAAGATTGCTTCAGAGGCCTTGAGGCAGGAGCTGGCCTGGTGTCAGCAGTGAGGAGGGCAGCACTGGGGAGGAAGGGTGAGAGCAGTAACGGATGAGGAATTAGTAGGGCATGTGGCAGGGGTGGGGACAGCTTATATAGATTTTATGTATTGTAAGGACTTTGCTTTTACTGAGTGGGATGAGAAGATGTTGGATGGTTTTGAGCAGAGGAGTGACAGGATCTGACTTCCATTTTTGGCAGATCTGTCTGAGTGCTGAGGGGGCAAGGGGCCAGGACAGCAAGGGCAGCAACAGGGAGAGCATTCACAAGGCTGCTACAGGAATACAGAAGCTAGGGAATGGTGGCTTGGACCAGAGTGTAGCGTTAGTGAGGTCAGATTCTGAATGTATTTTGACAGTAGAGCAAGTAAGATTTATTGATGCATTTGATGTGGGTAATGACAGAAAAGAAAGTATATTTGTTTGCCAGGGCTACCATAATAAAATACCACAGGCTGGGTGGCTTAAAAAACAGGAATCTATTTTCTCACAGATCAGTAGGCTAGAAGTCCAAGATCAAGGTGTCTGCAGGTTTGAGTTCTCCTGAGGCTTTTCTCCTTGGCTTGCAGATGGCCACCTTCTTGTGATGTCTTCTCACAGCATTTTCTCTGTGCTTACCTACTCCTGGTGTCTCTTCCTCTTCTTATAAGGACATGGGTCATATTGGATTAGGGCTCCATGCAAATGACCTCATTTAACCTTCTCTCTTTAAAGGGCCTATGGCCAAATACAGACATATTGAACTTTAGGGCTTCAACATAAGAATTTTGGGGTGACACGATTCAGTCCATAACAGAGAGGAAGGAAGAAAGATGGCTCCAAGGTTGATCAGTTGGAAGAATGAAGAATGAAGTTACCATTTATCAAGATGGAAATCTTTTGACATGACCAGAGTTTGGATTGTTTGTTTGTGTGTTTGCAGCAGGGGGACAGGAGCATGGGGAGAGTCAGTTTTAGACAATTTGAGTTTCAGGTGCCTATTACATATCCAAGCAGATATGTAGACTAAGCAATTGGAACATAGGTCTGTGACCCAAGGGAGAGATCCAAGCTGGAGATGCCAATCTAGACAATAGCAGCATAGATGGCATTTAAAACCATGAGACTGGATGAGATTATCAAGGGAATTCAGACATAGAAAAAAGATAAAAGGTCAAAGGATCGAGCTCAAGTGTTTAGTGGCAGAACTAGCAGAGGAGGTTAAGGCTGAGTGGCAGAAGGGAAAAGTGGGAAACCAGGAGACTGGAGTGTGCAGAAAGCAGTGGGAGACGGTGCTTCAAGGAAGAGGGGGCAAGGCCAATTGTGTCAAATGATCAGAGAATTTTAGTGGAGTGGCAACAATGAAAACATGATTAGACTTTCAAGAGAGAATGAGAGGAAAGAAATCGAAGATAGCACATAGAGACAATTATTTCAAGGAGAGAAATGGGGTAGTAACTGGAGAGGGAAATGGGGTCAGGAAAGGGATTTTTTTTATATGGTGGAAGAAATAACAGCATATTTGTATGCAGATGGGAATGATCCAGAAACATTTCTTCCTGTATGAAATAGGAGAAATAATAGAATCTATCATAATGCAGCTAAGAGGATTAAATATGATAAAGCCTGGATGGAGTAAGTGCTCAATATGTGCTGAGTGTTACTCATAGAAATCACAGTCTGCCTTTGAGACCAAGGAATAGAAAGACTCACCAGCAGAAGCCTGCAGTGCAGTGTGACAGGTGCTTCTGGTGTCATAATTGGGCTGCTGAGAATATGAAGGAAGAGCCCTGGGAGGTAGAACTGGGTATTTGGATCCAGTAAATATAAGTGGCAAAATAATAGGACTAGTCTTGCCACAATAATGAGGCTAGAATGAAACCAAGCTTACCTGAAAATAAATAGGGGTTGGGGATTTAATCTCATATGTTATTTTGCTTTCAGTCTGATTTTCCCTGGTGTCCGCTTGGCCTCTGATAGCCAGTTCAGTGATTTCCTGGATGGCCTTGGCCCTGCTCAGCTAGTGGGACGCCAGACTCTGGCAACACCTGCAATGGGTAAGAATTTCTGCCACATGATTTCACTATTTTGTTTTAGATTGTTGAAAATGAAATTCTCTAAATTTCATAGAATCTTCTCTCTCTCTCTCTCCCTCCCTCTCTCTCTCTCCCTCTATTTTTTTTTTTTTTTTTCAGACAGAGTTTCACTCTGTTGCCCAGGCTGAAGTGCACTGGCATGATTATGGTTCACTGCAGCCTCGAACACCTTGGTTCAAGAAATCCTCCCACCTCATCTTCCCAAGTAGCTGGGACTACAGGCACACGCCACCATACCCAGCAAATATTTTGACTTTTTTTTTTGTAGAGACAGGGCCTCACTGTGCTGACCAAGCTGGTCTCAAACTCCTGGCCTCAAGCAATCCTCCTGCCTCCACCTCCCAAAGTGCTGGGATTACAGGCATGAGCCACTGGGCTAGGCCCAATGGAATCTTTAACAATATTATCAGAAGGAATCAAGACATTAGATTTTAAGAATAAAAAATATTTAACCATTATTTATTTTTTAATTTTAATTCTTTTTAAAGGAAGATATTATTGATAGAATTTTAAGTATATTTGAATTTACGAAAATATATGGGAAATGATGAAACTATGTTAAACCAAGGTCTTTGACTCTGTTTTCCTTAGTTCATTTGTATATTAAAGCACATTTGTTTCTTCCTCCTTCCATTAGGTGACATTCAGGTAGGAATGATGGACAAAAAGGGACAGTTGGAGGTAGAAATCATCCGGGCCCGTGGCCTTGTTGTAAAACCAGGTTCCAAGACACTGCCAGGTAAAAACAAAAGAGATTTTTCTATTATTGTCCATAATCCATATTGTTTCAATTTAGAGACCTTTTGATTGGTTTAGACCTTTGATTTAATTAATCAAGGTTACTAATGGGTGGTCCATTATGACTGGTTTGGTGCTGGAGTCATTTGTGTGTTTATCCTGAATGAGTGTTCAGTGAGGATGATCCGGTGGGGATGATGTAGGTTGTTAAATAAGTACATACATAGTAGAAACCACTGCAAAATAAAAACCACCCCACTTAGATCATTCATTTTGTCACACCATGTACACAAGGAGTTCTTTTTTCTTATTAGTCTTTTGTGTTATTTTTCAGTTTCTCTAGAGCTTCAAAATTCTCCTCAGGAATCCATAAGTCTCTGGAATTAGAACAAAAAATAGATACAGGCTCCAAGAGTAGCATAAGCTATGTATGCTGGATATTCTAATTATAAGACTTTTACTTCCTATAATCTGAGGAAAGAGAGGCACTATTATAACTTTTTATGCTACATATTTCAAACTGAAATGTCGTTTTAATCTAAGGTGCTTGAAGCCATGGAAGGTGCCACAGTGCTCCAAATACATTGTGTAGAGATTGTTTGATAAGATGTATAAAACAATTCCTGAGGATTCTGAAACTTGATTTCTAGCCTCAGCATCTCTACTGATTGACTTGTAATTTTGACTCTCAACTTTTCTGTTTCTAGCTTCAGCATCTCTACTGATTGACTTGTAACTTTGACTCTTAACTTTTCTATCGTTGCAGAAATTTTTAATTATAATATATAATCTGTTGTATAACCTTGCACTGGTGATTAAGACAGTTGTGTTTATATGTCTTAGAGCTAGTCAACTCACTCTGCTATAAAAAATTCATGATTTGTACATGCATGAAAATGGTTTTTATGAAGTGTCTGTTGGATAAATTTTAAGCCATAGATTTTCTAATTAGTTGCCTCTTAGCTAATTTGATCAATATCACATGAAATTCCACTACTGTTATACCCACACCACCACCAATAAATAAATACTTTTGAGTGATAATCACTGTTTGTGGGGATGAGTGAATGAAACAATATAGCTTCAAGCATGTTAAATAGATTTAAGTATTGATAAATTAAAGACTGAATAGGACATCTCTCAGGACTGGAAGCATTTCACTTTATTTAATGCAGTGTGTAAACCTATATAACCAGTTGATGAAAAAAATAATAATAAACTCAGAGGCTATGTCAGCATCCCCTAAAACTCTCTGAAAGACACAGTTATCCACTGTTTATCTAATGATTTTGACAGAATGTGGCTAGGCCAGTAGCATGATTGCTAGCTCTTTCAGCCAAAGATTAAACTGGTAAATGTCACCGTGAGTTGGCCATTTCATGTCCATAGTTTATTGCTTATTCTCCTCTGTGTTTTCTTTCCCAAGCACCATATGTAAAGGTGTATCTGTTAGATAATGGAGTCTGCATAGCCAAAAAGAAAACAAAAGTGGCAAGAAAAACGCTGGAACCCCTTTACCAGCAGCTATTATCTTTCGAAGAGAGTCCACAAGGAAAAGTTTTACAGGTATCTACTTAATTGTTTATCCCTTACCTAAGAAAGTATTTTTCATGGAGTCAGACATTATACCCCAAACCTTTTCTGTTGTATTCTTTTATGTTCCTCACAACTGAAATTCTTTGGAAACTTTTCAAAGCAGTGGCCAGTGCTATAAAGCAATATACGTTGTCATTTTCTTTAAAGTGATTTACAGACATGCAAATCCCCACCACACATAAATTCCAGTCTCTCTGGATTTCTTATGACCTTAATGCTTCAGTACAATTTCCCCATTGTACCTTTAGATTCCACTAAAGACAGCTATTCTATTATACAGATTTTAACTTGATCGTTGATGTCAGAAAATTAACTGAGTGTACTTTAGATTTTAATATATTTCACAAGTTTTTCTATGTACACAGTTACACTGACATCACTCTACTTTTTATTTTGCCAACAGATCATCGTCTGGGGAGATTATGGCCGCATGGATCACAAATCTTTTATGGGAGTGGCCCAGATACTTTTAGATGAACTAGAGCTATCCAATATGGTGATCGGATGGTTCAAACTTTTCCCTCCTTCCTCCCTAGTAGATCCGACCTTGGCCCCTCTGACAAGAAGAGCTTCCCAATCATCTCTGGAAAGTTCAACTGGACCTTCTTACTCTCGTTCATAGCAGCTGTAAAAAACTGTTGTCACAGCAACCAGCGTTACAAAAAAAAAAAAAAAAAAAAAAATCACAGGTTGCAAACCCTGGTAACACTGCATGCTTAATGTTGTGTCTTCTGAGCCTGTTTCTAGGGATACAAAGCGATCCTGTGTTCTCAGAGGAAGTTGCACACATTGTGCCCTAAAGAAGGCCCTCAGGTGAAAGAGCAGAGCTGTGAAGAACTATCAGGTTTGAAATTCAATGACACTCGAGTTCTGGTCCAATCTGAAGCCATGGATTAATCTCAAAGAATCAGTCAGTTTCATGCAACAGAAGCCCTTTTCAATGGCACCTTTATATTTTTATCGTTCCTTTTTCTTCATTTATCTAACCCCAAAGCCCTGATATGCCACAGAAATGGAGCTATACAGCCATGAAGTGGTGTTACAGGTGAGGAGTGAAATCCTAGGAAGCATCAGGTGAAAAGCAGGAGACCAAAGAAGTGGTCAGGAACAATCATCAGCCCTCCTCTGGGCGGGGATCAGAGCAGTCAGTCCAGCAGGAAGAGTGGCAGACTCTGTAGCTCCATGGGCACGTCATTTACTAATGCCAAGATGTGTTGAACTCTGAAAAACAAAATTCTGTGGCTGCACTGTACTGAATGAAATTAAAGAAACTTTTTTTGCATGGACACAGATTAGCTGAATACTTAAATTATTTTCTTGGGGCTGCAACTTGCAAAAAAAAAAAAAGAATAAAAATCAGCCATTTTCAACAATTTATATTATTTTTAAAAATAAATTTCACTAGTGCATGGTTTTAAAAAGGAGAGAGAATGCAACAGGGTGATACAAAGATACACCATGTTTATTCTTTAATCATAGTCTGTGTTTTGGCAGACATTACAAATGGAAATACTTTCTAGAAGATACTTAAAATTCTCTTTATGTGACAAATAAGTATAATATATTCAATTTATTTCCATGTTAAATATACAAATCTTATGAAGTTCAATATGTGCAAATTTTTCACATCTTTCTCCTTCTCTCACTTTTCCTCTTCTCCCTCTTTTAAACTTTTCTTTCTCCCGCCAGAGTGAACCTTATACTAAAAAATTACAAGTTTTGATCTGATCCTCTCTTATACCCCATGTTTGATTCAGAGCTGTAGATGCCTCTGAATTTGTGAATTTCTCAAGGGAAAAATAACTTTAAGAGCTTTCTTTATTTCAAGCATGTTGAAAAGGATTTTGCAACATGACTTGGGAGTACATTAAAGTAAGTCAGCATGTATTTGACAAAGAAGATATTTGAACTTTTGCAGTTTATTGTACAGTGCATGGTAATTTTTTTTGCCTTTAAAATTCAGTTTACAGGAAAATTCTAAAATCATGTTGCCATTGTGATGTCCAATAAATTTGTTTTTAGCACCAGCATTATTCATACAGGGGTTATTAAAGTATTATTTGTGGAAGGTCTTAGGTTTTGTTTGTTTGTTAATCAGTTAAAGCAATTTCTTTAGCCAGTTTCCATTTACTATGTGAATAGAAGCACTGCTAAAAATTGGGAACCCTGAAACACAGGGCTATTTATTAATTCATTTTTCTGTAGTAAAATTCAATTTTTCACAAATTATATTTCTAAAGAAATATAGTAAACATAAATTTGCAACAATTTTAAAGCTCCAATTTTTAGGTGACTCAAAGAAAGTCATTATGCCTATTAATAGTTATTTGATGCCATCACCAAAAGTCTATGTGAAAATCTCCTAAAGTCAAAACCCCTGCCTTTGGTTTTACAGACAGTTATTACCATTGGGTGGTGCTGCAAGGTCAAAATTCTCCTAAGTTCCCCTATTTAGAGGAAAAGTCACTGGTTATTGTAATAAACCACCCATAGTTCTTTATGTACATTTTGATAACACATTATTATAGCTTGATTTTAATTTTTTGCATTAATTTTTGAAATCCACATACATCTCATTTGTTTAAATTAAGGCCATGCACAAGTATTTTTTTTAATTCAGTGCTGACCATTAAAAACTATCATGCTTGATACAGTGCAAAAGTTAAAATGAGTATCACTAAAAATGCCTTCTCTTTATGTGGTGCAATATGAAATACACCAAGACTGTGTCTTGACATTCTGATAGACCCAGGTAAAGTTGTTAAAAGAACGAATAAAACTTTATTAAAGTAATTTAGACACCTGTGTACCAGCAACAATTGATTCAATAGACCTATAGTGTCTATACTATCCCTTAGAAAAAAGGTTTATGATTTTCCTGATACTAAGATGCAGTCACATAATCTTTTGTGCATATTCCTATACAAATTATTTCTAATTTTAATAAGAAGGACGTGACTATGGAATATTTGTACATACTTGTCATTATGCAGTATTTATTTAAAAGTTGGTGGTTTTTTTTTAATTTTCACATCTGCACCTCGACTTGTGGTTTAGTCATGTTAACTAGTACTATGCCAGTGACCGTTGCTGCCCTGTACATAGTATGTTTGAAACGTAAAGGGAATTCCAGTTGGGAAAAAAGGGCAGATTAGTCCTGTAATGAACACCAACTAATGTAAATCAATCATTCTGGTGATGGTATTTAACACTTTAAATAAAACATTTTCTTTACAGACGTCTGCAGTGCTTTCTCTGACTTTTCTCCCCATACAGCCCTGAGCCTGCTGCAGCTCATTCCCTGAACTCATGTATCATTTAAAGAACGAAATCACCGTCTCCTACTTCTCAATAACATAAGTGGACTGCTGGTCTTAGCAGCAGCCCTCAGTAGAGCATTTCTTTAAAACGCCAAAGGATTTCTGCTCACGCTATTAAAAGTTGCTGTTTTTTAAAAGGTTGTTATTTTGGATTGAGTTGCTTTCTGATTAAATGACTCAGCAACTCACAGATTTTATGAGTGAAATTTTTAATTTAGTCATGGCCTTCACTGACAGCATAGTCACAAATACTCAAGCACAGGCTCTGCTAGCCCCTGGGTGAAGACGGGGAAGGCATAACTGGCTTTATGCAGCATATGTGTTTCTGCTAAAGTGTCAGTTTTGCTTTGTGGGGAGTGGAGGGTGTGTTTTCGGGATGGGGAGATGTGTGGTAACCTGACACGTAACAGCCTGTCCGGAGACTGGCTTCTACGTGTGGATATGAATGGGTGAGAGGATTTCTCCATATCCTTCTGGGGCAATTCCTCAACTGGGACAAGGAAACCCTGTGGAGTTCTCATGGGAGTCTGCTTCAGGTTCGAAATTTAAGAGCTAGTTTGGATTCATATTTAGTAATCGAACTGAAATCTAAGTCTAGCTGTCTCTCCATTCTTGGAAACAACCGTTTCCTCCGTTTCCAAAGACTCAACTCCAGTCCATTTCCCCATACCTATCCCATATATTTTTCCTTTATCCCATATATACCCCCTACTCTAGTGAATTGTTTCTTTGTTGTTCATTCCTGTTTCTTTGTTGTTCATATACATTCCTGTTATAAAAATTCCCTTCCCTTTCTTATGTGCCCTCTCCTGAAAAGCCCTTCTACTTTTCTCAATAATGATCCATTCGAGTCCCTTCTTGCAACTCCCAGCTCACGAATGAGCTCTTTCGGCAGCTCCTGACTAAACACTAACAACATGGCTGCCATTGACGCCAACACCTTCACTTTCCCAGGGACCCCAGATGCCAAGGCTCCATAGGCAACAATAAAGGATAAGACGGTCTTGTAGTGGGTATGATAGAATTAGGCAAGAGATCACCAAAGCTGTCTGCCTACTACTGATGTAAACCTTGACATTCTGTGCACGTAAAAATCATGTGCTCAACGTGTTTGTCTCAACTCCCTCAGCTCGTGATGCCCTCAGTGTTCTGTGGGCATTTATGCACTGAAGAAACAGGAGTTCACACATCCACATCTGGACGGTGAAATGTGTATTGAGAAATACTTTGCAAGAGAGAATTTTTTTAAGTGAACAAACCACAAATCTGTGCCACTCACATCTTCCATATGCCCTGACTCAGGTCACTTAATCTCCAGGATTTCATTTCCTCACCTGGAAAATACGGAGTTTGAGGTAGATTCTCATCTATCATTAAATCCACACTTTAACTAAAACGTAAGCTCCTTCAGGGCAGAGACCAGAGACCATATCTTCAGTATCAAAAACAATGTTTGACACATAGCTACTCAATAAACATCTGTCCAATGAAGGTTTATTTAGTCCTTGCTTTATTTGAGGCACTATTTCAGGCACAGTAGTGAACAAAACAAACAGTAGCCCTGTCCTCATGAGGCTTTCATTCTTCTAAAGAAGACACATTGGGTAAACAATTCCAAGTGTGATAACTTTCCTAAAGTGAAGCCCCCAGAATGCTACAGGAGGATACAGCAAAGTGTTTCAACACAGTTTAGACATTTAGGGAAAGCTTATTTAAAAAATGAACAGGAGTTAAATAGAAGGAGATAATGGCAATGGGAAGCAAGAGTGAGATGAAGACTGTCAGGCAGAGAGAACAACGGCAAGAAATTTGAGGAAAGGGAATCATTACTACTTGTATTACAGTGTCTAAAACAGTGATGAGCACATAAGAAGTGAATGAGTTGAATGAATGCATCTGTAGATTCCTGCATTTGGGGTTATTTCTAAAGCACTGAGAGTTTTATTGGAAAGCTAGTTTTGATTTAAATTTGATGTGAAATCTATTTCTAAATGAGATAATTGATAAGGTCTAATCTTTGGTTTCATTATATTTGAAATGGTTCTCAGAATGATGCTTAGTCCTTAATCCCATTAAATGGTTAGGCCTTTGAACATAGGAATCAAAGCCTGCAATTCCATACCCAGCACAGCACCTAGCTCAATGCCGAGCACATTATAGGTACGATACCCAGCATTAACAGTGAATGTCCCTCTCAAATATTCTCAGATAGATTATTGTCAGCTGGGCACAGTGGCTCACACCTGTAATCTCAGCACTTTGGGAGGCTGAGCCGGGCAGATCACTTGAGGCCAGGAGTTTGAGACCAGCCTGGAAACATGAAGAAACCCATCTCTACCAAAAATACAAAAATTAGCCAGGCATGGTGGCAGGCGCCTGTGGGAGGCTGAGGCACGAGAATCACTTGAATCTTGGAGGCTGAGGTTGCAGCGAGCTGCGATCATGCCCCTGCACTCCAGCCTGGGCGACAGAGCAAGACTGTGTCTCAAAAAAATAAATAAATAAAAGAAAAGATTATTGTCATAAACATGGAAGATTCCTGAGTCCTGAAATTTATGTTCATAGTTTGTGTATGGTTACATCAAAAAGACTTTAAACCTGTCGTGTCCTTAATGGCTTTTGAGTACCAGCTTCCTGTCATCCTGCCTTGGGGTGGGGGACCCTATTGCTTAGTATAAGCTTTCTTTTCTAGTCCATCCAGATTTTTCCTCTGAGACCTGCCATTCCCCTGGCCCCATGTGATGGTAGTATAGAGGGTGCAGACTCTTAAACTGGGCCAATCTTTACCTTGCCTATGAAGATTTGTTATTTTTTTGTTTTAATTTGTTTTGCCTTGATACCGAAGAGGCAGTCCATCTCCAGTGACAAAAACTTTCCCATTGTGGGGGAAAAGTCAGGAGCGGTCAGTGACAGTGTTTTCTGATATCTGATGAAAGTTGGTTTATGCTAAGAAAGTCAACAAAACCAAGTGGAGACAAGAATGTGGAGAGAGTCCTACAGATTCCACATTCCTAGTTCCATTACGACTGAGGATCAGCGGCATCCCTGTTCTTCCAAGAAAGCTCACACAGTCTAGCTGTAATTAGTTGAGTTCCTGCTGCTTGAGGTCATGAGTCCTAATTAATATCTTTGGCCAAAGATGATTCTAATGAAACTCGAATCTCGAAGGAGCCATTGGGTTCACCTAGGGCAACCTCTTAGCTTGAAGGAAAACCCTAAGGGGTGGCCATTAAGCCTCTGTTTGACAAGTGGATGGAGAAATAAATGCTGCAATCCATTTCATTCCATAACATTTAGCCTAAATTGTATTCCTTAACACTTAGCCTAAATCTCCTTCCAGTATTTTATACTTCCTGGGATAGCACTACCTTGTAGAAATGTACAGCAAATGGCTGATCGCTCTTCCATAGATAGTCCTTCAAATAATTAAGTAAGCTATCTTCTTTTTTACTTTTTTTATTATTGTTATTATTATACTTTAGGTTTTAGGGTACATGTGCGCAATGTGCAGGTTAGTTACATATGTATACATGTGCCATGCTGGTGCGCTGCACCCACTAACTCGTCATCTAGCATTAGGTATATCTCCCAATGCTATCCCTCCCGCCTCCCCCCACCCCACAACAGTCCCCAGAGTGTGATGTTCCCCTTCCTGTGTCCATGTGTTCTCATTGTTCAATTCCCACCTATGAGTGAGAATATGCAGTGTTTGGTTTTTTGTTCTTGCGATAGTTTACTGAGAATGATGATTTCCAATTTCATCCATGTCCCTACAAAGGAAATGAACTCATCATTTTTTATGGCTGCATAGTATTCCATGGTGTATATGTGCCACATTTTCTTAATCCAGTCTATCATTGTTGGACATTTGGGTTGGTTCCAAGTCTTTGCTATTGTAAATAATGCCGCAGTAAACATACATGTGTGTGTGTCTTTATAGCAGCATGATTTATAATCCTTTGGGTATATACCCAGTAATGGGATGGCTGGGTCAAATGGTATTTCTAGCTCTAGATCCCTGAGGAATCACCACACTGACTTCCACAAGGGTTAAACTAGTTTACAGTCCCACCAACAGTGTAAAAGTATTCCTATTTCTCCACATCCTCTCCAGCACCTGTTGTTTCCTGACTTTTTAATGATTGCCGTTCTAACTGGTGTGAGATGGTATCTCATTGTGGTTTTGATTTGCATTTCTCTGATGGCCAGTGATGGTGAGCATTTTCTCATGTGTTTTTTGGCTGCATAAATGTCTTCTTTTGAGAAGTGTCTGTTCATATCCTTTGCCCACTTTTTGATGGGGTTGTTTGTTTTTTTCTTGTAAATTTGTTGGAGTTCATTGCAGATTCTGGATATTAGCCCTTTGTCAGATGAGTAGGTTGCGAAAATTTTCTCCCATTTTGTAGGTTGCCTGTTCACTCTGATGGTAGTTTCTTTTGCTGTGCAGAAGCTCTTTAGTTTGATTAGATCCCATTTGTCAATTTTGGCTTTTGTTGCCATTGCTTTTAGTGTTTTAGACATGAAGTCCTTGCCCATGCCTATGTCCTGAATGGTAATGCCTAGGTTTTCTTCTAGGGTTTTTATGGTTTTAGGTCTAACATTTAAGTCTTTAATCCATCTTGAATTGATTTTTGTATAAGGTGTAAGGAAGGGATCCAGTTTCAGCTTTCTACATATGGCTAGCCAGTTTTCCCAGCACCATTTATTAAATAGGGAGTCCTTTCCCCATTGCTTGTTTTTCTCAGGTTTGTCAAAGATCAGATAGTTGTAGATATGCGGCGTTATTTCTGAGGGCTCTGTTCTGTTCGATTGATCTATATCTCTGTTTTGGTACCAGTACCATGCTGTTTTGGTTACTGTAGCCTTGTAGTATAGTTTGAAGTCAGGTAGCGTGATGCCTCCAGCTTTGTTCTTTTGGCTTAGGATTGACTTGGCGATGTGGGCTCTTTTTTGGTTCCATATGAACTTTAAAGTAGTTTTTTCCAATTCTGTGAAGAAAGTCATTGGTAGCTTGATGGGGATGGCATTGAATCTATAAATTACCTTGGGCAGTATGGCCATTTTCACGATATTGATTCTTCCTACCCATGAGCATGGAATGTTCTTCCATTTGTTTGTATCCTCTTTTATTTCCTTGAGCCGTGGTTTGCAGTTCTCCTCGAAGAGGTCCTTCACATCCCTTGTAAGTTGGATTCCTAGGTATTTTATTCTCTTTGAAGCAATTGTGAATGGGAGTTCACTCATGATTTGGCTCTCTGTTTGTCTGTTGTTGGTGTATAAGAATGCTTGTGATTTTTGTACATTGATTTTGTATCCTGAGACTTTGCTGAAGTTGCTTATCAGCTTAAGGAGATTTTGGGCTGAGACAATGGGGTTTTCTAGATATACAATCATGTCATCTGCAAACAGGGACAATTTGACTTCCTCTTTTCCTAATTGAATACCAATTATTTCCTTCTCCTGCCTAATTGCCCTGGCCAGAACTTCCAACACTATGTTGAATAGGAGTGGTGAGAGAGGGCATCCCTGTCTTGTGCCAGTTTTCAAAGGGAATGCTTCCAGTTTTTGCCCATTCAGTATGATATTGGCTGTGGGTTTGTCATAGATAGCTCTTATTATTTTGAGATACATCCCATCAATACCTAATTTATTGAGAGTTTTTAGCATGAAGGGTTGTTGAATTTTGTCAAAGGCCTTTTCTGCATCTATTGAGATAATCATGTGGTTTTTGTCTTTGGTTCTGTTTATATGCTGGATTACATTTATTGATTTGTGTATATTGAACCAGCCTTGCATCCCAGGGATGAAGCCCACTTGATCATGATGGATAAGCTTTTTGATGTGCTGCTGGATTCTGTTTGCCAGTATTTTATTGAGGATTTTTGCATCAATGTTCATCGAGGATATTGGTCTAAAATTCTCTTTTTTGGTTGTGTCTCTGCCCGGCTTTGGTATCAGGATGATGCTGGCCTCATAAAATGAGTTAGGGAGGATTCCCTCTTTTTCTATTGATTGGAATAGTTTCAGAAGGAATGGTACCAGTTCCTCCTTGTACCTCTGGTAGAATTCGGCTGTGAATCCATCTGGTCCTGGACTCTTTTTGGTTGGTAAGCTATTGATTATTGCCACAATTTCAGCTCCTGTTATTGGTCTATTCAGAGATTCAACTTCTTCCTGGTTTAATCTTGGGAGGGTGTATGTGTCGAGGAATTTATCCATTTCTTCTAGATTTTCTAGTTTATTTGCCTAGAGGTGTTTGTAGTATTCTCTGATGGTAGTTTGTATTTCTGTGGGATCGGTGGTGATATCCCCTTTATCATTTTTTATTGCATCTATTTGATTCTTCTCTCTTTTTTTCTTTATTAGTCTCGCTAGCGGTCTATCAATTTTGTTGATCCTTTCAAAAAACCAGCTCCTGGATTCATTAATTTTTTGAAGGGTTTTTTGTGTCTCTATTTGTTCAATTCTGCTCTGATTTTAGTTATTTCTTGCCTTCTACTAGTTTTGAATGTGTTTGCTCTTGCTTTTCTAGTTCTTTTAATTGTGATGTTAGGGTGTCAGTTTTGGATCTTTCCTGCTTTCTCTTGTGGGCATTTAGTGCTATAAATTTCCCTCTACACACTGCTTTGAATGCATCCCAGAGATTCTGGTATGTTGTGTCTTGGTTCTCATTGGTTTCAAAGAACATCTTTATTTCTGCCTTCATTTCGTTATGTACCCAGTAGTCATTCAGGAGCAGGTAGTTCAGTTTCCATGTAGTTGAGTGGTTTTGAGTGAGATTCTTAATCCTGAGTTCTAGCTTGATTGCACTGTGATCTGAGAGATAGTTTGTTATAATTTTTGTTCTTTTACATTTGCTGAGGAGAGCTTTACTTCCAAGTATATGGTCAATTTTGGAATAGGTGTGGTGTGGTGCTGAAAAAAATGTATATTCTGTTGATTTGGGGTGGAGAGTTCTGTAGATGTCTATTAGGTCCGCTTGGTGCAGAGCTGAGTTCAATTCCTGGGTATCCTTGTTGACTTTCTGTCTCATTGATCTGTCTAATGTTGACAGTGGGGTGTTAAAGTCTCCCATTGTTAATGTGTGGGAGTCTAAGTCTCTTTGTAGGTCACTCAGGACTTGCTTTATGAATCTGGGTGCTCCTGTATTGGGTGCATATATATTTAGGATAGTTAGCTCTTCTTGTTGCATTGATCCCTTTACCATTATGTAATGGCCTTTGTCTCTTTTGATCTTTGTTGGTTTAAAGTCTGTTTTATCAGAGACTAGGATTGCAACCCCTGCCTTTTTTTTTGCTTTCCATTTGCTTGGTAGATCTTCCTCCATCCTTTTATTTTGAGCCTATGTGTGTCTCTGCACGTGAGATGGGTTTCCTGAATACAGCACACTGATGGGTCTTGACTCTTTACCCAACTTGCCAGTCTGTGTCTTTTAATTGGAGCATTTAGTCCATTTACATTTAAAGTTAATATTGTTATGTGTGAATTTGATCCTGTGATTATGATGTTAGCTGGTTATTTTGCTCGTTAGTTGATGCGGTCTCTTCCTAGTCTTGATGGTCTTTATATTTTGGCATGATTTTGCAGTGGCTGGTACCGGTTGTGCCTTTCCATGTTTAGCGCTTCCTTCAGGAGCTCTTTTAGGGCAGGCCTGGTGGTGACAAAATCTCTCAGCATTTGCTTGTCTGTAAAGTATTTTATTTCTCCTTCACTTATGAAGCTTAGTTTGGCTGGATATGAAATTCTGGGTTGAAAATTCTTTTCTTTAAGAATGTTGACTATTGGCCCCCACTCTCTTCTGGCTTGTAGAGTTTCTGCTGAGAGATCCGCTGTTAGTCTGATGGGCTTCCCGTTGAGGGTAACCCAATCTTTCTCTCTGGCTGCCCTTAACATTTTTTCCTTCAGTTCAACTTTGGTGAATCTGACAATTACGTGTCTTGGAGTTGCTCTTCTCGAGGAGTATCTTTGTGGCATTCTCTGTATTTCCTGAATCTGAATGTTGGCCTGCCTTGCTAGATTGGGGAAGTTCTCCTGGATAATATCCTGCAGAGTGTTTTCCAACTTGGTTCATTCTCCCCGTCACTTTCAGGTACACCAATCAGACGTAGATTTGGTCTTTTCACATAGTCCCATATTTCTTGGAGGCTTTGCTCGTTTCTTTTTATTCTTTTTTCTCTAAACTTCCCTTCTCACTTCATTTCATTCATTTCATCTTCCATCGCTGATACCCTTTCTTCCAGTTGATCGCATCGGCTCCTGAGGCTTCTGTATTCTTCACGTAGTTCTCGAGCCTTGGTTTTCAGCTCCATCAGCTCCTTTAAGCACTTCTCTGTATTGGTTATTCTAGTTATACATTCTTCTAAATTTTTTTCAAAGTTTTCAACTTCTTTGCCTTTGGTTTGAATATCCTCCCGTAGCTCGGGGTAATTTGATCGTCTGAAGCCTTCTTCTCTCAGCTCGTCAAAGTCATTCTCTGTCCAGCTTTGTTCCGTTGCTGGTGAGGAACTGCATTCCTTTGGAGGAGGAGAGGCACTCTGCTTTTTAGAGTTTCCAGTTTTTCTGCTCTGTTTTTTCCCCATCTTTGTGGTTTTATCTACTTTTGGTCTTTGATGATAGTGATGTACAGATGGGTTTTTGGTGTGGATGTCCTTTCTGTTTGTTAGTTTTCCTTCTAACAGACAGGACCCTCAGCTGCAGGTCTGTTGGAGTACCCGGCCGGCCGTGTGAGGTGTCAGTCTGCCCCTGCTGGGGGGTGCCTCCCAGTTAGGCTGCTCGGGGGTCAGGGGTCAGGGACCCACTTGAGGAGGCAGTCTGCCCGTTCTCAGATCTCCAGCTGCGTGCTCGGAGAACCACTGCTCTCTTCAAAGCTGTCAGACAGGGACATTTAAGTCTGCAGAGGTTACTGCTGTCTTTTTGTCCGTGCCCTGCCCCCAGAGGTGGAGCCTACAGAGGCAGGCAGGCCTCCTTGAGCTGTGGTGTGTTCCACCCAGTTCGAGCTTCCTGGCTGCTTTGTTTACCTAAGCAAGCCTGGGCAATGGCGGGCGCCCCTCCCCCAGCCTCGCTGCCGACTTGCTGTTTGATGTCAGACTGCTGTGCTAGCAATCAGCGAGACTCCGTGGGTGTAGGAACCTCTGAGACAGGTGCAGGAGATAATCTCCTGGTGCGCTGTTTTTTAAGCCCGTCGGAAAAGCGCAGTATTCGGGTGGGAGTGACCCGATTTTCCAGGTGCCGTCTGTCACCCCTTTCTTTGACTACGAAAGGGAACTCCCTGACCCCTTGCACTTCCCGAGTGAGGCAATGCCTCGCCCTTCTTCGGCTTGTGCACGGTGCACGCACCCACTGACCTGCGCCCACTGTCTGGCACTCCCTAGTGAGATGAACCCGGTACCTCAGATGGAAATTCAGAAATCACCCATCTTCTGCCTCACTCAGGCTGGGAGCTGTAGACCAGAGCTGTTCCTATTCGGCCATCTTGGCTCCTCCTAAGTAAGCTATCTTCTTACCCCCAACTCTTAGAAAGCAGAATAGCATGTTGGCTAAAAATTGCTGTTCTAAATAAGAATACCTGAGTTCAAATATTGCTTTCTCATTTGCTGTATAATAACTATGTAATAGCTATATAACCTTGAATAAGCCACTTATCATGTCTGTTTTCTTATCTATTAAATGGGGAAGCAGAGATTATAACAGTATCTGACTCACAAGGTTGTTGAGAGGATTAAACAATGTAACATAGACAAGGGACTAGCACAATACCAGACATACAATTACTCAGTAAGTATTAGCTATTTCTGTGGTGGTGTTGATTGTCATTATTACTATTAGTTTTACTACCGTTAGTTTTTTTTTTTCTCTTCCAGGCACTTCTAATGCCTTCAACCACTTGTCACTTACTAGAAACCTCATCATCTTATCTGTGCTCTAAATATACCCTCTCCATTTGCTTAAGCAAATGACTCTGGATGAGTACCGGCTCAAGAAGAGTACTATGGACTCTGCTTTGTAAACACAACCTGTGATTCTGTTGCCGTTTTCTGCAGCTACCTCTCATAGCCCTTTCAGACTAGGCTGGTGGTCAAACGAATCTCTCGGATCCTCCATGTGAATTGCTTTCTTACCCGTCCTTGTGGAATTTCAGTTTTAGCCAAGCATAGATATAAAAGTTTTCTTGCTAAATTTTTTTCTTATTGGTTTTGTCCAATATCCCAGCCTATCAAAATCATTACAACTGCCCTAAACCTGCATTCACTCTGAATTTTGCTGAAAGCTTAAGATTTATAAAACATGTCAGCTTTCACTGCCAGCTCTGTGTCACGCGCAGCTCTGATAAGGACGTTTCCTCTATCTTGATTCACGTCTTTGATAAAATGTTGACTGAAATAGGGCCAAGATCAAAGTTTTATAACTCTTTTCTGGTAATATTAATTGATATCAATGGTAGTTATTGTCATCTAACACGTTATAATCTACAAAATGACTTTAATACACGTGATCCAAATCAGCAGTGCCCACCCTTTTTGGCACCAGGAACTGGTTTCAGAAGACAATTTTTCCATAGACTGGTGTGGTTGGGGGATGGTTCTGGGATGATTCAAGCACATTATGTTTATTGTGCATTTTATTTCTATTATTATTACACTGTAATATATAATGAAATAATTATACAACTCACCATAATGTAGAATCAGTGGGAGCCCTCAGCTTGTTTTCCTGCAACTAGATGGTCCCATCAGGGGTGATGACAGTGACAGATCATTGGGCATTAGAGTCTCATAAGGAGCATGCAACCAAGATCCCTCACATGTGCAGTTCACAATAGGCTTTCCACTCCTATGAGAATCTGATGCCACTGCTGCTCTGACAGGAGGCGAGTCTCAGGCAGCAATAAGAGTGATGAGGAGCCGCTATAAATACAGATGAATCTTCCCTCACTAGTCCACTCCTCACCTCCCACTGTGCAGCCCACCTCCTAACAGCCTATGGGCCAGTACTGGCCCATGCCCTGGAGGCTAGGGACCCTGATCTAAATTAATCCTTATGACTACATTATGAGGTGAGTAGTAACATCAACTTTATTTTGCAGATAAGAAAACTATAGTTCATGTAGTTTAAATAATGTGACCAAAGTCCCTCATCTGAGAAGGGCCATATCCAGATGAAATGTGGGTCTTCTGACAATAAATTTAGTGGGTCAATCAATTGTAGGACCACTTCACTTGACCATAGTCCACCACACAGTTCCCCACTTTATCCACAGAGAATTCATTATGGCCTTCTCAAATGATTTGCAGAAACACAGATATGTTTTCCTCATAGAGTAATCTAGGTGCCAACAGAAAGCATGTCAGGCAGGGCAGGGTGGGGAGGGAGAAGGAGGTTGCTGGTTATATGGCAACTTTTCTGAGTTACTGTTGGGACTTGACTAGAACATGTATATGGACTTGGCATAAAATGGGCACCCACGAACGGCAGCTCTTTTTCTTACCATGAGCCTCAACTCCTGTTTTGTTTCCAGTTAAAGACTACTCTAGTTGCATGCAACAGAAGCAAGAGAGAACTGAAATGCTTCAGCATTTTTCCCTTCATTATCTTTCAGTAGTAGAAGGGATCTTCCCCCTCCTTGACGACAACTCCTTGGACCCAAAGGAAATAAAGGACATTTTTATCACCTTCAGCATTTTTTCAGCCATTCTGGATTCTAACCCTCTGCTTCCAGCCACTCTTCATTCAGGCGCATGCCCTGGTTCTATTTGTCCTCATTATGGGTCCAGCCTCCTTCTTTTATATTTATTTGTTAAAATCTGAGTTCAGCAGTGGTGCCTGTCTGTAATTAAACTGGCTTTGGCTTTGGTTTTGTTTATATATTTGTTTATATATTCATTTTATATAGGCAAATATTTATACCATACCTACTGTTTCCCTTTCTTTCTCATTGGAATTTTAGAATAATAATTTTATTTTTTTCTAGATTTTTTCATGCATCTTTGGCTATTACCACTCCTGTCAAGGAAACATCCTTACATCCTCTGAATTTTTTCACACATCAATTAAAAATTCCGGGACACATGTCTGATAACGACCAGCATCCATTTTCCTCATTGTCATGACTATAAAATGAAATAGTGACTTATTCCCAAGTGTGTAAGTACAAATTTCTACATCACGAACTACAATTTTGTTTGTATTTCTTTAAGAATTATATTCTATTGGCTTGTTCCTGGACTGACACTTACTGGCTGTTCAGCCCTGACAATGTCATTTATATTCTTTTAGCCTCACTACCCCCATCTGCAAAATGGAAATCATAAAACTACCCAATTCATTAGGCTGTTAAGGGGATTAAATGAGATTCTGTATATAGAATCCATGGTACTATAAGTGCTGTAAAATTAGTGTTCAAAATGCCAATTATTAGCATAAGTAATTGATTAGATGTCTTGAAAACCATTTCATTCTTTGCTGAACTGTCTCATCTGAGGCACAAGTCTTCTAAGGGAAGCAAAGAGTTACCTCTGAACACTGGGGACCAAGCTGGGGCATCCCCTGCTGGATTTGGAGATGACTCTGCTGAGCCCTCTCATACCAGACCTTCCCTGGAGAGGAAGGAACCCCCCACAAGCTCAGCAGTCCACTGCCCATGACTACTTAAAAGAGAGACCCCATTGAGGAATCCCACACCGCAAGGCGGCTCCAGGCCTTCTCAGAAAGGAGCAGCTGGGCAGACAAGTCCAGCAGTCATCCAAAGGATAGAGCTTTAAAAATGCCCCAGCAGAGTTTCACACCCTTGGGCTGGCTCTCAGGGTCCTGGAGAGTCAGGGACGGCAGAGGACGCCTCAGCCCCTGGAAGATCACACTACATAGGAGAATAGCGACCTCAGAATCCTCCTGAATGGATCCTCACATTCCTTATCACACGGCTTCTCTGGTTATTTCCTAAGCAAGAAATAGGTCAGGCTCTTCTCTAGTTCTGACCTCCAAAGGCTGGGCTCCCTGTGTCATAGGTCTGGCTGGTGGGCTGCTGGGGACAGCAGGCTTCTTGGGTGGGCTCACAGTCACCCAAGGACTGCAGAGCCCCTGCGGACTACAATGAAACTCTAGCAATACGTTGGGATTATCCAGACCCTGACCCTGTGACAACTCGGTGCCTGTCTGGGTAGTGATGAAGGGCAGGGACCTGTGTCTAATGAATAGTCATGAGCTTCCTTGGAAAACCTTATGCTCTCGCTGGAGAAATATTGAAGCTGTGAGGAAAGAGACACTTTGTCTGGGGTATTCTTGATTTGTTATAAAACTTCATGTGCTAACATCCATGGAGCTTATACAAGTTGTTTGTGACATAGTAAAAAACTAACAAAAAATCCTAAAACTTTGGTGGTAGGGAGAGAGGTATCCTGAGTGTCCTGAGATGCTATGAGTGCTGCGCACTTAAAGTTGACAATTCAACTTGTCGATATAAGCCTGGTTAGGGGAAAAACCCCAAACTCACGAAACCAGAAAACTAGATCTGCAGGGCTTTCTCAGAGAGGAGAAGTGATAGGGTTCCACAAACAGAGCCACAGTCTTCCAATCCACTAGGAGGCAGGCTGTTAAAAATATCCAGGAATCATTGTCCTTCTAAAAGGACTGGCCTTCTTTCAATAGCCACCTCTAGATACTCATAAGGACATCTTTTCTGTCTTACATCTTTCCTATCGTCACGACGAATCCCATTTTGGTCCTCAGGTATAAACATTGTGGGCTCTTCATTCAACACTGAACCTCAAACCCTGTCCCTCTTTTTCATAGAAGAAAAAAGGAAATGAAGGCAGGAAAAGGGAGAGGGAAGAAGAGTATAGAAAAAGAGGGAACCAGGGAAGAAAATGTCTCAAAACCACCTACCCCTTATCTGGAATTTGGTCTGTTTTTCCCTGTCTAGAATTATAATCCTTGTTTTCTCAGACCTAGCTCAGAGTGAGGCAGGAGAGTAGGTGAATGTGAGTGAGAACCAGAAGCAAAATGGAAACAGAAACAAACATATGGAGACTTCATTTAATTACATAATTACTACCAGGGTCTTCCCGAAGAGCTGAGTGTGCCTTGAAAGGATCAAGGAGAGGGGTCATGGCTTTAAGAAGACACGTAAAACCTAGGGCTGAACAAACTTGGGGATGGACAAACCACATTCACAGAGAGTGGGACCACAGCAACGTTGCCATGGAAAGGTCTTCCTTTGGAACACGATGTGTGGCAATGGGAATACCTTGCGGTTGCTGCTATCATCCACTGCAAAATCGTGTGTCCATTATTTTTCCTTTCTCTTCTTTTACTAAAGAAGTATCAGATTACTGGTCTGCCCAGTCAGGGATATTTTTCTTGTCTGTTGGGCAGAATGGTTTATCAGCTGTATTTCAAACACACTATTTTGCACCTAGGAAATAGGATCATGGGGCATAAAACACAGGATAGGCCCCAAGGATCCAAAGAACATACAGGTAGGCACTAGCAAGCAGTCACCCTGGAAAGAGCCTGCGTAATGCAAGAACTTTTCAATCCTTGGTGTCTAGGTGGTGAAACTCTTTACCAATTGCCACGTGCTCCTGACTCTAGTACGCAGTTGGTCTTCTTGATAATGACGATTCTGAATAGCACAGTATATGACAGTCTATTCCCTGAATTGTATTTTTAAAACATATTCTGTTCAAGCACTAGCAATGACATGTGAATAAGATGTCATTCCAGACCTCAAATAGCCTACTCGAATATGACCAAACTGTATGCTTCTATACCTAAAATATGATGTGTCAGTTGCTAGATAAGATCTGCTAGACAGGATCTTAGAAGCATCGGTTAATTTTCTTTAGGAAGGCTGCCCAGAGGAGGTGAGCTTTTCTTTTTACTGTTTACTCATCTGTAAATTGGGGTGCACGATGCCCACTACAAAGGCCTTTGAGAATTTAAATAACAAAAGAAATGACAGCCCAGCATATAATAAGGACTCAACCAAAGTTGTTTCTTCGTATCAATCAGGCATTGCATTCAGCCACGGGTAACCGAGTCCTCAGTAAAAGTAACCTAAAATTATAGAAGCTTATTTTTTCTTCAAAGTTGCTTCCCGGTTACAAGATGGTAGCTGCAGCTCCTGCCATCTACATTCTAGGAAAAAAGAGAGAGGGGACGAGGGAAGAGTAAAGGGAGCAGCCAACTGAGCAGCTACTTTTAAAGATTTTCTGGACCTGGAAGTCCTGCCCAAGACTTTCAGTCTAAGGAGGAAAATATTAATGGTTCAATATTTAACCGTTAAATATGATGCTCTTTAGTCATATTGAGGAAGTTGCCTCTTATTCTTAATTTGTTGAGAGGTTTTTTTTTTTTTTATCATGAATAGGTGTTAAATGTTGTCAAATGCTTTTTCTGCTTCTGTTAAGATGATTGTATTTTTTTTTCTCCTGTACTCTGTTAATATAATGAATTACACTGATTGATTTTCCAGTGTTAAGACATTTGAAAATTTGGAAAGAAAGCCAACTTGATCATGATGTATTAGCTCTTTCTATAGTGCTGGATTCAATTTGATATTTTGTTAAGGATTTCTGCACCTACATTTATGACAGATATTTGTTTTCAATTTTTTTTCCTCTATGTGTTGGTCTTATGAAAAAACTAGTGGGGAAGTGTTTCCCTGCTCTATTTACTGAACCAACTTGTTTAATATTGATACTATTTCTTTCTTAAATATTTGATAAAAGTCAACAGTGAAAACATCTAGACTTGAAGTTTGTTTTCTTTGTGGAAACATTTTGACTATAAATTAAATTTGTTCAGTAAATACAAAGTTAATAGAATATCTGTCAGTTTGGGCTGTATTTTTCAAGGAATTTGTCAATTTTATGTGTTTCCAAATTTTTCCTTATAAAGATATGTATAATGTTATTATCCTTTTAATGTCTGTAGAATCTGAAATGATGACCTCTTTTTCAGTTTTGATATTGGTAATTTTCTCTCTTTCTTGAGCAGTCTTACTATGAGTTTATCGATTTTGTTAATCTTTTCAACATACCTATTTGGGGATTTGTCATATTTCTCTGTTTTTTCCATTTCATTGATTTCTGTTATTATTTCCTACCTCTAATTACTTTGGATTTAATTTGTTATTTTCCTAGTTTCTTAAGATGGAAGCCTAGATCATTGTTTTAAAATCATGCTTCCTTTTCCATATAATCTTTATAATTATACATTTCCTTCCAAACACTGCTTTAATTGCTTCTACCAAACATTGTTATTTTCATTACCATTCAGCTAAAATGTTTTGTCATGCCTGTGATTGCTATTTGAATCCATGGGCTATGTAGAAATGTACTAATTCCAAATATTTGGACATTTTCTAGCTATCTTATTGTTATTGATTTCTAAGTAATTCTGTTGTGGCCAGAAAACAAATTCTTTAAGATTTTGATCTTTTGAGTGTTGAGGCTTATTTTACTTTTGAGCATAGTGTTTATTTTGGCTGACATTCCAAGTGTACTTGAAAAGAATGTATATTTTGCAGTTGTTGGGTGTAGTGTTATTGTTCTATGAATATTAATTAGGTCAAGTTGATTAATATTGTTGTTAAAATCTTCTATATCCTGATTGTCTAATTCTGTCAGTTAGTGAGAGAGAAGTATTAAAATCTGTAACTATGTTTGTGGGTGTGTCTATTTCTTCCTTTAGCTCTGTCAGTTTTTTCTTCATGTATCCTGAATCTCTGTTATTAACGGCATAAGATATACGATTGCTATATCTTCTTGTTGAATTAAGTTGCTTATCATTATATGCAGTACCCTTTTATTACTGGTAATATTCCTTGTCTGGAAGTTTCTTTTCTTTTGATATATCTATACCATCTTTCTTATGCTTACTGCTTCCATCCTTTTACTCTTCATCTATTTGTGCCAGTTTATTTAAATTGTTTTTCTGTCTCCTTTAGGATTACATGGCTGCCTTTTACTTTTTAATCTAGTCTGATAGTTTCTGCCTCTTAAATAGAAAGTTTAATTCATTTACATTTAATATAATTAATAATATGGTTGGATGTAAGTCTAGCCTCTTGTTATTTGTTTCCAGGTTATCTTATCTAGTTTTGTTTATCTGTTTCTTCTTTTCCTGTCTTTTGAATTAATATTTTTTATATTCCATTTTCATTCCTCTATTTGCTTTGTGTTAATTTTTTAATGGTTGCTTCTAGATAGAGTACAAGATGGATCCTTAACTTATTACTGTCAATTTAGAGTTAATGTTTTACTGGTTCACATAAAATGTAAGACCCTTACAACAGCAAAATTCTATTTACTCTGCCTATCCCTTTGGCTATTGTTGTCCTTTAGTTTGTCTACATAAGTAATAAAATTCTATAATGCAATGTACTATTTTTGTTTTAAATAATTTGTTATATTTCAAAAAATTCAGAGAAGGAAAAAACATTTCTTTGTATTTCTAATAACATTTACTTTTTCTGGTTCTCTCATTCTTTCCTGTAGATCCAAGTTTCCATATGGTGTCATTTCCTTTCAGTCTGAAAATTTTTCTTAAGCATTTCTTATAATACAGATCTGCTGGCAATAAATTCTACAGGCTTGTTTTTCTGAAAATATCTTTATTTCATCCTTTGAAGTATAATTTTAATGGATAAAGAATTTTGTGTTGAGTGTTTTTACCCCATATTATACTATTAAGTTAATGATGGGTTCTTTTGATCCTGTCAGATTTGTTTCATTCTTTGTTAGGGCAAGTCTATTTCAGTTTTGAACTTAGAGCATGGCCCTCATTCCTAAGGCCTAGTCTTTCTGGAGTCACAACTGCATGTCTGAAGTACTCACTGAGCTGTCTCCACTCTGGCTTGTCATTTGATAACGCTACTAACAGGAGCATAATAACATCAACTCTTGACTGTTTATAAGTCTAATTTTTTTATTTTGATTTTTAAATTTTAAAACATATAAATATTATACTTCCAGGTTAAATCTTTGTCTGACTATTCCTTGTACCCCCAGAGGCAACCACTATTGTGTTTTTACATTTATCACTTCTATGTGTGAGTATACTTTTCTTATTCATGAATTTATCCTTAAACAGGAAAATGGGTAAGTAACTGGGATACTTAAGTCTTGTATTAGAGAGATGCTGTGGAGACAGAAGTTGTATTAGAAAAGGAGGCCAGGCGCAGTGGCTCGTGCCTGTAATCCCAGCACTGTGGGAGGCTGAGGCAGATAGATCACCTGAGGTCAGGAGTTCATGACCAGCCTGGCCAACATGGTGAAATCCTGTCTTTACCAAAAATACAAAAAAAAAAAAAAAAATTAGCTGGACATGGTGGCGGGTGCCTGTAATCTCACCTTTTGGGAGGCTGAGGCAGGAGAATCACTTGAACCCAGGAGGCGGAGGTTGCAGTGAGCAGAGAGCTCCCCTTTGCACTCCCGCCTGGGCAACAAGAGCGTAACTCCATCTCAAAAAAAAAAAAAAAAAAGAAAAAGAAAAAAGAAAAGAAAAAGAGATTCTAGAGACAGGAAGATTAATTAGAAGATTGTTGAAATGATCTGCAATGAATGTTGGTGAGGAAGAAGTAAGGGCAAAAATAATAGATAAGGAGGCTGAAAGGCCATTTGCAAGGAAAGGATAGCATTAAATTTGATTTAAAGCTTGAATTTTAAATATGTTTATTGGTGTTATTTAAATATTGGCAAATATTTAAATAACTTTTCAAAATTATGTCCTGTTAAACATTTAATGTGTGTCTCTTATGTGCCATGTACTCTGTTGAAATTTGTGGATGTGATGTTAAGCAAAAATAAAATCATAATTTCTGCCTATATACATCTTTCTGCTGTGCTCATACTCTCTTCTGAAGGGACAAATGTACATAGCCATTTTTTCAGCCCAATATTTAGCAAGTATGCATTGGTACAGCCATGCCAGGTTTATGTAGTCAGTGCCTATTCTAATTGATTGACATCCTGTTCTAAAAACTTGGTTTTTCATTCCGATTGGCTGATACCTCTTATGTATCAATTGCTAAGTTTTAGTATTTGACTATCAACATGAATGACAAATAGCATGACACTTCAAAGATAAGTTCAACCTATCATAGACTTTCTTTCATTGAAATAATTAACCCTACAACCCCAAATTATGGAGGATCAGAAACATGATTAAACAGAGGAAACTAATTGATAGCAGGATGAAAGAAGCAGACATATGAAGTGTAATTGTATCAAAACCATGATGTATCACTAACACTCTGCCAAGATGTTTAGACCCATCTTGAATCTGGACTGTGTGAGGTCCAGCCCTATTTTAGATCTTCTCTTCTTAGATATCCAAGAGATTCTCCTAATCACTTCATGTAATTCCTCACAATAAACACCTGCCTTCCTTAAGCTAGCTTGCTTGAGTAAATCTTCATTTATTTAGCCAAGAGACAAGCTAAACTGTAACATCATCTATAATTCAGATAATTTGTCAAACCATGACATGAATACGTTCATCAAATCCGAGCACTGTGTGAGTACAGGAAGTGGCATAAATATTAAGAACAGATGTGAAGCTGGAAGTCTGGAGACATTTTCTGACCATACTGGGTAAAGGAATTTATTCTAGTTCTCTTAACTTTGGGACTTAAGGGATGATATCAAGCAATAGTTCTCAATCTTCAATGTGCATCAGAATCTCCAAGAAAACCTTGTTAAAATATAAGTGTCTGGGTTCCATTGCCAGACATTCTGATTCAGTAGATCTGAGGAAAGGCCCCAGAATATGCATTTCCAACAAGGTACTAATGCTGCTGATCTGGGGAACCCACTTTAAGAACCACTGGCATGGAGAATTCTCAGAGTAAGTTCATGTTAATGTTCATCTGTTTATGGTTCCTGCCTTTACAGAGTCACCAGTTCCATGGTAACTTACTACTTTACAAAATTCTGCCATCCATATTCCCAGGGTTAGATGGTGTTATGGTTAATATGGACTATCAACTTGATTGGACTGAAGGATGCAAAGTATTGTTCCTGGGTGTGTCTGTGAGGGTGTTGCCAAAGGAGATGAACATTTGAGTCAGTGGGGTGGGAAAGGCAGACCTACCCTCAATCTGGGTGGGCACCATCTTATCAGCTGCCATAGCAACTAGAATAAAACAGGCAGAAGAAGTTGGAAATAGCAGACTTGCTGAATCTTCTGGCCTTCATCTTTCTCCCATGCTGGATGTTTCCTGTCCTTGAACATCAGACTCCCAGTTCTTCAGCTTTTGGACTCTTGGACTTACACCAGTGGTTTGCCAGGGGCTCTCGGGCCTTTGGCCACAAACTGAAGACTGCACTGTCGGCTTCTCTGTTTTTGAGGTTTTGGAACTCAGACTGATCCACCACTGGCTTCCTTGCTCCTCAACTTGCAGACGGCCTATTGTGGGACTTCACCTTGTGATTGTGAGAAGTCAATTCTCCTTAACAAACTCCCTTTCATATATACGTATATCCTATTAGTACTGTCCCTCTAGAGAACCCTGACGAACACAGAGGGGTAAGGCTGGAAGATAATATCCAAGAGAAAAGAGAAGGTCATAAATAAGCCATTACATTAATAATGATTTTCTTTCTCTGAAAGAAATGACAGCAGAGAGATTTGAGGGTTTCCAGAACTTACAGTGCTGTCAATAAAGAGCCATAAGTATACAATTGGGGTCTGGCTGTATTTTTCTAATATACTATACTGGAAAGGCTAATGATGGAGAATTACAGATGTTTCTAATATTTAGGTGTTTTATTATCACCAGCAGTACATCTCTAAATCAAATAAAATGAAATTTCATAACCCAAGGGTGGACCATTTTTTATTTGTTGCAAAACTAAGAAACAACAACACTAATTATTACCTAGCCTTAATATTGCCCTCTGTTTTCTCAAAATGTGAAATTCTCACATGAATTATCTTTGCTTAGCCACACAACTTTTCTGTGAATTGAGGTCATGTCCTGGTGCTTCTTCACTCAACTAATGTTTATGGAAAAACAACGAAGGTTAGCCATTGTATTCTTCAGGTAAAAAACTCACTGTCCAGTAGGGGAGATGAGACTTCTGGAGAAATTACTGCAACAACAAGAAATAGAGCAGAGCAGGTGCCTTAGGGGTCCCAGGAGAGGGGAGTCACTTTTGGTTGGAGGGATCAGAGATGTTCCTATGAAGAAAGTGGCATCTCAGCAGAGTTTTAAAAGTGAACTTGGGTTTTGACATGAGTATGTGGGAAGAAAAGGATTTCAAAGACAGAAAATTAATTCTAAGAGCACTGAGGCAAATAAGCTCAGGGTATGTATTAGTCAGGGTTCTCCAGTGAAACAGAATATGTATGTATTCATCTGTTCTTATGCTGCTAATAAAGACATACCCAAGACTGGGTAATTTATAAAGGAAAGAGGTTTAATGGATTCACAGTTCCACATTGCTGGGGAGGTCTCACAGTCATGGCAGAAGACGAAGGAAGAACATAGAAATATCTTACATAGCAGAAGGCAAAGAGAGAATGAGAGTCAAGTGAAAGAGGAAACCCCTTATAAAACCATCAGATGTCATGACTTATTCACTACCACGGAAACAGTATGGGGGAAACTGCTCCCATGATTCAATTATCTCCCAGCAGGTCCCTCCCACAACATGTGGGAATTATGGGAGCTTCAATTCAAGATGAGATTTGGGTGGGGACACAGCCAAACCATATCAGAGTATATACTCATTCTATATATATAGAATGATTTTTTATAAGGAATTGGCTCATATGACTATGAAAGTAGAGAAGTCTCACAATCTGCTGTGTGCAAGCTGGAGACCCAGGAATGTTGGTAAAGGAAATTCCAGTCCAAGCTTGCAGGCCTGAGAACCTGGGGAGCTGTTGGTGTAATCCTCCATCTAAGAGCAAGAGAAGACCAATGACCTAGCTTAAGTAGTCAGGCAGAGAGAAAGAATTCATCTTCCTCTGACTTTTTGTTCAGAGCCCTCAAATATGGAATGATCCTAACACTGGGGAAGGCAATTCACTTTACTCAGTTCACCAACTCAAACAAATCTCTTCCAGAAACATCCTTACAGATACATCCAGAAATAATGTTTAACCAGGCCAGGCATGGCGGCTCACACCTGTAATCTCAGCACTTTAGGAGGCAGAGGCAAGAGGATCACTTGAGGTCAGGAGTTCAAGACCAGCTTGGCCAACATGGTAAAACCCCATCTCTACTAAGAATACAAAAATTAGCTGGATGTGGTGGCGTGTGCCTGTAATTCCAGCTACTTGGGAGGCTGAGGCCGGAGAATCACTTGAGCCCGGGAAGTGGAGGTTGCAGCGAGTGGAGATCGCGCCACTGCACTCCAGCCTGGGTGACAGAGGAAGATTCCATCTCAAAAAAAGACAAAACAAAAAGTTTAACCAGATGTCTGGGCATCCTATGTCCCAGTCACATTGACACATAAAATTAACCATCACAGGATATATCCCATTTATAGTGGGCTATGTGGTGTTGTGCTTATGTAAGATCCATGCAAAGGAGTAGAGGAGATGAGATTAGAGGTGAAAGAATGCAGGATCTTAAATGCCAGATCAAGGATTGAGAGTTTATTCAGTAGACGATGGGGCACACTGGAGTTTTGAGCAAAGGCATAATATAATCTAGATATTTACTTTTATCACATTCATGAATAGCCAATGACAAAGGAAGGATAATTGATCATAAAAGGGAAGAGAATAAAAGCAGCAAAATGACTCAAGAGGTATAATAGTGCAAGAATTGAGGGACCAAAGCTAGAATCAAGGAGGCACCTGTGGGAACCATAAGGCAGAGTTGCAAATAAAGTGGGGACAAAATGTAAAATAGTCATGTATCACTTAACAATGGAGATACATTCTGAGAAATGCATCATTAGGCGATTTCGCAGTACTGCACACATCACAGTCTGTACTTACGCAAACCTAGATCATATATATATATATATGAAAAACAAATTTCCCAGCAGCATTGCTGAATATCAATAATTTCCCCTGCTTCGTCTGCAATGCCAGTATCAAGTGCCACATATCAGGCTGCTACATATGTTGCATTATAATCTTATGAGACCACCATTGTGTTTGTGGTCTGTCATGACCAAAACATCATTATGCAGCACATGACTGTAAGTGATTGAATGACGTTTAGGTTTTTAGAAGAGTGTTCGTATCATTGACCAAAATAAAAAAAACCAGGAAGAGACTTTTGCTTCTGGGTTAGGGAGGAAAAATAATGAATATAGAAATAGATTTGTTGAGCTTGTACTTCTGTAAGTAAAATCATATAGAAATGTTGACGGCAGCTAGATAGTGGAACTTGAGCTTCAGAGAAAGAAACAAATTGAGATGTTGTATCAGTAAACATAGATTAGGTTGTGCTACAATATTAAGCAACATGAACATCTTAGTGACTTGGAACAGTGCTGCTTATTTGTAACTCATTCTTCATGTTCATTGTGGTTCATCAGGGGCACTGTGTCCATCCTAGTTACTCAGGAGCTCCATTTAATAGAGGCTCTATCTTGATGTTACAAGATGCCAGGGGTTCAGTCTAGGTCCTGTTGCTTGCTGCACAGAATGCCAATCACTGAGGCAATGAGTACTGACAGGGAAGAGGACTTTAATCAGGTGCTGCAGCCAAGGAGAATGGGAGATAAAGTCTCAAAGCCATCTCCCTGACCGACTAAAATCGGGGGGTGTATATAGCAGGGAAGCAGGGAGGTGGGAAAACAGGAATTCGTGGAGGTAAGGAAGCAATCATGATGGATGAGGGGTCTGGAATATCGTTGTTCAGATGAAATGATCCGGTGAGTTTTAGTTTCTTGCCTGAGAGTAGATTTCCTGAGGAAGGAACTCAAATGAGACAAATGTAAGTTTCAAGTTTTAAGGCTAGGGAGGGTCAATTTCTATGTTTATTCAAACAACTGTAAATGTTAGTTCTACAGGACAACTGGGAAGACTTCAGTCCCCCTTTTCTATAGATCAGTTCCTCAGTCATGGGGAATCTGGTCATCGATCTTTCTGGCTGCTTCATGCTGAGGAGGGATGTTGTGGGATCATGAGGAGGCTTGGAAATGTTGCCCCTGTGTTTGGAATCACTCAAGGGTACTTTTATCTTGGTTTAAGAGCAACATTTTAAACCACATTGACTAAGATAATAAATTACATAGATAACCCAAATTTAAATAATACCAAAGAATATGGAGATGATCCCTTGGGGAAGCCAAGAGAATGTTCCTGAAAGCCGCATGTTCCCTTTATGATTTCTTACCTAGGATCTTTGTCTGGGCTTTGAATGCTAACTTAAGGCCCTCCGAAGGTTCACAAGACCATGACTGTTTTCCCTGGAGGGATCCCAAAGGGACTGGTTTTACTCAAGTCTGGTGAGTCCAAGTCTCAACACTGGTTAAGGACAGAGTGGCGAGCCAGCAGCAGCTCAGAAGGGCCAATCCATTGTGGTTGCAGCTGGTCCTCAGCATGACTTGGTTCTCTGGTTTCAGTTTCAAAGAGTGAGGAGGCACATCCATAGGGAACTGGAGTCTATTGGAAGTAAACTCAGAGAAACTAGTTAATATATTTCCAAAGGGTAAAGTTAATACCCCTGCCATTATAAAGCCAGCCCCCACTGGTTTGCATAGGAAACGTATCATCTGCTTCATCTGAGGTGCTCCATTTGACATTGATAAGTGGAGTTGAGCAGTTTCCCTTCTCAGAGTAAACAGATCTTACTGGCTTTAAGTATTTAGTAAGTAAACAGGTATCAGTGGCTTTTATCTAGTCAACCAGGCTGGCTATTCTCTTGGGAATAACCTCCTGTGTGCCTGTATTAGATATATTTATCTGTGTTTGTTCACTAGCGAGCTGTGGGTTCTGAGTCAATCAAAACAGGCTCTTCTACTTCGCAGCATTTAAAACCAAAGACATTGCTCTTCAATTAGTTATTCTCACAACTCATTTTAGTAAAGGTTTCTGAGGAAGCTGATGGCACCAATCTACAAAACTGAACTTATGCCTTTACATTATACTCTCTGGTTTCAATAATTACTTGATTTTGCCTTTCCCCAACATTGACTACCTTTTTGGAAACTGCAGGTCTCAGAGGTGCTTTCTGGTGCCCTGGCATAATTTTCCCTTTTGTGGGTAGCTTTGAGGCTAGTAGTCTGAATCCAAACAATCTCACATCTGAGCTTGGTTTAGTTTGAAAGCCCAACTCAGCACTCTCTTACTTTCTTTGGAATTATTATAGATAACAATAACTAAGGAATTTAATTCTTTTTTCCTCATTAGTTCACATTTCCTTATGCATCCAGTGAGCCAGCTCCCCAGGAGCTTAATCCATCTGTAAATTCCATGGGTAAATTTTAGCTTTAATAACTGAATGCAGCACAGCTGCAGCTCCATATGATGGGTAACCAGAGTGCCATCAAGAATCAAAGGTTAATTTAATAACAGGTGTACTCTAGCGTTTTGGTTTTTTTTTTGAAACACAATTTTTCTCTTTCCCATCCCCCATTTCTACCAAAGACAAATCATAGTAGACCCAATTTATTTGCAAAAATAAGTGTTAGTCTTATTCTAGGTGGCCCGATTATTTGCATAAAATACAGTAAGAATTATTGTTCTCACAGGCTCTTTTAAATTGGGCTTTCCTGGAACTTTTCATCAGGAATCTCAGATTTGAAATTAAAGACCTCTCAAGCCCAGCCAAGGATTTATCTGTGCCTGGAGATACTTGTATGAATTGGGTGAATTCCTCTCTTCTTGAGGTCCCAGAATAACTTGTGGTTTCTAGGCCTGTCAGAAAGTGACATTCTTTACTTACCACAGGCCAGGAACCCTGCAAAGGAACTGTGTAGACCAGGTACAAGGGCAGTATTTCCAAGGGGCTTTCATAGGCTCTGTAAGTCAACATCAATTCCTCAAAGCATTCTGCTCATATCTGAAAATACATTATTCCAGTCAAAGCCTTGGTAAAATAACCAGTGCCTCCAATTGTGTCCAGTTATAAAAGAAAACAGAATTTTATTAAACTTATGCAAATAACTATTGCTATAAATTAGGAATACGCACAAATAGTTTCCAAATTCTGCAGAAATCAGGTAGAAAGAGAAATATGCTTCAAATTTTAATCACAAGATATACTCCACTCAATAGTCAAAGGCTATGCTTAGCTCAAAAGGGAAAATAAAAGCCTACTTGACTCTAAAAACAAAAACAAAAAGAATCAGCAATTTGCAAAAGCAAATTTTGGACTATAGCTGATTGTAAGCTGCTTTTTGAGAAGAATCAAAATGAAACAATAATTGTAGATGACAAAAGTCTTAAGACACCCATAGTTAAAGACACAATTGACCAGGAAATTTGGTTATTTCTGTGACAATTTAATGTAATAATCATAATTATTCCTGATAATATACTAAGATAAATCAGGATTTTAGGAATCTCATACAATTTTGGAACACATTTATATAAATATAACCCAAAGAAAGCCAAACTCCATTTCATATTTGACAAAGCTTCCTGTAAAATTTTAACATAGCAAATGAAAATAATATGTCCCTCTTGGACTTCAGGGAACCCTACTATATAAAAAGTTAGTTTCAAGTCAAAAGACTGAATTTAGAACTTGAAATTTTGATTTTGGAAAGTTGGTCAAATAACAAAGGTTTAAAACATTTTGTGTCACAAAATAATATCACAGGTCACTACAAAATAGGTATTCATTTAGCCAAAATAATAATTACCAAATAATAAGGCCTAATAAAGGCAGCATGAGGCCAAAAAAAAAGTCTCTCTCTCTTTCCTCTTTTTTTCCTGCAGTTTACTCAAAAGATAAACAAAAAACTTTTATTATCTCTTATTAATATTATATGAAAATTTTATTCAAAAGATAAAAACAAATTTTACCTTGGTATGATGCATTATTTATGTTAAAGCTAATTTCAATAAATCTTTATAAATAATTCTATCTACGTTTAATAAATTTGACCACAGGCAAGATTTTCATAAGCCTTTTACAACCTTTCACAATTTTCTATGAAAGAGCAGATCAATGCTGTAGGAGAATCCTGTGATTCTGACCCAGGGGCCCAGACACTGGCCTTGGAAAAGTGTGCTTTTGATATTGTTTACTTTCTAGAGAAAATCTGAACTAATCTTATCCCTCAAAATCAGCCCTACAATCTCACATGCCCATCTCTTCCCCAATAGTCCCTGGGCCAAGAGAGATCAAACACTTTTAACTTCTGGCCTCATGTCTTATGAAAGCAGTTCATTTTGATTGCCATCTTCTCTCAGGTCTGAAGATGAGGCTTTGACTGGTGTCAGTGTTCAAGATTTAGCAGAAGGCAGTGCCTTTTTCAGACCCAGCCAAAGCTCTGTAACTCAACAGCACAAGGACTTTATTAGCAATAGAGAAAATTACGTGATGTAAAAGCCTTAATTCCTCAATTCCTCTAAGTCCCAGTATTCCTAAGCAATCAAAAACCTAATAATGATGACACAGGACTTATCTTGGTAAAATATAAAATTTGTTTTGGGGGGCATGTAGCAAAAGGCAAAGAAAGACCTTCCACAGTGTGACTGCTTCTCTTTTTTTTTTTTTTTTTTTTGAGACAGAGTCTCACTCAGTCACTCAGGCTGGAGTGCAGTGGCAAGATCTCGGCTCTCTGCAACCTCTGTCACCTGGGTTCAAGTGGTTCTCCTGCCTCAGTCTCCTGAGTAGTTGGGATTACAGGTACCCACCACCACACCTGGCTAATTTTTGTATTTTTAGTAGAGACAGCGTTTCACCATGTTGACCAGGCTGGTCTTGAACTCCTGGCCTCAAGTGATCTGCCTGCCTTGGCCTCCTAAGGTGGTGATTGCTTCTCTTTATGGGAAGCTTATTTAGATAACCTGAAAGTCAAACCTGATGAACAATTTCAACATAGCAAGAAAAGCCAAGAGTATAGAATCAAGTTATTGTAGAGGAAAACATGACTTTTCTAGACCTTCAAAATAAACATTCATGCATCAGGCCACAACATCATTAGACTAGGAGGAAAAATAAAGTTACAGAAGCTGACAAAAAAGTTGAAGGAGAGAGTTATCATCTCAGGCCTTTACAATGAGAGAGAAAAAAGCTGAAAACAGCAAGACACAACAAAGTTGCACTTCAGAGATAGAACTCTGAGAAGTTTTCAAAAAGAAACAGATTACAGAATTAAAATCAAAGCCTCTTATACAAGATCCTTTCTCATACAAAATCATTCTCTTTTCCTTATAACCTTTCTTACCAAAAATACATCTTCATATCCATAACTTTTTTACATGTCTTTCCCCTACTTACTGTTTCCTTTTTTTTTTCGTTGTTTCATAAATAACTTTTCCAAGTCCATAATTTGAATCAACCTTTAGATAACTTCTGAATTTAGACAAAATTATTCTTTTTCTCAATAAGGACACATCTTCTTTGGCATGCTTTATATACAGAATTATATATTAACTAGAATTCTTATTTTTAGTAACCTTAAATTTTGGTGAAAACCTAGGATATAAGAAATCCTGAACTATCAGAATTTAGCATTTCACAGATGAAAACTTTCCACAATTTTAAAAACATGTTTCTCTAGGTCATAACCCTTTCTTTATTGGAAATGACCCAGACATCTAATGAGCTTCCAAAATCATTATAAGATTTTTAAATCCACAAAGATTCCCTTACAGTATTTACCCCATTTATATTTCATTCATTTTTAGCAGTTTATCTAGATGACTTATGAAAACAGCAATGTCAGAAAAAGCTAGTAATGATTTCCTTGTTAACCATTTTTATGACCAGTGCCTATTAGGCATTCATCTAGGTAAGAATCTTAAAGGCACACACTAGGTATTTTCACCCATAACCCAGAAGATTCACCTGTTTTTATTAAACCGACAACATTAAATTAGTTTTATTCATTTAAAAAAAAAAATCACAGAAAGATCATTTTGTTCTTGTCTGGCTTTGCAGTCTTATAACCTTTTGCGCCAAACCCTGACACCTTAAAATTTCCAGCAGGGACAAATATAAAACCCAGACAAAAATATATGCTGACAACTCTGAAGACATTTTTATTTTTATTTTGCTAATAATCTTAAAGCCAGCTTGCTTATTATACATTTACTTTAGTCATGTACATTTGAAAAATGCTTGGACTTATTTACTTAACTTATGAGTGCTCTTTTAGTTATAGGCCAATTTGGTACTGTGTGAAAACACATAACATTCAGACACATGTACACACATATAAATAAAGAGCCAGTAACTTTTACCTTGGTATTCTAGCCATGAGATAGCAATGCAAACTTACTAGTCTGTAAAAGATAGCTGGATCCAAATGATTTCTGACAAAATTGGGACCTGTCCACATGGCTAAACTTTATTTGCTCTGATAGGTAATCTGATGAAGGCTGTGAAACAAAATTTTGGGTAAAGCAGTTTCCATGGTAGTTAGATTTTCTTTTAGAGGTCAGACTCTCCCAAACTCCAAAGAATACTGGGGCCAAACACACTACAGAAGAACATTATGTACTAACTAGGCCCAACCCTGCTTAGAACAGCAGCATAAAATCCTGGGTACATGGAAGTCCCTCCTGCTTTCCTATTCAACAGCAAAATGAAGACTGCCCTATAATTCAAAGACCTTCCAAGATGAGATGAGATCTGGCACTTTTGGGGTGGGATGGCCATAGCCATCAGCCCACAACTATATTCAGACCAACCTTGAAGGATGCATCAAAGTGGGCTGCGCTGTGGGATCAAATCCCGACCTCCCACAACTACATCAAAACACACACAAAACAATCAACAAAATATAATACAACTGTTGCAGCAGCAAACAAGGGCCAAAAGGGCCCAAACTGAAACAGTTGAGGTGCTTCCTCTGTCTGTCTGTTGGGCTTGTTCAACCTGCAAACAGAAAGTCCTTTGAAATTTCTCAAACTGAGAGGAGCTGATCTCACTGTCTGGTAACCACGGAAGACACTCAATTGCCAGGACACACAAGAAATTACTAACAAGCCTCAAGAGTGTACAAACTGAAACAGTCAGAGTGCTTTCCTCTCTGACAGTTGGGCTTGTTCCATCTACTAATGGAAATTCCTCCAGAATTTCCCAAATTGAGAGGAGCTGATCCTGCTCTCTTAGCCCACAAAAGACACTCACCCACCCAGACACTGATGCCAAATTAAAAAGGCTGTTCTTAGGCAATCAAGAATGCAGTTGGAGCTGGCAACAGTGGGGCTAGAGAGAGACAGAGAGACTGAAACCAACCTCTGGCCAAAAAAAGGTGTGCAGCTGCTTAGGAGGGCTTCTGAAACTCTGCCAGCCCACTGTGGTCAAGCCACAAGCAGCATGTTCCCTGTTAGGGAACCAAAATCTGTTACTGAAATAGCAGGGGTTTGGTCTAGGTCCTTGTATTAGTCTGTTCTCACATTGGTATAAAGAACTACCTGAGACTGGATAATTTATGAAGAAAAGAGGTTTAATTGACTCACAGTTCCACAGGCTGTATAGGAAGCAAAGCATGGCTGGGAGGCCTCAGGAAACTTACAATAATGGTAGAAGCTGAAAGGGAAGCAAGCATGCCTTACCATGGCAGAGCAGGAGAGAGAGCAAAGGGGGAGCTGCTACACACTGTTAAACAACCAGATCTTGTGAGAAGTCATTCACTATCACAAGAACAGCAAGGGGGAATTCCACCCTTATGATCCAATCACCTCCCAACAGGTCCCTCCCCTAACATTGGGAATTACAATTCGACATGAAATTTGGGTGGTGACACAGAGCCAAACACTATTGGTCCTGCTGCTCACTGTATAGAAAGCCAATCACTAAATCAACGAGTATTTCCAGGGAAGAAGGCTTTGATTTGGTGCTGCAGCCAAGGAGAACAGGAGATAGTCTCAAATCTGTCTCCCCAACTGACTAAAATTGGGGGGTTTATGTAGCAGGCAAGGTAGGAAAACAGGAATTAGAAAAGAGTAAGGAAGCGATTATGATGGATGAGGGGTCCGGCATCTCACTGGTTGTGGTGATCTGGTAAGTTTCGGTTCCTTGCCTGAAGGTAAGTTTCTTGAGAAAGAAACTCAAATGAGACAAATATTAAGTTTCAAGTTTTAAGACTAGGGAGCCTCAATTTCTATGTTGATTAAAAAAAATCGTAAATATTTGTTCTAATGGACAATCGAGTCAGTTTCATCCACATGTTCTCAATGATTACAGAGAAAGGGAAAGGAGAATAAGGGAAAGGAGCAAGCATTGGCTTACAAAATTTCTGCCCAGAAGTGACATATGACATTTTTTTCTTACATTTCATTGGCAAAGTGAGTCACATTATCATTCCTGAGATCTGATGAATGCAGAAAAATGATTCTACATGTGCCTATGGCAAAAGACCACCATTTGTAAACTGCTGTACTGACTTCCATAGGTACCATCCATGTAAGAGACGATGATGACAGAGCAGGGTGTACCATCTTTGATGTGAAGAGGAAAGAGAGAAAAGCAAAGCTCTAAAGATACAACTTCAAAGAGCATTCTTATTTATATGACAGTAGGAGGAACACATAGTTGAGAAGGGAAAATAAAAACGTGTAGACAAGTAAAGAGCTCAGTTTCATCTAGGGTCACATCTGTGAGAAGCATGTCAAGAAGTTTCCTCAGTGCCCAATCTGGAGATAAGTCAATGGGGCAAAGCTGGGTCTAACCTTGAAGAAGACATGGTTGGCCTTCAGGAGAGCTGCTTCAGGGAGGCAAGGGGGCTGGAAAAGAAGCCAGTCTGAGAAGGGAGCCATCAGAAGTGGGGGCGGAACACTGAACTATGGGAAAAAGGAAGGGACACAAGATGCTTGCTTAAGGTAGCAGCAAAACCAAAGCTGCTTTGTTAAATCAAACTTGACACAGGTTTTGATTCATCTATTCAGCAAATATTTATTGAACATTCATTCTTGCCAAACTCTGTTTTAGGAGCTGGGAGAGAGAAAGCAAGATAAGTTTCCTGTTCCCATGGAACTTATCTTCTAGTGCAGCAGTCCCCAAACTTTTGGCACAAGGGGCTGGTTTTCTGGAAGACAATTTGTCCATAGACTGGGGCGTGGTTGGTTTCAGGATGATACTGTTTCACCTCAGATCATCAGGCATTAGGTTCTCATAAGGAGCACACAACCTCGATTCCTCCATGTGCAGTTCACAATAGGGTTTGTGCTCTGATATGGTTTGGCTGTGTCCTCACCCAAATCTCACCTTGAATTGTGATAATCCCCACATGTCAAGGGTGGGGCCAGGTGGAGTTAATTGAATCATGGGGGAGGTTTCCCCCATACTGTTCCCGTGGTAGTGAATAAGTTTCACAAGACCTGATGGTTTCACAAATGGAAATTCCCCTGCACAAGCTCTCTTGCCTGCCACCATGTAAGACATGACTTTGCTCCTAATTTACCTTCTGCCATGATTGTGAGGCCTCCCCAGCCATGTGGAACTGTGAATCAAACTTCTTTCTTTTATAAATTTTATATGCTCCTGTGAGAATCCAATGCCACCTCCGATCTAACAGGAGGCAGAGCTCAGGTGGTAATGCTCGCCTGCCCACAGCTTGCCTACTGCTGTATGGTACTGGTCCATGGCCCAGGGGTTGGGGACCCCTGTTCTAGTGGAGGCAACATACAATAAACAAGTGAGCAAGGAAATGAATGAGTGAAGAGATGATTTCCCATTATGTCTAGTTCAGATAAGATAAATTATATTTAGTTCTTCCTTCCCTTCTGAAAGGAAGTAAACATGTGGGTGGGAGGTATGAGCTGAAGAGCATATTCACACTAGTCAGGAAAGGTCTCTCAGGATGTGACATGTAAGTTGACTCCCAGAGGACAAGAAACATCAGTCAAGCTGATTTTGAGGTTTTGAGCTGGAATGTTCCATGGCATACAAAATCTCCAATGGCAATGTCACAGGGCAAACCCCCAAATTGGGGTTCATCCCAGGAGGCCACATGGGTCCTTGGATTTGAGCAGGAAGGAATTCAAGAGCCAGTCAAAAGAGTAAAGTGAAAGCAAGTTTATTAAGAGAGTAAAGGAATAAAAGGGTGGCTACTCCACAGGCAGAGCAGCCCCCAAGATCTTCTAGTTGGCTACTTTTATGGTTATTTCTTGAGCATATGCTAAATAAGGGGTAGATTATTCATCTGAGTTTTCCAGGAAAGCGGCAGGGAATTCCCATAACTGAGGGTTCCTCCCCCTTTCAGGCCATACAGGGTAACTTCCGGACATTGTGATGGCATCTATAAACTGCCATGGCACTGGTTGGGGTTTCCTTTAGCATGCTAATGTATTCTAATTAGTGTATAATGCACAGTGAGGACGGCCAGAGATCACTTTTTTCACCATCTTGGTTTTGGTGGAGTTTAGCTGGCTTCTTTCTGCATCCTGCTTTATCAGTGGGGTCTTTGTGACCTGTATCTTGTGAAACCGGTCCTGCCAAACTCCTATCTCAAGATCAAGCTCTCACAGAAAATAGGGACTAGGTGGAAATTTTAAATATCTGGGTTTGTATACTTGCATGTCCATTTGTGTGTAAATACCTACAGTAAATGAAGTTTCTGGAAGACATTTACTTCTCAATACGTAAGATTCATTAGTTAGAGGTATATGCCTTCTCCCTTAGGCAACTCTGCCACAGAATCATCTTCAGTAGTGTTGGAGCTCAGAAACCATTTTCCAAAATACGGTGCTTTGACATGTTGAACTGTAGAAGAAGGCTTAAGGTCTCTCCAACCTTCCCCTCTCCCCACCATCTCTCTCAAAGCACAGGATAAAGTTGTTAAGTTCCATTATCTCCCTTAAGTCTGGACCCCACTCCCCACCAAAAAGGAGAACAATTATTTTGTCTTCCTGTCACTGTAAGACCAAGAATGTAACCACACCTGAACAGACCTTTTCACAAGGTAATGTCTGCCTCTCAGGCTTATTCAAATTCCAAAGAGAAGTGTTTACAAGTAATCTCTGTTGCAGGATCCATGGTTCTTCCTAGCAAGCCTTTACTGCTCCTCAAAAGAATTCCTCTTCTCCTCTTCCCATAATCTGTTTTGCCAGGATGCTAGAGAAGCATCCAAACCCCTTGGCAGGAGGTAATCACTCTGTGATTTTCCTCATGTACATGTTAATAAAATTCGAATGCCTTTTCACCAACTAATCTGCCTTTTGTGAGATGATCTTTCAGTGAACATTCAGAGGGTGAACAGGAAGTTTCCCTTGGTCCCAACAGCTGTTTGGGAAAGATTGGATTCTCTCAGTGTTTTCAATAGTGCAGACTCTTTTTATGATTTTTGAACCAGCCCTTACTGGCTTAACATGCAATGCATCTTCTACTTGGATTTGCCCTAGTTTTAGATGTACAGAATTTAGTCATATACCTGTATAAGGCTGAGCTTTCTCAAATATTACTGTGGGACTTAGGAAGGATTTTCCTGGGTCTGTTCTTTTACCCGTGTGGGTTTTTGAAAGAGAAACTTAAACAGATCTCTGCAGAACTCTATGACTAGCCTCTGTAGCTTTAGGAGATGAAAGTATAAACCAAAATGTATCTGAGACAATCTCAGTCAACTTAGAATTTTATTTTGCCAAGGTTAAGGACGTGCCCGTGGCACAGCCTCAGGAGTTTCTGACATGTGCCCAAGGTAGTTTTGATACAGGAGCTAGAAAGAAATTATTTAGGCAGTTAGCGAGGGTAAGAGAGTCTTTGGCAAGATTTCCCTTTTAATAAAAAGCAGCCCCCAAATCATTTTTTTTCTAACAAAGAGAAGCCTGAAAAATCAAGCTGCAGACATAGAAAAGCAAGCTAGAAGCTTGCAGGGGTGAATGCCAGCAGCTGTGCACAACATGGGGTCTCCATCTTCCCTTTTCTTTGTCAACCACATGTACAGTAAAGAAGCAGGCAACATGGCACAGGCCAGGTGGAGAACTCATCTGCATAATAACAGATGAGAGTGGGGTGGCCAGCTTCTTCGTGTGCTATGCAAATGGAACACCTGATCCAACCAATCTCTCATCCCCTATGTAAATCAGACATCACCTCCTCAAACTCATCTATAAAACCACGTGCATTTCACCATGGAAATGGAAGACCCACTCGGGATCCCCTCTCTATGCAGGAGAGAGACCTTTTCTCTTTCTCTTGCCTATTAAACACCCTTTTCTTTTCTTTTTTTTTTTTTTGAGATGGAGTCTTGCTCTGTGGCCCAGGCTGGAGGGCAGTGTCGCGATCTTGGCTCACTGCAACCTCTGCCTCCTGGGTTCAAGCAATTCTCTGCCTCAGCCTCCTGAGTAGCAGGGATTACAGGCATGTGCCACCACGTGGGCCTGGCTAATTTTTGTATTTTTAGTAGAGACAGGGTTTCACCAACTTGGCCAGCCTGGTCTTGAACTCCTGACCTCGTGATCCAACCGCCTCGGCCTCCCAAAGTGCTGGGATTACAGGCGTGAGCCGCCATGACCGGTCTTAAACATCCACTCTTAAACTTACTCCTTGTGTGTTCGTGTCCTTGATTTCCTTGGCCACGAGGCAACAAACCTTGGGTATTATCCCAGACAAATGGCTCTGCTTCAGTTTGGCTACAGCTTGGATTTATACATTTTAGGGAGACATAAGACATCCATCAATACATGTAAGATATACATTGGTTCAGTCTGGAAAGGCAGGACAACTTGAAGTAGGAGTGAGATGCGGGGCTTCCAGGTCATAGATGGATTCAAAGATTTTCTGATTGGCAATTTGTTGAAAGAGTTTATCTGCAGACCTGGAATCCATAGAAGGAAGTGTCTGGGCTAAGATAAGGAGTTGTGGAGACCAAGGTTCTTATTAAGCAGATGAAGCCTCTAGGTAGCAGGCTTCAGAGACAATAGATTGTAAATGTTTCTTATCAGACTTAAAAAGGGTGCTAGACTCTTAGTTAATTCTCTCCTGGATCAGAAGAAAAGACCTGGAAAGGGAAAGGGAGTCTCTACAGAATGTAGATTTTTCCTACGAGAGACTGCTTTGCAGGGCCATTTCAAAATATGTCAAATAAATATATTTTAGGGCAAAATACTTCAATTTCATTCGGGGCCTGCTATTTGTCAAGTGATGCTATACTAAAGTCAGGCTGGGACTTGAAGCATTATTGTTACAAAAAGTCTTAAGATCTCTGTTTTGATGTTAATGCTGGTCAGTTGTCCCTGAATTCCAAAGGGTGGAGGGCATAATGAGGCATGGCCAACACCCCTGACCCCGGCTTCCCATCCTGGCCTGAACTAGGTTTTCAGGTTAACTTTAGAATTCCCTTAGCTGAGAGGAGGGGGTCCAATCAAAGGGCTGGAAGGCTTAGAATTTTATTTTTAGTTTACAAAAGCAATCATTTTGGCCATTATGGTATGAATTAAATTGCCACTAGGAAAAACTATATATATTTTAAAGTTGGGATGATGCCATTGTGGTGGGATAATCTGGAAGAAGCTTAATTTGTGTTAACTTATTTCTATTTATTCTTAATATTTGCCTATTTCCCCCTTGCTATAACATAGCTCCCTGAATACAGGAATACTTATCTGTTTTGTTCCTGGATATTTCTCCAGCTCCTAGAAAGTGCCTGACCTGGAGAAGGTGCTCATGAAGCATCCAGTGAATCAGTGTCTCTTCTACTTTTGGGACTGTCCTACCAGCCCCCTATTGACTCCAGTAGGGATGGCACCATGTCTGAGAGGCCAAAGAAGAGACCTGGAGACATAGGGTTTATTAGCATGGGGCGGGGAGGGGGGTGGGGGGGGGTGGGAATTTACATACAGAGAAGTCCAGAGGAGGCAGGCTGGACAGGAGAACTGCTATTGTTTGTAAAAAGCATGTTGTGTATAAAACATTTTCACTTAGCACCCTCTACCTGGCAACCTCCATTTAACCCAAAACAAAGGGCCTCAACTCCCTGTATGGCCTGTGTTCCAAAGAATGGGCTGAGGTTTCAGACGTCCATCACAGATAAAGCAAATCTCTGGGTTGGCCACTCTTAGATTCTGTGAAAGGAAAATCTTGGGTCCCAAAATTACTAAGCTAAAGGGAAAAGTCAAGCTGGGGACTGCTCAGGTCGAACCTCCCTCCCATTCTATTCAAAGCCATCCCTCTGCTCACTGAGCTAGATGCAGATCTGATTGCCTCCTTCAAAAAGGCTTCAGAAACTCAATATGCAACCATTTATCTCTCACCTACCTGTGACCTGGAAGCCCCCTCCCTGCTTCAAGTTGCACCTGCCTTTCTGGATGGAATCAATGTACTTCTTACATATATTGATTGATGTCTCATGTCTCCCTAAAGTTTATAAAACCAAGCTGTGCCCTGATCACCTTTGGCACATGTCATCAAGACCTCCTGAGGCTGTGTCACGAGCTCACATCCTCAATCTTGGCAAAATAAACTTTCTAAATTAACTGAAACCATCTCAGATACTCAAGGTTTACAATTCCTTAGCTTGGAATTCTGACACATGTTCTTCTTAGACCATAGGGTTCTTCTTAGAGTATGCTTGTTATTGCTGTAGGGTGCATCTGCCGTACAGGCACTGCCACCTTCCTCCTTGCGCCAGTGTCCCGATGTCCCAGGAAATGCATCAGGCAGATCCAGGCATCTCTGACTGAGGTTGAAGGTTCAGGTCCATTTTTGGTCCATGACATCTTTTCTTTTCACCCCTCACTACTGACTTGAAGGGTCAGCTCTCTCCGTGCTGACACTGAAAAGCGGTGTCACTTTTCTGCATGGGCAGAGAACTTGTTGCTGTTTTGTGCCTATTGCTAGAATTGGCTCTGAGAGGAAAGTTCAGGCCTCCCTCTGTGCTGAGACTTAAGGGATATAATTGTTTGGAATTTTCCACAAGGTGAGCACCATATGCACTCATGGAGCTAATGCCCTGGGGAAAATTGGTTCCAGCAGTACAGTCAGTCAAGTGGCTCCCAGAGCATTGATTTTGATGGGTTTGAAAAGCTACGGGGCTCCAGGAGCATTTGAATAAGGATGATTTAGGGAGATCTACATAATGTTTGTAGCTTTTCAATTCCCTCCCATACAACCTGAACTAATGTGTGAGAACAGAGAAAGCTGATTCCCAGAAAGCCAGTCCTTAGGGCCTGAACTGGGCAGGCCCACTCTCCCATTTTCCATCTCTCCAAATCCTCAGGGCCAGCACAATCCCACCTCTGGGAAACACCCTCTGACCTTTATTAACCACGTGAATTTTGCTCTCTCTAAATTCCCATGCTACCTACTATTTCATCTGTTCAATTAACATTGACCAAGCTCCTACTTTGTTACAAGCAAATGAAAATGACAATGCCATCATCCTCCCCTCGTGGGGAGTTGGCGGGAAGACACATGCTCATCAGAGTATGCATAATGCATTAATATTAATGTATACTGCCTTAGGATGCTTTTCACTTCATCTGCATGTGTATACATCTATGTTTTAATTACATATGTATGAACTGGTTTTCCCATAAGACTGTAAGCATTTGAGACATTTTGAGATTGGGGCTGTATCTCATGTGGTAATTCACAGGGTGCAGAGTATAAAGCAAAGCTACGATCATTCCTTTTGAAATGGAAAGTAAATGGATTTGGGGAAGCAGAGTGCTGCGGTCAGAGCATCTTCTGGAAGAAAAGCAGCAAGTCACTCGTGTGTAATAATGAAGTATTCGTGGTTGGTTTCACTAGCACTTTTTCCACTTGAAAAAATCCCCATGAGTTATGAAGCCAGAACAGAACAGAATCCTACTGCTGACCTCAGAATACACTGTGGACTGATAATTTCCAGGTGTATCTTTTCAGGGAGGCCAAATAGGTAATTAAGAAGCAACGAAGGATTTTCCTAAGGGAAAAAATTAAATTGGATCTCTATTTTATACCATACACAGATATAAATTCCAAGTGAATTAAAGATCAAGATGCAAAAAGAAAACCCAGATAGCTAATGGAACATCTCTTTATTTTCTTGAGCTAAGAAAGACCTTCCTAATAAACAAAAAATACCATAAAGCCATAAAGAAAAATATTGAAAGATTTGAGCATATAAAATTAAAAACTTCTTCAATAAAGAAAAAGTATTTTTTAAAAAGCCACCAAGGAGGATAATATTATCCATACCATATAAAGACCAATGAGAAAGGTAAATTTTTTAAAAAGCTATCTATAAAAAAGGATAAATAAAATGACATAGGCTGGGCACAGTGGCTCACACCTGTAATCCCAGCACTTTTGGATGCTGAAGTAGGTGGATAATCTGAGCTCAGGAGTTCAAGACCAGCCTGGGCAACATGGAGAAATCCTGTCTCCACCAAAAATATGAAAAATTAGCCAGGCATGGTGGCGCATGCCCGTAGTCCCAGCTACTCAGAAGGCTAAGGCAAGAGGATCACTTGAGCCCAGGAGGTAGAGGTTGCAGTGAGCCAAGGTTGTGCCACTGCACCCAGCCTGGATGACAGAGTGAGGGCCCATATAAAAAAAAATAAAATAAAATAAAATAAATGACATAAACAGGAAAATTACAGAATACAAATGGCCAATAAGCGTGAAAAAAATGTTAACTCTTACAAGTGTTCATGGACAAATCTATTCTTTGTTGATAGGTTTGACAGAGTTTAAAATGATTGACAATGTTAACTCTTGGTGAGGTTGTGAAGATTTCCTCACACACTGCTGGAGAAAGTGTAAATTGCCCTCTCCTTTTGGGAGGACAATCGTGTAACATCTAACACAATTGTAAATGCGCATAGCTTTTCATCCAGGGGTTCCCTTCTTGGAATTTACCCTTAGATGGGGTCCAAGAAGACCATACACAGAAAAAATAAGCTACATAAGGTGGAAAAATATGTGTAATATATACCATTGATGTCAATTTGTAAAATGAAACTTGATTGTTACATATGTTTTATATATATGTAAACAATGATATTTACTGCAGCTTTTTTTTTAGAGTAAAAAATTGAAAACAACCTTATAGGAGAATGGTTAATCTAGTGATGATCTATTCATAACCACATGACTAGGCAGAGCCTTAAACAGTGACACAGAAATTTATTTTAAGACGTGTCATTACATGAGAAAAGCAAAACAGAACAATACACGGTCTCTTTTATATTTTTTTTAAAAAAACATATTGCATCATATGATGTTTTATCCCCTACTTTGAACATCAAAAATCTGAATACATCTTAAAATCAATAACATCATAGATTAATTGGCAGTGTTTTTTCTTTCTTAGTGGTACATAAAATCATTGCATGCCTTACAAACAAAAGGATCATATATTTGTTAGGAATGTGGTATACATACATTAATTTATTATGCAAATGAGCTTTTTCAAAGTCAGGAAGGATGCCTACTACAATGTCCATAGGAGATAATCTGTAGGATGTGTCTGATTAAACAAGGTAAGGGGATGGGAATGTTTTACTCTATATGTTTCTATTTTTGAATTTTGACTACATGTGAAATAGAATCCCATTTGAACAGTTAAAAATATATGTGCCTAGAAAAAAAAATCTAGTGGAATGTAAGCCAAAATATTATCAGTAGTTTTCTCTGGGTAGAAAAGTCATAATTGACTTTTATTTTATTTTTTGGTTTGTTGGTATTTCCGTATTTTCTCCTACAGTTAATACATATCAGTTGTATATATTTTTTAAAAGAGCATGAAATTCCAAGACCTGCTGCATTAACTCCATCTGTAGCAACAGGCATGTCATGAAGCCCTGGGTTTACATTACCAATATACAAACACGCTTGCATCCCTGCTCACCTACACAGACAGCCAGTTAGGTAATCATGGGCAGAGATGCCTACACTTGTCCTCACCTGACTGTGTTTATCATGTCATGGGTACCAATGACAAGTGAAATAGGTCCCTGCTCTCTGGGAGCTTCTAGCCTAACTCAAGGTGTAGGTTAGAGAGGAAGTATACAATATGGAGAGCCCTGGCCCAGCCAGTTGACTTGTTGCTGAGACAATCTCATTTTGCTACAATTTCAAAAATGATAAACCACCTGCCTGATGAATTGTGAGTTCCTTAGGCAAGCTAGCAGGATGATTGGGATGAAAAACACCCAACTTCATTGATCCCAGGATCTTCAATTGTGTGACTTAAGCTAAACCTGTGTTTTTATTGCCATCAGTCTATTTTTGTCTTTATCATAGTAAAATCCATTTTACAATGTGATTTTATAAAATAAGGTAGCTTTCTCTGATTAAAATCTTTTAGAAAGAAAGAAAGAATTTTATTATTTTTAGATACTATACCTCTTTGAAGTCATCTGGACTGAGTTTTCTCATTTTGACTAAAAATGAGAGGGCAAGTTCATCAGGGCCTCTGCTTTCAAATGCCATCAGTGGACAAGAGAAGCTGTGGATCGTTGCCACCATGGCAGAGCCTCCTGTTCCCTGCCAATGGCGAAGCTTCTTTAGTGATCACATGGATCCAGTGCTCTCAGCAATGATGAGCTGTATGTGTATTTCTTGGTTGCTTAGAGTAAACAAAGAATTTATTTTGGCTCCAGTGATGTTTCAGACCTTCTTCTGTTTAAAATCAAGCTGACTTCGAATCATACATCTTTGTTTCCACACATAAAAATATGATGCCATTGTATCCCCAGATGTTAGAGACCTAAACACACTCACTTATCCTGTTAGCAGTTTTCTCCTCATCTGACTCCATTTGGGGAATAGGTATTCACTTCCTCTTTCCAGAGAGGACCTCAGCAGATCATAGCCACATGTTGCATGGCTCAGCTGGACTCACAGACCCAAGGAAGAACAAGGAGAAGTCTTGTTCTTCCAAAGAGCAGTCTGGAGTATAAATAAATACACCAGACCACATGCATAGAAAACATAGGCTGTTGGGAGAACTGGAAAGAGATTCTGAGGATGAGAGAGTGACTGAGAGGAACAGGAACAATGGTAACTCAGATAATTATCTACGAAGGTAACCAGAGGCAAAAAGATCTTTAATACAGTGAGAAACAAAAAGCTATCAACAAATGAAAATTAGGCTGACAGCTGACTTAGCAGAAATGATGGAAGTCAGAAAACACTAGAGAAGTATCTTCAAAATACTGATATAAAATAACTGTCAACCTAGGTTAATACATTTTGTAGAAATATTTCTCAAGAACAAGATCAAAATAAACACATTTTCAGGTGAACACTGAGAAAGTTAACCTCCAAACTCACACTAATGGAAAATCTATGTCATACTATAAAAAGTAAGAGAAAAGAAGTAAAAAAGGATTCCAGAATCTAGTTCTGAGATATAGAAAGTAATGAATTGTAATTGTAAATAAAGAAATAAATTATTTTAAATTGTAAGTTTGGAAAAAATCTAAAACATGTTATACAAAATAATATTTAACTTGGGTCAAAAGAGCTAACACAACGGACAATTTCTTGTCGGGGTTTTCCTAAGGTCTTTGTATTATTTGAAAGGTGAATTAAAGACATTGATGAACTTTTCATTCTTTAGGATGCATGTTGTAGTTTTTAGAATAATCATTAGAAAAAGAGAGAAAAAGAATAGAATACAGGAAAAATTTAATCTGTTCCAAAAAATGACAGAAAATATAACTTTAAAAATTGGGACAAATGAAAGCATATAATAAAATGTTGGAAGTAAGTTCAAATATATCAGTAACCTCAAAACATGAAAATGGGCTGAATTATTTACTTAATAATTAGGAATTGTCAAAAAATATTCTGCTATAGTCTAAGACATGACACACATAAAACATAAGAATGTAGAAAGGCTTAAAATAAAAGGACAAAAGCAATAATATTTCAGGCAAATACTAACCCAAATAAAGTCACTGTTGCTCTATTATATCAGTAAAAACTTTGAGGCAGATAGCAGAAGGCCAGCACATAATAGAAAAAGTTGAGTTCAGCAGAATATACCATTCTAAATTTGCATAGACCTATTAGTGAAGTTTACAATATGTAAAGAATATTTGATGAAACTACAATGAGTAATTGACAAGCAAAACCATTTAATACACTTGATCCAGTGACCACATTGAACCCTGAAGCCAAAATAAAGTTAGTTCTTTGTAAAGGTTGATATAATGGACAAACCTCTGGTGGGTTTGGCCTAGGGAAAAAAAAGGAGAGAAAAAGATATAAAAACCAATATTAGAAATGAAAAGTGGCTGGGCATGGTGGCTTAAGCCTATAATCACAACACTTTGGGAGGCCAAGGCAGAGGATCACTTGAGCTCGGGAATTCAAGTCCAGCCTGGCCAACATAGTGAGATCTTGTCTCTACAAAAAAATCGAACATTAGTCGAGCATTGTGGTGGGCGCCTATAGTCCCAGCTATTCAGAAGGTTGAAGCGAGAGGATTACTTGAGCCCTATTGTACCTCTTTAAAGTCATCTGGACTGGGTTTCCTCATTTTGTCTAAAAACGAGAGGGCAAGTTCATCAGGGCCTTTGCTTTGAGATGCCATCAGTGGAAGAGAGAAGCTGTGGATCGTTGCCACCATGGCAGAGCCTCCTGTTCCCTGCCAATGGTGAAGCTCCTTTAATTAGGGAGGTTGAGGCTGCAGTGAGCTGTGATTGTGCCATTGCACTCAGCCTGGGTGACAGAGCAAGCCCGTACCTCAAAAAAAAAAAAAAAAAAAAAGTAAAAGAAAAAGAAAAATACAAAAATTGGGATTGGGAGGCTGATGTGGGAGGATCATTTGAGCTCCGGAGGTGGAGATTCTGTCTCAAAAAATAAAAATAAAAAGTAGAAATGAAGAGTCAACCACAGATACAACAGAAATAACAGAAAAAATAATAGGAACATTGTAATGCATTTAATGTAAACCTGATGAAATTAGGATTCACATCTATTATATTTTCACACACTACGGTATCTCCAGTGCCAGAACTGTAGTCATTATTATTGAGTAAATAGGTCTGAAACCTTAGAAAAAGGATAAATTATCTGAAAAATATAATTTACCAAAACTAACTTACACAAAAAATGGAATCTGTATTTTGAAACGTTTCCAGAAAGGAGCGATAAATAAACAGAGCATAGAGGATTTTTAGGGCAATGAAACTACTCTACAATACTATAATGGTGGCTACATGCCATCACAAATTTGTCCAAATCCATAGATTGTACATCAAGAGTGAGCCTTAACACGGGCTATTAACTTTGGCCAATAATGCTGTGTCAGTGCAGGTTCATCAGTTACAGCAAATGCTCCGCTCTGGTGGGATGTTGGTGATGGGGGAGGCTGTGCTTGTGGTCGGGGAGGAGGCATATGGGAACTGTATATTCTGCTCAATTTTTCTGTGAACCTAAAACGGCTCTTAAAAAATTAAAACTAAAAATAAATAGTCCAAAAACACCAAAACCTACCCAAAAAGGGAATGCTAGGCTCAGATGCTTTTAGGAGTAAATTCAACCAAATTTTGAGGAATAATTTTTTCAACTTATACAAACTTTTCCAGAGAATAAAAAGAGAAAACACTCCCCTTCTTTGAGGCAAGTAAAATATTGATTCCAAAACTAGATAAGACAGTACAATAAATAAAAATTAAAGCCTATGTTACTCATGAACATAAAAGCAAAAATTCTACCCAAAATATTAGCAACTCAAGTCCAGCAGAACATAGCAAAATAATAAAACATGATCAGACTGGGTTTATTCCAAGAATACAATGGTAGTTGAATATTAAAAATCAAATAGTGATTTATCACACTCATAGATTAAAGGAAAATAAAGTAGGATATGCTCAGTAGAGGTAGTTAAAGTAGTTAATAATATTTAACAATCTTTAATGATTAAAAATTTTTTTTAATCTCTTAGCAAATTTGGCTTAGAGAGAAAATTTCTTAACCTAATAAAGGATTCCTAACAAAAAACTAATCCCAACTCTAAACCTAAGGGCCCAATAGTGAAACATTAGAAGTGCCTTTGAAAAATTGAAACTAGAAAGATGCTGGCCCATCCCACACTGGCTATTTCCACTGTGATCCAACCACACTGGAACCCTGGCTATAGTGAAATAAAAATGACAAAAGATATAAAGACTGGAAATGAAGAAACAAACTATCATTATCTATATAAGATTTTCTACATGAACAGAACCTCATAATCTAAGGATTAATTATCACAATTAACAAGAGAGTTTATCAAAATTCCTGCTACTACTCAAAATGCAAAAATCCTTTGCACTTTCAAATATCCACAACAAAGAGTTAGAAAATATAATTTTTTAAATATACTAATTAAAATATCACAAAATAACTGAAACCTAACAAAATAGATCTAGGGATAAATCTAACAAAAGATGTGAAAGATCTTCATGGATAAAATTATAAAGCTTTACTAAAAGGTATTAAAGGTCAGCTGGGCGCAGTGGCTCACGTCTATAATCCCAGCACTTTGGGAGGCCGGGGCGGGCAGATCACGAGGTCAGGAGATGGAGACCATCCTGGCTAACACAGTGAAACCCTGTCTCTACTAAAAATACAAAAAACTTAGCCGGGCTTGGCAGCAGGCTCCTGTAGTCCCAGCTACTTGGGAGGCTGAGGCAGGAGAATGGGGTGAACCTGGGAGGTGGAGCTTGCAGTGAGCCGAGACTGCACCACTGCACTCCAGCCTGGGCAACAGAGCGAGACTCCATCTCAAAAAAAAAAAAAAAAGGTTTACACTAATGTAGAAAGATAACATGTTCATGAATAGGGTGAATTAAATACAAAAAGACATTTATCCTCTAACTGACCAATAAACAAAATGTAACTCCAATCAATCCCAACAGGTGATTTCATAGGCCTTGTTAAACTGATTGTACATTTGTATAAAGACCATAAGACCACAGCGATGATGCTCTTGAGTGAGAACAGAAGTGTGGAGACATTGGCCTATAAAATGTAAAGAGTTATTTTGAGGTGGTAGTAATTAAAAAGAGTGATGTTGGTGTAAAAACAGACAAATAGACCAACAGAACAGGAACTAGAGCTCAGAAATAGACTCATATGTATTTGAAAACTTGATATGCACTTGACATGGCATTGTAGACCAAGAGAAAAAGATAGACAATATAAATGTGTTAGCATTATACACAACTAATTATTCATATGAGAAAAAAGAAGAAATATCCCTATTTCACATCATATGCAAAGATGCTTCCAGATGGATCAAGGACTTATATATGAAATACAAAACATTAAAAGTTTTACAGTAAGACAATATCGTTATGACCTCAGGATAAACAAGAATGTTTTAAGCAAGTCACAAAAAGTGTTAAACCTAAGGGAAAACATAGACAATGACAATGACATTAAAATTAAGATTTTCTGTTCATAGGAAACCATCTAGCTTCCAAAAAATCTATTTTCAGAAAAGATACTTGTAGCACATACAATGACAAAAGATTAGTATCCATAATTTAAAGTGAAATTCTACAAATTAATAAGAAAAAGATAATAGAAAAAAAGGGCAAAGGTAATGAATATGCCTATACTAGAAGAGAGTATAAATAGCCAATGACCACAGGAAAAGATGATCAACCTCATTAGTACTCAGGAAATTGAAAATAAAGTGTCAAAGAGATATAAATTCTCACCCACTAAATTTGCAAAAATTAAAGTCTGGCAATATCAAGTATTGTTGGAAAGATTAAGCTACAGGGAACAATCAGTCATACATCGTCATAAGGTCAACATGGGGGACACTGATGACTTCGAGAACAGTTGGTGGTTGGTGCGGGTAAATGCCCAGCCAGAGAAGATTTTAAGAGATGATGGGAGAAGAGGAACTGAAGGCAGAGAGTATAGATGATTCTGTAAAGAAGAGCAAAGAAATAGGGTAGTGCCTGATGAAAGAACTCAGGTCAAAAGCAGTTTTTTATTTCTTCACCCTCCCCATGCCTTCAGATGGGAGAAATGGCAGAAAGAGGAAATTTTTGATGCAGGAGAGAGACTGATGGAGTGATGCCCTTGAGTAGGTAAGAGAGGATGGGATGAAGGCATAAGTGGAGGAATTGACTTTAGATAGCAGCATGAATGGTTCACCTGCAGGAAGAGAGAAACCACAGATGCTGCAGGTACAGGTGCTTGCAGGTGGGTAGGTGTGGTGGTAGCAGTGGGTAGAAGCCCTCTGGTGCTTCTATTTCCTTGGTGAAATAGGAGTCAAGATTGTTAGCTGAGAGGATCGGGGAGAAGGTGCTGGAGGTCTGGAAAAAGAGAAGCTTGAAATTTTCATCCAAAAAAGCACGAGGTCAAATGAGTTAGGAAAGTATAGTAGGATTGCCCAGAGGCACTAAAAGCCCATTTGAGACTGTGGTCATGAGTTTAAGGTGAGACCAGCCAGCAAGATTGTGTGTTTTTTTGGTTTTTTGGTTTTTTTCCAGCCACATTCAACCATATGAGAGCAGGCGCGGAGGAAACAGAGATATTCATTTAACCAGGATTGTTTCTTTGCTGAGCCAGCATGACAAATGGAGAGGGGGAGAGAGTTGAGGATGTACCAAGGGAGTGATTATAATGATTAACCATGGAATTCTTGCAGAGGAAGATGAGGAAATAGGATAGCAAGTGGTTGAGTGATAGGATCAGTAGCTTTAACGTTCTGCCAGACTCGAAGGATGGTTGGAATTGAAGGACTGAAGGGAGCATATAGGAAAGATTAAAGGTGGTGGTCAGTGTAGAATACATGGAAATGAGATGAGAAGGAGTTTTGATTATTGGTAATAAATGCATCTTGGAAATAGAAGTCAGGTAAAATGGAAGAGGGCTTTTAAAGGAGAAGAATTCAAGGAACTGAGAGTCTAGGATGATGGAAGAATCATCTTTATGTAAATCTACACAAATTAACAGGGGCTTATGTTGTACAGAGGGATGGTGCACTAGGACTTATAGTCAATAAATAAGTAGGGGCCCTACTAGGTCAAGTGGTGTGATGGCTATTGGGAAAAAACATCTACCACTTAAAAGTGTTGCAGGGGAGGCAATAAATTCAGAGGAATATGCAAGAAAACTTTATTTTAAACCATATCATATCTTTTTTAAAAATGGCATTGCCTATATTCTGAAATACTACCAGTTCATTTTGAATAGCTCAAGTTCCTGCTTTACTGATTAATTTTTGAGATCTGTTCAGAATATATACTTGTCTTCTCATTTATCAATCATTATTTATTCAGCACATTTTCATTCAATGCATACTCAACAAATATTTGCTCTAGGTACTTAAAATCCAACAATGGGAACAAAACAAAGATCCCTACCCTTGTAGAGCTTATATTCCCAGTCTATTTATTTTATTTTCAATTTTGTGTGGAAATCAGAGCTGTGGATCATCTTCCTTTTATAGTAAGCTATTTTGCTCCAAGTACAGTGAACAAAATGGAGTCAGTTAAAAAGAAAATAAAAACGGAGGCACCAAAGCTGGGCACTGAGTGGGAACATTTTCCTGCCAAGCAGGAAACCCAGTAGAGTACAGGGTGTAGTAGGTTCCCATGGATAAGAAATGAATATCTTTTAGAGCCTGTCTTAGTCCATTCTGTGTTGCTACAACAGAATACCTGAGACTGGATAATTTATAAAGAACGGAAATTTACTTCTCACAGTTCTGGAGGCTGGGAAGTCCAAGGTTGAGGGGCCAGCATCTGGTAAGAGCCGTCTTGGTGCATCATCCCATGGCACAAGGCAGAAGAAGGCCCAGGGAGCATGCAAGACAGAGAGAGAGGGAGGGGGCCAAACTCATCTTTTAAATCAGGAGCCCACTCTGGCAATAACTAAGTCATTCCCACAATAACAGCATTAATTCATTCAGGAAGGCAGAGCTCTCATGATCTAACTAACTCTTAAAGGTCCCACCTCTTAATACCATCACAATGGCAATTAAATTTCACCATGAGTTTTGGAGAAGACATTCAAACCGCAGCAAAGCCCAAAGACCAGGAATGATTTCTGTCCCATATTAGATAGCAAAGTCTCCATATGCTGCTGACTGACTGAAGAGGTCTGGGTTTGTCAACTCGGCAACAAGACTGTGTTACCGGCAGAGGGGATCTGAGTCACAAGGCACCAAAATATGTTAGTGGTAGAAGGTATCTGAGTTACTGGTGGCAAACCCATATGAGTCAGCAGGAACCTCAGTTCTTGCCTCCTCAGAAGAAAAGAATTTGACCGAGAGGCATAAGGCCAAAAAGGAGACTGAGGCAAGTTTCAGAGCAGGAGTGGAAGTTTATTAAAAAGCCTTAGAGCAGGAAAGAAAGGAAAGTATATTTGAAAGAGACCCAAGCTGACATCTTGGAGGTCCAGTGCAGGGTGTAATTTAAAATTTCATATGCTGGCCTACTTCCATGTCTTGTGCCCTTTTCCCTTCATTCTTCCCTTAGGGTGAGCTGCCTGCATGCACAGTGCCCTGCTTGCGCTTGGGAGGTGAGCATGCGCATTGTGTTTACTGGAGATGTGTGCATGCTCACTCGAGGCTTTCTTCCATTTTCTGGTGGATTGCCCCTGGAAGGTCATACTCTGCCATTTTTCCTCTTAATCTGCATGCATGAGCCCACTTGCCCAATTCCTGAGATATTATTGGAGCCTGCCGATTACCAATTTCAGGTATTTGTATCTGTTGGGAAACTACCTCTCCCTGGCACCAGCTTTAACCTATGATCATTTTAGAGAGGCAATGTGACAACTGCTGGACCTGATTGTTGCCTGACATTCCTAGTGGGTTGGGGGGAGTCTCCTCCTGCCCCACTCATGCCTGACTAGCTACCTACTGTAACAGCTGGAGGTGGTCAGCTGTGGACGTGGGCCACCCATCCAGGAGCATGGTGTCCGGCTGCCTCTGCTGCATGTGTGACCTGCCCAAGTTGACTCTGTGTAGGTGTTGGCAGGCTGATGGCCAGACCAGGGATGTTTGGTCCAAGGTCTCAGACACATTCTGTAGTAGTTTCCTAGAGCTGTCAAAACAAAGTACCACACGTTGCGTGGCTTAGAACACCAGAGATGTATCATCTCACAGTTATGAAGGCTGAAAACTCTGAGGCCAAGGTGTCGCAGGGTCACGGTCCCTCTGAAACCTGCAGGGGAATACTTCTTGGCTTCTTCCAACTTTGGTGGTTTGCTGGCAATTTCTGGCATTCTTTGACTTGTACATGTGTCCATCTAGTGTTCCATCTTCACACGGCATCCTCCCTGTGTGTCTTCCCTCTGTATGTGTCTATCTCTATGTTTAAAATTTCCCCTTTCAATAAAGATAGCAGTCATATTGGACTAGAGGCCCGCTAAAGACCTCATCTTAATCTGATTACCTCTGTAAAAACTCTATTTTCAGTTCTGAGGTACTAGGAGTTAGGACTTCAACATATGTTTTTTTTTTTTTTTTTTGAGATGGAGTCTCACCCTGTCTCCCAGGCTGGAATGCAGTGGCACAATCTCGGCTCACTGCAATCTCTGCCTCCCAAGTTCAAATGATTCTTATGCCTCAGCCTCCTGAGTAGCTGGGTTTACAGGCACATGCCACCACACCTGGCTTTTTTTTTTTTTTGTATTTTTAGTAGAGACGAGGTTTTGCCATGCTGTCCCAGCTGGTCTTGAACTCTTGACCTCAGGTGGTCCACCTGCCTTGGCCTCCCAAAATGCTAGGATTACAGGTGAGAGCCACTGCACCTGGCCTTTTTTTTTTTTTTTTTTTTTTTTTTGAGCACACAATTCAACTAATAACTCTGAAGGAAATAAAAATATTTTACCCCAAAATATATTTTTTATATTTAAAGAAATATAAATGGCTGCCACAAAGCCAGCAAACAGAAGTGACCTTGCAAAACTGTATTTTGTGGCGAAAAATATGCATCTGTGGAGCATCTCCATTAAGTGTAGTCAGGCCCTTTCCATGCCTTTCCAGGATCTAGAAGAGATTGAGAATCTGACATCTTTAAAAAAATAATAATTTATCAACTATTCTGTCAGAGGGAGGCTTCGTCTACATAATAAGGCCATCTTCGCCAGCCACCCCTTTTCCTTCCTCCCTCCCATAACCTGTCTTGCCACTAAAACCTGGTTTTGGGGCATCCTTTGAGTTCATATTCTTTCTATAATCCCAAGATGACACAGAAACTTCTAGAACATGTTGTTGGGTGGAATCTTCATTCTGAAGGCTCCCATGTATACACATTAAATAAATTGTATGCCTTTCTCCAATTAGTCAATCTGCCTCATGTCAGTGATTTTTCAGTGAACTTTTAGGGGCCAGGAGACTGTAGCCCCCATATTTTGAGGACACAATTCAACCCATAGCACAATCTCAATCCTAACTGATGGTTCTAAACTGCAGACCTTACCTGTGTCTAACTGCCACTGCATCTTTCCTTTCTATCTCCCATTGAAACTGCCTTTGCAAAGTTATGACATAAGAGAAATCTGACATGGCTGACTCCATCTTGCTTCTATCTAGCCTTACAGGCTGGCTGTCTTTGCACATTCCTGGGTGTGGGCCAAGCTAACTTCGGGAGAAATTTAATTCATAGTTTAAATGATAGTAACCCTTTCCCAAAACTGAACTGCTCTTGTAAAACTAATGAAAGGTCACCATCTTAGGAGGACATGATGTAGGTGTAGTTAAAAATTATCAGCCATTATTCCAGAGGTCACAAGAGTTGCAAATTCTCCAATTACTCCTGCAGATAACATCACTATTAGAGAAACTAAGATTGGCCTTTTGAGTTGTCTTTTCAGTTTTTTGCATTTCTGACAACTGAATGGCCCCACCCATGCTTGCCAACCAGTCCTGTGGCCCCCACCTAGGAACAGATTCAGCTCAGGAGGACAGCTTCAATTCCCTATGATTTTGTCTCCAATCAGTCAGCTCTCCCCACTCTCTGGCCTCTTACCCAGCAAACTATCTTTGAAAAACCCTTAACCTCTGAGCCTTTGATGAGATTAATTTGAGTAAAAACTCTGTCTCCCATGTGGTATGGCTGACCTTGCATCAATTAAACTCCTTCTTTACTGCAATGCTATGGTCTTAGTAAATTGATGTTGTTTGTGCAGTGGGCAAGAAGAACTCATCAGATGCAGTTACACCATCATTTCAAACCCTCTGTATTAGTCCATTCTCATGCTGCTGATAAAGACATACCCAAGACTGGGTAATTTATAAAGGAAAGAGGTTTAATTGACTCAGAGTTCCACAATGCTGGGGAGGCCTCACAATCATGGCGGGAGGTGAAAGAGGAGCAAAGCCACATCTTACATTGCAGCAGGTAAGAGAGAGCTTGTACAGGGGAACTCCCATTTATAAAACCATCTGATCTCATGAGATTCATTCAGTACCACGAGAACAGTATGGGGGAAACCTCCCCCATGATTCAATTATCTCCACTTGGCCCTGCCTTTGAATGTGGGGATTATTACAATTCGAGGTGAGATTTCGGTGGGGACAGAGCAAAACCATATCACACCCAGGGCCAACATCACTCGCAGCTCCATACTTTTACACAGCTTGTTAGGACTGAATTGCCCTCCACAAAATTTCATACATTGAAGCCCTAACCGCCAATACCTCACAATGTGACTATATTTGGAGATGGGGCCTTGAAAGAGGTGATTATAAGCTAACATAAGGTCATGAGAGTGGGCCCTAATCTAATCTGACTGGCATCCATATAAGAAGAAGACATCTGGACATCAGGATGCAGGAAGGCAGCCATCTACAAGCCAAGAAGAGAGGCCTCAGGAGAAACCAAACCTGCCCACACGTATCTTGGACTTCTGGGTTTCAGAACAATGAGAAGACACGTTTTTTGTTGTTTAAAGAGCTGAGTCACCAAGGTGGCCAAATAGGAACAGCTCCGGTCTGCAGCTCCCACCATGATCAATGCAGAAGACAGGTGATTTCTGCATTTCCAACTGAGGTACCTGGTTCATCTCATTGGGTCTGGTTGGACGGAGGGTGAGCTGAAGCAGGGTGGGGCGTCGCCTTACCCAGGAAGTTCAAGGGGTTGGGGGATTTCCCTTTCTTAGCCAAGGGACGCTGTGACAGGCTACTTGGAAAAATGGGACACTCCTGCACAAATACTGCACTTTTCCCAAGGTCTTAGCAACCAACAGACAAGGAGATTTTCTCCTGTGCCTGGCTCGGTGGGTCCCATGCCCACGGAGCCTTGCTCACTGTTAGCACAGCTATCTGAGATCAAACTGCAAGGTGGCAGCCTGGCTTGGGGAGGGGTGTCTGCCGTTGCTGAGGCTTGAGTAGGTAAACAAAGCAGCCAGGAAGCTTGAACTGGGCAGAGCCCACCACAGCTAAACAAGGCTCAATCCCTCTAGACTCCACCTCTGTGGGCAGGGCATAGCTGAATAAAAGGCAGCAGACAACTTCTGCAGACTTAAACGCCCCTGTCTGAAAGCTCTGAAGAGAGCAGTGGTTCTCCCAGCATGGCATTTGAGCTCTGAGAACAGACAGACTGCCTCCACAAGTGGGTCCCTGACCCCCAGGTAGCCTAACTAGGAGACATCTCCCAGTAGGGGATGACAGACACCTCATATAAGCGGCTGCCCCTCTGAGACGAAGTTTCCAGAGGAAGGATCAGGCAGCAATATTTGCTGTTCTGTAGCCTCCACTGGTGATACCCAGGGAAACAGGGTCTGGAGTGGACCTCCAACAAACTCCATCAGACCTGCAGCTGAGGGACCTGACTGTGAGAAGGAAAACTAACAGACAGAAAGGAATAGCATCAACATCAACAAAAAGTTCATCTACACCAAAACCCCATCTGTAGGTCACCAACATCAAAGACCAAAGGTAGATAAAATCACAAAGATTGGGAGAAACCAGAGCAGAAAAGCTGAAAATTCTAAAAATCCGAGTGCCTTTTCTCCTCCAAAGGATCACAGCTCCTCACCAGCAATGGAACAAAGCTGGACAGAGAATGACTTTGACAAGTTGACAGAAGTAGGCTTCAGAAGGTCGGTAATAACAAACTTCTCTGAGCTAAAGGAGGCTGTTCAAACCCATTGCAAGGAAGCTAAAAACCTTGAAAAAAGATTAGACAAATGGATAACTAGAATAAACAGTGTAGAGAAGACCTTAAATGACCTGATGGAGCTGAAAACCATGGCACGAGAACTTCGTGATGCATGCACAAGCTTCAATAGCCAATTTGATCAAGTGGAAGAAAGGGTATCAGTGATTGAAGATCAAATTAATGAAATAAAGTGAGAAGACAAGGTTAAAGAAAAAAGAGTAAAAAGAAAGGAACAAAGCCTCCAAGAAATATGGGACTATGTGAAAAGACCAAACCTATGTTTGATTGGTGTACCTGAAAGAATGGAATCAAGTTGGAAAACACTCTGCAGGATATTATCCAGGAGAACTTCCCCAACCTAGCAAGGCAGGCCAACATTCAAATATAGGAAACACAGAGAACACCACAAAGATACTCCTCGAGAAGAGCAGCCCCAAGACATGTAATTGTCAGATTCACCAAAGTTGAAATGAAGGAAAAAGTGTTAAGGGAAGCCAGAGAGAAAGGTCACGTTACCCACAAAGGGAAGCCTGTCAGACTAATGGCAGATGTCTCAGCAGAAACCCTACAAGAGAGAAGAGAGTGGGGGCCAATATTCAACATTCTTAAATAAAAGAATTTTCAACCCAGAATTTCATATCCAGCCTAACTAAGCTTCATAAATGAAGGAGAAATAAAATTCTTTACAGACAAGCAAATGCTGAGAGATTTTGTCACCACCAGGCCTGCCTTACAAGAGCTCCTGAAGGAAGCACTAAACATGGAAAGGAACAACCAGTACCAGCCACTGCAAAAACATGCCAAATTGTAAAGACCATCAATACTGTGAAGAAACTGCATCAATTAACAGGCAAAATAACTAGTGAACATCACAATGACAAGATGAAATTCACATATAACAATATTAACCTTAAATATGAATGGGCTAAATGTCCCAAGTAAAAGACACAGACTGGCAAATTGGATAAAGAGTCAAGATCCATCAGTGTGCTGTATTCAGGAGACCCATCTCATGTGCAAAGACACACATAGGCTCAAAATAAAGGGATGGAGGAAGATCTACCAAGCAAATGGAAAGCAAAAAAAAGCAGGGGTTGCAGTCCTAGTCTCTGATAAAACAGATTTTAAACCAACAAAGATCGAAAGAGACAAAGAAGGCCATTACATAATGGTAAAGGGATCAATTCAACAAGAAGAGCTAACTATCCTAAATATATATGCACCCAATACAGGATCACCCGGATTCATAAAGCAAGTCCTTAGAGACCTACAAAGAGACTTAGATTCCCACACAACAATATTGGGAGACTTTAACACCCCACTGTCAGTATTAGACAGATCAACGAGACAGAAGTTTAATAAGGATATCCAGGACTTGAACTCAGCTCTGCAACAAGCAGACCTAATAGACATCTACAGAACTCTCCACCCCAAATCAACAGAATATACATTCTTCTCAGCACCACATCACACTTATTCTAAAATTGACCACCTAATTGGAAGTAAAGCACTCCTCAGCAAGTGTAAAAGAACAGAAATCACAACAAACTGTCTCTCAGACCACAGTGCAATCAAATTACAACTCAGGATTAAGAAACTCACATAAAACCTCACTACTTCATGGAAACTGAACAACCTGCTCCTGAATGACTACTGGGTAAATAATGAAATGAAGGCAAAAATAAAGATGTTCTTTGAAACCAATGAGAACAAAGATACAACATACCAGAATCTCTGGGACACATTTAAAGCAGTGTGTAGAGGGAAATTTATAGCACTAAATGCCCACAAGAAAAAGCAGGAAAGATCTAAAATCAACATCCTAACATCACAATTAAAAGAACTAGAGAAGCAAGAGCAAACAAATTCAAAAGCTAGCAGAAGGCAAGAAATAACTAAGATCAGAGCAGAACTGAAAGAGATAGAGACACAAAAAACCCTTCAAAAAAATCAATGAATCCAGGAGCTGGTTTTTGAAAAGATCAACAAAATTGATAGAACGCTAGCAAGACTAATAAAGAAGAAAAGAGAGAAGAATCAAATAGACACAATAAAAAATGATAAAGGGGATATCACCACTGATTCCACAGAAATACAAACTACCATTAGAAAATACTATAAATACCACTATGCAAATAAACTAGAAAACCTAGAAGAAATGGATAAATTCCTGGACACATACACCCTCCCAAGACTAAACCAGGAAGAAGTTGAATCTCTGAATAGACCAATAACAGGCTCTGAAATTGAGGCAATAATTAATAGCCTACCAACCAAAAAAAGTCCAGGACCAGACGGATTCACAGCCAAATTCTACTAGAGGTACAAAGAGGAGCTGGTACCATTCCTTCTGAAACTATTCCAATCAATAGAAAAAGAGGGAATCCTCCCTAACTCAACAGGATGATGAGTCTAACATCATCCTGATACCAAAGCCTGGCAGAGACACAACAACAAAAAAAGAGAATTTTAGACCGACAGCCCTGATGAACATCGGTGCAAAAATCCTCAATAAAATACGGAAAACTGAATCCAGCAGCACAGCAGAAAGCTTATTCACCACCATCAAGTCAGCGTCATCCCTGGGATGCAAGGCTGGTTCAATATACGCAAATCAACAAACCGAATCCACCACATAAACAGAACCATCGACAAAAACCACATGATTATCTCAATAGTTGCAGAAAAGGCCTTCAACAAAATTCAACAGCCTTCATGCTAAAAACTCTCAATAAACTAGGTATTGATGGAACGTATTTCAAAATAATAAGAGTTATTTATGACAAACCCACAGCCAATATCATACTGAATGTGCAAAAACTAGAAGCATTCTCTTTTGAAAACCAGCACAAGAAAAGGATGCCCTCTATCACCACTCCTATTCAACATATTGTTGGAAATTCTGGCCAGGGCAATCAAGCAAGAGAAAGAAATAAAGGGTATTCAATTAGGAAATAAGAAAGTCAAATTGTCTCTCTTTGCAGATGACATGATTGTATATTTAGAAAACCCCATCATCTCAGCCCAAAATCTCCTTAAGCTGATAAGCAACTTCCACAAAGTCTCAGGATCCAAAATCAATGTGCAAAAATCACAAGCATTCCTATACACCATTAACAGATAAACAGCCAAATCATGAGTGAACTCCCATTCACAATTGCTACAAAGAGAATAAAATACCCAGGAATCCAACTTACAAGGAATGTGAAGGACCTCTTCAAGGAGAACTACAAACCACTGCTCAATGAAGTAAAAGAGGACACAAATGGAAGAATATTCCATGCTCATGGATAGGATGAATCAGTATTGTGAAAATGGCCATACTGCCCAAAGTAATTTATAGATTCAATGTCATCCCCATCAAGCTACCAATGACTTTCTTCATGGAATTGGAAAAAACTACTTTAAAGTTCATATAGAACCAAAAAAGAGCACACATTGCCAAAACAATCCTAAACAAAAAGAGCAAAGCTGGAGGCATCACACTACCTGACTTCAAACGACCCTACAAGGCTACAGTAACCAAAACAGCATGGTACTGGTACCAAAACAGATATATAAACCAATGGAACAGAACAGAGCCCTCAGAAATAACACCACACATCTACAACCATCTGATCTTTGACAACCCTGACAAAAACAAGAAATGGGGAAAGGATTCCCTATTTAATAAAAGGTGCTGGGAAAACTGGCTAGCCATATGTAGAAAGCTGAAACTGGATCCCTTCCTTACGCCTTATACAAAAATTAATTCAAGATGGATTAAAGACTTAAATGTTAGGCCTAAAAACATAAAAACTCTAGAAGAAAACCTAGGCAATACCATTCAGGCCATAGGCATGGGCAAGGACTTCATAACTAAAACACCAATAACAATGGCAACAAAAGCCAAAATAGACAAATGGAATCTAATTAAACTAAAGAGCTTCTGCACAGCAAAAGAAACTACCATCAGAGAGAACAGGCAACCTACAGAATGGGAGAAAACTTTTACAATCTACCCATATGACAAAGGGCTAATATCCAGAATCTACAAAGAACTCAAACAAGTTTACAAGAAAATTCAAACAACCCCATCAAAAAGTGGGCGAAGGATATGAACAGACACTTCTCAAAAGAAGACATTTATGCAGCCAAAAGACACATGAAAAAATGCTCATCATTACTGGCCATCAGAGAAATGCAAATCAAAACCACAATGAATACCATCTCACACCAGTTAGAATGGTGATCATTAAAAAGTCAGGAAACAACAGGTGCTGGAGGGGATGTGGAGAAATAGGAACACTTTTACACTGTTTGTGGGACTGTAAACTAGTTCAACCATTGTGGAAGACAGTGTGGCGATTCCTCAAGGATCTAGAACTAGAAATACCATTTGACCCAGCCATCCCATTACTGGGTATATACCCAAAGGATTATAAATCATGCTGCTATAAAGACACATGTGCACGTATGTTTATTGCAGCACTATTCACAATAGCAAAGACTTGGAACCAACCCAAATGGCCATCAATGATAGACTGGATTCAGAAAATGTGGCACATATACACCCTGGAATACTATGCAGCCATAAAAAAGGATGAGTTCTTTTCCTTTGTAGGGACATGGATGAAGCTGGAAACCATCATTCTCAGCAAACTGTCACAAGGACAGGAAACCAAACACCACATGTTCTCACTCATAGGTGGGAATTGAACAATGAGGTCACCTGGACACAGCGTATGGAACATCACACACCAGGGCCTGTTGGGGGGTGGGGGGCTGGGGGAGGGATAGCATTAGGAGAAATACCTAATGTAAATGATGAGTTGATGGGTGCAGGGAACCAACATGGCACATGTATACCTGCGTATCAAACTTGCAGGTTGTACACATGTACCCTACAACTTAAAGTATAGTAAAAAAAAAAATAAATAAATAAAGAGCTGAGTCTGTGGCATTCTATTTGGCAACTGGAGCTGACTGATACATTGCTCCATTTGATAGTTCTCCCAGGCACTGCCCCAGGCACTGCCCCTATGTCATCTCTCTTGACTCACGTCTCTGAACGTCAGTGTGTAACACCCATGCAGTAATTTTCATTCTCACTTTCGGTAGTAATTTTCATTCTCACTTTCGGTAGGTAGGTGATATTGTTTGGCCATGTTCCCACCCAAATCTCATCTTGAAATCTCATCTTGAAATGTAGCTCCCATAATTCCCATGTGTCATGGGAGACACCTGGTGGGAGTAAATTGAATCATGGGGGTGGGTCTTTCCCATGCTGTTCTCATGGTAGTGAATAGGTATAAAACCATCACGAGATCCGATGGTTTTATAAAGGGGAGTTCCCCCACACAAGTTTTCTTGCCTGCCGCCATGTAAGACGGGACTTAGTTCCTCCTTCCCCTTCCACCATGATTGTGAGGAGTCCTCAGCCATGTGGAACTGTGAGTTAATTAAACCTACTTCCTTTATAAATTACCCAGTCTTGGGTATGTCTTTATTAGCAGCGTGGGAACAGACTAATACAGTAGGCATAATTTGTTATGCTTCTATCAGTTGGCTGGTGTGGCCTTTGATGCCCATGGCATGGGGCAGCTAGGTAAGGGGTTGATGGAAACAGAGGGAAGAATGGGTTCCAGCAGCTGATTTGAGCCATGGTTGCAGAGAATGGGAAAGAGGATCATGTGGACATTAGGCAGCTCACCTGCAAAGCAGCTTGATGGAAAAGCTCAGCTTGATGGAAAAGCTCAGTTCATTCTTGAAATTCTTACTTATTTTAGTAGGTCCAGAAATGGAGAATGGGGGAGAATGACATTTCTTTGATTCTTCCCTCTTTGGCTTTCTCCTGAGCTTCCTTTCCTTAATGGATATCCTTATGTCCCTCTCTCCTATGGTACTTTCCTTCCTCTTCTAGCTCTCCACTGGCTTCCTGATCTTGCCTAGATAACAAGAGTTAAAGCTGCAAAGAGACCTAGGTGTTGAGCACCTCATTGTTTTGGACTCTGTGGCCATAGATGTGGTTGAGATTGACTTAGGAGTTTACATTCTTGTGTTTTGGAGGCAGAAGATAGACAAACAAGGAAACTATCAGAGTGTAATGTGCTGAGAATTAAAATGAAGAGATGAGATTGCAACTGCATGCTCCATCAGGGGATGGCTTTAGACTGGGTTGCTTTTGCTGCAGCTCTTGTGGTGTTGAGGGTGGGGGGCAGTTGACAATTTCTGATCCACAACACCATTAATCAGGTTGAGAAAGTATCAGATACACTGCAGTGTTCTGCAATTTTGGCTCTAAGTTACACAAAAAGTAAGTTTTCTTATCTATACCAGACAGAAGGTGTAACCAGGCCTTGTTAGAAAATGAATAAACAGTGATTCCAAGTGCCATCTCCTTTGTCTGTTTAGAGAATTTTTAGTTATCACAAAGCTTTCTTATGAGGTCTTTGATAAGGCAATGGCATGGTATTAAAAGCTATTATCTAAGAAAACAAAACCAATAGATGCATATTTTACCCTGATGCTATCTTTAAGTGGCAGACATCCAGGGACACTGGAAAGTAACTTGGGATATTAAAGCCAGGCACTGTCCCTTGGGCCTCAGCCCTAAGTCCAGGGTGTCCTTTCAGGTGGGGCACCTTTGTAGAAACATCCTCTTGCCCCAGGGGCAAGTTGCTGAGGGCCAGGAGGATTCAGTCCTCCAGGTCCTGGAGGAGCTCCAAGCTCTTGGCCTTGGAGGTGCTCAGAGGTAGCCCTTGGTGTGGAGCTCTCCCTGGAGAGGAGTAGGGGAGGGAGCTGGGGAGAGACATGGGTGGGGAGCACAGGTGGTGCAGGAGCAGTTGGAGCATCCAGACCCTCCTTCCAGAGGTGGCTGGACAGAAGGTTTGGATCTGGTTGCTAATGTGCATTCCAGGACCAGCACACTGACCTTAGGCTCAGGAAGGGACTTACTGGTCAATTGCTTCTTTTGTGGGGCCTGTCAGGATTTGAAATGAAGCAGAAGCTCTTATAACATTCAGCCATAAATCTAAATCTTTTTTTTTTAACTCAAGCAAAATAGTGAGATAACTTGACATTTTGCATGCTTAAATTTAGAACAGATGACAGAAATTGAATACTCACGTCATAAGCTGCTTCATTCAAACAAACACACAGAACCAGACTCTGCTTCATGTGACTTGGATCTTGAGAATGCTTCATCCTTTGCCAAAATTTAAAATCCTTAAGGTGGCTAATAAATATGGGCCTGAGAATGAGGTCACCTGACCTCCAGGCCTGGCTCTTCCTTGGCTGACAAAGCCACCCCTCTGGGCCTCAGTAAATCCTTCTCTGAGATGGCCTGGTGTGGTGGCTCTTGTGCCCAGAGGGCACACACAGTCCAAAATGAGCACACACAGTGGTGAGGACACACCTCAGGGTCTGGGAGCATGTGAACAGGGGAATATATGAGACTACCTTACAATTTATGCCTAACTATGTCTAATAATGGTTGTCAATAACTGCTGGAAGCATGCTTTGCTTGTCTTTTTTTTTTTTTTTTAGAGACAGGGTCTCAGTTCATCACCCAGGCTGGAGTGCTGTGGCAGGGATCACAGGTCACTGCAGCCTCTAGTGTAATCACTCAGTGGGTTCTTCCTGCCTACTGAACAGACAAAACCAGTTCACTGAGACCATGATACTGCAATTAAGAAAGAGTTTAACTGATGGGAGGCTGGCCATGTGGGAGATGCAGTCATCAGTCAAATCAGTCTTCCCAAGAACTCAGAGGCTGGGGTTTTTATGGACAATTTGGTGGGCAGGGGGGCTAGGGAATGGGAACTGCTGATTGGCTGGGGATGAAATCACAGGGGTGTGGGAAACAGTCTTTGAGCACTGAGTTTGCCTCTGAGTGGGGGCCACAGGATTGGTTGAGTCATGAGTCATGGGTCCAGGTGGGGTCTATCTATAGGAGCAATTGGGAAAGCCACAAATCTCGTGCCCTCTGATTATATGACCCCTGAGCACTTAGGGATTATAGAAACTATGTCTACATTTTAGCAGAATTCAGGTCCCTCCCATAATCCTAATCCCATAGCCTTTCATTAGTTTTTGGTCCCTGAGCAAGGAGGGAGTTAGTTTTAGGGAGGGACTATTATCATCCTTGCTTCAAGGTTAAATTCCTTCCATGATTAGCTTGGCCTATGCCCAGGAATGAGCAAAGCCAGCCAGCCAGCCTGAGAGGCTAGAAGCAAGATGGAGTCAGCCATGCCATATTTCTCTCACTGTCATAATCTTTGCAAGGGCAGTTTCACCAACTCCTGGGCTCAAGAGACCTCCCTACCTCAGCCTCCTGAGTAGCTGGGACTACAGACATGTGCCACCATTCTGGCTAATTTTTAAATCTTTTTATTGAGACAGGATCTTGTTATGTTGTCCAGGCTGGTCTCAAACTCTTGGCCTCAAGTGATCCTACCACCTTGGCTCTCCAAAGTGCTGGGATTATAGGCCTGAGCCACAGCACCTGGTTTCTTTTGCTGTCTTAAATCTCCCGAGTCTCATGACAACCTTATGAGGTATTACCATTTTACTAATAAGGATTCTGAAGCTCAGAAAGGTGAAGTAACTCATCCAAGTGCATACAGCTGTAGGTAAGGACCCACGCATCTGAGTGCACACACCTGCCTCGTAGTCTCTGCGCACTTTCCATCATCACTGAATGGAAGGACGGGAATGGGATGGAGCTAGTGATTCTGATCCACAGACGCTCCCCACTGGGAGTGGTCATCTCTGGTTCTGTGTCAGCACTGGAGAGAGAGTTACTTGCTGGAGGGCAGGAGAAAGCATGAATGGAAAATGAAATGATTGATTCAATTTAGAAAAAAAATTATTGCTCCACCACCATGAGCAAGGTACAGTGTTTTAAAATTTCCCTTTTGAGAACAAAATGAATCTAATGGAAGAAAAAAAGAGAGGTAAAGGGAGCCTAATAATTTGGGTATAAACATTCCAGTTTAAATTATCTTTCGTTCTTCAAATACCACCTTTTCTCACCTTTGTGGGAAGACCCTATAATTTTAGATTTATCTCAACTATTGCTCCCAAGGCTGGCTGGGGTTGTCAGGCAGGACCATCTGTGCTGGAACGAGGTTTCCTGCAAAGACACGATTTTCACTTACTAAGAGCTATACATGACATCATGCACTTTCAACAGGAACTTCTTCACTTTTTCATGTCTCTTCTTTTCCTGCCTAAACAGATGCCTGCCTGTTATTCTACAAGAAAAACAATGGTGAGGCACGTTATTGGATAAGCCGTTTCATTTTCATGGGGCACAGCTGGAGAACCCATATGTAGAGATTTGGCCAGAGTTGATTGCTGGCTTTGCCTGAGGACAGAACATCCAGATCAACATTAAACATTTATTCAAAGCCAATGGGTCTAGTCTTTCCAACCCCTTCTTCATGATATATACTCAAAAGTTGTTAGAATGAATTCATTTAGCTTTTTGTGGGTTTTCTTATGGATATTCGTTTTTTCTGACTGCCTGGATACACATGTACATCAAGACTTTTGTCACGTAATTTAAGTCCAATTGATAGACATGTATAAGGCAGGTGCCCTGGAGATGAGGAAGGAGGAAGAGGTTGGGTATCACAGAGTAGAATGATAGTCCCTGAACTCTGGAGGCTTGCATTCAAATTAAGTACCTATCTAATGTTTAAATAGATCAATTCAAATAAATGCATACATAAAGTACCAGAGGGTCATCCCTGTTGGTGACACACTGTTAAATCATACTGACCTAGGGAATATTATTATTAATGTAATAGTACACAACACCATTTACTGAGTATATGGTATGTGCCTGGCAATTGTAAGGTGGGCACTATCCCCATTTTGATGACAAAACAACAAACTTGGTGTTAGTCCATTCTTGCGTTAAGATAAAGGAATACCTGAGGCTGGGCAATTTATAATGAAAAGAGGTTTAATTGGCTTACAGTTCTGCAGGCTGTACAAGCACAGTACCAGCATCTGCTTGGCTTCCAGTGGGACCGTAAGAAGCTTGCAATCATGGTGGAAGGTGAAGCGGGAGCAGGCAAAGGGGAAGCAGTCACATGGAGAGAGAGGGAGCAAGAGAGGTGGTGGGGGAGGGGATCACATGCTTTTAAACCAGATCTTACATGAACTCAGAGGGAGAACTCACTCATCACCAAGGGGATGGCTCTAAGCCATTCATGAGGGATTTGCCCCCATGATCCAATCACCTCCCACCAGGCCCCACCTCCAGCACTGGGGATTACATTTCAACCTGAGATTTGGAGTGAATAAACATTCAAGCCGTATCACTCTGTGAAGTGCTACGGTCACAGAGCTGGTAATGGCCAAGTCGCAGCTCTGAATTCAGATCCTATATTCTGAGCAGTGAGGCTATGCTGCCTCTGATGAGGAAGCCAAGGCACAGATTGGCAATGCGATACCATGCATGGGCGCAAAACTTGCTAATGAATTAAGCAAAATAGTATTGTAAAAAAGAGCTGAGTCTGAGGACCTGGGTTTGAGCCCTTTCTGCAGTTTTCTACTTGTGACGTTAGGAAAATTGTATAATAATTCTTTGCACCTCAGTTTCCTCATTTCTCCAATTTTCATACGACTAGCAAACTCTTACATATGTTGAATAGGAAAATACATGTGCAAAGTCCTTACTAACTACTATTAACAGTTTGGATGAGTATGTGCAAAGCAAACATGGGTGAAACAAGGCCTATTTTAACTACTGGTAAATAAAGAAATAATGCATCTAGGAGGTACCTAAAATAGCATTAGCTTCAACCTTTGTATACTGCAAACAAAACCTGTGTCTGCTCCCTGGGCTGGTGGCTCCTTGGTCCTCCTATACCCCATTCTGGTGGCATGCAGCATGAACCTATAAACTCCCAGTAGAAATCAATTCACAGAATCACCAGGAATGAAGATGCTATTTCTGGATATATGGGGCAAAGGTCTGCCTTCCCTAATATTTTATCCCTTAAATCACAGAGAAGAAAAACTGTGAGATTTACCTGACCCAGTAGAATTGAGGGAGTGTGTGGAAAGGCTCACACAGAAATCGTAAAACATTTTGTTTTCTTCCCCTCACCCACAAAGTTCCCCAGACCCCTTTAGGAAGATTCATAAAGCGAATCCCTGGTGCTTCCGAGTGGGTGTGGCCCCTGGCAATCCCTGTTGTCATCAGCTTGCTTCCTGTGCCATCGCAGGCCCCAAGAGCAGGGCTGGCATGACTGCTTGTGTCATTCCTCTTTGCTTTACTTGTCTAGGGTTATGGCTGAGCCCCAGGTGCTGTAGTGCTGTCACATTTCATCAACAGGGGCCCTGTCAAAGAATTCCAAAGAAATCTCCAAGTTGCCTTTCAGAAGTGATACCAAGCACCTCTGTTCCAAGCCATGTCTGGCACAGCCAAGCATCACCGATGAAGGTTCCGGTAGTAAGAACAGCAATGACCCGCTGAGTTCTTCCTCTGTGCCTGGCTCTGGGCTTGGGGCTTTTCCAGGGCTGTCTCCAGATCTCCCAGGTAGCCAGCGGGGAAGGCTCTACCTCATTGTGCAGATAAACAAATTCAGGCTTACAGAGGGACTGGGCTGGCATTTGAACCCAGGCGGACACTTCTGCCGAACTTCCTTCCAGTTCAGCAAGGTTAAGACTGGGATTGATTCGTACCTGAAGGTAGAATAGTACTGGAGCAGTTCACACCTCTCGCATTAACAATTACTCAAACTTTCACTAGATGTCTGACTCCGTGTTTTACAAGCAGTATTGCATTATTTTTCACAACGACTAATGATACCTCACTTTAGAGAGTGAGGGTTCTGGGAACTTAAGTAACTTCCCCATGGGCCACAGCCGTAAGGAGCTGAGCCAGGATTCAAACTCAGGCCTGTCTGAGTGTGAGGTCCTTGCTCTGAACCACTGTCCTCTACTGGCTTTTTCTGTGGTTCTCCGACATTCATCTTAGGAACTCATCAAGCCAGGGCTACTCCACATGGCAGGCAGAGAGCGGGAAGACAGCTAGGAAAAGGGCAAGGGGCATGGAGAAGTCCTGCTCAGTTCTTTGGCCGCCAGCTGTCCCTGTTAAGTCTGATTGGGATCCAGCTGTACGACATGTGCCAGGCATCGGTGTGGTGCTTTCACATTTATTAGATTGTTTCAGTCTCAGAACAAGCTTGTTGAGCAGCTGCTATCACCTCCACTTTAAAAATGAGGACACTGAGACTTCATAGATTAGGTGACTCTCCAGGTCACATGGCTAGTAGCTAGCAGCAGAGCCTGGTTGGGAACTGTGGCTCTAGACAGTATTTGAGAAGTGGCTCCTCTGGCAGACACTCTTTGTTGATTGACTCAATGGATAATCCCGCTGCCTTATCCTGGGCATCTCTTTACAAAGGGCAATTGCTTCCTTTCTCAGTCCCTGGTCTGATCACATGACAGTTCTGACCAATGGGATGTCAGCAGAAGGCCATTAGGAGCTTCTGAGAAGGCTCTTGCTTTTTCTGAGGAAAGGGATAGATGCCTTTAACTCCACCTCTTCCCGCCTTCTTCTTGGTTTAATGAGGTCACATTCCTAGAGTAGCACCAGCCATCTTGCAAACTTGTAAGAAAGGCCAAGAGCAGGTGGCCCTAACATCACTGAGCCACCAGATCTACACCATCAGCTGCCTAGCTGTAGGCTTCTTGGTATGTGCAACAAATACACCTCCTTTATTTTTAAGCCCCTGAAAGTCAGGCTTTCTATAACTTGCAGCCAAGCATACTCTTGATGAATGCAAGTTCTTATGGGACAGAATAAAGCAGTAGCAAACCTTGTGATGCCCTGGTCAGGTGGGTTCTATTGATTAGTAAGCACCAGACACGAGGCTCTTGGATGTGATAATAAAACTCTTGGAATGATGACAGTCATGTAAAATTGGTGTTGTATTTCTCCAAACTAAAATATTAGATCAATGGTCAGGCACAGAACACAAACTAAAGTTGATAGACTTTCAGGAGCAAAGTTGTCAGGGCTGTGGTCCTCTATGAAACCCCTTTAGAGCCCACGAAACCCTGATGAAGATCTTTCTGAGAAGAGCAGAAAGGAGAGCAGTCAAGGCGGACAGAAGTCAAAGTTGGAGACTCTGAGATGTTTCCCAGGGAGTGCCAGAAACGTGGGGATGTTGATGACTCTGCCTGCCTCTCTCTTTGCTCCTTCACTCTTTCTCTCCATCCCTGGGTGCAAAATTGGCAATTTCATGCAGGGGCTAATAGTGTAAGCATCCGATTGTCTGAGTTCAAACCTCAGTTATGAATACAACCCAGTTATGAGAGTTACTATCCATATAGCACTGGACAAGTTACTTAAACTCTCTAAGTCTGTCCTCCATCTATAAAAGACTAATAATAGTGCCTAATTCACAGGGTTTTCATGAGGCTTAAATTAGATAAGCCACACCATGTATTTAACTCAGGCCCTGGCTTATGATTATTGATAATGTTGGTTATTGTTAGGGTCTCCAGCAAGAGCAGATGGCTATTTGTCCATGGTGCTATTATCACACAAGAAGGCCTTCTTGCCTCCAACTCTCCTGCTTTCTGCTTGAGTCCTGCTGTGCTGACCGTTATGCGCTCACACTGTTAACTCCCCTTGAGGTCAGAAAAGCCAGTGTTGGAGATGGTGGACAGTCAGAGCCTTGGCCGCTTTCCAGCTGAAGGCCTTGGCCAGTGGCCTTGACTTACCCAGCACTAACCTGTTTATACCCAACAAGGCAAACTACCACAGGGCAGGTCAAGACAAGAGCAGGGGTGCCAGGAAAGAGCCAGCCCATGAAATAGAAACAGAGGTCTACCAGATACCTTCTGGGGGCCCCATTTTGTTTTATGGTTTGAGATTGGGATAAAATTGAATGTAATAAATTTAACTCTGAGTGAGACAACATGGGATTTTTTTTTTCTCCTCATTTAAGTCTGGGCAGTTTTCCTATTAGTCAAGAGAACAAGCCATAAATCTTGCCATGGACACGAGTGCTGGGCACACAATGCACTGTGCTGCCTCCCCTGTTTCCAGAAAGGGTTGATGGATCCTTCCCCTCACATTTATTTCACCCATTAACGCGGCACAGTAGAATTTCAACAAGACGGAAATAGAAGACAGAAAGGTTGGTCCTGTCAAAAGCTCTTAATATAATTATGAGTCCAACCTCTCCATGCACCCCCCCCCAACCTCCAGGAATAATTAGGCTGCAAGATGCTAGGAACCAAACTGAAGTCTGCGAGGAAAGACACAGGCAGGCTGAGGACAGGCTGATTAGCACAGTGGCTGCTGGTGTTCTGCAGGAGGAGGACGCTGAGATGCCGCAGCCCTGCGGGCTCCCTGGGAATTCTGCTGGTTCATAAAATTCCCCGTTAGAGCTTAGCTCATCCCAGGCAGCAATTAGTGGCTCTAATAATTTCAACTGATGCATTTGGGCTGCCTCCTCCCCCCACCCTGAACACTTCATAGTGCACAGAGTCTTTGCTGCAGGTTAGTTCTATGAAATATGCCCTCATTGCACCTTTCCACCCACAATGTCCTCAGAAGGGGGCCAAGGACTCTAGGCTTCAGGCCTGATGGGGGCCTCAGAGGCAGGCCCAGCCCAGAACATCCAGGGTACCAGCAGAAAAGCAGATTCCCTCTTCCCTTGGACATTTGCTTTATGTTTAGTGTTTAATTTTCTCTTTGAAAGGCAATCTACAGAACGAAGAAAAGCAGTCTCCAAAGCCCATTCTGAGCTGTCTCTTCTCCAACTTCATTTCCATTCTAATGTTTGTGTGGCTCCCACCCACAGCTGGCACTTGTGATTCCATTTCTGCAGCTATTCTCCCCAGGGTCTTCTGTCTTGTCAGGGGCTTTCACTGTATCATTTCAGGGTTTGGAGCAGACTTACAGAGCTCGGGTGTTGATGGGGGCAGCTCAGGAGTGGCCCAGCACCCCGGAAATGAGCTCCCCCAGCTTCATTCTCTCCAGCCCCAAAGACAGGCTGCCCTTTTGCTCTGCTGATTGTCACCTGGACTGCAGAGCACCTATTCTAGACTAGTAGTGAAGTGACAGCTTTCTATGCTCTGTACGCAGAACAGACTTGGGTCCCTGGAACCTGCTTCTTCATAATTCTGCAACTGGCTTCTGTCAACAGTGGTGCTGACTGCGTCTTTAAGAGGCACTTCAGTTTAGCCTTTTAAAATACTCTCTTAAGCCAAACCAGATTGCCTTGGGTTTGAATCTCAGAACTGCCACTTACCAGCTATATGAATTTGAACAATTTATCTAACTTCTCTGTGCCTCGGTTTTCTCACATATAAAATTGAGTATCAACAGTACAGGGCCTTTGTTAGCATTAAACAAAGTAGTAGATATAAATTTCCTGGAAGAGTGCCAGGCTGGATGTGGTGGCTCATGCCTGTAATCTCAGCACTTTGGGAGGCCAAAGTGGGAGGATTGCTTGAGCTCAGGAGTTTGAGACCAGCTTGGGCAACAAAGTGAGACCCTTTCTGTACAAAAAATAGCCAGAATTAACCAGGCGTGGTGGCATGCACCTGTGGTCACTGCTACTCAGGAGGCTAAGGCAGGAGTATTGCTTGTGCCTAGGAGTTTGAGACTGCAGTGAGCTATGATTGTGCCACTGCCCTCCAGCCTGGGGTCACAGAATGAGACCCTGTCTCAAAAAAAAAAAAAAAAAAAAAAAAAGCGTCAGGCACACTTAGCATCAATAAGGGTTGGATGTAATTATTATTACTATTAGTAGACCTTCCTGGGAGGATGGAGCTGCAGTCCCCAGCATGTCCAGCAGAGTGCGCCCTGCAGTTCAGAGGCGCAGAGTGTTCAGGAGGTGGCCTCACTGTGGACTATCCTGCATGCCGACTGCCAGATACCCACTTAATGGATCCCATTGGACCAATGGGTGCTTCCATCCCTTCACAGGCTCCATCTTTATCTTTCTAAACCATCGTGCCTGAAGACTCCTGGAGGTGACTTGTTTGTGAGGAAGGCAAGAGAGCAGGAAGACAGGGAGGAAATCACCTGGATTCTGATTCCCAACCTCGGAAGGGCTCAGTCACTGGGCAAAACCCTCACTACTGGCAAGGGGCATAACGGGCATTTTCATCCACACAGACTGGCTCTGAGGGTGCCCCCATTCAGCATTATGAGCCCTTTGGGGAGTGGTCCTTTCGCCGGGGGCTGCTCTGTGCCATCCCAGGCTTTGGAGCAGCGGCTGGTGTGGATGATTCCACCAACAAATCTTTGAAATCAGAAATGAGGCTGTTTCATAATCTCCAAAGGCTGGAGACGTTCCAGGCAGTGGAGAGAGAAGCTGGCCTACTTTAAAGAGCTTCAGAGAATGAAATTCCCAGCCCTCTGCAGACATGGGAAGAGCTGCCACCTTCAGGCCAAGTGTAGATGACAGGCCTCTTCCTAAAATGCTCAGCCACCTGTTCGACCCCTGTGGGACCCAACAGCTCACAAACCTGTCTCCTGCCTGCTGGCAGGGAATTCCTAGGATTTAACCAGAGCCTGTGCCCTGCTTACTATCTATCTATGTGGCCTCGCTTCTGGGCAGGTGTGGATAAAGTTTCTCTGTGCCCCCACTAAATTAGGTCCCCAGGTAGGAGGACACGCAGCTGTCTCTGGCAGCCACTCTCCACATTTGCCTAACTTGCTTTGTGGCGCACTGCCAGTTGCCTATGTTAGCGGCTGTTCCATAGCGCAGAACGCAGATTAGAAGTCTGTGGACTCTGCAGGGGTCCAGGCTGCGCTGACCTCCTGCAAGCTGGGTGGGGTAGGGTGAACTCCAGGAGCGTGGGTCTCCTGAAGGCTGGGCTTGGGCCCTGGAGGTGGGCAGACCTCCATGTCTGCAACCTGCCACCCAACCCCTCCTTGGGCCTTCAATACCCTGGAGTCACCCATCAGAAAGGCCAGGCCTCTTGATTGCCTGTGATGATCTATTTAGGCTCTGTTTATATCACCTGTTTTAGGCTGACTTTCCCTGGATCAAGGGCCCACCAGTGTTGTTTCAAGTAAACAAGGCAGCCCTAGGTTGATTTGAGAAGCTGCTGGTCTTTGGTGTCAGTCACTCCCCAGCCACAATCTCCTCAGGGCCTGGCTTTCCTGTGGTCTGTCCCGCCAAGCTCAGCAAATGTCAAGGATGTAGCCAGTTGGAGTGATGTGGGCCCTGTAACACTTCCCTGCCATTCCCCTGCTATGGCTCCTTAACTGCTCCTGTTAGAGATTCAACTTCCTGAGGCCCCTCAGGAAGAGTAGGGGTGAGGTGTTGACACAGCCCAGGCTTTGGGGCCAGATCTGGGCTCCAGAACATGGGCGATGTGTAGCCTTGTGCAAGAGGTGCCTCTACTCCTCAAGATGCCCACCTGCATGGTAGGGTGAGCAATGCCTCCTTTAAAAAGGCAAAAGATTTATACGATCTGAAGAGAAACCAGATTATGCAATGTCTAATTAATCACTGTATATGAAGGAGTGAGAATGTATAGAAACCTTCTGAGAAGTCATCCACTGCACACACTTGATACTCATTAGCCACTATGTAACTACCTGATAGGTTCTTCTTGCCTGCTGCACAAACAAAATCAATTCATGGAGACTGTGGCATTGCAGTAAAGAGTTTAATTGATGGGAGGCTGGCCACAGCACGTGGGAGACAGAATTATTACTCAAATCAATTTCCTGTGAGCGTCAGAGGTTAGGGGTTTTCCAGAGATAGTTTGGTGGGCGGGGAGCTAGGCAATGGGTGCTGCTGATTGGTTGCAGATGCAATTATAGGGGTGTGGACAATGGTCCTCAGGCACTGAGTCTGCTTCTGGGTGGGGGCCACCGGCCTGGTTGAGTCACCAGTCAGGGCCATCCAGTTTTCAGAAATGCAAAAACCTGAAAAGGCATCTCAAAAAGCCTATCTTAGGTTCTATGACAGTGAGGTATTCTGCAAGAGTAACTGGGGAGGTTGCAAATCCCATGACCTCCGGAATAATGACTGGTAATTATTTAGAGTTCAGGCCCTTCTTATCTCCTAACTAGGTGGCCTTTCATTAGTTTTACAAGGGCAGTTTAGTTTGGGGGAAGGGCTATTATCATTTAAACTATAAATTAAATTTCTCCCAAAGTTAGTTTGGCCCATACCCAGGAATGTGCAAAGACAGCCCACCTGTGAAGCTAGAAGCAAGATGGAGTCAGCCATGTCAGATTTCTCCTACCGTCCTAATTTTGCAAAGGGGGTTTCAATTTGCTGAATTCTTACACGAAGCCCATGACACCCCAGCCGTTTGGTGAGCATGGCTGCGGGCTGGATGTGAGGTCTTGCTGAAGGGAGGCTGGGTTCGCTTGGGCTGGGAGGAAGGGTAGGAAGTTGCCTTGAACCCAGGCACTGCCTGAAAAAAAAAACAAAACAGAACAAAACAAAAAAAAAAACACAGCAAAATCCAGAACTCCCGGAAGCAGAAGAGGGAGGCATTGAAGGGCATTTGGAATAGAAGTAGGGAGGATGGTAAAGGAGCCACAAATGATTTACCTGTGTTGTCATTTTGCCCAAAGATGGCTCATCCTCAGGCTGAATACAGGTTCTGAGGTTTTCTACCCACCCAGCCTCCCCAGCTCTGGCCCTGCCTCGGAGCCCACTCATGTCACATAATCTTGTGGCCTTGCTCTTTGCAGAGGCAGCAGATCCCCTGGGATATCCCTGAGAATGCAAACACAGGTCCTCCTACATGTTGGGGCAAAGGTTGGGCAGAAAGAGGGAGGTTTTTAAGGCATTCAGGAATATTTAAGTGGGGAGAATCCTGCGGAAGAATGGGAGGGGACAAGAAGAACTTTCAGCTAACAAGGCTCCTAGGGCACCCTGGAATCAGCTGGTACAGCTTGACCAGCAGAAAAAAAGGGAAGAAGAGGGACAGAGATGTGTGTACCTGAAAGATCAGGCCGTTGGAATGCATGGTGCCTCGCTCTTGGTTCTGGGAAAGTTCTCGCTCTTGCTGGCTGGAAGAGAAGTTTCACCAACTATGCCTTTGGCTGTGAGGACCATGCTGCCTCCCCCAGGGCTGCCTACAGAAGGACAGGGAACAAAATGCAGGAGCTGGGCAGGCATGCAGGGCAGCTGGGCAAGGCTGTGGTGGAGGCAGAGCCAGCTGTCTGCCTGGGCTCCTTCCTGTCTCGAGTCAGCCCCACAAGAATCCAGCACCTCCTACCCCAGTTCTGCCCCAAGAGAGCATCACAAATAAAATTACAGAAGAGGCACATTGGTGCATCTTCAATGCTACAGACATACATAAGGCAATTTCCCTGATATCTGAGCTCCCCAGCATGCCAATTGATTTAATTATTCATAACCACCATCAATAACTACTGATCGTCAAAGCAATGAATGAAGCTACTGGAGTTTTTGCTGAAGGAGGTGAACGGGCATGCACTGTCCCAGCCAGTCTGTTCTGAGCTGTCAGGCGCCTCTTCCCCCATTAGTCCCCGAAGCACAAAGCCCTCTCATCAGTCATTTCTGACCTTATCTTATCGACCCTTTTAATAGCAGGCAGTAACAATTTATTAGCAATTTTCCAGAATCCCTGCCTCTTGGCTAGATGTTTTTCCATCTTGAGAGCTGAAGTCATATTTCTTCTAAATCTGGCTCTCTTCAAGGTACTCAGGGAGGCCAGGCTGAGAGAGCTGTGATGCCTACAGAGAAGGAACAGTTAAATTAGGACAGTAATATTATTTTAATTTTTCCACTAATTTTATGGTTTCAAATGAACAACTGGGCACAGGGAAGGGGTATGGGGGGATGAGGGGACCCTACAGAAACCAGATGAAAAAACAAGTTTTATTTCAATCTTCTATTGAAATCTTTCTTTCCATTTTTTGTTCCCCCTTATTGAATTTGATTTTTAAAAGTGAGGCCCCAGGAAGAAGGACCTAGGCTGCGGGTCAGGGGCTGGGTGGGGGCCGAAGCTCCTGGAAGCTCAGCGCCTGGCCCTGCTCTAAGCCCCTGCACCTGTGACTCAGGCTTTTTGGTGCCTCAGTTTTACCCAGAAGAAAAAAAGAAAAAAAAAAAGCCTAGGGGAAGAAGAAGCCACTTCCTTATTCCATGACCCATGAACTGATTCATGAGCCCTTCTCATCTCTAGAATGAGGAACTGCAAGGGTGACTGGAAAGGCCGCTAGCACCCGGCCGCCGCGCCCATCCCGGCCGCCCGACTGCCGGAAGGAAGAGGCGAAATCTGGCCGCGGGGGGCGCTAGGGAGCCCCCTCTGGCTTCCAGACTGCGGGCTCAGCCGCAGCCGTGGAGACCGGGCCGGGGCAGGCGCCTGGGGCTGTGCGAATGCAGCATTTATCCTGCTGATGGCCCAAGGAACATAAGCTATGAAGACAGCCCCGCAGCAGCACGAACTCTCCAGGCTTCCGGGCCATCCTCGCCCCAGGAGGCTTTGTCGCCCCTGCGCCCCTGGGGTCCTTGGATCATCTCCTCCCAAGACAGTGGGTCCAGGGCTGACACGTGGAACAGCCACTGTGTGCTGTGCCGGCCAGTTCACCGTTCTCCCCTTTAATCTGTGCAACAATAATAAATATTATTTAACTCAGAACAAAAAACAGAGGCTTCACAGAGAATAAATGACTTGTCCAAGATCACCCAGCTAGTGACTGGCTTCAAATGCAAGTCCATCTGCTTTATTATTTATTTTTCCAGTATTTATATTATAGTAAGCTATCGATGTCTATAGTTATATAAATATATACATATTTATTAATTAGTAAGTCATTAACATATACTTACAATTTATTAATATAATTATGTAACTTTAATATAATTTTGTAGTTGATAGGGTTTAGCTCTGTGTCCCCAACCAAATCTCGTCGCGAATTGTAATCCCCAGGTGTGGAGGGAGGGACCTGGTGGGAGGTGATTGGATCGTGGGTTGTTTTCCCTATGCTGTTCTCCTGATGATGGGGGAGTTCTCACGAGACCTTAATGGCTTAAAAGTGGCAGTTTCCCCTGCTGTGTCTCTGTCCTGCCGCATGTAAGACGTGCCTTGCTTTCCGTTTGCCATCTGCCAGGATTCTAAGTTTCCTGAGCCTCCCCAGCCATGCAGAACTGTGAGCCAATTAAAGCTCTCTTGTTTATAAATTACCCAGTCTCAAGTAGTTCTTTATAGCAGTGTGAAAACAGACTAATACAGTAGTTAATTTTAATTTTTATTATTGTTGCTGGAGTTTTTATGTTATTTATTTTTCAAATAGGCAATAGTTCATGTGATTCAAAATTCAAAATATACCAAAAGGAATTCAATGAGAAGTCCCCTCCTCAACCTATGTCCTTCTGCTCCCCAGGTCCCTACTCAGAGGTAACCACAGTTAATTAGTTTCTTGGTTATCCTTTCAGAGATGGAAACAGAGAAAGATAAAAACAATATGCCTATATATTCTTTTTTACCTTTTTTATACAAATGCTGTGTACAATACACATCATTCTACTCGTCATTTTTCTTCCCCACTTAGTATTTTTTCACACTTACTATTTCTTGGAGATCATTCCATTTCAGTATATAAAGAGCTGCCTAATTTCTATTTATGGCTCCATACTATGAAGATATCATATTAAATTATGTTTCAATTTTGACGTAAATACTTCCCCAACTCCCTTCTTGTCTTACACATTTATTGTAAAGGTTCCATCTTCTATCTAACTGAACTTTCCATTTTGAACTTTGATCCCCAGTAGTCTGACCTGTTGGTTGGCAGAGTCTCTGCCCAGCCTCAGTATGGGCCCTTCTACAAACTGGGGTCCTAACTTTCTGCAGTGACGCCTCCTCCACTGCGTGCCGTGGAATTGGGTCCACTGCTGCTCCGTAGCTGTGATCAAGAAGCATTTCAGGTGTTATCCCACCATGTGCAGAGCCCATGTTTTCAGGAGTCAAATGAGGTTAATGATCACATCTTACGAATTTAAGGAGAGGGCACTGGGAGAGGCTACAACTCTTGATGTCACTCTGACCCACACAATTAATAATTTTTAGTAGTAGGGTTTATGGTATAATAAAATTGTAACGCTAGAAATGACTCACCTGGTTATACCCTGCAACACTGCAGTGGACAAATAGAAACACAGAGCAGTTAAGTGAGTTGCTTGAGAACACACCACTCAATAGTGAGAGAAGGGTCTGTCATGACTAGAAAAATGATTCTAGCATTTCCTACCCTGGTTGCTGGATATGATGCCAACAGGCAGCTGATGTGGCCTGGGAAGAATTACCAGATAGCCTCTCAAGGTGAGCTCAGGATGTTTACAGTAATTTTACCAAGGACAACTGTGAGATATATCATTACCGACATTCAAATGCTGATAAGGGCACTACAAGTTTTGAACATATATGATAAATGTTTGAACAACTTTTTGATGAAATTAATTACCTGGTGTTTGTTTGTTTGTTTGTTTGTTTGTTTTGAGACAGAGTCTCACTCTGTCGCCCAGGCTGGAATGCAGTGGCTCAATCTCGGCTCACTGCAAGCTCCGCCTCCTGGGTTCACGCCATTCTCCTGCCTCAGCCTCCCGAGTAGCTGGGACTACAGGCGCCTGCCACCACACCCGGCTAATTTTTTGTATTTTTAGTAGAGACAGGGTTTCACTGTGTTAGCCAGGATGGTTTTGATCTCCTGACCTTGTGACCCGCCCGCCTTGGCCTCCCAAAGTGTTGAGATTACAGGCATGAGCCACTGCTCCCAGCCATAACATGGTGGTTCTTAATGAATGCTAACATAATGGAAACATCAGGAAAGATTGACAAGTATGCAACTCTGGTGGGTGAGCTAAAACTGCCTCTATTACATATTACATCTCTGTACTAAAACTTTCATTTTACATATTTGAGTAGGTCACCAGACTGGGAATTCCGCAAAGTCAGGGATGGTGGCTTGTTTCTTCTATAGCCCTAGTGACTAGCTTGTCACATGCAAGTTAGACAGGACACTGTATCACTGAACTCCTAGGCCTGGCGGGAGCGTGGCAGGTCCACCAGGCATGGTAGACAGTGAAGCTGAAAAGAGAGGCAGGAGAGGGTCAGGTAGGTCGCAAGAGTCATGGGAAGGAGTTTGAACTGAAAACTACAGCAATGGGGACCAGGTGTGCATATTAGCAAGTTGATTCTACTGAGGCTAGGTGCAGGGGCTCACATCTGTAATCCTAGCACCTTGGGAGGCCGAGGCAGGTGGATTGCTTGAGCCCAGGAGTTTGAGACCAGCTTGGGCAACTTCGCAAAACCCCATCTCTACTAAAAAGACAAAAATTAGCTGGGCGTGGTGGCGTGTGCCTGTAATCCCAGCTACTTAGGTGGCTGAGACATGAGAATGGCTTGAATGGGAGGCGGAGATTGCAGTGAGCTGAGATCACACCACTGCACTCTAGCCTGGGCTGCAGAGAGACACTCCGTCTCAAAAAAAGAAAAAGTTGATTCTACTGAGCAGAGGAACAGAATAGAAAGTTCTGAAAAAAAATACATCTTATATGAATTTCTTATATGATAAAGCTGAAATTTCAAATCAGTGAAGAAAATATGGATTATTTAATAAATAATATTGGGCCAACTGTTGAACCATTTGGATAAAAAGCAATATTAGATCCTGTGGTAGACAGAATCATGGTCCCCCAAAGTGATCTATGTCCTAATCCCCAGAACCTGTAAACCTGTTACTTTGCATAGCAAACAGATATGACTGAATTAAGGATCTTGAGATTGGGAGATTATCCTGGGTCTGGGTTCTAGGTGGGCCCAATGTAATCACCAGGGTTCGTACAAGAGGATGGCAGGGCCTCATATTCAGAGAAACAGAAATGGTGATGGAAGTAGAGGTTAGAGTGAGGCAATTGCAGGCTTTGAAGCTCAGAAGAGGACACTAGCCAAGGAATGTGGGTGGTCTTCTAGAAGCTGCAAAAGGCAAGAACACACATTCTTCCCTAGACCTCCAGAAAGAAAAACAGCCCTGTGGGCACCTTTATTTTAGCCCTGTAAGACCCATGTCAGACTTTTGACATCCAGAACTTAAAGAAAATAAAGTTGTGTTGTTTTAAGCAACTGTTTTGGCAATTTGTTACAGTATCAATAGGAAAGGAATACAGATCCCAAGTGTCTATCAACATATTGATGAATAAACAGACTGTAGTATATTTTACAATGGAATACTACTCAGCAATAAAAAGGAACAAACTATTGATAATTACAGTGCATGAAAAAAAGCCAGGTTAAAAAGAGAAAAAAGAAGACATATTGTTTATAGTTAGTTTATAAGTTTATCTGTAACCCTTGTTTATAGTTATCCCTAGTTTATAATCTATCAAGTATGTATTAGATAGACTAAATGTTTATAGGAATACCTCCAAAACATAACAAACAAACAAAACCTATGGAAAGAGGGGAATTTTATAAGTATAATTTCAAAGACAAAGAGTTATAGCATTTTTAAAAACCTCTATATTAAAAAAATCTATAAATCAAATTATAAACTAGAAAAACATTTGAATTGTATTAAATTGATAGAGAATTATCTTTGAATGGTAGAGTTAAGGATGCTTTTCTACAATGAATGTGCATTACTTTTTGTAAAGAAGACAAATCTTAACAGAAATCCTGTTACTGTGGTAGTTGTATCAAAAATGAATTAGAGACCAGTATGGACATTTTACCAAAGAAGATACAAGGATGGCAAATAATTACACTAAAAGATGCTCCACATCATTAGTCACTGACAAATGCAAATTAAAGCTACAACAATACAGCACTACACATCTGTTAGAGTGTCTAAAATGAAAAAGACTAACCATACCAAGTGTTGGTGAGGACATGAAGCAACTGCAATTCTCACACTGCTGGAGGGACTATAAAATGGTACCACTGCTTTAGAAAACTTTGGCCATTTCTTAAAAGTTGAGCATACAGCTACTATTTGATTCAGCTGTTCTACTCCTAGGTGTTTCCCTCAAAATAATGGAAGCATATGCCCATACAAAGACTTATATTTAAATGTTCATGGCAACTTTACTTTTAATAGATCCAAAGTGGAAACAACCCAAATGCCATCAACAGATTTACAAATAAAACAATTGTAGTATATTCAGACAAAAGAATACTACTCAGCAATAAAAAGGAATAAATTACTGACATATCCAACAACATGGATAAACCTCAAAATAATACCAGTGCATTAAAAAAGAAAAATGTACAAAAAAGATGCACTGTCTGATTCCATTTATAAAATTCTAAAAAATGCAAACTAATCTATAGTGACAGAAAGCAGATGAGTGGTGGCTGGAGATTGGGTGGATTGGGGAGGGGCAAGAGGAAGAGATCACCAGGAACTTCAGGGGATGATAGATATGTTCACTAGCTTGATTGTGATGGTGTTTTCACGGGTGTACACATACGTAAAAACTTAAACTTATCAAATTATACACTAAACATGTACAGTTTGTGGTATGCCAATCATACTTTAATAAAATTGTATTTAAAAGTGGCTTGACCATGAAAAAGCATGGAGAAAACTTAAATGCATATTACTAAGAGAAAAAAGCCAATCTGAAAAGACTATATACTGTGTGCTTCCAATTATATGGCATTCTTGAAAAGGCAAAACTGTGGATACAGTAAAAAGATCTGTGATTGCCAGGGGTTAGTGAAGAGGGAGGGATGAATAGACAGAGTATAGAGGATTTTTAGGACAGTGAGAATACTCTTTATGATTCCATAATAATGGGTACATGTCCTTATGCATTTGTCCAAAGCCATAGAACGTACAATACCAAGAGAGAAGCCTAATGTAAATGATGGACGTAGGGTGATTAGTGCCAATGTAGGTTCATTGATTATAACAAATGCACCGCCGCAGTGAGGGATGTTGATATTGGGGGAGGCTGTACATGTGTGATGCTGAAGGTATGTGGGAAATCGCTCTACTTTCTGCTCAACTTTTCTGTGAACCAAAAACTTCTCTGAAAAAATAGTCTATTTTTAAAAGTGGCTTGAACAATTCGGATATTTATTGTCTCCCAAATCAGGGGTCTGGCGGGTAGAGAGGATCAAGGGTTGGTTCAGTGGCTAAAAGTGTTATCAAGGACACAGATGCTTCCCATCTTCTGGCTCTGTCCCCCTTCATATTATAAAAAGTGTTGCAGTCGTTGAAGTCACACATGCGGGCAAAACAGCGTCCAGTAAAAAGGAACATTTTCCTTCCTATGCATTTTGTTTTAAGAGAGAGGAACGCTCTCCTACGAGCTCCTCATAGACTTCCCCTTGGGTCCCACTGGTCAGTGTTGAGTCTCATATCCATGATCTGACTGCAAGGAAGGGAGAGGGCTGCAGGGTGAGCACCCACTGGGGCCACACAGGCACTTGCAGAATTCTGTGCCTTTACTCATGCTCCTTCCCTCTCGCTTCTCTTGGCTGTCCCTTGACCCACCTTCTTTCACTGAGAGCATTCAGGAATCCTCCTTGCATCTTCCTCAGGCCTTTCTATGTAACTTTATCATCCTTCTGTGTAGACTTTTGTATGTGTGCATCTGTCTTAACAGCCAGACATGAGCTTCTGCAATCTCTCCTCTTTCATCAGGGGAGCCCAGGGACCTTGTACAGGGCTTGGTGCACAGCCATGCTTGAAAAGTGGTCTTGGATGGCAGAAAAAAGCAGATGGAGCTTTTCCCATCCTGGGGAGAACACAAAGGCCAAGGTGGGGAAGCAGCTTCAGTACAGAAGTGAGTGCAAAACACTAAAAGATTTCATTATAGAAATAGCAGAAATGGTCAAGATCTATCATTGTGAAGGATATAACTGATGATCTCAGAAGAACACACCTGGGAACATCACTCTGAAATGAAAACGAGAGTGCTTTAGGGCAGAGACAGCACAGCTGGACTCATAGAATAGAATTCTCACATTCTTCATTCAACATGTGAAACTTATTACCTCTAGTAGGTTATTCAGGAAAGACTACAACAATTATTTTAAAAATAGAGATGTGGTCTCACTGTGTTGCCTAGGCTGGTCTCAAACTCCTGGGCTGAAGGGATCCTCTTACTTTGGCCTCACAAAGTGCCAGGATTACAGGTGTGAGTCACCACTCCTGGCCATAGCAATTTTTAAGGGGTTAAAAGCTACTAAATGGACAAACTGACAAGTCTTGTCTATGTCAGGCCATGCAGCTTCACAAAACACCCTCTCTCTATGCTGGTTTTCTAGAGGAGTTCCTGGGCTGGGTGAGTCATGGGTCTGAAGTGAGCCTAGTGTTATCTGTGCTTCTGTGACTCATCAAACCTAAAACCACCTCTGCAGGACAGAGATTCCTTGATGGCAGGAGAAAGAACAGAAGATGCTCCTGACCTTAGGGTCATACAGTAATTTCAGCAGTGACTACTCCTTGCTAGGCCCCTGAGGCAGAATTCCAGAGATGTCCTGGAAGTTCAGGCCCTGACTTCATTTGGTCAATGGCCCTGTCATTAAAATCGGGATGGTTCCCGCTTCTCAGGCCCTCTTAACCAACCATTGCCGTTCTGAGGCTATTCTTCTGAGAAGTGCAGCTGGATACTCAAAGAGTCCAGCTCACTAACTGCAGACTTTCAAAGTAATTAAACAACATTTGAGCTGATCAGGTTAAAATTCCCAGCTGAGCATAGCTTTTCCATTCTCTGAGTTCTCTAGGAGTGCAGGAAAGAAATCTTACAGCACCAGCTGAATCTCATCTGCCTAGCCCCTCCACCTTAAGTTGTACCCATTTGTAGGGGTCTCTGAGTTTTAAACCCAATTGGCCTCTCCCTTTCTTTCTTTTTCTCTTTCTCCCTTTCTCTCTCTCTTTTTCTCTCTCTTTCTTTCTCTCTCTCTTTCTTTCCTTCTTCCTTCCTTCCTTCCTACCTCTCTTTCTTCCTTTCTTTCTTTCTTTTTCTTTCTCTTTCTTTCTTTCTTTCTTTCTTTCTTTCTTTCTTTCTTTCTTTCTTTCTTTCTTTCTTTCTTTCTTTCTTTCTTTCTTTCTTTCTTTCCCTCTCTCTCTCTCTTTCTTTCTTTCTTTCTTTCTTTCTTTCTTTCTCTTTCTTTTTCTTTCTTTTGTGTATCAAGTTTGCTACCTACCTCCTGGCCAAACCAGGCCACATGGTTAAGCCCAGTTTCAAATTGGGTGGGAACTACAAAGTTACAAGGCAAAGGTCATGCATACAGAGAGGTCATTAATTGGGATCCACCACTGCAGGGCGGTAAAAGAGAATGAAAATTGATATGGTGGGGAATACCTTAGCATCTACTAAGGGAGTCATCAGGAAGATATGAGATAGCCTGTGAAGGCTTCCTGAAGGAAGGAGAGAAAGAGAAAACCATTTCAGTTGGAAGGATACATTATGTGAATAAGTCATTTCACTGGAGATATGAACACTTATGTAACCAATTCCCAGTTGATAGACATGTGGGTTGTTCTACATATTCTCTATTACAATCAATGCTGATCTGTGTATCTAGCTATCCAGCCGGCATAGAGAGGCATATGGTAGATTTGTACACACAGGTACACATACACATACACACTGCACACACATACCATGCAAATATAAGATAAATTCTTAGAAATGGAATGACTAATTCTAGTAGCTTATAAATTTGTATAGGTATTGTCAAATCAGCCTTTTTCTTTCACTCCCAAGCTTGGGAATTGCTGGGGACTCTCAAAACCATGTCACTGACCCCACTTTTGGTTGTGGGAGCTGGGAGCCCCTCCACTTCCTCTTCCCAGTTCTTTCTTCTAGCAGCTGCCCCCAGGTTTGTTTTCCATGATCCAGCAACTTCTGTCTCCATCCCCCTTTCTCAGAAGGCTCCATCTCCTCCTTCCCCAAGAAGGTTGCAACTGCCCTCAGCTTTCCTCCCTCCCTCCTCAGAGAGTACCAACATCTCTCTCTTATCTTTGTTCTTCTTTGTGAGGCTGATATGCTAAATTTCATCTAGTTTTCCCCAAACTCAAACCACTACCTCTCTACTGCTGCCTTCTCCCTCTCCATTTCCATCCCCAGCACTACTACAAAGGAACCCCGTCCAGTCCAGCCAGTTGGCTTGCTTCTCCCCTCCTCCCACTCCAGTTCACGCTCCAGCCCACTGAAGAGTGGTGCCCACCCCCAGACCCCTGCCTAAACGGCTCTTCCAGAAACACCAGTGACTTCCCACTCACCAAAGTCTGGGGCTGTTTCCTCAAGATCCTGCCCACTCCCTGACCCTTCCCTCCCTTGGGGCCACCATGGCTGCTTCTGGATGACTCAATCAGACACCCACATTGCAGTCCCATTCTTCCTGTTCAGATGAAAACATCTCATTTCAACAGCTCTCTTCATCTTCAGGACTAAGTCAGCCCCTTACACAAAGGACTCATGAGGGGCATGCAGTCTGTACACCCAGGCTGAGCCCAAGGGTCTATTCTGATCCTTTTTTTTTTTTTAAGATAAAAGTTCTTGCAGGTATACTAGGGGTCTCCATCAAAAGTAAAGAATAATTTTGTAGAAAGGTTTTGAGACTTTCTTAACTCTCTGAAACTACACAAGCTGGTCCTTTTGACTTGGAAGCTAAATTTCTAAGATGGAAAGTCACATGTATGAGTGGGAGGCATGAAACCAATTATTCGACCTGTCTGGGGTCATGAGTGCAGAGGCGGCTCCTACGAACCATCTGCCTCTTCAAATGTGGATGAGAGGTGGGTATGGCGGATGCTTGTCATTTCCCAATGGCTCGAATGGACATGGGGAGTATGGGAGTGAGGGGAAAAGAGGAAAGAGGGAGAGAGGCCGTCCAAGCTTTCACAACTCACTCTCTTGTATTTGAAAATATCTGATTTCATTATTTTCTATAATTAATTTCTAGAACATCTATTCTGAGGAAAATGCTAGAAAGAAATATGCTATTCCTTTGTATCAGCATTACTCTTTGTTGATATTAAATGGCTTAGCCACTTTATGGGGGAAATAAAGAGGTTGATTCATGGTGATGTGACCCTCTCGCCACTTCTGGTTCCCTTTTTCCTGCTATATATCAAGACCTACAGCCCTTGGGAGGTGCATTTCTGCATTCGAAGAAGAACCTGAGAGAAACCTGTAAGTAAACTTTCAGAATAATCTTATTTCTAAAATTGCTTTTAAAAAAGTACCAGTAAATTGGAATAAACAATTGTAACCAGAGCATACTTTAAGGTCCCCTCTACCCCGACAGTCTCCCTATGTATGGAAGTATCAGAAAGTCTTTTCATGTTGGTATCTGAATATCCTCTGCTCAGGGAAAACTGCAGCATGAATATCTTCTTATGGGTGTAGCCTGGGTATACTCGAGCCACCCTCCACTTTATGAATCCCCTCAGCTAATCCTCCTGGTGGTTATGGGGAGCCCTAGGCTGGCTCAGTCCTGCCTGGCCGACGATGCAGCTCCAGGCACCTGGCACACGCGGCAATGGGCTGAATTGTTCCGTAAATGCTATTCTGTTTACCTAGTAGCATTCATTAATCTTTCCTTTCTTGTGTGAAGGCTGCTTTCACAGAGGAAGGCATTTACTGGCTTTCCCAAGGCGAGAACAATGAAAACAAAGTCATGAGGAGTTCTCTCTACCTCAAATGAAGGCCGCAGCTCCTGCTCAAGTTATTTTGGCGGTCTGAGAGAACAGTACATTCTGAACCACATTGTAAGTTTGCAAGAGCTTATACAAAAAAGAAAGGGAGAAAAAAGGAAAAGGAAAAGAAACCCTCCATTCTTCTTTTGTTCCACTCCCAGGTGCTGGGCTTTGATGTTCTGTCTCAGAAGTGACTTCAGAATGCCAGCTCCAAGAACCAGCTCCGCTGCTCACTGCACCTTTCATTTCAGAGAGCATGGGGCTAGTGGGGACCTTAGAACTCAGCTAGCCCATAGGAGCTGAGGTCCAGGAGGTGACATGACCTATCCAAGGCCATGCAACCTGGCTTGGGTAGAGGCAGGTTAGACCACAGGTCTCCCTGTTCGGCGCTCCTTTCCTGTTCTGCTCTGTCCTTTGTTCGAATTCCTTTTAAAATGAGATTCACATCAAGCCAGTGAGGGAGGCTGATGGGTTCAGACTGGCTTCCCGCAGGGGACCGGCAGGGCTGGTTGAGGAGTACAGAAAGAACAGAGTGCTTGTCCGTTTGGGTTTATTGTCCCCTGGGGTGTCTGCAGACTATATCTGGGCTTGTTGAGCATAAGCCATTGGTTTCTGCACAGGCAGAGTCAGAATGAACTGATATCACTTAATGGGAATTGCAGGACATCAGATGAGGCAGGAGCTTTGGAAATGGGGAGAGAGGGGAGCAATAAGATGCTCCCAAGGTCATTGTCTCCTGGCCTTTCCTCCAGAGAAGGTCACATTTCTTCCTCCCACACTTTCAATAGCAGTAAGCCTGTGGGTTTCTGCTTACCAGCTCTGGAGACACATGGGTGATGTGCAGCTTCAATACCCCCCAGTCTAGAAAGCTCCTAGGGTGGGCCATTCATATGGAGGTTCTCATTATTATTTCATGGCTGCATTTTTTGTGGCTTCTGACTGGACCTTGTATCTGAAGCAAGGACGCAGTCATCTGCACCTTGAAAGATGATCTGTGCTCAAAAGACAGTGCTCAGGAATGCCGGTCTCCTTGACTCATCAAAAAGGTGGCCAAACAGAGCTCTGTGGGTGGGGGCATGTGTGCCCTCCATGCTGAGGCTCTCAATGCTCCCACTGACACTGAGATCCCATGCAGGGAAAACGACTGAGGTGTCTGCACCTTGCAGAGGTGTCTGCTAGCTAGCATGGGCAGGGTTAATGTGGAAGTCTGGCTGTCTCTGTTTCCCATGGCAACAGCTTGGCCCTGCATGAAAGCAGGTAAATGTGGGCTCAAGCCAGACGCACAGACTGCATGGCTTTGCAGGGCTCTCGGCTCAAATCAGGGCTCTTCATCCCTAACCCTGTTCTGCTATTTTCCTGTTCCCTTCCACCCAGCCACAAAAAGGGCTTTAACCCCATGGAAGAGAGATGGGGCCCTTGGTGGTACTCTGCTGTGGACTGCAGCTAAGGCTTCCCTGCCTGAGGTGTGGTAGAAACTGCAGTTCTGAGATAAAAGCAAGAAATTGGCCATTACTCTAGGGATAGTGCTGTTGGTAAAAGCCAGAAGCAGGTATTGTATCCTGGGGACACAAGCGTGTTGAGTCGGGAATAGACACTATTGACAATGGAGGCAAAATAAAGAGAAATTACAGGTTAAAGGGATCAGGTAAACTTTTAGAAGCTGCCAGAAAAAAACGATGGAGAGGCAGAGGGAGGGACTCTGTAAGCACAAGAGAGGAGAAGAAAACAGTTAGAAATCTTTGGGCAAAAATAAACATTTCCGAGGTATAGAGGAAAACCTTTATGTGTGAGACTGGAACTTGGTTTAAGCATGGTTTTTAAATGTCTCCAGGGATAAAAGGGGAAAAGGTCATTCACAAGAATGGAGAAGAGGAGGGCTAAGGTGAGAAGCGGGCTAGAGAGAAGAGAAGAGAGCCATGTGAGCGTCATCTGATGATCAAGGCTGCACTCTCACAATCCGTGGCCAAAATCAGCTGTCAGAGTGTTAAAAATAATTTGAGCCAACAGTTTTTTAAGAACCAGAAGATGTCACCCAAAGAAATCTAGATTTCTGACTTGAAAAAAAAGAGAGTCAGAAAATCTGGTGACTGCCTCTATAGAGAACTTTCAAGAAAATCTGCTGGGTTGGAGGCTGCTGTTCCTACAAGTTAAATGGGGGCGTGGGCTCTCCAGACCCTCAGAGACCCATGGCCCACTGGCCCACACCCCACACTCCCAAGGAGTATCTGTATCTCCTTACTTCCTTCACTGTTTTCGGTGCTTGTCTGACCACTGTAGGCATTTGAAATGCTAAGTGCTGCCTGCAGGGGACAGGATGAGCCCCCATTCCTGACCCCAGCTCAACAGGGAAGGTGAGACCAACACCGAATGCACTTTTCTTCCCCGTCCCTGGGAGAGATGGCTAAGTTGGGAGAGACAGCCCTCGATGTGGACCTCAGACCAGGATGGGCCTGCGTCCGGGGTGCCTGAGTTTAAGGGTGAGCAAGGTGAGCCTAACGCTGGCTGTAACAATCTCTGAGTAAAATATAGGTATTCATGACTGCATGATGCAGGGGAGCAAGTGTTCACCTGGGGAAAGGAGAGCTGCAGTCAGCTTTAGATGGCTCAATAAAGCTGTGCTGGCAGAGGAGGGGAGGATCCTGGATGTGGTTGACAACGCAGGACAGCTCATCCTGGCATGGTGAATCTGCATTTCAGGATTCTTTTGTGATTGAGATCCTGGGAATATATTTCAACCAAATTCAGAAGCTGCTCTATGATCATGTCAAAGAGGGGCTGAGCAGTTGTCCATTCTGACCCCTCAGGGTCATTTAAACATGGGTTAAAATCCTGGCTCTTGCACTTATTAGCTGTGTGACCTTGACCAAGTTATTTAACCTCTCTGAGCCCCGGTTTCCTATCTAAAAAGATATAGCTCCAATAGTACAGGGTTAGAAATCATGTATATCAGATGCTGTGGCCAGGCATAAAGTAACGCATTAATAACTACCATCTATTATTAGGAGTATTTCACTAAGCCTCAGACATTGACACAAGCTATAGTTTGTCTGCTTCTCTAATTATGTATTCTGTGCTGACTGAGGGCCAACTGGATATTGTTATGGACAGAATGTTTGTGTCTTCTGCCAATTTATTTGAACCCCCAGTGTGGCTGTATTTGGAAATTGGGTCTCTAAGGAAGTAATTAAGGTTAAATGAGGTCCTAAGTGTGGAGCCCTCATCTGATAGGACTAGTGTCCCTATAAGAAGAGGAAAATGTAACTGCCTCACCATTGTGGAAGAGAGAGACAAGAGACTGGCAGCCAAACAGAGCAGTGGGTAAAATGATTTCTGGGTGCCATGTTGGAAAAGTCTTTGTACTTAATTAAAGGTGACACAGCGTGAAGAGATACCAGAGAGCTCACCCGCCTTCTCTCCCCACCATGTGAGGACACAGGGAGGAGGCAGTTGTCTGTAACCCGGGGAGGGGTCCTCACCAGAACCCAACCCTGCCAGACCTTGATCTGGAACTTCCAGCCTCCACCACTGTGAGAAATCAATTTCTGCTGCTGAAGCCACCCAGCCTGTGGGGTTCTGCTATGGCAGCACTGGCAGATGACAACAGGTACATAGGAAATTTTAATTCCATTACTCAGGAACCGTAGTGGAATTTTAAAACAGGACTCATGAAAAGTCAGAGATGAGATATTAATGTGATGGGAAGTGTGTCACCAAGTGGTGGAAAACTGGGGTTCTCACTCCTAGCTTAGAGTCCCTTAGCCTCTTTGGATTTTATTTTCCTCAGCTGTGACTATCGGCCAGGGAGGTGTCAGTCAAAATCATCTGGACTTGTGCTATCCAATACATAAGCTCCAGTTATTTATTTAAGTAATTTAAATTTTATTTAATCTTAATTTAAATGTAAGTGATATGATTTATTAAAATTAAAATTAAATATCATAATTAAATAAAATAACACTAAAAGTAATTAAATTTATTAATTAAAATTAAATAAAATTTAAAATTCAGTTCCTCAGTAGCACGAGCCCTGTGTCAAGTGCTCATGTGGTCAGTGCCTCCTATGCTGGACAGCGCATATATACAGCACGCCCAGCATCACAGACAGTTCTATCAGACAGTGCTGAATTCTAGAGCTTGCTACCTGAAGCCTGGTCTTCACGAGAGCAGCTTCAGCAGCACCTGGGAACTTGTTAGGAATGCCAACTCTCAGGGGCCACCCTAAACCTTCTCAATGAAGATCTGCATTTTTACAAGATTCCCTCCAGTGATCACGTACTCAAGTCTAAGAAGCTCTGATGTATGATTCCCTCCAGCTCAAAAAAGAAAATTTACGAATCTGGGTATCTGCTTGACAAAGTCTTTGAGAAGGAAACCACTTGCTCAGCTTATCAAAATTCCAATTTACTGATTTGCCTAAGAGGAAAGAATTGAAATATCTGAAGGAAGATCAGCAGAATGGCTGCACCTCCACAGGAGCAAAAAGAAATCAGCAGATGTCTAAAGGAGGCATGGGTGGCGTCACCGTGCCTGGAGGGTTGTACACCTTGGAGGTTGGTACAATCCAGCTCCTATCTCTTTTTTTGGAGTTTTTTTTTAAAAAGAGAGATGGGGGTCTCTCTCTGTTGCTCAGGCTGGTCTCAAACTCCTGGGCTCAATCAAGCAATCCTCCCACCACCTCAGTGTCCCAAAGTGCTGGGATTATAGGCATGAACCACCACGCTCAGCCTCCAGCGCCTGTCTCTAAGCCTCCCATCAGCTTGGGCATTCAATCTTTGCCTAAAGAGCAGAGAATGGACCTTCTTCATTTTCATTGGCAGCAAAGAAACAACAAGGAATGAGCTGCATTTACTGGGGACCTTTTATCCAGAGAGTCTTAAGGTGCTTGCTAAGGTTCCCCTCATTAAACCAAAAGGAGCAGATAGGTCATATATTCAATTAGGGAAAATGAGGAACAGAGAAGAAATCAATGCCACAGTCAATGATGCCAAAAGGCAGACTGAAACATCAGCCTTTGGGCTCATGGGCCTAAATTCTGCTCTGGAGCTTGAGCTGTAAAATAAGAGAAGATACCTTCAGTCCTCTCACTGCAGAAAGTTTTGGTATCTGGTGAAGTGCTGTTTTTAACACAAAAATAAGAAGGATAATATTAGAGCTGTTGCCTGTTAAGAAAACATGTTCATCTTACAGGACAAAATTGCAGTCATATATCTTATTTAATTGATACTAGATTTTATTGCAGAACGTTAAAATGTTAATGTGTCCATAAATCTTTTTCATACTTCCAGAAAAATGTCTGTATTAGGAACACACTGTACAAGGATGAAGGCAAGAGAAAGGAAAAATGAATCCAGAATATACATTATTAATTTTTTAGGAAGGAAGCAAAATGGTGGGTGCCTCATAAGGGAAATTAGAAAAAAGTTAAACAGCTGGGATTTCTGATTTCCTTTAAAGAAGAATCTGCTAGTTTGAGACATATCCTTACAGAGTCAACTATTTTGATGCAGGGAACAAAAAGTGAGCAGATAATGGAAATGGGCTTGTGATATACAGGTCAGCTCTTAACAGCCACCGGCAGAAGGTGTGATGCCCCCAGCAGGGACAAGCAGTGAGCTGAGGGTCCTGTCATATCATGCAGAGCCATGGAATTGGGGCATGGTACAGATTACAGGGCCTGCCCAGGAGTCGGGGAAGTCTGGCCTAAATCCTGCTGTGCCGTCTCCACTGTGTGATTGCTGACAAATTCCAGCAAGCACTCAGAGCCTCAGTTTCCACTGTGTCAGATGCAAAGAGCATCTGCAGGCTTGGGGCAGGGGTAGAGAGCTGCTTTATAAAAAGTGCTTACAATATAATAGGGAATTAACATCTTTTAGGGTATCAATCAAATAATGGTTTGGGGTCAAACCCAAAGCAATGGGAGAGCAAACAGTCATGCCTGGGAGGAGAGGCCGCAGCTCCTGACTTCCTCTGGTGCTGGGTGTTCTGCCCTCTGCCCACCTGCCCGCAGAGTCCTCCTGCCTGTGCCGTGGAGCCTGTCTGACTTGGTCCATAATGCCGGGGAAGGTTCAGCAGCACAGGGGCCTATGGTAAGGCCTGTCTCTATCTTCACCCTTCAGTCCAACCTCTGATTCCAAAAGGAAGCAAGCTTTCAGGAAAAAGGAACTATGGCCTTTTGCTGGCCCCCATTTTAATTACCGTTCTAATTCCCTTTCCTGCTGATGCTGTCAGAACATCCTCATATGTGGGATCTGGACTCTGCTAAGGCCAGTTCCACATGGCAGTGACCCCTCTTCAACACTCAAGTTCGCCTCATATCTCTTTTCTGCTCTGAGCATTTCCATTCAGATTATATGGCAGGAACTGCAAGCACTCTGTATGCTTGGGGGAGAAATTTACACACGTTTACTCGTGACCTGCCTATTCCCCCCATTTTATTTCTGCCCTTCGTTAACCTCATTCGGCCTGAACAGAGAAAGAATAATTTCCTCACCTCTGGTTGCTCAGTTCACAACCTCTATCCAATGCCTGGATTCATCTTACACGACAAATGTAATCCACTGGCTCTCACTGTATTCAGCTACTCCGTAAATTCAGACCCATCCTACTTAATGTGAGAAGGGATTTATTTGAGATTGTTTAAAAATTGATCAATGTCCACATTAAAATCCCATACATATTATATAATGCTTATTAGATATTTTCATGTCAATCAGGAGAGAATATCAAATTTATTTTATACATATCACTCCAAATGAATCCAAGTCTCTCTGAGAGCATCACAGACCTAAATCTGTGTGACTGATGGCGTGTTAGCAGCTCCAGAGTGCCTTCATTTTAATTATTCCAGATCTAGGAAAAAAGAAAAGATGATTATCTCAGTGACAAAAAATAAATATTCTTCTTTTCTTTGTAAGATTCTCAGGAGGAAACTGTTCTCGGAGGGCAGGGGCATAAGAGGGAAGAAGCCATGGTTACAGAGCAGAGACACAATGGCGTCAGTCCAAGGCTGCATTTAAGTTTGGATGCCCTTGGTGTGCTTTCTGGTCTGTAAAATTAGAGCACAAGAAAACAGATGACTATTAAAGAGTAAGCTTGCATAATGCAGTTTATTGACATTTCAGCCTATCAACCTAGGGTTCAACTATTAAGGCTTATGATATGGGACTGTTGCCTTTATCAATAAACAAAGAATCTCTAGCAGACCAGTGCAGAATTCAGTGGCTTAAGATAAATCAGCATTTATGATGGCTCACGTGTCTGTGGTCAGCCGGTGGGCCGGCTGAGAACCAGCTGGTCTAGGATGGCGTCTCTCACATCTGGCAGTTGGACAGCTATTGGCTGAGCTGACGGAATTGCCTGGTCAGGTGCCTTTCGTCATCCAGCAGTCCAGCCTGGTGTAACAGGCTCAAAAATGGCCCCCTCAGAGTTGTCCATGTCCTACTGCTCAGAACCCATGAATATATTACCTCGCATGGTAAAAGGGACCCTGCAAATGTGATTAAGTCTCTTGAGATGGGGAGATTATCCCGGATTATCTGGGTGGGCCCAGCATATTCACAAGGGCTCTTATAAGAGAGAAGCAGGAGGATCAGAGTCTAGAGAGAAAATGTAAGGATAAAAGCAGAGGGAAGATGCAACATTGCTGGCTTTGAGATGGTGGAAAAAGGGTCCATGAGCCAGGAAATGTAGGTGGCCTCTAAAGCTGAAAGAGGCAAGGAATCAAGTTCTCCCCCAGTGCCTCCTGAAGGACCCCAGCATTGCAGTCCCATTTTAGACTCTGACCTCCAGAACTGTGAGAGAATAAATATGTGCTCCTTTAAAATACTCAGTGGTTATTTGTTACAGCAGCGATAGCAGGGAAATGCAGCTGGACTTAACACAGCAGGAGCAGGGTTCCGTGAGAGCACGTGGAGCGAGTCCCAGGCCCAGGCTTGTCACTGTTATTTCTGCCGCATTCGACTGGGCAAAGAAGTCACAAGTCCAGCCCAGATGCAAAGGATGGAGGAATAGACCTCATCTCTTGGTGGCGGAAGGTCGAAGAAGCTGTAAAGTCATATTTCAAGGGAGAGGACACAGGAAGAGTAAAGAATTATGGCCACTTTTTTTGTTGTCAGTCTACCACCATGGCCTTTATGAAGGTCAGAGGACATTCAAAAGCAATTTCTGACCTTGGTTTCTTTTTCATTTTCAGGACTCAGGGAGCATGGGTATCTGGACCTCAGGCACTGATATCTTCCTAAGTCTTTGGGAGATTTACGTGTCTCCAAGGAGCCCCGGATGGATGGGCTTTATCCAGCATTTGGGAGTTTGCTGTTTGGTTGCTCTTATTTCAGTGGGCCTCCTGTCTGTGGCCTTCTGCTGGTTTCTGTCATCAATCATAGTGGCCGCCGGCTCCTGGATTACCACGTGTGTTCTGCTGTGTTGCTCCAAGCATGCACGATGTTTTATTCTTCTTGTCTTTCTCTCTTGTGGCCTGCGTGAAGGCAGGAATGCTTTGATTGCAGCTGGCACAGGGATCGTCATCTTGGGACACGTAGAAAATATTTTTCACAACTTTAAAGGTCTCCTAGATGGTATGACTTGCAACCTAAGGGCAAAGAGCTTTTCCATACATTTTCCACTTTTGAAAAAATATATTGAGGCAATTCAGTGGATTTATGGCCTTGCCACTCCACTAAGCGTATTTGATGACCTTGTTTCTTGGAACCAGACCCTGGCAGTCTCTCTTTTCAGTCCCAGCCACGTCCTGGAGGCACAGCTAAATGACAGCAAAGGGGAAGTCCTGAGCGTCTTGTACCAGATGGCAACCACGACAGAGGTGTTGTCCTCCCTGGGTCAGAAGCTCCTTGCCTTTGCAGGGCTTTCGCTCATCCTGCTTGGCACCGGCCTCTTCATGAAGCGATTTTTGAGCCCTTGTGGTTGGAAGTATGAAAACATCTACATCACCAGACAATTTGTTCAGTTTGATGAAAGGGAGAGACATCAACAGAGGCCCTGTGTGCTCCCGCTGAATAAGGAGGAAGGGAGGAAGTATGTCATCATCCCGACTTTCTGGCCGACTCCTAAAGAAAGGAAAAACCTGGGGCTGTTTTTCCTCCCCATACTTACCCATCTCTGCATCTGGGTGCTGTTTGCAGCTGTAGATTATCTGCTGTATCGGCTCATTTTCTCAGTGAGCAAACAGTTTCAAAGCTTGCCAGGGTTTGAGGTTCACTTGAAACTGCACGGAGAGGTAGGGCCCACAGGTACTTCTCATGGTGTATCCCGGCTATTTGCTGGTCTGTCTTGCAAAAGATCATGAACCTCCGGGGGCAGGGCAGTGGCTCATTCACCTTTGCATCCTTGGTGCCCAGCAGAGTGCTTGGCACACAGAAGGAACCCAACAAATGCAGGTCAAATTGAATCGAAGTCCTGATGTTAGGGTGTGATTCTGCATTAGTTCCCTGTGGCTGCTGTGACAAATGGCCAATAATCGAATGGCTTAAAATAACAGAAGTTTATTCTCAGACAGTTCTTGGGGGAGAAGTCTGAAGTGAGTTTCACTGGGCAGAAATCCAGGTGCTGTTGCTGCTCTTTGTGTCTTCCAGATTCTAGTGGCCGATGGCATCCCTTTGCCTGTGACCACATCACTCCCGTCTCTGCTCTGTCATTGCATCACTTTCTTCTTTGCATGTGGAAAATCTCTCTCTGCCTCTGTCTTAAAGAATCTATATGACTGTATTAGGACTTTCCAGTATAATCCAGGGTAATTTCTCTGTCTCAAGATCTTTGACTTAATAACATTCGCAAAGATCCTTTTTCCAAATAAAGTAACATTAACAGGTTCCAGGCACTAAGACCTTGTATCTTCAGGGCATCATCCAGCCTCCTACAGTCAACAAACACTGAAATGTGGAAATAACTATCTCTGAGGTTGAACATGAAGTGGATTCCCAAGCAGGACTATCTGGCGTGAACCTAAGAGACAGGGATTTAGGGCCTGCCTTCCTCTCATCCTCAAGCTTGGGCAAGTAGACTTCGAGCACCTTCTCTGAGTGAGAACTTTTCTGAGCATCTTGAGTCCTTATCAAACACAAGAGGGTTCCCAAGGCATCAGTGCAATGTTTAAAAGGATGATTGTTGATAAGGGCTCCTAAGTTACCCAGTAAAATGGCTGATGCTAGTACCTGATAGCACCCACTTTTAAAAATGCTGCACAGCTACACTTTGGTTTTTTGAGACAGATTGGATTACTAGTTCTCAATTTTAAATGTGTGTTAAGAATTTCCTGAGTTGGATATAGAGTGTCAGGCCTCGATTTACACAGATTTTGTTTTAACTGGGAGAGCATTTTAAATGAGCATGCCTGTGATTTCAAGGTAGGTGGTCCATAGACCACATTTTGAGCAACTCTGGTCTAGGTCTTAGAGAGCAAGGACCCTCTAACCCAGAGGTCCTCAACCTTGGATACAGAGTTGCATCACTGCAGATCTGAACTAACAAACCAACTCAATTCCTCTCTCCAGAATCAGCAGAGATTCTGTTTTAATTGGACTGCGGTGAGACATTTTTGAAACCTCCCAGAGTAATTCTAACGTGCGGCCGAGACTGAGAACCCCTGTTCTAAACCCTCACTCCAAGAGCAAAGCCAGAAACTTAACTCCTAATTGCCATCAGATGGATCTGTGAAAAATCTTCTTTAGCCAGGATAGCATCTGTCTCTGAGCTGGTGCCTCCTGCATCTTGAGGCACTCTCTTGAGGCACTTTCTCTCCTCTATTCTCCTTCTCTCTCCTCTTGGCAGCCATGGACAAACAGAGAAGATGGTGGGGATGGGGCATCCCATCGTTTATCGCTTCTTTTCCATTTTCTCTGTGGATATTTGTGCTTATGCTGACATTTCAGAGGATCTGGATATTGTCAGACACTTGTCTTATTGTTTTTTAAACCCAGAAATTGGCAGGCTGAATGACGTGGGGTGTGTATGCACATGTGTGGGTGTGTATGTGCATGTGTGTGATGCTGGGTTAAGTACACTAGCCCAGGCTGGCAAAAATAATGCAGGTGAACCCCTAAATTGGGGCTTAGCCTAGGAGGGTTCTTAGCTTTGCTTGGGAAAGAATTCAAGAGTGAGCTGACAGTGAAAGAAAGCAAGTTTATTAGAGCAGAGTACAGCAAAATGACTGCTCCATAGGCAGAGAAAGACTATCGCATAGGCAGAGTGGCCCAGAGTAGCACTCACGGATTGCTGATCTGTTATATTTATACCTAGTCTTAATTTTATGCTAATTATGGAGTGGGTTATTCATGAGCTTTCTGGAAAAGGGGTGGGGAGTTCCCAAGCCATATAAGACAACTTCTGGGTTATTGCCATGGCATCATTTGTAAGCTGTCATGGTGCTGGTAGGAGTGCCTGATGCAAATATATTATAATTAGCATATAATGAGCAGTGAGGACAACTCGAGGTTTTTTTCATCACCATCTTGGTCCTAGCTGATTTGGGCTGGTTTCTTTGTTATATCCTGTTTCTTTCCACAGGGTCATGACAGAGGCTTAGTAAACAAGTCCTGCTTATCTCCTGCCTAAAAAACACCAACAGCTGTTTCTTTTTTAAAAAAATTATTGTTTTTAACTTTTATTGTTATTTCTAATTGACACATAATCATTGTACATATTTATGGGGTATCCAGTAGCTGTTTCCACGGGTCTGATTTGCCCTACTATTCCTCAAGCTGCAATAGGCTGTGCCAGCTGCTGGGGAAATCACGGAGGAAAAACGGCCACAATGTTGCCTGCAAACCCTTCCATGAAGCCCCACTTGCCATTTCTCTCTTTCCCTCTCAGGTCCTTAAATCCTCCTGAAGCATCCACACTTTTCCTCCCCTTTCCTCTGGCTCAGCAGATCTAGTCCCATGGCTCCTGCCCTCCTAAGCCTGGGCTGCTTCTCAGAGTTGATTATTCTGAGCTCTCTGAGTCCCCTGAAGAATCCCGTTAATTACAAGGCACCCTGTTGCTCTAGATATTCGCAGCAGGGTGAATAATGGAAGTAGTGTTTTAGCTGAAAGCCAAACAAGAATTTCAGACATGCTTGATCTTTGGGGGTGGCCAGGAAAAGGGTCTCGCTCCTTCCCTGCCATTCTCCTCCTGTGTTCTCCTTTCTTGTCTTCCCCCCTCAATTCTCCCTCTCTCTCCTACGTTTTTCTTCTCTCTCATTTACTTCTCTCTCAGCAAGTACCCATGGCTGTGTTGTGAATTCTCACCATGTTAGATAGAGGGAAAAAAAAAAGCAAGCTCTGTCTTCCAAAAAAACCCAGCTTTCCAATGACAATGTCCTGACACCTTTGTCTTTGGGCACTGCTGGCTCCTGGGGGTGCAAAGATGTCTAGGTTGTGAGGGCCTCCTTGAGGGGCTTATGTCCTGGGAGGGAGGTCACCATGTACACACGCGAAACAGCAGGGTGGTGGGCGCTGGAACAGATGTGAGTACGAGACTGCTGTGGGAGCGCTTCTCAAACTCTCTCCTGCTGTGTCTGGGAGACTGTGCTGCCAGCGGCCAGCTTCTGCATGACCGGCGATGCCCTGCCCTTATGCCAGGGTGCCCTTGGGGGCTCCTGGTCTTCACCATTGCCTCACATTTGCCTAGGAGGAGTCACGCAGGAAGAGAAACACTGGCTCAAGGTGTTGCCAATATTTCTCCGTCACTTTTGTACGATGTTAAGCCTGTGTTTTGAATAAAGAAGACGGGAAATGACCCAGGTAGAGCTAGCTCTGTGGGTGGGCAGTGTAAATAAAAATAGCCAGAGTTTCTACTTATTGGGCACCTACTATGTTCACTGCACTTGGCTGCATTAACTTTTCAGGACTGGCTGACACCAGAGCCTGCCCTCCATTCATTGCTTAGTGCTGTGCCAACAAATTGTTTACTTAAGAGAGGAATATAAATATTAAAACATTGGGGTGCCATTTAGTATATTGCTTAGGCATTTTGAAAGAATTAAGTTGTCTTCCACATTACCCTCAACCAACCCCATACAAAAGTGTTGACTCAACCGTTCTGAAGCCCTGATTCCCAACTGCAAAATCCCCAGTTAAATTTCTGGACAAAATAACTTCATCCCAGACCGAACACCCGCTGCTTTCTTATTGCAGGATTTCTCATCACTGACTCAATCGATGTGTTTGTTTCTTCAATAGTATTAAAAAGAGTGCATGTCTTTGCTCTGGGGACTGAAATCTCTCTATTTAATTGTAGGCAGACCATCTTTTTAATAAGAGAAAGGGAGAGGCAACACGAATGTTTTTCATTGCTTCGGCACAGTGCTGGGGAAATTATAGATTTGATTTGGCATTTGTGTAGAGGTCCCAGGTTTGGGGTTTCCAAAGTCTTCACAGGTACTGGAATAGATCCAAGGTGCCCAGTGTCCTCTGGGTGTGGTTGGGTTCTTTTTGAGAAGTCATTTACCTTTTCCTGGCCCCAGGGCTCTGTGGCACTAGAGTGATAATAACTTACTAAGCACCCCAGTCTGTAAGGCTAATGCTCCTTCCCCAAGGTGTTTAATTTACACTGGGAGTAGTTTGTTCATGGGCAGGATCTGGTCCATTAACTCCTGTTTTGCCAAATTAGAAAAGAAATCCACTGAGAGATTAAATGACTTTCCCAGGTCAGAGAAAGAAAGAGCTGGATCAGCACACACTTCTCTTGTGGGTGGCTTGGCTGGGTGGCTCAATGTCATCTCCGGCCCTCTGTGTCAGTCTGCTGAGGGCAACTGGCTTATTCTCTTGCCTTCAAAAAGAAGGAATGCACCTCTCATGAGCATCCAATAGGGATGAGAAATTTTCCTATTTTTAAGACCTGCCCAAACATGATTTTAGAGTCTCCTTCAATAACGTGGGCTCGAGGGCCAACGTATCAACCCAGCAGGGAATATAGTACACTAAATAAGATTAAACCTCCCTGAGCTCCAGAAGGTAGATGTAGAACATAATTTAATGCCTCAACATCTCTGTGACCTTGTGGTCTGCTTAAGGGGTATTGGGAGGATATGATGGGGTCCTAAGGGGCTATGTTCTAAAGCAATCTTCTCCCTGAGTTTAGCTGACTCTCCGCTCTTTCTTTTGCCCCATGTGTCCTAACATGTAGAAACAAGTATCCCATGAAAATGAGTTATGTGATCAAATTTGTTAGGAAAACTGCTGGCTAAAATTAAAAGATTCCTCTGCCTACTTCTCAGAGCCTTTAACAGTCTAATGGGCTTGTGATTTTCAAAAGAAGGGATAGAGTAAAAAAATTGTATTTAATACACTTCTCTCAAGGGAATCTTTACTGTATTTCTACAAACCCACTTCAGAAAACACTGCAATAGTTACAAATAAGACACATCTCTTCTCCTTTGCTCCAATCATAACACACAAAGGAAGATGTGATAGTTCCTTTGGCCAAAGCTCCCTGTATATTTGAAGATAGTGCTATGTGCTGCAGGGAAGTACTGAGAAAGACAAGGACTGAGTACAAAAATGGCATGCATCATGATTATTTTATTCTTTCATTTTAGAAACAAGGAACTCAAGATATTATCCATGATTCTTCCTTTAATATATCTGTGTTTGAACCCAACTGTATCCCAAAACCAAAATTCCTTCTATCTGAGACCTGGGTTCCTCTCAGTGTTATTCTTGTGATATTAGTGATGCTGGGACTGTTGTCCTCTATCCTTATGCAACTTAAAATCCTGGTGTCAGCATCCTTCTACCCCAGCGTGGAGAGGAAGCGCATCCGATACCTGCATGCAAAGCTGCTTAAAAAAAGATCAAAGCAGCCGCTGGGAGAAGTCAAAAGACGGCTGAGTCTCTATCTTACAAAGGTAAGGCCAAGATGGTGGTATAACTTCCAATTGAGGAAGTGTTGAGTTTGAGAGGGAAATGGGAAAGGGGACTTCGAAGCACTTAATGCTTCAACTTCACATCAGGGCTTGTATCCCAGAAGTAGATAGGACATTGGGGAAAAATGAACAAATGTACGTGGCTAGGGCTCTTAACTCTGTGATTTGAATGCTGATCCAAAGGATACTACAAGATATTCTTAAAATATTGGTTTCAAGAAAGTATGTTCAGTCATTGTAGAGAGGCGACTGGAGAGGTCCTTAGTGTTGACTAGTAAAGGACAAAGCACAGTAAGACATGCTTTCCTAGGTAAAAAAAAAACAGACAGGGAAATGTCTACTATAGCTTTGTAAACGCCAAAGAATTTGTTCATTTTCCAGTGTGTGTTTATGTGTGTATATATAGAGAGAGGATATACAAAAATATAATATATATACAAATATATAAATAAAAACATGACTCATACATAAAATGGACATATATCAAAAATTTTATGTAATTTAATACATATTTATTAATGAGGGAATGGTAAGAAAAATTAGAACCAAAGAATAATTCAAAGAACACACATATAGGCCATCAGGAATACCAAACAAATTTGCTTAATAGATGCAAAACTGTCTTTTTCTTTAAGGGTGGATGGGAGGGGTCAGTTGTACGCTACTGGACGGAGATCTTGTGCATGTCACGGACAAGAATCACTCACATTGTTTCTATCAGCCATCTGCAACTTACAGAATTGGGAAATAGCCCATAGACAATGGAAGACCAACATAACCCACAAAAATAAGCTTGTCTATTTCAGTCTTTTGCTGTTTTTCCCAATATCTTTAACCCCACAATGAAAAATTGATGTCAGAGGCATTTAAAATGACTCCAACTCCAATGGCCATTTATCCACTTTTCTGTCTCTTCAGATTCATTTCTGGCTTCCGGTCCTGAAAATGATTAGGAAGAAGCAAATGGACATGGCAAGTGCAGACAAGCCATGAGAGACCCCAGGTACTCCTCAGCCACATCGCACCAGCAATTCTCCTCAGGTCTATGATGGCAGTCACTATTCATGCCGGATAATAGAGAACTATGTGACGCAGTCCTCTCAGGAGTCTGAATTTACAGAGCAAACTTGCAGCACCTAGTTATGCCTCCTTTCATCTCAAAGCCAAAGAACTGCCAGGTAAATGGTTATGTGGTCTATCTTCCAAACAAACCACATGATCTTGCCTGTGACACAATGTAATAGGACTCTAGCTGGGTCCCCTGGTGATGAGTTTCAGCATAGAATAATGTTCAAAGAAAATAAAACGAAAACAGTTGAAATCTTTACCACAGCCTCACAAGCAAATGCCAAGGGGAACATACATGTAAAAAGCCAGCAAACTATCTCCAAACTCTTCCGTCCTTAATGTCTTCCATGGCTATTGCCCCCACAATGGTCTCCTTTCTCCCTGCCCCCTTATTAAAGAACTCTTTCTGAAACCCAGTCCTAGCAGCTCCTAGTTTCTTCTTACCACCGCCTGCACCTCTGCCCTCTACCTGCCTCTATCTATTTTGTTTTTTCCTCTTTTAGCAAATTCCCTGGCTGGTATTTATGACAGGGTGGCCTACGGACCATGTGCATTAAAATTATATACAATTCTTGTTAAAATGTATATTTGGGCCCCTTTTCATCTTTAACTATACTCCAAATCACTTTTATTTTTATTATTTTATTTTTTATTTTTTTGGAGATGGAGCCTCACTCTGTCGCCCAGGTTGGAGCGCAATGGTGTGATCTCGGCTCACTGCAATCTTCGCCTCTCAGGTTCAAGCAATTCTCCTGCCTCAGCCTCCCAAGTAGCTGAGATTACAGGCGCCTGCCACCATGCCCAGCTTATTTATATATATATATATATACGTATATATATATACATGTATATGTGTATATATGTATACATGTATATATATGTATATGTATATATGTATATATGTATATGTGTATATATATGTGTGTGTGTATATATATATATATATATATATATATGTATTTGTATTTTTAGTAGAGAAAAAGTTTCACTATGTTGGCCAGGCTCGTCTTAAACTCCTGATCTCAGGTGATCCACCTGCCTTGGCCTCCCAAAATGCTGGGATTACAGGCATGAGCCACCACATCCAGCCCCCATATCACTTTTAACGGGTCACAGGACACACTGTCTTTATCTGTTAGGCACGTTTGCCCTCAGTCTGAAGTGCTCTTCCCTGTTGGAAGGACAGACTGGAAAGCAGTGTTGTCACCAAAGGCAATTTTGATCTTGAAAACAGGATTTAGACTCGCTCATTAGGGTCCATCTCACTTGGATGGGAAATGCTTATTTAATTGCAGCTTATTCACTTTGATTTAAATAAATGTTAGTTAAATTTCTTGAGAAATCCATTGTGAAATGTACTCTGTTAATCTTATAGAGGCAGAAAGGTACTGCCCAAGGCAATTTCATAGAGCACCCTTTTTTCACCTCTAATTGTAATGGCCTATAAAAGTATATTGCATTATCGCCTAAATCACCATTTCTCATCTCACAAATCTCAGTCTGGTGCCATATTTTATTAGGAGCTGTCAAGTGTCTTTCTGATGTGCTTATTAACTCTGTTGTCAGTTGAGTTTCTCTTTGACAGTAAGACATGGTAATTCTAAACACCTTCATGAGAACAGGTCTCTTTTATTGTTCTACTTGGGATAAAAAATGTTATCTTTCCTCTTCTCAGATTCTGTATCTACTACTTTGTCTGTTGGGACCTAATCAATCATAATTATAATACGGGATATGTTGAACTCCTCACATGTTACATATTTTTGTCTTAATTTACTTAAGAGAAAGAAGTACACATATCTCACCCTAAGAAAGTAAGAACTAGCTTTCTCAGCCAAACTCAATAATAGTGATTCCCAAAAAGTAGTAAAGACTACTGAAGTCAATTGTTGAGATTATAGTATGGAAGAGAGGAACTGGCTGAAAAAATGACTGTGGGTTGAATGTAGCTAAAGAATCTCTGAAATCTCTGCCATCTCTTCAATATGTGTTTTTAAAATGTGTTTTTTAAATATGTCTATATTTAAAAGCCTGTATTATATTGGGCTAATATAACCCCCACGCAGAGGGGAGGAAAAATTTAAATTAACAGGTGGCTGAGGCTTTTCCAAGTTTTCCCAGTTCAAAACCCCTTTTGGTTTCAATCCATCGTGATTGCAGTGACATTGTTAAAAGCAGGAAAGAAAAGGAGGTGAGTAACTGGATAGTGGGGAAAATTTATGACCTTTTATGATCTCAATTCTGAGTGTCCGTGAACTTTACTTTTGTACTCAGGGAGCAGAAGAAATCAGAATTGAATTTGTCATTGGAGCACTCTGTCAAATGCAAAGAGAAAGCGAAAAAGGCAATGACAGATAAAAGCATAACAAGCCACAGTCACTGCAATTAAGGCAGAAGGTGTTTGCACCACTTTTCTAGATGCTGAGGAAATACATTGTGGTGAGGGAAGTGCCCCTACCCCTGCACTCAGCCTCATTTGACAAAGACAGAGAAGAGCATGCACACTGACCAAAGCGTGGGGCTCAGGTGGTGGACAGGTTTAGAGGACTTACAGGAGGACCAGGAAAGACTGAGACAAAGATGCAGGCCTTGCCTGCTCACTCATTCTCTAGGGTAATGGTTCCCGAAGCTGGCTGATCATCAGAACCATCTCCAGAGGTTAAACAAATAAAATAAAATTACAGACGCCCAAACCTAAACTCAGATATACTGACTTAGGTAGGTGGAGGGAAGGTCCTGGAAATCTGCACCCTAAGGAACTTCATGGGTGATGCAGATGATTAGGTCTGTCTGTTAACCACTGGTTTACAGAATTGTGGCAAGCCTTGGAGAGGGGGGATTGCTGATTAAATAAAAACACATTACATGTTACCTATGTAATTATCTGTGTGAACATACATACAGGACTTTGATTCTACCTGTTGCTGAGCCATTAAGTTTCTCCAATAATGCAAAATGCAAATTTCTTGTCAAGAAATGTATTGCTCTCATCATCTGCAGTCCAACTCACTTACTTGTATAAATGAGCACCCAAACAAAAACATAACCCATGGCAACACCATGAATTATATAATGTTAATTTATAGTTACTTGCTTTTTAAATATTATTTGCTACCAAATATTATTTTTTAATTAAACTATTTCAATTTGGAGGATAGTATAGCACTTTTTTAAGAAAATGAAAGGTAACCTCGACTACAACAACCACATGATATAATTGAAAGAATTATAGAATCTTCAAATGCAGAAGGCTGGATTCAAATCCTCATTCTGCTAATTGTTACTGACATAAACTTAGCAACTTAACTCTTATCTCTCTGAGCCTGTTTTCTTATTTACAGAATGGGGCTGAAAATATCAGTCTCCCAGCATCTTTTTGAGAACTTAATGAGATGACATATGTAAAGCCTCTAGAATACTTCCTGTCTCAGATAAATAAATGTTAGCAATGTTAGTTCTTTTCTTCCTCTTTCTTCTTTCCCATAATTCTCTATCCAACTGCATTTTCTTCAACTTTTGACAATAGGGTCTGATACAAAAAGAGTAAAAACAAAAAAAAAAAAGAGAGAATTTCAGTCAAGCTTGATATACAACAAGGGTTGGCGAACTTTTTCTGTGAAGGGCCAGACATTAGAGCGACTCTGATGCAACTACTCAATTCCGCCATTGTAGCGAGAAAGCAACCATAGACAATAAGTAGACAAATGAACATGGCTGTGTTCCAATAAAACTTTATTTGCACAAACAAGTGGCAAGTTGGACATGGCCTGTGGCTGTTTGCCAACACCTGATAATAATACAGAAAGGCTTTTTTAGAAATACATGAGTTGGTGCAGGACATGAGCTGGTGCAGGACATGATGCAATGGGGACTGAAAGTCAGAAAAAACAAGAATTGAAATCCCTCTTTGCCACCAACTAGCTGGATGACTTTGCAAGTCATGTCACCTCTCTGAGCTCAATTTTCTCATCTATAAAGATCAAGGAGTTTAGCTAAAGAATCTCTGAAATCTCTGCCATCTCTTTAAGCCTTTGGGGGACAGCAGTGTCCTGGAGAGAATCACCAATGGACTGTAACCCAAGTTTCAGCATTTGATGTGTTTGTTCTTTCACGGTTGATCAATGAATCATAAAGAACAACAGAAGTGCTCCACTCCTAAGTATGATTTATTTGATCAAAAAGGGAAAAGATAACATTTGGTCAAAATAAATGTTATTTTCTCCACAGACACAAAGAAGCAATCAGTATGGTTATTCAATTCTAAATGTCATGTGTAATTTCATATGGCTTAAAGTCAGATTGCCATGTCAGTGGCTGAAGACCTGAAAATTGAAAGTCTTGCTTTTTTCTAAGTGAGCAGTACTCTCACTCTAAATGTGATATATTAATTAGGGAGTAAAAGAAATCAATCAAAATTGTTTTTCCAAAGAAAACCATTGTGGAAGTATGTTTGTACTGAAACAGTAAGTGTGCTAGGTCTTGCAAGAGGAAATGTTAATATGTACTAGAAAATACATAATAAGTTGTTTAAAAACACATGTGATGAAAGAAAGGATACTGAATTAAAAATTGGAGGAACTGGTCTCTAATTCTGGTACTGCCATCAAGTAGCTTAGCCAAAGCACTTCTCTCTCTTGACTCAATTCAGTTATTCATAGAAAATAACACAATAGTTATTAGTAAGCCCTTACTAGATGCCAGACACTGTTTTTAGTGAATTATTTCATTTAATCCTCACCCAAACCCCATGAGAGAGGATCTGCTGCTATTGCTGTTTTGTAGATGAGAAAACTGAGACACAAAGAGGCTAACTTGTCCACAATTTATCTATAAAGCATTGAGAAACCTCTGTTGTCATTCCTGATTCCCTTCTCCAATAAAAAGCCTATTGCTGTGCAGGGATATCTATACAACTAGAAAATTGTTTTCCTGAAAAATCAGCATAATTCTAAACAGTCCTCACTGTTCTTCAGAGTGCAAAAAATCACGGGATCATTAATTCAGCTTACAAAATGAATGATTTCTCTGTCTGCATTCTTCAACCATGAAATCCTAGACAACTTCCGGAAAGCTGTGGCCCAGAACACCCCGATCCCACTCAGAACACTATTTATAAGAATGCCCCGTATGCAGTAGTCTTTACAGTTTTTCTTTTTCTCAAATGTTCTCTAGCCTATGTAGATGACATTTATGCAATTCAGAGGAAGATGCCTCAACAGGATTAGTCAGCAGCAAAGTCCTCTGACGCAGCTTCTGTGATCTAGTTAAAAATAGGAAAGAGGATGTTTTGCATAAGTCATCACCATTGTGCAGTATTGGAGAACTGACCACTTTTTTGGTTCCCACATCCTGCTAATTTATCTAAAAATAGATGAAAACCCTGTCCCTGAATTCTTGGACGAGACCTTTTGCTTCTGTGACCTCGGGGCTCAGGTTCTTCTTGTCCTGGGCTCCTTTGGTCACTTCACTTCACCCCCTGCCATTTACAATCCCAACTGTCAGTCTTGGGCTCAGAGCCTCTGCTTTCCTTTTGCCCTCCCAGGGATTGCAAACTAGGGACTAGAGAGGTCAGGCAGATAACATGAAGCCAACAAGGTGGAGGAGGGTAAACTACACGACGCCCCTTCTTGAAAGGAGGGCGTCTCTTACTAAATCTCTGACAGATCGACTGGCTTTTCCCAGAGCAGGCAAAAATCCAGACTGGTACAGAAACTTGCCTAATCTTGAAATGTTACAAATAAATTAGAATATTAATTTAAAAAACAGAGTGGAGGTCAAACCATAAGCTTTCAGTTTGTGACCTCTGCCCCATACCCTCTCCTATGAGAAAGTCGCGTGTTACCTGCTATAAGATGAAATTCTACAAAACCTAGATAAACCCACTTTTTCCAGTTCTTGATTTCTAATTTAGAAAGAGTATGGGATGATAATGAGTCCTGGGTTCTGAGTTTGGCTCTGCCCTTTGCTGACTAAGCAAATTTGAATGAGTTAGCTTCACCTTTCTGGGACACAGTTTCCTCATCTTCAAAATGGGCAATTAGAGGCAATGATCTTGAGAGCTCTATCAAGCTCTATTAGCCAGTGAGTCTGATAGAGATTCATCCTCATCTCCCCTTCCTTGCCCTTCCTGATCTCAAATTCCACACCACAGTGAGTGACCCGAATATTTTCCTGATTTTCTCAGCTTAGAAGTTAGCTTTATTTGTAACTCTCTTGCTGTCTAACACCCAACCAGTTCTGTTGCTGCAGCATCCCTTAACCCTCCTCCCCACCCCACAATGTTGGCTGTCACCAGCATTTCCTTATCAAATCACTACATTTGCTTACATCTCTACTCCAGCTTCTCCATCGCCCCTCAGCTTTGGCCCAGAAACGAAACAAAAACTAATTTAAAAGCACTTGGTTCAGAGCTTTTCCCTGGAAGAGAATTTACATGGAACATTTACAAGCCCCGTTGCTTATCACAGCCAATCCCCAAATTGCCTGCTGCCCTTGTAGGTTAATGGTCATCTTTAAGTCACAAGCTGGGCATGAGGGGAGGTGCTCTCAAGTGGTCCCTCATTAGGAAATCAAACATTCATACCCCACGAGGAACTATAAGTATTTAGACACTATCTCAAATGTAAGTCTCTAACGCATTATGGACAAACAATGTCACTAAATGCCAGGAAAAGAAAAACTCTGTAGTACATTTTTTTCCTCACAAAAGTAGAGTAAGTTTCTGTCTCTTAGAAGTAGAGAAAGTATTATCGCCCAAAAAACAAATTCCTATTTATCTTTCGCAGGGCTGAACCTTGAAGGCAGGAAGATTCCGGAGAATTCAAACCTCTCCCCTTTATCTAGTTTTTCAGCTGGTGAATGTATTCAAGCCGAATTCAAGGTGTCAGCAGTATCATGCTCCCTCCAGAATCTCTAGTGAAGAATCTTCCCTTGTCTTTTCTGCCTTCTGTGGTTGCTCACACTCCCCAGCATTCCCTGGTTTATGGCAGCGTAAACCAATTTCTGCTCAAAGTCTCATGTGAAGACTGAAGACAGTCTTCACATAACTGTCTTCTTTCCGTGTCCAATGTTCTCTCTTCTTATAAGAAGTTATTGGATTACAGTCCACCGTCATCCAGTATGACCTCATTTTAATTTTATTACATCTGCAAAAAACTCTATTTCCAGATAAGATTATATTTATAGTTACTGGTGTGTCTGGAATGGATGGTTTCTTGGTCTTGCTGACTTCAAGAATGAAGCCACAAAGCCTCGCAGTGAGTGTTATAGTTCTTAAAGATGGCGTGTCCGGAGTTTTTTCCTTCAGATGTTCAGATGCGTCTGGAGTTTCTTCCTTCCGGTGGGTTCATAGTCTCGCTGACTTCAGGAATGAAACTGCAGACCTTTGCGGTGAGTGTAACAGCTCTTAAAGGCCGCGTGTCTGGAGTTGTGCATTCCTTCCGGTGGGTTCGTGGTCTCCCTGGCTTCAGGAGTGAAGCTGCAGACCTTATGGTGAGTGTCACAGCTCCTAAAGGCAGCGCTGGACCCAAAGAATAAGCAGCAGCAACATTTATTGCAAAGAGATAAAGAACCAACCTCCCACAGCATGTAAGGGGACCCAAGAGAATTGCCTCAGCTAGCTCGGGTGGCCTGCTTTTATTCCCTTATTTGGCCCCACCCACATCCTACTGATTGGTCCATTTTACAGAGAGCTGATTGGTCCGTTTTACAGAGAGCTGATTGGTCCGTTTTGACAGAGTGCTGATTGGTGCGTTTACAAACCTCTAGCTAGACACAGAGTGCTGACTGGTGCATTTACAATCCTTTAGCTAGACAGAAAAGTTCTCCAAGTCCCCACCAGACCCAGAAGCCCAGCAGCTTCACCTCTCAATGGCACTCTTGGCAGGACTTTGCTGCACCCAACCCGGGCACTCCAGCAGCCCAGAGGGAGCTCATCCCCTGATCAAGCACAGCAGGGCCTGCGGAGCCCACGCCCACCTGGAACCCATGCTGGCTGAGATTGCCCACATGATGTTCAGGACCTAGACAGAAGACCATAGCAATACATTGAACTGAGCCACCAGAGGCCGTATAGAGAGAGATACCAAATGTGGGAATCAATACGGTGTTTTATGGGAAGGCAAAGAATGGTGGTTAAGGACCTGAAGTGAGGAATAGGATTAGCTGCTGCACTGAGGGAATCTCTGTCCACACCAGCTGTGAGTAGTGCATGTATGGCAGACAGTTCTCCTAGAAAAGGTAAAAATTCACCTTGAAAAGAAAAGGTGAGGTGATCCTCAACCAGTATTAGTGGGCCCCACCAGAGTATTTCTTTAAAGTCTTACAAGTTTTAGCCTGGGGGTGGTGGCTCACACCTGCAATCCCAACACTTACAGAGGCCAAGACGAGAGGATTGCTTGAGTTCAGAAGTTCAAGACCAACCTGGGTGACATAGTGAAACCTCATCTTTACAAAAACTAAAACAAGACGTAAAATTTGCCAGGTGTGGTGGCACACGCCTGTAGTCCTAACTACTCGGGAGGCTCTGATGGGAGGATCACTTGAGCCCAGCAGGTTGAGGCTGCAGTGAACTGATATTGTGCCACTGCACCCTAGGCTGGGAGACAGAGCAAGACCCTGTCTCAAAAAACAAAAACAAAACAAAGTCTTACAAGTTTACAGTTGAAGAAGAGACCATGATTAAAAAAAAAAAATACACTATATGAATAGAGAATGGCTCAGCAAGATCCATCCTCACTCATTAAAGGGGTGCAAACCATGTTAGGGCCTTGGAAAACACAAATAGACCAGTCTAATAAAAATGGCAAGGTAAAACAAAATTAAGCGTTCACTGTGACTCTTATTACTATATTTGCTTGTGATGATGTTCAGGTCTTCTTCAGTCTTGATGGTGAGACTACCAGCAGCCTGATGATGGCAGTGACCAGGAGTGGACAGAGTCTACTGAGGTGGGTGAAAGTTTGAGAGCCAGACATTATTTTTGGAACCAAATGCTACTCCTAGAGACTCTTTTCAGGGCTGACTTTCAATATGTGAGAAGAAAACAGTTTTGAAAAGAGTCAATGAAAATGGCTGACAAGAATTGTTTCTTGGCAAGGAAGTTGTGAAGAAATTTTATATTTCTAGTTTAAAATGCGTTTAAATGCATTTTCAAAGTTAATTTCTGAGAAGACCATGTTCCCTTAATTTAAGAGATTCTGTATCAAGACTAGATGTAAATACGGCTGGGGATTGCCATGGTTAGAAATTTGAATAAAGTACAGCAGTGCCTGGGAACTAGAGGCCAATTGAGAACAGCATAATGTAGAAGTGAGTTGCCAGGGAAACGAGCCTCCAAGTGAGACACGACCATCCTGCAGGCGGACACCATATAGAGAGATGGGAGGGGGACCAGGAACATGCTAGAGAGCCAGGAGTCCTCAGGAGGGACAATAAGACAGCCTGCCCATTAGCTGCCTGCCACCAGAAAGAAAGCCAACGGCTTCCAAAGCCACCAAAAAGGGGAATACAACTCAGGGCTTCTTGGGCATTTTCAATCTGACCATATTCATTTGTCATTCATATGTTGGTTTACTCCAAAGAACACTGACTGAATGCCTTCTGTGAGCCAGACATAGGTGTAGGGCTAGGGACTAAGGAGGCAAAGTAGCTCACTGTTTCTGGTTGCTCTCTGGAAGAGCAAGACGTAAACACAGACACTGGCTCACTCCTGGGAACTGGGCCTCCTTTTGCCCTGAAGCTCTGGTCCTGTTCCAGGGGGCCTGCCAGGTCTCCTTCCTGGCTGAGGGGCACCCTGACCACTGTGCCCTGGATTCCAGCTCCTTCAGAACTGATCTTCTTGGCCTCTATCTCATCCCCATGGCAGGTGCAGCACCTGTGATCAGCCTCCTCTGTGCTCCCCGACCTCCTCTGACGCTTCCTGCCGGGCTTTCTCAGAACTTGCCTGGAATGTCCATTTCACCATCCTGGTCTTCCCAACCCTGTGTGTCTTCCCTATCAGTTCTCATGCTCAGTCCTAGCCTTGACTTTGGCATCCTGCTCCTGGCTCTGGCTTTTGCATGTGACCTTCAGTGTGGATGGGATAGTGACTCACGGAAAATGCTCACATCAAAGCTGTTATCCTAACCCCATTCCTCTGCACATCAGTGAACATAACCTCCAGCTTCCTCCCGTGGGACCCGGCAACACCTCCTCCTGTTCAGTCGCCAGGGATAAACTTCCTGTTCAGGTCCTCGTTATTTTCTTCATTCCTTAGTACCCTCTCCTCAACAGTGGCCTTCTGTTATTACTATGATCTCACCAATCTATTTTAAAACCTCCTGTTGCCTTTACAATCTCGCTCATGCTGCATCTTTCACTATAAACCAACTTTCCTTCCAGAGCAACGGACACTGAGCTAGATGTTCATATGGTGATCACACTGCACTTGGATTGCTTTATTGTTCACAAACTTCCTCTCTTATGGTCCTTTTAACAATGCAGTAAAGTAAGCAAGGCAGGTATTATCACCTCCAGTTCACTGATCAAGAAGTGAGGTTCAGAGAGGTTAAGTGACTTGTCCAGGTCACATGCTGAGAAGTGATGAAACCCGTCTTCTTGTTCTAAGTGGGCGCCTTGTCCCTGTCACGTGTCATGTTGCACTTGAGGCTCTGCCTTTTGTGGCACTGAGTCTGTGCCCACACTATGCTCCACTCTTGTTCTAAGACTTCTTCTTGCTTGGTATGAAGCCAGTATCCTCCAAAGAATTTAAATAAACAGAAACACCAACTCATGCCTGCTTTTTCCCATTTCCTGTTAGACCCAGTGGCATAACCGCATTGTCTGAGGCCCTCCAGCTAAGTGCAGGATGCTCCATTTTTTCCTTTTTGCCTACAAATGAAACAACGAGAAAATCCTGGGAGGCTCTCCCTATCTCAGGAGCTCCCTTGAAATCCCAGCCCTGCCTGCCTAGCACTCCTACCTGCACTCCGAGAAGCCTCTCCCTGGCACGTTTTTATTATAAGCGCCCCGAGGGCTGTGTCCACATCTCCTTAATGTTCTGGACACTTCGCCCCCTCTCCCCAGACCAGTGCGGGGCGGTACATATTGATTGGTGCGGGCGTGCTTATTCTTTTGGGAAGGAGAAAGCAAGTCTTCTTTCAACAAGAAATTCCAAGACAAGAGAATTATTTACAGTGAGATTGGCCCCAAAGTGTAAAGCGACTCAGAGGATTGTAAACCACTTAAGAAAAGGAAACAGAACTTGGGGAGGCGGTGGCGGGGGGAGAGTAAACAACTCCCAGGGGGCCCGTCTGCAGCGCCGAGGAGAGGGGAGAGGCCGGGAGCTGCCTCCGGGGGTCTCGCGGGGCCGCCCCTGGGACAGATGAGTCGGAGACAGGCCAAGCAGGAACCTCGCTGGGTAAGGAACAGGACCGGAGCGCGCTCCCGGTGGGAGAGGCTTGCGCTCCTGCAGCCCCTTCCCGGGGCCTGCGCTGACTCATGGAGATGGCGCGCACTGGAGCCCCTGCAGTCGCCGTCATTTACCAGCTGGCGCCCCATCCCGCTCAGCGCGGGTCGCGTTGCTTGCAGTCTCATCCTCTCCTCGCCGACGCACTTCTGACGACGCTCCTGTTTTCCAGCAAGGAACCTGCGGTCCGGAGTCCAGAGGTCCTTCGGCCCTGGCCTCCCAGCCGCTAAACGCTGCTTGTTGGACTCCCAAACGCTGTAAAAATGGGACTCTCTTACCTCTTTCTGGCATTTGATAGTTTTCAAAGCGATCTGTGCCTCACAACAACCTTGTGAGGAAGACTCCGTGAATACTACCACCTCCAGTTAAAGGAATGGAAGCTGAGAGAGTTTGAGTGACTTCCCAAGGCCACCCAGCTTAGAAAGGGAGCAGAGACGGGCGTAGAGAGAGTCCCTTGGACGCTGTTCTCAGGAGCCCGTTCAAGGCAGATCTAACACTGTGGTCACATCTCATGACTGTAAGCAACGTCGCCTTTTGGAGGTCGCTCCTCACAGAGTTTGATTCTTGGAGAGTGGGCAGAGGATGGAAGTAGATGACCTCAGAAGCAGTAAGGATGGAGCACGCAGGGTGCCTTGCCAGGCAAAGAGAGGTGACCCACAGGTTCTCCTTGAATTAAGAAATTGCTTTGATCCGGGAAATGCTCAGTTATAGAACTTAGGGAAACAAACCGGTTTCCTAATACAGTTCTGGTTCTCACAGTAGAGGACTGCTGATTTCCAATGTGACTTTTTCACAGACCCTCCCTGATCATCTGGAAGGACTTGGTTCTTTACCTCTGGGAAGAAGACTGAGGGGCATCGCAGGTGGGCTCCTTAAACCTTTTACTGCCATTCGGAGACATTTGCCTTTCAACTCCCCTCTCTCCAACTTCCCTTTAAACTTTTCAACCACCTAAACTCCCAAATCCCTCACTTATATTCACCAATTTATTTTAAAATGGTTACGTGAAGCCTACTTCCTTTTTCTAGTTTTTTAAAAATTGTGGTAAAATACATATAAAATTTACTATTGTAACCTCGGTAGTTTTAGAATGTACGTTTCAGTGGCTTTTAGTACATTCACTGTGTTGTACAACCTTCGCTACTCTCTAATTTCAGAATATTTCTGTTACCCCCAAAAGAAATCGTGTACCCATTGAGCAGTCACTCCCCATTTCTCCCTTGCTGCGGCCCCTGGAAACACTAATCTGCTTTCTGTCTCCACATATTTGCCTGTTTTGGATATTTCATATAAATGAACTCATGTTTGTGGCCTTTTGTGTCTGGCTTCTTTTACTTAATGTAATGTTTCCAAGGCTCTTCCATGTTGTAGCACGCATCAGTACTTCATTCCTTATTTAATAGCTGAATAATATTTCACTGCATGGATATACCACATTTTGTTTATCTAGTCGACAGTTGATGGGACATTTTTTGTTGTCTCCCCATTTTAACTATTATGAATAATCTGCTATGAACATTCGTGTATGGATTTTCGTTTCAATGCCTGTTTTCAGTTCTTTTGGGAATGTCCCTAGGACTGGAATTGCTGGGTCACATGGCAGTTCTGTTACACTGATTGAGGAAGCACCCAACTGACTTACACTGCTGTGCCTATTCTTTGTCTGGCATCACCTCAGGCGCTGGGATGCAATGATGAGTAAGACATAGTCTCTGCCTGGTTGAATTCATAGCCCAGCTGGAGAGACTGGCATGTGGTAGGGGCAATTACAGGAGTGTGTAACTGTTGACTTTGTTTGCTCAAACCCAACCCTTTAAGAGGCTCTCTCAAGGCAAGGACTCTGACAGTAACAGTGCTATGGGATATTAGAACTCCAGTCTCTTGCAGAATATCAGTGGCCAGTGGTCCTCAGAATATGTACCATGTCCCATAGAAGCTGAGGAAAGACTGTGACACAGTCAAGAATTGCTTTGGGGCTTGGAGTAGGCATAGAAACAGGGAACAAAAGGTAGTGCCGTTGATTTATTACAAAGCATGCTTGTAGGCAGAAGAGAGGAAGGCACTAGGAATAGTCATTGTTAACAGGTACTGAGTGCTTATCAAATGTGAGATGCTGTTCAAAATACTTTCATTTAAACCTCATGAGAATCCAGTGAGGCAGACAAAATATCAGCATTTTAGAGGTAATGACATGGAGCCACAGGGTTTCAGTGGCTTGCTCCAGATCACACAGGGTGGGGCTGTATGATTGACTGGAGGGTTAGCAATCTCTGACCATTTGCTTCTGGTCAACCAGGTGAGTGGGGAAAAGGTAGTGGAGTTGAGAGAAGCAAATGGGCGTGGTTGGTGAGAGGATTGAACTGACGTAACTGGGGTACACATGGGTTCAAAAGTTTCAATTATTATCCTAGATTGGACTGTAGTTTTGTGGTCATTAGATGGAAATTGATTTTTAAATGCCAGAATATTATCTTGCCACCTAAGCATGATCATCAGAGCTATGGGATCTGGCCAAGATTTAACCTGATAGAAAGAGAGAGGGCAGGGGGGAGGGGAAAGAATGAATGCACAGAATAGGTTTGAAGGGACCATAGGAGAAGGTTAAATAGAATAAAGTTACTTTATGACTGTCAAGCCCTGCTCATGCACAAAGGGGTGATTTACATTCTGGGAGCCTCGCACATAACCAGGAAGAATGAAAGAGTCAGCAAACATTTGCTGAGCAATTGAATGAATGATGTGCACAGTACTCAAAGGTGCAGGTGCATCTCAGGGAAGAGACACGGTGCCAGAACTTGACACTGCTTCACATTTTAAATTGTATTTAGTTATTTGTACCTGCCTCATTTCAGAAAGACTGGAAGAAGTGCTGTCTCACATCATCTTCACTTCATTGCTCGGTGTTGTATTTCTAGATTACAAAACTGGAGCACATTCAGTGGCAAAATTCATGGGATTATATTAAGGGCCTGGTAAACTGGGAACTTTTACATTAATCACATCTGCAGAATTAGGTGCTCCTGCTCAGGAACTGCAGCTTCCAGTCAAGAAGAATTAGCTTTCATATCTCGTTCCTTAATAAATTAAAAGTTTTCCCCACTTGAGGTGTTGAATCTTATGATTATCTATAGGGCTGCTATTTTCAGGTGACTTACTAACTGTGACTTCAGGAAATAAGCTCCCTCATAGAAATAATGAGAGTTGATTTCTATGAGCACCTACTGTGTGCTGCTGCTGTGCTGGGTGAATTCTTTACACTATCTTATTTAATCTTGAGGTGGATACTATGATGATTCCAGCTTACAGGTAAAGGAAATGGAAGCGTATTCTCTCTATTTGGAGAAGACTCACAAATTTAATCTTGGACTCAGCTTTCTCCTCTCTGTGTTCAACACCTTATTTGATCTCTCTGCTTGGATATCTCACAGGCATCTCAAATATAATGTGTCCAAAACCCAGCCTCTGATCTGTCTCCCGAATCTGGTCTTGTTTCCTTTGAGAATGGCAGTAACATCTGTCCAGTTTCAAAAGCCAGAAAAAGAGGAGTCATCTTTGGTTCCCTTTTCTTGCTGGCCCAGTCCTTTACAGTTTTTTTTGGTCAATTTAACCAATGAAATATTCCTCAAATGTCCCACTTTTCATCTCTACCACCACCACTACCACCATCCTTGTGCAAATTATCACCGTCTCTGGCTTAGACACCTGCAATGGCTTCCTTTCTGGCCTGTAGGTTTCCATTCTGGTCCTCTCCAATTCATCCTTTGTGCTATAGCTCCAATGATCCGTATGGAATGCTGTTCTGATCAGAACAGAACTCTGCCTAAGACCCTTCAAAGGCTTCCTGTTGCTCTTAGGATGAAGAAAAACTGTCCTGGTTCCTCTAGGATCATCTCTGTGTTTCTCAGGCTTTCTCAATCTCTCTCTTTCTCAGTCTTAATCTCTCTCTCTCTCTCATCTTTCTCTTTCATTTTCTCCCACTACCCCAACCCCATGCTTTAGCCTTCATTTCTTACTCACCCTTCTAGGTCCTCACCTTCCCCAGCCCCAGCTGCACACATGGCTCTCTGCAGGAAGACTTTCCTTCCCTCCTTTGCCTGGTTATCTCCTACTCATTCATCAGGTCTCAGCTCTTACATCACTTCCTCAGGGAAGCCCTCCCTGACCACTCCCCAAATCACCAAATCTTCGTTCAGGTTCTTGTTTCACTGTATTCCCCTTCTTTGTAGCACTACAGTTATATATTTAGGCTGGCTTGTGATCAATGTCTGTTTTTCCCAGGAGAGCAGAAACAATGTTTTTTTTTTTTTTTTTTTTTAAATTTGCAGTTTTATCACTGGTGCCAATACTTGGCACATAATATATACTCAATAAATATTAGTTGTCTAAGGGCAAGAGCTAGCAGTGAATAGGGGAGCGAGGAGGGGACCTCAGTGTCATATAGCCTCTGAGCCTCCCTTTCCTCATCTGTGATGTGAAACTAAACAGCCTTTTTATCCCTAAATTTCTATCATTCTCTTATTTCTCATGTGAATAAAATCTAAGTCTGAACTATGTTTGGATATAATGAAGACTTCATCCATCAAACAACTCTCTCTTTCTGTCTATTATAATACTAGTTTTGAGAAATAAACACTTTCAGTTTAAGTTTGGTTTTTGTGAAAACAAAGTTCCAAAACATTTATAACTTTAGAAGAGTTTGTTGCAGCAGTGTTTTATTCCAATGATTGTTGACATCTCATTCACCAGTAATGAACTCAAATAATATATCTGGGGAGACAGAAAGTCTTATTGTTTAATTGGCTCATGAGAAAACTGGAAAAGAAAACAGCAAGGTCTATTTCTCAAGCGGTTTTGTAAATTATCTGAGGAACAAGATTGCGCTTCGGTGCACTTCAATGGTTAAAATAAGAAATCACTCTTTTTTTTTGAGATGGAGTCTCACTTTGTTGCCCAGGCTGGAGTGCAGTGGTGTGATCATGGCTCACTGCAACTTCTGCCCCCCGACCAGGTTCAAGTGATTCTCCCACCTCAGCCTCCTAAGTAGCTGGGATTACAGGCTGTCAGCACCGCATCTAGCTAATTTTTGTATTTTTAGTAGAGATGGGCTTTTGCCATGTTGGCCAGGCTGGTCTCAAACTCCTAGCCTCAAGTGATTCACCTGCCTCAGCCTCTCAAAGTGCTGGGATTATAGGCGTGAGCTACTGTGCCCAGCCAGAAATCACTCTTTAAGTCAGTGTATTAGTCTGTTCTCATGCTGCAAATAAAGACATACCTGAGACTGGGTAATTTATAAAGGAAAGGGGTTTAATTGATTCACAGTTCTACAGGGCTGGGGAGGCCTCAGAAGACTTAACAATCGTGGTGGAGGGAGAAACAAACATGTACTTCTTCACATGGTGACAGCAAGGAGAAGTGCTGAGCAAAGTGGGGGAAAGCCCCTTATAAGACCATCAGGTTTCGTGAGAACTCACTCACTGTCATGAGAACAGCATGAGGGTAACTTCCCCCATGATTCAGTTACCTCCCACCACATGTAGGGATTATGGGAACTATAATCCAAGATGAGATTTGGTGGGGACACAGCCAAACCATATCAATCAGGGAACCCACAAAAGTAAACAGGAGGACAATAGTCTATTGCTATTGGCTGAAGGGTTTGTCTTTCAGTTTTAGTTTTGTAATTGTACTATTGAGCAGCAGTAGCCATCAGCTGTGACTCAGAGGAGACTAGAAGTTTCTAAGATGACATCAGATGGTTTCGTCCTGCTTTGATGTAGAGCAATAAGGCAGTCAAGCTAAAAAAAAAATAATAGTAGCTGTCATTGATTGAGGGCTCACTTTGTGCTCAGGGCAATGTTAATCGCTTATGTCTTAGTTAATTCTCTCCCAAACCCAGTGGGTAGGTATTATTATTCCCCCATTTTACAGATGAGACCTGTGAGGCTGAGCAAATGTAAGTAATTTGCCTAAGTTACACACATGGTAAGTGACAGAGGGAAGTTTTGAACCCAGTCAGTTTGATTCTAGATTTTGTGCTCCATACCCTTCCCTACACCACCAGCCTCACCTCCTCCCATGGAGGTGAAGACAGGGAAGCTCAGAGCGGAGCTGTAACTTGCACGAGCCCCACAGGCAAATGGTGCAGAGCCGGGACTAACGCCAGGTTCCTGGAGTCAAGCCCACTCTGCTCATGGGAAGTGCCCCTGGCAGAGGCGCTGATAGGTATGGGATAGCCCAGGAACAGCGTGTCCTCATTGATCCTGCTTCAAGTTCAGTTTCTGGATGACTGGAGGGCCGGCGTGACCAGGCTCCCACTGGTCTGTGGCACTTTCTCAGCAGCAGAGTGACCCCCATCTGGAGAAGCAGCCCACTCAGAGGCCCTTGGCACCATGGGTCTCTCCCACCCACCGCTCGCCAGCCTCCATTTCCCACCTGTGCTCTTGACTTTGGGTTCAAGAGGGAAAAACATCAAATTTGGATTCAATTCTCTTAAATAAGATGTTTAAAAGAAAACAAAACAATCAACCTTCAGGCTGCTCCAAGAGAGACATCTGTACCTGAATGCTAGATTTCTCATAAGGAATCAAGTCTGATTCCATGGTAACTGCCACTGATTTCAGAAAATCATTTCTTATGCTTTAGCTTTTTATGTATTAGTAATTGGAGAAAGTTTTTAGCAAGACTGTAGAGATGAGATGATACACTTTCACTGATATTGGCTTGGAAACTGTGTTTACTGAAAAGGCTTAATACACCTTGGAAACTCCTTTCCGTGTCATCCTGTGTAGCCTGAAAACTTACAGTTAATGGACCTCTCTGTGCCTCAGTTTCACCATATATAAAGTGAGGATAATCTCAGTGCTTGCCTCATGTTGTTGTTGGAAGGATCACGTGAACTAATGTTTGTAGAGTGTTTGGAGCTCATTAGGTGAGCCCTTAATAATTGTGAGCTCCTGATATTTTCTCCTGAGCTCTAATGATGTTCAGATTCTTTTTTCTTCTGAGCTCTAATGATGTACATCATTCAGGAGTGGGTTATTTCCAAAATCTTGATTAAGAGATACATTAGAGGGGTGATGTGAAGTCAAATGGACCAGAATTCATCTCCTGGGCCACCCACTGACCTGCTGAGTGCCTCTGGGCAATTACTTAACCTCTCTCAGCCATCATTTTCTCATCTGTTAAATAATAACAATAATATAAAATAATAAAAATAATTTATTAATAATATTAATAAAATAATATATAATACAATAATAATAATATTGCCCTCTTAGGGCTGCAGAGACAATTAAATGATGGCATCTATACAGACCTTAGCACAAGTCTGGGCACCTAATAAGGGCCTAATAAATATTATCATTAAGACTCTATTGAGCACATTTATAGGTTTTGTTAAAGAAAAAGCCAAGGTCCTATGTGAAGACTGCATCCTATTATAAGGCAAAAACAACAACAACAGAAAAAGAACTACTGCTTGAAAAAGCCCTGAATGCTTTCTCACTACTGCAGCTGGTTATGCAAGCTCGTCTAAGCCCACAGAGTCTCAGAAGGCCACTCCCCAGTGCCATTTATATTTTTACAATCACCATTCACACTAGGATGGCTCTTAAGACAAGTGGAGTCCTGAGCCCTGGACACAAATAATGATTTGTCGTAGTGTTACTTTTTATTCATGAATTATTCCTCTCCTCCTCCTCTGTCATCTTCTGTTCCCAAGGTTAATTCATTCCCTCATCAAGGATTTACTGAGCACTTCTTTGTGCCACTCCCTGTGCAAGGCATTTGAGGAGCAGTGGCAGCCAAACTAAGGGGTTTGCTTCTGTGTTTTATAAACAGCCGGTGTTCAATAAATGACGGACGCTCTGTGTTTTTTTTTTTTAATTTTAACTTGTGCACAGATATTCTCCAAAACGAAGTAAAGGGAGAAAGTTCATTTGTCAAAAATAAACCTAATTAAATATTTGCCTTCAGGGGGCTCTGTATCAGATAGATGGGAACGAAAAGAGTGGCAGTCGTGATGGGGCAAGAGAAAGAGACAAGGCTGAATCTGTCTACCACTGACGGAGAGCTGGGGCTTTGCATGTGCCATCCCAATGTGTCCTTTCAACCATCCCATGAAAGAGAGGTATGATTAATTACTCCTACTTTTTCAATAGAGAAACTGAGGCTCAGGAAGTTTACCTATCTTGCTCAACTGGTTCAAATCCAGCTCTTGTGACTTGAAAGCCTCTAACAAGCTCTTGATCATTCCCCTACAGGATGCTGCATCATGTAGAGAGAGAACGGAGAGAAAAGGGCTTGCCGTAGTTGGCCTGGGTGCTGACATTGGGACCTGCTGCACCTGCACGGGTCACTTGAGCGTGAGGCTCTACCCACTCCCCTATTTCAGTCTGTACTCCTACTCAGACAGCTCACAATGCTAGTGCCTGGGACCCAGGCCCACTGACCCTCTCCAGGCCCGCCCGACGCCCTCACCCTGTGCCTGGGCTCAATCATCCTTCCCATTCTTGGCTTCCATGCTTTTGCAGCTGCCAAAGGAGTTGAAACTACAAAGCATGGTGAACTTCCCCACAGAAAGAGAAGAACAGTCGACTTTGGCAGTCTCTTGGTAGCGTATCATTTATTAACTCACTGCATGGCTGTTAACACAGTAATCATAGCTAGCACTTGTTGACCATACAGTCTGGGCTTCGTAATCCTCATGGTGTCCTTGTGTATTGGGTAGACACCCTTATCATTCTCCTCTTATAAATGAAAAAATGGAGGCTTAGAAAAATCAATTAATTTACACCATGAAAAGGAGCTCAGTCTCATTAGTGCTCAGGAAATGCAAATTCAAACTTCAATAAGATCCCTTTTACATGGATCAGAATGGCAAAATTAGTAAATTGGATAATATCTGCTATTGATGAGAATGTGGAGCAACAGAAACTCATACACTCTCTTAATGAGGGCATAACTCACCACTTTGGAGGACAATTTGCCAGTATTTAAGTGAGGCGAGAAAGGGCCCACCTTAGGATTCACCAGTCCCACTCCTCTGTGCTAAAGGCATGTGCTCTGGAGGAGCTGTCACACGTGTCCACGAGGAAACCGGCACAGAAATGCCTATGACAGTGTTGTTTGTGATAGCAAAAGAATGGAAACAATCTAAATGTTTATTAAACAAGAGAATGCCAACATAGATTGTGGTGTGGTTATTACCATGGAATCCTACATAGCAATAAAGTAAATAACCAGAGCTAGGCCTATGAAAACAACTCCCAAACATGTTGACTACAAAAAAGCAGAAATCAAGACAATACATACTATGTTGTGCTTTTATAAGATTTAACCACATACAACAGCAGTCCCCAACCTTTTTGGCACCAGGGACTGGTTTCATGGAAGACAATTTTTCCACAGACTGGGGGTTGGGAGGGATGGTTTCCGGATAAAACTATCCCACTTCAGATCCTCAGGCATTAGATTCTCCTAAGGAGCACATAACCTAGATCCCTTGCATGCAGAGTTCACAATACGGTTCACACTATAAGAATCTAATGCTGCTGCTGATTTGACAGAGGTGGAGCTCAGGCAGTAATGCTCGTCAGCTGCTCACCTCCTGCTGTGCACCAGTTCATGGCCCAAGGGTTGGAGACCCCTGACATACAAAACAATGGGGGGAGGGGGAAGGGATAGCATTAGGAGATATACCTAATGTTAAATGATGAGTTAATGGGTGCAGCACACCAACATGGCACATGTATACATATGTAACAAACCTGCACGTTGTGCACATGTACTCTAAAACTTAAAGTATAAAAAAAAAAAAAAGAAATATGTACATACATAGCAAAGGTATAGGCTGGGCGCAGTGGCTCATGCCTGTAATCCCAGCACTTTGGGAGGCCAAGGCAGGCGGATCACTTGAGGTCATGAGTTTGAGACCAGCCTGGCCAACATGGTGAAATCCCATCTCTACTAAAAATATAAAAATTATCTGGGTGTGGTGGAGAAAGCCTATAATCCCAGCTACTCAGGAGGCTGAGGCACAAGAATCACTTGAACCTAGGAGGCGGAAGTTGCAGTGAGCTGAGATGGAGTTACTACACTCAAGCCTGGGTGACAGGGTGACTCTGTCTCAAAAAAGAAGAAAAATGTATAAATGATGGACACTGGAATAAAACAGCAGATCAGGACACTGGCTACCTTGGGGAAGGAGGAGGCAAATCAGAGGGAGAGAAACAAGGGGACTTCAAATGTATTGGTAAAGTTTTATTTTCCACACTGGGTGATAGGTTCAGAGATGTGGTCATGTTAATTTTGATGCTTTTTGTGTATTTCAATAATCTCATATTTTAGTTTTAAAAATTTCTGAAGGCCTTGTCATTAGTAAATAGAGGAGCAAAGTTTAGGGCCCACCATGAATACATGGTTCCCTCCCAATCCATCACAGTACTTAGGGGAGGAGGGAGGCAGTGGAAGGGGAATATGGAAAAAGAATGTTACTCATTCCACCTATTCTTTCTGCAGACCTTAAAAATGCAATTGTTTAGTGACAAATCTTTCATTGTATAGTGAGGCAGCCTTGAAAACTATGGTATTAAATATTAATAGCTTGAATCATGTTTTTCTGTTTCTTTATATTATTATTTAGACCTATCTTTCCATAAAAATATTGCAACAAAATCTAATAAAAGCAACAAAGGGATTTCCACATTCATTTCAAATGTCTTTGTTGATGCAGAATCCTATAGCTGTTTCATTCTCCCACACAGATCTATCAAATAGATAATGACCTGTGCTCTCCATTTAAAGCAGCCTTACGCTAAAATGTTCTACAAAGTTTGTCCCTATTTTGTTGAGAGTTCTCACTAACTTTATGAATTTGAGAACTGAACAGGAACTCCTTCACTTCCTCCCTTATCTGAATATTAATAAATATCCATTGAATACCCATCAATTGCATGGTACTCTGCTAGATGCTGGTGAAATAATAGTGAACCAGAAAGGCCCTGTCATGAAGAAGCTTTCAGTTTCCTAGAGGAGACAGACAAGTAGAACAGGTTATAAGGCAACGAGATAAGGCACGGTGATGGGTGTATGCAGGGCCTCCTACGGAGGAGCATGTCAGATCTGGGTAAGACTCTTAGTGGGGTGCTATTTCAGCTAAATACCAGAGGATGAGTGGGAATTGACTTCTGGGTAAGAAAGCAATTTAAATATTTCTTTCGACAGGATTCAGTAGTTTTATTGTAGACTTTCCATTGTCAACCAAAGCAGAGGAGAGAAATAAATATTTTAAAGTATCTCTTAACCTGAGAAAAAAGAGCTGTAGTTTGATTGAACCAGAAGGATTTTCTTCAGGTGCAGCTCACCATCTTTTCTCTATATGCTCAAAACAAATCACAATTGGGTAAACTGAATTTCTACTACCCTTTGTTAAATGTGCAAATATACTCCTAGGTGAGTATGCTGGGGGCAGATGCATCTGCAAGGAGAGCATAATCGCCCCGATTTTATTCCATGTTTTAAAAATCTCTCTTGACCTAGTTACCTAGGAGAAGAAATCTAAGCTTAGCTTCTCTGCAAACACACAAGGATCATATCATAGACTAGGAAGTGTAGGGGAAGGAAGGTATTAAGGCAGCATCTTTCAGCCATGCTGATTCCATTTAATTCCCTCAAATCCTGCATTCATCATTGTGATTGGATAATTTGCCTTGGACTTATTTTAAACTTGAGCATCTAATTTGATTAGGTGGGATTTTCCAAGACCAGATTTCCAAAAGTTGCTGAAGAGACGTGGCCAGGAACTCATGCTCTCAAATGAAAACCAACCTCCTAGAATCCCAATCCCACTAGTTAGAAGGAGACACAAATAAATCAGATAATAAGGTATAAAACGAAGATCTCAATGTTTATTAATTACGATAAAAAGTAAAATCACAGAGCTATTTTAAAACTAATGTAACCATTTTTTTAAAAAAGAAACTATTTAAACAAGAAAATGATTTTTAAAAAATCTAAGTAAGAAATCTAGTAGAAGCAAAGATGACATTTTAAAGTATCATCAATGAATTTCCACACAGCCTTTCCATCACAAAAATATAAATTTATACCTTCAATCTTATGCAGCAACAAAGACACAGTGAGAAAGACAGCAATTGCTTCTGAAAGAAAATCAAAGAAGCCTACAGAGGTGATTTTTTTCTAAAGGATCCTAGGGAGTTGAATAAGGCCTGCTTCCCCATGGGTTGACAATGTTTGGCTGTGAAGGGAATGGCAGCCTCCTTTCCTCTGATTTTACCTTTGAAGAGAATGAAAGGAACTCACTGTAACATTCTCCCTCACAAAAAGATGCAGAATTCAAACCTAACCCCCAAGAAATGCTATAATCAAAGTAAACACTAATCCTGCTCCTATAAATGTCATTAATAGCATGTTATAGCATTGAATCGCATTTCTTTCTCTTGCTAATCTTTCCCTGAATTTTTAACAAAATCATCCTGGATTAGAAGAATAATTCTGGTAGTCTGAAAATGACAAAAAGGTTGAGACTTTGGGCTAGATACTCTTGTTAAAGACACAACATTCAATAATGAAAGAACATGGCATGTAGCACAGAGGGCTTTGCCATTCAAGCCCTCATTATCCAAATCCCTGCAGGAACAGGATTTATGCAGGGAATAAGAGGTTGTCAAAATGTGAAAAGGTGCAGTGCCTGAATATGTAGCGAAAACCAGACCGTTGTCAAACTGTGCTTCTCATTAACACAAATGTCTAACCAGGTCCATTAGGTCAACCTCTGTGGTTGTCTTGTGCAGATGGCCACGTGTTGAACTGTCTGATAACATATCACATGTTAAAAAAAAATTAAGAGCCTAGCAAAATTGCAGAACTGGCAAAACATGTAGATTTCATGAAGTCAGTGGAAGTGATATTAGGGAGACGCTAAAATTACAGCAAAGCCGCTGTTAAATGAGGATCTGAGAGAGCAGGACCAGAAGACAATTGAAGAAAGAAAATTGACAAGGATGATGATACGAGGCACTTCAGAAAAGAAAGATCTGCATGTCAAAAGACAGAGAAAACTGATGAAGTGCTCAAATACTTTTGCAAAAATGACTGTATCTGTAATATTATTCCCAAAACTAACTGTGAAATAATCAGATACTATCAAATAATTTTTCTGAAGGATTATACCCCCTAAAGCAACATTTTATTCATTTTTCATTTATTCTAAATTTTAGAACACCGTTGTATTTACAATATGAAGATTCATTTCTCCAGATAAGGTCCTAATCCATTTGTAAATTTTGACAATGAAATTATACTCCCTGTCTTAAGTAGTTAACTCTGTATGTTATCAGCCTCTTTGGTGCATCTTGCTCATAGTTGATTCTCCAAGGCTGTATTGAATGTTTCCTAACATCTTAAAGAATGACTCTCTAGCAAGCCCAAGGCCTTCTACAATCTGGAAGGCTTATCTAAATGTTCTGCTTTGATCAATCTTCCCTTGGCTCAATTGTCCTTGAGTCTTAGATCACTGTGAAGCCTCTGACCTTGGTCTCTTCAACCCTTATGAGGAGAGATGCTAATTTCATATGCTCTCATGCAAGAAGACTTTTCTTGCCCACAGTCCCTTACCAACAGCTCACACTTCAGGGGTGGGCCTGTTTCCTGGTCCCTGCTGTGGCATCTTCTTTTGTCACTCTGGATTTCAGTGTGGCGACTTCTCCCTTATAGGGTGCACGCTCCACAGGGGTAGGTGTGCAAGTCTGAAAGAGAACATTTCATTTCTCTCTTGTGGTTTATTTTCTTGAGTTCAAAGTTAAGTGTAGCTCCCTTTATGAATTGTGAGAGCTTTAAAAAAAGAATCTTGTAAATTTATCACGTGCCTCCCCATCCCCTTGGCCTTTCACAGAAATTCCGGGCAACCTTGAGAATCCGGATTGTCTCACTTTTTGTGGTTATTAATCTGCATCAGACAGAGGCCCAGGGACACTCACTGGGCCCTCTGCCATATCCTCACGCCCTTCTGAGTCCCATGACTGTCTCCTACTGTCCTTTCCAACATTCGACATTTTCTTCTAGTTTCAGTCCTACTCGCCTGAGTTTGCAGTGCTTCTTTGTACCTCTCCTAACACTCTCAGAGCAGTTGCTTCAGATTCTAGCAATTGTGTACGCTTTCCACTTTCCTGTCTCTGTGCATTATGGATCTTCCACAGAATCTCACCTCGTTGGTGACTGACTATGCAGCAGAACCCTCTGCTGGATTCAGTGAGAGCTGTCAGTGCTTGAGCAGAGTTTTGAAATCACACACACACACACACACACACACACAGACACACATACACACAGACAAATAACAAATTATTGTGGGTCTCATTTTGACCCCCCAAACTAATACATTGTAGTGATCAACAGTGTGACCTTTGAAGTGAGACAGATCTAAGTTAGAATTCTCCATTTGCCATTTACTACGCATAGGAAACTGACAAGTTAATTAATGCCTCCAGGCCTACTTCCTCATCCATGAAATGGGGGAAATAAACCTATCTCTCAGATAGTTGAGAATTTCCAGAGCCAAAGCACTTTCTTCATTCATTCAGCAGATATTTACTGAGCTCACACAGCCCCAGAGAGTACGCCAAACACCGAGGATCCAACACAGAACAAGGCCCACAGCTCCTGCAGCCACAGAACTTGAAGCACTGCATCGGGTGTACACTGAGTGCTCAGGAAATGGGGGACTCCTGCCCTTCCCTCGCCAGGCCAAGCCTCTGCTCACTTTCTGTATCTGTCTAAATGCTTTGCTGGACTTCCATTTTGGCTCACTGTCTACTCAGTCTTTGAGCCCTGTTGTCATCTTGAGGAACACAGACACCAGGAAATGAAGGGCCAGCCTCCCATTTCTACCACCTTGGACCAGCACATCTGAAACCTTAAACTCACCTAATACCCCACTCTCTGGCCACATCCTCCCTTTCAGGTCCTTGGTCCCTGTTTTTTTTTTTTTTTTTCTTCTCATGGCTTTACTTTCCAAGCCAGACTGCATGAATATCACTTAAACGTGGGGTGACTGTACAATGTATCATCCAAAGTAGGACACTTCTTAGCATGAAAAGGGTACTAAACATAATTAACATAAGTATAATCCAGGCCTGTCTGAGCAAACCAAGATTTATGTCCTTCTTTCAGCTTGTTCCTTCCTATCACCTAGAGGGCTTGCCTTCTCTTTGCTCCTCTTGGCATTCATACTCAGCAAAGCCGATGGCATATTTCAGTTCAATCTTCAGGCTCTTTTGCAGTGAGTGCCTCTGCAGCATGTGACCTAAGTGAGCAGACTTTTGTGCCACCTACTGTGTGCTGTGCAGCCCTCCTCAGATCCCGCTCTGTCTCCCTCTTCCTACACCACTTCCTTGAACCTACACTACTTGCGCTTTTCAGCTGTTCATTTTTTGTCTCTCCTGGACTCCGTCTTGGGAACTGACTGCCCATGCCGGTGGCTCAGGTGGGGCCATCACACACAGGGCCTGTCCTCCTCACTCAGGGCGGGGCTTGCTCTACAGCCTGCTCCATCACCTAGAGGATGCTTCCCCAGAACCCAGCTTGCAGGCTCTGGGAGCAGGCACCACCCAGGCCAGGCACATCAGAATCCTTCCTGGTAGCTTCTGGTCAGGGCCATGCTTTTGCATGGGCTGGGCTGCTGCTCTCATTTTTGTGTAATTATCTGACTTCTCTTTTATCACTCAGCTCAGCTAATCATCAGTCTAGGAAGCTTTGGCCCTCTGTCCCCTATCCACTATCTTGCTTACCCCAGGTTTCTGGAATAATCTGTTCACTTGTCAGTCTCCCCCAGCAGACAGAGGGCCGGTGTGCTGCTCTCTTTCTTCATAACAAGCATTCAATAGATATGGGTAGAAGGGATTTTGGGGGAGGGAGGTATGAAGCGGGCTTCCCATCTAAGCCTGCTTTCTTCTTTTTGTGGTTTGGCCTGGCCTGGGCTGACTCAGTTTCTGTCATGCTCTTTTGTTGTGCTGCATCATTTATCTGTTTTCCAGGCTGTACTTTTTTTTTTTTTGAGACAGAGTTTCACTCCATCACCCAAGCTGGAGCACAGTGGCACAATGTGGGCTCACTGCAAACTCCACCTCCTATGTGCACATGATTCTCATATCTCCGCCTCCCAAGTAGCTGGAATTACAGGCGCACACCACCATGGCCAGCTAATTTTTGTATTTTTAGTAGAGATGGGATTTTGCCACCTTGGCCAGGCTGGTCTTGAACTCCTGACCTCAAGTCATCCACCTGCCTCAGTTTCCCAAAGTGCTGGGATTACAGGCGAGAGCCACTGAGCCTGGCCTGGGCTGTACTTTTTCTGTGGCCGGCTGTCTACAAACTGCTTTCTGGCTGTTCAGTTATGGAGCCAGCCATGTCTGGCTTATCACGCGGGTCACGCTGACCATCACATGTCTCTGACCTGACTGGCTGGGTCTAACCTGCACACTCTCACACTCTCTCTCTCTTGCCTGCCTCTGAGGCTCTGGGTGGGCCAGGTCTGCTTTCCTTTCAGAATGGCCATGGATGGGAGCCACGCCTGCGTGCACGGCCGCCTCAGAAACAAGCAGCCTCCCGTCAGGAGTCCTGTGCTGTCTCACACTCCACAGTCTTTCCCTTTGATAGATAAGTTGACAGAAATCAAAGACAACTTAAGTTCTAGTCTCAAGCCTCTCAGCCCTTTTAACCTTTTAATGTTTGCTCGTCCTTAGAATTGGGTTACATAAGCTCTATGATGGCTAGACTCACGCCTTCTTCATCTTTGTGCTGTCTGTCACTTCTGGCATTGTTCTCTGGGCATGTTTTAGGACATCACTAGATGTTCACTGTGACAAAATGGAAAAGTGATGGCACTCCTTCTGCAGAATCTGAAACCACCACTGCTGTTATTCAGAAGTTCAGCCGCACATTTGTTTTCTAAGTAGACTTAACCTCCAACTCTTAGCAATCCTTGTCTTATTCTTTCTCTCTAACGACAATGGCAAACCTCTGTCTGAAGTATGAACTGCCCAGCCTGACACATACCCCAGCATATGGCAGAGCCATTGCTTAATGCATGTAGTTGACACTAGCAGTCAGGGTCAAAATAAAGTGAGCCTCTTTCTCTGGCATCCCAGATGAGTATGGTGATAATAAAGACTCCATCCCTATTCTTCCTGGCTAAAAGCATACCTAATTCTTACAGGACATTTATGCAGCATAAAACACATAGAAAAACCAGGATGAGGAAACAGAGTGTTCTGGATTGAACAAAGAGAGCAGGTTTCTTTTCTCGCCTTCTGGGACTCCATGTTCTCCTGATGGTCTTCCTGCCTCACTGATCAGCCTTGTGCGGCTCCACTGATGCTTGCTCTTCTCTTCCACCTCTGAAGGTTGGTGGGCCACAGCTCTATCTTAAGCCCCCTTTCTTCTCTAATATAGTCTCCTTGGTGACGTTAAGACTCCCAGTTTTAAATCTATATGTTATGATTCCCAAACTTTATCTCCAGCTTTGATGTCTCTTGATCTCCAGACTCCTTTATCTCCTTTGTGCTCATTGGCTACAGCACAAAGAGGTGTAAAATTGCTCAAACACAACTAGAACTTAAGCACCATGAACCACAGTTTGAAACAAGTAGAATATAAGCTCTTTGTGATCAGACTGGCTGTCTTATTAATGTCGATATCCTCAGCATCTAGAATAGTGCCTGGTGCTCCACAAACATTTGTTAAATGAAGGGAGATTTCTTGACTGCAGGACTTCTTGAAACTTTTTATGATATTGGGCAATTGTATCACCTGAGGGTAACATCATCTAAAATTATTTGACAGCTTTTTCAAGGAATACTTCAAGAGACTCAAGTCCTGAGAACACACTGTTGGAAGGCTAATCTGATTATGGTGTTTTTTTCCCCCCAGTACACGCTGGTCAAGATTAGATGATCACACCTTGACAGCAATTCTTTCCATCTTGAGGTATCACAATCAAATAAAATGGCTTGAGGGTAAAACCACATGAGAGGCTGTTGCTGTGGTTTGAATGTTTGTCCCCTCTCAAACTCATGTTAAAATTTAATTGCCGTTGTAACGGTATTAAGAGCTGAGACTTTTGAGAGATGGTTAGGCCATGAGGGCTCTGCTTTTATGAATGGATTAATGCTGTTATCTTGGGAGTGGATTCCTTGTAAAATGACAAGTTTGGCCCCTTTGGCTCTCTCCCTTCTCCTCTCTTTGCCCTTCTGCCATGTGATGCCTTCCTCCGTGGGATGACACAGCAAGAAGGCCCTCTCTAGATGCCAGTGCCTCGTTCTTGGACTTCATAGCCTCCTGAAATGTGAGCCAATAAATGTCTGTTCACTATAAATTAACCAGCCTCAGATATTCTGTTATAGCAGCACGCACAAAAAATAAGTAATACAGAAGACATAGGTGGCACCTCACCTAGCAGGACATCGGTGGTTTACTTTGGTAAAAGAGAATTGAACTTGAGTTCTCAGTATTTGATGATACTTGTCATTGTGACAAATTAATAGAGAGACAGAAATGAAAATTATATAATTTGTGGTTCTATAAATAAACATTAATTCCAATTATCATTACACTTTCATAACTGCAGAAATGCCTTTTGGTTACATGACCAAGGAAAAAGGAAGACATAAGTTGATAGTAAATTTAATCATATTGGGCTGGGCATGGTGGCTCACACCTATAATCCAAGCACTTTGGGAGGCTGAGGGGGGCTGATCACTTGAGATCAGGAGTTCAAGACCAGCCTGGCCAACATGGTGAAACCCCGTTTCTACTAAAAATACAAAAATTATCCAGGTGTGGTGGCCTATGCCTGTAGTCCCAGCTACTCGGGAGGCTGAGGCAGGAGAAATGCTTGAACCCAGGAGGTGGAGGTTGCAGTGAGCCAAGATCATGCCACTGCACTCTAGTCTGGGCAACTGAGTGAGACTCTCAAAAAAAAGAAAAGAAAAAGAAAATTTAATCATATTGATTAAATGAGGATGGAATGTGCTGGGATGCTAGATTTTCTTTTCTTTTTTTCTTTTTCATCCATTTATTTATTTTTTTGAGACAGAGCCTCACTCTGCTGCTCAGGCTAGAGTACAGTGGTACGATCTCAGCTCACTGCAACCTCCGCCTTCTGGGTTCAAATGATTCTCCTGCCTCAGCCTCCCAAGAAGCTGGGATTACAGACATGCACCATCACTCACGGCTAATTTTTGCATTTTTAGTAGAGAGGGGGTTTCACCATGTTGGCCAGGCTAATCTTGAACTCCTGACCTCAGGTGATCCACCCACTTCAGCATCCCAAAGTGCTGGGATTACAGGTGTGAGCCACCATGCCCAGCCGGATGCTAGATTTTCTGAAAATAGCAAGATCAACAGAGAAGAATCCCAAAGGTATTAATGATTGAATACTGTTCATGGAGGCTAAGATACTAAAATATCAATAAAGACAACAGAACTTCCAAATACCAAACAGCAGATGCTGGGTCAACAGCAAGCAGACCAAATGAACAGTGACTCCGGGAGAATGAAATCCACGCCTGGCCTGGTGAATGTAGAGGGCACTCAGCACACATTGAACTGAGCTACCCAGGGCTCTGTGAATCACTTGTACGTGAGCAAGCCCTAGGTGCAACAGAGGTGACCTATAACAATGAAAATTGCATTTTGATGATGTTTACAATTTACCAAATATCTCAATTTAATCCATAAAATATCCTGGCTGGAGTGGGACAGGGAAAGACTTGAAGCAATAAATAAATAAATAAATAAGTAAACAAACAAATAAACAAAATGCTGTGAGCTACAAAGCTGGGCTGTCTCATTTCAGGGCTGGCTCCTCTGGTAAATCTGCCAGTCCGAGAGGAAGTGAACCCTCTGTGCAGAGGGGAGACTGAGGGAGCGATATCCTAAGGATGGGGGAAATGGGTGGCTATTTGTTTGAGTAGGGATTAAACTTTATGGTTAGGATACTGCAGTGATACAAGTTAAAGGGATTGGCTTTGGAGGTAGACAAACCTGTGTTTGAGTCCCAACACTGCCACTTGGTAACTATGTGAGTTCCCTGAGCCTCTATTTCTTGATCTATAAAATAGGAATATCACTACTTACCTCCAAGGGTTGTTGAAAGAATTAAAGTGTGCTTGGAACATAACTGGTGATCAATAAATATTTACTGAATGAATGTTGATTGATTAGATAAAGCATGAAAAAGAGTATTTAGAAAGTGTCCTGTGTATAGTGATATGTTGGTAAATATTAACAACTATTTCTGCCTTCCCTTTTCCTCACCACTCTTAAAGCCCTAACTTAAAGCACCTGCTTATTTCTGCGGTGTAAATACTCATTCTCTGGCTGATTTCAAGCTACCAAACTGACACCACTGAATGAAGAGTTGGGCATAGATGCATACATACGTCTCTTGTGAGCCAAAATGAGCCAACTCCAGCATGTGTATTACCTTGTATTGGTAGCAATTAACCTGAAGAAATTAGGATTATATGGCAAGTGATATGTCTTAAATTATTTTCTCTGAGCTACCACCTTGAGAAAGACATTGACAAATGGTTATTTCAGAAATGGAGAATACCCATCTCAAGGACCAAAGCAGCCATCCACTCAATTTTGTCTTATCTACAAGGCAAATTATGCTTATCATTGCAAAGATACAACCCAGTTTAAAAGCTTTGGCAGCAGTATTCTGAAACCATACATCACTCCATGAAGCTATTCCTGTTTCTCTATAAAATGCAATGTGATCCTGATTTTCCAGAAAAGGTTGGGGTTCCCTATTACTGAAAAAAAAAGAGAAACAGATGACTTAACAAATGTCTATACTTTCACTTTTTATTGGAACTTGTAACACTCTAAACACACAAAAATTCAAGAAACATAATCCATTTTAACTTAAAGAGCTATATGTTTTTTGTAAACCATTAATAATATGTAGTTTTGCTCAGTCAGGATTCTCTTGAACATCCAAGTTGCTCTTACATTTTTCCCCTCCCTCTTTTCTTTTACTTTTCTTTCCTTAAACAACTTTTATATGAAGTTGAAATATATTCTATTATGTTATGTTTATCAAATAAAGTTTGATGCCTCATCTTCTGATTCAATATTTTCCCTTAGGATCAGCTGTCTATATTTTAAAATAAATAAATTAACAATTCCCCAAAGCTGTCAAATCAGATAAAAATGTCTTTTCTTTCCTTTGAAATTTCCCAAAAGATCCAGTAACAGTAATAGCTGCATGGTATGATGCTGAAAAGTTTTATTATTATGTAATAAAATCATAGATAAGAATCAAGCTCTCACAGATAATCCCACTATTTGAAATGAGGCAGGGGTAATCTGCTGGGTAAATTTAGTTAAATTTCCTTCTACGCATCTCTGAAACTGTAGTTTTTGCTCCTTCTGTGTGCAGTTTATTCATTTACCAGATGCCTCCTATGTACCAAGTACTGGCAAAAAAGAATAAGATGCTGCTCTGAAGGAATTAACACTCTAGCCAGGAGACCAGCTGAGTTCAGGGACTGACAAATGCTGATGTGACTCTGTACTCTGTGCTTTGGGAGTCCAGAATAGGAAGTGATTAATTTTCTTGGTAGGGATAACAGATAAGCAAAGAAATAGCATTGGCTATTCCTGCTTGCCCTCAAACTCTTATCCCCACTCACAAAGAAATCTGAATATTTGAAATGAAAACCAAAGCAAGGACTTTGATAACCTCATGTGAATTTAAAAATCTAGAGTTTTTATGATTCTTTTTCTTAACCTTCATGTGATATTTTTATCTTGTAAGTTGTCTTTGCCTAATGCCATAGGGAACTATCTCCAGACAGTTCCCAAACCTCATCTCATTTTATCCATTTTATTTAATATCTTTTCTACACCAACATTTTTTGAATAAGGCATTTCTCCATGATTTGGGTTTCATGACTATTTTCTTCCTTTTATTTTTTTTTCTCTCTATAGAGGTCCAGTGGTAAAATGGGAATCAAAAAGACCTTATCACAAATCCTGGCTCTTAGGTTTACTTAATGCTTAACCTAGGGAAAGTTACTTAATCCTACTGAGACTCAGCTTTCTATTCTGTAAAATGGGAACAATAATACCTACCACTTGGCTTGCTTTATGGATAAAGTAAAGTAATGAATATAAACCACTTAGTTCAGAGCTTGGCAGATAGTGCTCAAAACAACACATGATAACTATCATTTATTGGTATTTTTAAAACAATGATGCACTAAAATGCCTAAAAATTTGATACCAGAAAAAAATACTAAGAAACTAAAATAATTCACAGAATTGATAGTGAACTCATAAAAATTGCAGCTGGCATTAATTCTGCCAAAAAAATCACAAAACAATTTGCAAAGAACTGATGAAACCAGTGATTTGATGATCTCTGCTGCCTCAAAACATTTTCTCTACAAGAAGACTAAGGCAAAGCCAAGCATTTAAATATGGTCTATCAGGGTTCCCTGTTAGTCTAGCGCCCTTGCTGGAAGCAACTGGAACTGATGCCAAGATTGGCCCTGCCTTGGATCCACTTCAGGCATCACATAATCTATCATCCAGTTCTATTGATTTTACTACTTTATGATATCCTAAATCCACCCTCTATGTTCATCTCCTAGATTACTGCTACAGTCTCATGAATGCACCAACTGCCATCAGTGCCTCCAACTTAGATTAATTTTTTCCTTGAGAGACTTTTTCCAAAACAAATGCTGAGTAACTTATCCTTCATTACTTCATTTAACTCAATGTTTATAATTTACAGTATCTATTATTACTTAAGGATAAAGTTTTTGGAATCAGATAAGCAGGGTTTATGTCCTGGCCCTGCCATATACTTGCTTGTGTAACTTGGACAAATTTCTTAATTTCTTGAAGCTTCAGTTCTCTAACTTTTTTTTTTTTTTTTTAAGACAGAGTCTCACTCTGTCGCCCAGGCTGGAGTGCAGTGCTGTGATCTTGGCTCACTGCAACCTCCACTTCCCAAGTTCAAGCTATTCTCGGGCCTCAGCCTCCTAAGTAGCTGGGACTACAGGAGTGCGCTGCCACGCCCAACTAATTTTTTGTATTTTTAGTAGAGATGGGGTTTTGCCATGTTGCCCAGGCTGGTCTTGAACTACTGAGCTCAGGCAATCTGTTTGTCTCGGTCTCCCAAACTGCTAGGATTAGAGGTGTGAACCACCACACCTGGCCAGTTCTCTAATTTTAAGTGAAAAAAATACCTCCCTCCCTCCCAGGGTTATTATAGTGACAGAGACCTTAGCAGTGTGTCTTGCATTCAGTAAGCACTCACTAAATGTTAGTGCTGCTGTTATTTATCACATACATCTTCAGAAACACCGAGGATCCTAGGATTCTTATAGTTACCACCTACTTGTCACCCATTAACGTTAACATTTATAAACTAACTACCCAGAAATATTAACTGTAACCTTAAACCATCTATTTTGACTGAGCATATAAATACAGCATATAAAGAACTGTAGCATTTCTGAGAATTTAAAGCACGTGAGAAAACTTGTTTACCTAATCAAAACCTTAGGAAGTGTTTAAAAATGGATAAATCTTGCGTAATGGACTCTGAGAATCCACAAGTAAACATTTTTCGTAAGACATTAAAGGAGAAACCAAAGACTCTACAAGATCCAAATGAATTGAATTAAAAAAAAAAAAGCCAGAGAGCTCTGGAAAAGGAGAGGTACAGTTGAAAAATGGAAAGAAGAGGGAGAAGCCTTAGAACTAGTCCAAGGGTGGCAAACACTACCAGCTACATGGCCAGGCAAGTAATGTGTGAAGCCTTCTGGGTGAAAACCAGAAATGCCTCCTAGCTAGGGGCCTGCCATCTAGCTCTGGCCCATTGGACCCATGTGGGATTGAGGACACAGGGTTGCCTCCCCGGCCCCCATATCCAGAAATCTAGATTTTTTAAATCTAAAATTCTCAAATATTTTAGTGTATTTGGTGTAGTAAAATTTTAAAACTATTTCAAACTCTGTGTGAACTAAACAAAGCTTGTGTGAAAGCCCCAATATCTCTTTTATAATAACAGGGGTCTTTGATAGAGATTTGGTCATCAAAAGGGGAAAGCAAAGAGGCAAAAGTGACATTTATTGACCTCCTACCAAACTGTTGCCCAGGCTGGAGTGCACTTGTGTGGCTGGCTAATTATTTTTTATTTTTAAATTTTTTGTAGAGATGGGGTCTCACTCTGTTGCCCAGGCTGTTCTCAAACTCCTGGCCTCAAGTGATTCTCCCACCTCTGCCTTCCAAAGGGCTGGGATTACAGGTGTGGTGAGCTACTGCTTTGGGCCATGCCTTTCATTTAAAAAAAAAAAAACCCATTTGAGTGTAACGATTTGTTAGGAAGGAAACGTTGTTGTCATTTTCCAGATGAGGGAATTGAGCCCAAGGAGGATCAAGAAACTTGCTCGAGGCCACACAGCTAGGAAATGGTGGCGACGGCAAGAGAGAATTTAGGTCTTCTCCAGCCCAAAACTCCACCATTGCTCTGGTGGTCATAAAAACGGACCTTGCAGATCTTCAACTAACTGGAGCACATTTTTTCAAGGGGCTGCTGCTGAGCTCTGAACTTCATTACACTTTTACACAGAGGTCACACCTCCCACAGTGGCTCTCAGCCAATGACTGGGCCTGGCCTGTAGCTGGGAGATCTGAGACGTGGCTCAAGGACTCTCTGACGGCCTTTTTCAGCCTCCCCTAGACTGTAGGGTGTTCCAGGATGCTCCTACCCATTTTCTCTCTTTTCTTTACTGGTTTCAGACTTAACTTGCAATCTGAGGGCTCTCCCAATCTTTTCCAGCCACCTCCTAGTTTCTTTCACAGGTGTTTCCCCTAATAAAACTCATACACCTTTATCCATCTTGGTGTCTGCCTCTTGGAGGACCCTGACTAACACAATTGCCAAAAGCCCCCACCAGATTCCCCCACAATCTGGAAGTCCCGAACTGACCTATCAGTCTGCAAGGGGAAATGCGTTCATCCAATAATGATCCTTTCTCTAAAAACTGGCATCTCTAATCTCTCATATCAATCCTGACACCCCAGGGATACATTAAACCAAGTGTGATGTGTCAACACCACCACTACAAACAAGAACCAGCCAGACATCCAGAAGCAGGAGACAGTCCGACCTGTGGCAGTATCCCGCTGTGGCACACTCACCTGGTCTCGCTGCTTTATTCGTTTGTAAATATATTCAGCAAATGGTTTTCGAGGAATAAACTTCCCATCTCCTGCCGTGACACTGAACACTCCGGCTTCATATACCACTTTGCCTCTTGAAATAGTCACAAGGGGCACCCCGTGGCAAACCATGCCCTCGAAAATGTTGAAGTTAACAGCCTGATGATGAGTTTTTGCTGAGATAGTCCTATATTTGTGAAAACAACAAAAAAGTTCTGGATCATCACCAGCTCACTTGATAAATATAAAATATTAAAAGAAGAATGACTTAGAAGAAAACTTAGCAACTCTATTAAGTCATAGCTTCATCACTGTAACAAGTAACTTTAAGAATAGAACATAACATTAACATTTCATTACAAAGTAATTACATTTTTCTGAGAGAAAAACCCAAGAGATCACTCTTTAAGGTGATTAATGAGGGTGGAGTGAGTGGAAGGAGGGCATTGTCTTTTATGTTCATATTTTAAAATTATTTTTATTTATATGTTAACAACACATTTTTTCATTTTTAAATTATAAAATATTTTTAAACGCAGATGACTGATGAACACACTGACCCTATATCCAGCTCTATGAAATTTTAACTTTTTGTAGCTACAATGGAGGCTTCTTCAATACCCCTTCCCAAATCCCGTGCCCATTCCTGCCTTCCCAAAGGAAATAGCTATTTGATAGTTATCAAACTGGACTTGGTAGTTATCAAGGAAAAGTATATATGGAATTTCTTTCACTGTCTGTAGCAAAACTAGAAATTTGAAGATAACATAAATAATCAAATATGTTGGAATATAATCTCTTAGCATATTCTATGTCATACATTTGTCATCATTCTCAGTAGTTTATTAATACTTTTCAATCCTACACAATATGATTGATGACTTCCAAGCTGGGTATTTGAAAACGCTACATGCCTCCTTTCCTTAAATCTCATTAAATGGAAAAGAAAAAAATCTGGCAGCAGTGACTAATACGAGCATAATCTGAGTCCTTTTTTCTTTAAAATGTTTTATTTCCATAGGTTTTTGGGGAACAGGTGGTATTTGGTTACATGAGTAAGTTCTTTAGTGGTGATTTGTGAGATTTTGGTGCACCCATCACCCGAACAGTGTACGCTGAACCCAATGTGTAGTCTTTTATCCCTCACCCCTTCCCACCTTTTCCCGCTGAGTCCCCAAAGTCCATGGTGCCATTCTTATGCCTTTGCATCCTCATAGCTTTGCTCCCACTTATGAGTGAGAACATACGAAGTTTGGTTTTCCATTCCTGAGTTACTTCACTTAGAATAATAGCATACTCTAAATTCTGGTAGAAGGTTCTACAATCCCTCTCAGGAATGGATTAAAGAGATAAATTTTTTAAAAATCGTCAAGGCTGAGTGAGTCTAAGGAGGAGCAGCTCAAAGTTCCCCCAGCCTTATTTGGAAGGGCTGATGAGGAAGCCCCAGCTGCTGTGTGCTGCAGTCCTAGAAATGAACAAGATAACACTGGCCTGGTCCTTGGTCTAACTGCTTACTTTGTTTCCAATCCCGACATGCCCAGACAGAATTCTTGACTTGTAATGCTGACCACAACCCACCCACTCAAGTTTGCTCCTCCCTTGAGTTCTCATCTCAGTAAATGACATCACCATCTACTTTCCTCACCCCTCAACCAGCATCAAGCTTCTTTGTTCTACCTCCTCCCAAAATAAACCCCCGCTTCTCCTCTCCCCCTCTCCATGGCTCCCACTGGAGTCTACACCGTCATCTCTCACCTGGACAACCCCAACACTTCTTACTGGCTTCTTTGTTTCAATTCTTACCCTCCTGCATTCCTTACCACTCTCCACAAAGCTGCTCAAATTGTCTTTTAAAAATGAAGATCAGATCATGTCACTTTCCTGCTTGAAACCCTCAGTGGCTCCAGGCTGTTACCTAAGAGCCAAATAGATGTAAAAAAGCATGGTGATGATAATAATAAAAAATAATCTGCTTCCAGTGAGAAATAGCTGCCATGGAAAAGAGAAAGAGGAGCATCTAGTATGTCAGGGAGATAGTTTATAACATCTTATTTCATCTTTAGAACGCCTCTCCAAGGTAGAGAGTATTTTCGACATTTTATAGGAAAAATAAATTGAGATTTAGAAAGGTTATATCACTTGCCAAAGGACATATGACCAGTTTGATGAAACTAAGATTTTTTTAATTTTAATTTTTAGTTTTTGAGACAGGGTCTTGCTCTTGTAGCCCAGGCTGGAAGTACAGTGGTGTGACCATAGCTCACTGCAATCTCTACCTCCTCAGTTCAAGCGATCCTCCCACTTCAGCCTCCCAAGTAGCTGGCACTACAGGCACGTGCCACCACACCCAGCTAATTTTTATATTGTTTTTGGTAGAAACAGGATTTAGCCATGTCACCCAGGATGGTCTCAAACTCCAAGGCGCAAGAAATCCACCCACCTTGGCTTTCCAAACTGTTGGGATTACAGGCATGAGTCACTGCACCTGGCTGGAAACTTGGATCTTTTTATATTTTTAAAATTTACAATAAAAATGACCTTCTGGTGTACATTTCTATGAATGTTTACACATACGTAGATTTGTGTTACCATCACAACAATTAAGATACAGAACAGTGCTACCACTACCCCAGACTCATACTATCCCTTTGTAGTCACGCCCTCCCCCAGTCCCTAACACTTGGCAACCACTGATCTATTCTTCATCACTATAGTTTTCTCTTTTCAAGACTGTCATATAAGTAGAATCACAGAGTATGTAATCTTTCAAGACTGACTTATCTAATTCCACATCAATCCTTTGAGATTCATCCAATTTGGTTTGTGTATCAATAGCTCCTTTTTTTGTTGCTGCATAGTATTCCACTGTATGGACATACCGCAGTGCTATACATTCACCCACTGAAGGCCATTTGGGTTGTTTCTAAATAGTTTTTTGATGAATATGAATAGAACTGTTATAAACATTCAGGTACCTGTTTTGCGTGAATATTTCTCTAATGTAAATACCCAGGAGTGAAATTGCTGGGTCATATTTTAAGTGTACGCTGCAGCAAAAAAAAAGAGCTTTCAGTGACCTTAGGAACCAACTTACTGATATAAAGAAATGTCGAAGAATTACCAAGAAGCAGGAGGCAGGTACAAATACACAATAATTTCAAACATTAAGAAGGTTGGAGGGGTATTAATCAAGTGGTAAATAACGTCACTAAAACAGGAAAATGAAGAAAATTATTTAAAGGAATACTAAGTATAGAATGAGTTATGATGAATTATGGTGATGAAAGATACAAACTCAAAGAAAATAAAGCTAGGAAACAATATAGAGGTGCTTCAAACCTTCAGGGTGAAAAGACTTTTTATGGCCATTATAATCTGCCAAATATTTCCATAGCCTGGGCTGCTGCATTCCTACACATCACAGTTATATTGATGGGAGGGACTCTTGGGATTGTATTAGAGCATACTATATAAATAAGATTTTTGGACTGATGCATTAGTAAGGCTGCTATATGAAGAAAGTAAAATGAATTAAAAATTTGTGCTGAAATGGTTATTTGAAGTACATGAATGGGAGGAAAAAAGAAATTCTGAAGAGTTACTGAAGCTCTTAGGGAAAACATCTAACAGATGAAATAATCTTTATACATAAATATTGTCATTACAATGTTGCCTAAACTATTTAAAAACTGAAGCATAACTATTTTCCAAAGTCTATCCTATAGAATATTAGGCATTTATGAAAGACTAGAATTAAAAATACTCTGGGAAGCAAAAACCCTGACAATTATGTAATATTAATGGAAAAACCGGTGATAGAGAGCACGTACATTATGTCTACCAGAAAAATATATATGCATGTGAGCAAATACAAGAGGGAATATACAAAGTAGCTTTTTTTGTGGGCTAAGAAAAGGAAGATGGTGGATTCCAAGTATCTTCAGTGTTCTTGTTATACTGTTTCCTTGATGTAAGTTGTGATCTCAAAATGAGGTTGACACAGCAAAATATCAAATCAGATTTCTTTGCTTCATACCAAAAAAAAAAAAAAATGTCATTACGTTGACTTTCTCAGCCTTGGGGTTAGCAAGAGAAAGAGGACAATTAGACAACATCTAAGAGATTCTTTATATTAAGTCATTATGTAAATGAATTCAAATTAACACAAAATGTAAATTTGAGGCACTATCACCAGCAGCAAAAGGAATGTGCTTCCACTTTCACATTGGAAGGTGTCTGACAGGGTGTCATTCGTCACCCAACTTTTTCCTTCCAGCTTAAGCTGTAATTCTCCAATCTTAGGAGCTTTCACACTTCTGAATCCTTGCACATGAAGTTATCTTTTCCCTAAATGCCCTCCTCACTTCTGCCCTTCTCCCTGCCCTAAAACTCCATCCAAGAATCCTGGTCCCTAGAAGCTGACCCTGACGACATGGGGTGAAACTGAACATTTTCCTCTGTCATTTAGCATTATCTGAAGGTATCACAATGATCTCTTGACAAGGCTCTCTTTTCCTACTTGGTGCACACTTTAAGACACAGACTAGGTTGGTTTAGCTTCAGCACATACTAGGTGCTTTATAAACGTTTATGTGATGATCAAATAAAAAGATTGCATGATTGTCCTCCTGTTTAGTCAGGTTGGTTTAAATTCCTGCCTCCACTGTCCTCTGGGACACGACTGTGTTTTGGGAACAGAACACTGAAGTAAATGAGAGGTGAACATCCAGCCCATTTCTGTTGGGTACCCAACATTTCTAGCATGCTGTACAGGTTGATTAGTAATGAATAAATAAGTAAAATTGTTATAACTATCATTCTTAGTGGCATCTTGGCTTCTATGAAATACTCGTTCACTAATACCTATAAATACTTGGTGATTCTAATATTACCAACTGTAATAAGCACACAGCTCAGTATTATTACTCCATTTCCAAGATGATAATGCTGAAATAGAGCTGTTTCACAACTTGCCCAAGGTTCACATAGTTTAATATTGAATGAACTTGTGAGAGGCAGAAACCACTTCCAACTTTTGAGCCTACTCTTATATTTGTAACCCTGCCATCAGAAAGTTTTAAAAATTGTGGTACTTTTCAATATTTAATTTAGACAGTTTTAAACATAAAAATACAATGCAATATCATCACATGATTTATCAGATTACTACCAAACAGTATTTAAAATCTATGCATTTGTTGTGCACTTTGGGAGATGTGGTCCATTATTGGAACAAATGCAAGTTCAGAGTCACACATCTTTGTAAGGACATCTGTCACTCCTTTGAACACACTTCCTCTGGGGAATTCTCCCCATGGCAGAAGCCAAAAACATGTCTTCCAAGCCTTCTTTGCAGCTGGGGCCCAGGCACGTGACCTGGGCTCCTTCAAAATGATGCCCTAGCACCAGACTTTGCCTGGCAAGTTGGTGACACAGGGAGCAGCTACCACAGGAATCCATGTGGAGGGTAGAGATGGGTCAATCCTGGGTTTAGGACCAGCTGTGACAGAGATTCTAGCAGTAGGATCTGAGCTCCACTGCAGTGAGGTTATCTGCAGTATCTGTGCCTAGGAGCAGGATCAGAGCTCTCCGATGCCCTGTGTGATGCCTGGGGCATCAGTCCTGGCTGTTCAGCCTCTCTCAGCTTGCTCCTCTAGCCCTCCTGGAGAGTCTATGAGCCACCCAGTATCCTTTGATACATTCCCTTTTTGTTTAACTATTTAGAGTGAATTTCTCTTGATTGCAGCTAAGAACCCTGCCTGACACAGCTTTTTCTTTCAATTCTTGCAATGTATCTATAGAACTTGTAGAAAAATCTGCTTTTGTGATAATTCAAAAAGCACAAATTTGAGGCCTTTCTTGAATGTGAAGGCTGAACCCAACTGCCCTCCAGGCATTGTTCCTAAGAGAGGCCCTGGAGAGAAGTGAGTGTTTAGCACAGTATCTTAGCACCCATCTAGGGCCATTGTCATATAGCACATGGGAACAGACCCATCCTTTCAAAACTCACCCCATGCCTTTATTTCACTGTAATGAAACATCCCCCAGGCTCTTGTAACTTGCCCAAAGTGGCTTCTCCTGAAGCAGCTGAGGTCCAGGTGTGAAGGCCAAAGTCAGATTCACATAACCTCCCCTGCAGAGCTGGTGGGCCTCATGTCATCTGATGAGCAGGCCATGCTTTGAAGGCTAGGAGATAATCTTGGAAGAAAGCAAGAAAACAGGCCAGGCATAGTGGCTCACGCCTGTAATCCCAGCACTTTGGGAAGCTGAGGCGGGCAGATCACTTGAGGTCAGGAGTTCAAGAGCAGCCTGGCCAACATGGTGAAACCCTGTCTCTACTGAAAATACAAAAGTTAGCAGGGCATGGTGGTACATAGCTGTAATCCCAGCTACTCAGGAGGCTGAAGCAGGAGAATCAGTTGAACCTGGGAGGTGGAGGTTGCAGTGAGCCAAGATGGCGCCACTGAACTCCAGCCTGGGCAACAGAGTGAGATTCCATCTCAAAAAAAAAACAAAAACAAAAACAAAAAAACAAAACCAAGAAAACCCACATCCAAGCTCTAAGAGATTCAGTCAATGGATTAATACACTATTGTCATAGGGTGCCATGACACTGTGAGATATTTGGAGCAGGCGTCATATATCTTTTGCAGCATATTTAAGCTTTTAAGTGGGCCCCATACACTATCCCATCCTGAGACATGCAGGAGAACAAGAACTGTCGTTTGGCCCCTTGATATCCATTCTCCCATCTTCTGGTGTCAGCACCCCAGTTTTTCTTTAAGAAACTACTTTCCTGCGGCCAGGCGCGGTGGCTCATGCCTGTAATCCCAGCACTTTGGGAGGCCAAGGCGGGCAGATTATGAGGTCAGGAGATTGAGACCATCCTGGCTAACATGGTGAAACCCTGTCTCTACTAAAAATACAAAAAATTAGCCAGGCATGGTGGCGGGCACCTGTAGTCCCAGGTACTTGGGAGGCTGAGGCAGGAGAATGGCGTGAACCTGGGAGGTGGAGCTTGCGGTGAACAGAGATCACGCCACTGCACTCCAGCCTGGGAGACAGCGAGACTCCGTCTCAAAAAAAAAAAAAAGAAAGAAACTACTTTTCTGCTTTGGAGATAATCTGACAAGACCCTTAGGCATGGTTGTCTGCTTTTCCCTAACGAAGAGATGGGCAATTGCATTCTCTTTCCCAGGAATTTAGAATAGTTTGCATGGTGACAAAAATAATTAAACGTGGTTGGAGGGTACATCCCTGAGCTCAGACCAATTCCTGCTGCAAGCTGCCTGGGGCCACCCTGGGCTCCAACCATTCCAAGCTGGAGCAGGGACTGTGCCTTCCAACTGTGAGCTCCCCATGGCCTTCCCACAGAGTGTGTTTTTACTAAAGTGAGCACAGATTAGTTACCAGGGTTTGCAATCAAAGTCCCTGACTGATAAGACACTTTGTTCTCTGGAGAATAATTCCCTTAATGAAGAGCCCATGGATGTTTCTGAGGCGGAGTTCAAAAGGCCTGTGACTCAAAAAGAACCAAGAAGATATATTCGACTAAATCTTTCTGCAGAACAGATGCAGATGTGGGGCGATGTTCTCACTCCATTTGTAGGCAAAAGCAAAGAGCTGCAAGATTCATTACTAAATAGTTTTCAAATTTACCAAATGCAAAGCAGCTCAAGAGAGTGGCAATTGTGAGAAATACATTCTCTCTAATGACTGATTGGACAGCTAGGATTTTGGCCTGCTCGGCAGCAACAGGAAGGATACAGAATGATGGAAGCCTGACCATCTAGGGAGTGAGGCTGAGTTCCTGGCTGCTGACTCTTCATTAGCAGATTCACAGAAATGATGTTCTCCATGGTCACTCTGCCCCAAGGCAAAACCTACTCTTTGTCAAGCTCTCTTTAAGCCTGTATGAAAGAGGCACGTCTCGCTGCAGAGGGGTGTCAAGGTTGTCTTACTGAACCCCAATTATACATATTTCCAAGGCAGAAGGCTTGGAGATGGATATATGGATGGAGATATGGAAGGCCAGAAGCCTTCCATATCTATGGAAGCAGAAGCCCTGAAAACATTAAGCTATTTTCCAACTTAGCCAATAACTTTGATACCACTCACATCACAGCTGCAGAAAAACATTCTGTCCCTTTGCGAATAGCTTTCTGTCAAAGAGCCGCGTGCTCTTACAGATGAGAAAATCACTGAAGCAGAGCCTGCAGGAGATAGCAACACAACCCATGTGCATTCAGAGGGGGCATTGTGGAGAGGAAGAGAATTTCTTAGAGTAATGTGGGTCTCCCCAACCCCAGAGAAATGACTTGTTTTAGGTATTCTGTTATATTCTCTCCCACTCAGGCACTTTGGCCTTGGAACAGATAGATTCTTACCAGGTTGCCATGAGAAACAAAAAAAGTTAACAGAATCATGTCAGGATTATTAGTGGCATCTTTAAAAATATACCTCATCTCTCTACATTGCATTGTGTGATGCCTTATGTATTCAGTGTGAAACAATAATAATCATAACATCTTCTTGTGAGGTAGGTATTATTATTATTATTATTCCCATGGGCTAGATGAGGATGATGAGGCACAGAAAGATTAATAACACTCACCCCAGTTTACACAGCTAGCAAGTTCATGTAGCTGAGATATGAATATGATGTATGAGATAAGCCTGGGCCTTTCGCTTCAGAGGTTATGCTCTTAACCACTAGACAATACTGCCCCTCGAAAGTTTTATGGGAAGCTACCTGGAAAGCATGCAGTTGATGAAAACATTCTTAATCCACCAGAAAATAAATAGGAAGCAGCTTGTTTCATACTCCATGATGTTTCTTGGTCTGTTTTTTGTTTAGCAGTAAAGGATTTAGGATGCTATTAAGAATTCCTTAAGCCAAAATTGACCGGTCATTCTTGATGTAATCACCACAGAAGATTTTTTTTAAGCGTGTGCTCTGTCTATTTCAAACTACCTCTTCTGTCGATTTCTTAGATGTGACAAGTTATATAAATGGGGAGCAAAGCAGCCACATCTCTGGAAATGCTAAATGGTGCTGCTTCAAGTACATTGTCATTATTAAGCAAAGTTGCCACTCACTGCACCCATCAATCTTCCACCCTCTATTTAGACTTCTACACCTGCCTCCTGCAGAAGAGAAAATGGGAATTGCTTCAGACACGTTATTAAATCTAAATTGGACAATAACTTGGAACTCTACCGGTGCTCAGTAGATGACAAAACACTGAATGCAGGTTTATAAAAATGCTCCCCAAACATTGACTTAAAGGAATAAAGTTCACTCTGCTATTTTGTCCTTGGAGGTATGTAATATAGGTCATGGATGGCAATGTAGATCATAGTGAGATAAAGTGGATTTAGACATGAGCAAGCTGACCTTGTATGTAAGTACCATGTCCTTCACCTCCTATGCCTCACACAGTACTGAGCAAACAGAGGCATTTTATATATGTATTTGTTTATCTGCAAATAAGTTATTAGCAAATTTCTGGATTTCTACTTAGCATAAATATTCCATGTTCTATACGGTAGTTTTTAGAAAGTGGGAAACTAAAAATAATTTAGTGTCTTTAAGGAACAGGAACTGAATGTGAATCAGCCAAGCTAGCATGATACTAGGATGTATGTCTTATGAATATTAAACAGATAAGTACTTATAGGTAAGGTATGATTATTAGCTTTTGGAAAGCTAGGCTATTAGCCTGACATACTGGTGAGAGTTAGAAATAACTTTCTGGGGTGACGTGTGGACTTGGTCTTATAATTTTATTGTCATCCTTCCCAGGAAGCTGTGTTGCCTTTGGCAAGCTGACATTGCTTGACAGACTACGAGGACAACTTGAGCAGGAAAAGATGTCAGTTTCCTATATAGAAATACACTGGGTAAAACTCACACAACATCCTTCCTGAAAGTACACAATAGGCCAGGGACTTATTGGTATGTTCAGTTCTAGCTCCGTATTTTAGGAAGAAAAAGGAATTAAGAGACAGGACTAGCTGGATTTCCTAGGCCAACTAAGAATCCCTAAGTCTAGCTGGGAAGGTGACTGCATCCACCTTTAAACATGGCGCTTACAACTTATCTCACACCCGACCAATCAGGTAGTAAAGAGAGCTCACTAAAATGCTAATTACGCAAAAAGGAGGTAAAGAAATAGCCAATCATCTATCACCTGAGAGCACAGTGTGAGGGACAATGATGGGGATATAAACCCAAGCATTCCAGCCGGCAACGGCTACCCTCTTTGGTTCCCCTCTCTTTGTATGGGAGCTCAATTTTCACTCTACTAAATCTTGCAACTGCACTCTCTCCTGGTCCGTGTTTGTTGCCGTCCACCACTGCTGTTTGCCGCCCTCACAGACCCGCCGCTGACTTCCATCTCTCCGGATCCGGCAGGGTGTCCGCTGTACTCCTGATCCAGCAAGGCTCCCATTGCCGCTCCCAATCTGGTGTTCCTGCACAGCTAAGTGCCCAGGTTCATCCTAATCAAGCGGAACACTAGTCACTGGGTTCCATGGTTCTCTTCCGTGACCCACGGCTTCTAATAGAGCTATAACACTCACCACATGGCCCAAGATTCCATTCCTTGGAATCCGTGAGGCCAAGAACCCCAGGTCAGAGAACACGAGGCTTGCCACCATCTTGGAAGTGGCCTGCCGCCATTTTGGAAGCAGCCTGCCACCATCTTGGGAGCTCTGGGAGCAAGGACCTCTGCCCCCAGTAACAGAATGACTAGACTGTGAAGGGAAGACAGGAAGGAGGGCTTTCAATTTAAGGAATGGAAAAGAGAAGCTGGATAACAGAAATGTCTGGGGGACTTCTAAACTTTATTCTTTTTTTTTGAAAGGAAGAAGATGACCTATTTTCCCTCCATTCCTACTGAGGGAAATGAAAAGAGTTAGTAAGCATAAATGCTGACAGATGAAATGTAGTTTGACACTGGAAAATAACTTCCTGACAACCAGGGAGTGAGGTATGTTAGTAAAAGAGAGAAGGAAAGTCTATGGTCAAGCCAGACAACCATGAAAAATCCAGAATGCTAAAGAATTGTGTGAAATCCACAAAAATGGGCTGAAGCACTCCTTTAAAAGTCAGAGAGAACTTCAAGTTCTGCAATCCTAAGAATCAAGACCTGGCCTCCAACTTTCCTGAGAAGGTAACAAGGCAAACAGAAACATAAATGTCTTTGATTCTGTTTCCAAGTCACAGCTGAAGGGGCACTCAGAAACTCCAAAACCACCACAAACATGTTCTTATAATAGGCATAACAAATATTTATGGCCTCTTTGCTCTGAGCTAGGCATTAAAAGCCTCATCTTTAATCCTCACAATAAACATATGATATCAATATTATTATTATTATCCCTATTTTATGGATGAGAACACTAAGGCTGAATGAGATTGCCTAAGACGCAGTTGGCACATGGAAAAACTAGACCTTGAACTCAGAACTATGTAGTAAAAAGGGTTCCCAGCTCATTTGAACCTCAACGCAGGGTCTGTAAGCTCTTTTGGAAGTGGCTGAGACAATCAGTCAGTAACCATGCAATGCTCACTGTGCTAGTATTAAGCTTATATATTTCTGCCAAGGCTAGGAAGTTTTACCTAATGCTCACTGCTCAAAACCATCAGTTGGTTTTGAATTGATGAAGCCACTTATGATCTAAGTGTTTAAGTGGAATTTGTTTAGAATCTTCTAAACTTAAATGAGTAAACAAAGTAACAGTTGTGAATAACAAAGTAACTTCATGCTTCACTGTCTGAAGACTGTGCTGTGGAAAAATAAGGCAAAAAGGCTTCCAGGCATCAAAGGCTCCTTGGTGTGAACTGGAGATCAGGATGTCCATCTGAAGAGATGACCTTGGATATTCAATGAGAGGAGTCTGAAATCCTCAAATCTCTAAACCAGAGGTTGGCAAACCATGGCCCGCAGGCCAAATCTGGCCCACAGCCTGCATTGTAAATAAAGTTTTATTGAAACACAATCACATTCATTTACATATTATTTGTTGCTGCTTTTGCACTACAACAGCAGAGTTGAGTACTAGCAACAGAGTCCCTATGGCCCACGAAGCCAAAAAAAGAGTACTATGTGGCTCTTTACAAAAAGTTTGCTCTTCCCCTGCTCTGAATATCTCTAGTGGCAAAAACAAACAAACAAACAAAAAGCAACAATAACAACACAAGGCTCCTGAAGAGTAATTGGAAGACCTAAAACTTGGTGTAAGAGAGCCACAAATAAGAAAAAAACGACAGGCAAGGACCTAAAGGGAGCAAGAACAAAAGGGATGGGGGAAAAAAAAGTAACCACTAAAAGTTGCAGTGGCAGAGGGACACCAATGACTGTCCCCACAGCGTCAGGTGTGGCCACTATCCATGAAGCATCTCTGTATTCTGAGTACTTTCAGGTACATTGCCTCATTGAATCTCTCAACAGTCCACCTTTGTATTTCCATTTAACAGATGAGAAAACAGAGACTTAGAGAGCTTGAGTAACTTGTCCTGAGTCAGCAGGGCCAGAAATCAAACTTAGTAGGCTGACACTGACCCCACTCCATTCTCCTGCCCCAGTAGTCCAGCCATCAGTGTTCACCCCCTGCTCAAAGGACAAAAGCACTATACTCTTCACTCATTCAAACAATTACCTACACTGGAATTTTTAATAGTAATTATCTACTTTCCATCTGGGTGAGATCTTGGTGACAGCTAATCATCTCTTCCAGTGGTGGTGCACGCTAACATTTCATTGACACTCCTGAAATAAAGCATCTTGGAGGCTCTGTCAGAGCTAGAAGCTCAGCCTCAGGGTCCCAATTAGCAACTAAGCTGTATGGTTCGAGCTTTGGCCAATCTAAAAGGCGTCTGCTTCTAGGAAGCACAATCAGCTGGCGCTAATGTAGTCACTGTAACATCACCTCTGTCTGCCTGGAGCAGGCACAAGGCTGAGTCCAAGGTGGTGATGCTGAAAAGCTGCAGAACTGCAGACCTCGAAACTGACTCAGCTTCACTAGGGAGCACGCCTCAGGATATCCATGCTGGAGGGGGTGGAGGGGAGCAGCGCCCAGGAGGGCATGATGAGCTGCCTGCCACAGCCAGATGCTCCGGGATCTGCTGACTTGCTCGGCCAAGTTCATGGGGTGCTTAAAACTCTGGGCACTGTTGCAAAGAATTCACGTATATCAACTCTCAGCTTTTGATATAGGTATTATAATCATTCCCCTTTGACAGACAAGGGAATTGAAGCAAACTAAGGTGAAGTAACTCCCACTGGGTTACACCATCAGTAAGTGGAGGGACAGATTACAAACCCAGGCAGTCAGGCTCCAGAGACCAAGTATGAACCCCTGTGCTGTAAGTGGCCCCTCCTTGCCTGCCCTTCTAAGAGGCTGTAAGCTCTGCAGTGGTTAAAAGCCTAGATACTGCAGTCAACCAGGCCTGCTCTGAATCCCAACTCTGTCCTTTCCAGATGTGTGAACTGGGACAAATGATTTAACCTCTCTGAACCTCTGTTGTTTTCTCCTTAAAATGGTTACCTGCATTGATGATGGCATCTATACCTAGAGCTCTGGTGGAGGGTGGAAGTGGCGCAGCAGCCATTTTGCACACATGATACCTGCTGAGTCATCTCGTAGTGTGAGAATGTGGTCAGGTTTGCAATGCTCCACCTTCCCCTGGATCCTCCTTCACCTGCTCCGACTCCTGGGCCAGGTGTGTGAGTTTGGCCCCATGACCAAAAGCAGCCACCCACACCACATACCCAGGGCAAAGAAAACAGGAATGGGCTCAGGTCTTCATCTTTCCCTGCGGGGCCCCAGCTCGTGGTTGGGGTTTGACCTAGTCCTTGCTCTTCCCACTTCACCTCCATCTTCCTTTCCTGACCACTTGCCCTCTGGCCTTCAGGCTCCAGCATCAGACATGAAGGCAGTAGCCTTGCAGAGAGCCCAGCCCCTATGAGTGTGGAAGGTCAAGTCATACATATGAATGTGTATGTATACCTATGCACGTATATTATGCACACATATGCATATGTATAAACACACACACACATACACACACACAGACATCCGAGTGGATCTACTTTTCTGATTGAACCCTGACTAATATATCTTGGCTGTGTTACTTCTGGAATAGTTTCCTGATCGTTTTGCTTCCAAAAGCATTCACCTTTGACATTTTCACTTCCTTTTCTTACATTTACTTGTAGCACTTCAGTGGTTGGAAGCCATGGCCAAGGCCATCTATTATGAATATGATGCTAATAAGGAAAAGTATTCCATTGGAACTTCCATTTACTGCATGCTATTAAACCCTATGCGAGAAGTTTTTCATACATTATTTTATTCAATCCTCATTATTTTATTTAACCCAATGGAAGCAGAGTTTTTTCGTACTTATAAATGAAGCAATAGAGGCTCAGAGAAGCCAAGTAACTCACCTAGAGTATATATGACTCAAATACTAAGTGCTTAACCACTGTATAGTGTCTCTCACTATAAGTGATCCATCCAGAACACAAGTCTAGAGCTAAATGCACATTTATATAAAATTTTAACCCCTCTTCTTCCAGAAATACTAAGGTACTTTAAAAGGAAAACATAACAGGAGGTAGGATAATTAGGGATAAAAACTGAACAGGAAAACATTAGAAAAAAAAGATGGTACCACGTACCTATGAGTAGTGGAATTTAGGTCTACATAGGAGATTATACTCCTTAGCAGAAACTTCTATACAAAACCTTTCCCCAAAAATAGGCAACCAAAAAATGAATCCATTGAAGGCAAGTTGTCATGTTTTATTTTAGGCTGTGCATACAATTTATTCTCATAGGTAACAGAAAAACAACAAATGAGGCATGACAGGAGAAGAAAACAAGCTTTGCCATATTTTAGGAATTGGAAACACTGCTGTATTAAAAACAAAACTACAACTTGGTCTTTTATCATTGTTGAAAATCATTCTTGGATCATTAAACTCTTCTTGTCTCTGGTTTCTCTCTTAAATGAGGGAGAATAATATACTAACTAGGCTTAAAATGTTACCATAAAGAAAGTTAGGTTCTAAGAAATGGGTTTCCTATGTCCAGAATCTTAAGACCACTATTCCATAGCTCTAGCCCACGACCTATACACAACCCTATTCACTTCTGGCTTAAGACAGGAAAAGAAAAAGTCATCTTGGTGGAAGAATGTAGAAAATCCCTACCATTCAATGGGTTTATCATACACTCATTCGTTTTACATGCATTTATTGATCACCTACTCCATGCCAGGCACGGTTCTGGGTGCTGGGGATACAGCAGTGAACAAAGATAAAAATCTGAGCTCACAGTCTAGTCATGCTATTTCTGCATTTGGAAGAATCTCTTTGTTATAAATATGATTCTGACATACCTTAGTGAACAAAGTCAATGTTTCAATAATAGTAACATGCTTGTAGTACCTTACAGTTTATACAAAACACTTTCATGTAACTATAGCATTTATTTCTCAAAAGAGCCTTGGGGATTTTGCAAGAAATGTGACAGACCATTTAAATAAAGACACAAATAATATTATGTTACCAAAAGAAACATGAACAAAGGGCATGAATAGGTATTTCTTCATAAGAAAAAACCCTCAATGACTAATAAACATGAAAAAGTGTTCAATTTCCTTAGTGCTCAAATATATGTCATTCATAGCTGAAAGGTAACAATTTTTACCTCAAAAGTAGCAAAAATAAAAGGAAAAGCAAGAGATTGTGCTGTATCAAAAGATTGTACCCTTTGAAACAGTAATTTTCTTTTAGTAATCCATTCAAGGGAAAAATAAGAAATTTGGTTTTAAGTTTTCAAATAGCAAAAATTTTAAAGCTTTAAATTACCCATTACTATGAAATCTAAATTAAGGACCTACCATTAAAAAAATTATATAGAGAGTCATTCCTTGAGGCCACTAGTCCATGCTGTCAGAGTGCCTTTAAAATCAAAGGATTCTAAAATATATTTGGATCCTCCAAACATGTTTTTTTGTTTGTTTGTTTTTTTGAGATAGAGTTTCACTCTTGTTGCCCAGGCTGGAGTACAATGGCATGATCTTGGCTCACTGCAAACTCTGCCTCCCAGGTTTAAATGATTCTCCTGCGTAAGCCTCCGAAGTAGCTCGGATTACAGGCGCCTGCCACCACTCTCAGCTAATTTTTGTATTTTTAGTAGAGACGAGGTTTCACCATGTTGGCCAGGCTAGTTTCAAACTCCTGACCTCGTGATCCCAATGTGCTGGGATTACAGGAGTGAGCCACTGCGCCTGGCCAAACATGTTTAATGGCACTGTGCAATTAAATGTCTAAGGGGCATTCTACTAAAATTGTGGTTACCACTGTGCCTCACCAACATGCCAGTCACAAACTAAATGTGCAGGGCCGGGTACAGTGGCTCACGCCTGTAATCCCAGCACTTTGGGAGGCCGAGGTGGGCGGATCACTTGAGGTCAGGAGTTCAAGACCACCCTGGCCAACATAGTGAAACCCCGTCTCTACTAAAAGTACAAAAATTAGCTGGGCATGGTGGTGCACGCCTGTAATTCCAGCTACTCAGGAGGCTGAGGCAGGAGAATTGCTTGAACTAGGGAGGCAGAGGTTGCAGTGAGCCAAGATCGCGCCACTGTACTCCAGCCTGGGTGACAGAGAAATTAATTAATTAATTACTTAAAATTAAAAAAATCTTAAAAAAATACAAACTAAATATGCAGCACAGGAAATGTATAAACAAGGATGAAACTGTGATTGACAAAACAAACTGAAATTTGGGATAATTGTTGAATTTTTCTAAGCTTTTTTTCCTAGAATCCCACATTATAAAAGTCATTTACTTTGGTATCTCCCTACTAGTGTATAACTTTCTAGTGCTTTATCACTTGATATATGATCATGATATTAATGTTTTTTAAAGTTCTACTATATGCCAGGCACCATATTAAAGGTATTAACTCTTCTCAACAAGCCCCAAAAGTTGCTACAATTATTATCGTATCTACATTTTACCGGGGAGGAAAGAGCCTTGAAGAGGGGAGTAACTTGCCCAAGGTCCTGCAGCCAGTACTGGCACAGTTAAGATTTAAATACGGTTGCCTAATTTGGCTCTAAATGCCATGTCCCTTAACCATTGGGCCTAATCTTTTACCTTGTATTATAGTTATTTGAGTTACTTGGGGTGTTCCTTATCTGTCCAATTAGATCCTAAGTTCCCTTAGGGTAACAATTTTTTCACTCAACTTTGAGTACAATGTATTGCATCCAGCTGGCACTTGATAAATGCTTGGTTCATACATGAGCAAGGCTGCAGTTATTTTGAAGTCACTTCTGACTCCTCTCTTTCACTCCATTTCCAATTTTTCACCAACCTAAATTAATTCCTTTTTTTCCCCATTTTCCAGGCCTTCATTTTGTTTGCTCTCATCTTGACTTATCCCCTCAGGCCAGACTCCTACAATAGCCTCCTGACCATTCTCCCTGAGTCCAATCCATCCTACACACTCATCACCCTAAAATACGATTTAGTCAGATTTCCCCAGCCGACAGGCCTAGACACAAGACTAAAACCCTCAGACCCTAGGGTGATCAGGTAGGTGTGGAGATCCTAGGCCAACACCTTTGACCAAAAGCAACCTCCTAGAGTGACATTCACAGCTTAGGCTTAAACTGAGAGCGTTTCCAAGGACATGGGAGTTTCAGTGCTAAAACTGGGAAAGTCCCAGGCAAACCAGGGTGGGTTGGTTATGCTACATCCTCCTCCCCATCTCCAAAGCCCCTTCTCTTTACAGCCATGTACTCTACAAATAACACCATTTTCTACTGGTGCCAGACAAATTGGGAAGCACAGATTTGGATCAACTCAAACCCTTACTCAAAGACATTCAATAGCTCATGCTGCCTCACATAAAATCTGCTATACTTCACCTAACATTCAAAGCCCTTGGCAGTCTGACGAGGACAAATCTCATCTTCAACTCCTTCCCATCCTGACCCCTCTCTCATTCTCCAGTTTTTATTATCCCACGACTGTATCTTTCCCATTTTCCTCATTTGCCCCTGACTCCACCATCTGGATGGCTCTACTGTCCCCATCCACCTGTCCAGAGCCACCTCCAAGGATTCGGTTAGTTCAAAGCCCCTTCCCAAGCCCCAACCAGTCATCTGTGAAGTCTTCACAGATGACCTCAACTCAGGACAATTATTTGGACTACTCCTTTGTCAAGGAGACCAGCACGTGAGACCTCCTCCATCTCTGGTACTGATGTGTTGAGCTGATATTTTTCTCTTCCAAAACTTAGTTATCCTTCACTATGTTTATATCTTTGTCTTACCAAAATGCAACTTCTCTGATGACAGGTATTACACCTTATATTTATGTCTCCCACAGTACTCAGTAATTTCTCACACATTTCTTACACACAATGAACATGCAATCAATATGTGTTTTCAGATAACTGATTAACATTGTCCTCATCCCCCTCGCCTCCACCATGTGAGGAATTCAGCAATCCTTCTACACAGATAAAGGCTCCATTTGTTTTTCTTGTGAGTAAATTGCCTTCTCATTATTCTGCCTCCAGAAACTTAGCTCTCTTAAATAAACGCCTGGTAGGAGGACAGAACTGAGAGCAAAGTATGAACATTTCCCTTCCCTGGTGAGAAGAAAAGGGCACAATCATAGCACAGGATGATAGTGGGGGGCTCAAGGGAAGAAAATATAACAAAAACGTGAAGAAACCACCTTGAAGAAATTTTGGAGAGGGAAAGAGCATTGCAAATATACAAAATGATAGAGAAAACATAGGAAGAAAAGGACTTCACAGGAAAGGAAAAAATAAAGCTATTTATTAGAAGACAGCCAGAGAAATGAGCTGAGAGCCCAGCACAAATGCTCAGCAATACCCTGTGTGGGAGGGGCAGCCCCCGTTACCCACTCCAGGAGGCGCCTCCTCCACGCAGACAGCTGGCCTTGAGAGCACATCTGGGGAGGCCCTTCCTTGCCCAGACAGCACGCGGCCCCAGTTACTGGACTAAAGGCAGGCACAGTGAACCAATGGAAAATTTTCTTCAGGCAACATAACCTCAGCATAAAAAAAAAATTATCAATCTATTTGCCTCCCAGCCAAAGAGAAATCAAGTTAGACAAAGGAAATTAGGCAATAAGTTTAATGTGACTGCAGCTGCAGCTGCGAAATAAACCTAATGTACTCTGACTCTCCTTCCCATGTGCTCTCTGGATTGCACAGGCCACTTTTTTGGGAGGGCACCAAGGAAGTGTTCTGCAGGTACATGAAATCTTTTAAACTTAGAAGTCAACTGCCTGCTGGTGTTCAAAGAAGCCCCACTGCCAGCAGGATGTGCTTGAAACCGATGTCCAGGAGTGTTGGCAGATTTGCAGGGATGCAGGCCACGCTCCTGCCAAGTGCACACTTGTAACCAAGGACAGAATGCGCAATCTGTTGCCCTGGAGCATAGAAAGAAAGCACTAACCTCAGATTCACAGATCTTAGCTACTATGTGATGAGCTCAGGAAATCAAGGGCCAATGCGAATGTTTGTGAAACCGTGGCTATAAAGAGAGGTACTGATTAATAAGAAACAGTTATATGTCTATGTGCATGTGTCTTGGGTAGGAGCCAATATTATATATTTCAAGCATTGTGTGCAGTTAGAATGATGAAATAGGTGCAGACTCAAGTCACCAAATAGGTGAATATTTGGCTGTGTCGCCTCAGGGGACTGGAAGGGGTCTGGAGCTTTGTTGTCTCCACTTCCTCCCCTACTCATATTCCAGCTCCAGGCCCACCCCTGCCAGGGTTGCAGGGCCTACCAGCTTTGTTTCTGTGGCTCTGGTGTGGTAGATCTGGTCAGAGAACCCTCTGATTGGTGGGCTTACTCTGGCAGTGAGAGCTAGTACCTGGACCATCAGAATCACAATTCAAAAGACAACTGGGGCAAAAAGCAAAACCACCACTTCTCTGCTGGCCATGCCCTCACCACACTGGTAAAGAATGGGATTATGCCTAATCACTTTGTCTCCACCACCTACTATGTCTCTGGCACATGGCAGGGCCCAAGATATGGTTTGTAATGACTGAATAAATGAATGTGGAGCAAGAAAAAAGCATAATAGAGAGAAATGGGAATTTCTGCATTTAGTTGCAAAAGATGTATAAATTTACACGTTTCTGTTGGAGAAAATGTGAGAGCATTTCATATAAAACAAACCAGGGGACAGATGAATGCCCCAGAGAAACTCTCACACGTATATACAAAGACATACGGTGTCTGAAATAGTGAAAAATTGCAAACAACCTGAATGTCCACCAGCAAAAGAATATATCATCAATTATGGTATATTCGTAAAGCAGAATAGTATAAAGCAGCAAAAATGAATAAAACAAACCTACACATTTCAACATAGATAAATCTAAAAATTATAATGTTGAGAAAGTTGCACAATACATATAGTACAATTCATTGAAGCTAAGAATACACAAAAATTATATATATTATATATATTTTGTAAATATATAGTCATGCCTTAGAAATGCACCTATATATAGTAAATAGAAAGAAATGCATGGAAACGATAAACATCAAATTGGGTAGTTGTTGAGATGAGGAAGGAGACAGGCCTGGGAAGGTTAATACACAAGTGTTAGCTATAGTACTCTTTGTACCTTTTGTTTATATTAAATATTGTACTTTTTAAAAAAATTATGGATGTTGTAAATTACTATCTACTCAAAGAGACTTAAAACATAGAAAGCAACCATTTACTATAATCCTGGTCATTTTAACATAAACATCAGAGAAGACCCAATATACGTTTTTTAATTACTCACTGAATAAATGTGGTAAGATATTCAAACCTCATGCAATTGCTCACAATTACTGTTCTGGATTTACAAGGTGTATTCAAGGAAAATGTTATTTTAAAAAAATGCAAAGTTCTGCATTTAGTTATAAAACTAATCAGCCTCAGATATTCCTGCTCTGATGGTATTACAGGCAGGAACATGTCTAGTTCTGGACTCACATGTTTGCAGGACATGGACAAGTGTGTGTCAAGAGAAGGGTGGATACAGGAGTGATCAGGTCATTGGGATTTTGCTACTCATGGGCCTAAGGATGTGGTGAAGAACCTGGGAATGCATATCTGGTGATGGGAAGGCTTACTGGGAACCAATAACTTTCTTCAAACATTTGAATGAATAAATGAAAGGACTATCATATGAGAATGTAGATATATTCTTCATAATTCCAAAGGCTAAACATGTGAAGGGCTAAGAGGAGATAATTTTTAATGCAACCAAAAGAAGAATGTCCTCACAATTACAGGCATCCCAGAAAGAAATGGACCATTTGGTTAGGTAGTAAGTTCCCTGAAACTAGCAGCAATCAAGCAAAGGTATACAGAACTCTATTTGGGGGCGCTAATTGGACTTTTTTAGTTCCAAAGTCTTATGTAATTCTATGACTCTAAACCAGTGCTTCTCAAACTTGAGTGTGTATCAGAAGCTGCTGGAGGGCTTGGGAAAACCTAGATTGCTGGACCCAACTCCAGGAGTTTTTGAGGCAGCAGCTCTGGGGTAGGGTCTGAGAGTTGGCATTTCTGAAAAATTCCCAGATGATGTTGATGTTGCTAGTCCAGAAACCATGCTTTGAGAACCTCTGCTCTTAAAAAAAAAAATAGTAAATCAGCTTAAGTTTTTTGGTGTTTTGGTCAGGCCATTAAAATGCAGGCCCTTCCTTGAATTACTCACTGCCTTCAAATAGACTTTCACTGTATTCTTCTAGAGGGAGGGGACCATTTTTACAGATGATTTCTTCTAAGGCCTTTGTAGGAAGACAAGGCTCTTTGCTGTACAATAAGAATATAAGGACCCTGGGATTCTTTTCAGATACTGATATTAAATTTCTTTTGAGCCAATTTCCCTCTGTCCTTTGTTTCCTCCATAACCAATGGCCATAATTTTAAAATAACTGGCCAGAATTAGAGATGAGTCTGAGCCCAAAAAACAGTGTTGTTTGACCCACAGAAGGATCTGACCTGGTGTAAAACACATTCACGAACAGGTCTGGTGACACTAACTAGCCACAGTCTCTGGAATGCATCTTTGTCAAGCACTGCTTTGGGGAAGAAGACTGAAGTGCTGAGAATTCTCTTCTTTTTAATTCAAAGGGAGAAAAAATGTAAAACATGGCTCTTGAACCAGTTCCATGGGCAGATAAAGTTCAGACAAAAATGTTAAATCACACATTTGTCCATTAGTATCTGGTTTCTTCACTCAACAAATGACTATTGAGCTTCTATGTATACCTGGAGCTGTGCTTAAACCTAGGGATACAGTTGTAAATAATACAAGCAAATGTCAAAGATATAAAAACATAGAGTCTATGTCAGGTAGGAAGAAAAATCAGCAGGTGCTTAGTTAGGAAAGCCTATGCCTTTCACACAGCGTCACTTGGTGCTTATTTTGTGCCCAATGCTAATGCTGAAAATAAACTGCTTACTCCGGCCAAGCCAAATGATCAATGATAAAATGGGTTACTGTGATTCAATTCTAAGCGGCTTTTCTTTTATAATTTGGGGGAAAATGCAGTTATTAGTAGTAAAGTCCCTAGAAATCATTTCTAGTTCACTTGAAAGGTTCAGTTGCATAAAAATATGTTTAAATAAACAACTTGGAATAAAGAGTGGTTAAAATTGTATGCATATGTAATCAACAATGCTAGCTTTCTTTCATGCATAGCCCAAACTTTTTTTTTTTTTTTTTTTTTTTTTTTTTTTTAGAGCAAATGTCTTCTGAAGGCCACAAAATGAACCTTAGGAGGTTTGTTTGATTGAACAGTTTCACTGCTAATAATTTTTAAAAGGTGTCAGTTCTGGAGGCTCAGGCTATCTTAGCCAAAATAATCCATCCAAGCTTCTTAATTTTAGTCATTCTGAAATTTAGCGGTGAAAATTAATGGTGTGCAAGAAACCTGGGAGACAGAGTTTTTATATGAAATATAATTCTAGTATCTTTTGGTCCTGTCTGAATTAAGTCATTATACAAAGATTTCTGACTCACAGCTAGAGTTAATAAGAGCTCCCACTCATTTCACAAACTGACCACTTACTGCTACTATTACCACTAACTGACCACCTACTACATGCCAACTGCTACTGAACACTAACTATGTTCCAAGCATCTTATGATGCTACCTTAAAACTCACAACAAAGCTAGGAAATAAATATCATCATCATGCCCATTTTGCCAATAAAAAAATTGAAATTCAGAAAAATTAAATGACATACCCAAGGTCATACCCAGCTCATAAGTGGCAGACTAGGAATTTATCACCAAAGCCTTTCTCTTCACTCTATGGTACTGCTCCCCCAATAGCCCAGATGGCAGGTTTGATTTTGTGTGGATTAGCAAAAGATATTTGCTCATATATCCTCAAGGTACTTCCTCAAGGTACTTTGCTATCATATGCTAGAAAACTGGCATAGTTACTACCTGTATCTATATCTAGCTACCTATCTATCCACATATATCTGTGGTAACTATGATGTGAAAAGTGCCCCTGTAACTTTGCAAAAGCACAACCTGAACCACCTCAGCCAGCAGCCCTGACACCATGGTGCGGCCCTGATGTTGTGTTACAAGACATCACAGTGACAAATCATGGCATAAATCATATTCATTTCCACTTATGCACCCATGACAAGACCCACACAATGCACACTGGGATGCTTGTGGGTTTGGGGAGTGGCGGGCACGTTAGTGACAGACACTCTTAGAAACAGGCATGAAAAGCAGCATCTTTAGGCCAATCAACTGTTATGAGCAGGAACACAGGCTGCTCTGCTGATGTGCATGTGAGTGTGTGTGTGTGTGTGTGTGCACACTTTCTTTGAGGAAGAGGAGGAGGATTATAACGCACAAATTAGTCAGAGGATACACAATGTGCAACTTCAAGGGAAAATGCCTCATAGCTTCTGTGAAACAGTCACTGGTGATGTAGCTATCCTAATAAGCCATAACCATCACTCTTTGCCAAAGGGTACCTGACTCCTCCTTTCTTCTCCCTCCCCACGCCCTACAATCCCTACTACCCAAGGACGACAGTCATTCTTCCCCCGCTTTATTTCACACAAAAGGCCCCCTCTAGAATCCAGAAGGGCACCATCATAAGCTGCAAGCCATTACTCTTCACTGAATATAAAGTTAAATTTATTTATCTCTATCTTCAATGAGAAAGGAAGGAAATTAAGCAGGAAAGATGGCACAATGCCTTCAAGAATGGTGTATTCAAGGTCAAAGCCTGCCATAATTGAGTTAAAAAATAATAAATGAAAATATGTCTGCTCTGCAGAATACAGTCCAGCGAGAAGTCTTCATTAAATGTTCCAGTACACACAATGTGTTAGCTGTGTGTTTGTGTGCTTGAGATTCTGTGAGATATCCTGTAGCTCATAAATACTGAAACGGGACAGTTACCATAGTAACTAAGTGCTATTTAATGAATACCAAAGAACTGAAGCTCCGAGGATGGTTTTAAGTTGCCAGAACATGAGTTACTGCTGCAGCTATGGGCTTGCAAGTAACTGACATGTCACTCTCTCTAATAAGATTTTTAACAAGTTGGCCAGTTTGGCTGTTCTCTGTCTTGACCACATGACACCACAAGATTCTGTCTTAACATCACATGAAAAGCATGTTCCTGATTTCTTCCCCTGACTCTAAGTACCAAGATCTTCTACAGAAATGGGTCAGACATTCAGATATGGAAAACGTCCTTAAATTTGAAACTGTGACCCAAGTAGTGAAGCAGTAGGACACATACTTCCGTCATATGCAATAGACACCAGCTCAATGAGCCATCAAGCTGAATACAGCGGGCTCTTTTATTTCCGAAAAAGGTGAATGCTCCCTTTACACTAAATGCAGTTTGTTCTTTATTGTGCAATGACACAGAAGAGCTATTGCAGTTGATTTTTGCAGGAACTTTTTACAGGCTAGTGACGTCTTAGGTAATCTTTCATCAGGATGTCCAAACCTTCCCTACTACGCCCACTCCCAATTCTCTCTCGCCATCCATCACCATATGTCAAATTCCTCACCTTGGAATCATCTCGCCTTTTACAGATTTAAAAGGAAAAAATAAGCATGGCTGCCCTGCTTTTCTCTCCACTGGTCTCCCCTGGTAACTTTAACGTGGTCCATTTTTAAGGCTACAGATTGTGTGGCAAGCATACTTACGTCGACATGCCATTAATAAGTAACAAGAATTTTTAAAACGAAAACATCTATGTACCATGAAGCCAAAAATCATTAACAAATGCAACCGTTCTCCAGAGGCTGGCTTGTTCTTGCATAACCAGCAGCTCGAATGGCCTGGCTGGAGCCAGCCGAGCTCAGTGTGGGCTGCGGGCGCCCCCTTCAGCATCTAGGGTGCAATGCATGTTGCTTTCCTGTTAGATACTAACGAGACGGCTGGGCAATTATTTTTGCTAAAACCGTTTAAGGAAATTTTGTAGGAAAATTTGGGCCAACATCCAATGGTGTGAGACAAAAATCTTGCACATTAGCAGCCTGCATTTAATGTTAAAATCTGGCAGGTAAAATTTAAAAGGGAGGCCTTTATTGCAAGAAGAAAAAAAAAACTGTATAGATATATTCATTTATTCATTTGATTAACACTTCTCTACAAGGTGAACTCTATTTAAAATTGCCTCTGTCTGTGATAAACACAATTAAAAGTGGAGACAGCCACAACCTCTTCACCTTCTCATTTCCTTCTACAGCCTGAAGCTGTTCTCTCTGTGGTGCAATCTCCAGCCTTAACTGGTTCCTCCTAGAACCCCCTATCAATGCCTTGGTTTGTCTCACCTCCATGTTTAGTCTTGACTCACAGGGCCACGTTATCTACTCACCTCTCTCGTACGATTTCACGTCGATGACTGCTCTAACTCCACAATGATCTTTCTTCTTTGAATTTCTAAGGCATCTTGTTTCTGCCTCTCGTGTGATATTCTTAACCCATCCCTTCTTAGGCTGAGAATATTTCACTTTACATCTCCTCTCCTCTCCTAGACTGTCAGCTTCTTAAAGGCAGGGTGTGGCTGTTGTATAAGCTTGACCCTCAGCCTGTGGCTTGCCGAGGTGCTCATGTGCAGAGTGAATTTGTGAATGAAGGAACACACAAAGGTGACTCTTTTGGCTTCATTTCCTCTCTAAGAGCTCTGCTTAACAAACTCATTGCTCCCAACCTAAAAAATGAAGGGGCACTTAAAGAAAATAAGACCAGCGAGACAATTCTTCCTCCTCTCCTTGGAAAATCTTTTCTACTTAAATTCATCTTTATCCATTCATTCTTCTAACACAGTCATTTATTGATCACATGCAGTAAGTAAAAAGCATAAAATGGGAAGATGCTATTCTTACTTTTCCTCTCACCATAGCCGGTGCTGAATAAAATCTTTCTAATTTCCCTTTATGCTATGTCTTAGTCCCGCCAATCTTCCATGCAGTGTGGAAGGCTGCATCCTTCTCATTCACCTGTTCAACATTTATTGTGCGTCTTCTCTATGCTGAACCAAGCTGGGCCTACGTCATATAGGATCAATTAAAACAAAAATCGAGAGCATAACTCCTCACTCCTTAAGTATGGGCTGTACATGGTGACTTCCTTCCAGAAAATACAACATGGAAAGGGGTGGGGAAAACAGCTGTATGGTGGAGAAACCTGGCAAATATGACCTCAGCCAGTTCATCCAGGTCAATACCAGTAGTGGTAGTCATGCTCACAGTATGTCTTTTGATACGATGTGATGAAAATGGTTCTTTGCTTACGTGATCTTCCTCCCACAAACCCACAACCCGAGGCTTATAATGAGAAAAACATCAGGAAAATCACAACAGAGGCCATTCTACAAAATACCTGATCGATATTCCTCGAAACTGTCAAGGTCATCAAAAACAGAGTCAGAGAAATTGTCACAAGTCAGGGGAGCCTAAGGACACATGACCACTAAATGTAATATTGGATCCCAGAAGGGAAAAAACAGGCAAAAACTAAGGAAATATGATAAAGCATGGATTCTAGTTAATAATAACATATCAATATTGGTTCATTAATTGTGACGAGTGTACCATACTAATGTAAGATAATAATAGTGGTAACCAGCTGTGGAGTACATAGGAGTGTCTTGTACTATCTTTGCAACTTTTCTGTAAATCTAAAATATTCTAATATAAAACATTTATTTTAAAAAATGGAACTAGACCTCAAGAATATTAATGAGAAAGAAAAGGAAGACAGATTGTGCTACAGGACTGTAAGTGGGTTTGCTGGGTTTAGTAGAACTCGGGCTGCAAGGTGAGAAGAGGCAGACGGTGACGATGGTAGGGGTAGTGTCTAAGGACAGTGGAAAGCTATGGATGATTCATGGACAGTTAGAAAAGGCTAAAAATATTATTGCACTTCAGAAAGGTCCTAGTTGAGGTCATCAGCATAAATTTTGGTTGGGAACAGCCAGCCCAGATGAGCAACTTTCTCATAACAACCAGGCCAAGAATAGAGGTGCTGTGATCGACCCAGATAAGGGCTCAGCATACAGTTTCTGCAACGATCTCTCTCTTTTAACGTGAACCACAACAAACACGCTTTCTCCTTGAATTCTTCCAGATTCATTATTCTATGAAGCCTCCTCTTCAACAGCCCCCTTCTCTCCTTTTTCCCACATTCTGTAACTGAAAAAAATGAATAATGATAGTGCAAAAATATTCTGATGATGGTTTACAGGAAAATGTTAAATTAGAGGATTAAAGAAGCAATATATAGAGTAAGTCAAATAAGTCAAAGAAATCCAAAGGAGGCTCAATCAATTCAATATACCCTGAGAATATTTTTCCGCTTTTCAAAAAAAAAAATGATAAAACAAGAAAAGAAAAACAAAAAGGTCACCGGCTTTTTAAAAGGATGTAGAGTCAGAGAAATAGAACCCCATGGTTCATCTGCCTTCTGATCACCACAGGCAAAATAGCTGAGAACATCTAAAAATGAAAATGTCCTACAAAGAATGAAACTAGTCAAACTAGAGAAATAGAAAATAACCATAATAATACATACCTTGTCTTCGTGTAACACGTTCTTAGTTGACAAAGCATTTTCACATGTATCTCATGTGATTCTAACCAAAACTTTATGAGGTAGGCATAACAATTCTTAATGATCCCATTTTACATATGAGAGAGTGGATTTTCAGAGACTTTAAATGGCCTTTGATGGATCTGGGACCAGAACCTACACATCAGGCTCTGGGGCCTATGGCTGGTTTTCCTTATGTCTGGCACCGGGTGTACACAATCAGCAGACATAGATAAAGAAGCCTTCATACTAGTAAGATAATGCAGAATATGTATCTTTCTCCCAAAAGACACATATACAAAAATGTAAATATTTAATTTTCTATTATCATTATTGTGATAAATATATTTGATCATTAATGTGATAAATAATGTCCTTCATAAAGTGAAGGATGGAAATCATGCAAGAAATGTGAAACAGCCGGGTGCAGTGGCTCACGCCTGTAATCCCAGCACTTTGGGAGGCCGAGACGGGCAGATCACAAGGTCAGGAGATCAAGACCATCCTGGCTAACGCGGTGAAACCCCGTCTCTACTAAAAATACAAAAAAACTAGCCGGGTGTAGAGGCGGGTGCCTGTAGTCCCAGCTACTAGGGAGGCTGAGGCAGGAGAATGGCGTGAACCTGGGAGGCGGAGCTTGCAGTGAGCTGAGATCGCACCACTGCACTCCAGCCTGGGCGACAGAGCGAGACTCCGTCTCAAAAAAAAAAGAAATGTGAAAGAACTTATGAGAGAAAGCGATAGAAAGAAATGTAAAAACATAGGAGCTTTTTAGTTTGACCTTAAGTTAGTTATTCTTAGACTAGAAATGAGGGAAATTAAGCAGGTAATATATATAGATCTTTAAAAAAATCTACACATCTGGATCATTATGTGCTGTTCTGAAACAACTGAATAGGAAAGGAAGGGCAAGACAATGTTATAGAAATCAGTAGCAAAACTTGTGAGAAAGTGGTCTAAATTTATATAGTCTAAAAACATGACTCAAAGAGACATAATCACAGCCTATGAATATCCTCCAAGCAGCAATATGTGGTAAATAAAGTAAGTGAGTTATTCACAACCTTAGGTTCAGGTCATCTCTCTTTGTCCAGTTGTCTAGGGAAGACAATGCTCTACTCCTGAGCTGGTGTCATCCCTAGAAATTAAAACGGCAGACAAGGGCTCGCCAGGCTGGGCCCTGTTGGAGAGACTCAGGAGTAGGATTCAAAAGAAGAAGGACATCAAATGGCCTCCTGAGATTCTCTATATTGTTAAGAATTAGACTGGAGAGTCTCACCACACGATAAAGTATTTTCATTTTTTCCCTCACCTTTGATAAAGAATGACAGAGAATGAAATCAAATCCAAAAATGCTTTTAGTTATTGGCCCACCTGATTGGAAGACAACATGGAATATGAAAAATCAAGAATATTATAAAGTGCTCTGCTTTGCTATCAGCAGACAGCCTGGTACTGAATCTCATGAAGAAACATCCAGGTTTATGAAGTCAAAGTCACTAGGTCAGGGTTCTCATAGCAAACCTGTCACTTAAACGGTTGTACAGCTACAGTTTTCTCATTGTCATAAGGTAATCAATATTTGTCTCTCCTGGTAAAATCACATTTAAGACACCAAAACATTTTAAAAACCCACGAGAGCTGTGACGTACAGATTATTACTGATGATTAACATTAGTATGATGCTCCCTGATGTTATGCTTCAAAAACACCATTTTTCAGAAATATTTCTTTCACAGAATAGTTTTCTCCCTTTCGAAAATTTCTAGGTTTTCAGATTAAAGCTCACAATCTCCTTAAGCCACAAGTTATTTCAAAAGGTCTGCCTGGTCCCAGCCCTTGAAGCAGCCTAAATTGTTTGAATTACAGCCAAGATGGCCCTGGGCAGGCCCCTGCTGGGTGTACAGCAGCCCTCTGTAGAGTGATATTTTAAATATCAGGAGTTCTCTAAACACAGCATGCTCAATTCAGCCACAGAACAATCAAAATCCAAGCAATTTTTTTCCATTGCCTTTCCAAGCACAATTTTTCTAGCTTTGCAGAGAAGCTGCCTACATTTGGTTTTACTTGTCTTCATTTTGCATGTAATTATTTTGTATGCAACCGGATATTTAGTCCTTAAATGGGCAATAGTTCCTTATTAACATAAGAAAGATCTTGAACAGTGTCTTGTTGTTATCTTAAGATATTTATGTAAATAAGATGTGTATACCACCCTTTATGGCATTGCACGGATCTTAACCAGTGATGAGGTGATACGCTGAAGTGTTTAACTGAAGGCTGCTTGCTTGCTATGACTACGGCCTGCCGACCACGTGACCTGGTCCCTGAGTGGGAACAGTGGGTGCCCAGAGAGTGTCAAGTGGAAAAAAACAAGGATTTCCTATAGGAATATCTGGGGCTTGTTTTTAGGCTTACAGTGATGGTACCTTAGTGTTTCAAATGATCATCGTTTTCCCAAAGGTAACCCATGAGCACTTCAATTGAAGCTGGGCCTTTGTGATAATATTAGCCCAAGAAACTGTAGACTTTTTCTTACTACAATAAAAACCCTAACAGACTTTGAATAAATGCCTATACAAGGAGGCAGAAGTCCATGCAAGCCCACATACATATGGATTATTAAAGCATTTAATGGAATTTTCTCCACTACAACTGCAAAATTTATGAAAAACACAAATCAGGCTGCAGGTGTTACCTGTACTAACGTCCTATAAGGAGACAATAACAGAGCTCCAGCCTCTATTGACTGCTTTCCTGAGTTGGTGGAATTTGCCAGACTTGCAATATTAACATAGAATTATGGAAATTGGAAACAAAAAGCTGGAATCTACTAGGAATGATAGGCTGAAGATGAACTCAACTGGAAAATTTGGCTAACTGAAAGTGACATCCTTTGTGCTGGAATTTTTCTATCTGAAAGCTTTAAAAAGGCTGTAATTATTTTGAGTTTTCAATTCAACCCTTTTCAAACTAAGCCTTTTATTTCCTTTGTCACGCTGTACCTTTCTTCCATGTGAACTCGGGCATTTGCCAGGCACTGAAGTGGTAAATTCATATTGGTTTTATATACAGATCCATTGTCACAGAATGCAACACAACTTCTGCATCCTCTATGCCAAGAAAAACAAAGGAATATTTGCACATCAAAACCTTTATCTTGTGTACAGGCTCAAAATACCTGAGCACAGCTAAAGAAGTCATCTAAGGAGAAACGGCTGATTAATGCCAAAGCATTATTTCTTTGCAAGTTAATGCATTTTCTCCACGATGAAGCCAAGGAATACGAGAACTTAGACTTACCTTGTGGCTTTTGGGTCCCAAATAACAATGTCAGCATCTGATCCTACAGCTATTCTTCCTTTTCTTGGATAGAGATTAAAGATTTTGGCTGCATTTGTGCTGGTAACTGCCACAAATCTGTTTTCATCCATTTTACCACTATGCTGTAAAGCAATTCAAAGAATCATTCTAGTGATCAAATACTAAAAAGTATCCTATCAATAAAATGACAAGACTTGCATCTCTTAAACAAACAGAACTGCACCTAATTTCTTATATTGTAGAGCATCGGAGGATGCTGATAAGTATTAAACAGTCATAATGCTAATGATGGAGATGATGGGGTAACATATGGAAGCCTGAAGATGACTTTTCAAAAGCCCCACTACTTAGCATCCACACTAATTCTTCCCATTCATCCTAGAATCACAAAAATTGTAACAGATGACAGCGAAATTTTGGTAATGGTATTTTCGATTCTTATTTAAAGTTTGACAATACCACATTTATGATCTGACTTGTTTATTACAGACCTAAGATTTATGAGATAATCATGTAGACGTTAGATAGAATATTATAGAGTGAGAATAGGTGACAACACTTTTTTTTTTTTTGAGATGGAATTTCACTCTCATTGCCCAGGCTGGAGTGTAATGGTGCGATCTCGGCTCACTGCAACCTCCATCTCCCAGGTTCAAGCAATTCTCCTGCCTCAGCCTCCCAAGTAACTGGGATTACAGACCTGTCCCACCACACCTGGCTAATTTTTTGTATTTAGTAGAGATGGGGCTTCACCATGTTGGCCAGGCTGGTCTCCAACTCCTGACCTCAGGTGATCCACCCTCCCTGGCCTCCCAAAGTGTTGGGATTACAGGCATGAGCCACCGCACCCGGCTGACAACATTTTAAAATCAGCTGGCAATGCTTTTATTATTTTTTAAAGAATATTACAGAGTGAGGATAGCTGACAACACTTTTGAATCAGGTGACAATGCCTTTTTAAAATTTTTTGTTTTGAGATATGGTCTCACTCTGTTGCCCAGGCCGGAGTGCAGTGGTGTGATCGTGGCTCACTGCAGATTTAACCTCCCTTGGCTCAGGTGATCCTCCCCACTCTGCCTCCCAAGCATTAGGTTGGTGCAAAAGCAATCGCAGTTTTGCCATCACTTTTAATGGCAAAAACTGTGATTACTTTTGCACTAACCTAATAGCTGGGACTACATGGTAGGGTATGCCCCACCATGCCTGGCTAATTTTTTATAGAGATGGGGTTTCACCATGTTGCCCAGGCTGGTCTGGAACTGTAATCCTAACACTTCGGGAGGCTGAGGCAATCCAACTGCCTTAGCCTCCCCAAAGTGTTAGGATTATAGGCATAAGCCACCATACCCAGATGCAATCATTTTGAAAAGATAAAAAAAAACTCAAGAGGTTCAATTTTATGCAATTGAAGTTTTAAATGAACCAACAATTATGGATAGTCTATTGCAAGAGATTTTAATATGGACAGAATTCAGAGGGATGTGGCTCCTCTAAAATAAAATTTAAAAGTGTTAGGGGTTTATCCCTATTTATATGGTAAGAGGGTACTTAAGGTTTATTTAATTATCAAGCAGTGCTTGCCTTAAAAATGACTAAGAACCATGCCCTGAAAGTAATATTCCCATAAGTAAACCATATTAATGTTTCATAAATGACATGGTTTTCTATATATTATGAAGAACTATTCAGTCACTGTAAAGCCATTTATATACCAGGGAACTATATAGATTATGAAAATCTGCTATAATAAAGATATTCATTGTAATAACAGAAGTTCAAGTGGAAGCTTGAACTGTTATCAAGAAAATCTAAGTGAAGAGAAGTCATCTGGGATGGTTAGAGTTGAGGTGGAAGAAGAGGGGGTGAGGAAAATAATCAGCAGAAGATGGGGCTATAGAGATGTTTTGAAGATCTAATTGTAAGCTAATGATTCAACTATCATCCAATAAGTAATGGAGACAAGTAAAGGGTTTTTGAGAGAACAATAGCACAAACAGAACTTTATTTTTGAATGAGAACTCCCATTCAAAACCTATCCTCCCTCTAAAATATTGTAAAAAAAAAAATAAAAGCATTGTCAGCTGTTCTCAGTACAGAACAAGAGTTCTTGTACTGGAGTAAAGAATACACTGTAGCAAGTGAGACTCTGGAGATGGGGACCAGCTGTGAGATTACTGCAAAGGTCCACACAAAACATGAGCCTCCAACTAGAATGGTAGCAACGAAGAAAGAAATAAGGAGGCCCTTTGGAAATAAAATTGACAAGACTTGGTGAATAATTCATTAGAGTTAGAAGTAGGTGGTATGTGTAGGGTAAAAGCAATTGAAGAGGATTCTGAAGTGTGAGATATAATTAATGTGTCATTTGAGGGAGGCATCCTGGGAGATGGGTGAGAAGGGCATGACACTGGGGACCAGAAGTCTAACCAGGCGAGTCCCCTCTGCTGGTCTTCACAGCTCCACATGTCAACTGGCTGGACAAGTTAACACGTAGACATTAGTCATGTGATTCTTCTCTGTCCTCTGGGAGAAATTTTCTAGTCATGGACATTTAAATTTTTTTCCAGACTTTAAATTATTACTTTTGTGACTTCATACAGCAATTTTAAAAATATGATATCCAAGGATTCTTTAAGAAGTGACATCAGGCTGGGCACAGTGGCTCACACATGTCAATCCCAACATTTTGGGAGGTGAAGGCGGGTGGATCACCTGAGGTCAGGAGTTTGAAACCAGCCTGGCCAACATGGTGAAACCCCCTCTCTATTAAAAATACAAAAATTTGCCAGTCATGGTGGTGCATGCCTGTAATCCCAGCTACTTGGGAGGCTGAGGCAGGAGAATCACTTGAACCCGGGAGGCGGAGGTTGCAGTGAGCCGAGATTGCACCACTGCACTCTGGTCTGGGCAACAGAGTGAGACTCCATCTCAAAAAAAAAAAAAAAAAAAAAAAGAACTGACATCAACAAAGATTTCATGAAAAGGAGGTATGAGCATAACGAATACCCTTCGTGTATTTTTTTTTTTTTTGTGATGGAGTCTCACTCTGTTGCCCCAGGCTAGAGTGCAATGGTGCCATCTTGACTCACCGCAACCTCTGCCTCACAAGTTCAAGCAATTCTCCTGCCTCAGCCTCCTGAGTAGCTGGGATTACAGCCACGTGCCACCATGCCCGGCTAACTTTTGTAGTTTTAGTAGAGATGGGGTTTCACCATGTTAGCCAGGTTGGTCTTGAACTCCTGACCTCAAGTGATCCACCTGCCTTCGCCTCCCAAAGTGCTGAGATTACAGTTGTGAGCCACTGAACCCTGCCCCTTTGTGTATTTTTTATCATTTCAAGTATTTGTGCCAATGACACATGAGGCATTGGAATTCAAGAGCATGAGAAATCAAGCAGAAGGGCTATGCCATTTCAGAGAATTCAGGAATAACCCTCTTTGTATGCAATCTTAATTCATCCCCTAATGTCTCTGCAAAATAGTGCGATGCATCGTCTAAACTAAAATAAACTATGCAGAGAAGATTATTTCTTTGCTGATGCTATACTGAGGGATGGAATGGTGATGAAGGTGATAGTATTGCATTCCTAGTATCCTCCCTAGTAAAAACAATCAAAAAGCTTCTCTATGAAAATTTGTGCCACTCTCGTCCTCAAATGGGCAGGATCCTAGCTGAAGAACTAGGCAAAGCAAGGCTGGAACCTGCGAAACCCACCACGCCTTTTTCCCATATTACTGACATCCGATCTTCAACACCATTCACCCCATTGGGGATCTTGGTAAAATCATCCTTCCCAAGAGCTTTCTGGCAGGTGTTGAAAGTGCAGTTATCAGTCCCTGTTGTGGTTAGATCATCACTGTAAAAGAAAAAAACACGAGAGTGATGGGGTGAGTATACAGAATACGTTAGGAGGAAACTGCCATAACCTTTCCTAATCTCCTGGCTCCCTTCTCAATTGAAGTCAGAAAAATGCAATGGAGAATGAGCAGTTTTTTCAAGAACATATTTCATCCCTCTCCTGTCTCTATTCTAGGAAGTACTTTCAGAGGACACACTGATAGGAAGCATGGTCCAAGACGGGTTAGGAAACCTGAGTTCTAAGCTCAGCTCCATCACTTACTAGCTCTGTGATATGAGCTTGTCTGAGACTCCATTTCTCATCTAGAAATGAATAGTTACATGTACTTGATGAAGATAACTTCAGAATCACCAGAAAATATGTGAGAGAAAACTCCTTGTGAGCAGAATACTCCATCCACAAAGACATCACCATGGTGATCCTCATGAATGGAGGGCAGGCCCTCCGGGGCAGTCCCTAGCCACACGGCCACACTGGGATGAACAGAGGGTAAGATTGGCTGGGGATGCTGATATTACCAGGGACAGGAATCCTGCTTTGACTTGTGAGTAATCTTGGGGATGCTGAATCATGAAGGAGGAAGGAAGCTGAAAAGAACGGGTAAGTGAACTCTTGTACGGTCTGTCATGAAAAACTCTTAGCTTGAGACTGAGTATCTGTGAATGGGGAGTGTCGGGATGTCCATGAACGGTAGAATTTTCTTTTTTCTTTTCTTTTTTTTTTTTTTTGAGACAGAGTCTTGCTCTGTCACTCTTTTGGAGTGCAGTGGCATTATCGCTGCTCACTGCAACCTCTGCTTCCTGGGTTCAAGTGATTCTCGTGCCTCAGCCTCCCGAGTAACTGGAATTACAGGCATGAGTCACCACGCCCAGCCAATTTTTGTATTTTTAGTAGAGATGGGGATTTGCCATGTTCACCAGGCTTGTCTCGAACTCCTGGCCTCATGTGATCCACCGGCCTCAGCCTCCCAAAGTGCTGGGATTACAGGCGTGAGCCACTGCATCTGGCCCTGGAACGGTAGAATTTTCAAGAAAAATGATCATACGTTCCCAGAAAGTAACAGAGTTACCTACACAAAAACCAAGTTCCCATATTGTATCAGCATGGAAAAAAATTCAACAATATTCTGATAAAAAGTAAGGCGTAATGAAGAGCTCTGGGTTTGGGCAACAAGAGATGAAAAAAGTCAGAAAAGAGTAAAGTTTCAGTGAAAATGATCTGATTTCTGTGAGTCTAGAAAAGGCTTTGACAACATATCATAGTATAATTAAGTCAATGTTTTTTGCTCTGCAGCTGAGGGGTACCCAGGGCTGACAGGTCAAGTAGAAGAGAATACTGAGAGGTTAGTGGAGAGTCCAGATGGGAGGACGAGCTCCCCTCCACCCAAACCTTCTTTTGGCAATACACTTCCCAGTCATCTGCAAAATGATTACTTAGCCAACAGGTTCATGAGGAAGTCGGGTGTTGAGGGGTCTGGTCGCAAAGGTGGACCCATGACATGGTGGGCTGCATGGTGCCATTCTTTATTCCAGTAGTGAGTGCCATCTGTGCCAAGACTGGCTGCTATGGGTTCACCATAGACCACCTTCCCTGGAAAGATTAAAAGAAGCATTCATCACTTTAATTTATTCTTAAGAGGACCATATGACAAACATATAAATATTAATCTTTTCTGCCCTAGCAGAGGGTAATATCTACAGTTTAGCAGAATCCCAAACTATAATTTACTTTTGTGGACAGGATTTAAAAATCCATGATGAACATAAATATGAATGAGAAATAAACCTCTGTAAGTGTAAGCCATTCATATTTTAGATCCATTTTTACGGCCATATAACCTAGCAAAAGCTGGCTGGTACAAGAGCCATTCTAATGAAACCTTCTCCAAAACCCTACCAGATAAATGCTATTGTTATCTCCATAAAAAGATGAAAATAAAGCTATGGAGTAGTAACTTCTCTACATTTACATTACATATACTCTATGTGGTGTGGAGAAGGTAGAATTTGAACCCAGAATTTGACTCCAGTGGTCCTAACTTTTATGCTTTACTACCCTGATGACAGATAATTATTAGTTAGGTCATATGGAATTCAACCACAGCATATCTCTGCTGCAAATCAATTGATAATCTTTTCATGCCCTTGAAAAAAAGAGCTCCTCAAAAAACTTGTATTAAATGAAAGAACACTCAGATAATAAAGTCTTAGCCAGAAATGCATATTTTAAAAATCATGCAAATGAGGCCATCAAAAAAAAGCGTATGATGTTAGAAAAGTTAATAGTGCACAGTGAATTTGAATTTAAAATCAGAATCCTATCTCTGATTAGCATTTGTCAGAATAATAGGTTTGCTGGCATCAACCTGATCAAATTCAGGCAATCATTAAGGAGAGCGCACAGTAGAAAGATGCTGGCATACCAAATTAGTTCACTCTGGTCCATCAGATGCTGAGTTTTAGTTAAAATCCTGATATATAACTGAAATTAACGATTTCCTCAGAGAGTACTGACAGTAGATGGCCGCCAGTTGCCTGAGTCATATCAAATTGGAACACAGAACCCTATTATTTCATAGATCCTTCTCCAAACTAGCCATCTTCCACTAGCTAGCTTAGGAATTTGAAAAACCATGAAAGCAAGGCTTATTGAAGCCCAAGAACTTCAATTCTTAAGTAACCAAGTATCAATAAAAGTTATCCCCCAGGGACTCAGCCATGGCTAAGTTACTTTGCTTCCGTGACGTGCCCTACTGGATGAATCCCGTCCCCATTCGGATTCTTACTGCCCTATCCCCAGAAAAGGAGAAACACCATTAGCAACTCTTTCTAAATATAGAATAAGCAGCAATCATTTTTAGTGAATGAAGAGGTAATGTACTATCTACTGAAGAACTGGGAAGATGGACATGATATTTTATTTGCAAGTATGAAGAGACCTTCCTATTCCAAGGGAACGTCTTACAGATGCTTGGACAATGAAAACTCAGAGACTTGATCTGCAATCACTTTACAAGTCGCTGACTGAGGATTTTCCATGGTGATTTATCATCGAGGAAAGATCCTTATCACATGTTCTATTCAATCACTTGGCCCATCAAGGTGATATGGGAATATGGTGCCAAAAGTTCTGCAATTTTAACAGCACTCAGGAAAAATTAAAAGTGTCAGTGTCTACCAGGAGTCTGCCAGGACTGTTTTGAAACCAGATGACAGGTAATTTCCTTGGAAGGGCTTAGCTCCTTTAAAATATGACAGGCCACTTTAGTGGCCTCTCATATACAACTAGCTCTTCGTAACTGGGCTATTTTCAACTTTATCCCCATTTAGTATCTGTTAATATCCAAAATAAAATTTAAAAAGTAAAAATTCCTAACTGCATATTCTGTTTCCTGTTTCACTATTTCTAAGGCATTTTCAAAGGACTAAAAAGCATGCAAGAACTAAAAAGGGGAAGGAAAACAGGAGGCCTGGATAATCCATAAATTGGATAATCAAACTGGATAATTCAGCATAATTATGGGTTCTGTTAGATTTGGGCTAAAAATAAAATAACAATAAAAGTAGCTAACACATGCATACCATTCTATAGTTTGCAAGGCTCCCAAATACAATCTCATTTGACCTTCATAGCCGCCTTCATGCTGGTTTGACAGATGAAAAAATTGATGCTCAATGAGACTAATGTGCCCAACACACACTGGCACTAAGTGGTACAGCCAGAATTAGAGTCATAGTATTATAATATCATATCATATGCACTGTGTTACTAGGAAAAGTGCCATTTTTTATTACTTGGGAAAGAGCATGTATTTCTAAATGTTTAAGTCAACCACAGGCTATTTGTGGATGTGGCTGAGCATTTTTTCAATTTCACTTACTGGTTTCATTTACTACACTTAGTTGGTTGGCAATGAAGAGTGCTCTATCTGTCTTCAGCCTGGTACTATCCTGATTACATTCACAACTGGAGGGTTTCAACAACTCTTAGGAGACAGGAACATCTTCATCACTAATCTCCTCCCACTGTCTTAGCAAGCTTCACATTAGGTTGTATCATCTCTACCCATAGATGTTCTCTCCTTATTTCTCCATTTTTTGGCTCAAACCCAAACAAAGAAAAGATTCTGCCCTTTATGATGCAACCTCCCACTTAAAGGAGTTTCACCCTTTGAGAGATACTCAAGATTTCCCAGTAATGAAGCCAGTCAAACCAATCCAAACTCTCCACTGACCAGACAACCCATTTATTAGATGACGGTGATAGAGCAGATGTTAACACCTTGTCTGGATCTACAAGCAACACTTAATATTGAGTCCTGAGATCTGCTAGAGAAGGTTGAAAGATGCAGAGAAAAAGCATAGGCATCCAGGAGCAAAAGCCCTGGCCACTAAATAGGAGGCCAAACATATTTATAGAAATAAATCTTCCTAGCCAAAAGGATAGAGCCAAACTTTCCTGGACTTTATTTTGATTCAAAACATTACATTTACAAAGGAAGAAAAGAATTGAGAAGGAAAATACACAGAAGCAGCTTGGTAGAATGGATCATACAGATATAGATTCAAATCCTGCTTTTGCTACGTTTTAGCTGGTGACATTGTACGAAGTAAGTCATTGTTCTTAGTCTGTTTTTCTCATCTGTGAAATGGGATCACAGTGTCCCTCTAGTGTGGCAATTTTGTGAAGGTCAAATAAATTAATGTTTATGAAAGTACCCAGAATCTTCCTGGGACCCTGGAGACATTTTATGTTATGGGCTGAATTGTGTCCTCTGCCCAAATCCACATGTTGAAGTCCTAACCCCTGGTACCTCAGAATGTAACTGTATTTGGGAAAAGGATCTTTACGGAGGTAGTGAATTTAAAGTGAGGTCATTAGGGTGGGCCCTAATTCAATAAGACTGTGGTTCTTATACGAAGAGGAAATTTGGACACATATAGGGGAAGATAACGTGAAGACACAGGAAGAAGATGGCCATCTACAAGCCAAGAAGAAAAGCCTGGAACACATCCTCCCTCCACAGCTCTCAGAAGGGGCCAACCCTGTTCAACCCTGTTGTCACCTTGGTTTTGGACTTCAAAACTCCAGAACTGTGAGAAAATAAATTCCTGTTGTTTAAGTGGGCTAGTCTGTGGCACTTTGCAACAGCAGCCATAGAAAACTCATACACCACAAATGTTAGTTTCCTGATAGCCACACAATTCTATTTTTTTAATGGCTAGCTTTTAACTGCTATGCAATTGGATGTAATGCAAATTATCTTGTTCTAAATTTAAAGGACAATGGAGTGTTCTGATGTTCATATGCAAGAAAGAAGAAAGGCAGCCTGGCTAACATAGTGAAACCCCATCTCTACTAAAAATACAAAAAATTATCCAGGTATGATGGTGCACACCTGTAGTCCCAGCTACTTGGGAGGCTGAGGCACGAGAATCACTTGAACCCAAAAGGTAGAGGGTGCAGTGAGCCAAGGTCATGCCACTGAACTCCAGCCTGGGCAACAGAACGTGACTCTTTCCAAAAACAAAGAGAAGAAAGGAAACTTGAGACTCAAAATGACCTTGACTCAGTGGCACATTGATTCTTCCTACAGCACTAGTGCCTAAGCATCAGTTCATTGCATGTGAGTAAATGAAATTTGGTGTATTCTTGTTCAACACTGGCAAGCAGCACTCAGCGTGACTACTTGGGAAGAGAGGGGCCACTGTGTGGATTTTCCTCCCCATCTTTTAAAACACAGGAGGAATATATGGGAGACAGAGTTTACATAAAATGGAAAATAGGAATTCCAAAGCCTCTGTTGACAAAAAGAGTCAAACTCTATAAAATATTTGAAGAGATTCATTCTAAGGCAAATATGAGTAACCAATGGCCTATGAAACAGCCCTCAGGAGATCTTGAGAACATGTGCCCAAGGTGGTTGGGGCACAGTCTAGTTTTATACATTTTAGGGAGATATGAGACATCAATCAAATACATGTAAGCGATACATTGTTCTGGTCCAGAAAGGCAGGACAGCTCAAAGTGGGGGCTTCCTGGTTATAGGTAGATGTCAAAATTTTCTGATTGGCAATTGGTTGAAAAAGTTATTATCAATAGAAAAAAATGTTCGGATTATGATAAGGGGCTGTGGAGACCAAAGTTTTATCATGCAGATGAAGCCTCCAGGTAGCAGGCTTCAGAGAGAATAGATTGCAAATGGTTTTTATTAGACTTGTTGATGTTAAATGCTGGTCAGCTTTTCCTGAATTCCAAAAGGGAGGAGGACATAATGAGGCATGTCCAACCCTCCCCTCCCGGCGTGGCCTGAACCAGTTTTTCGGGTTAACTTTGGAATGCCCTGACTGAGAGGAGGGGTTCATTCAGATGGTTAAGGGGCCTTAGAATTTTATTTTTGGTTTACACCTCTCTGCAAGAGAACTTTTTATTTTACAAAGATACGCCTATTAAGTAAAACTATAAGCAAAACTAAAACCAAATGAAATCAAATCAAACAAACAACAATCAAATATACAAACACATTAAACAACCACAATCTAGCCCAGTTTACTGTGAGCTGCTTGAGATCTGAAATTGTCTTAATCATCTTAGCAAATCTAATGCCTAGAGCACAGTACCTAGCATGCGCTTGGCATCCAAGAACTTTGTTGTTTATGAAAAATATAAGGAAAATATTTGTTAAGTTCAAATGAGCATCATATTTTTACCCTAAAGAAAGGAACATGGATTTAAAATAGAGGTAAACTTTATTAAGACAAGCTAAAACAAGTTTAACTGTAAACCAAAACAACAGCAAAGCAGTGCATTGACAATTTCAGTCATAAATGGGAAACAACGCCAGATACATAGCAATTAGGGCATCAAGCTAAATTGCTTTGAGAAATTGCCACCATTCTAAACAAATCACAGAAAGGTAGTGAATTCATGAGCCTACAGGTTCTACTGGGAAGTACGAAGGTGAAGTGAACAATGTATTTCCTAAAAAGCCATTAATGATCCCGTATGCCACTACTGTGGCAGAAAAAGAACATGTATAGCTGCTCAGACCAAAATTTAAAAAGGGTCACTGAAGCCAATGACACACATTGACACATACATTCTTCAGACAAAAACTAGACTGGAGTGGGTGATAGAAGTCAGGGGCTGGCAGACTGGACTGTCCACATGAAACACAATGACAGCTTGTTTGTCCAACTTCACACTTGGGCTATGGAGCAAGGGAGACAAACTCTGCTTCTGGAAGAAAAGGATAACGCTTTAGGGAGAAACGCCTGATTCCCTTGCCTCATCTCTGCAAAAGTGTTTTCTCACAAGAAGGGTGGATGAGAACTAATCTAGTTCTATTAGGCTGGTGCAAAAGTAACTGTGTTTTTTCCCATTGAAAGTAATGGCAAAAACCACAATTACTTTTGCACCAGCCTAATAGTTACTCAACTTGGACGAAAAAATACTTAAGCATGAAATGGGCATTCTTTGCAAACTCAAAGGTGATGCCACTTTCGATGGCTTGGACTTGAAAGTTTTCTTCTTTCTGTAACCTGCTTTTTACTTTTTATTGCAGAATGTTAAAAGAAAGTATCAAGCATGAGCAAAAAGAAACCTCAGGCTTTGGATGCACTGAACATTCCCCACCTCTTCTTTCCCAGTTCACAAAAAAAATCCTGGTGAAGACAGACAAAAGGGAAAGAATCCAGAGCTGCACTGGGGTTGAAAGAAGGATCATGGCCGACCAGGGTTTTGGTAGATTTTAGGAATGTGGAAAGCAGATGGGATGGCAATAATTCATAAATAAAAGTTAGGGGGAGTGACAGCCTGACCTGAAGGAGTAGAAGGAGTCATGAAGACCTTTCCTCCTGGGGCAGAAAGGGCAGTGAAGGGGAGGGGAGGAGGAGGTCTGGGTCTGTCAACACTCACCCTCACCTCTGCAGGGAAATGAAGCTGCTTAGGTGGTGTTGATGCTAGATTGAGGTCCCTGCACCTTAAAGTGAAGCTGTCCAGTGACTATGCCCCATGTGCATTCACACAGCAAGTTCAGGAAACAGACATGCTTGGTGGAAGAGGAAATCCATGCCTGTTCCCACACTGACCAACTGAACTGTCTTGTTGACATACGGACTGCCAAGGACCACCAGACTTTTGAAGAAAACACAAACAGCACACGCACACACAAAAAAGAGGACCAGGAGTTTTAAAAACTGAAAAATTCGCCAGGCACAGTGGCTCACGCCTGTAATCCCAGCACTGTGGGAGGCGGAGGTGGGCGGATCACCTGAGGTCAGGAGTTCAAGACCAGCCTGGCCAACATGGCGAAACCCTGTCTCTACTAAAAATACAAAAATTAGCTGGGCATGGTGGTGGGCACCTGTAATCCCAGCTACTCGGGAGGCTGAGGCAGGAGAATCACTTGAACCTGGGAGGAGGAGGTTGCAGTGAGCTGAGACCGTGCCAGCCCGGGCAACAGAGTGAGACTCCATCTAAAACAAAACAAAACAAAACCCTGAAAAATTGAACTAAAAAGAAACAGAGTAACCCAGGAAACAAAAGAGAATTTTAAAAAAATCTTCATTAGTATTCTTAGATTAAGAAGATAAGATGGGCCCAATGGTTCATGCCTGTAATCCCAACACTTTGGGAAGCCGAGGCAGAAGGATCACTTGAGCCCAGGAGTTCAAGACCAGCCTTGGCAACATAGTAAGACTATGTCTTTATATAAAAATAAATAAATAAACAAATAAAGTACCAATTTTTTTTTTTAAAAAAGAAAGTAATACATCTATTGAAAGAAAAACATGAAAAAGAATAAAGAACCATGGAAAAAAGAGTGCTTAGAGAACAAGAACATTTTCTTGGAAATAAAGGTGTGATTACCAAGACACAAGTTTATTAGAAGGGCAGGAAAAAGTAAACAAAAATATTTCCTAAAATGTATAGCAAAAATTCAAATATTTTTTTAAAAAGGTGAAAATAGTTAAAAGACATGGAGGATTATGATGGAGTCCCAGGAAAAGAAAACAGAGGACATGAATATGGAGGAAAATACAGAAGAAACATTTTCAGAATCAAAGCTCAGTCATCAGATTGATAAAGCCCTCTGAACATGAAGGTGAATTTTTAAAAGGCCTACTACTAAATGTAGCCTTGTCAGAGGTGTTCCAACCAGAGCAACTCCATCTTGAAGAGGGGCTGGGTAAAATGAGGCTGAAACCTCCCGGGCTGCAGAAACAGGATGTGGTAAAGAAGCTGGCCAAAACCCACCAAAACCAAAATGACAACGAGAGTGACCTCTGGTCATCCTCACTGCTCGTTATATACTAATTATAATGTATTAGCTATAATGTATTAGCTAAAAGACTCTCCCACCAATGTCATGACAGTTTACAAATGCCATGCCAACATCTGAAAGTTACACAATATGGCCTAAAAAAATGAGGAACTCTCAGTTCCACGAATTCCCTGCTCCTTTCCTGAAAAACTCATGAATAATCCACCCCTTATTTAGCAGATATTCAAAAATTAACCATAGAAATACCCAATCAGCAGCCCCTGGGGCTGCTCTGTCTATGGAGTAGCCATGCTTTTGTTTCTTTACTTCTCTAATAAACTTGCTTTCACTGTACTTTATGGACTCACACTAAATTATTTCTTGAGCAAGATCCAAGAACCCTCTATGGGGGTCTGGATTGGAACTCCTTTCCAGTAATAGTCTCAGTGAAATTTCTGGACATCTAAAATGAAGAGAAAGTATAAAAATCTTACAGATAATGAAAAGTTTGTGATAAGAAGACAAGAAATTGTATAGGGTTTTCCTGTTCCTCAGTAACACTGGATGCCAGCAGAGAAGGAAACTGTGCCTTCATAATTCAGAAGGAAATATTTCAGAACCAAGAATTCCACACCCATTCAAACCACCCAATAAGCCTGAAGACATGGAATCAGAAAATTTACCTGTTACACACTTTTCCTGAAAAATTACCTGAAAATCTTCAAAGTAATTCAAGAAAAAGGGAGATATGGAAACCAGGAATCAGTATATCCAACCTCATTATCCCAGAATGACATCTCTACTGCAGGCTTAGCAAGCAGCTATCAAAAATGAAAGGGAAAGTCAGCAGATTCTCCTCCCACAAAGAATCTCTGCAAGTAGAGCTGATTCTATTCAATAGAAAGTATGATGAAGAAGCTAGAACTCTTCATGATATGGTAAAGAAGGCATATATTTCTTTTCTCAACCTATTTTAAAAAGAGCTAATTGGAAAAATGTCAGGAGAAACGAGAAACTTTGCAAGACAATAATGGTCTAAATATGTAGCAAACTAAAATGAGGCATGCTTTTGAGTCCTATTGGAATGAAGAAAACTCACTTGACCTTGACACTTGGAAATTGCTTCTCTGAGAGTCAACTTGAATAACACTAACTTGCACTCCAAGTTACTGCTATAAATTTCTCTGAAGTTCTCTTCTCACTAATTGTTTCTACAGAGAAGAATATTTCCATAATTTTACCCTGTGACAGTTCTAAATTTTAGACTTAACCTGTAGACAAAGCATGGAAGAGCTAATTAGAGTTACAGAGTCTGTGTAAAGATAATAATACAGCTGGTAGACATCTGGAGGAGGCAGAGAGAGAGAGCACTTAGGACCTCTAAGTTTCTTCTTCAGCCTGTAGAGAAGAGATGTCAGGCTGGGCACGGTGGCTCACAGCTCTAATCCCAGCTCTGTGGGAGGCCATGGTGGGAGGTTAGCCTGAGACCAGCCTGGGCAACATGGTGAAATACCGACTCTACAAGACATTTAAAAATTAGCCATGTACAGTGGTGCATGCCTATAGTCCCAGCCACCCTGGAGGCTGAGGCAGGAAGATTGCTTGAGCCCAGGAAATTGAGGCTACAGTGACCTGTGTTCTTGCCACTGCATTCCAGCTCCTGTGAGATCCTGCCTCTTTAAAAAAAAAAAAAAAAAAAAAAGGAATAGCTAAAACGTAAAATAAAACACGTAAAATTAAATATATCATTTGAAGTGACATTTATTACTGACAAAACTCAGGAGGTGAGAAGTTTACAGGAACTAAATTACTCGTTTTTCATAGTTGAGAGTCAAGTGATACTGTCAAAAATTACAAATCACTACAAACTTATAGTTTAGGATTTTAGAGGTCACCACCAAAAACTAAAGATAGATAAGTTTAAAATCACTGGCTCTAAAGAATGAGCTGAGGGAGATAGAAGATATTTACTTTCCATTTAATACTTCATCATTTCCACTCCCAAAATTAATCTTTTAATAATGATAAAAATAGCAAAGTGATGATAATGTCTTAAATAAAAAATGTAAATGTAATGCCAAAACCCAAAAACCAATTACAATTACAAATTTTAAAACACCAAAGCCAGCAAGTCGTAGTGGCTCACTCCTGTAATCCCAGTGCTGTGGGAAGCTGAGGCGGGAAGATCGCCTGAGACCAGGAGTTCAAGGCCAGCTTGAACAACAAATGGAGACTTCATTTCTACAAAAAATTTTAAAAATTGGCTGGGTGTGGTGGCATACATGAGTAGTCGCAGCTACTTGGGATGCTGAGGTTGGGAGGATCATTTGAGCACAGGAGCTTGAGGTGACAGTTAGCTAAGATTGTGCTACTGCACTCCAGCCTGGGTGACAGAGAGACTCTGTTTCTAAAAATAAATTAATTAATTAACCCCAAACCCATTAAATACAAACTTGATATCCAGGTTTTCCCAACTTCAGATCAATTTCTCCTTTAACACAGTGGAGAGTGACAGAAAAAGTTTGGGCTTTGGGGTCACATAGACTTGGACTTGAATTCCAAGTTTAGCACTTACTAATAAAGTGATCTTTGGCTTAATTCACCAATCTCTCCCAAGCCTCAATTTCATCAGTCACAAAAGAGTAGTAAAATTGAGCATGAAGCATTATTATGACAATTTTTTAAAAGACAATGTGTATTAAAGCACACTGATAAGATAAGAATATAGTAAAACCTGAAATAAGATAAAAGAGATTAAAATACTACTATGTGCCAGGCACATATTAAGCACTCAACAAGCTGTTAGTTGTTATCATTACTATCCCGCTCTTCTGGATATAGAGCTGGCAATTGAACAATAAAATCAAATTTAATAGCATTATATTTCTAGGTTACCACAATGAAGCAATCAATAATTGGATCTCCTTTGTGCCTCCTGGAGCCGTGATTCTCAGGCTTTCATATGCATATGAATCACCTGGGATTCTAGTTATAAATGCACTTTCTGATTCAGGGACTCTGGATGGGCCCCAAGGCTCTGCATGTCTAAGTAGCTCCCAGGCAATGTGGAGGCTGCATTCTAGGGACCACACTGTGAGAGTCAAGGCCCTTGAAAATAGAATGGGCTCCTGATGTCACGTGATCCACCCGCCTCGGCCTCCCAAAGTGCTGGGGTTACAGGCATGAGCCACCTCGACCAGTCTGACCAACATGGTGAAACCCTATCTCTACTAAAAATACAAAAAAATTAGCTGGGCATAGTAGTGGGAGCCTGTAATCCCAGCTACTCGAGAGGCTGAGGCAGGAGAAGTGCTGGAACCCAGGAGATGGAGGTTGCAGTGAGCCAAGATCGCGCCACTGCACTCCAGCCTGGGTGACAGAGTAAGACCCTGTCTCAAAAAAAAAAAAGAATGGGCTGGCAATGGTATTTACAGATGGGAGATTTTCATAGTATAAATGTGTAAAACTGAATGATTTCTTATTTACATCTATCTTGCTCTTTTACATTTAGAAATGATGTTAGATAATAAATGAGTACAGACAGCATCTTCTGTAAAAGGTCAGTGCGGTCCAACAGCTCTTGTCCCACTGTACTACCCAGGGATCTGTCCTTTGGTTTGCTGATGCAGTCACCATGTGAACAGCTGGGCACAGTTTATGTCCAACCCTTCCTCTTTGGGCCCCTGCTTGATGCCATGCCTTGGTCACATGCATAGGATAGGAAATCTTTCAAACTATTTTATTCTGAAGCAATGTTGCCTCTTTGACAATTGCGCATGAGGGTATTTTCACAAGTATTATACTGTCACAGTAAGTCTGACTCGACTACAACGTTTAGGGTGGTATTTTAAATATTTCATGTTTACCATTCCTTGGGGAAAATATGAGCAGTGTCCCAAAAATTACATATGCAATTTGAACCAGCAATCCCACTTCTAGGAACCTACCCTCAAGATACCCATTTTGTGGTGGGCAGAAAGATGGAGCCCAACAGATGTCCACATCTTAATCCCCATAGCCTGTGAATATGTTACTTTACATGGCAAAGGGATTAATAGATATGATTAAATTAAGGCCCTTGAAATGGGGAGATTATCCTGAATTAATCAGGTAGGCTTAATATAAGGGGACCTTAAAGTGAAAGAGAGAGGCAAAAAGGTCAAAATAATGTGATGTGAGAAGGTCTCAACCCATTGTGGCTGGTGCTGAAGATGGAGGAAGGGGTCACGAGCCAAGTAATTCGAGGGGCCTGGCAAGGGCTTCCTAGGACCTCAGAAAGGGATGCAGCCCTGCAGACACCTTGACTGTAGCCCTGTGAGACCCATTTCAGGCTTCTGACCTCCAAAACTAATGTGTCTTTCACAAATTGAAATGGCATATGCATAAGGCCATCACTGTGGTTTCTCTTGAAACAGCTAAAGATTGGAAACAAACCAGATATCCATCAATAGGGGACTTGTTGAATAAATACAGTAGCATACCCTGCACTTACGAAAAAGAATGAGGAAAATCTCCGTATCTAATGTGGGCTGACCTTCAGAACATATTTTCAAGTGGAAAAAAAAAGCAATGTGTAGACAAGGTGTATAGTATGCTACCTTTTATGTAGGAAAGAAGGACTATATTCTTATTTGGTAAAGAGAAACATGTAAAGATAGGCCAGAAATAAATTAATAAAAATCATTACTTATACTGTATGGGAAGAAGGAGCTAGAGAAGGCAAGTAAAACTTCACTGAACATTTTTATATATAATTTTGACTCTTGGACCATGTAAATGTTTTACAGATTCAAGAAATAATATTGAATTTTAAAATAATTTACAATAAAACTAAAATGTCTGCATGTACTAGTTTTCTGGCTATGATCTGTATTCTAAAACCCTCCCTAGACTTTTACTTTGCTCCAAATGGAATTCTATCCCAACGCAAAACAAATACCCAAGATCAAGAAACTGCTTCCTGACAGAACAGTCAAAATTGGAGCTTGAAGGTGGGTTAGAAGTGAAAATTTCTGCTGATTTCACTGTTCCTTAAATAATATTCTGACATTATGGACCCCGGTACACGACTTAACAAAGAAAATAATTATAGACCGACTCATCTCATAGAGCTGGCAACAGCACCATCTGGTGGGAAAAACCTATAGCTTTAAAATTGCAGTACTTACATTTTCTTTTTTAAGGGGTGAAATTCTTTTACATGCGAGAGTAGCAATCAGAAATGGTTGGTTAGTAAGATATTATTAAATCCTATGTGAAATAAGCCCACACTTAAGGCAAGATGTTGATGGATTACATTTTAAAAGTGCACACAGCTTGCACAAAATCGTTACTGAACCTTAATGCAACAAGAAGAAATTTTGACAAAATTTGTTCTGGTATCAATTATATACATGCCAAAACCATGCGGTGGGTCATGCTTGTAATCCCAACATTTTGGGAGGCCAAGGTGAGAGGATTGCTTGAGCCCAGGAGTTCGAGACTAACCTGGGCAACATGGTGAGACCCTGTCTCTACAAAAAATTTAAAAATTAGCTGGGTGTGGTGGCACATGCCTGTGGTCCCAGCTACTTGGGATACTGAGATGGGAGGATCACTTGGAAGTTAGAGACTGCAGTGAGCCGTGATTGTACCACTGCACTCCAGCCTCGGCAACAGAGTGAGACCCATTATTTTTATAATGAATCTTACAAAAATACAGCCTGTTTTAATACAAAACAAACAAAAACAGCAAGGTTGAATTATAACACTGTCTCTGATTATCTGTATTCCTAAAATTGAGATGACAGAAGCTACCATGGGACTAAAGTCATTGAGTAAAATGCACCTTATTTGTTTTTCATCCTTTCTCTACCAGTATTGGCAAAAGACTGAAATCATTTCTTTGCCCAGTGCTTATCAAAAATAGGAGATTTTCTCTTTCCTTTAAGATGAGTATTTACATACTAGGCTGAACCAGAGAACTGAGGCAATTAGGCAGTTTGGGGTAAAAATAACTTAGATTTTAAAATCTTAAAATAACCATCATAAAAATACCATTTGGATAATTGCTTCAATTGCTCCAACATCCAAGTGGCTGTCAGATGAATCAACTCAATTCAAAAGAAATTTATTGAGCATGTACTAGGTGCCTTGCACTGCCCTGATTCAGGTAGTGGGAAGGGTAGTGGAGCTGCCTAAGAGATAGGGAAGCTTCTCCAAAATGAACGAAAGAGGGCTAGGCATGGTGGCTCACACCTGTAATCCCAGCACTTAGGAAGGCCAAGGCGGTGGATGATTAGAGGTCAGGAGTTTGAGACTAGCCTGGCCAACATGGTGAAACCCCGTCTGTACTAAAAATATAAAATTTAGCCGGGTGTGGTGGTGCTCACCTGTAATTCTAGCTACTCAGGAGGCTGAGGCAGGAGAATCGCTTGAACCTAGAAGGCAGAGGTTGCAGTGAGCTGAGATCACGCCATTGCACTCCAGCCTAGGCAACAAAGCGAGACTCCATCACAAAACAAACAAACAAACAAACAAAAACTGGAGAGCTTTGCATTTAGCTATCATATTTAAAAGTGGCTGCTAGTGGCATTGAGTGTGGGGGCATGTGGCTAAAGGAAATGTCCTGGGGTCCCAAGGATGGAGAAGAAATAACAAATGAAACCTGAAGGTAAAGAGGCAAGGATGAAGATGAACAAAAGTGGGGGAAAACAGACACACATAAGGATAAATGAAACCAGGAGGCTAATAAAAAGGGAGGAAGAAAAGTTGTGGAAATCCACGTGCACTTTCTCCAAAACTGAAGCAGAGGCTACAGACATGGACTTTCCTCTTCAGCTAACACTGAGTTCTCAGTGAGGTTACATTCGGGAATTACCGTCTCTCCTTGCATCCGCTATCACCTTAGCTGCAGACTTGCTCATCACATGCACAATGTAGAGAGGACAGTTCACAGCGCTGGCTATGGTGATGGCTCTCAGCGTGGCCTCTGCCTCCACTGCCTCTGGGCGGCACAGCTCGTGGCCCTCAGGGCCTGTTATCCCCAGAGCCAACATCTTCTTTGCTCCCTAAAAAGACAGCAGAAATGTGTATATGTGCAAGGAAGGTTTACTAATGATAGATATCATTATTTTATCATAAATTAAATGCAATACTAGGCTTTTGATCTGTTAGGTATAGGGGTGTGTGTGTGTCTGTGTGTGTGTGTGTATATGAACATATTTGTGTAAATATATATATAACACATATATATATAACATGTATATTTGGTAAAAATAATTTTGATAGTCTAATCATATAAGTTAATTTTCCATATGCATATTTTACCATCACTTTTTTTTATTGAAAAGGGGAAAAAGCAAACACAGGCAACCAAAGCAAAAATGGACAAATGGGATGACATCAAGTTAAAAAGCTTCTGCATAGCAGAGGAAACAATCAACAAAGTGAAGAAACAACCCACGAAATGGGAAAAAATATTTGCAAACTACCCATCTGACAAGGGATTAATAACCAGAATATATACAAAACTAAAACAACTCTACAGGAAAAAAAGTTAATAATCTGATTTAAAAATGGGCAAAAGATTTGAATAGAGATTTCTTCAAAGAAGACATACAAATGGCAAACAGGCATATGAAAAGGTGCTCAACATCACTGATCATCAAAGAAATGCACATTAAAACTACATTGAGATATCATCTCACCCCAGTTAAAATGGCTTATATTAAAAAGACAGGCAATAACAATTGCTGGTAAGGATGTGGAGAAAAGGGAACCTATGTACGCAGTTGGTGGGAATGTAAATTAATAAAACTGCTATGGAGAATAGTTTGGAAGTTCTTCAAAAGACTAAAAACAGAGCTACCATATGATCCAGCAACCCCACTGCTGGACATATATGCAAAAGAAGGGAAGTCAGTATATCAAAGAGATATACCTGCATACCCATGTTTGTTGCTGCACTGTTTACTACAGCCAAGATCTGGAAGCAACCTAAGTGCCCATCAACAGATGAATAGATAAAGAAAAATGTGGTACATATACACAAGGGAGTACTATTCTGCCATAAAAAAGAGTGAGATCCAGTCATTTGCAACAACATGGATGGAACTGGAGGTCATTATGTTAAATAAAATAAGCCAGACACAGAAAGACAAACATTGCATGTTCTCACTTATTTGTGGGATCTAAAAATTAAAACAATTAAACTCATGGAGATACAGAATAGAAGGATGGTTATTAGAGGCTGGGAAGGTTAGTGGGGAGGGATGGCAGTGGGAAGGGGGGGAAGGTGGGGATGGTTTGTGTGTAAAACAAAAAAACAGAAAGAATGAATAAGATCCAGTACTTGATAGCACAACAGGGGCACTATAGTCAATAATTGCACCTTTTGGCCGGGCGCGGTGGCTCATGCCTGTAATCCGAGCACTTTGGGAGGCTGAGGTGGGCAGATCACAAGGTCAGGAGACCGAGACCACCCTGGCTAACACGGGGAAACCCCGTCTCTACTAAAAATACAAAAAATTAGCCGGGCGTATTGGCGGGCACCTGTAGTCCCAACTACTCGGGAGGCTGAGGCAGGAGAATGGTGTGAACCCGGGAGGCGGAGCTGGCAGTGAGCCAAGATCGCGCCACTGCACTCCAGCCTAGGCAACAGAGCGGGACTCCATCTCAAAAAAAATAATAATAACAAAAAATACAAAATAATTGCACCATTTAATATAACTAAAATAATATAATTGGATTGTTTGTAACACAAAGGGTAAATGCTTGAGGGGATGGATTACCCAATTTTCCATGATGTGATTCTTATGCATTGCAAGCTTGTATCAAAATATCTCACGTACCTCATAAATATATACACTACTATGTACCCCACAAAAATAAAAACATTTAAAAAGAAAAGGTGAAAAAGATATGAAGTTATTTCTAATCACATTCTTTGAAAAGCAATATCTGTATTTAAGATTTAATATTGATTCAGACAAAATAAAAATACTGTGGATCCTTGTTGAAGTGACTCACTGTCATACTATGTAATCAGTTTTACTTTTCTTATGGAGTAATCCTCTTCACTTGCTCCCCAATCCAAACCACTAAATGGTATTGGACCTGTTATCTTTCTTCTTCAAAATGTTATCTCTTCCTTACAAAAAGAGCATGAAGTCCAGACTTAGAGTGGTGAAAAGACTTCCTGGTGTCATGAAACTATAAAGCAGAAGAGTCCAATTTAAACCCTGGTCTGTTTTTTGTTTTGTTTGTTTTTACAGCTCACGCTCTCTTCTCATTATTCCTCTCTGCCTTGTGGCCACTGAGCCTCAATCTCACTCACTTTAATGGGAGCTGAGCCTAAGGAGATTAAAAAAAAGTCAGCTAATATAAAGGGCAAGAGACAGCTCTTTAAATCTTGCAGATGGTGTACCCTTCAGGCATTAATAATGGGACTAACATGAGAAATAAATATCATCTAGTTTCCTCCAGAGCACATTTTAATATCCAGTTTCTGAAAAGAGCAGGGCTTTAAACAGCTACCTAATACATACTTAAGTCATCAGATGACACTGATGTTGTCCACGCTTTGGTATTCTGAACCAGCAGCCTGAGCTTCTGAAAAACAACAACAAAGCCAAAAGTATGCTGGAGGACACAAAGAAAAGTAATTGTGTTTTCATAACAGCACATGTCTGAGATCTAAGAGCTGGTTTGCAAAGGGGAAATCCTCATTCTAGTGCATATACCACCTGCATAAAGCTGAGAGCAGGGACTCAAGTAAATGGAGTTGGGAGTTTCCGAGCCACAGAAAATCAGTTTCCGAGCCACGGAAAATCCATTTCTGGATTTCTCATCTTCCAATGCATTAAATGAGTTTACCTATGTAGGCCCAATCATCTTCACCTTATGTTATGGCTGCTGTCATTTCTGTAGAAGCTTTGGAATGCAAATGCGTACCTCTGCAATTAAGTCTCCATTTTCTGCATGGACCTGGGCAATTGCTCCAATTTCCTTGCAGCGAGAGAAGGCTTCGTACAGCTCCAGGTCTGTCACCATGTACAGATCTTTATAGGCCATAAACATCTTGAAAGAGTTAACACCTTTATCTTGCACAAGGATTTTCATTTCTTCTTTAACCTAAAAGGAAGCAGCAACCATAACAACAATATGTTACTCTAATTTAAATGATAATTTCAACATTCTCTAAAATGTTGCATTCGGAAGAGAACTAAGTAAAATAAGGACAATAGTTTAGTTCCACAAAAATGCAATCAAGGCCTCGATCTTTCTCCCAGGTTATACCCCATTTCATCTGATAAACTGCTGCTGCTCTCATACTTTTAAATCATGAAAAAGTGAATAGCTTTTCCCAAAGTGCTTTATTTCTGTACTTGGATACAAAATTCTCTGCATCTATCTCCCGATTCGAGGAAATTATTCTAAAAAATGACCTTGAAGCCATGTTGGCAGCAACAGAAGCAATCATGGATCCAGCAGGAATGAACGTTAATGTGAGGTAAGGATTTGGGTTCAAATCTGAAAGCCATGGGTGGAGTTCTTAGAAGGAGGAAGTAGAAGACGCAGATGGACCCAGGCATGCCCGAGAAAGCACAAACTCATGGTTTAGCTGTAGAGCCAGCCGTGGCGGGCATGGGACCCACTGGCAGCTCCTAGGAGGTGACAGCTGGAGACTCGACTCTGGATCTGTTGGAAGCTCAGAGGCCTTCAGGGTTGCCAGGGGTCAGGGGCAAGTTAATATCAAAGCTATCTCAATCATTGCTCTTTTTTTTTTTTTTTTTTTTTTTTTTGAGACAGAGTCTTGCTCTGCTGCCCAGGCTGGAGTGCAGTGGCGTGATCTTGGTTCACTGCAACCTCCACCTCCCAGATTCAAGTGATTCTCCTGCCTCAGCCTCCTGAGTAGCTGGGATTACAGGCGTGCACCACCATGCCCAGCTAATTTTTGTATTTTTAGTAGGGATGGGGTTTCACCATGTTGGCCAGGCTGGTCTTGAATTCCCGACCTCAAGTCATCTGCCCACCTTGGCCTCCCAAAGTGCTGGAATTATTGAGCCACTGCACCCGGCCTCAATAATTGCTTTTGTAGGTCAGATTCAAGTCTCAATAAGGATCAAAAATTTCAAAGGAAAAACTCATAGATTTGACCAAATAAGACTGAACTTCTGTATGTTAAAACACACCCACACCCACCCACCCACACATACACACACACAATGAAAAATGTAACAAGCATAGGATTATTGCTCTTAGCTAATAAAAGTTCTTTCAACTTGATAAGAAAAACATGTTGAAAAATGTTGCCAACAATTCATGGAGTAATAAATGACTAATAACACATGCAAGAAATAAACTTCCTACTAACTAAAAAGTGCAAAATAAAGCAGTGTAATTCTATTGAGTCAGCAAAGTTTAAGAATGATAATATTACACGTGAATTTACTCATTGCTACCACTGTTTATTCCCTTGGAAATGTCCCTCCCTCTTCTTGATGGTGCTGATCACCCGGCATAGCAGTCCTTACTTGCTGATCACCTGTCTGCCCCACTAGGATTTCAGCCCCATGAGAGAAGTGGCCTGGGAAGGCTTGTCCACTGCTGTATCCTAGAACAGTGCCTGGTGCATAGTGCCCACTCAATAACTATTTATTGAATAAATTAATTACTACTTAATTAATCTAGAAAAAAGCACCAAAATATTGAGAGTGGACAAGTGATGGAATGTGCTCCAAGTTAGGTTAAGTGACAACAGCAAGGGACAGAACATGGGACAGTGCACCTCATTTTTTTCCCCTAACAGTTTCTAATTTTTTACAATGAGTACATTAGTTTTATAGTCAGACAACAAAAAATGCTTGAAACATTGTTAGCATATTCACATAATGGGCTTCCAAAGAGGATTATGATCTGCATTGCTTACATGAAGTATCTTTTGCTCGCTGAGTAGAAGAGCCCTCATTAATCATCCCTGCCATCCACACCCATGGAAGAATCTCATTATACAACTTGCAAGCATATTAGCTTCAGCCTTCCTCCTCCAAAAGTGTGGCACCTGAACCAGCAGCAGCAGCGTCACCTGGTTGCTTCCTACAAATGCAGAATCTCAGGTCCCACCTGCCCCTAACCTACTGCTATGGGTTGACTTGTGTGAGCCCAAAATTCATATGTTGAAGTCCTAACTCCTTGTTTGGAAATAGAGTCGTTGTAGATGTAATTAGTTAAGATGAAGACATGAGCCTGTGCGCTTTATCCAGTGTAACTGGTGCCCTTATATCAAGTGGAAACTGGGATGCAGACCTGCCACGGGGAGAACATCATATGAAGATGAAGGCAGAGATTGGGGTGATGCTTTACAAGACAACGAATGCCAAAGGTTGTCAGCAAACTACCAGAAGTTAGGAGAGAGGAACGGAACAGGTTCTCCCTCAGAGCCCTCAGAAGGAACCAACCCTGCTGACACCTAAATCTCAGACTTCTGGCCTCCACAACTGTGAGGCAGTAAATGTCCGTTGTTTAAGTCATTCTGTTTGTCATACATTCTGTTTTTTAGGGTTACAGCAGCCCTAGCAAACGGATAACCCCCCTGAACAGAATCTGCAATCTGCATTTTAGCAAGGTTTACTAGGTAACTCTTTGCATACTAAAGTGTGAGAAGCACTGATAAGGACAAACACCATCACCTTTGCTCCATCTTATAAAATAGGAGAATAGGAAAACAAAGAGAGGGAAGGAAAGGAGGGAGGGAAGAGAAGAAAAGAAAGAAGGAACGGAGGCAGGGAAGGAGGGAGGGAGGGAGGGAAAAGAAGAAGAGAAGGGAGGGGAGGGAAGGGAAGAAAAGGAGGGACGATCCTAAAAGCATAAGAGTTCAGATGCATCACTAAAAATGGCATTTTTGGAGAAAAACTAACTTTAGCTGTGGACTATAAACCTTGCTATTATGTTTGCTGAACTACCTGTTAAAGATTGATTATTTGTTTTAGATTAACTTGCTGTCTAAAGCCCGAGTTTGTGGGGGATGTGAGATTATAAGTTACTCAAATAATATCCTAATGGTGAACTCTTCCCGGTAAAAAGATTGCTGAATTAAGTGCAATGTGGAAAACATGTTGCAATTTAAATTCCAAGTAAAAGTTTCTTCCAAAATTCACACACAAATTTATGTGGGAGGAAATCAACATATTTTAACATCTCTCAAACTGTCTTTTCTATCTAAATCATGTTATTTCTGCCATGGCCTGGGCAATTAGTGGACATGGAAGGTTGCTTTAAGCTCTATTATGAAATATTCTGACCAGGTGGTAACATTAGCAGAGTAGGAAGATCACTCGGTCAAGATACAGCTTGGAGAAGACTCTGGAAACAGTCCAGGCCTGTCCCTTCATCTCTAAAGAAGGCTCATGAGTGGGAAGGCAGGCTTCTAGTTCTAGAGAATTCTAAATTTAGAATTCCCTTGATTTTTTTTTGAGAAATTAAACATTTTTTATTGAAGTTCTAACCTGTAGGAAAATACTGTTTAAAAGATTCTAGGGATATTGAATTTAAGAAAAAGAGAAATCAGTATATTAAACATTACACTTAAAGCATTGATGATTCACCGATTAAATATTAAGAGAAGCTGTTATGTATGAGCATAAAAGATTTATCCTGTTGTCTTCATATGATTTTTTAAATTTAGTTTTTAAAATTGGTAATACTTCACAGAATTAAAAATTCAAAAGATACAAAAGAATATGCGATGAAAAGTCTTCCTGCCAGTTCCGTCCTCCAGTTATCTAGGAAGCAATCAACGTCACCAGTTTCTTGCTCTTGTGCAGAGTGAGGACAAGAGGACAAGGGGAACACATTGAAATCCAGGTGCTTTACCTGGTCACTCCACCACGTCACTGCCACATGAAGGCTGTAGTCGCAGCAAACTTTGGGATCAGCCCAGCTTCGCCAGGTCTCGAAGGCCTCAATGAGGGAGCCACCTTTCTGAGGAATGGCGAAATCAATAATCATGGTGGTGCCTCCTGCGAGAGCAGCCTGGAATCATAAGAGGTTTTCAACAAATTAGCTATCGATTTCCTAGTTAAGTCGTTTATCATCTTGAACAATGTGCATTTGTAAGCACTTGGGCAAACTCGATGGGTCCAGGAAATTGCAAAAAGATGCTGCCTGCTTAAATGACCCAGAAGGGCATGAATAGACTTTTCATAAATTCAGTTTAAAGTATTAAACCTGCTGGAATTGCTTCTGCAAAAAGAATGTCATATCTGATAAGAAGAAAATGGCTTTGAATCAAAGAAAACTGAGTGAGGGTTGTAAAGATAAATCAAAATGGAAAAGTGGAAAAAATGCGCATATTTTTGTTCTTGAGAAGTGATATTCATTATTATAAGATTCCATTTTATTAGAATCCATCCTGATGAACTGTATCTCTAACTGCCCTGTGGTCCTCTCAGAATCCTGGGAGACTTACATGGTTCGGTCTTGCCTCCATTCCCAGAAACCAAATGGTGACCGCTTTATCTTTCTTAGATTTGTACCTGTGCTTCTGTCCACTGCTACCACCCTGGTGTTAGTTCAGATCCTTCTCATTCCTCATCTTGACTATTGTAACAGAGTCCTGATTGATCTTCATCTCCCACTCCCTCCAATACAAACCCCTCATTGCAACAAGAGAGATGTTTCCAAAGCACAAATGTGACCACTTGACTCCCAAGATGAAACTGAGTGCTTCTCCCTGCCTCTGCACAAACTGGAATCTTCATAATATGATCTATAAATCCCTGCATTCTGCCTCAACTTGCAATATACCCCTTAGCACATTGCATTACATTACATCACTACTCATTTAAAAACTGTTACTAAATCACATGCCTTTGACTAATTATTTAAATTAATTTCATTTAAACTAAAATCACAAGATGGTTAATTGTTTTTAATTGTTGTGTTCAAACAATGTAGGTGAAGAAAACAGAGACAGGAGGGATGCTAGCACAGTGGCTTAGACCATGGACCTGGGAGGCTCACGGGCACCAGGGTACACAGCTCAGCATCAACACTATTCGCTGTGGTAATCTCAGCAATTTCTTAACCTCTGTATGCCTTTAATTCGCCATCTGCAAAGTGAGGACAATTGTACCTAAACCATAGGCTTGATAGGAGGATTAAACTGAAGTAATGTATACAGAGTGCTTAGGTCCAGGTGCCTTGGCTCATGCCTGTAATCTCAGCACTCTAGGAGGCTGAGACGGGAGGAGAGCTTGAGCGCAGGAGTTCAAGACTAGCCTGGGCAACATGGTAAAAACCCCATCTCTACAAAAATGTAAAATTAGCCAGGCATGGTGGCACGCGCCTGCCGTCCTACCTACTTGGTAGACTGAGATGGAAGGACCACTTGAGCCCGGGAGTTTGAGGCTGCAGTGAGCTATGATGGCGCCACTGCATGCCAGCCCGGGCAACAGAGAGAGACCTTGTCTCAAAAATAAACAAATAAATAAAAATAAAGTGCTTAGTACAGAGTTTGATTCATGGTAAGTGCTTTATGAGTTGAGCACTACTATTTCAGGATTAGGAATTTTTCCATCTTCCCTATATCGTGTTATCTCATCACCAGAAATGTGGTCCTGTTACAACACAGGAGGGGGCAGTGCCTCAGCCTCTCTTTCCGGCCCCCACCATCCTCCCCCAATGGCCTCCAGATACACTGGATGCCCTCATGTCCTACCTGATACGCCAGCTCTATTCTACCCCCACTTTTCTTGCTTACTTCAATAGATTTTTATTTTTCCTTAAGTTACTTGGCCTCACACCAATTCTTTTTGCTCTCAAAAATTTCACTTTTTGTACAGGATCCTGTACATTGTCTCCACCTTTAAATAACGCTGCCTTATTTGTGGCAAAACAATACATATTTGCATTTCTTAAGAAATCCCTATTGATGTAATGAAAATACTAGGAAAAAAAATTGCTTGGGCTTTGTGTTTTTATTTGAATACAGATTAATCTTCTTACCTTCTTTCTTCTTAAAGTGTCTTCCCAGTATGACAAGGCATCCCTTGAGGATGAAGGACATTTTTCTAATAGAATCTGCTGTTAATTAAAGCGTTAGAAGAAAGTCCTCTTTTAGCATCTACTGAACTAGAAAATCAAGCTTAAAGAACTATTCTTTCTATTCTTTCCCTATTAAAATTTACCACACGCAGGATGTGGAGAAACTAGATACACAGCTGGTGGGAATGGAAAATGGTACAGCCACTTTGGAAAACAATTTGGAGTTCCTCTCACAGTTAAAGATAGAGTTACTAGAGGACCAAGCAATTCCACTCCTAGGCCTATAGCCAAGAGAAATGAAAACATGTTCTTGTAAAAACTTGCACACAAATATTCACAGCAGCATGATCCATGGTAGCCAAAAAGTAGAAACAATACAGATGTCCATTGACTCATGAATGGATAAATAAAATCTAATAGATTCATACAATGGGGTAGTATTTTACCATAAAAGGAAATGAAGTACTGACATACGCTATGACATGGGGGAAGTTTGAAAATATGATGCTAAGTGAGAGAAGCTAGTCACAAAGATTATATATTGTGTGATTCTATGTATATGAAATGTCCAGAAGAGGCAAATCCATAGAGCAAGTGGAATAGTGGTTGTCTGGGGCTGGGTGGGATGAGGAGAATCCAAGGTGATAGCTAAAGGGTACGGTGTTTCTTTTGGGGATATCAAAAGTGTTCTGGCTGGGCATGGTGGCTCACGCCTGTAATCCCAGTGCTTTGGGAGGCTGAGGCAGGTGGATCACCTGAGGTCAGGAGTTCGAGACAAGCCTGGCCAACATGGTGAAACCCCATCTCTACTAAAAATACAAAAATTAGCTGGGCGTGGTGGCAGGTGCCTATAATCCCAGCTACTAGGGAGGCTGAGGCAGGAGAATTGCTTGAACCCGGGAGACAGAGGTTGCAGTGAGCCAAGATCATGCCATTGCACTCCAGCCTGGATGACAAGAGCGAAACTCCACCTCAAAACAAACAAACAAACAAACAAACCAAAAAGTATTCTACAATTGATTGTGGTGATGCTTGCACAATTCTGTGAACATACTAAAAGCCATTGTCCTATACACTTTAAATGGCCGAATTGTATTGTAGGTGGATTCTATCTCCATAAAACCAGAAAAGGTCTACCATATCCAAGCCATTATATGTAGTGAAGGAAGTGGGAGATCACACAAATAATTAGGCAATGATTCTGCCCTCAGGGTGTTTACAGGAGAAGCAGAAATATGAATAAATAAACATGAAATAGTTAGATTGTAATAACAGGTAGCAAATCTACTTTTATAATAAACAGTAGTATAAAAATTGCTAAAAGGAGGTAAAATTTGCTAAGCTCCCTAGAAGAGGTACAGAGAAAAGATGACTGGGAATTCAGATGAGAGAAAGACCAACTCAGAGATCAGAGAAGGCTTGGATTTCAATCAGGATTAGGACATACACGTGGAAGTTTCCAATTAAGTATAATAATATCTGACTCACAGCAAGTGCTGTGATGCTGTTTTTGTGCACCATGATACTCCAGGAACTATTCCAATGTTTTGCATATTTTAACCATCTCAAGAGCTCTACAGTAGGTACTATGGTTAACTCCATTTTAGGGTGGTGAATACTGAATACAGAAAACCTAGATGATGGGCTGATGGGTGCAAGAAACCACCATGGCACATGTATACCTATGTAACAAACCTGCACATTCTGCACATGTATCCCAGAACTTAAAGTAAAATAAAGAAAAAAAAACCTTAATACAGAACCATCAATAACTTGGCCAAAGTCTCACAGCCAGCAAGGAACAACGGCAGGGTTGGAATCTGAGTCATCAGGCCCTAAAGCCTGAGCCTCCGGGAAACGTGAACTGCATGAAGGAGAGCTCTGAGGAAGAAGATCCGGGGAGAAGAGGTAGCAGCTCAGCAGAAAGTGATAAAGGGCAGAATTAAGGTGACTGGGGACCATATAAAGTGGTGGTCCCAGAGGAGGAAAACAGGGCAATGATTGTTTTTAGTTGCGAAGGGAATCAGGTGAGCCGATTTGACTAGGATGAGTGAGAAGATGGCAGGCGAGTGGACAGAGGAGGAGCATGACCTGCACTTAGGAGAGATGTGAATGAAGTGGGGAACATCCTGAGAGTGAGGTGCTTGGGCATGTGTCCACCTGGTGGCATTTGCAGACAGGAAGACATACAGACCTGTTTCCAAACAGCATACAAGACTAGGAGAAAATTTAGGAGTGACCTAGTAGAGGATGCCATAGAGGTCCCGAGATTGGCCGAAATGGCCAGGGAGCGAGAAGCCAGACATGACAACATGAGCCACAATAACATGCTTCGGAACATACCAACACTCAGCACGAACACAAAACCACACTGAGCCAAGACAAAATGTTTACAGTGGCTGGTTCTAGGTGGTATAATTCCAGGTCATTTTAATTTTCCCCACTTATATTTTATTTTCAATATTTGCTAAACTTTCTATTAAAATCATAATTTTTATATGAAAAATAAACATTTTACATATAAATATATGACACAAGGCATATATATGTATAGTCATGTACCATAATGGTGTTTCGATCAATGACAGCACCACATGTATGACGGCGGCCCCATAAGATCACAGTACCATATTTGTACTGTACCTTTTCTATGTTTAGCAGTGTTTAGATACACAGTTATTATTGTGATTGCCTATGGTAGTCAGTAGAGTAACTACTGAACAGGTTTGTAGCCGAGGAGCCACAGGTCATAGCATATAGCCTAGGCATGTAGTAGGCTATACCATCTAGGTTTGTGTAAGTACACTCTATGATGGCCTCACAACCACAAATTTGCCTGATGACACATTTCTCAGAATGTATTCCTGCTATTAAGTGACACATGACCATATATGGTGTATAAATTAAATAGACAGAGCTGTTGATGGTCTTCTTACCAGACTGAAGATATGATAGTCAAAGGGCCACTCTTCTAAAACTAAAGCAAATGAAAATTCTCGGGGCTACAATTTGAAAGCTCTTAAATGAGGGTTGATCACAAATGCTCCACCTTCCTAATTAACTAGGAGCAGGAAAGAGACAGGAGAGGAACAGCCACTTATCTTTTGCTTCTTCTTGTTCTGTTTCTTATCCCCATTCTTATCTCCCTCTCCTCAACCCCGACTGGGAATGAGTTTGGAGAAGCTGTATTGAATGGGAAAGGATGGCTGGGGCCAATTTCTCTCAAATAGCTACATGAAGCCTAGTTATTTCCTTTGCTTTTATTCCTGATTGACTTATTTCCATTTTTATTTTTCAGTTAGCCAAACAAAATGGATTTAGCTTTTCTAACCTTGGCTCACAAATCAATTATTTCAGCTCCTAATTACTTTCACTGTTCTTCCTTGTAAACCTTCCAGTTTATCTAAAAAACTCTTCTGGGGGGCAAGGGAGCCCATGCTGCTTTCAGAAGAAATGCAGTGGAACAGAAATTGAGATAAACTCTAACAGTAGGTCATAATGTTACACAAGATTTTGTTTAAGAATATTCCATTGTAAATCATTACTGAAAGTACAGGAGTCATCCCTTACCCAAGAGGGGTACATTCCAAGACCTCCAGTGGATGCCTGAAACTGAGGATAGTATTGAACCCTACATATGCTGTTTTTTCCTATATGTACATACCTGTGATAAAGTTTAATTTATTACTGGGCACAGTAAGAGATTAACAGCAATAACTAATAAAAAATAGAACAATTAGCCAGCATCACTCTTGCACTTTGGGGCCATTATGAAGTAAAATAAGGGTGACTTGTGGGTGGCCACAAGCACTGCAATATTGTGACAGTTGACCTGATAACCGAGCCAACTACTAAGTGATTGACAGGCAGGGAGCGTCTATAGCATGAATGCGCTGGACATAGGGAGGACTCACGTCCCAGTCCCAGGCAGGATGGAGCAGGATGTCTTGAGATTTCATCACACTGCTCAGGACAGTGTACAATTTAAAACTTATTATTGTTTATTTCTGGAATTTTCCACTTAAGATTTTTGGACTACAGTTGACCTCAGGTAACTGCAGAAATTGAAACTGTGATTCAAGGTACACTACTGTATCCAAATGCATTTTCTCCCCTTTTGTGGTGCCACCAAATTCTTATTTCTAAGCTTATCCTAAAACAAGTGACTTTGTTTCACTAAAATCCATCACAAAACCTGCACCACCCAAGTAAAACAAAAAGAAACCCAACAGTACGTTTGAGCCTTAGGGAGAAAAGTTCGTGGCTGAATTTCTAGCTCTCTCACAATCATTGAAACCTACAAAAACAAGTTTCACGATCCCAGCATCTGTCCCAAATCCAGAAGCACACTCAGTTTTGTAAAGATGCCTTGCACATTCCTGTCCACGCTTGGCTTCTTGCCTCCCTAAGTTTGGAATATTAATCACACTATCATCCATCCCACCAGAAACTTAAGAGTTGCCCTTGACACCTACTTCTCTTCTTCCCTGTATCCCCAATCCAATCCATCAACAAGACCCAGGAGGCTGTCTTCTATGAACTCCAGGAGCCTCTCCACTCCTGCGTGTTCACCTCTACTGCCTGGTGCCACCTTCATCTTCCCACTGGACTAGCACAGTGAAGAAATGAGAAGGGAGGGAAAACAGAAAGGAAGAGGGCCATAAAGAGGGTGTGCTAATGAGTAGGTTACCACTGTGAGCAACCGGGGTTCAGTCCCCAGAAAATCCTCAGAGCAACAATGTGAACACAACTCCAAGGTAGTAGGTATACCTACTATATGTCTGCCCAGCCATATCTGCCACTTGCAATCTTTTATTGACTTCTCTTTGCTCTTAAGATGGAGAAAAAACAATTGTTGCGCAACCCATAAGGTCCTGCATGACCTGAACTTTGGCTTTCTCCAAAGCTCTCTATTGAGCTGTTCCCTCTCAACTCATTCACTCCACTCCACTGACACTGTCCCTGCCTCTCTTAGGGGACCTGAGCACTTTCCCATTTCAGAGAGAGACATCATTCATGTTCTTCCCTCCTCTACCCATTCGTGTGCTGAGTCCAAGCAATTCTTAGCCCTGGATCATGCCGGAATCATATAGAAAGCATTTACCCCATTCCCCAGAGATTCTGATTTAATCAATGTTGGTTCATCTCTGTATATTCTGTGCCCATTACAGTACCTGGCACATGGATATTCTCTAAATGTTTGAAGGGGAAAGGAAGAGAAGGACCAGTGAATTTCCCTAAAAGTTACGAGATGGAATAATTACGATGGTTCACTTTTCCAGTTGCAAACTGGGAAAGCTGTGTAAGTTGCGTGTTAGTGTGAAATGTCATTTCCCAAAAATATTGCTGGTCCTGGCCCTGTAGTTTCCTAGCTCCTTCTATGAACATGTTAATATGGAATGTCAATGCAGACCACATCTGAAGGCTGAATGCTCAGTTTTTCCAAAGTTCATTACCAAAGCAGTGTTAACTAAGACTTTTAACAAACACAATTTTAGTTTATTTCTGTATCTATGCCTCAAATATTTTCTTGACTTCTAAAAATGATTACATTTTGTTTTACTTTCAGGTGAATTTTAAGGTCTTTCCTCTTATGTGTGAAAAACAGATCCTCAGGCTCAGGAACTCATCCATGACTATCACTATATAATGCAGTTTCCCTGTTAGATGCAATGAAACATAACAGAAAAAATTGAAGTGTCCTTTCTCAACTTGTTACTTGACGTGTGAGAAGAAAGCACAAAGCAGTGTTGAGGTGTAGATGGTGGCCAGTTGCCCAGGCTCACTTGTCAGCCAAGTAAGCAGCTCAGAAACACAGCCAGGTGATGCAGGCCACTGTGATTGATGACTCAGCAACAGGGAAAATGCCAGATGTCACTGACCTCACATGTTTACTAAAAAATTGTCACAATCATCAAAGCAAAGTCTATAAATCCCAAACTTACTATATAAAATTCATTATCAAAGTCCAGACAGATTAGAGACCCATATGCCTCTAGTCTGTTTACCACTGAGAACAAATACCATGGTTTTCATCTCTATAACCTCTGCACAAGCCACAATGCCTGGCACTTAGTGGGTTTCCAAGAAATACTTGTTGACTGAATTAATGGAACCTAACAGCCAGCGTGAAAAATCCTTAGTTTGGGATTATTCCATATTAGATGGCAGTTGAGACTCTAGAATATACCACTGTAGCATAAAGATTATTTTGAGCTCCAGATATTTGAGAATAGGTGTTTTTTTTTTTTCCTTAAGTCCCAAATCTGCTATAAAGCAAAGCCTCCCCAAAGACCTCAATTACCATAAATCCCCTCTCTAGGGGTTTCACAACCAGGGAAGATTGACTTATCACTAGAGACTTGGAAGTTGGCACCATACCTAAATAGACATTGACACAAAACTATCATATGTCCCATATCTCCTTCTAAGGGCCCATTTATCTTTTCTAAAAGTCATTTGTTTTCCTATGTGTCTGTTCTCCCCATGACCATCCCCTATTAAGAAATTGTTTGTTGTTTTGTAAGTGCCTGCTCCGCCTTCCCTTGTTCTGTTAAGATGGTGTATAACCCCCCAAATCTAGCCCCCTCCTTGAGTCACATTTTTCTGTGAATTCCTACATATGTATGTGAATTTTTTAAATTTGTCTTTTCTTTTGTGAATCTCTCTTTTGTCAGTTTAATTTGCAGGCCCCCAATTACTAAACATAAGAGGGTAAAGGAAAAGATTTTCCTCCCTGAGAGAAGCATCACGGAAACCTAGATTTCTAGACTACCTGTCTCAGACATTGGTATGGTTTGGCTCTGTGTCCCCACCCAAATCTCAAGTTGAATTGTAATCCCCAATGTCGGGGGAGTGACCACGTGGGAGGTGATTGAATCATGGGGGCATATTTCCCCCTTGTCGATCTCATGAGTGAGTTCTCATGAGATCTGGTTGTTTATAAGGGTGCAGCACTTCCCCCTTTGCTCTCTCTCCTGCCACCATGTGAATATGTGCTTGCTTCCCCTTCACCTTCCAACATGATTGTAAGTTTCCCGAGGCCTCCCCAGTCAGGCCTCCTGTACAGCCTGTGAAACTGTGAGTCAATTGGACCTCTTTTCTTTATAAATTGCCCAGTCTCAAATACTTCTTTATAGCAGTGTGAGAACAGACTAATACAGACATTGAAAACACCCAGGCCAGACATGTGAGAGAGAAAACAAGGGGTGGAGGTGAAAAGCATGAACTATGGAATATCAAAGCTGAAATAAGGGAAGTCTTGGAATCTAAGTCAGTGAAAGGATTCTTAAGACACAACACCCTTAACAGAACCAAAGCTTTAGTTAGCATCAAGTGGTTTCAGTTAATCTTTGAGATTTTTTTGTGCTTCCTCTGATTAGTCTGAAGGTTAAGTTTGTAATCATTAAACAGCCATTCAAGGAAACCACAGAATTACAAACCCTTGAAGCTGGAGCATCTAAACTACTAATACAACATGAATGTTCAAAGCTCAGCCTCACCAGTTATTAAAGAGATGATCTTTTAAAGACAGTAAGAAGTGCTATGTTTTTCCTCTGAAATTGACATAGATTTTTTTAAAAGTCATTATCCAGGCCAGGTGCAGTGGCTCACACCTGCAATCCCAGCACTTTGGGAGGCTGAGGTGAGTAGATCACTTGAGTTCAGGAGTTTGAGATCAGCCTGGGCAACATAGTGAGACCCTGTCTCTACAAAAAAAAAAAATACAAAAATTAGCTGGGCATGGTGGCGTGCACCTGCAGTCCCAGTTACTCGGGAGGTCGAGACGGGAGGATTGCTTGAGCCCAGGAGGATGAGGCTTCAGTGAGCTGGATTGCACCACTGCATTCCAGCCCAGGTGAGAGAGTGAGACCCTGTCTCAATAAAATAAAATAAAATAAAATAAAATGATGTCATTATCCACCATCGACAAGAATGCAGTGAAATGGGAATGATAATGGGCACGTAAACTGAAGAGCAGTCTGAATGAGTGTATTAAACTCCTTTAAGATGTGTCTAATACTCATTGGCCCAGGCATTTTACTCTAAGGGATCATTTCTGAGGCAATCATCAAGAATATGAACAATAATTTACATATAAGGCTGTCTGTCACAGCATCGCTATATAGTGGAAAAAACTGGAGATCACCAAAATGTCCATCATGGGGAAGATGAGAGCTGAACCATCAAAGTTTGGGAAACAGGAAGAAAATTGAGTTTGAAACTTGAAGGAGAGGTCACATTTGGTTTGGAACATGCTGAGTTTGAGGTGCTTCTGGGATATCCAGGTTGTGATATCCAGAGACAGGCAGAAATTGAGGCCTGATGCTTAAGGAATATGGAGGCTGGAGCGAGAGATCCGAGACTCAGAGATCATTATCCTCAGAGAGGATAATGAGGCCACAAAATCACATTCTCCAGTGGTATTTAAGGACAGGGGGAAATGTTTAATGAACAAGGCTAACTCCTTTCAGTTTGCCCAATTTGGTAGAAGGAAACAAATGTTTATATGCTCCCCCCAACAAATAAATATCTAGAAGGATAGGGAGCCAAATGTTAAAATTATAGGTGATTTAAATATTATTTTTCTTTATACTCATCTGTATTTTTCTTTTTTAAAAAAGCAGTTGATTCATTTAACTAATGCACATTGAGTGACTATAATGTGCCAGCGTTTTCTTAAGGTCTGGATGATAAATATATATTGTTTGTATAACTTAAAAAACTCTTTTTGAATTGCTCGTCTAACCAATGCCTCATTCACAGATAAGAAAATGCTGACAACTCTGAGAGAGGAAATTACTTGCCCAAGGTCACAAAATCAGTCCGCACAGCTCCTGAAGCCCAGCCGGGAGCTTTGGCAAGCAACAGAAAAGAGGATTTGATTTGCAACCAAGGTTTTTGAAGCACAGCTCTTCCACAAGTTGCAGAAGCTCTATAAATACAACTGTAAATGTGTGGTGTGCTTAATCACATGCCTTACACTGCCTTGTAAGTAATCACCACAATGGCATTTTACCAAAAAGTTTCAAAACGAAGTGTAATTTCCCTCCTCAATAATTTTGAGAACTTTTTGTCTTTTACAATAAAGAGAAAAGAAAAGAAAAAAAGAAAAATGTGTTATATGGTTTCCCAATTTTTAAAAAGATGTTCCTCCTGCCAGCTACTGACACTACCGGGTTTTCAATGCAACTCCACCCACTCTGACCTGCATACACCTCTGAATACAAATTTATGTATATTTGAAAACTTGCCAAACTCTTATACTTCATTCTCTTATCACAGAATGTAGTAAAAGTAAAGTCACAATTCTTTCAAATTTATTGAATTCATACTACCCATTGAATAAAAAATTCCATTGTCCTTCCTCATAGATATTGAATTATCTGAAGACCACTGTACATCTGGTATAGACCAACAAAATGAAATATGATTTCTTTAAAGCAGAACATTATTTCCATTAGTTACTTCAGAAAGCTTTTACCTGTAATTAAGCTAATCAATTATAGGCTTTAAACCAATCTCTGACATGAATTAGATTTACAAAATAAATAACCTTTAGTTAATGTATATTCCTTTTTTAAAATTGAGTCCCATTGCAATCTAGTGATCGATAAATAGAGTACCACAAATAATATCCTTTTGTATTTGTCAGGTATTATAAATGATCAGCCTGCTGGATGTAGAATGCAAACAGCTATTGGTCTAACCTTTAGGGGCCCATCTCCTGAAAACATAATATATCATTTTTACTTTATGTTTTTTCTGTACTTAAGGTCCATTTCTGTACCCTTACAGATGATATGGCTATAAATGCATGTATTATACAAATGCCTTATAAACTGAATACCTGCAGTGTGTATTTATTTTGATAACCTTAACTGCCTCTAGCTTTAGGAAAGTGAAGAGTTACTGTCTTTTCTAAAGATGCCTCTGCTCTATTTTCGAGAAAAGATGCCTCACATTAAAATGCAACTTATATGGCTCTGTCATCTATCACTTGCCACCCTGACAAATCTGAACATAATATGTTTTTTCAAAAGAATAGACACTAATAGGTAACAGCTTTAGCGATGGGGTCAGGCAGTACTAAATTTGAAGAGCCACTCGATCAGTTACAGCCCTAGGTGTACAACCTTAGGCAGGTAACTTAAGCTTCAATTTCCTCAATTGTAAAAAAGTAGACAATGGCATCTGGGATTTTTGGAAGATAATGCACAACTTAGGGCATTGCTTGTTATGTACTTGATAAAATAGATGTTACTTAAAGGTATAATAAGAAGATGTTTTTCAAGTTTAACATATCATACAACCAGTATTTACAAAAGGCCTATCTTTGTCTCTAGCTCCCCAAAACAAACACCCACCAACGTTGCTTTGGGGATTATCGCAAAGGCCAGGAAAGAAGACAAAATAACTCTATAATGCCTTTCTTTCAGAATTTAGGCCAATACTGTAATGTTCATGTTTATCTATATTTCCCCATCTGGTTCACTTTATGAAGCCTCAGCTGTTTCTAGGGGTGGGAGTGGTTACCTCTTGGGATCCAACCAAGTGACTCTGAAGTAGACTATTGCAACACAGCCCCATTGTAAGTACTGTTTAATATTCAACAGGAATTTGGTATTTGCTAAACCTTTGACCTTAATATCTCTGACCATATCATTTTTTGTTTAAGATCCTAAGCTCATGAAGAACATGTTTTTGTTTAATGTTTTCACAACCTTTAAGTACAGAAATGCTTAGAGGATCAACTGGTGGATAAATCCTTTGAGATGTTGACAACAGACTGTACCCCATAAGGACCTACATTCTCAGTTAAGAATTGTAAATCTCTCTGAACTACAGAATCCCAGAATGGCTAAGGAAAAGATAGAAGACCAAGAACCACTTCCCAGGACCTTCCCAGGGCACGCAAAGATAATCTTGAGAGAGAGGGAATGCCCCTCCCCCACAGCATTCCAGTTCCTCTTCTTTGCTGCTTCATCTGGAACCCTGATGGCAGAAAGAGAATGAAAGCTACTGCTCAGCTGTAAGAGGGAGAATGATGCTAGGAGGCAACTCATGGTCAGAAATAGCAGCTCCCCACCTTGCAGGTGGGAGGGTTCAATGGGATGCCCTGCCATCAGCAAAGCACTTTGTTAATGATAAGTCTGTAATAACAGAAAGGGCTTGCACTATGACTGAAAACTGCAAGTTCTGACATTTTAAATACAGGTGTACACACACAGAAACATGCACAATATGATATCAATTATGTAAAATAGAGCATATTAAAAAGTATAAAGGCAATACACCAGAACATTGGCTGTCACTGAGAGGGAGAGTATTATTAATGTTTTGCTTCTTTTTATTTTCCTATTATTTTTCCAGTTGTTTCCTATAATCACATATTGTTTTGATAGCTAAAAAATTCTTTAAAATGTAAAAATAAGTTCATTCAAATTCAGTGCATATTACTTTTTAGCAAAAGGGAAAAATGAATAAACAAAACAAAGTTTGCTAATTTTCAAAGCACGCAACGATCTGTCCTACAAAAGACTTTATTGACATAACGATAAAGGTTGATAATTAGTAATCAGGGAGAAGCTTTCCAAATGGCTATTTGAGCGGCCTGCCCAGATCCTTCTCTCTGGGTCAAATCTGCCTGCCTTCCTTTTTTTCTGTTAATCATTCCAGTCAATCATAGGGGATTGGGGAACTTGGAGAGGGGGAGGTGTAAGGAGAGCAAAACTGTCAGAAATCAGTATATGAATGAAGTAGCTATCACCAAAACTGCTTTGAAAGACCGTCAGCCTGTCCACAGTAACATAGGACAAGAAAGAGAGAGAGGGGCGGAAGGGGTAGTGGGGGAGAAAGAAGGGAGGGAGCGATGGAGAGAGGGAGGGAGGGAGGAAGGAAGCCTACTATACACTGGACTTAATAGCCCAACTTGTTTCACACATCAAGGTGTGGTCCAAGTGAAAAGCCAAGGCCTTTAGTATATCAATACATCTTCACTTTGGAAGGATCCATTTCTCTCAAGGCAGCTCAAAACACAGGACTTAAGGAGGATGTGGGCTTTACTTTAGCCCAAGTGCTGAGAGTAGAATTTTTACTCTATGTTCCTGTAAAGCTGCTCTGTTAGTCTCTTGATCTTGTGTTGAGGAGCTTTGGGGAAATGTTGCAGGGGTGTCCAATCTTTGGCTTCCTTTGTCTAGGGCCACACATGAAATATACTAACACTAACGACAGCCGATGAACTAAGAAAAAAAATTGCAAAAAAAAATCTCATAATGTTTTAAGAAAGTTTATGAATTTGTGTTGGGCCACATTCAAAGCCGTCCTGGGCTGCGTGCGGCCTACAGGTTGGAAAAGTTTGGTTTAAGTTTCCTTTCATTGACCCAAACTTCTAGGCCTTTGTATCTAGAGAAACCCAAGCCTACCTTCACCTGGGGAGTGGTAATCTGACTGTCCTCCTGCAACATCAGTAAAACTATGGGTACTCCAGCAGCAAGAATGTTGTGTCCCCAGCGCAAGTGGGATGGAGAAGAGAGCCTGCTGCGAGGCTGCGTTGGTGTGTGTGAGTGTTGCGAGATCATTTCTGGAATACTTTCTCTTCTAAACCCTGGTCCGGGCTATATTTCTTCTACTGGGGGTGGGAGTGGGGGCAGAGGGTAGGGGACGGGAACGTGAACACGGTGGGCATCTAGCCCACTCAGACACATCACCTGCTACACTGCTCACTTTGAGTCAAGGCTGTAACTACCAGGTGAATGGATTTTTCATTTGCTTTTGGTTGGGGATAAAGGATGGGTCGAAATGGTTGGGAGAAATGGCTGGGAGTGCCTACTTTAAAAAAAGATTCTAAAGAAGGTATGGAAGATTTGCGACTTCCACAGAACACCAATCAAAATGGGGTTGCGGAGAGATTTGGGGAGTAAGCGGTATAGAGAAATTAGGGCAAGGGGATGGCCTTAAACTCATCAAATTAACCACCAAGGGAGGAGTCGAGGGCATCTGGTTGAGCCAAGGCTGCTGGGCTGCCGCCGAGAAGGGGTGCCTGGAAGGGACCCCAGCGAAGAGAATCTGAGTCCCCTCTGACACCCGCCGGGGCTGCGCTCCTTCCCGCCCACCCAGCCCCTCGGCGCCGCGGCGCGCGAGGCGGCCCTCCTGGGGACCCCGGGACGGCTGGGGAGGCTGCCCGAGGCTCCGTGGGTACCGCGGGGCGGGGGCGCGGCGGGGCGGGTACCTTGGTGCCCTGGTGGAAATCGTCGATAGACCGCGAGCCCATGAAGGGGAACTGCATGTGCGTGTGTGTGTCGATGCCTCCGGGCAGGACGAGCTTGCCGGCGGCGTCGAGGACCCGCAGTCCCGCAGGAGCGCCCCCGGGAGGCAGCAGGTAGTGCCCGAGCGCCCGCACCACGCCGTCCTCCACCAGCACGTCGGCCACCTCCGAGAAGTCGTCGTTGACCACGCGACCCCCGCGGATCAAGAGCCGCGAGGGCGCCGCCATGGCGAGGGGCGCGCGGGGTCCTACCCGGCCCGGGCTGCGCGCAGGGGCTGGGCTGGGCGGGCTGGCGGTGCCCTCCTGCAAGGTCCCCACCGACAGCCCCCGAGCTCTGGCTCGGGCTGCAGATCTGGAGCCCGGCGGCCTGGCGAGTTTATGACCTGGCCGCATATGCGGCTCCTCCCCCGGGAAGGCTGGGCTGGAGCCCAAAGGCTGGGATTGAACAGGTCCGCATGGTCCTTGCACACTCAGACCCCAAGTGTTCTGCGCCCTGAGTTGAGGTATCCACCCAGGCTTCGGAGTCATTGGAAGGGAAAGATCTTGTAGTTTTAAGAGAAAGGGACATGCGTTTTTCATCATAAGATTAGGTGCTAAAGGGAAAGAAATCCACCTCACCCTTTCCCTTGGTTGGGGGTGTGTTTGTACCAAAAGGCAGATCCAGAGGGAGAAAGAAAGCAAGAACCATTACTAGAAGCAGCAACAAAAATACCCAAACCTACCCAAGCCAGAACAGAGCCACTCGATCTGGGTTTCCTTTTAAACGTTCTTAATCGAGGAGCAAATTATCATATAATCCCAGTAATTGGCAGACACAGGGAAGGATCAGAGTAAAATATTTAATGTATTTGAAAGAAAACGACTTGGTGTCAACTATTCTCCACGTTTTAATGATACAACACATACCAGCAAGTGTTTCTTGGAAAATAACCGGTACTGTAACTCTAAAGATTTAAATTTCTACTCCCAGCTTTTCCACAAAACCAGTTTAGAGATCTTCAGTTAAATCTTTTATTCTCTTGGTTCCTCAGTTTTCTCATATATAAAATTGAGTAATACTTGTTCTTGCCTTCCATGTATGCTTTGAGAAGAAAATATGATCATGGCTGTGAATACACCCTAATAAAGTGTGAAGCGCCATGCAAATTCACTTAAATACTGGCTTTGTAAGGACTACAAAGCTTACCTGACTAGGGAGATTGGCTAGAGGGCTAAGTGAGAAAGATAAATCACATTTCCACCCTCAATTAGCTAACAGCCAACAGTGACACACACACATATTTCAATATACAAAACAGAACAGTCTATCTTTGAGAAGGGATGAAGATAAGAATTTAGAGGAAAGAGTGAGTTTGTTTCTGGCTTAAAGAAATCAGATATGGAAGATTTGTGAAGAGGTATTTGAACTAGGATACAGAGAATGTGAACACTCAGAGGTGAGTGGTGGGAAGAGGACATGGTACTCCAGGTAGAGTGAACAGAGCGTGTAAAGGCACAGAGAGGATGAAGGAATGCACTCCCTGTGGTTAAGCTACGAGGGATAGGCTTACACTGAATCCTAGACCATCCCTTTGCTTATAGCGGAGGAGGAGGAAGAAGAGACAGAGTGATCAGAGAGAAGGGAGACCACAGGTCTGTGTGATGGAAGGCAGAAATGCAGAATTTTAAGAAGGGCAACAGGATGGAATCTTGAAGAAGGGTTATGAAGGGTTGTGGGGAGGTGGGGTGGATATCTGCCTATCAGGCATATATTCTCGTCCTTATTCTGGTAACAGTCACTGGCATTTCTTTGGTGGGAAATCCTTTGCCTGAAGTCTCAGAACACTTGTTTTGGAGAAACTGATGGTGAGAGACAGGACTAGCTGGATTTCCTAGGCTGACTAAGAATTCCTCAGTCTAGCTGGGGAAGGTGACTGCACCTACCTTTAAACATGGGGCTTGTATCTCAGCTCACACGCGACCAATCAGGTAGTAAAGAGGGCTCACTAAAATACAAATTAGGCTAAAAGCAGGAGGTAAAGAAATAGTAAAATCATATATCACCTGAGAGCACAGGGGGAGGGACAGTGATCAGGACATAAACCCAGGCATTCCAGCAGGGAGCGGCAATCCCCTTTAGGTCCTCTCCCATTGTATGGGAGCTCTGTTTTCGCTCTATTAAATTTTGCAACTGCACACTCTTCTCGTCTGTGTTTGTTACAGCTTGAGCTGAGCTTTTGCTCACCGTCCACCACTGCTGTTTGCTGTTGTCACAGACCCGCCGCTGACTTCCACCCCTCTGAATCCAGCAGGTAGTCCGCTGCGCTCCTGATCCAGCGAGGCGCCCATTGCCATTCCAATTCAGGCTAGAGGCTCGCCATTGTTCCTGCATGGCTAAGTGCCCGGGTTCGTCCTAATCTAACTGAACACTAGTCGCTGGGTTCCGTGGTTCTCTTCCGTGACCCACATTTTCTAATAGAGCTATAACACTCACTGCATGACCCAAGGTTCCATTCCATGGAATCCATGAGGCCAAGAACCCCAGGTCAGAGAACAAAAGGCTTGCTGTCATCTTGGGAGCCACGCACCACCATCTTAGGAGGGCTAAGAACAAAGACCCGCCCATAACAATGGGACCTCTAGCTCTGTGACTGAGCTCTCACCTAGACTCTTCCAATCATGGCAGGGAATCCTCAAACCACAGTGATGATACAGGGATAGGCACATGCTCCAAACTGATTTCTTATGCTCAAGAAGTGACTGCAGATCCCAAGACTTCTTATTTTTAGGTTGAGCAGATAAGAGGCTTGTTCTTTCCTCTTGGACTTGAATTCTAGGGAGTGTAAACAAGGGGCTTCTGGGAGCCTTCTAGACAACACAGAGAAATAACCCTTCTGTGAACAGAGCCAATACCAAGAACAGGAAGGAGAGACAGAGAGAGGCTGGGTTCTCATGATACTGAGTTCCTGAATCTCACCATGCCTAAAACCCCCTCCCCTAGACTTCCCACTTTTGGCTTAAGCTGATTTGAGTCTTTTGTCACTTGCAGGGTCCACTGATAGACACTGGGAAGATACCTTCTTCATATTTCGAGACAAGGTGGCCACATGTGACCTCAGAGATGGCATTTTCAATAGTGGAATGTGAGGTATTATTATTGCCAAATCTCCTAAAGCTTCAGCTTACACAAACCTCAAAATAATTAAAAATTAGAAAGCATCAATAATTTAAAGTTCCATAGATTTGGCTGTCAAGCCAGGAACAAGAAACCCAAGGAGGTTATGCAATTATTGTCAAGGGACCTTTGTGTAAGGGTGAAAGGGGTAATTATAAACATAATGAAATTTCTACAAGCTGTACAAGTAAGCACCACCTTAGGAAAATAAGATTGGATGTCAGTGCAGTTGTGCCATCCTTTCTGAAATCGTCCAGATTAATGATTTCAAAGGTTTCTTTTTATCTTACACAGTTTACATCATGAAATGCCCTGTAACACAACACAAAACAAATTTCCCACATTTAATTAACTCAAACTTTTATCAGAAAAGGGGACTTGTAGAATGTCACCGAAGCGGGAGGAAATGGCTAATTGAGAATCACTGACAGCAATAAAAGAGAGAGGGGCGTAGTTTTAGGGATAAATGTTAGCTCACAGAACAGAAGGGGCTTTGCCCCTTTCTGGCCATCATTCCCGCACACTAGCTTGCAGGGCAGGTGGCTGAGCCTGGACAAACTGGCTCAGTGGGGGAAGCTTGTTCTCGGCACACACTCACCTTCATTTTCTTTGTCCTACACAGCCTCCTCCTTACCCAAACACTCCAGGCCCTCCGTGGGCAGTAAATGAGAATCAGGGGACACAATGTTGTCATTGGGAGAAAGGTGGGACGCAGAGCTCCTGCTGTTCTTCATTCTTCTTGCTGGGGAGAGAGTCACTTGCATTGACGAAAATATCAAGGATGTCTGAGAACATATTACCCCTCAGAGGAATAGTTTTAAAGAAGCATTTTACAGGATGGTTACAAAGATTGTCAGTGCTTAACCCATGAAAACACATCTATCTGGAAGTGTAGGTGAGGGTGATTTGGCAAGAAAAGCCTCCCATCCCTGCTTGATGGTCCACAGGGAGAGAAAGCCTGGAGGAGCAAGCAGATGACTTCCTTCACTGACTGGTTGAGATTTTGAAAAACAAGTCCACCAGGGTCAGTTGTATTTCAGTCTTTGGCTATCCTGGAGAGCCAAGTTTGCTTTCCCTTTTCTCCTGACCCTCTCCACTCCTACTAGAGGCTCCTGTGGGCTAGGAGAGGTTTTTAGACTGTTGTTTCCACTCAATGGAAGAGTTCTCTGAGGCACAGGGAAGGAATGGTGAGGACGGGTGAGTGAGACTGAGCAAGGAGAATTGGGTGTCTCAAAGCAGTGCATGTGCACCAGCATCTGTGGAAACTCCAGTTCCCTGGACCACTGAAGGATAGAATTCCCTGGCAGGGTAATGTATTTATACTTGAATCAATGATGAAAGTGGGAGTTGGGAAAGGTAGATGGCATGGAAAGGGTGGACGAAAATTGAATGAGGAAATAGTAATCTAATCTAATAGTAATCTGATGCCAGCTTCTGCTGAGAGCTTGGGCAAGTCACTTAATGCTCAGGGTCTCTGCCTCCTCCACAGCTAGGTTGGCAAAAGCTTGTAAGACCCACCCTTCCCACTTTTATAATTTTATGATTCTCTGAATGGAGAGTTCCTGGTGTAGTCCAAGAATTACACTCTTTCCAGATTCAGATGAGCGAATTGGGAACCAAGTAAAACTTGCCTTCTAGATTCAGGACTATTTTATTCCTGGCCTTCCACTGGGGCCAAGGGGATCTCCCTGGAAAGGAGCTACATACAGAGTGTAAAACCTACAGTCACGGGGATGGGGCAGTGATGCTTGGTGGGACTGGTTTGAGAGTCCTCGGACTGAAGAACAGGTATGGCATTTTAATCACTGCTCAGAATTAACATGAACGATAGGCAGGGATGGTCACCCGTGACTCTGGGGGGCCATGGAGAGAGCTGGCCCACTACACAACTCCAGTGGATACTGTCCCTGAAGCACCACTCCTGGGCAGAAGGAGAAAAGAGGTAATCCACATAACAGTACCAGTGACAGTAGCTAAGATTTGTCCAGCACTAACATCAAGTTAGTACTGGGCCAAGATTTTTACGTGCATTATTTTACTTAATCCTCACAACGCTTTGAGCTAAGTACTGTTTTTCCCTTTAACAGATGAGCTTTTTAAGGTCAAATGATTTGCCCAAGATCACATGGCAGGCAAGACTTTCCTTCTGGAACCTGTCATTTACCCACCATGCAACTCCACGCTCCAAAGCCACGTCCAAATCCTGGCTGCACCTGGGCCTCAGATTACATAAGTGAATCAATGATGATCCCAGAATGAAATCTGACATCGCGGACGTTACCTTCAGACTTTGCTCACTTCTGTCTGCTGCTTCCAGGCTGGTTCATTTAGTCATCTCAATATTGTAGAGCCAATCTTTGTGTTTGCTCGGATGATCAATGTCATCAGTGTTCAAAAAAATTATAAAGCAGTCCTTTTTGTAATAAATTAACAAATTTGGTGGGACCAGATTCAACACACTAACACTGAACTGCCTAGGGGAAGAACTTTCAGATATGCTATTGTGTAACTCCAAGAAATTCAAGGAAATACTTATTTAAAAGTTCCTGTTTCCAATATTGTCTGGTATTACATGGTGGTGGTATTATTTTTTGGTTGTTTGCTTGTTTTTTGTTAAAGATATTCTGATGCTTAACAGGCAGTTTCAAGCATATCCTGGAGAAGCTGGCTCTAGCAGTGTAGAGTAAGTCCTCCGTGATCTCAGGGGACACACTGCGCACAGTACCGAAACTGCAGATAGTACCAAACTCGATTGCCATCAGCTGGAACACGTTTCTGTTCATATCTTCCACAAACTTTATGCCTTTTCCATCTTAACTAAGCACTCATCCACCACACACCATGGCTGTAACTCTTGTAGTCTGAGGAGCAACAGCAAAACTAGCACTAATTTCTTTTTTCCTTGTTCACAATTTCATGCATAGAAGTTTTGTTCTCACCGTAGATCTCAGCAACCTCAGTATATGATTTTTTCTCTTTACTTATTAAATGGAGAACTTTTACCATTTCACTTAAAGAAAACACTTTTCTGCTTCTCTTTAGTGTATCAAAATTGCCAGTATCACTACTCTTGTGCTTTGGGGCCAGTATGAAGTAAAATAATGGTAACTTGAACACGAGCACTGCGATACTGGAACAGCCAATCTGATAAGTGAAATGGCTACTGAGTGACTGGTGGGTGGGAAGCCTCTACAGCGTGGGTATGCTAGACAAAGGGAAGATTCCCGTTTTCAGACCCAGGTTAACCGTGCGCAATGAAACCTTGGAAAGTGAAATCAGGGATAAGTGGGAGGACTAAGTATATTAGTTTTATGGCTGCTCTAACAACTTATCACAACCTTGGTGGCCGGAAAGAACACAGACTTATTTGCTTACATTTATGGATGCCAGAAGTTCAAAATTAGCTTCAGTGGGCTAAAGTCAAGGTGTTAGCAGGGCTGATTCCTTCTGGAGGCTCTGAATGGAAGCATCTGTTTCCTTGACTCTTCCAGCTGTTGGTGGCTGCTGGCATTTATTGGCAGTGGCCACATCACTTCATTCTTCCATAATCACATTACGGATGCCTCTGTAACCACATTGCCTTCTCCTCTTCTGTGTCAAATCTCCCTCAGTCTCCTTCTTCTAAGGGTGCACGTGATTACATTTAGGGCCTACCTGGATAATCCAGGATAATCTCTCCATTTAAAAAATCCGTATCTTAATCACATCTTGGGAGTCCCTTTTGCCATATAAGGCAAGATTCACAGGTTCCAGGGATTAGGATCTGGATATCTTTGGGGGCTATATAATTTAGCCTATCATAGTGCCTAACATTGTTGCCCTTAAATAGAAGGATGCTGCCTTTGTTAAGAAATGACAAAGAAACACCAGGCTCTGCTCAAAAGTTTGTCTACCCATCCTGCCAACAGCACTCACTTGTACCCACAGAAACCCTCCTACTCCTTTAACGCACTCATATTGTGTCATAATTTCCAAGTTGTTTTGAGTTTTTTAGCAAAATATATTCCAGCATATAATAACCTTTAGGAGAATAATGAAAGTGTTCCCTTGATTAGAAAAATATAATAAAGCAAAATAAAATTAATAAATAGGCTTGTACTTGGGAGCCAGACTGATCTAGAAGTGAACTCTGACTTTATTATCTGTCATCTGGGATTCTTTGATAAGTTTCTTAACTACTCTTAAGTTCTTGTTTCCCCCTAATGGTGCTTCCCATCCACAGGGTGGCTGTAAACGTTTAATGAGATATTCATTTAAAGCCCACAGCACAGTGCTTGCTATATATTATTAGCAAAACCAACTATGTTACTCCCATATTTCAGCAACTTTCTTTTCATTAGTAGTTATAACTTTTAAGTGTGAGATACACAAGCTTATGAAATGCTTCTTCTGATCTTGAGAATTAAGAAGCAATATTATTTAGCATTAACAAAATACTTGGAATTTTGCTACATAGATCAGAGTTTGAATATTGTATTATATATTTTACTTTTTAATAAAAATAGACTAAAATACATGGAGTAAAAGTCATCTTTAAGAAGCATAGAGTTCTGTGAATCTTGACAACAGCAAAAAAAAAAAAACAGTTATGTCACCACCACCATAATTAAGGTAGAGAACATTTCCACGACCCCAAAATAGTTTCCTTGTGCCCTGCTTTGAGTCAATCCTCTCCCCCACAAATCCTGGCCCCTGGCAACTACAAATCTATTATTTGTATTTTATTTTGTTTAAAAAGAAAATTTAACTTTAGGCTTGTATATAAAGCAAGCTGCAGGATATCTGCAGAGGAAGAGATTACCTACTTTGGTTTTAAACGTTGTCTGCGACTTGGCAGCACTGTTCCTGTCCCCTACATATAAAACAAAAATTCTTAATGACGTCAAGGTCTAAAGTGAAAGGCGCACCTCACTAGGATTCACTGAAACTTTTTCAGGAGCCCTGGGAACCACAGCTAGGGCTGGATCAGGGAGAGCAGGCACTGCTCCAGAACCCTCACAACACTGCATTTAAGTTATATAGACCAGACACTGGTGAGGCTCTGATGACCCAGATGTTGGAGGAATCAGTGTAAGCAAGACTTTGAGATATAGAGAGAGGCAGTCACGGTGTGCCTCTTTTTACCTGCACTTCTTCCCACTCTCCTTGAAGTTAGAATCTTTCTACCTCTGCATCACTGTCTATGTAATCTCATTTCACTACACTTGCGTTTCTCTAATATAAATTGAAGGTAATGGAGTTACCTTCCTTCTTCATGAAAAACGTGATTCACATTATACAAATACTTCTTGAGAGAAAATTATTTTTGCTGTAAGAGATATTCATGTAGAACTATACATGGTAAACACAGTAAATATGTTGTTGTGGGTCAAGAATAACACCTGACTGCCCATCTGTTACATAACCATGTACTTAAGGGCACTAATCTGTGAACTTCTGGGAAACAAAACTATATCATATATTTTTGTATTCAAAGACCTATAACCTATTGAAACAGCAGTGCAAAAAGAGTAATTCACTAACTTTTCATTTTTGCCTTATCAACATTACAATATGGGGCTCTATGCAGGGATTTTAGTGTTTGGTCTCTATTAATAAGGACACAGATCAGATTTTTCTTCTATTCTTTTTTTTTTTTTTTTTTCGAGACAGAGTCTCACTGTGTCTCCTAGGCTGGAGTGCAGGCTCACTGCAGCCTCAACCTCTCAAGCTCAAGAGATCCTCCCACCTTAGCCTCCGAGTAGCAGGGACTACAGGTGTGTGCCACCACATTCAGCCAATTTTTAAATTATTTGTAGAGACGAGGTTTCCCTGTGTTGCCCAGGCTTGTCTTGAAAGTCCTGGGCTCAAGTGATTCTCTGATCTCAGCCTCCCAAAGTGCTGGGATTACAGGTGTGAGCCACTGTGCCTGGCCCAGCAGTCTTTTTTTAAACTCCTTTGGAACTCCAAACTCACCTTTAGTATCATCCACTTTTCATTTCAAGGAAGTTCAACTGAGTGTTACAAAAAACAAGTTATTAAACAAATTGTGTTGCAAAATATGTAAGGGTAAGGCTGGAATAAACCACTAGATGGCTTCTTGAAAAGACTATTTCTTTGGTTTGTTCAGCAATTTGTCATCAAAAAAGCGTCACTCCTGATGATTTTGCATCTATATTGACATATAGTTGTTATCCTTTCTTCAAAATTGGAAAGGAAAGCAGCTTCTTTGATCCCTTTGAATATGACTACTGCATCCTTTTGTGCACACTAAGTTATAAGTCCAGTTTTATATTATAAAAGTATAACTTTTTAGATTTATACAATGTATTCTTCACATTAAGCAAAGTTTTCACATCATGATTAAAAGAAAATACAGATCGAGAATATTATTCACTTCAAAAAAGGTTTACTAATGGGAGTTCCTTAAATAATAAGCTTCCATCTTACATTTCCAATATTATGTAGTTCACATACACTTGATTTACATATTCCTATTCAGGCATTTAACTCTCACATCGATTATACTTGAATACATTGATTATACCTGATGTATGTAGACTTGAACATTTGGGGAAATATCAAAATGTTAGTGACACATACAATAAGGAAATAAGTAACCACTTTTATTTAGAGATAGAGAAAGAGAAAGAATAAAGTTATTCCATCAGACTCTAACTATGAAATATCTTTAAAATTCTTCTTTCATTCCTCCATCCCACATTTTCCCCCCTTTCCTTAACATCTATTTATTCCTATCTACATTTCCCTCTGGGAAAAGATTATGGTACATAGGGAATTTGCATAAATGACTTTTTTAAAATAAGGCATTTTTATTCTTATAAACATTTGGATTTTCTTTGCAATGAGTCTTTCATGGGAACAAGAAAAAATATAAATTAGAAATGAAGTGAAGATGCATAATTACTAAAGGCAATAATTCTTCATTTATTGTAGTTCAAGTCAAGCAGTCTTCAAGGGGAAAGAAACTTTCACAGGGCCATAGCTTTGTGCTTAGAGCTAAAAGGGCTTGGGCTTCAAGAGAAAAGAAAAAAGTTAAATGCACTATAAGTATTCTTCCAGTTGGCAGAAATAATTCAGTGTTTTTAATAATATTCATATTTGTTTTGGATATTGTCTTATCCCCAGTGCCAGAACCTGTCTTGCCCCTAATATTTGCAGTGCTCAGGGCAGGAATATGGATGGCAAACACTTGTCCCTTCTCTTCCTATCCCAGGCCCTGTCCTGCACCATGAGAGGCCTTGTGCTCGTGCATGTGGACACCGCAGCCTGCCTAGCCACAGTCCATCCAAACTCCTCACTCCCCTGGGGCCTGGGATATTCATGCTAGCAGTTCCATCCAGCCCCAGGAAGATAGATCCCAGGAAGACACGAGGGAGGGCCCGCATGTGGACTTAGGTCACTTGGATGGGAAAATCTGGGATTCTGGGTACCAAGAGTGTGGTCTAGAAGTGGAGGGAGAAAGAGTAGCACTCATGTCTCCATAACCCTGTGAATTCCTTGCCCCTTAGGGAGGCATGTGGTGCGGAGAGCCATGGAGAGCCGCTCTCAAGCAGGGCTCCGGTGCTTGAGGTCAAGAGTAGTACTCATCAGAACAATGCCTGGCATGTGGCATTCCGCCATCAATGTTTATGGAATAGTCAGTTATTGAATTTGAATATGCTTGGCACTGGACTATAAAGCCCTTGCATATATGACTTTATCACTACAGGAACTCCATGAGGTAGGAGATATTACCTCAGTCTTACAGATGTACAAGCTATGGCTCAGAGAGGTTAACTGCCAAAGTTACTTTGATCAAATTTTAATGTCAATGGTACAGTCACTACGTTATGTTTTTTTTTTTTTTTTTTTTTTTTGAGATGGAGTTTTGCTCTTGTTGCCCAGGCTGGAGTGCAATGGCACAATCTCGGCTCACCGCAACCTCTGCCTCGTGGGTTCAAGTGATTCTCCTGCCTCAGCCTCCCGAGTAGCTGGGATTACAGGCATGCACCACCATGCCCGGCTAATTTCGTATTTTTAATAGAGACGGGGTTTCTTCATGTTGGTCAGGCTGGTCTGGAACTCCTGACCTCAGGTGATCTACCTGCCTCGGCCTCCCAAAGTGCTGGGATTACAGGTGTGAGCCACCGCACTCAGCCTTATGTTTTTGACTAAAGGAAGATGAATGGTATTTTCTGCAACTCTATTTGTTCGTTTATTTATTTATTTAGTTAGTTTTGAGATGGAGTCCTGCTCTGTCTGCCAAGCTGGAGTACAGTGGCGTGATCTTGGCTCACTGCAACCCACCTACTGGGTTTAAGCAGTTCTCTTGTCTCCGCCTCCCAGGTAGCTGGGACTACAGGCATGTGCCACCACACCCAGCTAATTTTTGTATTTTTAGTAGAGACAGGGTTTTGCTATGTTGGCCAGGCTGGTCTTGAACTCCTAACCTCAGGTGATCCACTCATCTTGGCCTCCCAAAGTGCTGGGATTATAGGCGTGAGCCACCATGCCTGGCCGGTATTTTCTTTAACTTTAGTTTCATAAAGCAACTACTTGTTTCCTGCAGAATAAACAAGGTTATTTATAGTGGAATAGCTAGATCTAATTCTAAAAGCAAAGAGGAAAAAAAGGGATATTATTTGTATTTTTGTTCTCTGATCTTTTAAACACAGCTTTATTGAGCTATAATTTACATACCATAAAGCTGACCCATTTAGGGTGTACAATGTAATGGTTTTTAGTACATTTACAGAGTTTTACAACATTCATTTGATCTAATTTTAGAACATTTTTATCATATCAAAAATAAACTTTGTATCCATTGGCAAAGACAGCATTATTATTCCCCTCAGGTTGACTAGCCTATAGACAAGTTCCTTCCTGATTATAGATAGGTCCCTGACCTCCCTGACCTCCCTTTTCTTAGACCATTTACTTTAGAAAACTTGTAATTGAAAATTATTTGCTCCTTTGAAATGAAGATAGATCCTCTTCCAGCTTCTTGCCAGTTTAATAACCCAAGTATCTCTTTCTCAAGGACCTGGAGCCATTCCTTCAAATGTAATCAAGTTAGCTGGTGCCCCTCTCTCCCAGTCTCTGTGGAAGGGTAGGAGCCTAACTTCACTAGGTACAAATTAGCAAGCACAGTTGGCCTAATTACACTGACCAACCTCCCCTTCTACGTCCTCCAGGACTTTTCCACTAGCTCACCCAGCACTTCCAAACCTGCTGACCTTTTGTTTCAGCAGACTTGAGTTTGATCTCTCCCCTTATTTTAATAATCTTAGAAAAGTCTTCCTTGACTGTTTAACTGTGTAGCACAATTTTCCTCTGATACCCACCTCCTTCCAAATTCCTTTTGCCTTCCTTAGCCCTGAGCAACTACCGATCTACTTTTTGTCTCTGTAGATTTGCCTCTTCTGAACATTTCATATAAATGGGATTATACAATTTGTGTTTTTTTGTAACTGGCTTTTTCTCACGTAGAGTGTTTTTGAGGTTCATTGCACAGCATTCCTTTTTGTTGCCAAATAATATTACGCTGCATGAATATATCACATTTTGTTTGTTCATTTATCAGGTGATGGCCATTTGCCTTGTTTCCACTTTTCGGCTCTGGTGAATAAGGCCGTCATGAACATTTGGGCACAAGTTTTTGTGTGGATACGTTTTTATTTCTTTTGGGTATATACCTAGGAGTGGAATTTCTGGGTCATATGGTAACTGTACATTTAACTTTTGAGACACTGCCAGACTGTTGTTTTACAGAGCAGCTGCACCGTTTTACATTCCTACCAGCAATGTATGAGGGTTCCAGTTTCTCCACATCCTCACCAATACTTGTTATTCCCTGTCTTTTTTATTACAGCCATCTCAATAATTGCGAAGTGGTTGTTTTCTAATATTTTTATATTTTTTTGTAAAGCAAATATAATTCCAAAATAAAACATAAATCCTTACTATGAGGCTATAACATTTAAAATAGAAAATTAAATCCCTCAATTATTCTGTAAGTGAAAATACAATAAAGAATTAGTTCAACTTCCAAGAGCTATACTGCTTCCAATCCCAATGATGGAGGTACTTATTGATGCTGCTGCTTCTGCTATTTGTGTGGATAAGAACATCCATCACATATTTGTTCTGGGTATTAGAAACAAAGTACATAAGGCATCTAGTATGAGGGTTGGTACTCAGGAAGTACCAATAAATGCTTATGTTTACTCAAAAGCAAGGAATTGGTTACAAACAGTTGCCTTGCACACTTGGCTAACAACTCTTTTTAATTAAAACAATTTCTTTAGAGACAAGGCTTTTGCTCTGTCACCCAGGCTGGAGTGCAGGGATGCTATCATAGCTTACTGCCGCCTCGACCTCCTGGGCTCAATCGATCCTCCCACCTCAGCCTCCCAAGTAGCTGGGATTACAGGCACTTGCCATTATGCCTGCATAGCTAATTTATTTTTACTTTTAGTAGACAAGGGTCTCGCTATGTTGCTCACGTTGGTCTCAAACTCCTGGCCTCAAGCAATCCTCCCTCCTCGGCCTCAGTCTCTCAGTGTGTTGGGATTACAGGTGTAGCCACCAAGCCAAGCCCAGCCTTTGACTAATTACTCTAACGGCAACATGAGATAGAGAAATGGAAATTAGGTTGTATGGTAAAATCTCAATAAAAAATGTCAATGTGCAAAGTGCCACCAAAGGAAATAGGAACAGGATGCAGCTAAAACTCACAAAATGAAAATCCCCCCATTGATAAGGGGGGATACCTGTCAAGACCCCCAGTAGATGCCTAAACTGAGGTTAGTACCAAACCCTCCCTATACATACTATGCATATACTTTTTCCTTCTTCACAATTTCACACATAGATTTGTTCTTATCATAGACCTTAGCAACCTCAGCCTACAGTTTTTTTTCTTTCCTTATTAAGTGGAGAACTTCCAACGTTTAACTTAAAGAACACATTTTCCGGCTTCTCTTTGGCATATCCAAATTGCCAACATCATTACTCTTGTGCTTTGGGGCCAATATGAATAGTAAAATAAGAGTGACTTGAACTCAAGCACTGTGATACCACAACAATTGATCTGATAACCAAGACCACTATTAAGTGACCAGGGGCATGCAATGTCCACAGTGTGGAGAAGCTGGACAAAGGGAGGATTCACATCCTGCATGGAATGAAGCTGGATGGCATGAGATTTCATCACACTATTCAGAACAGCACACAATTTAAACCTTATGAATTATTATTTCTGGAATTTTCCATTTAATATTTTCAGACCAAGGTTGACTGTGGGTAACTGAAACCACAGAAAGTGAAACCTCAGACAGGTGGGGACTGTTGTACAAAATTTATATTTAAGGTAACTCAGACTTTGGAAAACTAAATCTATAAGGAATTTCCAGGGTCACTTGAAATCAGAGCTCAGCAGTAATACAGAAATATCTTTAAAAGCTGCTCCCATTATAATGCAATTGAGAATATTCCATTGAATATTGTTTATATGTTGCTTTTTATCATAACTTCTGTTATTATTACAAGCTCAACATATGTTGCTAAGCCCACAGGAAGTAGCCACGTCTTTTCTGTTCTAGGGCTCCATGGAAGCTTCTTCATTTTGGCTTCTGTAAATAATAAAAAGGAGTGTGCCAAGACATCACTCTCCCTTTGTTTAGTGAAGTTGGTTTTCATTGAGATACAGCCACAAGTTGCCCTGTAACCAAGAAAACAGGACAGTGGCTATTATAATAAACCTGCTCTTTCAGAAAGCTCTAGTAATACACAAAATGCTTAATACATGGTATAGGGGAGCTCTTTTAAAAGACTGTTTTATTTTGGAAAGTGAATCTATGATATTGACAATTAAAATTTGTTTTCAATCTCTATGTGTAAAGCTCCAGGAAAGGCTTCTGCATAATTTTTTTCTTGCTTTTTTAAAAATTTGATCTTTTCACTGGTAACCCTTAAGGGTAGGTGTGATCCCATTTTCCAGATGAGACAAGAAAATCAAGTGATTTGTTCAGTTACAAAACTCTAGGTAGGGTGGTGTGGCTCACACCTGTAATCCCAGCACTTTGGGAGGCCAAGGCGGGCAGATCACGAGGTCAGGAGTTGGAGACCAGCCTGACCAACATGGTGAAACCCTGTCTTTACTAAAAATACAAAAATTAGCTGGGCATGGTGGCATGCATTTGTAATCCCAGCTACTCAGGAGGCTGAGGCAAGAGAATCACTTGAACCCAGGAGGCGGAGGTTGCAGTGAGCCAAGATCACACCACTGCACTCCAGCCTGGGTGACAGAGCGAGACTCCGTCAAAAAAAAAAACCTCTCTAGTACTTTAGTAGTGGACACAGAATTCAAATTGTGATGTGCCTGACTCCAAAGCCCATGCTTTTCCATCTCACTGTACTCTATTACTTCTTAGTAAAGCTTCCAAGTCACTTTTTGGGGGATATTAAGCTTTTTGGGATTTGAGCTTCCTTCCAACATATGGGAAAACCTGCCCTAATTGACACCTCACTATCCTTACTGGAAAACACTCTAAGCAAACTCTCATTTCATTCTCAGTAAACCAGGTGTGTCCTAGGTAGGCACACCTAGGACATCCTGTGATGTTCTAACACTGGTTTTCAAATTGTATTAATCCTTAAAACCCTTTGTTCAAATGAAATCTTGCAGGAGAGTCCAACATATAAATAGAATTGCTGTTAGGAGAACACAAAGATAAGCAGTTTATTAAGAGAACCCATCAACTGGAGCTACATTGACAGAGCACCTACATTGATTGAACTCACTGATTGAGCTCCACTGATATGTGCCTCCTCATCACTGTTCTGCTGCATTCACATCATCTCATTTAATCCTCTACTCCACCGTTACTATTCCTGACTTAAGAGCCAGTAGACTGGTTAAGAAGGTTACTCCATGGGTAACTGAGAAGCCTACCAGTTGCTTAAATACATACAGGTTTATTTTTTTCATGGAACTAGAAGTCCAGAGATAGCCAGGCCAAGGTTGATGCAACTGCTCAGTGAAATCAGGCTTTTTCTCTTCCATCACCCTTAAAATGAGGCTTTTCTTTTCATGGATACTGGGTATGCAATTAGCAGTGTTTGCTACAACAAGGTAACAACGTGATCTGAAAAACATCCAGATCTAGGAGTTCTGTAAAGACCTCGTGTTAGTTCCCTGTCACTAAGGTAACTTCCTTGGGCCCCCTGAACTCTGCAGGATCCTTACATCTGTGTCTGCTTGGTCTTGGAATTCTATTAACTTATCACAAGTGGGCTGTTATCCTTTCTTCTCCCCTGCTCTCTTATTGACCTTTGTTCTGGGTTGCAATTCACTTTCATGATCCTAGGAATAAGCACACATAAGAAATGGAAAACGACCTGTTTCCATTTCTCTTCAGAAACCACTATTATTTTAGAACTTTTCATGTACAATAGCTTATTTAAATGTAAGCTTCAGAGATTTTTTTTTTTGAGACGGAGTCTCGCTGTCACCCAGGCTGGAGTGCAGTGGTGTGATCTCGGATCACTGCAACCTCCACCTCCTGGGTTCAAGCAGTCCTCCCACCTCAGCCTCCCAAGTAGCTGGGATTATAGGCATGCGCCACCAAACCTGGCTAATTTTTGTATTTTTAATAGAGACAGGGTTTCACCATGTTGGCCAGGCTGGTCTTGAACTCCTGACCTCAGGTGATCTGCCCACCTGGCCTGTCAAAGTGCTGGGATTACAGGCATGAGCCACCGTACCTGGTCAGATATTTTAACATTTAAACAATGACAATAATAGCAAACAGTACACAGCACCTACTATGGGCCAAGAGCTGCTATGTATGTATTACAATGCTGTTCCAAGAGCATTATGTATATTAATTTGTTTGATCCTCCAGTAGCCCTATTATCCCCATTTTACAGATGAAGAATGGAAGTACAAGGTGATTAAGTGACTTCCTGAAGGGCACATGCCAGTAAGGAGCTGGACAGAAATTAGAATCCAGGCAATCTGACTCCAGACTTTTACCCACTATACTGTTGCCTCTAAGCAATTTAAAAATAAAAATTTTATAGGTTACAACATGTTGAAATATTAATACAAATTATTTTAAATGTAGAGAAATAACTGCTAATCTTTAAATTTTACCAACTGCCTAAATATGTTTATTTAAAATTGCATCAATGCTGTGATTTCTGATGGAATATGCTAAGGCAAATTGTTTTATCCTTGTATTTGTAATAAACAGATATGAGATACACATACACGCCTCACATGACAGTGGAGCTAATTTTATATCCTTTTAGCAAATAAATTTCTAGGGCTGTAAAACTTTTTCTACTTAAAATATTACTAATGGCAACTTAATGTTTCTTGCTATGTATTAGGTACTGTGCTGGGGTAAAGATGGAATGACTTACCTGCTATTCCTTTTATTTAGAGGTGAGTCTATTTCTTTTCCCACTGAATCTGGGTTGGCCAGTGATTTGACAAGTAGAATGTGGCAGAAGTATTACGTTGGTGCAAAAGTAATTGCCAGTTTTGCCATTGAAAGTAATGGCAAAACTCGCAATTACTTTTGCACCAACCTAATAAAATTCTAGGATGTCTGAGACTCTGTCCTAAGAGCCTTGCAGCTTCTGTATACTGCAACATTCATTCTTGGGTCCAGCTTCCATGCTCTAAGGAAACATAAGCAACCTAGAGGAGACTCATATGAAGAGGATCCCAGGCTCCTGGCTGAGCACCCAGCCAACAGGCAGCACAAACCTGCCAGTCACTCAGGTGAGCTCTTTGGGGAGTATATTCTCCAACTCCAGCAGAGGCCAAGAGGAGCAGAATGAACCAATACCACTGAGCTCTGCCCACATTACTGATTTGTGAGAAAACTTAATGATTGTGGTTGCTTTAAGCACAAAGTTTGGGGGTAGTTTCTTATGCAGCAATAGATGGACAGAACAAGTGCTAAGGCCTTTACACATGTTATCTGTATTCCTCACAATGATCTTATGAAGAAGCTATTATCCTTACCTCAAGATGACAAAGCTGAGGCTCAGTGAGTTGGCATAGTAATCCAGGTCTGTCAACTCCAGCTTGATACATATTTCTCCTGATGAATCTTACTTCACTTTATGATCCATCTTATTCACAGCTGTTGAGTCAGGCACGACTAAGGTTAAATCTTAGTTCTGCCCTTATTGGCTATATGGCCTTGGATAAATAGAAGGTAAGTTTGTTACTTCACAGGACTGTGAAGATTCCAAGGATACATATAAAGAAATTGGCAGGTGATAGGCATTCAACAATGGGCAAATATTTTGCTTTGAAAATTCCTATAATGCAGAAGCAGCAAGTGGTAAAAGGCTCGCAGAATAGCATTTGATGGTGTGAATACCATCATGGTGTGGGATACACACATTTAGGAGCAGGCACGTGCAAAAATGTCAGAATGGCCTGACTTCTAATAGGAAAAAACCTCATGACATCACATGATGGTAAACCATGTATGCATACATGGCCTACGTTTACCTCTATGTATAACATAATATGGGTATATAATTGATTTCTTTGAAGTCTAGAAAATTCCCGATTAAACAGCTATGTCTGTTACTTCTTCATTTTAAGATTCCTTCCAGCTCTAAAATTCTGTGAATTTTACTTAGCATCCTTTGACTGCCTTGAATGTTGATTACCTTAGGAAAAAAAATGCAATCACAGCCAGCTATCAGCTCATGCCAATAACTATATACAATTTGCAATTTGTATGCTATTCCTGAACAAGAGTTCAGGTATTCAGAGAAAAGGCCTTTCTCTCTACTGACTGCTTCTACCAATTTTTAAACAGGGACCTTCCTGAGTAAAGCAGGTCCTATCAAGTTGCTGTCATCTTCTCCCTTGGAATTTGGGGTAAAAGGTGTGAGGGAATGGTGGAGCAGGTGAAAAGAGGGCCGCTGTAAACTGCTGTGAACGTTCCTGGGTCTGTTGTAGGTGCTCAATAAACACTTAGAGAATTCAATGAACCTGTTCTTCCTTTATCCCATTTAGCCTGTCTTACCCACTTATTTCCAGATTAACAGTGGATGACGGTGGTAAGCAGTAGTGAGAATTAAGACCTCAACAGCTTATTGAAAGACCCCTTCATCCTGTGCTTTTATATTCTTAGTGCTAGTGTATGACATGAGCCAATAACAGGGCTTCTGGCCCATAGATCCCTTCTGATACAGCTCCTTTTGTTTCCATTCTCTTCCCTACTAATATTGGTGCTCTGACTGACAAGACAAAGGACTGTATCCTGTTGAGAAGATCTAAAATCTGAGTAATTCCTACTAAAATCTGTAACCTGTAAAGAAATAACACATTTTAAAAGTGCTCTTGGGACATTTAAAAATTGAAAGACAATAACCGCTCCCCCAACACATATACTCTTAACATTCTGTTTTTGATGCCATAAAATGAAAAGAATCAGAAAACAAAACTATGACTCACACCAAAAAATTCTCATTACCTAGAAAAAAAGCAAAGAAAAAAATTCTCTTATACAACTTTTGGATTAAAGAACGTATCAAAACTGAAACTTAGGAACATTTAGAAAATAACAGTAATGACAACATTAATGCAGCCAAATGATTCACCTTAAGCAGTGCTCACACTTAAGTCCATGTCTTAATCTCTTCTTAAGAATTAATAAATAAGTTACATGCTAACTCGAGTTAGAAAAAAACAACAAAATAAATCAAGGAAAGCAAAATGTGGAAAACTTATTAAAGTGGAAATCAACTAATTAGAAAGAACAAAATTACAGAATAGAGACATCCAAGCAGTTTGGGGAAAATAAAAAAATACACAATTAAAAAAGTAGGTAAACTGTTAGCTACCTTTATCAAGAAAATAAGGGAGAAACTTTGGGAGGCTGAGGGGGGTGGATCACGAGGTTAGGAGATCGAGACCATCCTGGCTAATACGGTGAAACCCCGTCTCTACTAAAAACACAAAAAAATTAGCTGGGCCTGGTGGCGGACGCCTGTAGTCCCAGCTACTTGGGACGCTGAGGCAGGAGAATGGTGTGAACCCGGGAGGCGGAGCTTGCAGTGAGCAGAGATCGTGCCACTGTACTCCAGCCTGGGCGACAGAGCAAGACTCCGTCTCAAAAAAAAAAAAAAAAAAAAAAGAAAAGAACAGAGAAAGCATAATACAAACTAAAGGGCAACATCCACACGCATAGAAGACGAAGAGTTAACTTTCCTCAACTAGGCAAATAAATTTGAAAACTTGGATTAAATGGATGGTTCCTGATCCAGATAGGATATAAAAACTATATGGATTAATTACCTAGATGATACCAACAAAGTTGTCAAAAAGCTGCTTGCCAAACATCCACTAAACCCAGATAATTTCACTGAAATTTTAAGAAACAGAAAATTCCAATGCTATTTAAACTGTTCTAGGGCATTGTAAAAGGAAGGAAGTTTCCAAATCCACAAGCATAAAATACTAAACTTCTCAAAGTGAACACGTGTATGCATGCACAAACTATAGACTACTGATTAATACAAGTGCAAATATCCTAAATAAAATATGAAGTGCAGTCTAGCAATATATTAAAAAAATACGCATGGCCAAAAAGAATTTATTTAAAGAATGTAATGATAGTGCAAAATTACAAAATATATTAGTAAAATTCATCTTAAAGGATCAAAGGAAAAAAAATCATATGATCATCTCCACAGATGTCGAAAAGGCATGTGATAAAATTAAACATGCACTCTTTAAAAAGTTTTAAAAATAGGGATTAGTTGATACTCCTTAATATGATTAAATCTATCTCAACTCAATTCATTATAGCCAGTTATTGAACATTATTTTAGAAGTACTAGACAATGCAATTAAGATACAAAGAGGGATGCAAACTGTAACAATGGTTACATTATCAGTGTTTGCTGATGACAGGACTGTGTAGTTGGAAAACACAAAATAATTAAGTGAAATACTATTACAAACAACAAAAAAAATGGAATCAGGTAGCCGGGTAGAAAATTAACATAAATAATTAGCCTTTACATGCACTAAAATTAGGCAAAATTATAAACAGGATTTCATTAATAAAGGCAATAAAATGTAAAAATTAAAAAAATAAAACTCTTAAAAATGTATGAGATTTCTGTAAAGTGTAAAATTCATCTGAAGGAAACAAAAAAAGACGAATGGGCATGATTTTTTGATAGTGCACCATGGTTTAGATAAAAAGCTTTAACATGATAATGATGTCAAATTCCCCTAAATTAATCTATAAAATTAAAACTGTCCAAAAAAAAAAAAAGTACCCATGGATGTTTTGTGGAACTCAACAAATTGATTCTGTCATTCAAATGGAAATATAAACAAGAATATTTGAAACATTTAAAAATCACAGTTACTAAAACAATAAAGGATTGGTACAAAAAGAGAAAAGCAGATCAACAGAAGAAAATAGAGTCTAGAAACATACCCAAATAATATGGAAATGTACTATATAAGTTCCATTTCAAATTAGTAAGGAAAGGATCTATTATTTAATAAATAGCTTTGTGAAAACTAGGTAGTCATCTGGAAAAGAGATAGTGAAGCCCTAAATTCAGGAGAGATCAATGATTTAAATGTAAAAAAAATAACAGAAATGTTTGATCTTACTTTTAATATTCAAACTCTAATGATGTATTATTTCCCTTTGAGAAAAGGTACAGAAAATGTATGTATAGTATGTTACAATTTGCATTACTATATATGGTACTGCTATGCCTATGTACATATATGGTTATTTCTAGAGAGATATACAAGAATCTGGTACTGATATGTGTCTCTTTCAAGTGAACTAAAAGATGGGTCTTGGGATAGAAGAGGAATTTACATTTTACTGTTTGAACCAGGAAGATGTATTAGTTAATTAAAATAATAAATTAAAACATATGCTAGAAAACCAAAACCCTTATACTTGATAGTATATTAGTACTAGGGCGTAAAAGATTATTTGGTAACCCAAATTCTGCCAGTAGAATATACTATAGGGGTCTAAAATATATGTGAAAACAATTTAAAAAGAGAATTGATTGTATTACTGCATCCTGTGAGATACATCAATTAAAAGGCAGTTTAATCAATTAAACTCTCTCATCTTGTGAGATACATCAGTTGAAGGGCAGTCTCAAGCCAAATAATATTCAAGTCCTTAGAAAATTTTACCCTTGAGTACTGGTAAAAGCTACTACTTTACTATAAAGTAGTTAAGGAATGATCTTCTAATCATTTTTATTCTAGATATATTGCATATTTTATGTCCTGAATTTGTATATGCACCAAAATTCAACAAATAAAGAACAACTTTGAAAGCATGTTTGTACCTCAAGGCAATAAAAAAAATCATTTTAATTTCTGATACATATTAAAACATCTTAGTCAGTTCCTCCTGACAGCATAACACAGACAAATACACAAGACTTCAAACATGCTTTAAAATGACATTCAGCAAAGTACTTAAAATTTAATAAATAGCAAATCACACACAAATACATTTTTCATAATCATTAAACTACTAAAACAGACAGCTAAAGAATAAATAAACGGCAATTGACAGTAAAAAAAAAAAATATGTTGGGTTTTGCAATTCACACTACTTAAAAAGGGGGGATGATCTGAATGATTTCTTAATTTTCTTTTGAGAGTGTAGCATGATCCCCCCCAGGAATAAAATATATTGAAAAAAATCACTCTTACAACAATGTATTTTTTAAATACAACAAATAAATATGAAACCAGCAAAGCAATTTCAAGTTGTAATAAAAATGTCCCCCGCCCCCAGCCAAAAGCTATGGAAATATATAGTCGCTGTGGTCGCAAATAATAGTATTTAAAGTGATAGTGCTTGTGCACTAAGCTCATCTGAGACCTTGATATAATTTTAGTGCAAATCCCTAGGGTCCAATGCAAGCGCAACCCTGTATTAGGGAAAGACATTACCAGTTGGAACTTATCTTGTACAATTTTTGTACATGTTTTATAAAGTTCAAGATTTAATGCATAGTAGAATATCTTCATCCACTTAATTCTGTTGCTAAATAGAGATGAAAAAAGAAATGACTTGGGATTTTACCATTTGGTTTGTACCATGTTAGAGTATTAAAGTCAACATTAGAAAATCTTTATAAAAGAGTTTTGTTTTTGCCAGTAATTTATCCAACTCTGCCTAAATTTCACATCATTTTAAGTTAAACGTAAGAGAAAAATTTTTAGACAAAGTTTGTTTCCCTTTGACAAGTTCATATGATAATGAAATCCAGTAATAGACAAATGTCAAACAAATGAAAACGCAGGTGAGTATAAGAGTGTTTTTTTTTGTACATTAACAACCTTAACATCTAGTATATTAAGTTACAAGATGTGTTGGCAAAAGCATAAACGTTTCAATTAAAATAAGATATTATTTTGTACAAACAAACCATTTAACATAGGATAGATAAAAATGACAATCAAATGAGTTTCAGCAGCCACATTTCTACAGTGAACTACAGTATCAGGATGAAAACAATCAGAAACAAATGAAAGGACATTATTGAACAATATGAATATGTAATGCATTTTTAGCTGCTAAAATAGTAAACTCTAAGTTCATAGAGTTACAAGTTGTCGAATTTAACCATGCAGGCTAACATATAATAATAAGAAATCACCCTGCATTTTTTCTTTTTAAACTAGAACTAGTTTAACTGTAAAGTTACAAAATAATAAATGGATATTGCTCCAACTTGTATACAATCTCCCTTATGTGATTCGTACCTAACAAAGTAACAAAGCCTCGTCATCACTCGTTTCGTTTTTCAGTGTTACTTCTAAGCAAGTGTCTGGTATCTGGGCAGTGTGGACAATACCACAGCGCTCACAGGGGCCATCTCGATTACTTGGCCTTACTCCAGGATTTGTTGCATTATATGGTTGTCTAAGCCCTTGTCCTTGATCTGAGGCAAGATCAAGAAGAGGTCTGGAGCAGTCATTCACATCAAAGTCTGAAGATCCATCAGAAATTGGAATTAGCATTTCAACATCATCATCATCTTCTCTTCCACTTACCCCATTATCAAGTTGTCTCAAAGGACTCTGGTTCTGACTTACAGAACTTGATCGTCCTAATGTAAAACGTACCCAACGTAGCCCCTGAGTCATACGACTGAGTGCACTTGTAAGCTGGTGACGTGCTGGACTCACACTTGGGGGTTCCACACTTGTCACATCCCTTCCGTTATCTGCATGACCACCTCGGGTACTCTGAGTTGAGGAACTTGCACATGCTCCTACTGTCGCTTCTACTGCCGTTGTGGGAGGGACTTTTTGAGGCAAAGGAGCTGCAACCCCACCAGATGCTCCTGCCATATCTCTTCTCTCATTTTCTGTGTCTGTATCATCAGACTCCACGGAAAACAAACTTCTGTGAGTATGATTTCTCTCAGGTTCTCTACTGGTACTCTGACTAGGGACAACCTCATCTCCATCTGCTGAGACCAAAGCCAATGACCCAGAATGACGTGATCTTGCAAAATTAAAAATACGGTTCCAAATGTTGCTTGATCTGCCTGCCATAGGAAGCCTGACTGAAGTAAATCCAAGCTGAGATCGTACCGCTAGCCTCAGATTTTCCAATACAGAAGCCTACAAAAATAAGAAAAGATCTTAAGATAGTTAACAACAAGGTACTAAGATAAAAAAAAACACCCTTCTATTAAGCATGTGTTGTGGTTAAAAATTCTGTTACTCATTGTTGCTTTTGGGTCTAAGAAGGAAAAATTAAATTCTCTTACCTATGGGGGGTTCATCCTACTACAGAATCTAATCTACTAATCTAACTTGAATCATGGTTTGTTTAAACTTTTCTTGATATTCCATTTTATGTATGTAACCTAAAAATGATATTTAATGTCAATTATAACAGTTGTTTCAAAATCTCACATCGTAATCCAACGTGAAAAGTGTACCAAAGCTAGAAAATAAAATTGATACTTCTGTAACTAGGAACATAGGAGAATCTCTACATAATTGACGAAGTGACCAAAATGAGTTTGTGAAAACCAGGCCTTTTATCTTTTTTTTTTTTTTTTAAAGAACAAATTAGATTTAATTTACAAAGCTGAACTTTTCCAAAACATGTGAAAATTGTATTTCACAGAGTTGGTTCTCAAGCATTTGCTGAATGGATACTGAGGATTTAATTACATTGTCACAAATAAAGGAATTATATTTGTAATACAGCACAGAAGACAACAAGAAACAACTAAAGAACCTGTTTATATCATTACTCAATGGTATCTAGACATTTAGATTCCTTCTCAATCTTTAAAGTTTTATTTTCTATAGTTTAGTATTAAGTATAAATATATCATTCTTTGAAAACTAGTTAGCTGTAATTAGTGTATATGAAAGGTTGCCCAACTGAATAAAAAATCTATTCTTTTTTCTAGATGAACGAGTTTAGAGTTTACTTTTAAAAGCATGTAGCATTATATAAGATAGTCTTTAAGCTCCATCTAGTGGTTATAAAAAGAAGTATCCAAACTTGAAACAGCTTTCACCAACCTGGCATTTAGTATTTAAAAATTATATTTCCAGGAAACAATCTCAAGTTGATATACTCTCCTTCAGATGATGATACTGTCTCCTGCCAAAACTCACACCTCTTTCCTTTCCCCTCACAGAAGAAAGAAAGTAGAAAATAAGGAAGATGTCCTCTTATGTTCTGTATCTCTTTGTGACTGGTATTGCATTTATTTATGCTTTCCATATAGGCCTTTCCATAGTGCCATGAACATAATTTATGATAAGTTAAGAAGCTACTATCATAGGAACATTTCATAGTCTAACATTAGTGAGGCACAGACTGTCAATCAGAAATTTGTATATCAGCACACATGGATTTGCTATACAGATGAGTAAGAGTTTTCACCAATTAAGAAGTACCTAACTACAAATTAAAAAAAAAAAAAGAAAAAGAAAAAGTGGTTCACATTTCTAATGAACTTCTCCACAGATCTGCTCCTCAACAGTGAGCATGCAAGTTTTAAGGCTTCATGTTGAGCACTATGCTATTATGTCCAGCAATGAACAAAAGGCTCTTCTGTTATCCTTCTCTGTTGTGCTGCTGTTAGCCATCAAGATCAACAATGCCTTCAACATACTTTATTGCTGACTTTAACATTTGGTTTGTCATACTGAGGTAAAACTCTCTACTTAGTTAAAAGTCAGTTAATTAGGATTGGCAATCTAACATTATATTTTATGAGGGGATCTCATGAATGTTCTAGGAATAATTTCATATACTTCTTCAGTTTATGAAGGAGAAGGCATTCCTCAAAAAGCGTTTCTACTTTGAGTGAGATGGTGAATTACATCATTACTTATTTTTTCCAAAAACTGCTATAAAAATTTGGTAATTTGTTACCAAATCTTCAAACTTGAGAGTTTAATCTCATTAAATGAATAAAATCTAACTTACCACCCATAAACATATTTTATTCTAAAATGTTGAAGTAGAATTCTCCCACGAGGGTAAATATAACCTGAGAAACTGGGGTAGTGTGAGGTAATAAAGAATTTAACCTCACCCAAAGCCTTTGTCCTTGGCTTTTGGTACATGATCTCCAAGCCCTTCCACTGTCATGTCTGAAAGCAGTGTCTTTGCCTGGGGGCCTCGGACCAGCCAGATAGTAAAACTGATTTAGAGTGGAAGCTCTGAACCACACCAACAGTGTGATGTAGGGTGAGGGCTTTGGGTCAGGCAATCTCTGGATAAGGCTAGAAACTGGGATTGGCTACATGTGCAATTAATCCTGCCTATGTGCTAATGCACCAGTACAAACTCCAGACACCCGAGGCCTAGGTGAGCTTTCCTGGTTGGTAACACTCCATGCATACTGCCACATATCTGTGTTCACACAGTAATGCCCTCCTGCCTCTATGGGGAAAGGACAACTGGAAGGTCCATGTTTGGTACCCTTCTGAACTTTGTCCTATGCATCTTTTCCCTTGGTTAATCTGTGTCTGTATCCTCTCTCTGTAATAAACTGTAATCGCATGTGAGCTGCTTTCAGTGAGTTTTTTGAGTGTTCCTAGTAAATTATCAAACCTGAAGGGGATTTGGGGAACTCCTTGAATTTGCAATTGGTGTTAGGAGTGAAGACAATCTTGTGTGAACTGTGTTCCCTCTAACTTTATGGGGTTTAGGGGTGATGGGTGGTAGAGAATGAAGCAGGTGTGTAAAATTAACCGTGGTCTGATTCTTACCTAAAAAAAAAAAAACTTTCCCCATAGCAGGGCTGATATAAAGAAGCCACAACTTAGGTTTTTCCTACTTTGCACACAAAATTCCAACCAGTGGAACTTCTGAATGATTTACTTAGGAAATTACATATGGAGAAATGTTTTGAAACTACAAATTCTCACCAAAGATTTCCTAAAAGACTCCAATAAGGTGATAGACTGTAATCAGAAATCACATTTACCAAAAAGGAAATGGTATTCTATTTTAAAAATAATTATATTACTGGGAAAACAATGTTTACCAGTTTTAATTATAATACTGGAAACAACAATTTTTATAAATGTTTCTGAATGAATTTACAAATTAAATGAATAAATCCTTATGCCTAAAATGAACACTGGCACATTTTTAAGCACTACGAGAAAAATTTTTTTAATTGCCGAGAAATTTAAAGAATTCAGAAACATATAATGAATTACTATATAAACAAAATGCTATAAATTGTTAAACACTGTAAAATCCAGCTTGAAGATGTTTTTCCTGAGGTAGAAATGTTAACTTCATTTTAGTTACTTTTACTTATAAGTGGTTAATCTAGCATGTTATATTGCTAGCATATTAATTTTAGTGTTCATTCTTAAATCTTGTAGATGTTCAGGTCAAGTGCACCAGCATGGCACATGTATACATATGTAACTTACCTGCACATTGCGCACATGTACCATAAAACCTAAAGTATAATAATAATAATAATAATAATAATAATAAAAGAAAAAAAAGGAAACAAAAGCTACTACAAAAAAAAAAAAAAAGAAAAATAATTTGCCAAGCTTAATACTTTTGAATTATAATGCACTAAATTATCCTAAACAGTAAAATGCTTAAGAATTGCACAACCAAATCAGTGGAATGAAAAATATACTTTTGTAGTTTGTAGTGTTAAAATATAATGAAAACTATGACTTCGAATCTTCCATACATTTAAATCCTTGATTGCAAAAATTCTGACAGTCAAGGGTGTTTGCTTTATCATATACACAGGCACAGATTTCATTTTAAGAGGAAATGTAATAGAAATTACACATTGCAATATACCTGATTAGGTGAACAAACAGGAAAATCTTCAACTGGTGGAATTAAACCCTGAGCAATCAATTGTCCATAAGAGGGAGGAGCTTCTCTTCTTAACAATTCTGCTTCCACTCTTGACAACTGTGTTTCAAATGATCTTTGAGAGTAGATGGAAAGAAAAAAGATTAAAAGGGGGAGCGAAGAAAAAGAACAATTTTCTATTATCAGTAATTAAAACAATCTGAATCTTGGCATATTTGATCATTTTAAAGCTTAGTCATTTGACAAACATTTACTGAATATATGTATTATCCCTACACTGGGAATACAAAGCTGAAGCAGGCAGTCTGTCTTCATAGGGCTTTATGCTAGTAGAAGCCTGGATCACTGAGTTTTAATAAATGAAAATCCCTGTAAAAGGTAAAGGGAGAAATAATACAAGATTTTAAAACTCCTAAGAATATTGTATTTACTGAATATATGTTGAAGCCACCGCGCCCAGCTGGGATCTCTGACTCTTCATTGTGCTCTTTTGTTGCAAGGTGGTAAAAAGTTTTCTGGCCATTTACACTTGGCCAAAGATGCAGTGGTCGGGCGCCGTGGTTCACACCTGTAATCCCAGCACGTTGGGAGGCCAAGGCGGGTGGATCACAAGGTCAGGAGTTTGGGACCAGCCTGGCCAACAGAGTGAAATCCCGTCTCTACTAAAAATACAAAAAATTAGCCAGGCGTGGTGGCGGGCACCTGTAATCCCAGCTACTTGGGAGGCTGAGGCAGGAGAATCGCTTGAACCTGGGAGACGGAGTGCAGTGAGCTGAGATCGCACCACTGCACTCCAGCCCAGGTGACAGAGCAAGACTCCGTCTCAAAACAAACAAACAACAACAAAAAAAAAAAAAGAAAAAAAAAAAAAAGATGCAGTAATGGTTATTACGATACTGTGCATCTGTGTGCCATCTATTAGCCATCTGTTATGTAAAAAGTTCTTTGTTAAATCTATTATTTGTAATTCTCCTGGGACTGAAGGTCATTGTCTCCACAGGGACATCTCTGCCATTAACTTCTCCCAGGTCCCATTTATCCTGCATCATACTGAAAACTACTTACTCTGAAGGTCACCCTTTAACAGTTAACCATTTCTTACTAAACTGAGAACTCTGAAGTGCTGTCGTCACTTAACTCTACAACAGGACATTAGTCTTGTGTTCCAATCGTATCTCCTATTAGCCCTTCATACGCATCCTGGGCTCCAGATAAACTGAACCACGTGCTTACTTTTTGAGCAATGCTGGACATTCCTACTTCTATATATTTTCCCAGGTTACTGCTTTAACAACATCTTTTCCCCCATCTATATTCTACTCATACATTTCAAGTGGCACCCCTCCAATTAAAGCCTTTCTGCCTCTCTCCCTCATTAGGTTAGGTATTTTTGACTTTATACCATTTTGTTTTATAGCTCTTTACAGTATTACACTTTTGTCGTCTTATTCCATGCCCCAATTCCTTCCTCCTAACTGTAAACTGCTTGTGATATTATGCCTTACTCATTTTTCTATTTACCCGTATGCTTTGAACATAGCATATAGCATATCTGGAATTTTTGAATTAGTATTTAGAAAAATACAGGTTAAAACACTAAAACTGAGAGCTGCAGCTTACAATATTCCTATAAAACAGATTAATCTGAAAACAGGAGCTGGTAAATAGATGGGCTTTTTCTCATAACTCTAAGTATTTAGTTTGTAATGTGTCTGGCCTTTTGAGTCTTGGGCTTTTCACACTAATTTTATATATCATCAACAATCTTTATCCATTTCTAAACTAATATAGAACAAAAATACATCGCTAATCATCAAAGAACGTGTTTCAAACATCTGGGCCTGCTTTTACTGTGGAGAGCATAATCCTATAGTTCTGTCTTGATACTGACCTTCTTTCAAACATTCTCAGCGAATAAAGCTTACAAGTACATCCCAATGCTATGACGAGTAACAGGCCACAGATGAGGCTCCCTATGACGGCAGCAGTGATGACTCTTGTAGGCACGATTACTGGGCAATTTTCTTCATCACTGCCATCACCACAGTCATCTTGAGAATCACACACCCAACTTTCAAACACACAACGATTGTTTTTACAATGGAAATTTCCTGGTTGGCAAAAAAAGCAGTTTTTTTCATCTGAGCCATTTGGGCAATGATTCTGGTAGTTGCAGCGATCAGAACGAGGATAACAGACACCATTTCGGGAACATGGAAATTCTTCCTTCTGGCACATGGTACAATTGATTTCATCCCTTCCATTTGGGCAATGCCAATACCCATCACAACGCTGCTGCTCCGTATAACACCCCCAGTTACCTCCACAGGGTATTTCCCATGGCAAACAGAACCCATCTACTTGGTAAGTAGCATTAAATCCCCTCGCAGCATTCACTTTATCAGCACAAAAATGTACCCTTATTTGTCCAGAAGAAGAAACAACTGTAAGAGGTGCATGAGAATCAAAAGCTGTCAACACACGCAAAAGCTTGTGTGGATTCTCCTCTAATCCATCATATATTTTGACATAATCACCATAACCAGTACCATCAAGTTTAAAGTCAGTGAAGCGTAAAATGACTTTACGGTGATCACCAGTGTCTATTAACCAGGTGCAATTGCTTCCAGGAGGATAAAAGTCTGGATAATTGGGAGAATTAAAAGTACCATAAAAATATTTTAGCCATTGCCCACATGTTGGCACATCACAGTCTATCTCGTCTCCTAGGTCAAGGCAGTCAATGTTCCCATCACATTTTAAAGATTCGGGGAGGCAAGTGTAAACTTTGGTAAAACGGGATAAACACTGGAACTGGTTGTAAGCACAGGGTTGAAAAGCAGCCGCAGTTGGAGGATTAGCTTCTTTGGCACAGATCTCTTCATCGGAACTATCTCCACATTCATCCATGTTATTACATTTCCAGGCTTCTGGTATACACTTTCCATTACCACAACGAAACTGATCACAAGCACAATTTGGTTCCTCAGATTTCCCTGTGAAGATGTGAGTAGAAAGGAGATGGAAAGAGAAGGAGAAAAATTATAATCTTTAAAAGACATAAAACAGCAAGCGATATTTTTATAATAAACGTTCATAAAGCCCAAGTGTTAGAAGTTCTAAAAAACAGGTTGGTTTTTTAATATTTTAAGTTCCAGGGTACATGTGCAGGATGTGTAGGTTTGTTACATGGGTAAACATGTGCCATGGTGGTTTGCTGCACCCATCAACCCATCACCTAGGTATTAAGTCCAGTATGCATTAGGTCTTTTCCCTAATGCTCTCCCTCCCACCCCACCCTCCCTAGAAAGGCCACAGTAAATGTGGGGCCTGTGTCCATGTGTTCTCATTGTTCAGGTCCCACTTATAAGTGAGAACATGCAGTGTTTGGTTTTCTGTTCCTGTGTTATTTTGCTGATGATAATGGCTTCCAGCTTCATCCATCCATCCAGTTTCCAGCAAAGGACATGATCTTGTTCCTTTTTATGGCTGCATAGTATTCCATGGTGTATATGTACCAACATGTTTTTTACCCAGTCTATCATTGATGGGCATTTGGTTTGATTCCATCTCTTTGCTATTGTGAATAGTGCTGCAATCAACATATGTGTGTATGTATCTTTATAAATAGAATGATTTAACAGGTTGTGTTCTAAGGACAAATTAATACTGGCACGCTTACTCAACAATTCAACTTGTTAAATGCTTATTATTATTCCACGAAGATCTTTGCATTTTGATCTAAAAGAGAGGACTAATTCTGAATTATTCACATTTGTATGATCTGGTCATGCTTTTTAGATACAGTTTAAGAAAAGAAAAGATGTCTTTTTTTCTGAGACTATAAACTATGAAGGTGAAATTTGTTAGGTCTTTTTTTGGAGGTATAAAAACAATGACAATTACCACAAAAATACATTCTGAAGTAACTTTCTGGATATGAGTAAGCACTTGAGGGAGAAAAGGCTATTCTTAGAATAAATGTATTTAAGATGTTTAAAAAGAAAATTAACCTTAGTATATGAAGTTAATCATTTTGTTAGAATTACACAAAACACCTTTTCGAGACCCAGCTTTAAGGCATCTGACTTTAGCTTCTAATCCTCAATCTCAGCTGCCTCGAGGGCCTACTCCTAATTAAATGAACATTATTTAGAAGATTAGCTCCGAAGTGACAGAGCAGTTAATACCATAAAATTCAGTTCAATATCTTTCTTATTTAAAAACACACCTGAAAAATATGCCAGTCTGAAACCCTTTCTAGAGATGTTGTCATCCGAATGAAACCTAATCCAGATGTGGTCTTGTGAAGAGATATATGGAGGTGGAATTGTGGAACCACAAGCTCTGTAACTTTCAATATTCTTGTATGTTTCTATTGTCAACCAGTCCAAATTGCACCTTCTGGATCCTTGAATATCAAAATCCTGAAAACTGAAAAAAAAAAAAATCAGAAATGTCTATTAAAAAGTCAATTTTGGAAAAAAAAATCGTATTACAATGTAACTGAGGATATTATTATAAGCCTCCATATACTGACCGATTCTCCTGGGTTTTCCAGGCACACAACCATATCATTAGCAAATAATAATACTAACTCCATGTTCCTCATATTTGTATTTCTTCCCCAGATTGTAGAAAAATACTTCTTCACAAGTAATGCCAGTTTCCAAAATAATGTTAAAAAACAGGTGACAGTTGGCACCTTTTCTTTTTCTTCTCTGTGTGTATGGTTGGGAAAGACCACTTCTAACTCAGAACATCCTAAACTGTTCTGTGTTCCAACCAGAATCACCTCTCCCCAATCTGATAAATTGAAGTAAATAGAGAGAAACTCAGCCTTCTCTTAGATTAATACTTGCTTAATGAAAAGTTTGCAGCTGACATTCTTAGGTGAGTAATTAGCACAAATCTGAGCAAGGTAAAAGACTGAAAAAGGAACACATGAAAAAATGTTTTTGGTGAAAAGTCCCTGAGTTTGGGAATACTTTTTTACATAAATCACTTTATAGCCAAATACTATCTTGTAGTTAATAAAATGTGGGCATAACTATAGGCCAAAAACTTCAAATAAATAAATGCACATAGAAAATTAGTCACTGCTTATGAAAAAAGAGAAACCAAAATACAGTTTTACAATATCTGAACATGCCTCACCAAAAAGTAAAGATCTGACTTTATATTCTTGCCTTTGCCTTAAACTAAGTGATAATAAATTTAATTACCCAAGGATTATTATACCAGAATGTTTCTTCTTCAAAAGTTCTGAATAACTAACAAAAGCTGATAGACAATTTGATTGTTTCCAGGTTTGCACTATTACGAACTATGCTTTAAAAACTCCTGGCCGGGCATGGTGGCTCACGCCTGTAATCCCAGCACTTTGGGATGCTGAGGTGGGCGGATCACGAAGTCAGGAGTTTGAGACCAGCCTGGCCATGGTGAAACCCCGTCTCTACTAAGAATACAAAAATTAGCCGGGCATGATGGTATGTGCCTGTAATCTCAGCTACTCAGGAGGCTGAGGCAGGAGAATCTCTTGAACCTGGGAGACAGAGGTTGCAGTAAGCCGAGACTGTGCCACTGCACTCCAACCTGGGCGACAGAGTGAGACCCTGTCTCAAACAAAACAAAACAAAACAAAACAAAACCAAACCCTTATACATGTACATATCTCTCTTACAAGAACAAGAATTTCTCTAGGACAAACTATTCTAGAACTAGTATTGCTAGGTCAGAAGAATAATTCCTCTTTAAATCTGACAGACACTGGAAAAACATGTTTATACGAATTTACAGTTCTACCAAGTACGTACCAAAGTACTATATACCCCACACGTTTAGCAAAATGACATATTCTATTTTAAAAAATGTTTTGCCAATTAGGTAGACAAAAGAGATTTATCACTTCTATTTAGCATGTCTTTATTTACTGAGATTGAAATGCTTTTCCAATTTATGGGTTATTTCTATTTATTTTACTCCAAATTGTCCTGTTTTCCAAATTGCCTCCTTTATTCATTAATATTTCTTAAGAACTCTACATATTATAAACATGAGCTTATTCGGGGGCATGTATGTTACGTAAGACATGTCATATCTACCTACATCCACATTCTTTCTCTCCAATAGTCAGTGTGGTCAGTCTTTTTCATTTTAGTCACTGATGGGTGGCATCTCTTATTATAGTTTTATGTACACTTCCCTGAAGACAAATTTGCTGAACGTCTTTTCATGTGATTGTTGGCCATTTTTATATCTTCTGTGAAGTATCTGTTCATGTCTTTTGCCCATTAAAAAAAAAAGTTATAAAAATCCCTTTTATATTCTTGGCTGGGCATGGTGGCTCACGCCTGTAATCCTAGAACTTTGGGAGGCTGAGGTGGGCAGATCACTTGAGGTCAGGAGTTCGAGACAAGCCTGGCCAACCAAAATGGTGAAACCCTGTCTCTACTGAAAATACAAAAATTAGCTGGGTGTGGTGGCGCATGCTTGTGATCCCAGCTACTCGGGAGGCTGAGGCAGGAGAATTGCTTGAACCCGGGAGGCAGAGGTTGTAGTGAGCTAAGATCGCACCACTGCCCCCTGGCCTGGGTGACAGAGCAAGACCCTACCTCAAAAAAAAAAAAAAAAAGAAGGATTCAAGTCCTTTGTTAGATATGTGTATTGCTAATATTTTCTTCCAGTCTATCGTTTGTCTTTTCATCTTCTTAATGGAACCTTTTAATAAGCAGAAGTTTTAAGTTTTAGTTTTGATGAAGTCTAATTTATTATTTTTGCTTTGTGTTTAGTGCATTTAGTGTCCTAAGATATCTTGGTGTTTCCACACATCTCAATGATGTTCAACTACTTTTTAAGTATTTCAGAGTTTTAGTTTTTACATTTATAGCTGAGATTTATACAAATTTCTGTGTTTTCAAGTAGAAAATGAGATTTTTTTCTTTTTTTTCTTACATTTATCTAGAACATAGAAGATACTAATTTTTGTTCTATCACACAGTTAAATTAGTCTGATGACCACGAACTTGAGGAGGTTTGGTTTTACACTTTGTTTAAAGTGAGCTTGTTTCTGCTTTGCCCTTAGTCTTAGGGGGAATTCTTAGTTTAAGGACACTGTCTTTACTTGTAAAGTATGACACACAGAGTTTCATTAAAAATCTCAAGGCATTTATTTATGAAGCCCTATACTTGGTCTCCCCTGTGATGGACAGGATTCAAACTCCACGTGCTGCCTCTGCTGTGGGGTGCAGCAGCTGAAATCACTGTATAGTCTTTTCAGCCTTCTCACTGTTACTTTCCAGCAGGTTCCTTGGAGTCTTCTTTAAGCACACACAGTTCATGGGTCAGCTAAGGATTCGAGAATAATTTAAATGCAGTTACTTTCCAGTTTGTGGTTCTCTCCTTTCCAGGAGTTACCTTATTAATTAATTTCCAGTTACTGTCCCAGCCTCAACTGCATCCTGACACCTCAAGCTGACAAGACCATGGTGATCTGCTTGAGTTCCAGTCACTCCACGTTGCACAGACTAGCAAGAATCTTCAGAGAACTGGTAGGAAACAAGCCTATCTCACGAAGTGTGGTTCCTTCTTTCAGGGGTGGAATACTCTCCAGTTTTTGCCAGTTTCTTATTACTCTCCAGAGCCTTCAAGTATCTTATCCAAACTTAACAGCTCTTGTTTATGGGAGGTCTAGTCCCATTCAAACTAGGGAATCTCTAGTTTGGTTTTAAAATATCTTATCCAAACTTAATAGCTCTTGTTTATGGGAGGTCTAGTCCCATTCAAACTAGGGAATCCCTTAATAAACTTTTAGTCCACTAAACATTTAAGATTCATGAAGGCAAAGGCTGGGAGAGGTGGCTCACGCCGTAATCCCAGAACTTTGGGAGGCCGAGGTGGGTGGATCACCTGAGGTCAGAAGCTTGAGACCAACCTGGCCAACAAGGTGAAACCCTATCTCTACTAAAAATACAAAAATTAGTTGGGCGTGGTTTTTAATTTTAGTCTTGATGAAGTCTTATTTTTTATTTTTGCTTTATGTTTAGTGCATTTAGTGTCCTCTCTAAGATATCTTGGTGTTTCCAAAGATCCCAAAGATGTTGAACTATTTTTTAAGTATTTCAGAGTTTTAGTTTTTACACACCTGTAATCCCAGCTACTTGGGAGGCTGAGGCAGGAGAACTGCTTGAACCCGGAGGCAGAGGTTGCAGTGAGCCGAGATGGCGCCACTGCACTCCAGCCTGGGTGACAAAGCGAGACTCTGTCTCTCAAAAAAAAAAAAAAAAAAATTCATGAAGGCAGAAACCTTGTTTAGAATAAGAAACAATAAATATCTGTTCATGTATACCCTATTTTAGTTTGCTAATTCACTTAAGATTTTTAAATGAGTAAGTAAAATTACTTTTTGGTTTTTTAAATGCTTCATAGTAATTTTTGCATAAAAGCACTGTTGACGTATTTGTGCTCTGTGCCTATTTAGAATATATTGAGTCAGGGAGAGAGTTTCAATTTCTTGAGGTTTTTGGTTTAATCAGTGTTTCTTAAACTTTTGATCATTTAAATTTTCTTAGAAATTGATTTTATGTTGATAGTAAAATTTATTACTACAAAGCTCTGTACACAGTACTTTCATACAATTTAAAGACATTTTTCCTATCTGTGATCTTTAAGTTTGCTTTAAACTGCTTAAAACAAACATATAATTAGCAAATAAAAATTTTCTCTTCCTTCCTATTTTATCACTGATTTCTATCTGTTGCACTGTTGCATTGACTAAGAATTCTACTATAACCAGTAAAAGCACACATTTTCGTCTTGGTCCTTGGTGGTAAAATTAACTTTGACATTAAATTTGCTTTTAAAAATTTTTAGAGACACCCTTTACCAGGTTAAGGAAATTCCTTTTCTATTCATTTAGTAAAACTTGCCTATAAAACTAGTTCTAGAGTCTTAATTTGAATGCTGATTCAATTTCTTCAATGGCTACTGATTTCATCAGTTTTCTAATTCTTCTTGAATCAATTTTAGTAATATAAATTTTCTAAAAAATAATCCAATTCATCTACTTGTATAAAAAGTATTAACATAAAACTGCTTATAATATTCTCTTATGACATTAAAAATTTTATGTTTATAATTATAGACACTTTCGCTCTTTTTATCTTCCCTTTTTCTTCAGTTTTGCTTTGAGTTTTATCTATTTTCCTGAGTTTTTCAGAAAGTCAGCTTTTTGTTTTATTGAATTTTATTGCTTATTTTCCTGGTCTTTACTTCTACTTTAAAATTTACCCTATAATTCTTTTCCTTAACTCTTGAGTTAAATGCTGAGCTTATTTATTTTCTAATTTTTAAATCAATGCATTAAAGTTGTAAACTTTTCTAAGTACTCTTTCAATGTATTCTAACAGTTTTAATATGTATTACTTTCACTATGGTTATTTAAAAAATATTTGGTCCCATTGTGATCTCCTCTTTAATTCAGGAGTTATTTAGGAATATATTTCTAAACATACAGGTTTATTTTTTTTCCTTTATTTTAATTGCATTGTGGTAAGAAAACACAATCTGAATGATGTACAGTCTTTGAAATGTATTATGAGTTCCTTTGTGATCTGAAACATAATCAGTTTTTATAAATGTTCCACGTTTTTGAAAAGAATGTGTATTCTTTGTTGAAATAAGTATTAAAGGTGTGTTAAAAATCTCCCACTGCAATTGTGGATTGGTCAAATTTGCTGGGCAATTCTCCACATTTTGCTTTGCATGTATTTTAAGCCATGTAATTAAGTACATGAAATTTACTGCTGTTTTATTTTCCTGGTAGAATACTCCAATTGTTACTAGTATTTTGTGCCTTAAGCTCAATTACAATGGATGTTAATCTTCCTACACTAGCTTTAGCTTGATGAGTAGCTCCAAAACTAACCTTTTCTATCTCCTTGTTTTGTTTTTGTTTATTTTTGAGACAAGGTCTCATTCTTCCACCCAGGCTGGAGTGCAGTGGTGCATTCATGGCTCACTGCAGCCTCAACCTCCTGGGCTCAGGTGATCCTCCCACCTCAGCCTCCTGAGTAGCTGGGACCATAGGCAACGTGCCATCACGCCCAGCTAGTTTTTTGTATTTTTTGTAGAGACAGGGTTTCACTACGTTGCCCAGGCCGGTCTCGAATTCCTGAGCCTACCTTGGCCTTCCAAAATGCTAGGATTACAGGCACAAGCCACAGCGTCTGGCCCATCTCCTTGTTGTTAGACATTATTTATTAGTTTTGTTTTAGATGTGTTACATCCTTTCTACTTGGGAGAGAGTTCTCATTTTCCTCCTTTCCTTTTTTTTTTTTTTTGTTTTTTTGAGACAGGGTTTCACTCTGTTGCCTAGGCTAGAGCACAGTGGCACGATCTCGGCTCTGTAACCTCCACCTCCAGGGTTCAAGCAATTCTCATGCCTCAGCCTCCTGAGTAGCTAGGATTATAGGCGTGTGCTACCATGCCCAGCTAATTTTTGTATTTTTAGTAGAGACGAGGTTTCGCTATGTTGGCCAGGCTGGTCTCAAACTCCTGACCTCAAGTGATCTGCCCGCCTCGGCCTCCCAAAGTGCTGGGATTACAGGCGTGAGCCACCACATCTAGCCTCCTGTCTTTTTTTGAATATATGTTTAAAGTTCCTTTTCCTCTGTTAACTGCTCAATATTACTTCTATTTTTAATCAGTGGCTACCTTTTGATATTTTAATTGAAATGCTGAAACACACTTTTTTTCTAACAAAGTCCAAGTAAGAGTATTCGGTGTTTCTCCTGTCCCCTCAAAAATCACAAATAGGGTAGAAACAATTTACTGCTTTATTTTCACAATCTTTTACTAAAATTTAGCATTTCCTACACTTATAAACAACAAACCATGACAGTATTTATAGCACTGGCCACTCCACAACTATTCAAAATTAGAGAGATTTTTATGTTACATTTCAGTTTTTACAGATATCTAAAAATACTATTTACACTTAAAATTTTTTCTTCGAAATTAACCACTTGATTTTGCTAATGTGTTAATAAATAAGCATATATTACATTACAAATATTAAAAAATATCTGATAGCTGTACTTTAAACATAATTGGTTCCCTTTGTAATGCTATGTATTTTTTTAAATGAATTTAAACACATTATTCTGGGAAAGAATACATAGGTTTTACCAGAATACTAGGTGTCCGTGGCATAAAGAAAGTTAAGAAATAATCCCTGACAGAATACATCTTAAAATGCCTGGAGTAAATTTGAGTTCCAACTTAATTTTGTTTGGCTGTTTTTCTCAGCATTCAATTTTTTCACACATTCTGGAATTCTGGTTTACAGGTTTATTTTATGGAAGTTTTTTGGTTTTCTCTTTTTTTTTAACCCTCTCTTCTTCTATGTTCCCCTACTTGGGTCTACATTCCAGAACAAGTCTTAAATGATGGTTCAGAGTATTAAAGATCCTGTCATGGGGTCAGCAGGTGACATAGTTATTCATGTTTGTTAGGTTATGCCCTCTCAGCTCTCTAAGCTCTCAGCCCCATATAAATTCAGGCTGTGGTTGGTGGAAGATTTTTCAGCCTCCTGTCTGGAGCAAAATTGCCTGTCCCTAGTCCTTGGCTTCAAGCAGGGTGCTGGTATTCAATCCTCTCTTCTCCATGGATAAGGTGGCCTTTGTTGATTATAGTGGGTTCCAAGGGAGAGGAATGAAGTAAAAATGCCTTTATTTCACCATCTTAAGCAAGTTTTATACAGATAGCTCTCAGTATTGTTTGTTTTTACTCCATAACTTTAGTTTCCCTCTTCTATCCAGATCTAAAAAAATCATGTTTCTAATTCCATTTTACTAAGAATTTAAAATTTTTATTTTAAATTCAGGAATGAATGCTGATTTTCTTTTTTACCAAGATGCTTTAATGCATCTATGTACACTAGATAATCATATACTTTTTCTTTTGACTTGTTAACATGGTAAGTTAATTTAATATTTCCTAATACTGATTTGTATGTCTAAAAAAGCTACATTTAATTATGCATATGATTCTTTTGAATCATTTAAGATTATGCAATGATAATCATATGTAAAACGTGTCTTTGTGTATATGCATGTGTGTTATCTTTTTAAAGTTATGGTATTACCATGATAATGACTTCAGTAAAGAATCTGAACAATTACTAAAATCACCTTCTGATCTGTATATATCGAAATTCATTGCTCCCTTCTAGAATTCAGGAAATTTTCCTTTAGCTGTAGGGCTCACTTCAATTTTATTCTGCATTTCAGTATTGTGCTTGGTTTTCAGTGTATCTTACTTCATGAAATCTCAAGGATGCAATACATTATCAAAACCAGATGGCAGTATTTCATGTAATCTCTTCTGTGCTGGTAAGATTTTCAAGTTTTACAAAACTGAGCTATAAGCTGTAAGTTTAATTTTTAGGTTAAAAGGTGAAGGTCTCTATAAATTCTAGTTTTATGCTAAAAAACTCCCAATATGTGGTAAAAATGTTATTTTGTAAACATACTTAGTCGTACTACAAGTAACAGAAAATAGGTATATTATTTACATTTAAACACTGACACTGTTACAGAAAGATAACCTTAATGGTGCATTCTACCACTCAATCAGGCAAGAGAAAAACACTGCATGGAGGAGGAGAACAACAGCTTTTGTATGTGCCAAGCTCCGGGGTTCCAGAAGAGGTAATGTAGGGTAGAGGAAAATAAAAGGAAAACAAACTATGGCCCTTGTTTGTGGTTTCCACCAAAAAAAGGAGATAGATGACAGTTATGCTTCTCAAGAGAGATTGGTTTCCTCACTAGTTAATAAATACAAAAAAGGAAGATGAAAAAAGATGGGAAAGTAAGCTAAATGTATAGGTCTTATTTTAAAAACATAAAATGAAGAAATTTGAGTTTATGATCTCCAAAGTCTCCTCTAAATCTAAAATTCTATGCCTCCTACCCATACAATGTTACACATGAAAACATGTTGAAGGTGCCTTTGTGCTACACTGTCTCTGTGATGGAAATGACATTCTTATTTGTGTTTTGTTCCAACTGCAGTTCTTCATTCAGGCACACTATTTTTTTTTCCCCTGTAGGTAAATATTTTTTTCCTAATGGCCTTGATAGAATTTTCCTAAGCAAGCAATATCTAGTTCTACTAAATATATTCTTTACAATCTTATTCCTGTACTGTTTTTCTCTGCAAGTAATTTGCTAAATGTTTTAAAATTTAATCTTAACCTTCCTTATTTATATGTCACATTCATTCTTAGAATCTTAAACTTACAGCTATTTCCCCTAGGAATGCCTTTCATTTGTATTCTTAACAAATGTTCTTTTGTTTCGAAGTTATAAAAAGAGATTTTTCTAGATATAGTATTTCTCCATTATCAGTTTGTTTCAAGTTTTATACATACATACACATATACAGACATGCATGACAAATCGTGTTTTAACTCATTTAGGTAGAAGGCTCTACTAATGAGACAAAGGTTAAGAGCTAGATATCCAAGTGAATTAATGAGTTTTGTTTATTTGTTTGTTCCACTGCCAAAGGTTAGTCTTGACCCTAATAGGCTATTTTGCAAATGTCTATCTTTTGTTAAAAAGTAGCTTAGAATAATATAGATGATTCAATGCAAATACATTACCACCCTTAGAAAATACTCAAAACACATACCAGATGGGCTGTTATTCTTACTCTTAAGATGACACCAATAGCTGTTCTTTATTACATCTCCTGAAAAGCCTTCTTTTTATATTACTGCATGTTAAGTAATAATAAATGAAAAATGGAATTTATGTTTTGTAATAAATTATATAGTAATACAGAAAGGTAGATTACCTTATAGTAATGATTTCGCCTGGGTTTGCCCTTATGAACCAGCTACAGTTGATTTTTGCAGGATATTCAGAAGGCCAGCCTGGGCTTGTGATTATGCCACTTGGTGCTCGAATTTGCTCTGGAGTCTCTCCACAAGCTGGAAGATAGCCAAAGCAATCTTTGCTTATTATTATACATTTAAATGGTATTAGGTAAATCAGTGTTTATTTTTTAAAAACCAAAAAACTTTACACATCAAATAATATCCAATAAGATATGGTAGTATCAACTTTAAAAAGCTATTATTCTAATGAGATATTTCAATTTTCTCCCTTTTAGATAAAGTCTCTTATTCCAATTAAATACAGTAGCCCCACTTATCGGACATTTTGCTTTTCATTGTTCAGTTACTTGGAGCCAACAGTGGTCTGAAAATATTAAAGGGAAAATTCTAGAAATAAACAATTCTTAAGTTTTAAATTGTGTGCCGTTCTGAGTAGTGATGACATCTCTTGCTTTGCTGCTCTGTCCCTCCCGGGACATGAATCTTCCCTTTGTCCAGTGTATCCACGCTGTGTATGTTACCCACCCATTAGTTACTTAGTAGCCATCTCACTTATCAGATCAACTGTCACAGTATTGAAGTGCTTGTGTTCAAGTCACCCTTATTTTGCCATTATGAATGGCCTCAGAGCACAAAAGCAGTGATGCTGGTAATTCGGATATGTCAAAGAGAAGCTGTAAAGTGCTTCCATTAAGTGAAAAGGTGAACGTTCTCAACAATAGAAAAAAAAATCGTATGCTGAGGTGTCTGAGCTCTAAGGTAAGAATGAATCTTATATCCATGAAATTATGAAGAAGGAAAAAGAAATTCGTGCTAGTTTTTCTGTGATACCTCAAACTGCAAAAGTTAATGGCCGCAGTACCTAAGTGCTTAGTTAAGATGGAAAAGGCATTAAATTGGACAGCAATCAGGTTTAGTACTCTGCAGTTTCAGGCATTCACTGGGGGTCTTGAAGGCATCCCTCATAGATAAGGAGGGACTACTGTACATGTTTTGGGCAGGCAAGGAAATTTCAAACTGGATCACTGAATAAGAGTTCAAGATTACTGGCTTTGGCCATGGAGACTGATCTATCCATCCACCCATCTTTTTTCAAAACTTATCTTTCAAGTTTATTTTCTTCATCATAAACTACCTTTCCAATATTTGCTTACCTACTTTGTTTAGATCCTTAGGAGCATAATGCTGCTTTTAGGGTACTCTAAATAAGCCTAACAGTAAGATGCTGGATTGTAATTTTTGTTAAGAAGTTAGTGGATGATTGAATAAAGATAGTAAAACACTCAAAATTACTGCAAAGCAGTTCTTCAATTTATTCCATTAATACTTCCAAGCTATTTATTACAGGGTTATGAATGATTCCTACATTATTTAAAAGTAAAATCTTGAAATAGTGCTTAAAATATCACCATGTGATTAGATATCTGCATATCACAGAGGAAAATCTTCATGCATATAGAATAAATTAAAACTAATACCAACACTTTCCTGGATTATTCTTGCATCATCTGGAACTCTCGTTGCAATATAGTTAACATTATCCAGAATTCAGTTGATAATGTGACAATTTATTCTCTCTTAATTAAATACGTGATGTTTAAGCCTTTAGTAGAATTTAAAATCCTAGAACCTCTTATTTAATACAATTTCAACAAATTAGATTACTTGATTTTAAAGTAACAGCAGATTAGAAGCAGAAAATTAGAAGTGGGGAGAGTAGCTGCCAGGGGTACATAAACAGTTATCAGAAGTGACGAGTAAATTTTCAGAAGAACAAACACTACATACTAAACTCAAAAACCATGAGCTCATAATTTATATATTGCCTGTCTCTCAAAAGGTAAGACTGTTGTATTATATCATAATAAATTAATATTCATACTGATCTAAGAGTTGTTGAGTGAATAGTGAATCAGTATAGGCAAAATGACTGGTATAAAACACGGCCTGCACTCCCATGCTTTTTAAGTTCTGCTGTAGTTTAAAAATCAGGTAACCCAAGAGATGGCCAAATACCACTACTACAATTGTAATTTGGAAAAATGACTTTTTTTTTTTTTTTTGAGATAGAGTCTCACTCTGTCTCCAGGGTGGATGGAGTACAGTGGTGCAATCTCGGCTCACTACAACCTCTGCCTCCCAGGTTCAAGCAATTCTCCTGCCTCAGCCTCCCAAGTAAGTGGGACTACAGGTGCACGCCACCACACCCAGCTAATTTTTGTATTTTTAGTAGAGAAGGGGTTTCACCAGGTTGGCCAGGATGGTCTCGATCTCTTGACCTTGTGATGTTACCGCCTCAGACTCCCGAAGTGCTGGGATTACAGGCATGAGCCACCGTGCCCAGCATTTTTTTTTTTTTAAGAGATGAGATCTCACTATGTTGCCCAGGCTGGAGTGAAGTGGCTATTCACAGGCACTAGCATAGAACACTACAGCCTTGAATTCTTGGGCTCAGGTGATCCTCTTGCCTCAGCTTCCTGAGTAGCTGGGACTACAAAGAGCATGCTACCATGCATGGCAACTTTTTTTTTTTTTTTTTTTTTTTTCCCGTAACAGGGGTTATACTCTGTTCAATTTAGGTTAAGAATGCTAATAAGTATACTATGTAATTTAAAGAATTTTATCCATAATGATCAAAATAAAACAAGCTATATTACTTAGTCAATCCTTATTTCTATAAAATAACCTACTCCCTGAAGAAAACATGCAATCAGAGCTTTAAAAGTATATTCTACTGCAGAAAAAAAAAGTTCATATCTAAAAATGTGTCTGCCCTGGAATTAGGGTGCACTGCCAAAGGGCATCTGTTTTGAATCGCTTTCAGAACAGATTCATGGCATACAGCACATAGATATATCAAGGGCTTAGCATTCATCTCATTGCCAAGGCACAGTCAAAGCTTCTCTCTTTTTTTCTTTTTTTTGCTGCTGTTTCATTAGTAAATCTCCAAAGTTTTAATTTTAATAAATGATGTTTTAGAAAATGACTAAATGTATCCAAATGTAATTCTTTAAGAGTTTATTAATAATAAACTGCCAGTTTGCTTCCACTTTACTCTGAGTTATCATTACAATAATTTAATAAAAAGATAGCTAAGTTATTTGTAAGAACTTCTTTTTCTCCTGGCCAACATGGTGAAACCCAGTCTCTACTAAAAGTACAGAAATTAGCTGGGTGTGGTGGCATGCACCTGTAGTCCCAGTTACTCAGGAGGCTGAGGCAGGAGAATCGCTTGAACCTGAGAGGCGGAGGCTGCAGTAAGCTGAGATCGTGCCACTGCACTCCAGCCTGGTGACAGAGCGAGACTTTTCATTATCTCCTAACACAGCATTCTGGAGTCGTAGTAAGCTAAAGGAAATCTTAAGTTCATGAAAATATAAGCAAACATATAAATAAACAGCCAAAAACAATCATCGCCCTTTCCCCAGAATATGGAAAATTGTTCATTTTTATTAAAAGATCCACCTACATTAAAGAGAATAATACAATTTTGAGTTAAATTACATTTAACTCAATTATAATGCTGTACTACCATGTAAGTACTCAACTATTTATTAAATGGTCTAACAGCAGTGACATACAGCCCAAAACAAGGTGGGATTAATCTAGGACAAAGAACATTCCTAACCTTTGACTAAATCGATAGACTAATTATAGGGAAAAACTAGAAAGAATTTTATTAGGTTTTGTTTTAGGAAAAAAATTTCAAGTACATGAGAAACCCATAGGTGGTGCTCTTATACCAATAACTGAAGATTCTAGTATGTTACTCAAAAATACATTTTGTGAATATTTTATTTTCATGCAACGGCCCAGGGATAAGACATACCACCCATAAATAAGAATGGCTATTATACGATTCAATATTTATATTTCTAATTCAATATGTACTTTCATAACATTATTTTAAAATATTAATGATTCTTCCTAATAAAAACAAAACCATAGTATCCTAAAGTTTCTTCCTGAATTGGTTATAAATATATATATTGATTTAGTTATGCACATTTCCAACATGACTGAATTTGGAATTTGGCTCCAGATCTAGCCAGTGGCTTTTTTTCAACCTATTTCTGCACATACAACACACTGAGTATGTAGACAAATATGCTGTAGCACAGCCATAATGTATTCCTTTCTATATCTAAGAAGGAATACATTTCAAAAGCCAAAAGAAACCATTAAAGCAATTTTTAACTCCCTTTTGGGTTAAGAGTTTGCCTATGTATACTGGCAGATTTGGAATCAGAAGACCTAGATGCTGTCTGTTCTACCTGCCACTTACTGGCTTTACACAATATAAACTACTAAATTTTGGGGGGTGCTATTAATAATTTCCTCATGTGTCGAAATAAGGAGTTGCTATTTGATTACCTCTAAGGTCTATTTCAGCCCTCAATCATGCACCTCTTCCCACTATATTTCTGATAGCTCATTGGGATACATTGATAAATTTTTCATTTTCTTCCTTTGCATTTTCTCTCTGATCCACTGAAATAGACATTCGATTCTGACCTTATCTCCACAGAAACCATGCTAGCAGGCAAAGGCCATAAGTGACCTCACCGCTAAATCCAATGGACACTCATTCCCAACGTACTTGATCTTTCTGGAGCACTTGACACTGACTACCCAGACTTGGAACTGCACTACCCAGACTTTGTGGACATCACCTCCTCTGATTCTCCTTCTAACTCTATTATGTGTTAATTTTCTAGCACTAGATCCTCTGTCCTTGGCCAGCCAGCCAGCCAGTCCTTGATACTGGTTTCATGGTTAATTCCAAAGCCCTCTGCTCTTCTCACTCTCAATGGAAGATTTCGTCCACTTTTACAATTTCAACTACGGTCATGAGTTTAAAATTTTTAACCCAGAGGCTTTGCATAGTCAAATGCCCACTGGACATTCTAACCTCAAATTCAACATGATCAGACCTGTGTGTTTCCCAAATCCGTCTTCAGAATATCCTATATTCTGAATCTACGTCGTCTCAGGCAGCATTTGGTTGATGGAATAGGTACTTAAGTAAAAAGAAATTGAAGAACACTACAGGCGTTTTCAAGAATTTTCAAGGACAGGAAATAAGTTAGGCCTCACAGAGATTAAAACTGGAAATTTCAGTTAGAAATTGAGCCTGCTTTCACCACTTCTTAGGGAACCATGGCCTGTTATCTCTTACACATCTGCCCCAACCTTCCAAAGGACCTCCTCTGGGTCTTCCATTTTTTTATTATTTCAGTGCTTTATAAATGGCTTCCCAGTCCCAACTTATCATTAATACTTCAGCTCCAGTACCTTCTATAACCTGTAATTTCATTTTTCCTAGTTTATTATATTTATATTACTGTTACTCATTTTACATTATAGATTTGAGGTGGCTTATTATAATATTGATAAAATAGATAAAACTTAAGTCTCGGGCCAAGCGTGGTGACTCACGCATGTAATCTCAGCACTTTGGGAGGCCGAGGCGGGTGGATAATGAGATCAGGAGTTCAAGACCAGCCTGGCCAATATGGTGAAACCCCGTCTCTACTTAAAAAAAAAAAAAAAAAATTAGCCAGGCGTGGTGGTGCACACCTGTAGTCCCAGCTACTCAGGAGGCTGAGGCAGGAGAATCGCTTGAACCCGGGAGGCGGAGGTTGCGGTGAGCTGAGATCGTGCCACTGACTCCAGCCTGGGCAACAGAGCGCGACTTTGTCTCAAAAAAAAAACGACAGAAAAAACAAACAAAAAAAAACCCAAAAAAACTAAGTCTCAATTTCCTCACTTGTAAATGGGGATTAAAATACTAGTACACAGGGTGTTCCAAGGATTACATACAATTATTTTGGTAAAAGACATAGCACACTGCTTGCATTACAGTAAACTGTCAGTAAACAATATTACATGATATGCCAAATCAGACTGGTTGGTAGTAATGCCTGGAATGCTGTATTGAGATGGCTACTGAGGCTGTGTTCAGGCTAAGTAAGAAAGAGGACAGTGACTGAAAGAGGATGTGTGACTGTTTACTTAGTAAGTGCTGGGCACCATTATGCACTCAAAAGAATGAGAAATTATGTCATGATTAACTGGTTACCTGACACAGATAAAAGCCATGGGAAGGATAGGATTGGGACACATACTCACAAAACTTTACTTTAGGAAATAAATCTTTGTTTGAAATCAAAATCTTTACATGGTTTGAACTTCATCTTTCTACCTTTTGACTATCCTCCCAGTTTAAAATACATCAAACTTGACCTTCTTTTGCTTACATTCATTCTATTCATACCTTTTCTATTGCTTAAACATAGTTATTTCAGCTATGGTCTGGCTAATTCTTCCTTAAGAATTAGTTTATATGTAATTGGCAAATAAATAAATCTTGTCAGTACAATGCAAAATTGTGTAAGATCTTATTCCCAGCATGCTAATGATTTGAAATAAACAGAGGTAGAAGTTTTCAGAGTTTAAGAAAAAATATGAAAACCCTATAGAAGCTGCCTTTCTTTATTGCAAAATGTGGTTACTTTTTTTGGCTAAAATAACTGCTTGGTTTTTGTCTCTATTAAGCTATCTTGGGAAGCTGCAAAATGCAGATGGAAATGTGAAGACATCACACCACTATGAAAACAAAACAACTTAATTGATGAGGGATATCCCTGAAGTGTATTTTTAGTTTTGATTAAATTGGTCTCCATTAAAAGCAAATACCTTTAAGTGGGGGAGCATGAACCTATGCATATATGGCTGCAGAATATAGACTGATTCTAATTGTAAATGTCCACAGGTATTTGACTGTGCTAGTATTTGGATTGATATTTTATTTGCTAGGGTTATACTTCAAAGGTATGTAGTTGTAAGTGATCTATGCCAACACTTTTCTCAGAAGCCTTGTTAGTCTTTGTTCATTTTGCTTCCTTAATACATCTCTTAATTACTTGCATCAATGTTTTAAATTTACTATTTTTATTTTTTTATAAAGATGGGGTCTCCCTATGTTGCCCAGGCTGGTCTTGAACTCTTGAGCTCAAATAATCCACTCTCCTTGGCCTCGCAGAGTACTGGGATTACGGGTGTGTGCCACCAAGCCCTGCCAGTATCAACTTTTTGTTCTACAAAAATCATCTAATTTACGTTGGTCAGTTATCTTTAGATATAAACAAATATTCAAGTACATCTCTACTTTTTATAAATTTTCTATAACCCAGAAATAGAAATCCCCAAATCAAAGAGGTTCAAAATGTTTATTCAAAAGATAGCAACTTTCAAACGTGGATAGCATCTTCTTAGTAGGAACCTACAGGCTATCTGACTAGCCCCCACAAAAGCCTATTTAATTTACAGTTGAAGTAGCGTATAGGACATCTGAAACGAAAAAAAAAAAAAGACAATGACATTATTATAATGCTAATGGTTAAGCTATATGAAAAGATTAACTGAATACATATTTTTAAAATTTATCATGTATGTTGTCAATTAAGAAAGGGAGAATTAACTGCAGAATGAATAGGTAGAGATTCTCTGATGGAGTTCTTAAGATTTTGGTATTAGTTTTCTCGTTTAAAATATAAAGATCTCACTGTATAGTTTAGAAAACAGGGCAAAGTTAACTGATGAAACACTGAAGACTTCTTCATGTTTATACTTATACTATTTTAATAATCCTACAGAAAAGCACAGGACTATGGTTTTAAAACTAGATTAATGCACCATACTTATTATCTTTAAATCAATTATTTAAAAAATTGGCAGTGCTCAAACAGCCTCTATTAAGAAGACACATGAAAGAGGGAGGATCACTTCAAAATAATGTCAAGCTGTCTTACAATTTGAGATTTCATAGTTTCAAAACACCTAAAAAATTACAGAAAAAATACATAAGATATTTACAATTAGAGCTGAACTACTGTCAAAGAAAAAGTATAATTTCCTGCTCCACAGATGAAGAACTGGGTTTTTTAAAACTGACAAGAGTTGATACTTCATGACAAAAAGTAGTTGAAACTAAAAGTTATGTGAAATCTTTGTGACTTTGATTTTAATAAATCACAAAACTGAAATGCAAGTAAATGTCTGTTTATGTTTACTGACCACCTAACTTCATAAGACACATATGAAGAGCACAAAAGAAATAGAGAACTCATGCTCTCATGGAAATTATAGTTTTATAACAATGACATATACTTTTTAACTGAATCCAAGAAGCATATAACAGTTAATATGACAGCATACCAGATAATACAGTACTACATGATATAATGCATAACAAGTAATTTTAGGCAAAGTATCACATGTTCAGTTAAACACATGGTGTTATTAAGCAGAAACAAAGGCCGACCAAAAACCTATATTATACAAGTATAGAACAGAGAAGGTTATGCTTGACTATGAACAAAAGATTTCTTTCATAGAAGAGAAGTTGGTAGAGCCACAGAAAAACATACTCTAAACTAGTTAAAAGAATTTAATGACCCAAATTCTATAGACAGCAGTCAAGCCACGACAGACCTACTACAAAAGGAAGTGATGTGATCCAAGTATTTTGTAAAGGTTATCGAGGGAAGAGAAACCAGTGAGGCAAAGAGATCACCTAAAAGGCAATTATAAAAACTCATCTTTTTGTACAATTTTACTTTATGAAAGTTTCACGATAGAGCAAAATAGAGCAAAATCATGCTCACTCTGTTCATAAGCAAAGGATAATAGCATATATAGGTAACGGTGGTTAGTGTCATTTGGCCATTTCATTTTTCAGAGTACTGTATAGAGTGTATTATAAAGAATATTAATTCCATTATGGCTGATGAATACAAAAGCAATTCCAAGTGTTGAAAACTAGTAAGAAGGATTTGATTCCAATGGAAATAAATGTACTTAAAGAAACCCACCATCTCCAAAATAAAAATTTGGTAAGCAAATGGTGTCTGGATTGAATGGCCATATGGGATGAGAGTAAAAATTATTCTGAAAGTTAACAAGTGAATCATTCAATACATGGAAAATATTATGCTTATGCAAACAACTAAAGGCACCCAGACATGGAAAAACCAGAGTATGTAGTTAGATGATTAGCATGAAAATCAGGTACCTCCTGGCCTACTGTTAATTTAGGAAAATAACAGCAGTTTGAAAACTTAAAAGGCTAAGTATGACACATAGTGCTGAGGATGAGATTTCTGCTTCAAGTCAGAAATACATGGTTTCCAAGTCCAAGAACTGTAAGTATCATTAAAGTGAAGCACGTATGCAGGCCTTGGATCCACAGCTGATGATAATGTTATAAAATTACCTAACACTTATTGAACTCTTACTACCTGTCAGGTACTTTAATATTTATTATTATTATCCCTATTTAACAGATAAGAAAAAAATGGAGGCACAGAGAAATTTGGTAATTTTTCTAAGGTCACAAAAAAGCTGTAAGTCTCAGAGCTGGGATGGAACCCAGGCAAGAGGCTTCATAAAAGCTGTATTCTTAACCACTAAGGCAAACTGCTGCCCACTAATGAACTCCCTATAACATCTGGAAAAATTACCAGGGAGGTGGAAGGGAGCGGTTTCAATAGCATTTAAATGACAAAAGTGGTCTATTCTAGAAAAATGAACTATTGGTCCTACATTAACATGGATAGAAAGGGTAGATAATCTATAATAACACAGAGAAAATAAGTATAGTTAGTAGTTTTAAAGCTTCTAAAGATTGATTCCTTATTTGTTACACATTATCTAAGAACTACAGGCAGAACTGACCAGCTTCTTAGTATCCTTGGTATTAAAAATTTTACAAACAGCATTCTAGAACCTACTTTTAATGATAAGAGAACATATATACATATAGTTAATTATGGGTAAGATGCTTAGGGCAAAGAGTAGAATAGTAACAATAAGGGGATGAAGTGGAGGCTGAGGGAGACATTTCAAAGGAAAGAGCAACGGACAGACAAATAATGGACAGTCTGGAAAGCATGCACGTTCAGCATAGAGTCTATGGGCCACTGAGAATACAAGGCAAGTGACCAACTGTTGGAATCTGCAAGAAAAATAAGTTAGAGTACTATAATTGCCCTTTGTTGGACTGCCATGTATAACATAACTAAGCCGTGTAACCTGAACAGGAAACATATGCCCACAGCTAGGCAGAAATGACTTTGATTCAAAAGTCCTCTTCCTGTATCTTGACTGTGTTTGTTGCCTAAATAGTGTCCTGATTTCTCTGACCCTCCAGACTCTTTAAATGGGGTTTTCTGACTCCCTGGGACCTGAGCTAAGCTGCGTCATAATGTGAATGTCGGAACAGTCAACATTTTGAGGATGGACAGAGTTGGAAGGGGACAGAGATTGAACATGAGTAACATTTCCTTAGAATTACTCCAAATTTCATTCTTTTTAAAAAAGAAGTTAGAAAACTGAACTTCTCCCTGTATGGGAATAATTACTAGCACTTGAACATAGGTTGAGTATCCCTAATCCAAAATGCTTGGGACCAAAAGTGTTTTGGATTTCAAAATTTGGAATATTTGCACATACATACTGGTTGAACATCCCTAATCCAAAATCTGAAATGCTTCAATGAGTATTTCCTGTGAGCATCATGTCAGTGCTCTAAAAGATTCTGGAGCATTTCAAATTTCAGATTTTTAGATTAGGGATGCTCAACTTGTAGCAATATTTACTAGTCTAAGATGGGAAAGGTTTTAATTATGACTTGAAAGACAAGAATCAGGCAAGCAGAAAAAATGGTATTAATCCATCACTCCCACTTAGGACTCTCATTACTCTGAGACTTATTATTAGAAACCGCAAGTGCCATGGCAGGTAGGAAATCTTATATCCAGCTGTTTATAATTTAAATATTCTTCTGCATTAGTACTGATGTTTAAGACTGAATACAGCAGTATATTTATTCATATTATTCTAAGTGACATTCTTTAAGGATCAAAATATTTTACTTGGCTATCAGCTGTAATCAAGGCAGGTAATTTCTTGGTATCTTAAAGGTCACTAATGTGACCTTTTATTTTACTGTGTGGCAGTAAAATAAAACATAAAGTCAGAAGAGGCAAAAATATAAAGACAGAAGGAGAAATTAAAAAAAAACAGGGTCATAGCACAGTATGAATGAAGATGAGGAGAGCAAAGAAACTGAATATACCCACCTAAAATGGAACTCACTAGCCAGCTTCACCCTGAAATTTCTTAGTAAGAATAATTTAGGATTTTGCTAACAATGCATAACGTAAGATGAATAGAGAAGATTCATCCTTTTACGCCTTTTTTAAAGGGCTTATGAGGGCAACTTTCTTTTCCTGCAAGGGTATAAAAATTACTGACATGGTACCTACATTTTCCTATTTTAAGCACTACAGAAGACTAAAATGCTAAAGCAAGCTACTACTATTTCCCAAGTGGGAAAAATTACTAATTTTTGAAGGTTACTGTGACTCTGGCTGGAAGCATAAAAAGGTAAGGCAGAAATCCTCACTTAAGCTAACAAACTGGCCTTGGAGCTCATGATTTTGTAAGTCATCTCTATCAGCTTTGACACAGTTTTTAGTATACTCACATCTTCTATGAGTGTTCCAGTTACTGTGTCTTTTGTCAAGGGTGGTACCCAGAAATAAACAATACCAGAGTATGTTTGCATGAAGAATAAAAAAGAACTATCATCTGCTTGGTTCTGGATACTGTATTTCTATTACTGCAGTTTAATATCAAATCACCCCCTTACTTATATCAGGCTATCAGTCAACTGATACCCAAGTACAGTTTGCTTATCCACCAAGTGACTGGCTTTTGCACACCAGTTTCACAGTACATCCAATTCAAATTCATGCCTTGGCAAAAATTACAGATAATCAACATGTTATCACACTTTGAAGAGTTAGTCCCAAAGTTACAGACTGGAAAAGAAAATGTCAAATGCTTGAACAGAGCTTGCCTTTTTACCTTCACTAGGTTTGGCTCACTCAATGAAATGGATATATCCATCAGATGAACTTCACTTCTACCATCTAAGCACTGCATACCCTGTCACAATACAACCTGTTCTGTCTATAGTTCTGGTACTCACACGTGCTGTTCTAATGCTGGGGTTATTGTTTATTACAACATACAATGAGTATTCCTTATCCAAAATCCTTGGGACCAGAAGTATTTTGATTTTTTTTTCAAATTCTGGAATATATACAGATATATACTTACTAGTTGAGCATCCCAAAACCAAAAATCTGAAGTGTGAAATGCTCCAGTGAGCATTTCCTTTGAGTGTTATGTTGTTGCTCAAAATGTTTTGGATTTTGGAGCATTTTGATTTTTGGATTTTCAGATTTGGGATAGTCAACCTGTAATGTAACATAAAAATATAACATATAATTATTTTGTTATAAATACATAATTGTTCAATAAATATTTGATATATAATATAAAATAGGTTACAATTATATAATATAAAGATGTTTCATATAAGACATTGGCCATAAGATTAAATTATAGAGTATATAATATAGAAATAATAATACCACCATTAGTTTCATTTCCAAAACTTAAAGGGAGTTCACTACTTTAAAACTTTAAGTGTCTCAGAGGTAAACTCTGAAGGTAGACAATGACTTTAAAAATTATTAGCATCCTAATGTTTTTTTTTAATATATATCAAGAATGTACTCTGTCTTATATTCCCTACTCATTTTCTTTATATAAAGGATAGCTTCTTGGGTTCACACTATGTTCTGTTTTTATATTCTGAAATTCTAAAAACCCTAATGTATTAATAATCAACTAAAATGTAATAAGGCTTCTTTCTTTTCTTCATCTGAAACATGGATGAAAGACATTTTTATAACACTGGTCAAAAGAACTAGTGAAATTCTTCTTAGTAACTTTAACAAGAGGTCCAGGTACCTAATTGAATAATTGCAAAATAATATTAAAATTACATAGGAAAGGTGCAAAGGACCACTTGACCTGCTACTTTTTCATGTAACTTTTCTATATTTAAAAAATAATTGTAAACTTCTATCAGAGATAATTACAATTTAAGCTTTATTTCCTTTCAGATTCTTTATTTGGAAGATCTTAAACATTCTAGGATAATAAAAGCTTTATCAGACTAGATGTTCTTCCAGGAAAATTTCAAAATACCATGTTATAATATTTAAGCCCAAAGCTGTGGTTAAAAACAAAAGCCATTTTAATTTAGTACTCTCCATTATCACAAAATGTTAACTAATCTGAAAGCAAATTTATTGCAATTTAGAAAATATGTCCCTATTTTAAAGGCCACAGCTAAATTATTAGTTGTAAAAGGCATACAGGATTAGCAATGTGCTAGGCCTTCGAATATTAGAATAGAAACTATAAAATGCAAATACATAAAAGCAAGAAAGGGTGATGATTTTGATAGAATAAAATTCTGACAGCATAAACAATACTTAAAAACTATCTGAAGTCTATTTTATATACTCTGCTAATTCAGTTAATATGAATAAGGATTAAGAAAGAAACTTCCTAAGTAAATATTCTGTCAGCTCTCAGAAATGTCAGATTTGCCTGACAAAAGATTCTAAGTCAAATGCGGAGTAGACTCAAAATCAAGCTAACCTCACACAGAGACTTCAGCTATCATTAAAAGGTAGGAATATTTGGAAGTTGTATCATTGGTAATTGGAAATACCATGTTAATCTTCCTATGTAAAAAAAGCTTCTGCCTGAGAAAGCAGCAAGCCTTAACATCTGCTCTTATTAGCAACCAGAAAATATTTTATAAACTTGAGGCTAGTTTTTGCCTAACTATAAAGGAAAGCAAATCTCATTCTCTTATTCTTTGCGATGTTACAACTCCAGGCCATGAATCAAGAAGAAAAGAAAATGTTACTTTTAAAAAAAAAAAAACCGTTTGACAGAAAATAAAAGGTTGAGACTTTAATGGAAACATAATAACAAAAAAAGTTAAGCAAGAAAAACATCATTGTACTGAAAGTAAATGCAGACAACTGTGTAAATTAGTACATCCTTTTTGGAAGGCAATCTGTCAAAAAGTTTCTAGAGTCATTAAATTATTCATGACCTGTGATACAGTAATTTCACTTTCAGAAATGTATGCTAAGGAAATATTCTTAGAAATAAAAAAGGCTAGATATACAGTTGACCCTTGAACAACATGGGTTTGAATTGTGTAAGTCCACTTATACATGGATTTTTTTCAACAAATACATTGGAAAAATTTTTGGAGATTTGTGACAATTTGAAAAACCTTGCAGACAAATCACATAGACTGGAAATTTTGAAAAAAAATTAGGTATATCATGAATGCATATATATGTAAAATACTAGTCTATCATTTACTACCATAAAAAATACATTAACCTATTATAAAGAGTTAGAATTTATCAAAACCTACACAAACACTTGCAGACCACATACAGCACCATTTACATTCAAGAGAAGTATAAAGATGAATACTAAATCATAACTGAATAAAATTAATTATAGGACATACTATACAACTAATAATTCTGTAGCCACCTCCCATTGCTATTTTGGTGAGCTCAATTTGCAAGTATCTGCTTAAATCGCTGTGTGATGCTAATCATCTCCATGTGAGCAGTTGGTATCTCCAGTAAATTGTGTGTCACAGTATAATGTGATCTCTGGTGGTTCTCGCGTATTTTTCATTGTGTTTAGTGCAATACCATAAACCCCAAATAACACCATGGGATCCATACAAAGTGCCACTAGTGATGTTGCAAGTGCTCCCAAGAAGCAAAGAAAAGTCATGACATTACAAGAAAAAGCTGAATTGCTTGATATGTACTGTAGACTGAGGTCTGCAACTGCAGCTGCCCACCTTATCAGACAGATGACTCATCTGTAAATAGATAGTGTAAACTTATGCTATCAATAAATACAGCAGCATACTGTAAATGGATTTTCTCTTATGATTTTCTTAATAACATTTTCTTTTCTCTAGCTAACTTTAAGAATACAGCATTTAAGCCTGGGCATGGTGGCTCACACCTGTGTTACCAGCACTTTGGGAGGCCAAGGTGGGCAGATCACTTGCACTCACAAGTTCAAGACCAGCCTGGGCAACATGGCAAAACCCCGTCTCTACAAAAACAAAAATTGGCTGGCCATGTGGTGCACACCTGTAGTCCCAGCTACTTGGGAGGCTGAGGTGGGAGGATGGCTTGAGCCCAGGAGGTGGAGGTTGCAGTGGGCTGAGATCATGCCACTGCACTCCAGCCTGGGTGACAAAGTCAGACCCTGTCTCAAAAAAAAAAAAAAAAGAATACAGTATTTAATACACATAACGTACATAAATTTATTTGACTGTTTATGTTGTTGTTAAGATTTCCAGTCAACAGCATGCTATTGAGTACTTAAACTTTTGGAGAATCAACAATTACATATGGCTTTTCTTCCACTATGCAGAGAATTGGTGCCCCTAACCGCCATGTTGTTCAAGGGTCAACTGTATATGAATATGTCTCTTGAGCATGATCCAAATTAGGCAAAATCCATTGGAAACAACCCATTGTAATGAAGTCACATGATAGAAATTTTATGCAGGCATTAAAATAATGAATATGAAGACTAAGGGAAAAATGTACATAGTGTTAAACAGAAAGAGCAGGAGATAAAATTAGGGATAATTCAAATGCATATACAATTATTTTTAAGGTATGTACACAAAAGGACAAATAAAAAATTTAATATACTACTATTAATTATTGTAGGAAGGTAGGGTTAATGGGTGATTTTCTTAATCTTTTTGCTTTTTTCTAAATGTTTAACGCAACTTGTGTAATCGAATTTGTGAAAACAAAAAACTTGATTTAGAAGTAATCAAGAATAAAGACAGCACAAATTATTTCTAGAATATACTGATTAAAGTCAATATCATAGATTACAGAGTAATTCAGTTTAAAGTAGATATATTTTAAAAAATCAAATATATTTGTTTAATGTGTACAAGGGCCTTGTGGTAAATCAACTTGACATAAGATATATTTCATTCTATGTAGCAGATGAGCTGTAATTTGGTAATTTTAAACATTTCAAAAAGAAACATATAATTTAGACACTTTTTAAAAAAGCGATTAAAAGAGCCTTCCTACTCTCTCATGTATGCAATTAAATTACTTGGCAGTTTCTGTGGTATAATTCATAATGATTTTCATATATTATTAAATTTATAAAAATACCATTTGTCTTTTCTCCTTTCTCTAGTTTATATATGAAGAGAGATTTAAAATTCTGGACTAAGAAAAGTTCTAAATTAAAGTAAGTACAAAAATTAAGATTTTATCCAATATTCTTTCCCATTATATAACAACTAGATACATACTTTTTGATAATTTAACTACAATTTCTTATGCCAACCCTGTAGCATCAGAACGAGCAAAAAGGCAAAGATTTATCTTTCCCAGCAAGGATTTGAGGAGGAAGAAGATGGAAATAAACAGAATATTAAAAACAGAACAAATTATTCCAAGCACAAGAACCAAAAATATATTATTAATTAGAAATTAGTAATTCCCCCAAAAATTCATGAGTAAACAAAATGAAGCCCTTAATACGATGCCTAATAAGAAAAGTTAATATTAAGTCATTTACTACTCACCAGATATTATAACTAGGCTTTTTACAAATTCATATTCTAACTTAATATGTTCATTATTTGCCATAATGTGCCTTAGTACATTAAGACCATATTATAGGTACAGTTTGCACATTTACTTCTGCTACTAAGTGATAAGTTCCTTGAGAGAAGAATATTTTACTCACCACTTACTTTCACCCTCCTTGGCACCAGGTTCTATCAGGTGCTTGATACATGTTAAATGAATTGAATTCATTGCCAACAGGGTGACTATACAGCCTGATTTGTCCAGAACAGTCCTGGTTTTGTCACTGGTGCAGCATAATTAAAAATAATGTATTATTTCGCTTTCAAAGTGTCCTGATTTGGAAAATAAATTACCTGATAACACTAGGTGCAGACAATTAAAATTCTTTCTAAAATCATCAATATACTTTCCAAAGTGCAAACGACAATCCAGCAGGGCACTGAGCACCGGCAAATGGAGTAGCAGAGGTGAAAAGAGCAGGGGAAGAGCAGAAATAGATGGCAGCACAGAATACTGAAGCATCTCACCATTTGTGTTGCTTGCTCATCTCAACAGAAAGCAAGTCCTACATTTTGAGATTCTTCCAAAGGCTAGCTCTCCATTTAGACCAGCACTGAAGGGGCCCTACTTTCTACTGAGGATGCAAGGATTTCAGAAAGCTTATACTCTATTAAACATTACATCTATAGCTCCGTACTGGCCATAGAAAAAATGCAATGAGGCTGGGCACAGTGGCTCATGCCTGTAATGCCAGCACTTTGGGAGACCAAGGTGGGCGGATCACTTGAAGTCAGGAGTTTGAGACCAGCCTGGCCCAACATAGTGAAACCACATCTCTATTAAAAATACAAAAATTAGCTGGGCATGGTGGCGCACACCTGTAGTCCCAGCTACTTGGGAGACTGGGGCAGGAGAATCGCTTGAACCCAGGAGGCAGAGGTCGTAGTGAACTGAGATCATACCACTGTACTCCAGCCTGGCCAACAGACAGAGTGAGACTCAATCTCAAAAAACAAAACAAAACAAAAAAACAGCAATGACTCTGTGTACCCAGACATACCTTTGGAAACAGCATCCATTTATTTTTAATAATATAATTGGAATAGATTTCATGTATTATTATTCTCATTCTGTTAGAAAGATTTTGTAAGATGAGACTTTAGAAAAAATAAGCCTTGAATAAGGTTTTACTCACTTCTGAAATGCAGTATTTTATTGACGTATAAATATATTTAATTAAAACACACATTTTGTTATGGCCTGAAATGTGTTGCCTCCAAAACTCATATTTTAGAGTCTAACCCTAGTACATCAGAACGTAACTGGATTTGGAGAGAGAGTCTTTACAGAGTTAAAGAGTTAAAGTTAAAATGAGGTCATATGTGTGGCCCTAAACCAATGACTGGTGTCCTTATAAGAAGAGGAGATCAGGACAACACACACAGAGGGGACACTATGTGAAGACAGTAAGAAGACACCCATTTATAAGCCAAAGAGAAAGAACTCAGAAGAAACCAACCCTGCTGACACCTGAGTCTCAGAACTCTGGCCTGCAAAATAGTGAGAAAATAAATTCATGTTGTTTAAGTTACCTAGACCGGGATGTTTTGTTATGGTAGCCCTAGAAAACTAATACATATTTCTAAATGTGTATCTGAAATTCAGAAGAAAAAAACGATTAAAAAATGTAAAATATCTTTACTGCTGATTTCTTTTTTCAAACAGAAATTTATTTAAGGGTATTATCAATGCTCAAGAAGAGCCTAGTGGTCTAATCACAAGTAAACAGCTAAAAATAAGTATAATCTAACCCTTGATGAGTTGACATAAAATTCAGAATATAGTACTATATCTGTCCAAATTTCCAAATTTTCATAACTTCTCATACTCTGTAATAATCTGCATAACTCAGCAAATCTGCATTTGCAAGTGATCAATGCACATTATAAAAGCATACATGGTAAGAAAATTGATTCAAAGGGTAAGAAAGACCCAATTAGATTTTAATGTAACAGAGCACAAAATGCTCAATGATATGGTTTCAGACTCCACATTGCAACTAACCTTAAAGAAACTACCTCTTGTTGAGTTTTGGTGTAGTATCACAGAATAGTCACAATTATCTGAAAAACGCTATTAAAATATTCCTTTCTTTTCCAATTATACATCACTGTGAGGCTGGCCTGTCTCCTAGTATGTCAAACAAAGCATGATGTTGCAAAGGACTGAATGCGGAAACAGATATGAGAATCTAGCTATCTTCTTTTAAGCCAATCATTACTTTATAAAATTATAAAACAATTCTATTCTTATTGATGTTTTTTGTTTTGAAATATATATTTTTCATAAAACTATACTAAGTATTGATGTAAACATGCAATAGGTTACTGTTATTTTTAATTGAACTACTGAGTTTTAAAACAAATTCGCAGTTTTAATTTCTTTTTTTTTTTTTTTTTAATTTCTTTTTTTTTTTTTTTCTTTTATTGTAATTATTATTATTATTATTATTATTATACTTTAGGTTTTATGGTACATGTGCCCAATGTGCAGTAAGTTACATATGTATACATGTGCCATGCTGGTGCACTGCACCCACCAACTCGTCATCCAGCATTAGGTATATCTCCCAATGTTATCCCTCCCCCCTCCCCCCAACCCACAACAGTCCCTGAAGTGTGATGTTCCCCTTCCTGTGTCCATGTGTTCTCATTGTTCAATTCCCACCTATGAGTGAGAATATGCGGTGTTTGGTTTTTTGTTCTTGCGATAGTTTACTGAGAATGATGATTTCCAATTTCATCCATGTCCCTACAAAGGACATGAACTCATCATTTCTTATGGCTGCATAGTATTCCATGGTGTAGATGTGCCACATTTTCTTAATCCAGTCTATCATTGTTGGACATTTGGGTTGGTTCCAAGTCTTTGCTATTGTGAATAATGCGGCAATAAACATACGTGTGCATGTGTCTTTATAGCAGCATGATTTATAGTCCTTTGGGTATATACCCAGTAATGGGATGGCTGGGTCGAATGGAATTTCTAGTTCTAGATCCCTGAGGAATCGCCACACTGACTTCCACAAGGGTTGAACTAGTTTACAGTCCCACCAACAGTGTAAAAGTGTTCCTATTTCTCCACATCCTCTCCAGCACCTGTTGTTTCCTGACTTTTTAATGATTGCCATTCTAACTGGTGTGAGATGGTATCTCATTGTGGTTTTGATTTGCATTTCTCTGATGGCCAGTGATGGTGAGCATTTTTTCATGTGTCTTTTGGCTGCATAAATGTCTTCTTTTGAGAAGTGTCTGTTCATGTCCTTCGCCCACTTTTTGATGGGGTTGTTTGTTTTTTTCTTGTAAATTTGTTGGAGTTCATTGTAGATTCTGGATATTAGCCCTTTGTCAGATGAGTAGGTTGCGAAAATTTTCTCCCATTTTGTAGGTTGCCTGTTCACTCTGATGGTAGTTTCCTTTGCTGTGCAGAAGCTCTTTAGTTTAATTAGATCCCATTTGTCAATTTTGGCTTTTGTTGCCATTGCTTTTGGTGTTTTAGACATGAAGTCCTTGCCCATGCCTATGTCCTGAATGGTATTGCCTAGGTTTTCTTCTAGGGTTTTTATGGTTTTAGGTCTAACATTTAAGTCTTTAATCCATCTTGAATTGATTTTTGTATAAGGTGTAAGGAAGGGATCCAGTTTCAGCTTTCTACATATGGCTAGCCAGTTTTCCCAGCACCATTTATTGAATAGGGAATCCTTTCCCCATTTCTTGTTTTTCTCAGGTTTGTCAAAGATCAGATGGTTGTAGATATGTGGCATTATTTCTGACGGCTCTATTCTGTTCCATTGATCTATATCTCTGTTTTGGTACCAGTACCATGCTGTTTTGGTTACTGTAGCCTTGTAGTATAGTTTGAAGTCAGGTAGCGTGATGCCTCCAGCTTTGTTCTTTTGGCTTAGGATTGACTTGGCGATGCGGGCTCTTTTTTGGTTCCATATGAACTTTAAAGTAGTTTTTTCCAATTCTGTGAAGAAAGTCATTGGTAGCTTGATGGGGATGGCATTGAATCTGTAAATTACCTTGGGAAGGATGGCCATTTTCATGATATTGATTCTTCCTACCCATGAGCATGGAATGTTCTTCCATTTGTTTGTATCCTCTTTTATTTCCTTGAGCAGTGGTTTGTAGTTCTCCTTGAAGAGGTCTTTCACATCCCTTGTAAGTTGGATTCCTAGGTATTTTATTCTCTTTGAAGCAATTGTGAATGGGAGTTCACTCATGATTTGGCTCTCTGTTTGTCTGTTATTGATGTATAAGAATGCTTGTGATTTTTGCACATTGATTTTGTATCCTGAGACTTTGCTGAAGTTGCTTATCAGCTTAAGGAGATTTTGGGCTGAGACAATGGGGTTTTCTAGATATACTATCATGTCATCTGCAAACAGGGACAATTTGACTTCCTCTTTTCCTAATTGAATACCCTTGATTTCCTTCTCCTGCCTAATTGCCCTGGCCAGAACTTCCAACACTATGTTGAATAGAAGCGGCGAGAGAGGGCATCCCTGTCTTGTGCCAGTTTTCAAAGGGAATGCTTTCAGTTTTTGCCCATTCAGTATGATATTGGCTGTGGGTTTGTCATAAATAGCTCTTATTATTTTGAGATACGTCCCATCAATTCCTAATTTATTGAGAGTTTTTAGCATGAAGGGTTGTTGAATTTTGTCAAAGGCCTTTTCTGCATCTATTGAGATAATCATGTGGTTTTTGTCTTTGGTTCTGTTTATATGCTGGATTACATTTATTGATTTGCGTATATTGAACCAGCCTTGCATCCCAGGGATGAAGCCCACTTGATCATGGTGGATAAGCTTTTTGATGTGCTGCTGGATTCTGTTTGCCAGTATTTTATTGAGGATTTTTGCATCAATGTTCATCAAGGATATTGGTCTAAAATTCTCTTTTTTTGTTGTGTCTCTGCCAGGCTTTGGTATCAGGATGATGCTGGCCTCATAAAATGAGTTAGGGAGGATTCCCTCTTTTTCTATTGATTGGAATAGTTTCAGAAGGAATGGTACCAGCTCCTCCTTGTACCTCTGGTAGAATTCGGCTGTGAACCCATCTGGTCCTGGACTTTTTTTGGTTGGTAAGCTATTGATTATTGCCATAATTTCAGCTCCTGTTATTGGTCTATTCAGAGATTGAACTTCTTCTTGGTTTAGTCTTGGGAGGGTGTATGTGTTGAGGAATTTATCCATTTCTTCTAGATTTTCTAGTTTATTTGCGTAGAGGTGTTTGTAATATTCTCTGATGGTAGTTTGTATTTCTGTGGGATCAGTGGTGATATCCCCTTTATCATTTTTTATTGCATCTATTTGATTCTTCTCTCTTTTTTTCTTTATTAATCTTGCTAGCGGTCTATCAATTTTGTTGATCCTTTCAAAAAACCAGCTCCTGGATTCATTTATTTTTTGAAGGGTTTTTTGTGTCTCTATTTCCTTCAGTTCTGCTCTGATTTTAGTTATTTCTTGCCTTCTGCTAGCTTTTGAATGTGTTTGCTCTTGCTTTTCTAGTTCTTTTAATTGTGATGTTAGGGTGTCAATTTTGGATCTTTCCTGCTTTCTCTTGTGGGCATTTAGTGCTATAAATTTCCCTCTACACACTGCTTTGAATGCATCCCAGAGATTCTGGTATGTTGTGTCTTGGTTCTCGTTGGTTTCAAAGAACATCTTTATTTCTGCCTTCATTTCGTTATGTACCCAGTAGTCATTCAGGAGCAGGTTGTTCAGTTTCCACGTAGTTGAGCGGTTTTGAGTGAGATTCTTAATCCTGAGTTCTAGCTTGATTGCACTGTGATCTGAGAGACAGTTTGTTACAATTTCTGTTCTTTTACATTTATTGAGGAGAGCTTTACTTCCAAGGATATGGTCAATTTTGGAATAGGTGTGGTGTGGTGCTGAAAAAAATGTATATTCTGTTGATTTGGGGTGGAGAGTTCTGTAGATGTCTATTAGGTCTGCTTGGTGCAGAGCTGAGTTCAATTCCTGGGTATCCTTGTTGACTTTCTGTCTCGTTGATCTGTCTAATGTTGACAGTGGGGTGTTAAAATCTCCCATTATTAATGTGTGGGAGTCTAAGTCTCTTTGTAGGTCACTCAGGACTTGCTTTATGAATCTGGGTGCTCCTGTATTGGGTGCATATATATTTAGGATAGTTAGCTCTTCTTGTTGAATTAATCCCTTTACCATTATGTAATGGCCTTCTTTGTCTCTTTTGATCTTTGTTGGTTTAAAGTCTGTTTTATCAGAGACTAGGATTGCAACCCCTGCCTTTTTTTGTTTTCCATTTGCTTGGTAGATCTTCCGCCATCCTTTTATTTTGAGCCTATGTGTGTCTCTGCACGTGAGATGGGTTTCCTGAATACAGCACACTGATGGGTCTTGAGTCTTTATCCAATTTGCCAGTCTGTGTCTTTTAATTGGACCATTTAGTCCATTTACATTTAAAGTTAATATTGTTATGTGTGAATTTGATCCTGTCATTATGATGTTAGCTCGATGTTTTGCTCGTTAGTTGATGCAGTCTCTTCCTAGTCTCAATGGTCTTTACATTTCGGTATGATTTTGCAGTGGCTGGTACCGGTTGTGCCTTTCCATGTTTAGCGCTTCCTTCAAGAGCTCTTTTAGGGCAGGCCTGGTGGTGACAAAATCTCTCAGCATTTGCTTGTCTGTAAAGTATTTTATTTCTCCTTCACTTATGAAGCTTAGTTTGGCAGGATATGAAATTCTGGGTTGAAAATTCTTTTCTTTAAGAATGTTGAATATTGGCCCCCACTCTCTTCTGGCTTGTAGGGTTTCTGCCGAGAGATCCGCTGTTAGTCTGATGGGCTTCCCTTTGATGGTAACCCGTCCTTTCTCTCTGGCTGCCCTTAACATTTTTTCCTTCATTTCAACTTTGGTGAATCTGACAATTATGTGTCTTGGAGTTGCTCTTCTCGAAGAGTATCTTTGTGGCGTTCTCTGTATTTCCTGAATCTGAATGTTGGCCTGCCTTGCTAGATTGGGGAAGTTCTCCTGGATAATATCCTGCAGAGTGTTTTCCAACTTGTTTCCATTCTCCCCATCACTTTCAGGTACACCAATCAGACGTAGATTTGGTCTTTTCACATAGTCCCACATTTCTTGGAGGCTTTGCTCGTTTCTTTTTATTCTTTTTTCTCTAAACTTCCCTTCTCGCTTCATTTCATTCATTTCATCTTCCAGGGCTGATACCCTTTCTTCCATTTGATCGCATCGGCTCCTGAGGCTTCTGCATTCTTCACGTAGTTCTCGAGCCTTGGTTTTCAGCTCCATCAGCTCCTTTAAGCACTTCTCTGTATTGGTTATTCTAGTTATACATTCTTCTAAATTTTTTTCAAAGTTTTCAACTTCTTTGCCTTTGGATTGAATATCCTCCCGTAGCTCGGAGTAATTTGATCGTCTGAAGCCTTCTTCTCTCAGCTCGTCAAAGTCATTCTCCGTCCAGCTTTGTTCCGTTGCTGGTGAGGAACTGCGTTCCTTTGGAGGAGGAGAGGTACTCTGCTTTTTAGAGTTTCCAGTTTTTCTGCTCTGTTTTTTCCCCATCTTTGTGGTTTTATCTACTTTTGGTCTTTGATGATGGTGATGTACAGATGGGTTTTTGGTGTGGATGTCCTTTCTGTTAGTTTTCCTTCTAACAGACAGAACCCTCAGCTGCAGGTCTGTTGGAGTACCTGGCGGGCCGTGTGAGGTGTCAGTCTGCCCCTGCTGGGGGGTGCCTCCCAGTTAGGCTGCTCGGGGGTCAGGGGTCAGGGACCCACTTGAGGAGGCAGTCAGCCCGTTCTCAGATCTCCAGCTGTGTGCTGGGAGAACCACTGCTCTCCTCACAGCTGTCAGACAGGGACATTTAAGTCTGCAGAGGTTACTGCTGTCTTTTTGTTTGTCTGTGCCCTGCCCCCAGAGGTGGAGCCTACAGAGGCAGGCAGGCCTCCTTGAGCTGTGGTGGGCTCCACCCAGTTCAAGCTTCCAGGCTGCTTTGTTTACCTAAGCGAGCCTGGGCAATGGCGGGCGCCCCTCCCCCAGCCTCGCTGCCGACTTGCTGCTTGATCTCAGACTGCTGTGCTAGCAATCAGCGAGACTCCGTGGGCGTAGGACCCTCTGAGCCAGGTGTGGGCTATACTCTCCTGGGGCACCGTTTCCTAAGCCCGTCGGAAAAGCACAGTATTCGGGTGGGAGTGGCCCGATTTTCCAGGTGCCGTCTGTCACCTCTGGAAGGGGAACTCCCTGACCCCTTGCGCTTCCCGAGTGAGGCAATGCCTCACCCCTGCTTCGGCTGGCGCACGGTGCGCTCACCCACTGACCTGCGCCCACTGTCTGGCACTCCCTAGTGAGATGAACACGGTACCTCAGATGGAAATGCAGAAATCACCCGTCTTCTGCGTCGCTCGCGCTGGGAGCTGTAGACCGGAGCTGTTCCTATTCGGCCATCTTGGCTCCTCCCCCCCGCAGTTTTAATTTCTAACATAGTAAATATTGGTAGCTGTAGCCCATATAAACAAAAACTCTTTTAAGTCCTTGTTATGGACTTAATTGTGTCCCCCCTCAAGCCCATATGTGGAAGCCCTAAATCCCAATGTGACTGTATTTGGAGACACAGTCTTTAAGGAGGTAACTGAGGTTAAATGAGGTCATAAGGATGGGGCCCTAATACCATAGGACTCATGTTCTTATTAGAAGAAGAGGCACAAGAGACCTCTTGCTTTCTCTGAACATTCATAGAAAAAAGGCCATGTGACGACACAATGAGAAGGTGGCCATCTACAGGCCAGGAAAAGAAGTCTCACCAGGAACCAACCCTGCCAGCACTTTGATCTTGGACTTCCAGAACTGTGAGAAAAATTGATGTCTGTTATTTAAGCCATCCACAGTAGTATTTTGTTGCAGCAGCGCACATAGACTAAAACAGGCCTCAGTAGTTTTTAAAGTTTATAATGGGTCCTGAGACCAAAACTTTTGAAAACTACTGAATTAAACAGTAACCATTTGGTTGTATAAATTAAAATGTTTGTAAACAAACATACTTTATAGTTACAACTTGGAAAAGTAATTATAATTCTCATTAACTATTCAAAATGCAAAGAAAAAGGGAGAAGGCCATCTTTAAAAAAACCTGTTATTTGATATATACAATTATATATCATTTGAGAACGTATTTTTAAAAAAGTGAAACAAACTATGAAAAAAAATTAATGCAGGCACTGAAGCACTTGCTTTGCGTTTTCAGGAAACTAGGCTTGTTGGGCTTGTTGATGTGTTTGACTAGGGCATACTAACCCTTAGAGTATTTGTTAATTCTATTAACTTTCTGAATACAAAGTCAGACATAAAACAACAGAACAAGATTTGCTTCATGTGAGGAAAAAAGAACCAAACAAATTACAAGATGACACAAAGAGGTTAATCAATGCATTGATAAATACACTAAGTACAGTTTTAACCACACAAAACTTATCAATATAGGGAAATAATAAATGAACAGTAAGAAAATCTATTTCAATATATGCAAAAATACATATTTTAGTTCTCCTAGTAACTGTGGTTGACAGCAAAAATGGTAACAGAGATGTGGAAGTGTCCTAAGAATAAAAATTTTAGTAGTTATAAGTATTTAAGTAATTATAAAGTTATAAAGTAATTATAAGTTATAAAAGCCTAGATGGGTATAAAAAATACATTAACTTCAATGATGAATTTCTGAATTTCATGGACACAAGTATATTGTGTTGCTTTTAACAGCAAATAAACTGTGCGCTCAAATACAATAGTTTTATGTAGAGTAGTACTATAATTTAAAAATCAAGCAAAAAGCTGAATTTCTAAGGCTCTAATCCTAGGGATAGCATTCAAAATCACATTTCAGTACATTTCATTTCATATAACTTTGTATGGAAAGAAAATACTAATTCAACTTGAGCTAACTTTTCTCTAGGTTCAATGTTTGTATGAAAAAATAATTATGCAGTCCATTTGGAAAAGTATAATCAATCCATGGGCATGCAAGTATCAGTTTTATCTTATGAGAATTTCTCCATGTTCCAGTTACTTCATTCCTTATTACATGCTGCAAAAAGCAGTAATAATTTTTATAGCCAAATATCACTTCGTAAGATACCAGGTGGCTTTCAATATTTACCATATAAGTCATGCATGAAATTTAAACATTACAAAAAATGACTTACCAGTTGACACTCCTGAAATATGCACATTTTCAGAATGTTCTGCAAGAGCACCATTTCCTAAAATTAAACATAATGAATAAACTAATATCCAAGATAAAATTTACAAAATTTTTTCAGATCCTCCCTTTAAAAGAGAAACAACTACATAGAGCTCCTTTTAATACTGAGAAGCTAAAGTTTCTTATAATAATCTTCAAGACAATACTAGGAAGCTCAAAATCATAATAGCAATGGGGAAAACAAACATTTTGGAAATCTCAACAATGTAGTGTTATATATAAAGGTCAAAAAGATAGATCTGATCAACATCAGAAAGAATTTTCTATCAATTAATAATCAAAAGGGAAGTCAGTACTGCTACAAGAAAAAAGAGAACACAGCTTGTTAAAAATAGCATTCCCCTAAAAGCGTGTCCAAATTAGCCACAAGCCGGTGTAATTTCTGTCAGGGCCACATATGTTGGTACTTAAAAAAAAAAAAAAGTCTTGCATTGTCTTCTAAATCTTCAAAAAAATCTTTCAAATTTTTCTCACCAACAATTCTAACAATCTTAAGTATTGGGAATATTTACTCCCTCAAATTAATGTAAGCAATGTCTCTTCAGATATTTGTCTTAAAATTTTGTATTTTATACATCATTAGTTCTAAAGGTTTCTCTCTTTACCCATTAGTTGGATCTGGCATCACAACAGCTCAGAAACCGAACAGACAAAGAATTCTCCTTGGAGTCAGGTGGGGAAGGAAGCTAGTCAGAAAAAGCTTAGAAGGCAAACGCAGAATTTTCTTTCATGGTTGAGAGTGGAGAAAATAGCAAATATTGTAATTAACAACTTTTTTTTTTACAAGTATCACACTTCTATAATTGCTTGAATATTGTATTGCACCCCCCACCCCAATGCACTAAGCTGTAGGAGAACAGAATTTGTGTTTATTTGGCTTCCCACTGCAGGCACAGTTCCTGATACAGAGGAGGTGCACAAATAGCTGAAAGATGAATAAATGAGGGATGTCCTGATTATTAAAATGAAATCATGCCCATTAAGCACTTGATATAGTGCCTGGCACATAGCATTGAACAGGTGTTGATTTTTTTAACTGTGTAAAGTATATTATTGTTACTAAAGAAAAAATAACTGTGATAAAACAATATTTTTGGTTCAACTACAGCTATACCCTTCAAAATGAAAACATACATTATATTTCCCTCAATTAAGAATCAAACAGTGGAAATGATGAGATAGGTGGGAAGGCCATATGAAGTATACAAATAAATGATTATATTCATTTTAAGTACTGTGCATTGATGCCAAAAAAGGCACAATTTCTTTTTCCCGTTGATTGTTAAATGTCACACATACAGAACTGAAATGACTAGAAAGACTGTACCCATTTCTTTACCACACACAACTTATAAAAACAGGCAGCAGAAACAAAACATGAAACTGATTCAATAAAATACCTAACAAGGTTTGCCAAAGGTCAGTATAAACTGCCTAAATCCTTGCTACTCACAAGTAGACTAGCAGTACTGGCCACCTTGGGAGTGTGCTAGAAATGCAGAGACTCAGGCTCATTCCAGATTATGGAATCTGAATTTATATGCACACTTAGTGATCTATATGCACATTAAAGTTTGAGAAGCACTGGCAAGGTTTGGGCTTAAATCTTCTACTTCTATATTATACATTGCTACAAATCACAGCTACATAATTTGTGATACTAACGTTTCCAGTATCCGTAAGATAGCATATTATGCTCAGGAGAGTTTTAATATCAGATTTTACTTTTTTAAAAAAGAGACAGGGTCTGACTATGTTGCCCAGGCTGGACTAGAACTCCTGGGCTCAAGCAATCCTCCTACCTTAGCCTCCCGAGCAGCTGGGACTACAGGAGTGTACTATCACACCCAGTTTAGATACATTTTAAACATGAAATCTTTTTTCCAGTTTGGTAAACAGAGCAAAAACAGAAGGCAAAAAAGCAGCATAATGTAATACTGAAGATTGTGGATTCTGAGCTATATTGCCAGGATTCTAAAACCAGCTCCATTCCTTACCTGCTGTGCAATTTAGGGCAAGTTATCCAATCTCTCTGTGCCTCAATTTCATGTTTTAAAATGGAGATAATACCTACCTTTATAGGGCTTAGTGAAATTCTTTACAATAGTAAAAAAAAAAAAAATCTAAAACTATTATCAACATGCACAGGAATAAACTTATATAGCCTTATAATAAAATATTCAATAAACAAATAATTATATATGTGCTAACTTGGATAGGTACACATATTAAATTAAAAATGTTTCAGATGAGCAGTAAAGTATGATTTAATTTTAACTTTAAAATTATGTATGTATAGTTTATAATATGCAGATGTTAAACATGTCATATGTATGTCTATGCATTTATATAAACACTGATGAGCCTAAGGGTATAACACTGATGTGGAGGAAAACCTCTGGAACTGGAATTAGAGAGGAAGATTTGAATTGTATACTATAGCATTGGCCAAATTTGTTACAAACAGGCACAGATTTCTTTAAAAATTTTATTTATATTACAAAAAAGGAGAAACAGGTGAACAGAATATATAGTTCATTCCCATCATTCTGGATAAACAGAAATCTGGTAAATACCATGCTAATTATAACATATTAAAATTTCATTAAAGTATTAATGATTTTAAAAACTGGTTAACACTTTAAAACAGAAAACATGATACTGCTAATTAATTTCTCATACATTTACTCTAGTTTAAAAACAATCCTATTTAGAAGTTAAAAGAAATCAGTGATAATTTCTGTTAACATCAAAGTGATGTTTCTGCTTCTGAACATCACTTGAAGAAGTGGGCTACTTAATTTATGTGTACTGCCATTCTAAAAAATATTTTTACGAAGATGTCACTTTCAATTATTTCTAGGTTACCAGCAGATAGCCCAAAGAAAATCGCTTTGTTAATATAAAGCAAATTATATTCTCCTTAATGCCCCTCTCCCAAACCCCAAGAAAATTTCATATGTATGAATATGAACACCCACCACCAATCTTACTATGACTACAGTGTTCAAATGCAGCCATGTCAGATATTTTTTCAGATGTCACCCTTTAGAGGTAGCAAATACTGGAAAAAAAAAATAGTGTGATGAAACATTACTTCTTTAACTACACATTAGCAGCTAATTATGTAATGAACCAGTTAAGCAGATAAACCCTAAAAAAGATTTTTCACATACGAAAAAGTTTCATTATCACCTAAATCAGAAAATAGTTTGTTATGACAATTTTTTGGTCTCACTAAACACCAAGAAGTAACCAACCAACCCCATTTATTGCTTCTGTAGTTTTGACTACAATATGAGAGAGAATCAACTAAAATAGATGCTGCTTTAAAAGGAAAGAAACTACATAACAGTGATAAGGAGTTTGAGTTCTAGAGTCAGACTCCTGTAATAAAACCCCAGCTCTACTGTTTATATAGTCATGAACTTCAAATGACTTCTAAGATTCAGTTTGCTCACTTATATAATGGGGATGTTATCATAAGAGAATGTCTAAATTTATAGTCTGTGCATCCCTGTTGCTTTATTAACTTTCTGTCTTCTTTTACATATTTCTGTCCTTTTTATTTAAGAACTAAAGTTCTTAAGAACAGCTAATAAATACATCTAAGATTTGATAGGTATGTACCAGCCAAATCCTAAGTGCCTTACAAGGGTTCACTCAGCTAATCCTTAAAACAACGGTTCATTTTACAAATGAGAAAACCAAAGCTTCTAGTAGTTTGGTAATTTTTTTCCAAACAGCTAGTAACTGCATGGATTGAACATTCAAATACACAGTCATTAAAAAGTCTGTATTCCTCACCTCTTAAAAAGATTTCAGGTTCAATACTAATTCCCACAACATTAAAAAGTTTGTGTTCCTTACTTTTTTTAAAAAAGGATTCAGACATGAATATATTTCTTGCTTGTAAAAGAAATACTGCTTAGCTCCCAGAATTAAAATCTACCTGCCACAGCATTCCAATTTGTAAGAAAAACATTGATTTAAAAGTTAATTGACTGGCAGCTACAAGAAATGAAAATGCTCAGCTTCCTACAATTTCTTTTCTACTGCTCAATGAGAGTAGTTATCAAACATAAACATATATAAACATATAAACCAAAAAAGCAAAGATGGTTCCTATTTCATTGTACTTAAGGAAAAAGTTCATAATCCTAATAGGGCTTGCCAAGCTCTCCACAGTCCGATTCTTCCTAACTACTTCTAAATCTTTATCTCTTGTGACCCACTTTCCCATTCTATCTCTTCTTTCCAGTAATAATGGATGTCTTTTAGAAAAGTATCAACTGTCTCTCTTGCCTTTGGATTTTCATTAAACATTATTTCTTTAGGGAGGTATCTCTTGATTCTCCCATACTAGGTTAGGTCATTCTGTTATAGGCTCCTTTAGTATCTGACACTGTCGCTTTTTGAAAATTTATCACATTTGTTTTATCTGTATAATGCCTATATTCCTTACTAGATCTTAATTTTGGGGTGGGGGGAGTATTCTGATGGGACACAGCAGGGTTTTCTTTTGCAACCCCAGTGACTAGCACAAAACATAACACATAGCAGGGAATACTTAGTCCATGTAAGTAAGAGGCATGCAGAGTCCCTGCTCCTGAAGAGTTGGTAATCTGTTGACAGAATAATTGAAAATATATAAAACAGAAGCAAACAAAATATAATTAGCAAGCTTCTTATTCAAGGGGAAAGCCTAGAGGCTTTTCTACTAAAAACAGGGATGAGGAAAGGAGTGGCCACTATAGTTACTAATATTAGACAGTGCAATTAGACAAGAATTGTTTAAAAAAAAAAGTAAAACTGTGTCCATGTGCAGATTACATCTACTTGGAAAACCCAAGACAGTCAATAGAAAAATAACTATAAAGAACAGGAAAATTTAGTAAGGTAGTAGGATATAAAATAAGCATACAGAAATCCAAAGCATTCGTAAATACAAACGATAGCCAGTTGGAAGACATGGCAGAAGACTCCATTTTCAGTTGCAACGAAAAAAGATTAAAAGAAAAAACTCATGGAACTGCTGCTGATTATAAAAGAGGAATTAGCAACAGATCACCAATTCTGCTGTGAACAATTAAAAAAACAGAAAAACACGTAAAAAAAAAAAAAATTCAGACACTGGACAACAGGCAATGTAAGACTGTGATCCCTGAGAAAAGGGAAACAAATTAAGGTGAGTCCTATTACTGCCCTTTCTGCCTGGAGACTTCCTGGACTCTGGCATATTGAGGGAGAACCCAAGCAAAGCAGGGAGATCTTGCTAAGCTGAGGAGACAGAGATGAGAGTTTAGAGGGGCTCAGTCAACAGAAACATTGAGAGTACCAGTATCAGTTTTTTAAGACAACGACACAAGAAACAAAAACCTCCAAAATTTGCATCACGGTCCTAGTCTTAGGCTGAATGTCAAGCTGCACATGTGTAAGGTGACACCATATAAGAATAGGCAAAGAACTACTGCTGAAAGCTTAAATAAACACTTCCATCCCACAAATCTGGAAGACGCTAAAGTTCTGACCAGCAAGAGAGAACTCCAAAGTGAAGAGACCTTGATAAACACATGGGTATTACCAGACCAGGAAGTCCACCCACACCTTAGGAGTAGAACTAACTGCCAAGTAAAAGCTACTCTGTAATTATCCTAGCAAAGCTTTAAAACAAGCTTCAACTAGAACTCAAAAATTGCCAGTGGGAATATAAAATAGTACAACCACTTTGGAAAACAGTTCTTTCAAGATGAACATATAGATATATGACCTAACAATTCCACAACTAGGTAAGGGAAATGAAAACATATAAAAAAGACAAAAAAGAATTCCAAAAACATAGAGTAAAAGAAGTAACACAAAAGTATTCATTCTGTATGATTACATTCTATTCTATAAAGTTCTAGAACAGGAAACAATAATCTATAGTGACAGAGAGATCAGTGGTTGCCTGATCTCTGTGTGTTATTTTGTCAGGCTGTGTGCTGGCTTCCTCATCAGCCTGACAAAATAACTACAGCACTTCCAGGTACCACATCCAGGGGAAGAGACAGTATTTGCATCTCATCACTTGCAGCCAAAAGCCTTGATATTCATTCTGTTTAGAACAGCTTAGGTCACATGCCCAACCCTGTCAAGGAAAACAAAATGGAATATGATGATAGGCGTAAGCCTAGGAGTGAGGTGTTGAATTACATTTTCTGAAGCATTTAAGGGCATTGTTAAAAAGAGAAAAAGGATAACTGGATGGTAGGCAATCAACAAATAGCTACTATAGCATTTTCCCTTTCAAATAAAATCCAATGCCTTGTCCTTGCATTCAGGATCTACGTAGCACAGGCTCCAAATACTTTTCAATTTTAATTTCCCATACTCCTTGTGCACCAAACACATTAGTCTTCTGCCCTGTTTAAAAAACAAAAACACAACCACCACAACCCAAAACCACAAAAATCCTCTTCTCCTTGTATCTTATCAAATTTTTAGAGAAATTTCAAGGCTCAATTAAATGTTACCTCAGCCATAAAGCTTCTGGAGATCACCTCAAGCAGAAGTAATTCTTTTAAACTCCTATGGTCAACATTTTGCATCCTTTAATGAATGAATGGATTCAGCCATTGACTATCAATAACTGCTAACATCAGAAAAAAAGGACAATGAGACATCACACATCATGGGCCTCCTAATGGAAGAACACAAAGAAAGAGAAACCTGAATTTGATCAAGCCTCTATCTAAAGCAGCACTGACTAACAGAACTTCCCACACGATGGAACTGTTCTATCAAGGCACTGCCCAATATGGTAGCCATTAGCCACATGTAGCTATTAATCATTTAAAATGAGCCTAGTGTACTTTAGCAACTAAGTTTTAAATTTTATTTAATTTTAATTAATTTAACCTTAAATTTAAAATAGCTCATGTGGCTGACAGCTACTATATTAGGCTTTATAGCTCTAAATCCATTTACCAGTTTACTGAAAAAGCAAACGACAGAGGACCATTTTAAATCATGTTACAGAAGAATACTCAAACTCCAGAATGAAAAACTCTGAATTGTTTCAACAAATATATATATATTTTTAAAGTTGTGAAGAAAGTCCACAGATTGAAAAAGGCTTAAAGGAAGTACTGAATAATTACAAACTGTGGACCTCATTTAGATTCTGATTCATAAACAAACACTTAGGACATTAATGAGACGACTGTAAACACAAACCAGTTTGGTTTTATAAAACTGAGGAAAAATTAACAATCATTCCTAAGACAATGGCATGGCACTTATATTGATTTAAAAAGAAAGCATATTTGTTCTTTTAGAGATGCACTCTAAAATATTAGTGGATGAAATGATGTATGGTATTTCTTCAAAATACGCAGAAGAATTTAACAGGCTAGCAAGGAGGCAGATTGGCTCTGGGTTAATAACTGCTGTTAGGGCCTAGGTTTTGGGTACATAGGGGGTCATTATCCTGTCCTATCTATTTTCACAAATATTTGAAATTATCCATAGGAAATTTTTTAAACAAAAAAATAAAACCCTCTGATAGCATATTATACAACACACAAAATATTCTGGATTCGAGATTTGTACAAATGACTTATGAATCTTAAAACATGTAGGTGAATTAAGATCAGGGTTAATATCATAAGCATTGTTTTATTCCCCTCAGTATCTTAATCTAGTACCACATATGCAAATTATGAAAAATAATATTTCCAATAATTATAGTTTTAAATGTCTTATTTAGTTTTATGGTAAGACAGCATTGTAAAGAATCTTATAGATAATTCATGTCAAATTATGTGAGAAGATTAAAAAAAATGAGGGAGGAGGGCTCAAAACCCAGGTCCCAGAATCCTCAAATCTGATATGCTGTAGCCTGATCATCACTTTTTATTTGTGAAGATATATATGCAGAAAACAAAGCCACGCAAATACATATTTCTTTTTTACTACCTGTAAGGCCAAACCCTAATATAGTTTGCCTAAAAGGCAGGCTTGATAGTGGAGGCCTCATTTTGCCTGTGTTACATGTCGGCAGGCCTAACATCTAGAATCAAAGTGTGCAGAGTGGTCACTTTCTCACTGAGTGAGAACATTTTCAGTGAATTTTGGCCCTCTGCTAAATAAGGTAAGGGTGGGGGCTCTATCCAAGAAGGCTGGTGTCCTCTAAGAAGAAGAAGAGATACCAGAGATCTCTGTCCACACATGCTATGTGAGGACACAGTAAGAGAAGAGGCCATGTGAGGACACAGTAAGGAGGACACTGCATGCTAGAAAAAGAGGCCATACCAGAAACCAACCCAGACAACACCTAAATCTTGGACTTCTAGCCTCCAGAACTGAGAGAAAATAAATTTCTGTTGTTTAAGCCACCCAGTCTGTGGTATTGTTATGGTAGTCCAAATAGACTCATATACCTACTTTCCCCATGTAGGTCTAGCTGAAGATTTTTGGGAATCCCTTTCAAGTGTCAACAAATTCAGTACATTCTTCTAAGGAAAGGCTCCATAATGTCTAACAAATATCTATAATGAGATGTTTACTTTTGTAAAAAAGGTTATGAAATCCCTGAGAAATAACATACTTTCCTGATTGATTTAATTACTGGTATCCTAAAAGTATTATTTCTGTAACTTTTTAATTGTGGCCATCCATTATGTATTTACATGAACTAGCCTTGAACGTATTTCCCACTTAAAATAATAGGAATAATTATTTATAACATTACTTTTAATGAAAAGATACACTATAATTTTTAAACCCCATTCTTTTGTTGTTGTTGTTGAGACAGAGTCTCGCTCTGTCACTAGGCTGGAGTACTGTGGCGGGATCTCAGCTCATTGCAACCTCCGACTCCCTGGTTAAAGCAATTCCCCTGCCTCAGCCTCCCGAATAGCTGGGATTACAGGCACGTGCCATCATGCCCAGCTAATTTTTGTATTTTTAGTAGAGACGGGGTTTCACCATGTTGGCCAGGATGGTCTCGATCTCCTGACCTCATGATCCGCCCGCCTCGGCCTCCCAAAGTCCTGGGATTACAAGCGTGAGCCACTGCGCCCGGCCAAACCATATTCTTAATGGACCTTTGGGAGTTCAGTGTTTTTATATGTTTAGACTTCCTGTAGTATTATGTTAGTAAGATTTTATGTTTGAAATGTCTTGGAAATAAGGATATAATGACAACGAACTACTTTAATGTTTAAAGTACAAATACTAAACAAACACATGCTCCTAGTATTCAGAGAATGAATCAGATCCCTTAAAGAACATGCAGAGATCTTTATGCACCCTATTGCTGAGCATCTCAGTGAGTGCTGATACAGATGAAAATCATCTTCTCTATTCTAAAATTAGCTTGAGCTACTGATAAAAGAGCTCACAATATAAACTGTAAAAGGAATTTTAGGACTACTAAGTTCAAAGGTTCCTACCTATGACTGTGGTTCACAAGAATGAATATGAGTTTGAAAGAATTCAGAACTCCAGGAAAAAAAATTACACACCTATATTTCTTACAGTAACAGCTTTATTGAAAGATATTTTATATCACCAACTTCATCTTTTTTCAAGTGCACAATGGGTGGTTTTTAGTATATTCAGGAAGTTGTACAACCATCACCACCACCATCTAATGCCTGAACATTTTCATTACCCCCTCAAAAAACTCTGTACCTATCAGCAGTTATTCCCCCTTTTCTCTTCCCCACATCCCCTAGCAACATGTAATCTAGTTTTTCTGTCTGTATGGATTTGCCTATTCTGGTCATTTCAAATAAATGGAATCATACAATATGTGGTCTTTTGTGTCTGGCTTATTTCACCTAGCCTTATGTTTTCATGATTCATCCTTGTACCACGACTCAGTACTTCATTTGTTTTTATGGCTGAATAATATTCCATTATCTGGATATATCACATTTTGTTTACATATTCACTAGGTGACAGACATTTAGGTAGTTTCTACTTTTTGTGAATAGCATTGCTATGAATATTGGTATACAAGTTTTTATATAGACATATGTTTCAATTCTCTCTAGTATATAGAGAGAGTGGAACTGGTGGGTCATATGGTATCCCTATGTTTTCCTTTCTGAGGAACTGCCAAGCTGTATTCCAAATGGCAATACCATTTTACATTCTCATCAGCAACATGTAAAGGTCCATTTCTCCACATCCTTTACAACATTTGTTATTGTCCATCTTTTTCATTTTAGCCATCCTATGGGTGTGAAGTGATATATCATTATGGTTTTGATCTGCACTTCCCTAATGAGTAATAATGTGGCTCTTTTCATGTGCTTATCGGCCACTTATGCTATTCTTTGGAGAAATGTCCATTCAAACCCTTTGCCCATTTCTTAATTGGCTGGATTGTCTTTCTGTTATTGCTGAGTTGTTTAAGAGTTCTTTAGACATTGTAGATATTGATCCCTTGGTTAGATACATAATTTGCAAATATTTTCTCCCATTCTGTAAGCTGACTTTTCACTTTCTTGATAGTGTACTTTGAAGCACTAGTGTTTTTAATTTTCAGGACAGTCTAATTTACCTATGTCTTCTTTTGATGCTTGTGCTTTGGTCACAATTTATAATTATACAGTTGACCCCTGAACAACACAGGGGTTAGGGGTGCTAACCCTTCTGCACAGTCAAAAATCTGCATATAACTTTTGATTCCCCCAAAACATAACTTCTAGTAGCCTATTGCTGATTGGAGGCCTTACCAATAACATAAACAGTTGATTAACACATATTTTCTATGTTACATGTATTACAGACTGTATTCTTATAATAAAGTTAGCTAGAGAAAAGAACATGTCATTAAGAAAATCACAAAGAATAGAAAATGTATTTACTGTTCATTAAGTGGAAGTGAATTACTGTTTTCATGGTGAGTAGGCAGAGGAGGAGGAGGAAGTGGTAGAGAAGGAGTTTGTCTTGCAGTCTCAAGAGTGGCAGAGGTAGAATGACGTTAGGAAAAGTTTGTGAAAGACATATTTGCGTGTGTTTATAGAACACACACAAATATGTATATATAAAAATATATATACACACACACATACACATACACCTAAAGAAGCGTGCACAAAGACACTGAGTGCTGTTACTCAGGGATTTTATTCTCATTTAAGGAACTAAACTTTTATATACTTAAGTACAGGCTATCTCTTTTTATTGCACTTTGCTTTATAATACTTTGCAGATACAGTGTTTTTTCTGTTGTTGTTTTGTTTACCAAATTGGAGGTTTGTGGCATCCCTACATAAAGCAAGTCTATCAGTACCATTTTTCCAAGAGAATGAGGTCACTTTAGGTCTCTGTGTCACATTTTGGCAATTCTTGCAATATTTAAAACTTTTTCATTACCATTATATTTGTCATGGTGATCTGTGATCTGAGATCTTTGATGTTACGACTGTAATTGCTTTGAGGTGCCATAACATGAACTGTGCCTATAAAAGAGGGTAAACTTAACCGATGAATACTATGTGTGTTCTGATTGTTCCATCAACAAGCTGTCTCTCCCTCTCCTCGGGCCTCCCTCTTCCCTGAGACACAACAATATTGAAATTAGGCCAATTAATAACCTTATAATGATCTGTAAGTGTTCAGGTAAAAGGAACACTCACACATTTCTCACTTTAAATCAAAAGCTATAAATGGGCTGGGCACAGTGGCTCACACCTGTAATCCCAGCACTTTGGGAGGCCAAGGTGGGTAGATCACCTGAGGTCAGGAGTTCAAGACCAGCCTTGACAACATGGTGAAACCCTGTTTCTCCTAAAAACACAAAAATGAGCTGGGTGTGGTGGTGCATGCCTGTAATCCCAGCTACTCGGGAGGGAGAGGCAGTAGAAACATCTGAACCTGCGAGGCGGAGGTTGCAGTGAGCCGAGATCTCGCCACTGCACTCAAGCCTGGGCAACAGAGCGACACTCCATCTCAAAACAAAACAAAACAACAACAACAAAAATTAAGCTTAGTAAGGAAGGCCTTTATTAATTAAGGAAGGTCTAGCTGAAAGCTAAACAGTTAATCAAGTTGTATATGCAAAAGAAAAAGTTTCTGAAAGAAATTAAAAGTGCAACTCCAGTGAAAACACAAATGATAAGAAAGCAAAACAACCTTATTGTTGATAGAGAGAAAGTTTTGATGGTCTGGAAAGAAGATCAAACCAGCCACAACATTGCCTTAAGCCAAAGCCTAACACAGAGCAAGGCACATAGAACACTTCAATTCTACAAAGGCTGAGAGAGGTGAGGAGGCTTCAAAAGAAAAGTTGGAATCTAGCAGAGGTTGGTTCATGATGTTTAAGGACAGAAGCACTCACTCTACATAACATAAAAGTGCAAGGTGAGGCAGCAAGTACTGATGGAGATGCTGCAAGTTATCTAGAAGATCTAGCTAAGATCACTAATGAAGGTGGCTACACGAGGCAACAGATTCTCAATGTAGATGAAACAGCCTTCTATTGGAAGAAGATGTCATCTAGGACTTCTCCTAGCGAGAGAGAAGATATCAATGCCTAGCTTCAAAGCTTCAAAGGACAAGCTGACTCTCCTGTTACAGGCTAATGCAGCTCGTGACTTTAAGTTGAAGCTAATGATTATTTACCATTCCAAAAATCCTAGGGCCCTTAGGAATTAAGCTAAATCTGCTCTGCTTGAACAAAGCCTGGGTGACAGCACATTGTAAATATCTGTTTACAGCATTGTTTACTGAATATTTTAAGCCCACTCTTGAGACCATCCGCTCAGAAAAAAAGATTCCTTTCAAAATATTCCTGCTTGTTGACAATTCACCTGGTCACCCAATAGCACTGATGGAGATGTATAAGGAAATCCACATATTTCCATGCCTGCTAACACAACATTCACTCTGCTGCCCATGAATCAGGAGTAATTTCAACTTCCAAGCCTATTATTTAGGAAACACATTTTGTAAGGCTATGGCTGCCACAGCGAGTCCTCTGATGGATCCAGGCAAAGTAAATTGAAACCTCTCAAAAGGATTCACCATTCTAGATGTCATTAAGAACAGTCATGATTCCACTGGAGGTCAATGAACTGTAACCTGACAGGAGCTTGGATGAAGTTGATTCCAACCCTCACATATGACCTCTGAGGTGTTTCAAGGCTTCAGTGGAGGAAGAAATTGCAGACTTGGAGGAAATCGCAACAGAACTAGAATTAGAAGTAGAACCTGAATATGTGACTGAATTGCTGCAATCTCCAGAGAAAACTTTAATGGATGAGGAGTTGTTTTTTAGGGATCAGCAAAGAAAGTTGTTTCTTCAGATGGAATCTATTCCTAGGGAAGATGCTGTGAACATTGTTGGAATGACAACAAAAGATTTAGAATATTACATAAACTTAGTTGATAAAGCAGCAGCAGGGTTTGAAAAGACTGACCCCTATTTTGAAAGACATTCTACTGTGGGCAAAAGGCTATCAAACAGCATCACATGCTACAGAGAAAGCTTTTATGAAGGTTTCTGATGTGACAAACTTCATTGCTGTCTTATTTTAAGAAATTGCTACAGCTACTGCAACCTTCAACAACCACTACCCTGACAGTCAGCAGCCATCAACACTGAGGCAAGACCTTTAACCAGGAGAAGAATTATAACTTCCTAAATGCTCAGATGATCATTAAAATTTTGAAGCAATAAAATATTTTTAAATTAAGGTATATAATTTTTTTTAGATATGTCATTGCATACTTAACAGACTACAGTATAGTATAAACATAACTTTTATATGCACTGGGAAACCAAAAAATACATGTGACTCACTTTATTGTGACATTCACTTTATTGTGGAGGTCTGGAACCAAACCATATCTCCGATGTATGCCTATATATTACTTTTGCTTCTAATTTTTCTTCTTGGTTTATTAAGCTTTATAGCTTATTACTAAACAGTGGGTAATTAGCTTGTAGATTACATTATAACATTTCTGCAAAGTAACTAAGTGGCCTGCTTTACTCATATTATGTATCAAGCACAGTACCCAAATTGATAAATCCAGTACATGGTTCGCACAGTATAGGAGAAGAGTATATTGGACTAATAAAGGTAGTTTTTTCTTTCTTTCTTGTTTCCCAGTGGGCAAGATCTTTCACGCTGTGGGGCTTGTGATTGGGACTCAGAGGGGACAGTAAGAGACTAGTGATAAAAATGTGAGAAACCTTTGGTATCTATTTTATTAACAGTTGATGTAACTGGAGTACACAGAAAAGGGAAAGGCAGTTATCTTTATAAAATCAGCTTTGTTGAGGTATTATTTACATGCAAAAAATCCATCAACTTCAAGGGTTTGATAAGTGCTAACAAATATGTCCAGTCAAGCAACCAACACTATAATCAAGACACAGAACATTTCCATCACCCAAAAAAGCTCTCTGATGTTCCCTTGTAATCAATCCCGTTCCCACACCTTTACAGCTGGACAACCACTAATCACAGTCAACATTTAATAAGCATTACACATTGTACGAATTCATGATGTATTATTAAATCTTCCTTCTAAAGTTGTAAGAATAGATTCCATCGTCCCCACATTATGGATGCGAAAACTCACCCAGGTTTTCTCATACAATTAACTCAGACAATTCTATGGCTAGTAAGTGGCAGAGACAGACTCAAATCCAGATTTACCCAACTCCAACATTAAAAATTGAGTTTTCACCTAAAAATACTGAATTTCTGGGCTTCTTTTGAAAAAAAAATTAGTATCTGTGTACATCTATTTCTGCATACATACCTACTGAGCTGGATCGGTGGTTGACCTCTTTTAGAAGAAGCATGCCATTTTCAGGTGCCCAGTGCCCACTACCTTCCCCTGTCATTCTAAGACTGATCCCAGGCCCTCTTCATTCACTTGTGTTACCTTTCTGGTCTTTGTCGGCATTGAACTTGTGACCCCTAGTGCTATATTGTGAGACCAATTTTTTAAAAATTAAAAACCATAAAGTACACAAAACAGCCAAGTTACACATGTAGAAAAATATGTGGCAGATATATATGTTATATATAATAATAACTATATATTATATTACATATTATATAACAATTATATTTATAATTATTTATATATATTTATTATATATTAATATATTATTATATTTATAATTATTATATATTATATATTATATTATATATAATATAAATACATAAATATATCAATAATTATATTATTACATTATTTAATTATATAATTATTTCATATTATATAATATATTTAATAATATATAATTATATATTATCAATTATATAATATATTATATAATTAATTATATATTATCAATTATATAATATATTATATAATTAATTATATATAATATAATATATAATTTATTATATTTTATATAATATATTATATATAATATAATATATAATTTATTATATTTTATATAATATATTATATATAATTATATAATTAATTATAGAATTATATAATTATTACATGATTAATATGGGCACAGTGGCTCATGCCTGTAATCCCAGTACTTTGGGAGGCAGGCAGATCACCTGAGGTTAGGAGTTTGAGACCAGCCTGACCAACATGGAGAAACCCCGTCTCTACTAAAAATGCAAAATTAGCTGGGTGTGGTGGTGCATGCCTGTAATCCCAGCTACTCAGGAGGCTGAGGCAGGAGAATTGCTTGAATTCAAGAGGTGGAGGCTGTAGAGAGCTGAGATTGCACCATTGCACTCCAGCCTGGACAACAAGAGCAAAACTGCGTCTCAAATAAATAAATAAAGATGAATCTCAAGTTTATCAGAGGCTTTACAATGAGTGTCAAGGACATACTAGGTCTAAGGTCACTCTGGATCCTGGAATCATTCACTAGCCCATCTCTTTGCTTCAACTTCAGACCTTTCTTTCCTCTCTTTTGGTTCTCGTTTCCTCTTAAATATACATTCAAGTAATTCCTGTCCATTAAAAAACAAAAGCAAAACCACTACTTTCTTGCCAGTGCACCTCCTTCCTTACACTTTCCTATTTTGGTCTTTCTCAGCCAAAGTTTTTGAAAGAAGAATCTATACGATTAATGGAGCTTCCTTACCTATCATTTGCTCCTGAACCCTCCTCAATCTAGCTTTTACCCCTAGCACATTTCTGAAGCTCATGTGGAAACGGATACCAATGACCTACTTAGAAAACACTTTATCCTAAAAAACATCAACTCTGAATCCACTTTTTTTTTTTTTTTTTTGAGATGGAGTCTTGCTTTGTCGCCTAGGCTGGAGTGCAGTGGTGTGATCTTGGCTCACCGCAAGCTCTGCCGCCTGGGTTCATGCCATTCTCCTGCCTCAGCCTCCCCAATAGCTGGGACTACAGGAGCCTGCCACCGCATCCAGCTAATTTTTTGTATTTTTAGTAGAGACGGGGTTTCACTGTGTTAGCCAGGATAGTCTCGATCTGACCTTGTGATCCGCCCACCTCAGCCTCCCAAAGTGTTGGGATTACAGGCGTGAGCCCCCACACCCAGCCTCCACTTTTCTTAAAGTTGGAGAAAACCATATAACTACAAAGAACAGTATCACTGTAAATTCATGGTTTCAATTCATCTGGATACTCAATGCTGTTGAATAACCTTTAAATAATTGACTCAGCTCTATCTCCAATGCCCTTGAAAACTCTATCAGCCCTCCATTATTTGCTTCAAGCTTCCAACAAACTTCCTCAACCACTATTCTTAGTAAATCGCCTCTCTTTCCAACTATTCAGGGATCTTTTGGCATATTATCCTCTCCCTTTCTAGAAAGTCTGTTCTCAGCATACATGTTTAAAGGTTCAAGTACTCCATGTTGACAGATCCCAAATTTTAACCCCTAAAAAACTTTCTCCTAAACTGCAAATTTTTATTTGACTCCCAGTAGTCACTGGGCACTTATACTGTAATAGTCACTGTAGTCGGTACTTTTCATACATCATTACTAATTCTTACAGCACCCCTCTAAAATAGATACTATTCCAGTTTGCAGAAAAAGACTCAAAGAAGTTAAGAGATTTGTTCAAGGTCACAAAACCGGCAAGTGGTGCTGCCAATATTTAGGCAAATTTGTCTAGCTCAAAGCCCATAATCTTGAAATAATAACAGTAGCAGCTAACGTATGTACTATGTACCAAATGATGGTCTAAGGAATTTCCATGTTTCAGTACATTTAATTTCACAATCACCTTATGAAGGAGGTGTTAGTCCAATTTCTACAATAAATACTGTCTTTTAACTTTCTACTGTACAGTTTTGTGAGACTAAACTCTTATCTACCCTCAGTCTGCTCTTCCTCTTATATTTCTTACCTTGGTGAATGACACCAGCATCTCCCAGTTGTCCAAGTAGGAACCTGGAAGTCATTTCAGTTTCTTCCTTATCATTCCTTCCTTCCTTCCCTTCATGCACTATATATTAAGTTCTCAGTTCTTTCCAACCCTCCTGCTATTTCCTTATTCCATGTCTTTGATATTTCTTTCCTGTCTTACTGCATTAAATATAAGCTTCAAAGGGGCAGAACATAGAATAGTGCCTGGTTCATATTAGACAGTCAATGAATATTTGCTGAATGTATAAATAAATGAATTAGCTTGCAAACTGGTTTTCCTACTTTTGGTCTCACAACTCTTTGATCCTTTTTGCACTACTCTCTCATGAATCCTCTATCATTCTTTGCAATGCTACCAGAGATCTTTTTTAAAGGTACATCTCACATTAATCTTCAGCTTATAAAACTGTAACTAGTTCAATTCCTTCCATGTGTTAAGAGTCTCTAAGGCTCACCATAATCTGGCTCTTCTATGTCTCCATCCCTTAAATGTTGCTACTCCTTTTCTGCTTTTACCTTGTACTTATATATTCTGGATTCAGCACTACTAAAATACATACAGTTTCTGAAACTTTGCTATTGTTGAACACGATGTACCCTTTGCATGGAAAAGTTGAGTACATTGCCACTGGTTACTCTCTAATTCCTTCAACCCCGTTCAGGAAATACATTTCTGTCTACCTTAGGATGAGTTAGGGGTCCTCCTTGATGCTCACATAGTACATTGTATTAGTATGTATTGAGTTATAAGCATATTACTACCACAATCCTCATCATATTTTGGGGTTATTAATATTTAAAAATAATTTCAACTTTTAGATACTGGGGGTATATGTGCAGGTTTGTTACATGGGTAGATTGTGTGATGCTGAGGTTTGGGGTATGGATCCTATCACCCAGATAGTGAGCATAGTACCCAATAGGTAGTTTTTTAACCCACATCCCTCTCCCTCCTACCTCTAGTAGTCCCCAGTGTCTACTGTTCTCATCTTTATGTCCGTGAATGTTTAGCTCCCACTTAAACATGAGAATATGCGATATTGGTTTTCTGTTCCTGTGCTAATTCACTTACAATTACGGCCTCCAGCTGCATTCATGTTGCTGCAAAAGACATGATTTTGTTCTTTATGGCTGTGTAGTATTCCATATACATATGTACCATATTTTATACTGCTAGTCTTCCACACCAAATGTTGAGTACCTCAGGGCAAAGAAAGTCCTTCTCCCCTTCTTTCTTCTCTCCTTCCTTTTCTTTCTTACTCTCTTTCTCCCTGCCTTGCTATTCCCCAGCAACCATTTCCCAATTTATGACACAGTGAGATCTCAGTAAATGTTTGTTGTTTTAATGAATAAAAATTATCAGATTTTGGAATTAGGCATGAAACATCCTCTGCGTAATTAACAATTTGGTTTCATATGATACTGTTAGGAGAGTAAGAGGAGAGAAGGAAAAGGATAAAGAATGTATAAAGAGAAAGCTAGGCATTCTTCTATGAGTGAACGAAGTCAGAAAGCCACAAGTGGAAGATTTCAAACCCAACTATTCCCTTGAACTAGAGAGAAATTTATTATCACTGTCTTTCAAAATGTTTGGTAAATGACTATCAAATATTTTACATTTTGAGCAGCTTCAGTCTTTAGATTGTAAGGGACTTTCCTCTGCATTAACTTTAGAACTTGTTGGGGAGGAGGATACCAAGAAAATGGCATGTTTGCTTATTTACCATTTTTGATCTTCAGTGACTCCTAGGTTCTTAACAGCTTATAGCCCATCAATCTAATAAATGTATAAATACATTTTTTTTTTTTTTTTTTTTGGCTGGGCGTGGTGGCTCATGCCTGTAATCCCAGCACTTTGGGAGGCCAAGGCGGGCAGATCATCTGAGGTTGGGAGTTCGAGACCAGCCTGACCAACATGAGGAAACCCCTTCTCTACTAAAAATACAATTTTTTTTTTTCTCTCAGCAAATAGCTAACTTTTCACTTACTTCTACTGAAGTCATCTCATAGCTTACCTACTCTTTCATGGAACCTTAAAGTACTATCTTCCAGTTAACCTGTCAGCTTGGCATTTTTCTACAGAAGCATCACATGTGAAGCAGAGAATTATCCTTTTTCAAATAATTGATAAAAGTTATCCAATGTAAGAAAAAAAGTGGCGCAAAGGAGGCAGGACTAACTTGCAGCTCCCACTCAGACAGACAGAGCAGTGTGTGGAGACCCACGTCATGAACTTTTGCTCCAAGAACTACCACAGAAACATTCCAAGAAAGCCTAGAGAATCCACAGATCCTCTGAATGAAGCTGCTTGCTGCTGCAGGCTCTGTGAGACAACCAAAAACTGTAGGTTCCCAAAGTGTGAGCGGGGAATGTTTGCCCTTAAACGCATATTCTCACTGGTCCAGATCATGGGAAAAGAACTTGACCTTACTTGGAGCTGAGATTAATTTAGAAAACTGAGTGAAATATAGGGGTACAGGAAGCAGTGGGAAGAGCCCTGTGGGCACTCTAGGTCCACAGGGAAGCCATTTCTGACTCTGTCTCCCAGGGGTCCTTGGGGAGGGCTGCCAGTGGAACTGGCAAAAAACCACAGGGAGAAGGAAACTTCCAATTGAACTTTGTAACAATTTCAACTGAATGTGAAGTTTACTGGACAGAATCCGGGGGAGGGGGCAAATAGGGAGTGCAGATATGCGCACAGAAGTCTTGGCACGGGCGGAGGCATAAAACCTGAAAGCCCTGCTTGCTTTCTTAGCAGGGAGGTTTGTAGACTGGGCCAAGTTCTCAGCCTTGCTCACCGGCTGCCTGGAAATAAACTTGGTGCTGTTGGAGAAGCACGGTGGGAGTGAAACCGGCCTTTCAGGCTGCATGGGAGCTGGGTAAGGCCTGTCATTGCTGGCTTTCCCCCACTTCCCTGGCGACCTGTATGATACAGCAGAGGTAGCCATAATCCTCCTGAGAACGTAACTCCATTGGCCAGAGAACTACACCCTCATTCCCCACAGCAGCTGCAGCAAGCCTTGCCCAAGGAGAGTTTGAGCTCGGCCACACCTAATCCTGCCCCTACCTGATGATCTTTTTCTACCTGCTTGGTAGCCAAAAACAAAGGACATAATCTCTTGGGAGCTCTATGGTCCCACCCACTGCCTGAAAAACCTTATCCAGGTGACCCTAGGGCAAGCTTGTATCCTCCCTACACTACCACAGCTGATGCTCTCTTGAAAGTGTCACCTCCTGGCTGGAGGCCAACAAACAAAAAACCAGTGCACTAAACAAAAATACAACCAAGGACCTTCACAGAGTCCACTTCACTCCCCTGTTATGTTCACTGGAAAGATGCTGGTATCCATGGCTGAGAGACCTGAAGATGAATCACATCTCAGGACTTTTTGCAGACACTCCCCAGTACCAGGCCAGAGCCTGGTAACTCTGCCGGGTGGCTAGACCCACAAGTGAAACAACAATCACTGCAGTTCAGCTCTCAGGAATACTACGGGAAGGGAGAGAATACCACATCAAGGGAGCAACCTGTGGGAAAAACAACTCTGAGCAGCAGCCCTTGAGCCCCAGATCTTCCCTCTGACATAGTCTATCCAAATCAGAAAGAACCAGAAAAACAATTCTGGCACTATGACAAAACAAGGTTCTTTAACACCCCCAAAAGATCACACTAGCTCACCAGCAATGGATCCAAACCAAGAAGAAATCTCTGACTTGCCAGAAAAAGAATTCAGATGGTTGATTATTAAGCTACTCAAAGAGGCATCAGAGAAAGGTGAATACCAACTTGAAGATTTTTTTTTAATGTTACAGGATATGGCCAGAAAAATCTCTAGAGAAATAGATAGCATAAATAAAAAACAATCACAACTTCTGGAGATGAAGGGCACACTTAGAGAAATGCAAAATACATTGGAAAATCTAAACAACAGAATAGAACAAGTAGAAGAAAAAACTTCAGAGCTTGAAGACAAGGCTTTCAAATTAATCTAATTTGATACAGACAAGGAAAAAAAGAATTAAAAAAAAATGAACAAAGCCTCTAAGAAATTTGGGATTCTGTTAAATGACCAAACCTAAGGATAATTGGTGTTCCTGAGGAAGAATAGAAATCTGAAAGTTTGGAAAACATATCTGAGGGAATAATCAAGGAAAACTTCCCTGACTTTGCTAGAGAGCTAGACATTGAAATACAAAGCTCAAAGAACACTCAGGTGATTCATCGTAAAAAGATCATCACCTAGGCACATAGTCATCAGGTTATCTAAAGTCAAGATGAAGGAAAGAATCCTAAGGGCTGTGAGGCAAAAGCATCAGGTAACCTATAAAGTAAAACCTATCAGATTAACAGCAGATTTCTCAGCAGAAACCTTACAAGCTAGAAGGGATTGGGGTCCTATCTTTAGCCTCCTTAAACAAAACAACTATCAGCCAAGAATTCTGTATCCAGCAAAGCCAAGCTTTATAATGAAAGATACAGCCTTTTTTAGATAAACAAATGCTGAGAGAATTTGCCACTACCAAGTGAACACTACAAGAACTGCTAAAAGGAGCTCTAAATCTTGAAACAAATCCTTGAAATATATCAAAATAAAACCTCCTTAAACCATAAATCTCAAAGGACCTATAAAACACAATGAAATAACACAATGAAATAACACAATGAAAAATAACACAATGAAAACAAACAAGGTATTCAGGCAACAAATAGCATGATGAAAAGAAGAGTACCTCACATTTCAATACTAACATCGAAGGTAAATGGCCTAAATCCTCCACTTAGAAGACATAAAATGCCAGAATAGATAAGAATTCGCCAACCACGTATCTGCTGTCTGCAAGAGACTCATCTGACACATAAACACTCACAAAGATATTCCATGCAAATGGAGACCAAAAGTGAGCAGAAATGGCTATTTTTATATCAGACAAAACAAACTTGAAACCAACAACAGTAAAAAAAAATAAATAAATAAAAACACAAAGAGGGACATTATATAATGACGAAAGGACTAGTCCAAAGGAAAATATCACAATCCTAAATATATATGCAACTAACACTGGAGCTCTCAAATTTATAAAACAATTACTACTAGACCTAAGAAATGAGATAGACAGCAACACAATATTAGTGGCAGACTTCAATACTCTACTAACAGCACTAGAAAGGTCATCAAGACAGAAAGTCAACAAAGAAACAATGGACTTCAACTATACCCTAAAACAAATGGACTTAACAGATATTTACAGACTATTCCACCCAACAACTGTAGAATATACATTCTATTCATCATCTATACATTCTATTCATACATTTGGTCTCCAAGATAGACCAAATGAAAGGCCACAAACGAGTCTAAATAAATTTAAGAAAATAAAAATTATATCAAGTACTCTTTCAGACTACAGTGGAATAAAATTGGAAATCAACTCCAAAAGGAATCCTCAAACCCATGCAAACGGATGGAAATTAAATAACCTGCTCCTGAATGATAATTGGGTCAACAATGAAATCAAGATGGAAATTTAAAAATTATTTGAATGGCGCGATAATAGTGACACAACCTATCAAAACCTCTGGGATACAGCAAAAGCAGTGCTATGAGGAAAATTCATAACATTAACCGCCTACATCAACAAGTCTGAAAGAGCACAAATAGACAATTTAAGGTCACATCTCAAGGAACTAGAGAAACAGAACAAACCAAACCCAGCAGAAGAAAAGAAATAAAGATCAGAGCAGAACTAAATGAATTTGAAACAAATAAAAACAATACAAAATATATATAAAACAAAAAGCTGGTTCTTTGAAAAGATAAATAAAATTAACAGACGATTAGTGAGATTAAGCAAGAAGAGAGAAGATCCAAATAAGCTTAATTAGAAATGAAATGGGAGATATTACAACTGATATCACAGAAATACAAAAGATCATTCCAGGCTACTACAAACACCTTTATGCACACAAATGAGAAAACCCAGAGGAGATGAATAAATTCCTGAAAAACAGGAGAAAACAGAAACTCTGAACAGACCAATAACAAGCAGCAAGGCTGAAATAATTAAAAAATTGTTCGCAAAAAAAAGTCCAAGACCAGACGGATTCACAGCTGAATTCTATCACACATTCAAAGAAGAACTGGTACCAATCCCATTAACACTACTCCAAAGATAAAGAAAGAAGGAATCTTCCCTATATCATTCTATGAAGCCACCAGCATCACCCTAATAACAAAACTAGGGAAAGACATAACAAAGAAAACTACAGACCAATATCCCTGATGACCACAGATACAAAAACTCCCAATAAAATACCAGCTAACCAAATCCAATAGCATATAAAAAGATAACCCACCATGATCAAGTGGGTTTCATATCAGAAATGCAGAAATAGTTTAACATACACAAGTCAATAAATGTAATACACCACATAAACAAAAATTAAAAACAAAAATCATAATCATCTCAATAGACACAGAAAAAGCATTTGACAAAATCCAGCATCCCTTTATAATTAAAACCCTCAGTGGAATCAACACAGAAGGTACATATATTAAGGCAATAAAAGCCATCTATGACAAACCCATAGCCAACATTATACTGAACGGGAAAAGTTGAAAGCATTTCCCCTGAGAACAGGAACGAGATTGCCCACTTTGACTACTTCTATTCAAGGATGCCCACTTTCACCACTTCTATTCAACATAGTACTGGAAGTCCTAGCCAGAGCAATCAGACAAGAGACAAAGGGCATCCAAATTGGTAAAAAGGAAGTCAAACTGTCGCTGTTTGCCAATGATATAATCCCATACCCAGAAAACCCTAAAAATTCATCCCGAAAGCTCCTAGAACTGATAAATGAATTCAGGAAAGTTTCAGGATACAAATTTAATCTACACAAATCAGTAGCACCACTATACACCAACAGTAACCAGGCTGATAATTAAATCAAGGACCCAACCCTTTTACAATAGCTGAAAAAAAAAAAAAACCAACTTAGGAATATAGCTAACCAAGGAGGTGAAAGACCTCTACAAGGAAAACTACAAAACACTGCTGAAAGAAATCACAGACCACACAAACAAAAGGAAACATATCCTATGCTCATGGATAGGTAGAATCAATATTGTGAAAATGACCATACTGCCAAAAGCAGTCTACAAATTCAAAGCAATTCCCATCAAAATGCCACCATCATTTTTCACAGAACTAGAAAAAATAATCCTAAAATTCATATGAAACCAAAAAAGAGCCCACATAGCCAAAGCAAGACTAAGCAAAAATAACAAATCTAGAGGCATCACATGACCTGACTTCAAACTATACTGTAAGGCTACAGTCACCAAAACAGCATGGTACTGATATAAAAGTAGACATGTAGGCCTAGCGCAGTGGTTTACTCCTGTAATCCCACCACTTTGGGAGGCCAAGGCGGGAGGATCACTTGAGGTCAGAAGTTCAAGACCAGCCTGGCCAATATGGTGAAACCCTGTCTCTACTAAATATACAAAAATTAGCCAGGCGTGGTGGTGCACACCTGTAGTCCCAGCTACTCAGGAGGCTGAGGCAGGAGAATTGTTTGAACCCCAGACGCGGAGGCTGCAGTGAATTGAGATCATATCACTGCACTCCAGCTTGTGCGACAAAGCAAGACTTCATCAAAAACAAACAAAAACAAAACAAACAAACAAAAAGGCACATAGACCAATGGAACACATTAGAGAACCCAGAAATAAAGCCCAACACTTACAGTCAACTGATCTTTGACAAAGCAAACAAAAACATGCATGAAGTGGGGAAAGGACACTCTATTCAACAAATGGTGCTGGGATAATTGGGAGGTCACATGTAGAAGAATGAAACTGGATCCTCATCTTTCACTTATGCAAAAATCAACTCAACATGGATCAAGGACTTAAATCTAAGACCTGAAACCATAAAAATTGTAGAAGATAACATTTGAAAAACCCTTCTAGACACTGGCTTAGGCAAAGACTTCATGGCAAAGAACCCAAAAGCAAATGCCACAAAAACAAAGACAAATAGATGGGACTTAATTAAACTAAAAAGCTTCTGCAAAGCAAAAGAAATAATCAGTGGAGTAAACAGACAACCCACAGAGTGGGACAAAATCTTTCCTAACTATGCATCCAGCAAAGGACTAATATCTAGAATCTACAAGGAACTCAGACCAGTAAGACAAAAAAAGCAAATAATCCTATTGAAAAGTCTGCTAAGGACATGAATAAACAATTCTTAAAAGAAGATAAACGAATGGCCAATAAACATGAAAAAAATGCTCAACATCACTAATGATTAGGAAAATGCAAATAAAAACCACAATGCAGTACCACCTTACTCCTGCAAGAATGGCCATAATCAAGAAATCATAAAATAACAGATGTTGGTATGGAATGTGGTGAACAGGGAACACTTTTACATTGCCAGTGGGAATGTAAACTAGTACAAGCACTATGGAAAACTGTGTGGAGATGCCTTAAAGAACTGAAAGTAGATCTACCATTTGATACAGCAATCCCACTACTAGGTATCTACCCAGAGAAAAAAAAGTAATATGAAAAAGATACTTGCACATGCATATTTATAGCAGTACAATTCACAATTGCAAAAATGAGGAACCAGGGCAAAGTCCCATCAATCAACAAGTGGATAAAGAAAATGTGGTATACATATACCATGGAATACTACTCAGCCATAAAAAAGAACAAAATAATGGCATTTGCAGCAACCTGGATAGAACTGGAGACCATTATTCTATGTGAAGTAACTCAGGAATGGAAAAATCAAACATTTTATGTTCTCATTCATAAATGGGAGCTAAGCTATGAGGGCTCAAAGGCATAAGAATGATACAATGGACTTTGGGGACTCGGGGAAAAGGGTAAGGGGGGTGAGCGATAAAAGACTACACATTGGATAATTTGGCACAGCATACACTGCTTGGGACAGGTGCACCAAAATCCCAGAAATCACCACTAAACAACTTATTCATGTAACCAAACACCACCTGTTCCCCAAAAGCCTATTGAAATAAAAACTTTTTTAATTAAAAAAAATAGTTTAGAGAGAAAGGACCTCTTAACAATATTGTACGTGCCTATCCAAAAAAAAGGATATCTCTCCATTTAGTATCCTCTTTATGTTAGAGGAATTTTCTTCATGTAAGTTCTGCAGAATTCTTGTTAATCATACCATTTGATATTCAAAAAAAGTTTTTAAAGTTATCCAATGTAAATATATCTAGTTATACTATACAGGTATATTTCCCCAAATGAAAAAAAAGAAAAAATATTTAATTAGCATGTATCTGTTGCTATACTATGTACTTTCTCAAATTTTAATTTACTTAGTTATTAGAACAAATATTTGAGGTAGATATTGTCTCCAGTTTACCAACTAAGAAACTAAACTTCAGATATAGTAAATAACTTGCTCAAGGACACGACTAAGACATACAACTAATATGGAAATTTAGGTCTGTCTTATTATAAAGATCATGCATCAATTCCCTCAACTATACCTTCCAAAATATATATGGGTCTCATTTGGGTTAATAATTTCATTACTTACAGAACAAACGTATCCTTTAATTTTGAAACAATTCCAGGAGTAACTGATATTCCCCCTTTTAAGGCCCAGGATGTTGAGACTAAAAAATTTACCTGTCAGGACTAAATCTCATAGTTACTGAAGAACAGAATCAAGTATCAAATATGAGGCTCTTCTACCACCAAGACCAGAAGATATAGATCCAGTCTTGATGGATGTCCCTCTGTCAATCGTGCTTAGATATAGCGGAAATAGGAGTAAGCACACAAGGGTGTGCTTACATTGACAAAGAAACCAAGGAATTAGGGCATTTAAAAGAGAGGCTGGTAGCTGTTGTGCACAGCAACCTAGGAGGCAACACTAAAACCTACTATAGATAGTAATGATGGTATGATGATACAGTATAAAGTATATGAGCCTTGATATCAAAGAATCTTGAGATCAATTTGTCTTTGCTGTATTTTTCTTTTTGTGAAGTATGTTGAAGCAAATGCCACATATCATTTTACCTCCACATACTTCAACGTATATATCTCTCAAAATGTTATCCACCCATCTATAATGCTACTACTTAAAATTCATAATAAATCTTGAGACATTTAATATAGCCAGGCAATAATCAGATTTTCCTGATTGTCTCCTGTTTTTTCAGTTTGCTTATTTGAAGCAGGATCAAAACAGTCTCAAGATTTCATTTGGTTGTTGTGCTTAAGTCTCTCTTAGCCTAGAGTGATACTCCCTCATTTTCCATACCACTGACTAGTTAAAGAAGCCAGATCAGCTGTCCTGTAAAAGGCCCATATTTTGTGGTGTTGCTTCTTTCTGATGTCACTTAACTTTGGTTCATCTAGCTCAAGGATCAGGAAGCCTTTTCTGTGAAAGGACAAGCTAGTAAGTATTTTAGGCTCTGTGGGCCATACGGTTTCTGTTGCAACTACTCAACTCTGTCACTGCAGCACAAAAGCAGCTACAGACGATATGTAAATGATTCAGAGTGGCTGTGTTTAAAAAACAAAACAAAACAACGTTATTTGAAAACAGTCATTAGGTAGAATTTGACTGAAAGGCCATGTTTTGCCAAACCCTGCTACAGAAGCTTGATCTTAATTTGACACAGGCTCAACATTTTTGGCTGGAAAACTTCAGAGCTTATGCTGTATGTTTCATACGTATGACAGCAGAAGACATACACTATCTCCTTACCCTACTTTTCATAAGACTGAGATTAAGCAATAGGTCCAGGTAGGGCAGACTGATTCCTCCATTGAGAAGTTCTCACATGACCATAAGTCTAATGCTTTCATCCACTGATGATCATAGCCTGAATAAATTATTTCATTAGGGTTGGCAAAATGATATTCTAATCCTGTCATTACTTCCACATTCATTAACTAAAATTCTGCAAAGAAGTTTCCCTCAACAAATAAGGTTATTTGCTTAACCTATAACCAGAGTTCATACAGAGAAAAAGGATAAATGTTTAATTCTTTCTTCATGATTGCTTGTTATCAGAGTATGGAGTTAGTGCCTATTTGTTTTTACTGCATGCAGTAATTCACTGTTGTTGTAGTGGTGTGTGTGTGTTTGTGTTCCTTATTACACATCTATTGTTACCAACCAAGGAGTTTTTATAAATTCAGTGCATTTCAACCAACTGCCTTCATTATATTCTTTCATCATGTTCAAGTTCTCTCATCTTTTGGTCACTGGGAGCCCCCTTTTTATTGGCCATTGTGTCCTTTCGGCTGGAACTACTAGTCTTTGGTAGCTTCCTTGCTTTCTGATACAACAGAACATCCCTGGTTTCTCTTGTATTTTCTGCCCTAGAATGGAAATCAGTCATTCATCCAATGACCCTTGGATCCTTTCAGTGAGGAATGGTATTTAGAGACCATAATTTAGAGGTTCTAGTTGTGCTCAATGCTATTGTGCAATTACCACAACATTTTACTGCGGAGGTCATAAGAGGGTATATAATCTCAAATTCTACGAGCAGAAGCATAAAGTAGTATAATCTTTCTGGAAAACAAATCCTGGCTCTAACTGTGTGACTTTAAGAAAACTATTCTAATTCCACTGTGGCTCAATTTCCTGTAAAACAGAGTTAAAATAGGGTCCATCTTATATTTTTGATGTAAAGATTAAATGAGTTCATATATATGTAAAGCATTTAGAGCAATGACTACACATGGTAAGCATTCAATACAAATTAGGTATTATTTTTAATGAGAGCTTGGAAAACACTCCAACCTTTGACCTAGTAATTCTACTTTTATAAACCATAAATAATAAACATTCAAACAAAGATAAAAGCATGTTAATTACAGCATTATGTGAACAAAACTGCAAACAATTTAATGTTCAAAATTAGGAAATAGTTTATGAAAAAAAGTGATAAGGAAAAGAAGGCCATGATATGTCAAATAATACCAACAAACCCATCAGCAAAGATGAACATTTCTACTTATCAAGTATGAATGCTCATTTCATTAAACACTAATCACATTTTATTTTTATGTCTTTATTGAATATTTGATAAAATAGTTTCATTTTTATATATTTACTAAACTAATAGGTGGTATTTATTTGTATTTCTCTGACTGCTTTTGAAGTTAATCTTTGTTCTAATTTTATTAACCATCCAATTACTGTTTCTATAAATTGTCTTTTGTCCATCTACTGGAGATGGGAGAAAATTAACATTTAATGTAGAAAGTATTTGCATAAGTTATTTAATAACCTTATATCAAACCTTGAGGGTAGGTAGTGTAAAATCCAATAATCTAGCTTCTTGCCATTTAGAAATCTCAATTAATAGCAAACCAAAAGTAATTCAGAAAGAATTAATGATCTGGCATGTCTGGCTCATCTATCAGCACCACAAGCAGATGAGTTCTAGTAATAAATTTTAAAAAGTAAAGGTATAAGGAATTAATCAGCTTGCTTTTGAGCTGCATTTTGTTTACGGAGATCTCCAAGTACAACTATAAAAGAGCAATATAGTGTAATGGTTAAGAGCATAGATTTTAGGTTATGCTATCTTGGTTCAAATCCTAGATCTTCCATTTACTAATTATGTGACCTTGGCTAAGATACTTAACCTTTTTGTTCCTCAGTTTCCTTATTTGTAAAATGGAAATAGTATTGAAGCTGATGTATGTATATGTATTTATTTATACAGATTCATTTGCTTAACAAATAATAAGCAAATTAATGTACTTTCCCAAATTTTAATTTACTTAGTTATTAGAACAAATACGTGAGGTAGGTATTGTCTCCAGTTTACAAATGAAGAAACTAAACTTCAGATATAGTAAATAACTTGCTCAAGGACAAGACTAAGACATACAACTAATATCCAAACTTAGGTCTGTCTTACTATATTATATATTTGTTAATAATGATATTATATGTCATTATATATCATTATTAACAAATGATAAGTAAATGAATCTGCATAAATAAATACATATACATACATACATTCACAGAGTCTGAATATTTGTATCCCTCCCCAAATTCATATGGTTGAAGTCTTAACTCCTAAGGTTAATGTATTAGGAGGTGGAGTCCTTGTATCTCATGAGGTGATTAGGTCATGAGGGCTCTGCCCCCAAGAATGGGATTAGTGTCCTTATAAAAGGGACCCCAGAGAACTAGCTAGCCTCTTTTGCCATGTGAGGACACAACAAAAAGACACTGCCTATGAATCAGAAAGTGAGCCCTTACCAGACACCAAATCTGCTAGTGCCTCGATGCTGGACTTCCCAGCCACCAGAATGGTGAGAAATTTCTATACTTTATAAGCCACTCAGTCTATGGTATTTTGTTACAGTGCTCCAAATGGACTAAGACACATATATACAAACACATATACATAAACAAAAACACAATGATTAGAATGCTGCCTGGCTCATAGTAACTACTATGTAACTGTTTGCTATTGTTACAAGAATGAGTGTATACATCAGTCCCTGCTTGCCTCCTGCTACTTCATATAGCATAGCTTGCTATTCAAATACTATACTATATTGTAACTACTTCAAAATATTTCTACTTTACAATTTTGGTGATCAAGTCATGATTATTTTTTAAAGTGCTGTAGATGATACTCCAGATATGTAAAAGGTAACACAACAGGAAAAGAATATATATCACATACATTACAGAGGTTTCTAACCTCCTACAGCAATGCTTCTCAAACTTGAATATCAAATAAATCACAAGGGATCTTGTTAAAATGAAGATTCCAATTTGGTATCTGGCACAGGCCCTGAGATTCTGCATTTCTAACCAGCTACCAGACAGGACCAATGTAGCTGTTTCTACGACAGCACTTCGAATAGCAAAGATCTAGAGGTCATAAATGAGCTTTTAGACATTCTAGAACTGTGCATTATGTACAAAATTTTCTGTGAATGTGCACAGGGGGATTACTTTCTGAGGAAAGGACCTACAATTATTATATTCTCAGGTGTAGGGATCAGAGTAGGGGACAGGGCAGGGAGGGAGTAATCAGGGGAGATGAGAAAGACACAAATCAGCTCCGCACAGCTAACTGAAAAAAACAAAACTATCGTTATGAAAAAAAAAGAAAATTAGGCTGGGTGCAGTGGCTCACACCTGTAATTCCAGCACTTTGGGAGGCCAAGGTGGGCAGATCACTTGAGGTCAGGAGTTTGAGGCCAGCCTTGCCAACACAGTGAAACCCTATCTCTACCAAAAAAAAATCCAAAAATTAGCCGGGCGTGGTGGCACACGCCTGTACTCCCAGCTACTAGGGAGGCTGAGGCAGAAGAATCACTTGAACCTGGGAGGTCGAGGTTGCAGTGAGCCTAGATCGCACCACTGCACTCCAGCCTGGGTAACAGAGTGAGACTGTCAAAAAAAAAAAATTATTCATAAATAGACGTATTACAGACAAATTATAATTTAGAAGACTAAACTGAAGAATCTTTAAATTATAGAATAAAAAGATAAGAATATAAAAACCTAAGAGACAAAAAAAAAAAAAGCTAGGTACTTCTATTAAGTGTAATATAATATTCACTTAATAGAAGTTCTAAATGGATGAAACAGGATAAAATGGATTTAAAACACACAGACAGGTGTAGACATATATATATGCACACATATCCATAATAAATACATGTGTGCATATATTCACACAACTAGACATATACACATATAAGTATTTTAGAATATCGATATGCTCAGATAAAATGGTATGCCAAATAGCAAACGGTAATAATGACTGTGAAAACTGTAAACTCACAGACACATACTTGTGAAAACTGTAAACTCCAAATAGAAATAGGAAATTACAAGCTTCTAAGAGGACAACTCTTTGGTATGAGAACCAAAATGGTTAACTTAAAAGTTACAAAAGGATAAAATAACATACACAGAATTCTGAAAGAAAATATCAAAGCCTGGAATTCCATATCCAGCCAAACCATTACTCAAGTGTGAGGGCAAAATAAAAAAAACAGTTTTAGCTGTGTACCCATAAAAATATATACAACCCAGGCCGGGCGCGGTGGCTCATGCCTGTAATCCCAGCACTTTGGGAGGCCAAGGCGGGTGGATCAACGAGGTCAGGAGATCGAGACCATCCTGGCTAACATGGTGAAACCCCGTCTCTACTAAAAATACAAAAAAATTAGCCAGGTGTGGTGGTGGGCACCTGTAGTCCCAGCTACTCGGGAGGCTGAGGCAGGAGAATGGCGTGAACTCGGGAGGCAGAGCTGCAGTGAGCCGAGATTGCACCACTGCACTCCAGCCTGGGCGACACAGCGAGACACCATCTCAAAAAAAAAAAAAAAAAATACACACACACACACACCCCATACATGTTTCTTGGCTGTGGGGGGAAGAACGGAAAGACGGAGGGCGAGAAAGGCTGGGGCGGGGAGAGAGAGGGAGAGGGGGAGACGGGGAGAGGGGGAGAGGGGGAGATGGGGGGAGAGGGAGAGGACACAGCAAAATAAAATTCAGCCTGATTAAAGACTTCAAGAAAAATAGCAGGTCATTGGCTTATTGGCACTGTCACAGTGGGTGTGCTGAAGACCACTGGCCTTGCGGGATTGGCTATATGCAGGAGTCCATAAGAGAGGCTGAGAATATTGTACACAAAGATTCTTGATGTTCTTGAGCAAATCCCTGAAAATGCAGCACATAGAAAGTATACAGAACAGATTACAAATGAGAAGCTGGCTATGGTTAAAGTAGAACCAGATGTTAAAAAATTAGAAGATCAACTTCAAGGTGATCCAGTAGAAGAGGTGATTCCTCAGGTTGAAAATTAACTAAGTCTGGTGAGGAAAATGATGCAGTGAAAACCATGGGAGCCTTAGGGGAAGAGCCTCCTGCAGTGGAAATGGCCAATATAATTACTAAATGACTTTGGTGGGTTGATGGGAAACTGATTTAATATTCTGTTATATTAAGAGTGTGTCCATATTATTGACATTTTATAATCAAGAAAAGTGACATACAAAATATTTAGGAGACTTTTAAAAACTAGCGATTATGGTAATATGGTCTTGTGATCAACTTGTGATTTGTAAAGTACTCACACAAATTATTTCAAAGATGTTATTTCTTTGAACAGAGAGGTTATGGGAAGATCTGACAATTAGAAAAATTCCTACAGCTCTTCAATGCAGAGGCCATAATCAAAAAGTAGAGTTTCCTTAGTAGTACCTTCAATACATTACTTAATTTTTTATTGTCCCAAAGAAGAAAAGGCCCTTAATTATTATTGTTTAAACAGGGTTATAGATAACTGTTTGAAGTAAATAGAGTGAATATTTTCAAATATAAAATAGCACAAGCGGCTGGTGATAAAATGTGAAATTATGGGTAACCTCCTTGGCTGTGATCTTATGTATGTAAAGCAAAATTTAAATATATAATTATATACTGATTACAAAATCCATAATAAATGTCATTTTATTAAAAATAAACAAAGAAAAATGACGAGACAAAAAAAGCGGTAAGAGAGCAGGAAAATTAAAGGTGATTACAAATAAAAACAAGGATATCCACTCTTGCCACTTCCATTCAACACCGTACCAGAGGTTCTGGCCAGGACAATTAGGTAAGGAAAAAAGCCATTTAGATTGGAAGGTATATTAGTCTGTTTTCATGCTGCTGATAAAGACACACCCGAGACTGGGAAGAAAAAGAGGTTTGATTCGATTTAGTTCCATATGGCTGCGGAGACCTCAGAATCATGGTGGGAGGCAAAAGGCACTTCTTACGTGGCAGCAGCAAGAAAAAATGAGGAAGAACCAAAAGTGGAAAGCCCTGATAAACACATCAGATCTCAGGAGACTTACTCACTATCACGAGAATAGCACGGGAAAGACTGGCCCCCATGATTTAATTACTTCCCCCGGGTCCCTCCCATAACATGGGGGAATTCTGGGAGATACAATTCAAGTTGAGATTTGGTGGGGATGCAGCCAAACCAAATCAGAAGGGAAGAAGTAAAACCATCTCTATTTGCATATGATAAAATTTGTATACGAAAAATCCTAAGGTATTCACAGAAACAAAAACTTACTAGAGCTAGTAAGTTCAACAAGTCACAGGATACAAGAAAAAGTATATTCATATGCACCAACAATGATAATCTGAAAACTAAGAAAACAATTCCACTTACAATAGCATGAAAAGGAATAAAATAGTTTCAGAACAAAACATTATTCAAAGAGATTAAAATCTACATGAATGAAAAGACATATCCCATGTTTATCAATCAGAAGGATTAAGATTGGTAAGACAATTCTTGACAAATATGCTCTACAGATTCCATGCAATCCCTATCAAAATCCTAGCTACCTTCCCCTGTGCCTAGAAATTGATAAACTAATCCTAAAATTCGTATGAAAATTCAAGAAATCCAGAATAGCAAAAACAATCTTGAAAAATGAAAACAAATTGGAATACTCACACTTTCTGATTTCAAAACTTACTACAAAGCGACACTAATGAAGACAGTGTGGTACTAGCATAGGGATAGACAATATAGGTCATAAAATACAGATCTGAGAGGTAAACTCTCATAATTTCAGCCAGTTGATTTTCAACAAGGGTGCCAGGAAAATTAAATGGGAGAAAGACTGGTTTTTTCAACAAATAATGCTGGAACAAAGGAAGCCATGTGCAAAAGAATGAATTTGACCCCTACCTCACATAATATGCAAAAAACAGGTCAAAATGGATCAGAAACCTATATATAACAGCAAAATTATAAAACTCTTAGGGGAATTAAAAAAACCACACCAGAGTAAACCCTTATGACCTTGGGTTAGCAAATGGATTCTTAGATATAATATCAAAGACACAAGTAACAAAAACTAGGTAAACTGGACTGTCTCAAAATTGAAAACACTTGTGCCTCAAAGAACACCATTAAGAAAGTAAAAGAACAAACTACAAAACAGGATAAAATATTTGAAAATCATATATCAGATAACGGGGTTAATAATCACAATTTTTAAAGAACTCTTACAACTCAACAACAAAGACAGATACTCTAACCAATTAAGAAATGGGCAAAAGATTTGAATACACATTTCTTCAGAGTATAAACACAAAAGGCCAATAAACATATGAGAAGAACTTCAACAGCATTACCCATTAGGGAGATGAAAATCAAAACCACCATGACATACAACTTCACACCAATTAAAACAGCTGTAATGAAAAAGACAGACAATAAAGTGTTGGCAAGGATGTGGAGAGATTGGAACCCTCACATACTGCTAGTGGGAATGTAAAATAGTGCTGCCCTTTGGAAAAGAGTTCGGAGTTCCTCAAAAAGGTAAACATAGAATTACTATATGAGTCAGTAATTCCACTCCTCTGTATATACCCAAGAGAACTGAAACTATGTGTCCACACAAAAACTTCCACACAAATATTCATAGCATTATTCATAATAGTCCCAAAGTGCACATTACTCAAATGTCTGTCAACTAATGAACAGATACACAAACTGGAATATCCATACAATGGAATTTTTGGGAATAAAGTACTGAGCCATGTTACAGTCATGCTGTGACAGGAATAAGCCATGAAAACATTATGCTAGATGAAAGAAGCCAGACACAAAAGACCAAATATTGTATGATTTCATTTATATGAATGCCCAGAATAGGGAAATCCATAGTGACAGAAAGTTGATTTGTAGTTTCCAGGGGCTAGAGAGTAGGAAGAATGGGTAGTGATTGTTAATAGGTACAGAGTTTCCTTCTGGGCCAATGCAAATATTTTGGAATTAGATAGTGGTGACAGTTGTGTAACTTTGTAAATATGCTAAACACTGAATTGTACACTTTTAAAAGTTAAAGTTCAGCATTTAAAATTGTTATTTTTAAAAAAGCATAATACACTACAACCAAGTGGTTTATCCTCAGAATGAAAGGCTAGTTACATATTTGTAAAAAGTCAATCAATGTAATCCATTATACTAACAGTCAAAAAAGAAAAATCACATAATGACATGAGTAGATACAGAAAAGGGATTTTTCAAAATACAACATAATAATGTTCATAATAAAGATTCATAATAAAACTCTTAGCAAACTAGGAATACAAAAGAACATCCTCAACTTGGTAAAAAGGCATCTACAAAAACCTTACAGCTAACATACTCAATGGTGGAATCTGAAATACTTTCCGCCCATGACGGAAAACAGGCAAGCACTCTCACCACTCCTACTCAGCATACTAAAAGTCTTAGCCAATGCAATAAGGCAAGAAAATAAATAAATTTAAAAAAGGTGTATAGTTGGGAAAGGCAAAAATAATACTGTCCATATTCACAGATGACATAATTATGCAGGAAATTTGAGAGAAATCTATACAAATACTCCTAGAACTAATAAGTGAGTTTAGACACAAGGTCAACACAAAAATCAATCACATTTCATATACATGCAAAAAACAATTAAAAATCAAAATTTAAAAGCAATATTATTTCCTATAGCTCCCCCCAAATGAAATATGTATAATCTAACAAAACATACAAAGGATCTGTGTATTGAGAACTATGAAACACTAATGAAAGAAATCAAAGACCTAAATTAACAGAGCAACTCTGCATTCATGGATTAGAAAACTCAACATAGTAAAGATATCAATTCTTCCTAAAGTAATCTATAAATTTAACATAATATCAATCAAAATCCCTGCAGGACATTTTGTAGATAAAAGCAAGCTGATTCTAAAATGTATATGGAAGAGAAAAGGAATTAGAATAGTTAATTTTTACAAAGAATAAAACTGAAAGGATTGCATACACTACCCAATTTTAAGACTTAGGATAAAGCTACAGTAATTAAGAAAGTGTGATAATGACAAAATGATACACACAGAACAATGGAACAGAATATAATCCAGAAATAGACCCATGCAAATATAGCTACTTGATCTTTGATAAACTTGCAAAGGCAGCTCAATGGGAAAGGATAATCTTTTCAACAAATAGTGTTGGAACAATTGGTGGTTATCCATATGCAAAAACTGAACCTCTTTTTTAAACCTCATACCTTTTAAAAAGATAAATTATAATGAATTTTAGATCTAAATGTGTAACATAAAACTCTAAAACTTTTAGAAAAAAAGCAGAAGGAAACCTTTGTGATCTGGGATTAGGTCAAGAGCTTTTAGAAATGACACAAAAAACAACTCATAAAAAACTGACAAGTTGAACTTCATCAAATTTTAAAACTTTTCCTTTGCCAATGGCACTGTCTAGAGAATAAAAAGACAAGCTACAGATTCAGAGGGGGGAATAATATATAAGAACTCCCAAAACTCAACAGCAAAAAAACCACCAACCCAATTAAAAATGAGTAATGAACTCAAGCATTTCACACAAGATGGCAAAGAAGTATATGAGAAGATGTTCAATATCATTAGCCATTAAGAAATACAAATGCAAACCAGATGAGCTACCACCATATCCCTTCTAGAATCACAAAAACAAAAATATTAACAATACCAAGTACTGACAAAGATGCAGAGCAACTGAAACACTCCCACACTGCTAGTCAGAATGCAAACTGATACAGTCACTCTGGAAAATGGTTTGGTAGTTTCTGAAAAAGTTAAGCATGTATGTGTAACTTAGGACCCAGCAATTCTTCTCCTAAGTATTTATCCTAAAGCAGGGTCCCTAACCCCTAGGCTGCAGACCAGTAATGGGCCGTGGCCTATTAGGAACTGGGCAGCACAGCTGGAAGTGAGTGGTGGGTAAGCAAGCACTACCACCTGATAAGGTCTGCCTATGTCCCCACCCAAAATCTCATCTTGAATTATAATCCCCATAATCTTTATAATCCCCATGTGTTAAGGGAGAGATCAGGTGGAGGTAACTGAATCATGGGGGTGGTTTCCCCCATGATGTTCTCGTTATTGTGAGTGAGTTCTCATGGGATCTGATGATTTATAATTGTTTGGTAGTTCCTCCTGTGTTCATTCTCCTTCCTGTCACCTTGTGAAGAAGGTGCCTTGATTCCCTTTCTCCTTCCACCATAAGTTTCCTGAGGCCTCCCCAGCCATGCTGAACTGTGAGTCAACTAAATCTCTTTCCTTTATAAATGACCCGGTCTCAGGCAGTTCTTTACAGCAGTGTGAAAACAGACTAATGCATCACCTGAGGTCCACCTCCTGGTGGCAGACCTTGAACCCTATTGTGAACTGCACATGTAAGGGATCTAGGTTGGGAATTCCTTATGAGAATGTAATGCCTGATGATCTGAGGTGGAACAGTTTCATTCCAAAACCATCCTCCCTCCCCACCAGGTCTGCAGAAAAATTGTCTTCCACAAAACTGGTCCCTGGTGTCAAAAAGGTTGGGGACCACTGCCCTAGAGAAATAAAAACTTATGTCCACACAGAAACCTGTACTAGATATTTGTAGAAGCTTTATTTATAATAGCCAAAAACTGAAAACAATGGAAATGTCCTTCAATAGGTGAACTGATAAACTGTGGTACATCCATACAATGGCAAGGAATAAAACTACTGATTGATGCAACAATGTGCATGAATCTCCAAGATACTATGCTGAGTAAAAGCAGTCAGTCTCAAATGGTTATGTGTTGGACAATTCCATTTATATGACATTCTTAAAAAGACAAAACTATGGTTAGGAACATCTCAGTGGCTATCACAGTTTATGGGTGAGGACATGGTTGTGACTATAAAGGAAGAGCAGGCAAGAGTTTTCTGGGGTGATGAACTGTTCTACATCCTGATTTTAGTGGTAGCTACATGAATGTGTACATGTGTTAACAGTCACATAACTTTGCACCAGAAAAAAAGAGAGTCAGTTTTACTGTATAATATCTAAAAAAAAAACTTAAAAATAAACAACCAGCTAAAAAAATCAACAAAATAAAGAAATAGTGAAAGAAAATTAATAAAATAGAAAGCAAAGAAAGCAGTACAGCATGAAACCAAGAGCTGGTTCTTTGAGAAGAACGTCTAAAATAAAGAAACCTTTGATAAGTCTGTTCAAGAAAAGAATGACAGACAAGAGAGACAGATGGGTATTAGGAATGACTATGGTGATATAATCACAGATGTAGAAAATATTTTAAAAATAATATTATTTATAAATTTAAAGCAAATATGGAAATATAGGTAAAATAATGTTCTAGAACATATAATTTAAATTAGCAAAACTGACTCAAGGATGAAGGAATTGAAAATTAGAGTTATTTCCCCAAAGGCATCATGGACATATGCTTTTAGAGTAGAGTTCAAATAAACCTTTAAAAAACATAATTTCTATTTATCGTAGCTAGCCCCCTACTTAGATCAGGGAATAAAAGAATAAATAAAATAATAAAATAAATGAAGACCAGAGATAAATCATGTATTCTAATTCTCTCTAACCCACACACATACAGCAATCAAATCAAACACTCAGATTCTTATTCTTATGTGGTGGAAAAAATAATGTGAAGTTGAATCATATACAAATGTAATTTAAGCAATTTCTTAGTACTTGTTTGTATTTTTCATATGGCTCCTAGCCCCTGTGTAGTGATCCACTCCAGCAGCACCGATAGTAGCAGGTTCTCCTTAATCTCCCATCCTTTGTACCTGGGCAAATACTTTTACATACAAGTAATCATGTTAGTACACTACTAGGTCATAGTTTAGATAGCACTGGAGCCATATTTTGGTTAACTTTATGTCTGCTACTTTTTGAGCAAATTAGTTTGGTCTTAAAGTGTCATCCACACAAACTGGATGTACCCTACTGACAGAATACAGGAGTCTTACCCCCTGACTTGGGCTCAATCCTCATTTAGCATCTCCATTTACCTCCCACACAGCTCCTGCCTTCAGATGTGAGTTCCACTTCTAATGGAATTGATCTATCTCCACTGAGGTCTCTTACTGGCTTACTTAGTCCTAAAGCCAATGTGTAAGAAGGGATCTACTTCTTACAGGCTCATCTGTATTATCTTGGTTAGTGAAATTAAGTTTAAACATACTAGGAATGAAAACATTTCTCCCCTCGGCATTTATTAGTACAAAATTTTTAATTTTTGCTTTCCTATTACAGTACCTATATAGTTCATAAACAATCACTTACTTTTCCTTTTCTAATCTTAAAAGGCAAAATAGTAATAACTGGAACACAAAAAAAAGATCGTTAAGTGCATCTAAAAGAATGGATTAACAGATATGAAAATCAAGCAGAAGAAGAGGGAGGTTAGGTTACAGGAAGGAAAAAAAGAGGTAGAGGGCAGAAGAAAGCTAAGACTGACTATAGACTAATGTCATAAATACAAATGCAAAGTATAAAAAATATCAGTAAATGTATTCTAGCAGATTAAAATACATCATTAGCAAGTTGGTATGGCCTATGAATGAATGCAAAAATGATTCAACATTAGGAAACATATAAATGTAATTTATTCCATTTATAGATAAATGAATTCATTTATTCAACAAGTATTGTCCGGCATTATACTAAATATATTTTACATATAACTCTGACCCTATGGTAATTGCAAAAACGTAAGACAATGCCATTATTCTCAAAAAATTTTTGTGTTGGAAAATATAGTTGTAATTTTACATATTTTTATTTAATACGTTATTTATGGTAATATGTAATAGGTTTCTTATTGTCATTTTAAATGAATTAATGTTTTAATAATTACTCAATTTTAACTCCTAATATTCTTAAAAACATACATAGCTCCTACATAAAAACCATTCTTTGGATTCCTCAATAACTGTGGAGTCCTGCAACCTGAAAGTTTGGAAACTGCTGCTAAACAGAATTATCTTATGCTAATATACCATAATTTATTCATCTATTCTATTGCTGAGGGACATAGGGTTGTTTCTAATCTGGGACTATAACCAATAAGGATGCTATGAATATTCTCGTACATGTCTTTTGGCACACATTATATACCTGCTGAGTTCATATCTAGGGGCAGAATTGCTGGGCCACAGGACATGTTTACATACAGCTTTAATAGACACTGTTTTCCAAGTGGCTTTCAGCATTTAAAATGTGGTTAGTTGAATTGAGATGGGCTGTAAGTATAAAATTTACACTGGATTTTGAAGACTGAGCATGAAAAACATAATGCAGAGCTTCTCATTAATAATTACTTTCTATTGATTATGTGTTGAAATGATAGTATTTTAGATATATTAGTTTTAAAATATTAACATTAATGACACCTGTTTTTTAATGTGGTTAACAGAAAATTCAAAACTACATATATGATTTACATTTGAGGCTCACATTATATATCTGAGATGCTTCTAAGAAGTGCACTTAGTTTTGAGGAACCAGGAAGACTCCCCAAAGGAGGCAGCAATGGGAAGAAAGCTGAAGGACAGCAGGAGTTAGCCTAGAGAACAAAGTGGTGGAGGAAGAAATAAGGCAGGCAGAGGGAACAGCATGTATAAAGGCTGGAAATCACAAGTATGGCAGGAACATGGTGTGGGAGAGGGGGAAGGGCAGGGGTGAAGGTGAATGACCAAGATGAGGCAGAAAGATAAAAACTAGCCAGATCCCCTGCCCCTGAGTGATCATTCCTGCTTGCAGGGCACAGAGAAGGAATCCAGACCCACCAGTGCCCTGCCCCCAAGTCAACATCAGCTTCAGTGTGACTACAGCCCCAAGCCAACATCACCTCCAGTTACCAGCAGGAGGTCCCTGACACCCTGCCCAGCTGCGTTGCCCCCACCACTGTGGTGAACACCCACAGGAAGGCAGGCAGCCTGGCACTGCTAGCGCTCTGCCACAAGTGCTGCAAGTTGGTCCCCCAATCCAGCGCAGTGTATTTCAAAGTCTTGAAGAACCAGAGAACAAAGTCGGGGCCCAATACAAGTCCCCCAGAGTTAAGAGCATGCAGTCCAGGAGTCGGGAGCTGAGCACTGGCCCCCTAAAATCTTCCAGAAATGAAGCCAGTCAGCTGAATCCACCTTACACCACAAACACTCAAAGTTATCAAATAGGATAAAAGAGAAAAGAAAATCCAAAGATCAGAAACCTCAAAGATTGAGGGTAGCAGGCCCACAAGATGAGTAAGAACCAGTGCAAGAACCCTGAAAACTCAAAAAGCCAGAGTGCCTTTTTCCCTCCAAATGACCACATCACCTCTCCAGCAAGGGTTCTGAACTGGGCTAAGATGACTGAATGACAGAAATAGAAATCAGAATATGAATAGTAACAAAGATCATTGGGCTACAGGAGTACATTGAAACCCAATCCAAAGAAGCTAAAAATCATGATAAAACAATGCCGGAGCTGACAGACAAAACAGCCACTACAGAAAAGAATATAACGGACCTGATAGAGCTGAAAAACACACTTTAAGAATTTCATAATGCAATCACAAGTATAATAGCAGAACAGACCAAGCAGAGGAAAGAATCTCAGAGCTTGAAGACTGGCGTTCTGAAACAAGACAGTTAGACAAGAACAGAGAAAAAAGAATGAATAGGAACAAACAAAACCTCTGAGAAATAAGGGATTATGTACAGAGATCAAATCCACAACTCATTGGTGTCTCTGAAAGAGATGGGGAAAATGGAACCAACTTGGAAAACATATTTCAGGATATCATCCATGAGAACTTCCCCAACCTAGCTAGAGAAGCCAACATTCAAATTCAGAAAATGCAGAGAACTCAAGTAAGACATTTCAAAAGAAGATCATCCCCAAGACGCATAATCATCGGATTTTCCAAGGTCAAAATGAAAGAAAAAATATTAAAGGTAGCTAGAGAGAAAAAGCAGGTCACCTACAAAGGGAAGTCCATCAGACTAACAGCACACCTCTCAGCAGGAACTCTACAAGCCAGAAGAGACTGGGGGCCAATATTTAAAATTCTTAAAGAAATTCCAATCCAGAATTTCATATCTTGCCAAAGCGTCATAAGCAAAGGAGAAATAAGATCCTTTTCAGACATGGAAATGCTGAAGGAATTCGTTACCACCAGACCTGCTGTGCAAGAGCTCCTGAATGAAGCACTAAACATGGGAAGGAAGGACCATTACCAGCCACTACAAAAACACAGTGAAGTATACAGACCAATGACACTATAAAGCAACTGCATAAACAAGTCTGCAAAATAACCAGGAAACATCATGATGACAGGATCAAATCCACATGTATCAATACTAAGCTTGAATGTAAATGGGATAAATGCCCCAAGTAAAAGACACAGAATGGTAAGCTGGATAAAGAACCAAGATGCATGGGTATGGTATCTTCAAGAGACTCATCTTGCATCCAATGACACACATAGGTTTAAAATAAAGAGAGAAAAATCTACCAAGCAAATGGAAAAAGGAAAAAAGCAATCCTAGTTTCAGACAAAATGGACTTTAAAACACAGATCAAAAAAGACAAAGAAGAACATTACATAATGGTAATGGGTTCAATTCAACAGGAAGATCTATTTTAAATATATAAGCACTCAACACAGGAGCACCCAGATTCATAAAGCAAGTTCTTAGAGACCTTCAAAGAGACTTAGACTCCCACATAATAATAGTGGGAGACTTTAACACCTCACTGACAGTATTAGATCATCAAAACAGAAAATTAACAAAGATATTCAGGACCTGAATTCAGCACTAGATCAAACAGACCTGACAGATATCTACAGAATTATCCGCCCTAAAACAGAATATACATGCTTCTCATTGCCAGATGGCACGTACTCTAAAATTGATTACATAATCGGAAGCAAAACACTCCTCAGCAAATACAAAAGAAATGAAATAATAAAAAACAATCTCTTGAACCATAGTGCAATCAAATTAGGAATCAAGACTAAGAGACTCACTAAAAACCATACAATTACATGAAAATTAAATAATCTGCTCCTGAATGACTTTTGGGTAAATAATAAAATTCAGGCAGAAATCAAGAAGTTCTTGGAAACAGGCCAGGTGCTGTGGCTCACGCCTGTAATCCCACCACTTTGGGAGGCCGAGGCGGGCAGATCACAAGGTCAGGAGATCAAGACCATCCTAGCTAACAAGGTGAAACCCTGTCTCTACTGAAAATACAAAAAAATTAGCTGGGTGTGGTGGTGGGCACCTGTAGTCCCAGCTACTCGGGAGGGGGAGACAGGGGAATGGCATGAACCAGGGAGGTGGAGCTTGCAGTGAGCCAAGATTGCACCACTGTGCTCCAGCTTGGGCAACAGAGCGAGACCCCATCTCAAAAAAAAAAAAAAAAGAAGTTCTTGGAAACCAATGGAACAAAGATACAACATACCAGAATCTCTGGGACACAGCTAAGGCAGTATTAAAAGGGAAATTTATAGCACTAAATGCCCACATCAAAAAGTTAGAAAGATTGCAAATTAACAACTTAACATCACAACTAAAAGAACTAGAGAACCAAGAGCAAACAAATCCCAAAGCTAGTAAAGACAAGAAATAACCAAAATCAAGGATGAACTGAAGGAGACTGAGATGCAAAAAACCATTCAAAAGATCAACAAATCCAGGAGCTGGGTTTTTTAAAATTTTTATTTATTTTTTTATTTTATTATTATTATACTTTAAGTTTTAGGGTACATGTGCACAATGTTTTTTTTTGAAAAAATTAATAAAACAGACCACTAGCTAGACTAATAAAGAAGAGAGAAAATTCAAATGAGCACAATCAGAAACAACAAAGGGGATACTACCACAGACCCCACAGAAATACAATCATCAGAGAATGTTGCAAACACCTGTATGCACATAAACTAGAAAAATCTAGAAGAAATGGATAAATTACTGGACACATACACCTTCCTAAGACTAAACCAGGAAAAAAACTGAATCCCTGAACAGGCTAATAACAAACTCTGAAATTAAGTCAGTAATAAATAGCCTACCAATCAAAAAAATCCCAGATGGATTCACGGCTGAATTCTACCAGATGTAAAAAGAAGAGTTGGTACTGTTCCTGCTGTAACTATTCAAAAAAATTGAAGAGGAAGGGCTCCCTCCTAACTCATTCTATGAGGTCAGCATCATCCTGATACTCCATCAGGTTTTGGTATTAAAAAAACAAACAAACAAAAACAAAAAACTTATTGGCAACAAAAGAAAACATCAGGCCAATATTCTTCATGAACACTGATGCAAAAATCCTCAAAAAATACTGGCAAACCGAATCCAGTAGCACATCAAAAAGCTTATCCACCGTGATCAAGTAGGCTTTATCCCTGGGATGCAAGGTGGATTCAACATATGCAAATCAATAAATGTGATTCATCGCATAAAGAGAGCTAAAGACAAAAACCACATGATTATCTTGACAGATGCAGAAAGGGCTTTTGATGAAAGTCTACACCCCTTCATATTAAAAACTCTCAGTAAACAAGGTATTAAGAAATATCCCTCAAAATAGTAACAGCCATCTATGACAAACAAACCCACAACCAACATCATAATGAATGGGCAAAAGCTGGAAGCATGACCCTTGAAAACCGACACAAGACAAGGATGCCCTCTCTCACCACTGCTATTCAACATAGTACTGGAACTCTCAGTTAGGGTAATCAAGCAAAAGAAATAAATAAAGAGCATCCAAATAGGAAGAGAGGATGTCAAATTATTCCTGTTTGCAAATGACATGATCCTATATCTAGAAAACCCCATAGTCTCGGCCCAAAAGCTTCTTAAGCTGATAACTACGTCAGCAAATTCACAGGACATAAAATCAATGTGCAAATATCACTAACATTCCTATACACCAACAACAGTCAAACTGAAGCCAAATCAGGAATGTAATTCCATTCACAACTGCCATAAAAAGAATAAAATACCCAGGAACACAGCTAACCAAGGAGGTAAAAGATCTCTAGAAGGAGAACTATAAAACTATGCTTACAGAAATTAGAGATGACACAAACAAATGGAAAAACATTCTATGTTCATGGGTAAGAAGAATCAATATTGTTAAAATGGCCATACTGCCCAAACCAATTTACAGATTCAATGCTATTCCTATTAAACGACCATTGACATTCTTCACAGAACTAGAAGAAACTATTTTAAAATTCACATAGAACCAAAAAAGAGCCCAAATAGCAAAGGTAATCCTAAGCAAACAGAAGAAAGCTGGAGACATCATGCTACCCAACTTCAAACTACACTACAGGTCTACAGTAACCAAAACTGCATGGTACTCGTACAAAAACAGACACATAGACCAATGGAACACAATAGAGAACCCAGAAATAAGGCGGCACATCTACAACTAACTGATCTTCAACAAACTTGACAAAAATGAGCCATGGGAAAAGGATTCCTTATTCAATAAATGGTGCTGGGGTAACTGGCTAGTCATATGCAGAGGACTGAAAGTGGACCCCTTCCTTACACCATATACAAAAATTAACTCAAGATGGATTGAAGACTTAAATGTAAAGCCCAAAACTATAAAAACCCTGGAAGACACAAGCTAGGCAATACCATTCTAGGCACAGAAACAGGCAAAGATCTCAGGACAAAGATGCCAAAAACAATTGCAACAAATGCAAAAATTGACAAATTGAATCTAATTAAACTGACGAGCTTCTGTCCAGCAAAGGAAACAGTCAACAGAGTGAACAGGCTACCTAAGGAATGGGAGAAAATTTTTGCAAACTATGCATCTGACAAAGATGCATAATTTGCAAAATATCCAGCATCTATAAAGAACTAATCTAGGCTGGGTGTGGTGGCTCACGCTTGTAATCCCAGCACTTTGGGAGGCCGAGGCGGGTGGATCACAAGGTCAGGAGATCGAGACCATCAGGACTAACACAGTGAAACCCCGTCTCTACTAAAAATACAAAAAAAAAAAAAAAAAAAAATTAGCCGGGCATGGTGGTGGGTGCCTGTAGGGCCAGCTACTTGGGAGGCTGAGGCAGGAGAATGGCATGAACCCGGGAGGCGGGGCTTGCAGTGAGCCGAGATTGCGCCACTGCACTCCGGCCCAGGTGACACAGCAAGACTCCGTCTCAAAAAAAAAACAAAACAAACAAAAAACAAAACAAACAAACGAAAAACTAATCTAACATCCAGCAACTATAAAGAACTTAAAACACATTTACAAGAAAAAAACCAATTAAAAACTGGGTAAAGGACATGAACACTTTTCAAAAAAAGACATACATACAGCCAACAATCATATGAAATATAGCTCAACATCACCAATCATCAGAGAAATGCAAATCAAAACAACAATGAGATACCATCTCACACCAGTCAGAATGGCTAATTATTAAAAAGTCAAAAAAATAACAGATGCTTGCTAGGTTGTGGTGAAAAAGGAATGCTTGTACATTGTTGGCAGAAGTGTAATTAGTTCAACCATTGCGGAAGACAATGTGGCGACTACTCAAAGACCTAAAAACAGAAATACCATTGACCCAGCAATCCCATTACTGGGAATACACCCAAAGGAATATAAATTGTTCTATTATAAAGACACATGCACATGTTATGTTCCTTGTAGCACTGATTCACAATAACAAAGACATGGAATTAACCTAAATGCCAATCAATGACAGACTGGATAAAGAAAATGTGGTACATATATACCATAGAATACTACGTGGCCATAAAAAAGAACAAGAACATGTCCTTTACAGGAACTTGGATGGAGGTGGAGGCCATTATCCTTAGCAAACAAATGCAGGAACAGAAAACCAAATACTGCATGTTCTCACTTATAAGTGGGAGCTAAATGATGAGAACACATGGATGCATAGAGGGAGGGGAACAACACATACCGGGGCCTGTCAGAAGGTGGTGGGTGGGACAAAGGAGAGGATCAGAAAAAATAACTACTGGGTACTATGTGTGATATGATGTACAGATATCACTAGATATGATGTAACATATCACTAGGTGATGAAATAATCTGTACAACAAACAGATTAATAATTGTGTACAACAAACCCTCATGTAATAATTGTGTACAACAAACCCTCATGACACAAGTTTACTTATATAACAAACCTGCACATGTACTCCTGAACTTAAAAGTGAAAAAAAGAAACTAGCCAGATCATGAAAGCTCTAGTGAGTTAAATTTATATTTTAAGAATAGAGAACTGCTGTTGGGTTTTAAGTAAGAAAGTTACATTATCAGATCTGTACTTTAGATAAGTCACTCTGGCTACTGCTAGGTGTGATATGATTCAATCAGGACAAGACTAGAGCCAAGACTAGTTGGGGGCTGTTACAATAATGTAGACAAAAAAAAATAATAATAATGGGCCTCTACACGAAGAGCACAGCAGTAGACAGACATGAACCTTAAGCAAAACTACTATTCTCAAAGACTCAGTTTCTTCTAATAATACCTACCTCACACAATGATTTTGAGAATTAATAATGGCATTTTTTGTACAGATGTCCTGTATTCTCTTAGCAAAACTTTTACAGGCAATAATAATTTCAAGAAACAATTCTACTTCAAAATATATCAGATACAAAGATTATTCTTATGTTTTCTCCAATATATGTAAAAAGATGCCTTAACTATTAATGAAATTAAGTCAGATTATGAAAGGTTTACTCACTTATATTTGAAAAAGTAAATTCCAACTACTAAACATCCTATTGTGCTCCATTTAATCCTAATATTAAAAGATTAGCATAATTTTTAATTTCTCTAAAAACTGAAATGTAAGTGAATCAAAGGTAGGTATCAAGTTAGTCTCATTCAATGACAAAACATGAGCATAAAACAATTTCACATCTTCACCAAACTGATACCAGCAAGTAAATGAGTTATTAACTATTTAAGAGGAAAACTAGAAAACTGTTCTGTCAGTTTTATTTACGTTGAAGTTTTGGGACCTACTAAAGTTATATCTTCTGTAAAGCTACACAATAAAAAAAAAAAAGATAAAAGCTCAATTTTTCCAAATCTGCTCTTAAATTCACCGATCTTTTAATACATTCTTGCCTCTACCAAAGACAATCTGATTTCTAAAGCAATCTTTATTGATAGCTTAGCAGAAAGCATTTAACTTGGGCAAAAAGGTACTGGAAATCCAGCTTTTGCCCCACCCTTGCTTCTTGCCTGAAATACACTTAAAACACTGTAAAAAGTTATGTTCTATACTTATTTCATTGACAAAATGACTGCCCTCAGAACTGAGTTCTCCACAGAACCCTTCTTAAGGTTCCTCCCCTTGTAATTTAAGTCCATCTCTTCCTGTCATCTGTTGTACAACTATTCACAATATATCTGCTTGCATAGTGTTCATAACCTTCTCTATTCTAGACTAAATAACAGAAATCTAACTTGCTAAGGGTCCAAACTGTTCTACTGAATTGAGGGAACAAAAATCACCCTGAACTTCTCATTCCTCCTCTTCACTGATGATCTTATGTCATATTACTTTGAGAAAATACGAACAATCAGATGTAATGTCCACCTTCCCACCCCAAAACCTACAGACCTAAATACACTTGCACCAATATTTTCTTCTTTACCTCTTATGGCAAGAGGAAAAATCCCCTTTTCTCTATCAAAAGGGCAATCTACACTCCTTTATCTCCACTACTACTACCTTGGTCCAAGCTCCTGTTATCTCTCACCTGGATTACAGCCAAAATCTCCTAACTGATCATCCCATCTCTACTGTTTCCCACTTTACAATACTCCACATAGTAGCAAATGTGACTGTTTCAAAACATAAATCACATTATCTCACTTAAATAGTTCAAATAAAACCCAAACTCTTTACCATGGATTCTAAATCCTAGAGTTTCTAAGTATTGCTCTAATTTCACCCTGTCACTCTCCCTTATAACCATTATGTTCCAGTTACAGTGTTTTTAGTAATTTATCTGCAACATACCAGCTCTTTCCTGATCCTGAGCCTTTCATGCATTGTTCTCATATGTAAAGCTCTCTTACCCAACCATAACAGTTAGCTATGCTTTAGGGCTCATAAATGTCCCTTCATGAAAAAGTCTTCCCCTAATTACTCTGTGCCTGTTACTATCTCTTCCCCGTGTCTGTTTCTGTGAGAGCACTTATTACAACTTATTCATTAGACTATAAGTTCCATGAGGGCAGAAACTATGTGCATCAGGTTTTATCTAACACAGTGCTAGACACAAGCAAGGGCTCAATAAATATTTGCTAAATGAACTGAGTGAAGAGACAGCCAGGGTTAGGCTACAATCCTGACTCTACTACTTCATACTGGTTTGACTTCAGTTAAGTCACAATATCTCTGTGTTTCAATGTTCTCTTCCATAAAACAAAAGAAAGAGTACGTATCTGATAGGATTGCCAAATAAGACCTACTAAAGATTAATTGGCAATAAATAAAGACTAATCATGAATCTTTCAATGTAAGTATTAAGTACTTGTAAGTAAGTGCTATTAAATTTAATTTAATAAATGTTAGTTTCCTTCCTTCCCTTCTATAACTTAGACAGTAAGAATTCCCTAAGCTAATACAGTATTGAAATAATATATTTATATATACTTAAAAAGAAGAGACTCTGATGACATGTATTTGAATAGATACATTGGTAATTTGTATTTGCAGGATCTAATCCTAAATTTTAGAAAATGGGAATAAATAATGTACATCTATTACTTAACTCTCTCAAAAAGGGGGGAGTGATAAGGAGAAAAGAAGAAAAACAGAAAAGAAAGGTAACCTTAGAAATTAGAGATCATCAACTTCCAATTCCTAAATTTAGAACAACCTTCCTCTTCTTATAAAGACTTGCAGCAAGAACAGGATTAATACCTAAAATAAAAATATTCTATATTTACTTAAATCTATATAATTCTCACTTATATTTCATGTATATTTTTACTGAACTTTCACCCCTTAAATTGTGGTATCACTGGTAAAGTGGGGGAAAAAAAAGAACAACATCTCATATCAGAAACACAAAAAGGCCTTCTTGTTCCCTTAATATTTTAATAAGCTTTAAATTTCCTAATTACAAAAGTAAATCTTAACATTTTCTTTAACTGCTGCTCACTTTTCAGGCTAAAATCCCTTTTATGTTCTTCAAAAGAAATTTTACTTTCTAGGAATCTTATAAATCATTTACCATACATCATTCAAATCTCCCCACACTCTTATCTAGAATACAGTTAACAGTGCTTGTTTAATAATTTCTGCCTGATAACCACCTAGAATTTTGTGGAATGTGCTGCCTACCTTCATATTCTCCCAAGGATATGGATATAATTTAGATTCTGAACTCAAGGAAGGGTTTATGTTAAGCAATTAATTCAATTTTATTCAACATACTTTATGTAATCAAACTTGACTTTTTAAGAAGTAATTGGTATCTGGTTTAGATTTTTCCCTCATGTTCCAGTTACTTCTATAACCTTTCTAAAATTGGAATTTCTTGTCTACCCTTAAACTAGTTATTAAGTGCTACTGAACATTCCATAAAATTCACGGGAAAAGATTCATCCATTACATATATGCAAGAGTAAAAAGATTATTTTAGGCTACCACAACATCTAGAATACTACTGTGAACAGTAAAGACTCTTACTGTAATAAGCTGAAAACCAGTTTAAAAATGAATTTTATCACAAGTCAATCAGTGTATGCTGGGAACAGTTCTACGGCTATCAAATGCTCTGGCAGCAAGTAACCAAAAATTAAGCATCTGCAACTCTTGAAGGTTATTGTAAAATGATATACAAACAACAAACATTCTAAATTACATTTATTTATTTTTTTCAGACAGAGTTTCACTCGTCACCCAGGCTGGAATACAATCAATCGTGCAATCTCGGCTCACTGTAACCTCCACCTTCCTGGTTCAAGTGATTCTCCTGCCTCAGCCTCCTGAGTAGCTGGGATTACAGGCATGTACCAGCACGCCTGGCTAATTTTTGTATTTTTAATAGAGACGGGGTTTTGCCATGTTGGCCAGGCTAGTCTCAAACTCCTGACTTCAGGAGACCCACCCGCCTCAGCCTCCCAAAGTGCTGGGATTACAGGCCTGAGCCATCAAGCCTGGCCTCTAAACTATATTTTAAGGCTTCATCTTGGGTAGTATTTTTCAAGCTAAGGACTGCAATTTATTAGTGGATCCAAAATTAATTTAATGAATCCAGACCAGCAAATGAAGAAGGGAAGGGTGAGAAGGAGTAGGAATAAATAGAAAACATCTGAGTGCACAGGTAGTAAGAGTACGATTTCATTAACTTTTTTCTCTATGTATATAGTACCCGAAGCAATGTGTATTTTAAGGGAGGGTTTGAGTAAAAGTTAGGAAACACTAATCTGGGAGACAAACAGAAGTGGAAAGGATAAAGCAATGGAACTGTCAGAATTACCAAATTGTGGTTTAGGAGGTGAGCAAGACTAACAGCTTCTATTGACTAGGAGACAGAGGTTTTGGAAACTCCCATAGATTTGTGAAAGCCAGACATCCCTATATGAAAAATGACAAAGCACTTTTTCCTCTTACAGTAAGCCTAGGACAATGCGTAGCAAAGCTTGTGGTTGTCACCACTGATGTTTTTATCCCTTCAAACTTTCAAAGGTGGCAGAGGTCAACCTTTACTCTCTCCTAACTCTAGGCACACTGAATGCAGTTAAGATACAGTAGCCCCTGAAAGATAATTACAGGTCCTTGAACAACTACTTCTAGAAAACATTATATTCTAGATTACAATTTAGAGTTTCAGGTAAGACTCCGGCATTCAGAAAAGTTAATTTGGAAGTACAACAGTCACGTATCAGAGCCCATAAAATTGTCATCTGGAAAGTAGTACCAAAATAAACAAAAAAAATTTTTTTTTATGTATGTGAAATGTTTCAAAAATCTGAAGCACACCTTAGAGTCATTTCATTTTCAAGAGTCACTCTGTGAAGAATTAATATTGGAGTTCCCTAAATATTGGCCAATCAACCTGCTTTTCTTTGTTAACAGTGATTGTGAATATTCAGTTTCATTAACAGAACTAATTATTTTTGAAGCCATTTAAAACACACACTTTTTACTGTATAGTGAACAGTTTCATAAATTACAGCTAGTATCTGTTCTAAGAGGCTCAAGGCGACAGCTATTTCTCAGGATGCATCCACTACCCATTACAACTACTATATATTCTAAGTTACCCAATTCCCACTATTGTTACAGAACCACATCCCCACCATACTATTGTTACAGCCCTTTTTCACTATTATAAACCCACATATGGTTAGAGACAGAAGAGGACAAAAAACATGCAGTCATAAAGAGAATTTCTCAGTTCCAGGGTGAAGGGTTCCCTTTAATCTCTGCTGATATAGTTTAATGTTCTGCCTGGTTCACTACTTCCCTTTTTTTTTTTTTACACTTTGAAACTTGCTGTGGCTTGAGACACCAACCTTTGGCATAATCACCTGCTGGTTTTATAATCTGGGGCCCACACTGTTGGAAAAAGGAGTTTCAGTCTTTGCTTACTAACAATTCCTCACTGAACACAAATTCCAAAAAGATAAAGCTTTGATAAGCACCTACCAGAAAGTCACTTTGTGTACAAGTACTAAAGAATGCACCAAAACAAATTAAGGGGTTCACAGCCTCTTATCCCTTGAGGCAAAAGACTTCTAGTTCAAACACTGATGACACAGGTTTTAATGAAAGAAGAGCCCATTTATTTATCTATTCTGATCAGACATCACAGAAATTCAATTCTTATTATAGTAGAGGACAAAGATGGACAATCCCAATCACCCTAAATTAGAGATAACCTCTCAATTTCTTCTCTCTCCTGGGCCATTACACCAAACCTAGAGCAGAACTATACCCACCTTCAGGGCAGAAGAAACAACATAATAGCTTATTGATCTCTGGTGTAGACCCAAACCCACAAGTCATCAGGCAAGCAGGAATTACAGCCACTTGACGCAGCTAACAATCAAAAGTCGTGTACTGGGTTTTTGGTCCCACACAAGCACACCTTTGGCAATTACCCCTACACAAAAAATGGACCAAACTACTCTCCTCACCAAAACAAACAAAAATACTACTAATCAGGTAGGGGAGCAACACATCCTTAATTGTACCAAAAAGAATTTCTTGGCTGTCGGTAAATGCCCAATTACGTTCATTAATTCTTCATTTAGTCTCACTTGCCAGGTTTTAAAAGCTACCATCACATTCAATTCCATAGATAAATGCGTTCAAAAGAGATAACACTCGCTGACAAATTGGCTGTTGACTAAACCTCACCACCACCACCATTATACTAGTCAAATCAGTGTTTGTGGCAAATGAATTAGACTTTTTATAAGTAAAATTTACCAAAGTAATGATAACTTATAATTCTTTTTCTGGAGAAATCAAAGCAACACTCCAAAAAGGAAAGGTTAAAACTGAGCTCTCTGAAATACCTATTCAGTGTGTTTAACTGATGAACTAAGAACGGTGAAGTCAGAAGTGTAACTCAATTATCTTAAGAGATAAATGTTCTTGGCAATTAATTCCATTCAGCTCTTGCTCAGACCCCAAAGCAATATAAAGCTGTCCTCACAGTCTTCAGCCTTCTCTTAACCCGAAAGGAGTTATCTCTAACCCGATCCATCGACTGGAATAAAGTAACAGTGACCACAGCGGCGGACGATGATGGATGAAATCACAATTGAACTAGGAGTCAGGACAGATGTGTACACCCTAAGAGCGAGAGACTGAGGTGGGGCTGGAAACTATTTTCTGGCCTTCTCCCGCGTGCTGCTCCCGGGGAACCAACAGGATCCTGCACGCCCGGATTCGGCAGAGCCCTTGCCCCCGAGGTGGAGGAGTGGGGAGAAGTCAGCTGGGAGCCTTTTCAGCGAATCGAGTAGGGCAAGGGCTGGCGCGGTGGGAATCTTACCGGTGAGAGAACTTCCTAAGCCCGGGTTTGGGGAGCGGGGGGACGGACCGTCCCGGCAGCGGCGGGGGCGACCTCCTCTGCTTTCTCACAGTCAAGCATCTTTGTGTGTGGATTGTGCCGAGCTACGGGTCCTCGAGCAGCTCGAACCCAGGTCGGGAAGTCCGCCCGCCACCCCCTCGCTCCGCCGGGGCCCTCCTGGCCGGGGCCCCCAGCCCCTCTCCACCACCCGAGGGTCTGGAGGTGGGCGAGTGGAGAAAAGCATCTCCATGTGGGGCACCCGTTCCGCCACATCCACCCCCTTGCCGGTCTTTGTCCCGCCGGTAGCCAGGGTCTCCGCGGGAGTCTCCAGGGGAACCCCCGTCCTGGAGGCCTTGGGGCCCGGGGCGCCTCAGCTTTGTTCGGTCAGCGGGGCGCGGGGACGCGGACACTTACCGTACACCCCAGCGAGGAAAAGCAAGAGCAACGCAGACCTCCACCGCGGAGACTCTTTTGTGCTCCAGCGACGGGCCATAACCACAGCAGATGGAGAGAGAGAGGAGGAGACGGAGGAGGAGGGAGGAGGAGCTGGGGGTAGACGCCGCCGCCACCGAGCCACCGGCTGCTCCCTGCGCTCTCCGCGGCTGCGGGAGGGGGAGGGGAGGGGCCGCCGCCGCCCGCGCGCGCTCCCTCCTCCCTCCTCCCTCCGGCTCGCCTGCTCCCACCCCGGGCGGTGCGAGAGCCCCACGCGGGGCGGCCCTCCTGGGGGCAAGGGCAAGGAGCTCGCGCGCCGGCGCGAGGCGAGCGGGTGGCGGACGCGGGACTCCGGCCTCGCGCCGCTCGGGCTAGCCGGCGCCGCCACTCGCCAGACGGAGCGCGCGCCCATCCGTGCGATCGGCAATCCCCTGGCCCGCCTGCCTCGGTTCCCTCCCCGCGCTCCGCTGGACTTTCCCAGTCTCGGGCCGATTTCCACGCGACGGGAGCCCAAGGAGCAAGGCAGCGCCAATCGATGAGAGAGCGTGCGAACGCCGGCTGCTGGATGCCCAGGGGCTGCAGCGCGGGGTGTGTGGAGGAGCGCGGTCGCTGTCCGAGGCCTGGGTTCTGGCCCAGCGGGTGGGGTGGGTACGAGCTGGGAGGCTGAAGGTGGTTCCGTGTTGGGGGAGGCGTGGATGGTCTGAAGCTGAGAACTTGGGAGTTCCTTCCTCTATCCCGTACACCCACGTCTCCACTTGCGGTCGGCGCGGAGCTTCGAGTGGGGGTGGGCGCAAGTTAGTGCGGCCAACCCGGCAGCTGGTCGGTCAAGGGGCAGTGTGGACTCCCACGCTCAAGGTGCCCGGAATGAGTCGGGCAAGGTTTGTGCAGAGCCCCTCCAGTCTGGCGTGGAAGCCCCAAGAGGTCATTTGACATCTCACGCTGGGTCGGGTGCAGCTGGGCCAGGATGCTCGGCAGGGCTGGAGCGGACTTTCAGGGTAGATATATTGAGAGGAGGGTTCGCCCGTTAGGCTGCAGTCTCCCTAAAGCTCTTTCCCCACTCCCAACAAATGGGAGTCCTCCTTTACTGAGATCCCCAGAACACTTTTCTAAGTAGGTCTGTAGTGATGCTGGCACATCAGACCTTATGCCCTGTGTTTTTAAAGTGTTTGTCTACAACGTCTTATTTCTATTAGATTTTATCGTTGCCCTTTGCAAGCACTCTCCATGCTATTCATTGAAGACCTACACTGCATCATGCTGTCCTATTGACATAGGTTATCACTTTTTAATCCCAAACATCCTTGTGAGATAAATATTATCCATGTTTTATAGAAAAGAGTAAGAGAGATTAAATTACTCATGGCAAGTAAGTTCTTTGAAACAGTTTTTCTCATTCCAAAGTAAAGATTGTTCCCCCTATACCACAGCAAACTCTCTAGCACACTGCTTAGTGCCTTGTAATGTTTCGGAGTTGGCGCCTGCCAGGGGGTTCGTGATCTCCCTGACCAAGGAGGAAGCTGCAGACCTTCCCCGTGAGTGTTACAGCTCTTAAAGATGGCACAGACGCAAAGAGTGAGCCGTAGCAAGATTTATTGTGAAGAGCAAAAGGACAGCTTCCACAGCATGGAAGAGGACCCCAGGTGCTGGCTGGTGGTGGCCCCAGCTTTAATTCCCTTTTTGTCCCCTCCAATGTTCCGTTTCTGTCCTATCAGAGTGCCCTTCTTTCAATCCTCCCCATGATTGGCTACTTTTGGACTCCTGCTGATTGGTGCATTTTGCAGAGTGCTGATTGGTGCGTTTTACAGAGCGTTGATTGGTGCATTTTACAATCCTCTTGTAAGACGGGAAAGTTCCTCAAGTCCCCACTCGACCCAGGAAGTTCAGCTGGCCTCACCTCTCAGTAAGTAAATGTTAAAATCTAAAACATACTTTCTGGGGAATACATTTAGGCTTTCCCTCTGTCTCCTGCCGATTTACCCCCTTTTAAGTTTTTTTTTTTTAAACCAGGAAATGGTATTCCGAAAGATAAGAGAAAAATGTATTAATAAGTATTACAAAAATCTAATAATTAACAAATCTTATATCATCTGGCAAAAAAAGCAACCAGCACTCCGAAAATGTTTTCCATTCTTGTTGGAAAGAAGCAACTTCAGTGTTTTTCACTAAACAAATTGCAGTTGTCTGTCCTAATTTTAGGATTCTAAACTCTACTTTCTTGTTTCTTGAGATTGCTTTCTCTAAATTGCGCTTCCATGAGAGCTGTGTTAAGAACAGGCCACAAGCAAAGTGAAGAAGTAGACTGGACTGCATCCTCCCCTGTCCACTTTTAGTACCATTCAAGGAACCCTGTCCCGAACATGAGACACACAGTGCCCTCATCAGTTCCTGTCACACCCCTCCCACCCCTATACTTGCTCATCCACCCAGATGTGTCTTCTCAGACTTGCCAGGTTATCAAACTTTTGGGTATCTGGACCCCCATAACACTTACAATTTGGTGAGGACACCAAAGAACTTTTATTTATGTGGGTCATATCTGTTGATATTTAGCATTTACAAATTAAAATAGAAAAAAAAGAATTTATTTTAAATTCATTTAAAATAAAACATGCATTACAAGATTACATAACTCTGCTTTCCAAAACAAACACAAAAATTAAGAAGAGTGGCTTTGTTTTTGCACTTTTATAAATCTCCCTAATGGCTGGTTTAATAGAAGACAGCTGGATTCTCATATCTGCTTCTGCATCCAATCTGTTGCAATATGTTGTTTTGGTTGAAGTATATGAAGAAAATCTAGACTCATGCAATATATAAATTGGCAAAGGGAGAACCTCATGTACTTTCCTGAAATAGTCTTAGTGACACCCCACTAACCCCCCACCACCACCAGAAAAGCTTTGAGAAATGTAGATCTAGGTGTCCACCTTAATGCCTTCAAAATCTAACTATTTTGTTTTTTATTAGAAGGGCTCTAATAAGTACTCAGTGTTCACCAGTGAAAGGTATTTATATTTTATGAGGGAACATTTTTATTTATTGAAAACAATTATAGTAGGATATCAGACGTTAATAAGCATCACATCACAGAATAGGTACTCAATGTTACTCCCTTTTTCTCACCTAATCTACCTAGCTGGCCATCTGGGCTGATACATCAAATTGTTCATCTGTGAGAAAGCCTTTGAAATCCAGAAAACTATAGCTATGCAGTGGTTATTATTGGTAACAATTCCATTGCAGTTGTACTACTAGTTGATTTTGCTTGGCCAGTGTTCTGGACTGCATGATTTAAAGCATAAATCATGCCCCTGAGACCCATATCATTCTTAATCTGAGTCCTCTGGATGCACCGATGGGCTTCAAAGAATCTTAAGCCTTCTGAAATTATATGAAGATTTTGTGTTCATGTACTTTTATAGAGAGAAGACATTATTTTCAGCAGATTCTTAAAATATTCTGTCAACCATTTTCTTCAAAGTTTGAGACAAACTGAATGAGGCAACCATTTGAGTTGCTGCTTAATCCTTTTCCAAGTGGTTCTGGAGCTCCTCAAGTACATGCAATTGGGAGTGGAGCAGTACAGGGACTGCTTCTTTTTCCCTTGACATATTTTGAAAAGGGCTACAATCTTCCACTTTATGGAAACATGCCCTTAAATAATCCTTTTGTTTGATTTTAAACTTCTCTTTTTTCCTTGTTTGGTTATCATCACATATAATGGTCTAATTTTTATTTGTCACCAATTAAAATTTGCTCCATCCCAATGTAGACTCTGCTTCATTTAGTAGCATTTGAAAATCTCATCAACACTGAGGTTAGACTGGGGCACATTATCACTCCCACTCTGAGAATCATCTTTTATTGGAAAGAAAATTGATGATAGTGGGTTTTCTATTCAGCATGCTGCCAGAGAAAGTTACATCTTTTAACTCCCCCTCAAAGGAATATTGTGTTTAAAAAAGAAAAACAAACTTGAGAAAAAACATATAACTAACTAAAAAAAGACAGTTTTTTAAGATTGAAGTTAAGTAAATGGGATCCCTTTACAAATGAATTCTAATTTCCACTGGAGTTGAATAATATAGGCTAGCAAATGAGATCCATCAATCTAGGTAACTTCTATACCGGTTCACTAGCACATTTATTGTGGTTAAATATTCTGGTCTGTGACAGCATACCCAACATTGTACCAAGTAGTCAAATATATAATCCTGTCTCTAAATTAAATAATCCAAATCCAAATAGATTTAGTTTTGCCCTCATAAGCTCAACTTAATTGTAAAACCAGACCATAGAGCATGCAATAACTTATAGTGGTAATAACATCTATCTCTTGTAAACATACAAAACAATTGCTCTCACCAAGAAAAAGAAGTAAAGGGAGCATTAGCTACAGACATTGGTATATATAAAAAGATACTCTGAGCTTTTTTGTTGTCATTTAACTGCTAAGTTTCAAAATGCACATAACTTTGTGTTTAAGTTCTGATGATTGACTGAGGATATGAGCTAGAAATGTGTGTAGGATGAAATCTCATTCCATGTCTCTCCATGAACCCATCAGAAATGAATTTGGCAGCTGTGATGGCAATCCGATGGTTCTTTATAGGGAAATACTGCTAATTTCAAGCATATGTAACTTATTTGTTTTTCTTCTGCCTAAATCCAAAAAAGATTTGAGGTTCCCCAGTATATTTGGCAAATATAGTTACCCCTTAGTATATGCAGGGGATTTGTTCCAGGACACCTCCCCTCCCATATAGCAAAATCCATGTATACTTAAGTCCAGTGGACTCTACGGGACCAGAACCCACCTATATAACAGCAGCCTTCCTATATGCAGGTTTCATACCATCAATATTTGATCTATGTTTGGTTGAAAAAAATATCCACGTAATAAGTGGATCCAAGCACTTCAAACCTGTGTTGTTCAAGGGTCAACTCTTTAGTATACTGTAATGGATAAAGGCTGACATGGTTTGGATTCATGACCCGCCCAAACCTCATGTCCAGTTGTAATCCCCAGTGTTGGAGGAGAGGCCTGGAGGGAGGTGATTGGATCATTGGGGTGGATTTCCCCCTTGCTGTCCTCGCAATAGTGAGTTCTCATGAGATCCGGTTGTTTAAAAGCGTGTAGTGTCTCTCCCTTTACTCTCTTCCTCCTACTCCAGCCATTTAGGATGTGTCTGCTTCCCCTTCACCTTCTGCCATGATTGTTAGTTTCCTGAGGCCTCCCCTGCCATGCTTCCTGTACAGCCTGTGGAACTGTGAGTCAATTAAACCTCTTTTCTTTATAAATTACCCAGTCTCAAGTAGTTCTTTATAGCAATGCAAGAACAGACTATTACAAGGTATAAGCCTAAGAGTTTAACCATGCTGGGTTTGATGTAGGTGTTCAACCTTAGTAAAGAACCTAACTTCTTGTACCTCATATTTCCTCCTATAAAACAGGAAAAAAACGGGGGCTTCTTTGATCATCTACATACCTTTGAGAAAATAATTGCTGTAATATATTGAATGCCTATGGTATGCTATGCATTTAGTCCTCAAACAATCCTGTGATTTTGATACTATGATTATCCCCATTTTTCAAAAGAACAAACAGGCACAGAGATATTCAGTAATTATCTCAAGATCACAGTAAATGGACAGCATTTAGACTCAGGCAGTTTGACTCTAGAGCATGCTCTCTTAAATCATTTTACCAAGTTGTATGTAAAGCACTTAATACACCACCAGGCACCTACGAGGTACTCAATAAATAGCAGCTACTGTTATTAAACATATAAATGACATAAGCAAAATGATCCTATTTTCTCATATCATACAATTTAAAATAAAATCTATATAGTTATTTTTCTGTCTCCTTCTGTTACCCAGAAGTAACCCATACTTACTCAAATTCTCTTTAAGCTAAATAGACATAAAACACATTTAGATTTATTTTTTAAAGTTTTATTTCCTTGAATTTTTGAAAATAGCAAGCGAATATAAATTAGATGAGCCATAAGTCTGGCTTTTTGCTGCTTTGTAGTAATTTTTTTCGTTGACCTTGTAGTCAGCATTTATAGTTTCCTTTGAAGATCAGAGAACCCTAGGTTGCTTATTGCCCTAATCTTCAGAAAAGATCTATGACAGATTTTTTCTGATCTCAAAGAATACATCAAATCATATGAAACTGCTCAGTTATCAGGCCATGAAAACACAGGTCATTTCTACCAAAGAATAGATTACTCCAGCTTCATCATGAAAAGAATATTCTCCTTGGAAATACCCAGGCTGGTTTGCATTTTGAATACATACCAGCTGTGATGGAAAAGAACAGTCTAAGCCTTTCGATTCCCCGAGTCCACTGCCTCACTTGCACAGCACAGGACATGAAAGAAATTGTGTCAAAAGCATTTCAATTTAAAAATTTTATTCTTGTACTCAATAAAGCAAATTAAGTGAAAAAAGTTAAGCACTTTAGAACATTATGTTGGCTGGCTCTAGTCACCAGTGCACTTTACTCCAGTCACGACAACATTTTTTCCTATGTAATTAGTAGCTCTGTTTAAGTACAGACACTCCTCAGATGGTAACTCCAATTTATAAATACCCATATATACACAATTTCACAAAATACTTTCAGCTTTTAAATGCATGACTTAAAGGCAGTTAATGGCAATGAACAGGTAGAGACCTGTTATTTGGAGGTTGCCTCAACTGGCCTGTGAGTGGGGAAGAAAGGGCAAGTCCTAGAGCAGCTGTGCTGACTGTGTTCCTTCTGGATTAGATTCTCAGCAGTTCTAATCGTCAGCACTCCAGAGACTGGGATATATAGGCACCAGGCTCCTCTGGACATTTTGTGCTTTTTCATTGCCTCAGACAGGCAGAAGCAGTCATCCAGGCTGCCTACCATGCACACTTATTCTTCCCCACTCACATCCCATCTTCCTGTTCAGTGGATGATGTCTTTCAAGAAGTCCGTTCTCACAGCATTGGCCACACTCATCAGAATAGTTAACGAATTTCCCCACAAGCCTCCTCCTGGTACAGGCTCCTCCTGCTGGCAAGGCACTTCATGGACATTCCTTATAACTCTGAACAAATAGTGTTAAGAATTGAGACATGGACCTCTATCTGAAGATGAGAGAAGTACTCTGAATTCACTAATCCCATGTATAGCTTATTGATTGGTGCATTTGCAGATATGGGGAGTAGAATCAGAATATTCGGATTCTCCTGTCTTCGTTGAGGAAGAGAAATAAGGAAAGTGAGGAGGAGAGAAAGCTCCAGATCGACAGGGACTTTTGTGTTTGTTCACTGGAAACACCTGAAAGAGGGCCTGTCACCAAATAGGTGCTCAGTAAACATTTATTCAGTGAATAAATAAAGAAGCTCAAGAATTAAATAGATTCTTGGGGGAAATGAGAAGCCAAGCTATTAGGCAGGGGTAATGCAGTGGAGAGAGAGAGATATGACAGACACTTGTCTGGACATTAGTGCATGAGTGGGCTTCCAGTGAAAACTGCTAGGTTTGGAGCCCAGGCACAAAGGGAGTAAATCTTTGATGCCTGGTCTTAGGAACAGCCAATAAATATCACTGCAGGATGAGACCCACATATTCTCATGTGCTGATATTCAAGATATTGCCTAATGAGATTTTTTCAAATACAAATCTGTTATTGAAGCCATAGTTTTCTATTATTTTATTGTCAATGTTTAATATTTCCTCTATACTAGTTATGGGCTTTTTATAGCCTCAGCTGGCCTTATATGACCTATAAGTTGGATACTACTTATTTTATTGACTATTAAAATAAACAGGACTTTTGTTCTGTAACTCAGCAGAAGCCCTTAGAAAAGAAGTCTTTTCAAAACATTCTTCAGAAAGCTGTGAGCTAACACTTTGCTTCAGATGTGCAGACAGATTCCAATTCTGTTGTCTATCAAGTTAAACTGTTCCTTAGAAGTAGTTGAAGAGGTGATGAAATTAATGCCCAGTGTGAAGTCAGGATCAGGGAACAGAGAAGGGAACCCAGATAGCCAGACCTTTGTAGTGTAAATTCAAGATGTGTTCAATGCATTATGAATTTCTGGGCCATCAGTCACCAACATATGAGAATGATAAGTTTAAAGAGCGCTTTCCAACTTTGAAACTCCAAAATAAATTATCTTTGTTATTCATCATTTGCTATTACCAGTATTGTCTTCTGTCCATCAATGTGTATTTGCTAAAGTTGATGGTTCAGCAAAATAAAATCAGTTCTCTGAAAATTAACTAGAATGTTATTGAGATTTTACTCATAATCCACTCTATATTTTTGAATACTTGAAATATGCTAAAGATTGTAGACAGTGTAGATGTTCACATTACCTGACTCAATCACCAAACCGTGGAGGTTCTACTCTGTCAGGCTAGTCCTTGTAGATACAGCAGAGCTTATAATCTAGTGGGGGAAATAGATATATCAATAAATATAAACAACACTCATTCATTCAATAAGTATTTACTGAGCACCTAGTATGTGCCAGTGATTGTACCAGGTGCTGGGACTGTTCAGTGAACAAACATGGTAACAGTAGAGATACATATGTGTGAGATACACCAGAACCACAGGGGAGAATTAGAGAAGTTTTCACAGAGGAAAAACACTTGATTTGAGAAATGAAGAATGAGTAGGAGATGGCCAGTAAAGAAGGAGATTTGTGAGGGGTAATACAAAAGCAGTGAAGGCAGAGGAATGTCAAGTAGACATAGGAGAAGAGAACAGGGTGTGTTCCGGGAATGTAAAGTAGTTTGGTATTGCTGATTCAATAGGGGTAGAGGAAGGTGAGGAAATGAAACTATAATCAGGAATTACATCACCAAGGATTATAAGTGACATGCAAATAAGTGTAGTTTTATTTTGTATGATGCAGGATTTGGGGAGCCTTGAAAGAATTTTGAGCAGAGGAGTCAGGCTCCATTTTGATAGAGCCCAACGTGGGAGGACATGGAAAGGTGGCGAGCAGTCAGAAGGGGGTTACAGACAGCAGCGAGGAGATGAGATGGACTGAGGAGTGCCCAGGAGCAGTAGGAATGGGGAGTAGAGAATACAGTCAGTGGTTGTGTAGCAGATAGAATTTAAGACTCTCAGATTTCTAGTTCGAGCAACTAGATGGAGTGAAGTGGGGAGAAGAGGACAGAGAAAATAATGAGTGTAACTTAGAACCAGCACATTTAGGTAGAGAAATTCAACAGGCAGTTGGGTATACTGTGTATTTCAGAGGAGAAAAATGGGCCCAAGGTAGAAGATGATTGGCATTGATAAGATTGCTTCTGGAGAGGATGGAGTTTCCCTTAGAGAATATGGAAAACATCAGTATTGCAGGGGTCAGAGATGGTAGAGGAAGACAAACCTACAATGAGAGGAGAGACAGAGAAGGTATGGCCAGTGGGTGGGAAGAGACGAAGAAAAGTCTGGTATTGTAGACACCAAGTAAAGAAAATTTTACAAAAAAAGGAAAGATAAAGTGCGTCTGTGCCAGAGAGAGCTCAAGTAATGAAAGGTCAAGAGGTGAAGAGGAACTAACAGAATTGCCTACAAGGAAGTCTAATGTTCTTATCCAGTGGCCTCTACAGAAACTTCTTTGGCCTTTGATTTAGATCACAGCTGAATTCTTGATGATCTTTATTTATTTATTTTTTCTGATTTCATCAAGAATTTTGTCCTTTTTTCTTTTTTTCCCCTCAGCCTGTTAGGTTACAGCATTATCCATTTTGAAGTTAAACTTAGGGATTTCTAAATTCGGCGTGGACCCTGGATACAACATTGAAGTATGTAAAGTTTGTCTTCACCACCCAATGGTTCCATTTTTGTTTCCCCTCTGTTCTCCCCAGCCTTGCTTACATTCTCTTCCTTCGACTTCAGGCTCCCAATGTGTTGATGCTTTCTTACCCTCTCCCTTCCTCCATCAGAAATGATTCCTGGCAAAAAACAAAAAAACAAACAAAAAAAAACTTTATAAACAAATCCACCTTGAAGCCAAATATGGTTACTCTTCTAGAGTATTTATAATTTAATGGGTCGTTAGTGGAAGTGTCAGGGTGGAGAGATTCGAGGTCAGGGATGTTTCCCCAATTCCCTTCTAAGGTGACCCCTTACTGCACAGCAATCCTTCCCTGAGATAGAAGACAAGTTGGTGCAAGAATGCCTGATTATTTCTCCTAGAGCCATATTACACCTTTAGAAGACTTAAAGGTCACAAACATTTATTATATCAGTAATGTTCTTTTTGGAAATTATATTTTTGGCTGATAGTATTTCAATGTACTCAGTTGCTAACATAATAGCCAAAGAACACATATCCTTTATCTTGTTTAATGCCAATTACTCTGTCACTATTTTGCTCGGCACTATTGGAATAACTTCAAATGTGGTATGGGACAGACAAGTTCAGCTCTACAGAGGCCAAATATATCTATGTCTACTGAATCAGCTGTTCCCTATTACATTTTTTAAGCAGTATTAATAACTGATTTCTGTACAGCCAAGTAGTTTGATCATGCTTTTAATTTAATTCAGTTGTTTAGAAAGGGAAAACAATCTCATTAATCGTTTTTAAGATTCATTTTATGTGTGCAGTAAGTATAGATACCACGCTTCCTAAAACAGTCTCTGCTGAAGTTCTCTGATTGGAAAAAAATAATAGCTCAGTGAGTGAAAAATTTTATTGTTATGAACTTCGTTTTTGAAAGTAAAGGTAAATGACAAGAGGATTTGCCTATTCTCATATGCAATGGAAAACTATATTAACTTTTGTTCAGTGTATCATTTAAAATGTGTTATGCTGTCATGGATATGTTTGTATCTCATGTAAATTATTTATGCTCTTAATCCTTTGTTAACATTTAAGCCTCAGGGAGCAAGGTTCCTAATAAATGCACTGTGTAAAAATATTCTTTTACCAAAAGAGAGGAGAAAGTGTACAAGCCCAAAGATATCCTAACCATCAAAGGCCCATTATCAGAGGCGTGTGTGGACCAGCGAGCTCATCCTGCCCAGAATGCTCGGTCTTAATCCTTCTCATGGGCAGGAAGCAGTGGATTAGCAATGCTTTCCGTTTAAGTTTAATTTGTGTTGTGTAATAAATGCGAAGGAAAATCTTTAGTACGTCCCTTAATAGTCTCACTAGAATAGATTGGGTGAACTCATAATGACTACAGTATTTAAAGAAAAGTACTCTCTAAGAAATAGAAGCATTACTCCAAACGAATGATGAGAACTTTATTATCAGAAAAGAGAGCTAGGCACAGAAATGTAGGAATAGAAATAATCTACTCAGGACCTAGTGTGATTGTATTTTCTCTGAGGTGTTGTCAAGGGCCATTAAGCAAAAGAGGCATTTATAGAATCATAAGACTGTCAGAACTGAAAGGGTCATCTTTAGTCCAATCTTCTAATTTTACAGGTGAGAAAACCCAGGCCCATTTTTATAAGGGTAATAATACCCTGTGAATTCTGTTGAGGGGCAGGCATTCTTGGGGAAATGGGGACCTAGAAGTAGACCTTGGGCAGAGGTGGGGGAGGAAAGACAGGCTGGTTTTCAGAAAGGAAGCCCAAAGGAAGCATGGCACAAAGCCGGGCGCAGTGGCTCATGCCTGCAATCCTAGTACTTTGAGAGGCTGAGGCAGGCAGATTGCCTGAGCTTAGGAGTTTGAGACCAGCCTAAGAAACATGACAAAATGCCGTCTCTACTAAAAATACAACAAATTAGCCGGACTTGGTGGCAGGCGCCTGTAGTCCCAGCTACTCGGGAGGCTGATTCAGGAGAATCACTTGAACCCAGGAGGCGGAGGTTGCAGTGAGCTGAGATCACATCACTGCACTCCAGCCTGGGCGACAGAGTGAGACTCTGTCTCCAAAAAAAGAAGAGCATGGCACAGGAAGGGCTGAGATGGCAGGAGTATTCCAACAGATGGATAGCACATAGCTGTTACTGGGAGGCCGATCTGTTGGCACGTGTACATCTAGGTAGGTAGTGAACCCTGAGCAGGTAGCTGGGGCCTTAGTTATTCATCTTCAATCCAGAGGCAGATGTCTTGCCCCTAGAAAGACGGAAAGTCTAACAAGAGCAAGACAAGGCTTCAATCCCAGAAAGACTGGGATGCCAATTAGGTTAAAAATAGATAATCAGCATCATTAGACTGGATGTTCAAGGTGAGTATTGCAGCTTTGGAGCAAGAGAGATTCTTAGTACTGGGGCACAGGGTCAGAGCTCACAGAAACAAAGTAGAAAAATGGTGTGTTCCAAGATGCTAAGGTAGAAGCCCCTACATTCTTCTTAAGAAAAGGATTTTTCTAAGAAACCCTAGTATGTGGAAATTCAGTGGTTCCAGCTGTGAGAATAGGGCTTCAAATCCCATGAAACTACATTTAGACACTACTAATATCCCGGACTCAACTTGATTTAAAGCAATTTTTGTGCATTATCAGGTTACTTTTCACATTTAATAGATGTCTTAGTCCATTCAATTTGCTATAAAAATACTATAGACTAAGTGGCTAGTAAACAATTTATCTCTCACAGTTCTGAAGGCTGCAAAGCCCAAGATTAAGATGCTGGCAGATTCAGTATCTGGTGAGGGATTGCTTCCTGGTTCACAGACAGCAGTCTTTTTGCTGCAGCTTCACACGGTAGGAGGAAATGAAGGAGGTCTCTGGGGTCTCTTTTACAAGGACAGTAATCCCATTTATGAGGGCTCTTCTCTCAAGACCTAATTAACTCCCACAGGCCCCACCTCCAAATACCATCACATGGTCATTAGGATTTAACATATTAATTGTGGGTGTTGGGAAGGAGACACAAACATTCAGTCTAAGACAATAGATGAACCTAATCTAGGGATTTTACTGTAGCAGTTCTCAAATATAACTTGTATTAGCAACATAGGAATAAAAAAGTAGAAGAAAGCTTGTTCTTTCATTCCTCATTAATAATATTATTTGTTCTCATGCATGAATTTAATAACAGAACTTTGAATAGTGCCTCTTGCTTTTATTTCCAGCAAAAAGAGAAGAGTGAAGAAAATGAAAATGTAATTAGAATACGATACCAGATTTCAGATGAGTAGGATAATCTGTGTTCTTTGAAAATTAATGTTATGCAGTTCAGCATTTGCTTAGACCCTACCCTGTGAAGGAGCTTTGGACTGAAGGTTAACATGGTGTGATGGTTAATGTTATATGTCAACCTGACTAGGCTATGTGGTACCCAGTTGTTTGGTCGGACACTGGTTATAAATGTTACTGTAAGGATTTTTAAAAAAAAATATAATTAACATTTAAATCAGTAGACTTTGGGTAAAGCAGATTACCCTCCATGATGTGAATGGGCCTCTTCCAATCAGGTAAAGGCCTTAAGAACAAAGACTGAGGTTTCCTGAAAAAGGAATTCTCGATACTGCAACATAGAAACTGCATCAGTCTCCATCCTACTGCCCTGTGGAATTTGGACTCAAGACTGCAACATCAATTCTTGCCTGAAATTCCAGCTGCTGATTTGTCCTACAAATTTCAGACTTGACAATCTTTACAATCACATGAGACAATTTCTTAAAATCAATCTCTATCTATATATTTATCATCTATTTATCTATCCTTTTGGTTCTGTTTCTCTGGAAAACTTGGCTCATACGCATGGCTTGTTTTCACACTGAAAATAAGTCAAATGCAGAAAAATCTTCAACATCACAAGTATAAGAGCTTTGTCTGGTTAGGCCAGAAGCATATGGATTTCTTTTTTAAGTGTTACCAGGAAAACAACACATCTCAATACATTGTACTTCAATTTCCCGTGCCAAGACTTGATTGGTTTCATCTAAATTTGAGTCACAATAAATCTTGCATCTACTGAATCTCTGCCATTTTTCCTTTCAGGAGTTCTTTAAGCCAAGTTTTAGTGGGAACATGTGAAAATAACTGTGAGGCCATGGCAAATAGGAAAATCTGATAATTTGAAGGGCACTTTGATGAGTAGCTTAGATCATGAATTGTACCAAGCATTTATTTCAAAAATGGTATCAAGTTGAGCAACTGATTTGTTGTTTTCCATCAATTACAAAACATTTAATTAAACCAGGGATTTAAAAAATACCCTTTCCATTCATATTTTTATGACATCTTAAAAGTTGAATGTAACCTAAAAGGATCTCCAATTCTCACTTACTGGTTTTGCAAATTGGATACAGAAAAATTAAATGATTGTGAGTAGTGATTTTTTCTCAGCCAACAGCCAGATTGAAGTTTTGTAAACATGTCAAATCATGTCAACCTACTCAGAAATGTCCAAGGACTTCCTAACTCACTCTGAGAGAAACTAAAGGCCTTTCAAGTTGTACAAGCTATCCCTTGAGCTGCAACTTCCTTCTATGACCCTGGTTGCCACTTTGACTTCATCGCCTAGCATTGTCTTCCTAGTGAGAAAGAGACAGAACCAAAGAGAGGGAGAGAGAGAAAAAGATTTTTAATGAATTGGCTCATGCAGTTGTGGGGGCCAGCAAGTCTGAAATCTGCAGGCCAAGCTGGCAGGCTGGAGACTTAGGAAAGAGTTGGTATTGAAGCTCAAATTCAAAGGTAGTCTGGAGGCAAAATTCTTTCTACCTGGAGGAACTTCAGTTTTTGCTCTGAAGGCCTTCCACTGATTGAATTAGGCTCACCTACATTATGGAGGCTAATTTGCTTTACTCAAAGTCTACTAATTTAAATGTTAATCTCATCCAAGAAATACCTTCAAAAAATCTAGCTACATCTAGATTAATGTTTGACGAAATACCTAGGTTCCATGGCCCAGCCAAGTTGACACGTAAAATTAACCATCACAGTGGTATTATGTGAAGAAATGAGAATCAAACAAGTGGAAATGGAAAGGAGAAGAAGGAAGAATGGTGTGGAAGCAGTAATGGGAAACAAGGGGACATGTACTCCATATCGTCTGACTTGATGCTGGGTCAATTTGCTACTTAACTAGAGAGTTTTACTGTCCTGTTACATAGGAATGAGATTGGCTCCTGAATCAGGAACCAAAGTAACCAGATAGGTGTAACACAGTCTTCAGTTGTTAGAGCAAATTAGGGCATGATAGCTCAGATCATTGACATTCTAGCCATATATGTTGAATATACTTGCTTAATTGTTATAACACTTTGTCTCATTTTTCCTAATACCACATATAAAACACTACATGAGATATTTATCACATGTATTAGAACATAGGTATTCTCTATGCTTGTGTTTACTCAACATATATTTTTATATTTTCCCTACTTCCTGTTTTTAAACTATAAAAATGGTTCTAGAATATCATATGATAATGAGTACTGGGCATTTGGCTTTAATAATAGCAACATTGGTAATGATTATGAACTGTCTTCTCATGTCACCATGAATATCATTCATGGACTGATTCATGTGCCATTTCTAGGCACGTGATCCTAGAAATGTTAATATTCTATCAACTTCACTACAGCAAATAGGACTAAATATGTCATTATATAATCTATGATATGCTAGCCTAGCATATCAAACTGGTCCAACAAGAAGTTACCATCTCAATTTTTAGTGTTACATTATGCTACCTATACATTACCCATTTTTAGCTCCAGATATGTGAATATTTTTGTTACGATTATGGTGAAGACCATCCATTGACTAAGTCTGGTTTTCTTAGAAGGAAATATGTGTATTTCCTATTACACAGTTGCTATTTGACAAACCTACCAAGCAGAAGTTGCTATTTGACAAACCTTCCGAGCAGAAGTGTACAGCTGTGAATCCAAAGACCTTTCTCTTCATTTTGTGAAATTTCTCACAAATTCATCAGTAAAGGATTTTGTTATGGTCATATATTTGTTCTGTTTTACTGTTGTTTTTATTGTTTTGCTGTTTCTTTAGAATATGCTTTCTTCTTGCTTCTCCTGGTCAGGCTTGAGATAGGAGCTTCTTTGATTACTACTCCCTTATAAATATTATTTGAGCAGTGATTTTTTACAAAAGTTACTTTTGCATAATGCTCATAATAACCACCATTTCTTGAATACCCACACTGCTCTTTATGCATATGAATATTGTTAATATCCATAATTTTGACAATTGAGGTAACCGAAGCTTAGAGAGGTGGAGTAACTTATGTAAGATGTCAAAACTAATAAATGGCAGGGAATGATTTGAACCCATCTGTTAGACTCTGAAGCCCTTGTTCTTTCTACTATGTCATGCTGCATACACTAGCTCATTTTATCTTTTTAGCAATAATAAGTGCTGACATTTTTTGAACACTTAATATGTACCTGTTTTACACATTTGACATATATTATCTCTTTAATCCTTAAATAGCCTTACAAGGTAGGGACTATTATCTTTCCTTTGTAAAAGAAGAAACAGAGGCACCAGAAGGATAAGTAATGTGCCAAAATCAGATAACTAGTTACTGGTGGAGGTTGGGTAAGTAAAGGAGATGTTATTATGATTCCCATTTTACAGAAGAAGAGGCAGATTCGGAGAGATCAATGATTGGTTCATGTTTACAAAGCTGGTAAGTGGCAAAATTGAGCCTCGTTGCTCTTCTGTTTCCAAATTTCATGGCTTTAACAAGGGTAGTATAAAATTATTTTTTAAAAAATAGTTTTTAATGGATATTGAAAGATATAAGAGCTGTATAATGAGAACTCTAAGCATTTCTTGTATATAAAACTTAAATGAAGTGAATGCAAGTAAGGGATACAGAGGAGACACGTTAAAAGCACTAAATAACCCTTTCACACTGTGAAGGATAACTGTGGGCCATTGAGAAAAAGCAATAAAAGACAGCCCAACCAAGCATACAGAAATCAGAAATTAGATTACTCTTTAGAAACAGATGTAACTAGCAATTGTAAAGATATTTTTAAATCTGTGCATTAAGGATAACCATTTAACTCTACATCTTTCTTTTCCCTTTTCACCATGTTTAATAGCCAAATCATTTTGGTCACTTCTTTCAACATTTGAAATGTAAGCAATCATGGCTTCATCAGTATAATGCTGTGAAGTTTGTAAAACAAAACTCGAGACCCTGAAAGAATCAATTTCTAAACTCCAAATTCCTCTGCGCTCCTTTCTTTTAAGGAGTGAGTATAACTATTTACTACCAACAGTAAGTATCAGCAATAAATGAGTTTTCATTTAGGCAGAAATTGTTCTCAGTTCCGATTATCTGAGTAATGTGCTATGATCTCTAGTGGTCATGGCAAACTTGCCAAACTTTCCAGCCTGGCAAACTCTGCACTCATTCAATCACATGTCCTATGGGACAACAACAACAAAATTTGAGACAAAGGAAAAATAATAACACAGAAATTTATACTCGTGTAGGAAGTCGGATTTTAATTTTAAAACACTTTAAATATAAACAATAAAATGCAGGGATTATGAATCTGGTGGAGGTTAGGTGAAACAATGCGATTACGCATCTGAAGGAATCTGTGTTACTAAATTTATATCATTACTGAATCACTCTATGTGGCATGGAGAGTATTTTTTAAATTTTTATTTGCAGTTCAGAAGCATATGTGCAGGTTTTGTCATATAGGTTGATATGATTTGGCTGTGTCCCCACCCAAATCTCATCATGAATTGTAGCTCCCATAATCCCCATGTGTCCTGGGAGGGACCTGGTCAGAGGTAATTGAATCATGGGGGCAGGTTTTTCCCGTGCTGTTCTCATGATAATGAGTAAGTATCATGAGATCTGATGGTTTTATAAAGGACAGTTTCCCTGCACACGGTCTCTTGCCTGCTGCCATGTAAGATGTGCCTTTGCTCCTCCTTCACCTTCCACCATGATTGTAAGGCCTCCCCAGCCATGTGGAACTGTGAGTCCATTAAACCTCCTTTTCTTTATAAATTACCCAGTCTCAGGTGTTTCTTCATAGCAGTATGAAAATGGACTAATTCAGTAAATTGGTACTGCAGAGAGTGGGGCGCTGCTGTAAAGATACCTGAAAATGTGGAAGTGACTTTGAACCTGGGTAACAGGCAGAGGTCAGAACAGTTTGGAGGGCTCAGAAGATGATGGGAAGATGTGGGAATGTTTGGGACTTCCTAGAGACTTGTTGAATAACTTTGACCAAAATGCTGATAGTGACATGGACAATAAAGTCCAGGCTGAGATGGTCTCAGATGGAGATGAGGAACTTGTTGGGAATTGGAGTAAAGGTCACTCTTGCTATGCAAAGAGACTGGCAGCATTTTGCCCCTATCCTAGAGATCTGTGGAATCTTGAACTTGAGAGAGATAATTTGGGGTATCTGGCAGAAGGAATCTCTAAGCAGCAAAGTGTTCAAGAGGAAGCAGAGCATAAAAGTTTGGAAAATTTGCAGCCTGATGATGTGATAGAAAAGAAAAATGCATCTTCTGGGGAGAAATTCAAGCCAGCTGCAGAAATTTGTATAAGTAATGAGGAGCAGAACATTAATCACCAAGACAATGGGGAAAATGTCTCCAGGGCATGTTGGAGATCTTCACGGCAGCCCCTGCCATCACAGGCCCAGATGCCTAGGAGGGAAAAATGGTTTCCTGGGCTGGCTACAGGCCCCCCTGCCAATGTGTGCAGCCTTAGGACTTGGTGCCCTGTGTCCCAGCTGCTCCACCTGTGGCAGAGGGGCCCAAGGGACAGCTCAGGCCATGGCTTCAGAGGGTACAAGCCCCAAGCCTTGGCAGCTTCCACATGGTGTTGGTCCTGCAGGTGCACAGAAGACAAGAATTGAGGTGTGGGAACCTCTCCTAGATTTCAGAGGATGTATGGAAACACCTGGATTTCCAGGCAGAAGTTTGCTGCAGGGGTGGAGCCCTCATGGAGAACCTATGCTAGGGCAGAAGGGAAATATGGGGTCAGAGCCCCCACACAGAGTCCCCACTGGGGCACCAACTAATGGAGCTGTGAGAAGAAGGCCACGGTCCTCCAGAACTCAGAATGGTAGATGCACTGACAGCTTGCACCGTGTGCCTAGAAAAGCTGCAGATACTCAGTGCTAGTCTGTGAAAGCAGCCTGAAGTGGGGGCTATACCCTGCAAAGCCTCAGGGACAGAGCTGCCCAAGACCATGGGAACCTACCTCTTGCATCAGCATGACCTGGATGTGAGACATGGAGTCAAAGGAGACCATTTTGGAGCTTTAAGATTTGACTGCCCCACTGGATTTTGAACTTGCATGGGGCCTGTAGCCCCTTCATTTTGGCCAATTTCTCCTATTTGGAATGGGTGTATTTACCCAATGCCTGTACCCCCATTGTATCTAGGAAGTAAATAACTTGCTTTTGATTTTACAGGCTCATAGGCAGAAGCAATCTGCCTTGTCTCAGATGAAACTTTGGACTGTGGACTTTTGAGTTAATGCTGAAATGAGTTAAGATTTTGGGGGACTGTTGGGAAGGGATGGTTTTGAAATGTGAGGGCATGAGATTTGGGAGAGGCCAGGGACAGAATGATGTGGTTTGGCTGTGTCCCCACCTAAATTTCATCTTGAATTGTAGCTCCCATAATTCCCACATGTGGGGGAGGGGCCTGGTGGGAAGTAATTGAATCATGGGGGTGCATTTTTTCCCATGCTGTCCTCATGAGGGTGAATAAGTCTCATGAGATTTGATGGTTTTATAAAGGGCAGTTCCCCTGCACACAGTCTCTTGCTTGCTGCCATGTAAGACGTGCCTTTGCTCCTCCTTCACCTTCTGCCATGATTGTAAGGCTTCCCCAGCCATGTGGAACTGTGAGCCCATTAAACTTCTTTCCATAAATTACCCAGTCTTTGGTATGTCCTTATAGCTGTGTGAGAACAGACTAATACATAGGTAAACTGCATGTCATGGAGGTCTGGTATACAGATAATTTTGTCAAATGAGTAATAAGCATAGTACTTGATAGGTATTTTTTCTGATCCTCCCCCTCCTAGCATCCATATGTTCTCACCTATCTATAAGAACATGTGATATTTGGTTTTCTGTTCCTGTGTTAGTTTGCTTAGTATAATGGCCTTCAGCTCCATCCATGTTGCTGCAAAGGACATGATCTTGTTCTTTCTTTATGGCTACATAGCATTTGTGGTGTGTATGTACCACATTTTCTTTATCCAGTCTACTGTTGATGGGCTTTAGATTGGTTCTATGTCTTTGCTATTGTGAATAGTGCTGCAATGAACATACACATGTATGTGTCTTTATGGTAGAATAATTTATATTCCTTTGGGTATATACCCAATAATAGGATTGCTGGGTTGAATGGTATTTCTATTTTAACTTCTTTGAAGAATTGCCACATTGCTTTCCACAATAGCTGAGCTAATTTACAATCCCACCAGCAGTGTATAAGCATTCCCTTTTCTTTGCAAACTCACCAGCATCTATCATTTTTTGACTTTTTAGTAATAGTCATCTGACTGGTATGAAATGATAGCTCATTGTGGTTTTTATTTGCATTTCTGTAATGATTAATGATATTGAGTATTTTAAAATATGCTTGTTTCTGCTTGTATGTCTTTCTTGAAATGTGTCTGTTCATACTCTTTGCCCCCTTTTTTTTTTTTTGAGACAGGGTCTGGCTGTCATACAGGCTGGAGTGCAGTGGCACAATCATGGCTTACTGCAACCTCTGCCTCCCTGGCTCAAGAGATTTTCCTGCCTCAGCCTCCCAAGTAGCTGGAACTACAGGCTCATGCCACTGTGCCCAGCTAATTTTTGTATTTTTTGTCAAGACAGGGTTTCACCATGTTGCCCAGGCTGGCCTTGAACTCCTGAGCTCAGGTGATCTGCCTGCCTCAGCCTCCCAAAGTGCTGGGATTAAAGGCATTAGCCACTGCATTTGGCCCTTTGCCCACTTTTTAATGAGGTTTTTTGGTTTTTGCTTGTAAATTTGTTTAAGTTCCTTATGTAGTCTTTATCAGATGTGTAGATTGCAAATATTTTCTCTCACTCTGTATATGTCTGTTTACTCTGTTGATAGTTTCCTTCCTGAAACTAAAGAGCTATGCAGAAGGTCTTTAGTTTAATTAGGTCCCATTTGTCAGTTTTTGCTTTTGTTGCAATTGGTTCTGGTGTCTTTGTTATGAAATTTTTGCCAATTCCTATGTTCAGAATGGTATTTCCTAGGTTATCTTCCAGGGTTCTTATAGTTTTAGGTTTTACATTTAGGTCTTTAGTCCATCTTGAGTTGATTTTTGTATATGGTGTAAGGTACGAGTCCAGTTTCAATCTTCTGCATATGGCTACCCAGTTATTCCAGCACCATTTGTTGAATGGAGAATCCTTTCTCCATTGCTTGCTTTTATTAATTTTTTGTCAAAGATCAGATGGTCATGGGTGTGCAGCCTTATTTCTGGGCTCTCTATTATGTTCAGTTGTCTATGTGTCTGTTTTTGTACCTGTACCATGCTGTTTTAATTACTGTAGCCCTATAGTGTAGTTTGAAGTTGGGTAATGTGATGTCTCCAGCTTTGTTCTTTTTGCTTAGGATTGCCTTGGCTATTTGGGCTCTTTTTTGGTTCCAAATAAATTTTTAAATACTTTTATTTTTCTAATTATGTGAAGAATGTCATCCGTAGTTTGATAGGAAAAGCACTGAATTTGTAAATTGCTTTGGGCAGGCAGTATGGCCATTTTAACAATATTGATTCTTCCTATCCATGAAAATGAAATGTTTTACCATTTGTTACAAGTGTCATTTCTGATTTCTTTGAATAGTGTTTGTAATTCTTGCTGTAGAGCTCTTTCACCTCCCTAGTTAGCTGTATTCCTGGGTATTTTATTCTTTTTGTGGCAATTGTGAATGGGATTCTTTTCATTTTGTTTCCTCTTGCCTGATTCCTCTCGCCAGGATGTCCAATACCATGTTGAATAGGAGTAGTGAGAAAGGGTATCCTTGTCTTGTTTTGAGTTTTAAAGGGGAATGTTTCCAGCTTTTGCCCATTGATTATTATGTTGGCTCTGGGTTTGTCATGGATGGGTCTTATTATTTTGAAGTATGTTTCTTCAGTGTCTAGTTTACTGAGGATTTTTTTACATGAAGGAATGTTGAATTTTATTGAAAGCCTTTTCACATCTATTGAGATTGCCATGTGGTTTTTGTTTTTAGTTTTGTTTATGTGATGAATTACATTTATTGATTTGTGTACGTTGAACCAATTTTGCATCCCAGGGATAAAGCCTACTTGATTATGGTGGATTAGCTTTTTGATGTGCTGCTGGATTTGATTTGCTAGTATTTTGTTGAGGATTTTTGCATCTATGTTCATCAAGGATATTGCCCTGAAATTTTCCTTTTTTGTTGTGTCTCTGCCAGGTTTTGGTATCAAGATAATACTGGCCGCAGAGTGAGTTGGGGAGGAGTCCTTCCTCCTCAATTTTTTCGAATAGTTTCAGTAGAAATGACATCAGTTCTTCCTTGTACATCTGGTAGAATTAGGCTTTGAATTCATCTGGTCCTGAGCTGTTTTTTGGTTAGTAGGCTTTTTAATACAGACTGAATTTTGGAACTCATTATGTTCCAAATGTTCCATTATGGTCTGTTCAGGGATTCAGTTTCTTCCTAGTTCAGTCTTGGCTGGGGGGTGTATGCATCCAGGAATTTATCCATTTCTTCTAAATTTTCTGGTTTGTGTTCATAGAGGTGTTCATAAATAGTCTCTGATGGTTTTTTTTTAATTTCTGTGAGGTCAGTGGTAATGTCCCCTTTATAATTTCCAATTGTGTTTATTTGCATCTTCTTTTTTTTTCTTTATTAGCCTAGTTAGCAGTCTATCTATCTTGTTAATGTTTTCAAAGAACCAAGTCCTAGATTCATTGATTTTTTTTTTGTATTGTTTTTCATGCCTCAATTTCATTCAGTTCAGCTCTGATTTTGGTTATCTCTTGTCTTCTGCTAGTTTGGGATTGGTTTTCTCTTGAGTCTGTAGTTCTTTTAGTTGTGAGATTAGGTTGTTAATTTGAGATCTTTCTAACTTTTGGATTTGGACATTTAGTGCTATAGACTTCCCTCTTACTGCCTTAGCTGTATCCCAGAGATCCTGGTAAATCATATCTTTGTTCAAATAATTTCTTGATTTCTGCCTCAATTTTATTGTTACCCAAAAGTCATTCAGGAGCAGGTCATTTATTTTTCATGCAATTGTATGGTTTTGAGTGATTTTCCTAGTCTTTATTTCTATTTTTATTATGCTGTGGTCCAAGAGTGTGGTTGGTATGATTTTGGGTTTTTTGGAATTTTCTGAGTATTTTTTAAATTTTGAATTATGTGGTCAATTTTGGAATACTGCAATGTGGTGACGAGAAGAATATATATTCTGTTGTTTTGGGTTGGAGAGTTCTATAGATGTCTATTAAGTCCATTTGGTCAAGTGCTGAGTTCAGGTCCTGAATATTTTTGTTAATTTTCTGCCTCAATAATCTGTCTAATACTGTCAGTGGGATGTTGAAATTTCCCACTATTATTGTGTGGCAATCTAAGTGTCTTTGTAGGTCTCTAAGAACTTGCTTTATGAATCTGGGTGCTCCTATGTTAGGTGCATATATGGTTAGGACAATTAGATCTTCTTGTTGAACTGAACCCTTTACCATGCCCTTTTTTGTCCTTTATGATCTTTGTTGGTTTAAAGTTCATTTTGTCTGGAATTAGGATTGCAACCCCTGCTTTTTTCTGTTTTCCATTTGCTTGGTAGATTTTTCTCCATCCCTTTATTTTGAGCCTATGGATGCCACTGCATGTGAGATGAGTCTCTTGAAGATAGCATACCATTGCGTCTTGGTTCTTTATCCAGCTTGCCACTCTGTGTCTATTAATTGGGGTATTTAGCCTGTTTGCATTCAAGATTAGTATTGATATGTGCAGATTTGATCTTTTTATCGTGTTGCTAGCTGGTTATTATGCAGACTTGTTTGTGTGGTTCCTTATAGTGTCACTCGTCTGTGGGCTTAAGTGTGCTTTTGTAGTGGCTGATAATGGTCTTTCCATATTTATCACTCCTTTCAGGACTTCTTGTAAGACAGGTCTGGTGGTAATAAATTCCCTCAGTATTTGTTTGTTTGAAAAGGATCTTATTTCTGCTTCACTTCTGAATCTTAGTTTGGCTGGGTATGAAATTCTTGTTTGGAAACTTTTTCATTTAAGAATGCTGAATACAGACTCCAAATCTATTCTAGCTTTTAGGGTATCTGTTGAAAAACTGCTGTTAGCCTGATGGGGTTCTCTTTGTAGGTGACCTGCCCCTTCTCTCTAGCTGGCTTTAACATTTTTCTCTTTCATTTCAACATTGGACAGTCTGATGATTATGTATCTTGGGGATGGTCTTTTTGTGTAATATCTCACAGGGATTCTCTGCATTTCCTGGATTTGAATGTTGGCCTCTGTAGTGAGGTTGGGGAAGTTCTCATGGACAACATCCTAATATATGTTTTCCAAGTTGCTTGCTTTCTCCTTGTCTCTTTCGTGGACACCAACAGGTCATAGATTTGGTCTCTTTACATAATCCTATATTTCTTGGAAGCTTTGTTCATTCTTTCTTCTTTATTTTTGTCTGATTTATTTCAGAGAGCTGGTCTTTGAGCTCTGATATTCTTTCCTCAGTTTGGTCTATTCTACTGTTAATACTTGCAATTACATTATGCAATTTTTGTAGTGTGTATTTCAGCTCTATCAGATCAGTTTGATTCTTTTTTATAATGGCTGTTTCATCTATCAGCTCTTGTATTGTTTTATTTTGATTCTTGGGTTCCTTGGATTGGGTTTCAACATTCTCCTGAATCTCAATGATCTTTGTTCTTGTCCATATTCTGAATTCTAGTTCTGTCATTTCAGCCATTTCAGCCTGGTTAAGAACCTTTGCTGAATAACTAGTACAGTCATTTGGAGGAGAGAAGGCATTCTGGCCTTTTGAGTTGCCAGATTTGTTGCGCTGGTTCTGTCTCATTTGTGTGGGGTTCCTTCAGTCTTTGAAGTTGCTCTTCTTCGGATGATTTTTTTTTCTTTTTTCTTCTCTGATGCCTTTTGGCTTCATTATTGTATAAGATGGGTTCAGTTGACTGACTTCAATTCTAGTCAGCTCTTCAGTCTTGGAGGAGTCTGTATACTATCTCCATGCCCGCATTTCTTTTGTTGGGTGTTCTGGTCCATGGGGCTCTCTGGCAGGAGCTGTAGTTGGCAGACAAGCTGTACCCTCCCTGGCCAGGTTGGCCCTAGTCTGCTGTCCTTGTGCTTCCTGGGGAAACTTGGGGTTGCACCTGCCTGCAGAATTCAGGTGGAAGCAGGACCACTGGGTTGGAAGCTCTCTGGGTGTGGCCCATCTGGTTATGAGAGGCAGGGAGGTGCAGTTGCCCCCCTGCCACCTGGGTGTTTCCAGGGCAACAGGAGGATATGCCCCTCAGCAAATTCAGGCAGAAGTAGGACCACTGATCTGGAAGCTCTAGCACAGCAGTCCCCAACCTTTTTGGCACCAGGGACCAGTTTCATGGAAGATAAGTTTTCCATGGATTGGAGTGGGGAGGGCAGGGGATGGTTACAGGGTGCCTAAAGCATATTACATTTATTGTGCACTCTATTTCTGTTATTATTACATTGTAATATATAATGAAATAATTATAAAACTCACCATAATTTAGAATCGGGGGAACCCTGAGCTTGTTTTCCTGCAACTAGATGGTCCCTTCTGGGGCTGATGGGAGACAGTGACAGATTATCAGGCATTCGATTCTTATAAGGAGTGCACAGCCTACATCCCTCACATGCGCAGTTCACAATAGGGTTGTGCTCCTATGAGAATCTAATGCTGCCTTTTTATCCAGGAGACAGGAGGCAGAGCTCAGGCAGTAATGCGAGTGACGGGGAGTGGCTGTAAATACAGATGAAACTTTGCTTGCTCGCCTACTGCTCACCTCCTGCTGTACAGCCTGGTTCCTAACATGCCATGAACCAGTACTGGTCAGTGGCCCAGGGGTGGGGACCCCTGCTCTAGCAGGCATGGCTTTCCTGGCTACCAGTGGTAGGGGTCAGTGGGGACACCTGCCCTGCCATCCAGATGCTTCTTGGGATAACAGGAGGCTGCGCCCACTGGGCTGAATTGCCACGGAAGCAATACTTCTGGGTCAGAAGCTCTAGCAGGTGTTGTTTGTACCAGTGGTGGGGGTGGGTGAAGGGACCAGCTGAATTTGAGACAAGGTGGGACTCCTGGGCCAGAACTGGCACCAAGCCCCATCCATCAAGGGGGTGTGGAGCAAACTTACTGTTCCCAGGCACTGTAACTAAAGCCTCTATTGGGGCAATGGTGGCAGTGCTGATCTGCTAAGGGACCCAAGGCTTGTACAGGTCCCCTTGAACTTGAGAGGTGCCCCTGTAAAATGTCCAGGTGGCTCTCTGCCTCAGTCTAGAAGGTAGGATGGTGCATGAGGGACCAGGGGAATTCTTCTATTTCCAGTCTTACACAGTTCCTGTGGAGAGAATGAATCTCCCTGGGGGCTGTCACTCACTCACTCTTTCCTATGTTGGAGAGGTTCTCCTGGCTCCGCACTGAGCCCAGACAGGCTGGTGACCAGTTTCATTCCTCTCTGCTCACTGTGTCCCTCGGCTTCCTTGATCGATCCATGTGGTTTCTTAGATGATTGGCCCACAGGGTCAGTGATCATTAGCCTGTTTGTTTCCTCTCCATGACAGTGGTGCACATTAGCTTCTTCAAGTCTGCCATCTTGCCCTGCCCGGAGTATATTTAAAAATCTCTGATCCTTCAATTTCTACATGGAGTCAATTATTTAGAACTCAAAATATAAACATGACAAAAATAAACAAAATTCCTCCTGTTGGTGTTTTCCAAACTTGGTATCTTTACAAATATCTTTTAAGTGGTGTGTTTAAAAATATCTTTTAAAGTTCTGTCAGCCAGGCATGGTGGCTCACACTTGTAATCCCAACACCTTGGGAGGCTCAGGTAGGAGGATCACTTGAGGCAAGGAGTTTGAAACCATCTTGGGCACCATAGAGAGACGCTGTCTCTACAAAAAATTAAAATATTAGCTGGGCATGATGGCACATGTCTGTAGTTGTAGCTACTTGGGAGACTGAGGCAGGAGGATTGCCTGAGCCCAGGAGATTGAGGCTACAGTGCACTGTGATAGCATCACTGTATTCCAGCCTGAGTGACAGAGTGAGACCCTGTCTCAAAAACAAAACAATGTTGTTATACTTACACAAAAGGTGTTTTGTTTCCTTATGTGCTTCATATCCCAGGACATTAATTTTTAGTAGGATTATTCCTCCTATAAATGCACCTCTTTTTCACATACACTAATAACATATATTTTATCAGTGATTTTTGTTGTACATTTATAGGAAACAGAGCTTAGCTACTACTGCATCAGCATGTTAGTAAGAAAGGTGTTGGAATCAGTCCATTCTGGATATTTAGTGATTGGAGAAATAATAACATTTAAGACCTCTGATGAGATATCATTATACCCCAACTCTTCAGTGTATTGACATTCTAAGAGTTAAAGGTCAAGTGGAGGAAAAGAAGCCTCGCAAGGAAACTGAGAATGTGTACCTAAAGAGAGTGCAGGAGCTTATCATCAAAACAAAACAAAATTGAGTCACAGTAGAAAGGGGACCGTAGTTTGAAATCACAGTCCTATTATTTAAGTATATTGGAGAAAGGGTAAGTACACCAAGTAATTATCTGCACAGAGAAATATTCACAGTGGAAGAAATTCCCTAGGAAAAAATCATAACAGTAATCCATCAATATCTTTAAAAAAATTATTGAGGAGCATAATGGAGTTGTTGAGTTTGAAGAGTATACAAAGCTTCTTCAAATGGTGAAATGTTGAACCAGTGAAAATATATCAGGAAAGAAAAAAGTGGCTGATGGCTTTGTAGGGTCAAGTGTAAGATAATAATAGTAGCGTGAATAGTAACCACATCCTATGTGCCAGGCACTGAGCCAGATGTTTAATGTGTTTAATGCACCTTAACTCTAATCTTTACTGACACTCTTGAAGGTTCAGGGTGCTCGGCCCATAAGCACAGAGTTTTGGAGTCTGACAGCTGGGTTATTGTTGTGACTCCACCACTGCCTGTTCTTGGCGGCTAGGCCAAATCTTGATATGTCTTGCCTCTGATTCCGACAGGTCTACTCTCCTATCTCTACTTCTGAAGCTCTACCCAGCATATACCTCCCTTGATCAGGTAATCTTTTATTTCAAGGAACCAGATCTGAGACTGGACTGCATCAACAAATAGCTCCTCGTAAATCTTGATCTCTGACCTCTGGTACTGGGGACCCCAGTTCTGGCTCTGTTCTTATTATCCTCACCAAATTTTAGTGAATTTCCTCTTACCTAGGTACCGTATCCCATTGCTTCTAGGATGTGTTCCATGTCCTCCAGGAACTAATGATGAGAAGGAACTAAAGATTAGATTTAAAAAATGGGTCAGATCCAGGTAGTCAAATAATTCAGGAAGGAAGAGAAAGTTAAGTAAGGCAAGGTCAGGAGTGTTGGATAACATCTTCAGTAGGAGCCCAGCATGGGCTTGGCCCCAGACCAAGGATATCATTTAAAGTACAGAGTGTTGATGTAAAATAATGCAGCTCCTGTTCTTTGACCTCTGCACTCTTGTGCATCAGTAGCACATAGAGGGCTCAGGATCCACAGGTGTGTAACTGTAGCCGGAAGAAACATTCAGAAGTCTACAGAGGCACACTGCTTCTATGTGGGGCAGCAGCAGAGGGGCTGAGGTTAATGGAAAGGTCTTACTAGATTGTACAGCAAATCTCCAGGCAATCATGAAAACCCATGCTTTCTATGTGCTTTGGAAAATATTATTCAATGAACATTTAATATTTCATTATTGTTATAGTTACGATTTCAGTTTGAAGGCAGAACCAGATTTTGAGGTAGAGATGAGTGTTGATGTAGTGAATTTTTAATGTGCTCTATTGTCAATTTTAGACAAGAGGACTGTCTTTCATGATAGCATTTTTATTTTTTGACAATGTAAGGGCTATTCACTCATTCAGCAAGCGACATTATTGTCAATTATGTGCTGCACAGTATGTTTGTGCTGGGAGGAGAAAGATAAGTAAGTTTCAGTTCCTGACATCAAGAAACCCTAAAATAGAGCAAACGGAACTTAGAATATAGTAGAATTATCTTTAGATGCAGTACACTGTTAGGATGGCATGACACATGTCAGTACTGAATGTCATGGGATTAAAGGATGACTCATTGATTTTATGGGGTTGGGAGGGTTAAGAAATCTCCACAGAGAAGGTTATTCTTGAAATGTGCCTGGAAGGTGAGTAAATGCTCTGTGAGTAAACAAGGACTAAGACACTCCAGGCCAAAGAATGCAGATGAACAGACACAAAAGTATAAGAAATGGGGAATAGAGAAAAGACTGTAATTTGAGAAAAAAAATTCTGACAACATGGTGGATGGATAAAAAGAATGTTAGACTGGAGGCAGAGAGAGCCTGAGAGTATGACTTCTATGAGACTGAATGAGGCAATAGCCACAAGTTGAAAACAAGGAGATCAATTGGAAAAATGATTTTGAAAAGGCAGAGTTAATAAGACTTGGTTGTGAGTTGGAATGAAGAAGAGGGAAGAGTCTAAGATGATACCCAGATTCTCAGCTGGGATAACTGGGTAGATAGTGGGCCATTCACTCAGATGAGGAAGGTTCAGAAGAGGAGCAAACATAGAGTAGAGATTGGAGATGGGTTTGAGACATCTGTGTTTAGTCCAGTCAGTATAGGCACTTTGAGATTACAGGAGAAATCTGACCTAGGGGCACGCATTTGAGTGATACTGATATGTAGGTGTTAACTGAAGATATAGGAATGGATAACATAGGAGAATGTTAATATTGGAAATAAATAAAGACAGTATCCCTGGCAATTACCAACATTAAAGGACCAGGGAGGAGGGGGATCTGGCAGAGTAGCATGGGACTGAAGAGAGTCATTCTCTGTTAACCAAAGGAAGAATTATTCCAAGCAGAGAGATAACAGTATGGTCAGTTGATGCAAAGAAGCCAAGATTTTGAATAAGAGACTGGTCAGTTAGGATGCCAAAGATGGCTTTTACCAGAGCAGTATCACAAGAGTAGTAAGAGCAGAATCTTGACGGCAGTTCACCGAAGAGGCAATAATGGAAGAAAGACTAGTTTTTGGATGAGCTTGCTGAGAAGAGATGGAGATAGCTAGTGGAGAATTAAAAGCCAATCAGTGTGTATTTTGAAATAGGAAGCTAAGCTTGTTTAAGCTTTTGAGAAGGAGCCTATGGAGAGGGCAAGATGTTGAAATACAGGAGAAAGAAGAAATAACATTTAAAGCAAAGTACTTGAGGATATGGGAGGAAATGGATTCAGGAACCCAGGTGGAGAGGCTAGCTTAGAACAAGAAAGACACTTCTTCCTTTGAAACTTGGTGGAAGGAGGTGACATTTGGCATAACTGCAGTTCTGCCAAGCACGCTCCAAAACATCCTTCAAACATTGTCTTCCTTATGTTTTATTAGGATAGATGAAATCATTTGAATGTTTTCTTCAGGTTTTCATTCTTCCTCTGATATTTAATCAAACATGGGTGCTTGTTTATTAGTTGTGTTTTCCTGTTTTTGATTTTTTTGAAGATGCAGTCTTTCTGGTACAAGCATTTGCAAATTAAGAGTTATTAAATCCATAAGAGCTGAAAAACCCTGATTGCCAGCCTTAATTACCAGCTTTAATTCTCTCGGTTGTGTGAATGTTGATGTCACAAGGCAAATTCCAAATGTTTGCTTACAGAAGTTCTTCTGACACAGTGTTTAAGAACTGCAAAAACTGAAGCTACTCTCCTTATGTAATATCCTCTGAAGTTTCCCTGAAAATAAAACCTTTAGTTTCTGGTTACCTACAGCCTGTCTCTCCTTTCTTTCCTGCCTCTCTCCCTTCCTACCTGCATCTCGTTCTTATCTTCCTTCCTCCCAGCATTTTATTCAGTGCCACCATGCGCCAGGCCTGGGAAACATAGGAGAATGTTAATACTGGAAATAAATAAAGACAGTATCCCTGGCAATTACCAACATTAAAGGACCAGGGAGGAGGGGGATCTGGCTGTAGAAGGAGTGGCAATATTAGTAGCATGGGACTGAAGAGATTCATTCTGTTAACCGAATGAAGAATTATTCCAAGCAGAGAGATAACAGTATAGCAATGGACCACCAGACATGGCCGTGTCCTTTTGGAGCTTGTATTCCAGTGGAGGAGATGGAGAATAAATATATATATAAATATAAATATAAACACAATGATTATAATTTGTGTTGTAAAGTGCTATAAAATAAAGATAATTCTGTGGTAGAGAATGAGGTAAGTGTAAGGGGTCAGCCTTCTTTAGATAAGGTGGCCAGGGGATATTTATCTAAGGAACATTTATTATCCAAGCAGAAGATGAAGGAGCAACTATGCAAAGAATAGGGAAAGAGTCTTCTTAGAAAAGGGAACAGGTCTGGCAGGGTCTAGGAATTATACAGAGGCCAATGTGGCTGCATCCCAGGGAGCAAGGGGTTGAATAGGCTAAGAGAAAAGGTTTTGTGGGGCCTTGCAGAGTTTAGGTTACATTCCAAATGCTCTGGGAAGTAAATGATTTTTTTTTCTTACATAGGAACTTATATAAATCTACATATACTTTTAAAAGAGTACTTGACTGCTGGATGAAGAGTAGATTGGAGAGGGACACATAAGAAGCAGAGACATCAGTCAGATATTGAATGGATTAGTCCAGGTGAGACATGATGGTGGCTCAAACTAGGGTAGTGGCAGAGGAGATAGAGACAGTGGAGAGTATTCTAAGTATATTTTGGAGGTAGAACTGACTGATGGACTGAAGACAGAAGGATTGTGAATGTGGGTAAGGAAAGGATCAGGGTTGACTTGTATGTTTCTGGGTTGTGAAAGTGCCCCTTAGCATGATTGGGAACACCAGGAAAAGAACAGTTTTGGGAGGTGCGGATGGAGAAGAAGCAAAAGATCTGTTCTGGATTTGTTAAATCTGAGATACCTATGAAACATCCAAGTGGAGATATCAAATAAGCAGTTGGATATATATGTCTGTTTCCTAGATCTTTTAAATATAAATTTGGATGTCACAAAAAATAGAAAGTATTTGAAGGTACAGGAATGGCTTGGGGAAAAGTGTGCAAAAAAAGAAAAGAGAAGCTCTGGGACATTTAGATGTCAAGTATTGGAGAAGGAGATAGTGATGGTGACCGAAAAGAATTAGTCAGTGAGACAGGAGGAAACGAAGCCAAAGCCATGCAAGAAGAGTATGTCAAGAAAAAGAAGTACTTTTCTATGTGGAAAGGTGAGAGAAGTTGCTTAAGATGAGGGCAGAAAAGTGCCCACTGAATTTTCAACACAAAGATGGTTGGTGAACTTGACAAAAATAGTTTCCATGGAATGTGTAAGCCGTATTGGAGTAGGTTGATAAACACTATAACACTTCTTATTTTGGAATTCAAATTCAAATTATTTTGAAAAGACAAATGAATTCTAAAATAAGAATTCTAAAATAAGAATTCAAATGAATGAGAGCTAACTCACAAATATGTAAACACATGATTTTACCATTTTAGGAATATTCCTAGGAGCTAATAATGTCCTTGTGGTTTTCACATAGATCTCTTCTCTGACTACAGCCAGCTCTCAACTTTTTCATTAAATTCAGATTCAGTACCAGTTATATTTTATGAATGACTTAAGTAAATTGACTAATAATATTGGCTGGTGATAACAAATCAAGTAGAATGATCTTCCCTTTGAACATACAGATTAAAATATAAGTTTCATGAGAACAGAAGTAGAATGTAAGATTAATATGGGCGAATTCAGAAGATATTGAAATCCATATCTCTAGCCCTTACTCTTACATGTGAGTATCAGACACATACTTCTACCTTGAACCCCCTGCCTGAATGACCCAGAATCAACTCAAATTCAACACAGTCTACCATGGAAATTATTACGTGATTCCTTAAATTGCTCATCTTTCTCATGCAATTGGCCAAACTAGGAACTAGAAAATGATCCTAGATTTCTCACTGTGCTCCGCTTATTACAAATCACAGATTTCTCCCTTTCTATGTTGTAAATAATTCAATAAAGCAATATAACATTGCCAGTTTCTTATTTTATACCCTTATCATTTCTTGCTTTAATTGTGGCAGCAGCAATCTCCCAACACGTACTGCTACCACAAGTCTTAACCCTCTTCAATCAGCTTTCTATATAGCCACCAACGTAATGTTTTAAAAACACTAATGTGCAACATGGAGACTATGTTTGACCTTGACAAGTATAGTTTTAGTGAAGTGGAAGCAACAAGAGCCACAAAGGACTGGGTTGATGAATTGTCTTACTCTATTTCTTTAGAGTCTGATATGACTCTTATTGGCACATAGAGACCAAATGCATTTAAGTTTTATACTTTATCTCCAATTTATTTTTCAAGACTCGATTCTCTGCTCTGTATCTTATCTTTTCTACATTTGTGTGTAGCTGAAATTCTACACTTTTGCTATGCTGGAGTAGTTTTTTTTCCCAGAACATTTTCTGTTTTCTCACACCCTCATGTTACCTTTTCCTGAAATGCCCTCCATCCTTTCTCCATCTTATTCTTTAGGGTGCAGTTTAAATACCATCTCTGTCGAGATCTGCCATAGTATATTGTTGCAATTTTCATGTCGTTGCGTTGTCATTACAGGAGATACCAGTTGCTATTTTAAAGTAAGAAAAACAGGGTTGGGGGAGGGATTCCTGTGGTTTCTACTCTGCCTTACTCTTAAGATAAAAACTTTGCTAACCCCATTTGAAGGAAGCGAGTCATTATCGCAGGGTCCCATTGCAGTTGTTTGTCTACTTCCCTTGCAATATCTGAGCTTCTTAATGGCAGGGTCAGGGTCTTATTAATTTTTGTATTCCCAGCACTTAGCTCATAGAAGACACATATAGATGTAGAATAAATAACATTTAAATGAATACATAGGTGATCGCTAAGGATTAGCTTTGTTCATGCATGGCAAGGGATAAAAAGGAGGCAAGTAGATCAATGAATTCTAATAAGCATTGTTGTGCAGTTGTATTTTGAAAGATACAGCAAGGCGTCTAATAATATGAGGAAGTGATGGTTTCTCACACTAGTCAAATTTCACTACTGACCTAGTTTTTGCTGAAGTGCACGTGTGGTTTTAGGGCTCACAAGTCAAGTATAGCTCAGCAGTTTTAAAGACTTGAAGAAGAGGCTTGTAAAAGACTGTGTCTATTCAGCTTACTATGGGAATAATCATTCTCTTAATCATATATTTTAAGGTCTTTTAAAACAGACACCACTTAGAAATGTGTGTGTGTGTTGGTGGGGGTGGAGTTTTAGCAAAGCTTTTATTCACCAAAAGAAGACTGGCTGTGTAGTATTCCTGGTGTATATGCACCATATTTTCTTTAACCATTTCAGAACTGATAGGCACCTGGGTTGATTCCATGTCTCTGCTACTGTGAATAGCGCTGTAATGAACAAATGGCTCATGTGTCTTTTGGTAGAATGACTTATTTTCCTTTGGGTATATATCCAGTAATGGGATTGCTGGATTGAATGGTAGTTCAACTCTTAGCTCTTTGGGAAATCTCCAAACTGCTCTCAACAGTGACTGGACTAATTTAAATTCTCACAAGCACTGTATAAGTATTTCTCTTTACAGCCTCACCAGCATCTGCTGTTTTTAGATGTTTTGGACTTTTTTCAACAAAGGTCATCATGACCATTATGAGCTGGTATCTCATTGTGGTTTTGATTTACATTTCTCTGATGATTAGTGATGATGAGCATTTTCTCATATAAACATGCAAAAAATGTTGACCGAACCAGGAACTATATAAACTGACTGATAATATTGGTTATGATAAAAGCAAGAAATGATGAGGGTATGAAAGAAGAAATTGGCAATGTTATATTGCTTTATAGAATTATTTACAACATATAAAGGAGATAAATCTGTGATTTTTTAAAAAAAGGAGGATAGTAAGAAACCTAGAATAATTCTATATTTGGCTGCTTGTATGCCTTCTTTTGAGAAGTGTCTGTTCATGTCTGTTGCCCATCTTTTAATGGGGTTATACTATGCAGTCATAAAAAAGAATAAAATCTTGTCCTTTGCAGCAACATGGATGCTGGAGGCCGTTATCCTAAGCAAACTAACACAGAAATAGAAAACCAAATATTCCATGTTCTCACTTATAAATGAAAGCTAGCTGGGCATGGGGGCTCATGCCTGAAATCCCAGCACTTTGGGAGGGTGAGTGGGGCAGATCACCTGAGTTCAGGAGTTCAAGACCAGCCTGGCCAACACAGTGAAACCCTACCTCTACTAAAAATACAAAAATTAGCTAGGTGTGGTGGCACACACTTGTAGTTCCAGTTACTTGGGAGGCTGAGGCAGGAAAATCGCTTGAACCTGGGAGGCGGAGGTTGTAATGAGCCAAGGTCATGCCACTGCTCTCCAGCCTGGGTGACAGAGAGAGACTCCATCTCAATAAATAAATAAATAAATAAATAAATAAATAAATAAATAAATAATGGGAGCTAAACCTCGAGTACACAGGGACATAAAGATGAGAATAATAGATGCAGGGGAATACAAGAGAGGGAAAGGAAGGAGTGGGAGAAGGGCTCAAAAACAAACTATTTTTTACTATCCTCACTACCTGGGAGACAGATTCATTCATACTCCAAACCTCGGTATTATGCAGTATGCCTTTGTAACAAACCTGCACATGTACCCTCTGAACCTATAATAAAATTTGAAAAACAACAACAAAAAAGATGATTGGCTAAAATTCCTGGACTTGGTTGTTTCATAATTGGTAAAATGAAAAATTACACAGCTCAGAAATCAAGTAGACAAAAATATGTTTTTAAGATCAGTACTTTGTCTTATTTGTATAGATGAAAGTTTTGCACAGCCCCTTTAAAAAGACAGAAACTTAAATCCAACCTAAAAAAATTGGCAAACAATAGAGTAAGATAAAGCGTTTTAAGCAAATTTAAGAAACAAAAGTGTGATATCTTTGCTCTAGGAGAAATACATACAAATCTCTCTAAAAAAATAAACTTTGCACATGTACAAAAGAAATAAGGCTGATAAGTAAACATGGGAAAATATTTATTTTCATTAGCAAGCAAAGAAATATAAATTAAAACAATATTGAAAACCTATTTTGCATATCAAAATAGCATACATTCAAATTAATGAAAATATTTAGTGATGAAGATGGTGTGGTGAATAGATACACTCTTACTTTATTGGTGTTTATAGAAATTGTTTTATGAAACTTATTCAGTAATCTTCATTATACCTAAAATAAGGGTCATACATTTTGATTCACAACTCCACTTTTAGGAATCTATCCAAAGGAATTAACGCTAAAACACCAAAACAATTCTTATGGGAAAAAGATGTATATCAGTGTTTGTATTGGTTTTCTGTGGCTGCTGTAATAAATTATCATAAACTTGGTGGCTTAAAACAACAGAAATTTATTCTTTCACAATTTTGGAGTCCAAAAATCCAAAATCAGTATCACTGGGGCCAGGCGTGGTGGCTCACACCTTCTAATCCCAGCACTTTGGGAGGCCAAGGTGGGCAGATCACTTGAGGACAGGAGTTCGAGACCAGCCTGGCCAACATGGCAAAACCCTATCTCTACTAAAAGTACAAAAATTAGCAGGGCGTGGTGGCATGCGCCTGTAATCCCAGCTACTTGGGAGGCTGGGGCACAAGAATATCTTGAACCTGGGACATGGAGTTTGCAGTGAACTGAGATTGCATCACTGTACTTCAGCCTGGGTGACAGAGAGAGACTCCAATTCAAAAGAAAAGAAAAGAAAAAAGAAATCAATATCACCGGGCTGAAATCAAGGTTTGGCAGGGCTTGTCCCTCTGGAGTCTGCAGGGGGGAGAATCTAGAATCTTCCACCTTCTGGTGGCTCCTGGTATTCTCTGGCTTGTGGCTGCATCATTCCAATCTCTACCTGTGTGGTCTTGTGGCTTTTTTCTCTTCTGCCTGTAGTCAAGTCTCCCCCTGCTTCTCTGTTAGAAGGACGCTTGTAATTGCATTTAGGGCCCATCTGGATAATTCAGGATAATCTTCCCATCTCAAGATCCTTAACTGTATCACATCTACAAGGAACCCTTTTCCCCCTACAAGGTAGCATTTACAGGTTCAAGAGATTAGGATCAAGAACATCATACCTGCCCTCAAAGAGCTTACAGTTTGGTGGGGAAGCCATATGATAAATCAGTAATTGCAGTTCACAGCAAAGACATTAAGGGAATCTGATTTTTAGAGTATTAGGAAAGGGAGGCTATTACATGCCATTTGCAATTTAAATGATAAGTAGGAGCTGGCTAAGGGATAGCATAGGGAGGAAGACTGCCACTCACACTGAAATTTGAATTCTTACGCATAATACATTCTCTTATTTTTGGATCTTTGTTCCTTCATGCATTTACATGTGCTGTTATCCCTTCATGGAACACCTTGCTAACTCCTTCTAATTCCTCAGGTTTTAGCCTACAGGGTGATGCTTCTCTATGCAGTGAAGCTTCTCCCAAGCCTGCCCCCATGGCACTCTGTACTTCCCCGTCACAACCCTTACACTCATCTCTGCCAGCTTATTTATTCATATCCTCTACTAATTTGTTAGTTCCATGAGATCATGATTTATGTCTGCCTTGGTTATTTTTGCGTCTTAGTTTCCTATCTCTTAATAGAGTACCTGGCACCTAGTTGATGCCAATAAGTACTTGTTGAGTGATTGAATGAATGAATGTAAAAATGAACTTCCAATTGAGCAGGATTCACTTACCAAGCCTCCTTTTTACATTGAAATTCCATTAAATATGCAATTTATCAAATCAGGCTAAGCACCAGATTTGACGTATGTCAGACAGATGCAGGTTCAAGATTGGTTTTTTCATTTCCAGTTGTGGCTATGTGTCACCTAACATCCCTCAGTCTTATTTTTGGTTTTCTTTGGTCTATAATGTTCACGAATTGGACAAAAGTACCTCTAAGATCGCTTTTTGCCAAAACCATTTCTTTGTTCATGCATCTCTCTGTGTTTGCCTTTTCTCTTCTTGTCTCCCTTGGAAAACTCCTGATGCCCCCTTAAGGCACAGCTCAACATCTGCTTCTCTTACTCCTACCCCAAAGCTGTTAGGACTTCCCACTCCTCACCAGAACACTTTGCGAATATCGTTATTGTAGTATGCACCACATTGTTTCATGATTGTTTGTGTTTCCTATCGCACTCCCCTTTCCACCACTTTACTCACAACTAGAATGGCAGTTTCATGAAACAGGTATCATGTTTTCAGGCTTTAAATCCCTTTGTATCCCTACTATTGAGTGCAATTTCTGCAACAATTAACAGTGAATACAGCCGGGTGCGGTGGCTCACGCCTGTAATCCCAGCACTTTGGGAGGCTGAGGCGAGTAGATCACCTGAGGTCAGGAGTTCGAGACCAGCCTGGCCAACATGGTGAAACCCCGTCTCTACTAAAAATACAAAAATTAGCTAGGCATGGTGGCACGCACCTGTAATCTCAGCTACTTGGGAGGCTGAGGCGGGAGAATCGCTTGAACCCAGGAGGCGGAGGTTTCAGTGAGCTGAGATTGTGCCACTGCACTGTAGCCTGGGTGACAGAGCAAGACCCCATCTCCAAAACAAACAAACAAACCAGTGGATGCAACTGAATTCTTCTTCCATTGTTGTTGTTGTCGTCGTTTTCATGTTACATATGACCATTTTAGAATATGGGGTAGGAAGAAAAGAAGAGTGATGTCAATATTAGGGCAAGTCAGTAGCATCTGGGTATCAGCAGTGCAGTGTAATCTTACAGTTTATGGAACTGCTTTCTTCAGCTATGTAAGTTCAGTCCAAATCGTTACTCTTTAAATATAATTCTCAGTACATTATAAGCAATAGATGGTTTTGGCTGGCATTGCTCAGAGCAGGCAAAGGAGGCATAGCTTACCTCTTAGTAGGAAGTAGAAGGTATTAACCTTTTTGAGCTACCTGGATCCATTTGATAATTTACTCATAGTAAATTGCTTAAATAGAACCTTAGTGGCCTAGAAAGTTAGCATATCTGCCTGAAAGTAAGCAATTTACTCTCTTCTAAGTTATTGGATTAGTCCTTAATGGCCTCTTTAAATCTTAATGGCTTCCTCTGAATGTGGAATGGGTAGTCTTTTATGGTATTCTAACTAAGCATTTCAAATCAAATCACATATATTTGTTGAGCTCTGTGAAAAGCGTGGTGCTTAGCTGGGGGGCATACAAAGATGAATAACAGTTGCTATCATCAAGGAGAGTGCTATCTTTCTGTGTACACAAGACAGATATATGATAAGTTAAATAATAATACATGATTTAAATAACAATTTGAGGGACTTACAGAAAAGATTTTATGAAGAGCAAATGATTAATTGGTAGATTCATTATTCAGCTTACATATGATAGGCACTCCAGAGAGCTGGGAGAACCCTTCAGGTTATGTAAAGTTTTTGAAAAAGAAAGTATTTGAGTCAGGTCTTCAAGAATATCTGGTAAGGAAGAAGAAATTTGTGTTATTTGGGGACATAATGGAAATGACCTGTTACCTGATGAGATGGGTAACACTATCAGGAAGTGGTAGGCGGTGGTATCAAACAGACTAATTTTCAAGAGGGAATTCTGTCTGAAACATAGTACCTAGAAGGAAACAAACAGCCAACAACATGTATCATGACCTAGGCAAGAAGTCAGTATCAAGAGATTCAGCATACGGTGTGCTGTATGGTGGCTGATTCCTATAATCCAGCACTTTGGGAGGCTGAAGTGGGAGGACTGCGTGAGTCCACGGTTGAGACCAGCCCAGGCAACATAGTGAGACCCCATCTCTACAAACAAATTAACTGAGCATGGTGGCATATGCCTGTGGTCCCAGCTACTCAGGAGGCTGAGGTGGGAGGATTGCTTGAGCCTGGGAGGTCAAGACTATGGTGAGCCATGATCATGCCACTGCACTCCAGCCTGGGTGATAGAATAAGACCATGTCTCAAAAAAAAAAAAGAAAACAAAAACCAGCATAAAGGAGAAAGGTGTCAAAATAATTGGTTGTTCATAAGAAATTGTTAATTATAGTTAACACTGGCAAACAGCAGCAACAATGGTGGCAGCAGCAATCAACAAGTATTTTTTTTAATTTAACATCTTTGCCATTTTTAAGTGTACAGTTCAGTGGCAATAAATACATTTACATAATTTTGTTCACCTTCATCCCCAATCAACAATTTTTTAGTGTTTTCTAAGTGCCAGGCACTTACATATTATCGTATTTCACATATTAATTCTTCTAACCATCACTAATTTATAGGTTAGGTACTATTATAATTCCCATTTTATAGATAAGGATATTGAGACATCAGTCTAGAAATAGATGATACTGACCAAACAGCATAAGAAAGTTCTGCCCACAAATGGTACCAGCATCTGGGCAAAGGCCGTCTTGGCAAACTTTTTGTCCTGAGGATTGAACAAGAGTTGTTAGAAGACAGATTGATTCACAAGGGCTTTAAGCTGGTGTACATCTCCATGTACTCATCAGTTCATGAATTTCAGCTGCAACCATTCAGTGTTATTGGTGCCACTTAGCCTAGAGTGACCAGGTACTTTATGTGGACTCTATTTCTGCCTGCTCTATCCTTCTAGCTCTGAGACTGTGTCCAGAATTGGTGGGTTCTTGGTCTCACTGACTAAGAATGAAGCCACGGACCCCCATCATGAGTGTTAAGGTTCTTAAAGATGGTGAAAGATGGTGTGTCCAGAGTTTCTTCTTACTGGTGGGTTTGTGGTCTCGCTGACTTCAGGAGTGAAGCTGCAGACCTTTGCGGTGAGTGTTAACAGTTCTTAAAGGTGGCACGTATGGAGTTGTGCATTCCTCCCATCCGGAGTTGTTCATTCCTCTCTGTGGGTTCATCGTCTTGCTGGTCTCAGGAGTGAAGCTGCAGACCTTCATGGTGAGTGCTATAGCTCATAAAGGCAGTGTGGACACAAAGAGTGAGCAGCAGCAAGATTTATTGCAAAGACAAAAGAACAAAGCTCCCACAGCATGGAAGGGGGCGTAAAGGGGTTGCCACTGCTGGCTCAGGCAGCCTGCTTTTATTCCCTTATCTGGCCCCACCCACATCCTGCTGATTGGCCCATTTTACAGAGAGCTGATTGGTCCATTTTACAGAGAGCTGATTGGTCCATTTTGACAGGGTGCTGATTGGTGCATTTACAATCCCTGAACTAGACACAGAGTGCTGATTGGTGCATTTACAATCCTCTAGCTAGACATAAAAGTTCTCCAAGTCCCCACTAGATTAGCTAGACACAGAGCACTGATTGGTGCGTTCACAAACCTTAAGCTAGACACACGGTGCTGATTAGTGCATTTACAAACCTTGAGCTAGACACAGGGTGCTGACTGGTGCATTTACAATTCTCCACCTAGACATAAAAGTTTTCCACGTCTCCACCAGATTAGCTAGATACAGAGTGCTGATTGGTGCATCCATGAACCCTGAGCTAGACACAGAATGCTGATTGGTGCATATACAATCCTCCAGCTAGACTTAAAAGTTCTCCAAGTCCCCACCTGACTCAGGAGCCCAGCTGGGTTTGCCGGGTGGACCCGGCGCCGGGGCTATGAGCAGAGCTGCCCACCAGTCCCGTGGGGTGCCTGCACACCTCAGCCCTTGGGCGGTAATCCACTGGGCACTGCAGAGCAGTGGATGGCGCCCATCAGGGAGGCTCAGGCTGCGCAGGAGCCCATGGGGTCGGGGGACTCAGGCATGGCGGGCTGCAGGTCCTGAGCCCTGCCCCCTGGGGAGGCGGCTGAGGCCTGGCAAAAATTCAAGCACAGAGTGGACGGGCAGGCAGTGCTGCGGGACCCAGTGCACCCTCCGCAGCTGCTGGCCGGGGTGCTAAGCCCCTCACTGCATGGGGCCAGTGGCGCCCGCCGGCGGCTCCCAGTGCTGGGCCCTCCGAGCCCACGCCCACCCGGAACTTGCGCTGGTCTGCGAGTGCGGTGCACAGCCCTGGTTCCCACCCGCGCCTCTCCCTCCACACAAGCAGAGGGAGCTGGCTCCGGCCTCGGCCAGCCCAAAGAGGGGCTTCCACACTGCAGCGGCAGGCTGAAGGGCTCCTCAAGCGCGGCCACAGTGGACACCGAGGCCAAGGAGGCGCCAAGAGCAAGCGAGGGCTGTTGGCACATTGTCACCTCTCAAGACCTCTGCCTTGATTCCTGCCTCCAGCTTTTGCATTCGTCTTTGGACGTAGTGTCTTCAGTCTTAAAACTTGGTATTCACCAGTGGACTTTGACTTGACTATTGTCTTGATTCCGAGCTGGATTATCTTTAGGGGGAAGTTCTAGTTTACATTCCAACACCCAGACCCTGGCTTGTGGGACCCAACAGTGTCCTCACCCAATATTCCACACCAGTCAACCTTAGTTGAGCTTCTGAGCTCCTTCCTCGCTATTGCTCTAAGTAGGGATAGGGTGGGTGAGTATATGCATTGGTTTAGACATGAACAGAATTTGGCCCATGTTTGGGAATCAATGAGTTTGAGTAGAGCAGAGTTCTTCAAGGGAAGAGAGGAATACAAGCCTCATACAGTCCTTTGGGGTGAAGACAGGGAGAACCTTTTATTTTAAAATACTTAAAATGTAGCATTTCTAGAAGTGACTTTTATTTAATGCAAAGATACCCTGATGCTCCAACTCTGGGCTACGTCTGCAAAATTGAAATCATACATGGGTTCTATATTAGGTAGATTTTTTCTTTCCAGTTTCAAGGAATATATACAACCTCAGGATAGCTTAGATTTTGTGTTTCTTAAGGGCTGATTTATTGGACTATCAGGCTCAGATATGTAAAATGAAGATTCCTGGGTCATGGACCACATCCTCTAGATCAGAACCTTTTCAGGGCTTCAGGTAGTAGATTTTTAATTCACATCCTAGGTGATTATTATCTACACCAAATTTTTATTGAGAGGAAGACTAAGAAACACAACAAACAAGCTGGTCTCACAGAAAACTGTAAGGACTTTGTGATTCAGTGTTTCTGGCGATGGGTTTTATCTCTTTAATGCTATTGTTACTTATCTTAACATGCCATCAGTGTAATGACTCTGCTTTTTTATTTTCAGTCACAACCTTTGAGCTCCCAACACTACCATTCTCTACTCTCCTACTTGCTACGTCCTGGTTTCTGCTTATTGTGGTTTCTCACACCTTGCAGATTCTTCTGCCTCATGGCTTGGACCTCCTGCCTTTTTCTGAATTTCTGACTGCTTGGCTTTTCTACCCAAAAGATGGTTTTGTTGTTGTCTGGGTAGAAGTTAGAGCATAAGTTAGTTTTAAACCACAGATTAGTAGATCTTTGCACAAGGTAATGCTCATGGTTTTTATTTGATTTTATTTTCTATCCTCATGAATAATTTTAATATTTTCAGGATTATAGAAGAGATAAAACTGTGGTTTATATATCTCAAATTATATAGTTAAAAATAACATATTCTATGTTTTCCTTTTCTCCTACCTTCCTCTAATGGTATCTATGTCCTGCATTTAAAGAAAGATAACCTAATTTGTTTAGTTGGTCACTTTCCCAAGAAGAGTAGCCCTGTTGGCAGAGGTCTCATGCCATTTCACAGGTCACTGGCCAGCCTTGAGTCAAGCACCCATCCCTGGTCCAGTTAACTGTGATCAGAGTAGTAAGGTCACATGGTCAGCTCTCCTTAAAACACAGAAACCATGGAACAGTAAAGCATTTAGAATACAAAACCTTCCTCTCTATTATATAGCCACATTTGTAGTTGGTGATTTGGGGCTTTGGGGTTAGCCCCATTGTAAAATATAATCTGATATATCATCGCCTGCCTCAGGTGTCTGGATTCACCTGGGGATGGCTCTAGACATGCACAAAACCCACATCCTCCTACCCCACTGGGTATTTGTTACTGTGGCCTTACAGTAGAAATGCAGATAGGACTGGGCATATTCCAAGCGTACACACCACTACTACTCTATTCCAGAGAGGCTGGATGTATAATAAAGATTCATGAACCTTTATTTCAAGTGCTAGCTAAAAACAAGACAACAAAGTCAGTTGAGGGATTCTACAGATATCAAAAAATCACAGTCCTAGAGCTCCTTTAGACCAGGGAATCAATTACCTGCTGGGTTCCTTGAGAAACCATGCATTATTATTTACAGAAGGATAGCAATTGATTGTTATGGTCTGCACTTTAAAGAACATGAAGCCTTGATTTACAGGCACCTGTTTTCTCACAGTGGATATGAAATGCTGGTATTCACTGTGTTCATGAGACAGGAAAAATTATTATTCAACATATGTCATGATGGTCATCTTACAGGAAAATCTCAATGAATAATTATTTTTCCGAACACTAGCTGTTAATCATATTACATGGATCATGAAACTCCTATTCAAAAAGTATTGCTCCTTGCAATGATAAGATTCAAAGTTTATATTGTGTAAAGTCTTTTCTACTGGCATTATTGTGAACATATACTATATATATAGAAGGAGTTCCCAACCATTCATTTAACAAATATTTATGAGAGTCTGTTGTGTTCCAGACACTATCCTAGCTAGGGGCAAGAAAAAGACACTGTCTTCATGGAGCTTACCTTTCAGTGGAGGAGCCCAGAAACAAATAAGGTGATTTCAAAGAGCAGGAAGGGGACCAAGAAAATAAATTGGAGTAATGGACTAAAGAGTAAGGGAAGATGGGGTGGAATACATAAACTAGGATGGCCAGAAAAGGATGCTCCAAGGAGATAAAATTGGTGCTGGGACCTGAATGAATAACAACAGAACACTTATTTAATGCTGGTGAGAGGTACATTAATAGTACACTTTGGTGTAATATAAGAAGAGTTGAAGACACACATGTTCTATGACTCAGGAGTTCCAGATATACACTCAACAGAAATGCTCACAAGTGTGTGCCAAGAATTATGTAGAAGAATTACCTGTCTCCTTATGTAGTTAGTAATGGTGCTCACATTTGTGCCAGTATCACAGTGCTCAACACTGAGGATGTGGAATTGGAATGTGTTGTATATTTCTGACTGCTGTTGATTTACTGAAAAAGTTATTGCTCCAAAGACCTATAAGAATTTCATAGTTTCATAGTGTCAACTGTCTCAAAAACCCAAATGTCCATCAACAATAGAATGCATATGAAAGTTATGTTATTCTATACAGTGGAATACTTTATAGCAATGAAAATGAATGAATTACATTTATGTACGCATAATGGATGAATCTCAAAAACACAATGTGAAGTGCAAGAAGCCAGACAAAACAGAATACATGATATATAATTTTATTTATATAAAGCTCAAAAAGGAGGCAAAACTAAACTCCAGGGTTTAGGAAATGCAAGCCTAGGTGGTCAATCTAAGAACAAGCAGGGTGGTGATTGGTGTGTAAGTCAGGATAGTACTTACCTCTGCAGGGAGGGGTGTTTAATGTTTGGAAGTGGACAGGTAGGAGGCTGTATTAGTTCTTGCATTGCTATAAAGAAATACCTAAGACTGAGTAATTTATCCTAACTATTGCAAGGACAGTACCAAGAGGGGTGGTGCTAAACCATTCACGAGAAATCTGCCTCCAGGTTCCAACCACCTGCTACCAGGCCCCACTTCCGACACTGGGGATTACATTTCAATATGTGATTTGGGCAGGGACACACACCCAAACTATATCAGAGGCTAAATAATCCCTCATCCTGCTAGCATCTTCTGACCCTGGTTATACCTAGCTAGGTCTTTCCTTTGTGACACTTTGTTGAACTCCACACTGTTACTTTGTGCATATAACTATTTGCTATATTTCACAGAAGAAAAAAATTCATAAAAGCACCACCCATGTTGTATTAGTCAGGATTCTCTAGAGGGGCAGAAGTAATAAGATAGATGTATATATGAATGGGGAGTTTATTAGGAGAATTGACTCACATGATCAGAAGGTGAAGTCCCATGATTGGCCAGCTGCAAGCTGAGAAGCAAGCTCCGAGTCCCAAAACCTCAAAAGTAGCTAAGCTGATAGTGCAGCCTTCAGTCTGTGGCCAAAGGCCCGAGAGCCCCTCGGCAAATCACTGGTGTAAATCCAAGAGTTCAGAAGCTGAAGAACTTGAAGTCTGATGTTCGAGGGCAGGAAGCATCAAGCACAGGAGAAAGATGGAGGCCAGAAGACTCAGCAAGTCAAGCCCTTCTAACTTCTGCCTGCTTTATTCTATCTGCGTTGGCAGCTGATTAGATGGTGCCCACCCAGATTGAGGGCAGGTCTGTCTCTCCCAGTCCACTGACTCAAATGTTAATCTCCTTTGGCAACACCCTTACAGACACACCCAGAAACAATACTTTGCATAGTTCAGTCCAATCAAGTTGACACTCAGTATTGACCATCACCCACGTATAATTTGTGTACTACTTGTCCAATAAAATAAAAGCAAAGTCAATGCTTATACTTCAAAATGTAGAAAATGAAAGAAAACATTTATGAAGAAAAAATTTTAAAAATTGACATCTTTATGTCGTGTTTAGATCATTTAAATTATTAAACACAAATGTAATTTTTATCTGCAGTAGAAAAAATTTTATATTTTATTAAATTACTATTTGCTACTTCATTACTGTTTACCTGTGAAAGATGATGAGTGATTTTTTCTTATTTAAACCATATTAGAAGGTGTTCTAGCTATTAGATTATCATAGGGATAGAAAATAATATTTTATATAAAAGCCTTTTTACTGAGAATGCCTTGAGGCACTTTACAGAGTAAACATTGGTAGTAAATAACCTTGAGCAAATTTTGCCTTTGTTATGCATAGAAAACTCTATACGTATCAAATAAGGAAATGTTGGTGAGAATGTAAGTCTTTTGTAATTATTAATATTAATTTCCAAGACTACTAGGGACACATATATAATAAAATACCTTGCTGAAATAATAAAGGTCAACAATCATAAAAAAAGATTTACCTGTCTACTGATCTACTTGGTAATGATGATCACATTTCTGCTAACATCGCAGTGCTCACTACCGAGGTTGGGACTTGGGGACGTGTTGTACAATGTGACTGACAACTATTGATTTACTGAATAACTTAATGCTCAATCCACTATTAGGCAGGGAACTGCCAAGGTGCAGAGCAATCTCATTACAAAGAAAAGCCTTGCATGTTTTTTTCCTTTGTTCTGCTATAAAATCTGTAATTTCCTTTTTCCTATGTTTGTGTCTATGTGTGTGTATGTGTACACATTTGTTCTCCAAAAATGCATTGTATCTGTTAACTAGAGTTTATTACCTAAAGTGATAAAATCTACTGACAGCCCTTAGTCACACTTGGTCTCTTTCTGGTACCTTAAACATGGAATTTGAAGATTGCTAAAACAAGGAAGAATTAAATTGTGTTAGGAATCCAGGGACCCTCTAGGACAGAAGGGTCCCTGGATTTGGACAGAAGGGTCCAAATTCAATGTTATACAAATCTACTAAGGCAGCCTACTTATCCTGTGTAAGGCTCAATGGCAAGGTAGGCATAAACAGTTCAGCGATAGGCTGGTGCAGTGGCTCACACCTGTAATCCCAGCACTTTGGGAGGCCGAGGTGGGTAGATCACCTGAGGTCAGAAGTTCAAGACCAGCCCGGGCAACATGGTGAAACACCGTCTCTACTAAAGATACAAAAATTAGCCAGGTGTGGCGGTGCATGCCTGTAATCCCAGCTACTCCAAGGCTGAGGCACAAGAACTGCTTGAACCTGTGAGGCAGAGGTTGCAGCGAGCTGAGATGGCACCACTGCACTTCACCCTGGGCAACAGAATGAGACTCTGTCTCCAAAAAAAAAAAAAAAAAACTTCAGTGATACCATTCTGAGATAAAATTACCATCAGCCAAAGTTTAAGCAAAAGATGGATGATTAAATATCAAGGATTTTTCTGGGGTCTGTGAGGCAGTAGGCATGAGAACCCATCTACCTGCATCCAGGTGGCAGTCTTGAGTTCTGAGGAGGTGTCTGAGTGGCTGATTCTAAGAACTAGGATACCAGGAACCCAGGCCAGAGAAGGATCTTCCTCTCTCACTCCATGAGAAGTAGTACAGTTCAGCCAGGAGTCTCTACCACAGGAGTGGTTCGGTCCGGCTCTCTTGCTTTAGGTTAGACCAGCAGAGTTTATGTCCTTAGAACAGCAGTCGCAGAAACAAATGGAGGGTTTCTTCAGATAGCCTTGGGAAGGGCCTTCTCCTAGGGTGCTGTTCTGGGAAGTGTGGACCCAGAATAGCAGCATCAGCATCACCTGGAAACTTGATAGAAGTGTGTGTTCTTAGGACCTACTCCACACCCACTCAATCAAAGTCTCTGAGAGTGGGGATGAGCAATTTGTATTTTATCAAGTCCTCTGAGTTGCTCTGATGCAGGCTAAAGTTTGAGAACTGCTATCCTAGAACAACCAGCCCTCGGTAGAGGTGGTGGACTCCTTCAGCTGCACAGCTTTAACAAGGTGAGAATCAATGGGACTGGCCTGTTAGTCTCCACAAGTGGTAACTTTGAGCTTAAGTACAAATGGCAGCATCAGCAATTAGTGACAAGTCAGGGGCCAGCGATATCTACATAATGGTGGCAAAAGCAGCACGATTTTGTTTGTTTGTTTGTTTTGAGACAGTCTCACTCTGTCGCCCAGGCTGGAGTGCAAGTGGCACAATCTTGGCTCACTGCAATCTCCATCTCCTGAGTTCAGGTGATTCTCATGCCTCAGTCTCCTGAGTAGCTGGGACTACAGGCATGTGCCACCACGCCCTGCTAATTTTTTTTTTTAATTTAAATTTTTTCTTTTTAATTCTTAGTGGAGACAGGATTTCACCATGTTGTCTAGGCTGGTCTCAAACTCCTGAGCTCAAGCAATTTGCCTACCTCGTCCTCCCAAAGTGCTAGGATTACAGGCATGAGCCACTGTGCCCCGCCAAAAGCAGCATGATATTAACTTCTGAAGAAGCTCAGCCTTCATTCCTGCTGAGCTTCCACCCATCTCAAGGGAGCTTCTATGAATTCTGGCCTCAATGGGATTTGAGAGTAGATTGATTGGAGCTTTGGACTCCAGAAAGCAGTCTGGGGGCTTTTTGAATATTCAGGAGAGGTGGACCCAGGGGGAGGAGAGGTGGACCTAGGAGGAGGAGAGGTGGATGAACTCTTTCTAACCTGTGATGGGGGCTCCAGTGTTGCATGGGGCAGTGCACTGGGGGCTGTCATTCGCACCTAAAATTATAAGGAGGGATACTATAATTATGCAAGAAGGTATTTTCACTTATTGGTTTACATTTTTAATCAGTTTTGTTTAGAATTTTAAAATGTTAAACATCTTTATATATTCATTCAAGGATCAACATCCAGACTTAAGAATATTCCTAACTTCACTTTAGCGTCTTTAAGATGGTCCTTCTGTGTAGTAGATGCTAGCAAGGAAGGAATTGGTAGTCCCATCTGTAGGCAGCCAAACTGGGAGAGTTTGACACAGCACTCAGCTGAAACGTGCTGCTTTTATTCTGTCAGGAAAATAGAACTATAAGCAACATCACCCTCAGCAAGGAAACTGAGTACTCACTACAAGAGAGATGACAGGACCTCTGTCATGCTTATCTATGGCTTATATTATGAGAGTTAACATTTTTTTAAAATGTGATGCAGTATGAAGACATTATTAAGATCTAGTGTAAAACAATGCAAAGCTGAACCCGGAGAAGATTGAGGAAACTAAAGATATTTATGGAAGGTCACTGCTGCCTTTATTTTTAAATACTTTGTGAAATTTCTTTCTCCTGTAAGGAAACATTGAAGAAAATAATCCTCATACTTCAATGGTAAAGACATATCAGATGTTGAAGAAAATGTTGCTACCACGAAAGCTGTCACCATTATTTTGTATTTTACATTCTCCTTAATTTCTCTCACTTTCCCCCACTAAAGAATACATTACATCATCTCCGTATTAAAGGGCTGCAGAAAGCTATAGATTTCTCTGCAAAGTTTTTGAAACTGTGGAAATAGCCATACTCATAAATTGATGATGCTTAAAATGATCATGAGCTGTAAAATCTTACTCTAATGATTCTGAGCATATAAATGAGAGCAGAATTTGTTCTAAGCCAGTTATTGCTATACTGGCATTTCACCAGTGAAGCTGTTGGATTCTGTGACTATATGTGATTGGTTACATGTGTGAAATAAGTTAAACAGTATTTTTTTATCCAGTCAACCTCTAGATAGTCTTGCAAGTAGTAATACTGACTTTTATCAAAATAACACACTGTGAATAATTCTGATTTGAAATGTGATGGGGACCTCAAATCTAGAAAATTCAAGAATAATGTGGGAAACTTGACATGTATGCATGAAGATATCTATATCTTCATCTGTGAAGATTTTGATTTAGTAGGTCTAGGTGGAAATCTGAGAATCTGCATTTTTAAAAGATTAGCAGATGTTTCTGTTATTAACCAGGCTTGACAACCACTGAAGTACTGTCTATCATCTGTCATCTTCCTCCTTCCCTCCCTCCATCCCTTCCTCCCCCTTTGCTCCTTCCCATCTTCCCTTCCTTCCCTTCCCTTCCCTTCCCTCCCCTCCCCTCCCCTCGTTTCCCCTCCCCTCTCCTCTCCTTTCCCTCCCTCCCTCCCTTCCTTCCTTCCTTCCTTCCTTCCTTCCTTCCCTCCTTCCTTCTTTCCTTCCTTTCTCACTCTCTCTCAATCTATGGATCTACATAGATATAGGGATTGCATCTGAAACTTGTTCATAAATTTCTAGTTTACAAAATGTATTCTGAGGTAATTACATGAACCTCACAATATCTATTGAGGCAAGCGGGGAAATTTAAGGACAAGGACTTGAAGCTCAAAGAGGTCCTCAAGCTGAAGGTCTCTTGGTTGATAGGAATAGAATTCAAATCCACATTCTTTTGTTTCAGACCTCTTTTCCTGTATCATGAGGGGCTACAGTAAATTCTTGCCAACAGTTTCATGCCATCTTTCTCCTTCAAGAAGATGTGAACACAACCTTCTGAGACTGCGGATGGGAGGAAACAGAAGAAGCCACCACGTTCTCCATTTTACAGAATAACCCAGTAGCCTAACCATTCAGTGAGGTGAGAACCAAGAATATACAGTAGTTATGTTTAGACAAGGGGTTCTTGACCTGGTGGGCAGGGCTCAACAATCCCAGAAGATACATATATAGGCTGTGTATAGAGTGAGAGAGAGTCTGTGAGCCTTCCAAAATTATATGTAAAATTTTGTATTTACATGTAGTTGAAACATTAGATATTTTTGGTACTCTAGTATGCTGAATTCTGCATTATTTTAGTAATAGCATCATCCTGGTTTTCTTTGGGAGCATAGCTTCTTCCTCATTGAATCCACTCTGGGAAGCTATTCACAAAGGTGCCTGTGCTTCATTAGCCCGGATCTAGGCATATGACCCATGTTAAGCGAATTGAACAGCCACCATTTGGAATTTAAATCATGAATCAAGTGAAACAAGAATGAAATCAGTTGGAGTGTATTCATCCTAGCAGAGATGATCTGAGCATCCTATGACCAAAACCCTTTAGAATTACATAATTCTATTTTTTTCCAGTCTGTCAGCCTCTTCTTTGTAGTTGTGAACTTCTCTGTGTGAGTCAGAGTTCTCCAGAAAACAAGGGAGATTTTAAGGAACTGACTCACATGAATGTGGGCGGAGTCTGGCAAGTCCAAAATCTGCAGGATAGGTCAGCAGGCTGGAGACCCAAGAAAGAGTTGATGCTGCAGTCCAAGTCTGAAAGCAGTCTGCTGGCAAGTTCTCTCCATCTCTCTCTCTCTCTCCCCCTACCCTCGCAAATATCTAGGTACCATGGTGTAAAATCGTTGACACATAAAATTAACTGTCTCATCTCTCATTTGCTTCCATAAATTATTTTTGCTTGTGGAAGCCAAAGATGGTTCTGTGGTTTGCAACCAAAAGAGCTCTAGAGAATGTGTACATTTTTCTGGGAAGAAAGTACAAATTTTTATTAGATCTTCAATTCAGTCAGTGACCCAAAGAATGTTAAGCCTCACTGGCCTAGAGCAACTGGGAAGGAATTTGGTAGGAAGTGGCAGTGGGCAGACAGCTGGAGTGCGCTATCTTTAGAATTTGAATGATGGTAGCAATGTCCCACAATACCCCTTCATGATTCTTCACTGCATCTCCATTTTAGGGATGTTGACAGCCCAGTTTACATGAAAGTGGACCAGCCCTTTGCAGAGTCATTTTTTCTCCTCATATCTCTTGTTAGCACCTGAATGAATCTATTCCCCTTCCTTGCATAAGAAATGTTTAATTAAACAAGTCTTTCTCCAGATGTAATTATGGGTCCAACCATATTAGAATCACCTAGGGTGCACATGAAAAATCCATATTCCTGTACCTTTCCTCTTGCTACCATAGATGAACTCGACTTGTTTCAATGTAAGGCAATTCTTCCACTTGTGTACTCAGTCCTATCACCTCTAATTCATTCAAGGACTTTGCATCACAATTACCCTCCCTTCAAGCCCACTCCCATCTCCTGCGTCATTAAATTCTCTCTATTGGATCATTCCCTTCAGTACACAAACATACTGTATTATTCCTAGTTTTAAAACAACTCTCTAAACCCTTTATTCCCTTGTAGCTACTGCCCATATCTCTGCTTCCCTTTTAGCAAAACCTCTTGAAAAAACTCTGTATACTTGTCTCTTACTTTGCTTTCTTGCTCCAGCCAACTTTAATCAGGCTTTTGTTCCCACTACTCCAAGAAACTGATCTTTTTGATTACCAAGGTTACTAACAACCTCAGTTTTGTCAAACCTAATGGCCAATTCTCAATTTCCCAGCAGCCTTTTACCCAGTTGATCACTTTCTGATTCTTGGAAAATTCTCTTCACTTGTCTTCAGAGACAGCACACTGACTTGGATTTTTTTCCTACTGCAGTAGCTTATTTTTCCTTGATTTCCCCATTTCCTTATCTGTAAATTTTGAAGAACTGAAGGGCTAGTTTCTCTGCTTTCATAATCTATTCTCACTTCCTAGGTGAACTTTTGCACTGAGTCCCCCGATCTTTCCCCATGAATGCCAATCTTTCATATTCAATTGCCTCCTCAGCATATCCACTTGAATATCTAATATGCATTTCAAACTTAACTGTTGTATCTATGGCTTTTGAAAAATATGCTCCTTCCTTAGGGCACCCCAATTCAGTCAGTGGCACCACTATGTATTTAATTACTCATGTCTGAACCCCAAGAGTCATCCTTGACCTTTTTCTTTCTTTTTACACACCCCACAGCCAATCCATCAACAAATCCTATTGGCTTATATTTTACAACATTTAAGATCTAGTAACTTTTCATCTCCTGGATGGTCTCCCTGCTCCTGATAGCCTGCTCTATCAATTTTCCATGTAATAACCAGAGTGATAATTTCAAAAGTATATCACATCACATAAGCTACTACTCAAAATCTTTCAGTAGTTTCCATCTACTCAAAATACAATTCTAACTCCTTACCATTGTCTATGCTGCCCTGTGAGCTACTCTGAGCCTCTGTCTGACCTCATCTTCAACCACATTTCTCATTCACCTTGTGCTATCCTTGTGCGCCTTCTTGCTGTTCCTGGAACATGTTAAGATTTTTCCAAATTCAGAGACTCTCTACCCTTACTGCTCCTTCTATTGGGAATGCGATTCCCCTCAGATCTTCAAGTCTAATTCAGGTCTTTCATCCAGTGTTAGCTCTCAGAGAGGCCTTCCCTGATTTTGCTGTCTAAATTAGTCTCCCCAGGCTCCTAGCATCCCAGTAGTGTTCCAGTTCTTAACCTGAATGGTGGTTACAGAGATTGTGACTTTATAAAAATATGATATATTATAAAATGTATGGTTTTTAATTTATAGTATATTTCATAGTAAAAAAAAATTTTAAACAGAGGTGAGGCAACTATTAATGAAATGATTTTTTAAATTTCCCTGGAATTGAAGGTCATGAATTTTGAGCCTGATGGGTGAAAAAAGACCCAGGTCAAGGCACACTGATCAGGCCACAATGTGGAGACTGGAATGGAGTGGATGTTGGGAGACAAGAGAGGAGGTTTTTGATGGATGTGGGGAGATGTGATAGGAGTGGTTCAGAAGACAGGTGATGGAAGCTTGGACCAAGTTTTTCAAAATGGAGATTTTGGTTTCTGGGCTTTTCTGATCTTCAGCAATCTCTTAATTCCTGTCTTGTTGACTCTCACTCTGCTTTTTCCACTGCAATCATTCAAAAGTTTTCTTTCACCCCAGGATTCCCAGGCTTCTTTCTGGTTTCTAGCATCTCATTAGGACAAGGCCTTCTACTGGAGTGAGAAAGCCAAGGTCACCTGACATAAACTTGGTTCTATCTCTTCACTTTAAGATTTCTCTATCTCTACTCCTTCTTTGCTGTTTCTATCCTGTTTCTGATATAAAATTTCTTTGCTCTTATTTGCCAAGAAATATTTTCACTCTTGATTCCATTTATTTCCCACCATCCCTTAAACCAAACTTGAATATTATTCTATCCCTGCTGATATGGTTTGGATCTGTGTCCCCACCCAAATCTCATGTTGAGTTGTAATCCCCAATGTTGGTGGTGGGGCCTTGTGGGAGGTGATTGGATCATGAGGGTGGATTGCCCCCGTTGGTGCTATTCTCGTGACAGAATTCTCATGAGATCCAGTTGATTAAAAGTGTGTGGCACCACCTCCTTCCTCCTGCTCCAGCTGTGTAAGATGTGCCTGTTTCCCCTTTGCCTTCTGCAGTGATTGTGAGTTTCTTGAGGCCTCCCCAGAAGCAGAAGCTGCTAGGCTTCCTGTGCAGCCTGTGGAACCATGAGCCAGTTAAACCTCTTTTCTTTATAAATTACCCAGTCTCAGGTATTTCTTTACAGCAGTGTGAGAATGGACTAATATACCTACCTAGCTTTTCTTCATAGTATTTATCACAACCTGAAATTATATTAGTTGTTTATTTAATGCCTGCATTTCCACCCCTAAAGACAGCAGGTTCTTTGTCTCCTTCCCTGCTTTGTTTCCACCTCCTAGAACAGTGGTTGGAACATAGTAAGTGTTCAATAAATAATGGTTTAATGAACAAATGAATCTTAAGATCTCTGCACTATTATGTTCAACATGTTTCCTATCATTTTCTTCTTAAGAAGTAGCACAGGAAAATGGGCAAAATTTAATCATTTTTCTCTGTCAAGGGACTTCCTCTTTCTATTTTACACGTATGGTATTTTGCTTTTTTCCCTTTAGATACATTACATTTATAATAAGCAATAAAGACAATTCCATTTAAAATAAGTAAAACAGGCCAGGGATTGTGGTTCATGCCTGTAGTCCCAGCACTTTGGAGGAGGCCAAGGCAGGAGGATCACTTGAGCCCAGGAGTTTGAGACCAGCCTGTACAACACAGTGAGACCCATCTCTCAAAAAAAAAAAAAAAAAAAATGCAGCCAGGTGTGGTGGCGCATGCCTGTAGTTCAAGCTACTCAGGAGGCTGAGGTGGGAGGGTTGCTTGAGCCTGTGAGGTTGAGGCTGCAGTGAGCCATGATAGTGCCATTGTACTCCAGCCTGGGTGACACAGTGAGATTATCTCAAAAATATTAACAATAATGACAGTAATAAATAAATTAGGTAAAACAGTACCATCCAGTACTCTCTGCCTAATTAGAATGCTTGTTTTTCTCTTACAGCACTCACTGCCTGAAACGATACATTTATTTATTTGTGGTCTGCCTCACTGTCTAGAGTGTCAGCTCCCTGAGGGCAGAGACTATGTCTTCACAGTTGCACCCTCTCTGCCTGGAACAGTGATTGGCACACAGAAAATACTCAAATAAATTTTACTTTTCTCCCCAAACATGCTGCTGAATCAAAGTCTCCTGATGATACCCAGGAATCTGAGTTTTTAATAAGTTCCATAGATGATTCTTATGAGCTTTAAATTTGAGAACTATCTGTCAAAATGATCATTACTAGGTAATAAATATAGGGCTACGAAGTATTGCTAAATCTAGGGATTATCCTTTCATTCTATTCTGTTAACCCAAGTAACCCTGCTGGAGAATAGACTGAGAAATTAGGCAACCTATAAAGGGGTGAGAATAAAAATGCTTTCTTCTTATGTCCCAATAGTACTGTTAAAAACAGGTAGAAGAAACAGCCTCCCTTCAGCTTTTCTATAAGCATTTACAACTAGTGTGTTCATTTTTTCTCTCTTCTATTCAGGATTTTAAAAAATAACTGTTGAGTGTTGTAGGTATTGTAAATTACATTGGTCTAACCTACTTAAGCTGTGTGAATTTCAAATATATCTCATCTTACATGGTAGGTGTGTAAAGTGTATCACACTGAGACAGAAATAAATGTTGTTAAGAGAAAATTCTGTCAGGTAAGCTTCTTACCTAGCTTTGTCCACTTTAGGATCCAGATATCTATATACATAATAGCTAGAGATGTTCTTTATCAACTTTTGGAAGTGTAAATGATTTTTTGGTAATTATTCAACCCATAGTCTATAATGACAACTATTTACAACTTCCCATACATATATATATACCTCAAAGTAAAATGATTCTGCGAGCAGTCTTCAGGTTCTTCTCACTTTGGAAATTGAATTAGTCTTTATCCCATAATACAACGGGAACAGACTTGGATTCTTTTCTTACTGCTCTTGAGATTTTGGCTTGCTGAAACGGACCCTGATGACCTGATCTCAGCTTTGGTCTCCATATTTATTTTTCAGTCCAGTCTCTTAAGACCTGAATGTTTATCAGAGAGCATATATGAGAGGTTTTACTCCTTTTCAGTGTATTCTGGATATTGTTGGTTATTGTTATATTTTGTCACTTCCTGCCTGGTGTGCCAAAATGAAAATTGATATCTCTTGTATTGGTCAAAAACATGAAAGTGATTGTGATGGTTTTTAAAAAGACATCTGAAAATTCTTTGACACTTCTCCCATCAAGACGTGGACTCTAAATTTCTTCCCTTTGTGAATGGACTGGCCATAGTGACTCACCTCTAAAACAATGTGGCAGAAGTGACACTATGTGAATAACCAGTTTAGGGTAGAAGAGGCCTTTTTTTCTTGGGATACTGACTTTGAAACCCAGCACTGCTCGGAGTAAGCCCAGCCACATAACAAGGCCTGGTAGACAGCCCCCACTGAGGTCCCAACAAATAACCAGCAACAACCACCAGGCATGTGAGTGAGAGGGCCTTTGAGATGCCACCACACCAATCCTCCTTTGAATTCAATGACACTAGAGACTGGAACCATGTAGCTGAATCTAGTCAACCCTCTGAATTGTGAAGAGATAGTAATGACAATTGCTATAGTTTTATGCCACTAAATTTGGGGTGGTATGTGATGTAGCAACAGATAACCACGATAGACATGACATTCCCTTGGTTAAACTTACACTTGCTCTGGGCATTTGATCCTTTTACTTTTTTAAGTCTATACCTTTTTTCTCCATTAAATTTATGATGCAAAATGCTGACTCATGTTGAGTGCCATTTTTAGAGAAAGTGGACTTAAGAGAGAGATTTAGGGACCAAAGGAAACAATAGAGTGGAACCATTTTTGTTTCAACATAAAAAGATGTCACTTGGTAATTGCAGAGAATTAAGATGAATAGAGAACTCAGGGGAAAACTGTGATGGAAGGAGAGTTGATTACTCAGTTGAATTCATTGTTCAACATGTGGTCTCTCACTTCTGTCTCACCCAACTTCAATCCAGTGTCTGAATACTTTTTCTAAAGCAGCAATCCTGTCATTCACTACCTTGCCTTAAATGCTTCTGATGCCTTGTCTTTTGTATAAAACCCAATTTCCTTTGCATAACACAACAGAATCTTCATGAGCCCCCGAAGCTGCCCCATCACCTGTCTTTGCAGCCTCAGCATTCCTCCCACCTCCTCTTACACTCTGTGCTTTGATTGTTTCAATCACGGCTGTACCTGCCCGTGCATAATTTTGAACTTGCTCTTCCATCTCCCTGGAATGCCTTTCCCCCTCCTTCTTTCCATGGCCAATTCCTACTCATTCTTCAAGTTCAAATATCAATGTTGGCTTTTTCAATGCTGTCTGAGTGCTGAGTTACACACATATTCTGTGTATTCTTTAGGCCCCAGGTGGTTACTTTCTGTCTGGAATTATCCTTGTCCATCTCCTTTCCAGGTTGTGAGCTCCTTGAAGCTACGGGTTGTGTCTGTTGAATTCCCAGAGCCTATCATCCCAGTAAGTGGCTCATAGTAAATACTCATATATGCTCTATAATGCATGAGTTATGGCAGACAGTAAGTGGGAGGAAATTGGAGAATGGTAAGCTACTGTTGTTCCTAGTAACTAGGAGGAAAGTATTATTGTGGTCTTTAACACTTGCAATCTTACTACTTAAAAGTTTAGAATAAAGTGGAACAGATGGGATTTAAGCCGTGAAATAGCTTCGGGGCAGACTCTTAAATGGAAATAGGATGAAGAAATCAAACGATTACAAAATAAACTTCATCACAGTAAACTGAAAGAATACATTCTTTATACCTACAATTTTTTGCTTCCATATTATAGTACACAGAGCATATATTTTGAAGGTGAATTTTACTATTAGTAACTTATTCTATATGCTGTATAACTGTATGTATATGTATGTAAAAAACACAAAAATATTTTTGTGAAATTATGTAGCCAATGGTATGTTAGAGATGCTCATAGAGTTTTGTAAGAACCAACTGTTAAATTTTTAGGAATTTTGGAAGCTGGTTATTAAACATGATTAGCTTGGAATTGGCCATGTTGGTAGTATTTATTTATTTATTGCTATTTACTTATTTTTTAGATTGAGTCTCACTCTGTTGCCCAGGCTGGAGTACAGTGGTGTGGTCTCTGCTCACTGCAACATTTACCTCCTGGGTTCCAGCAGTTCTCCTGCCTCAGGCTCTCGAGTAGCTGGGTTTACAGGCATGCACCACCATGTCCAGCTAATTTTTGTATTTTTTTGTAGAGAAAGGATTTCACCATGTTGGTCAGGCTGGTCTCAAACTCATGACCTCAAGCGATCCACCTGCCTCAGCCTCCCAAAGTGCTGGGATTACAAGCATGAGACACCACATCTGGCCCAATGTTGGTAGTATTTACACTACAGGAATAGGCAAATGCTACAGTACATACTTATTTTCCCCCAATACCTAACTGGTTATTAAATGTTTAGTGGCACATCACTGGATATAGTTTTGTTATACTCAGTAGAATGTTTATTTCAAAAGACTGTACAAACTATTTGTCTTTCATAACTTGATGAGAAATGAAAGACGATCAAATGAAACCTATCATGTATGTAGGCAGATGATTGAAAGAACTAGACTGTCTCCTTAGAATATGCCCCAAACTTGAAACTTTCAAACCTAGTGGAAATAAACACCATCCTTCTTCTATGGCATGAAGTTATTCTTTATATATTTCTCTTTTTTCTTTTTTGCCTTTTTACTGAGATAACCAACAAGGAAAAAGTGTTACGGTTTTCTGAAGTGAAACTTTTGTCGTTATTACAATCAAAGCAATTCTTTTCTTTTTTTTTTCCTTTTGAATCTGTAAGTAAATGCTAAATGATTCAGATGTAAGCTTATTATTTAAAAAAACTTATTTACTTGCTGAGTTATTTGCTCATTCCATAAATATTCTTGGAGTACTTATGATCTGTAGAAGAGGATATGGTGGTAAATATGGCAAACCCAGATTTGCCTTTATGGAGCTCACAGTCAAATTAGGGAGGCAGAAAATAATCGCCCATGTTGTGTTACATGTTATAAAGAAGTTCAGAGGGAAGAGGAGGAAGTTAACATGAAGCTAACGAAGCTTAAGTTTTAGGATACAGTCCCTATTCCCCATGTATGTGTGAGGGCCCTCAGGTAAAGTGGACTTTGTCATGTTTGCAAAACTAAAAGGTAGCCAAGGCACTAGACTAGCAAATGAAAGAGCAACTGGCATGAGATGAGGCTGGAAAGTTAGGTAGGGACAAGCTCATGAATGGCCCTTCATATGGTTGAAAGATTCTGGACTTTTTCCTAAGTATAATAGAAGGGTAATAAAGGGTTTTAAGCTGAGGAATGACATGTTTTAGAAAGATTGTTCTGAACTCTTGTGTGGAGAATAGATTGGAGGGGGACAAGAGCACATAAACATAATGAAAAATGGTCCTGTTGTGAATTGACAGAGGAAGAGGTTATCTAAGGAGAATGCTAGTGAGATTATTATTATTAGCCTACTTACATTGGATATAATTTTTAATGACCTGGAAGAAGTGATAAAAATAATTTGATTACCCTTGCAGGCAGTAATAGGGAATTATCCATAAAAGTGGAAAGGACATAATTTTAAAAGCTCTGGAAAAATCACAAGCAGCCAAGAAATAAAACCATATTAATCCTGAATATCTGTGTGCACAAACATAAAGCAACTAAGAATTTCTCAGTTCTCATGGAAGAATGCATTGTGAACAATAACACGTCTTGTCCAATGTTGTTTTGATTCTGAGAGCTCTATATTGTTTGGTTCAACTAACTGTTTCCAATTAGCTCCTAATGCTTTTAAGTTCTACTTCTGCCAAAATGACTACTGACAGTTCATTTAAAGAGCTTCCAGAAGGATGTCCATTCATGTTAAATATTGAGCACAGCCTTACTCCTGCCATAAAGCATCACAGAATCCTCTAATACCATAATCAGCAGGAAACTCTATAAACAAGATGCCATCAATAGTCTGCACAGAACAGAAAGTAAAAATAATCATTAATAACCTAATTGGCCTTGAAATTTTTATATAATGTTTGCTGCTTCTTATCACAGATGAAGCATGGAAGAGTGATAAAATGCAACAATTCAATGTTCAAGTCAGGAAAGTGTGAATATTCAGTTTTCATTAAGTCCATTGGAGACAAAACCATCCGAATGAAAAATCCACATGAATTGTCACAAAACAAGCGTTAAGTTAAGTTATATCCTTGGAGAATATTCTGTTCCGTTCCTCTAAATGAAAGATCATTTACCTTCTGTTACATAAGCTTAAGTTGTACTAACGATAAACTTACTGTTTCTTCTCTTAATTCCATTTTACAAATCAAGCAGAGCAGATGGTCGTTTTAATGCAGATCATTTCAGAGTCACCAACAAATAAGGCAACGTGTCTAGTTCTGCATACAGAGAAGTTAATGTGCTGATGACTAGTCATCAGATGTGCAACTTGTTTATTAATTTTGATTTTTATGATTATTACATTTATTACCAGGTATCTTAGCTGGAGCTGCTATAATAAAATACCGTAGACTGGGTGGCTTAAGTAATAGACATTTATTTCTCACATTTCTAGCTGCAGACTGCTGCCCTCTTGCTGTTTGCTCAGAGAGAGAGAGAGGGAAAAAAAAAAGAAAGAGAGAGAGATCTGTCTACCTCTTCTTATAAGAGCATTAACCCCATCATGTGGGTCCCACCCTCATGACTTAATCTAAACCTAATTACCTCCCAAATGCCTCACCTCCAAATACCATCACATTAGGGGTTAAGGCTTCAAGGTATGAATTTGGGGGAGGTGCAAACATTCAGTCCATAACACGGGGAGAGAAGGATAATTGCCATAGTGAACAGTGTCCATCCCACCCTTACCAAAATTAAAAATGTTATGAGAACTGCTACATTTTCTTTTCCTAAGCAGAGAGATGTAAAACACTGGGAATTAAAAAAGATAGATTATGTTTAAATATAAGAAATATAAACAATTTGTGATGCTGATGGTTTGTTTGTGATATGATGTGATTAGATGCTGATTAGAAATATGTCTCATGCTGTAGAGTCGCCTGATTTACAATCTAACCGAGCAGAGTGAAAGATTTCTCAAATGATGTAATGACTTAGCCTTTTTAAAAAGTAGTTTTATTCAGGCTTTTTGATGGAAGGCCATGAAACTACTAACTGGTATTCCTGCAAGAGATGGCTGGCCAGGACCCAGGCTGGTGCCTAATAGTGTAACCCAGGAAGTAAGCTAGTGTCATGACTTTGGTGTTGTGGAGGTCATTTTTCAGGTAATACTCAGTCTGAATTTATAATCCTTGAGGAAGGTGTAGGAAGGAATAAGGGAGGGGGAAATGGAGACAGAAGGAGAAAACAGGGTGCAGGAGGTGGGAGAAAGAATTCCTAGCTACAGGCAGCAGCAGTAACAGCAGCAGCAGCAATAACAACTTTGGCAAATGAATATTGGGGGAGAATGAAGGCACTGTAAATCCCGTATTATGTGCATCTGAGTAGTAGCAGATAAAATGATATATAGATATAGCTATGAAAATAATATGAGAGATAATAAACTGAAATGCATACAGGAGCCAAGCAACTAACATAAATGTAAACAGGGACCAAAAGGATTGCATAAAAGCATGAAGCGGGCTGCAAGTAAGATATTGGTGTCTTTATTGCCACTAAGCACAACACCCATCATGTTATGATACCTTTTAAGGTACAGTTTGAACTAAAAGAAAAAATGACCTTATGAAACACACTGAGGTTGATTTATGAACCCTGAGATACTATGCTTAGGGTTTGAACTTTGAGCAATTGTATGCAGTGAAATAATTTTCTGCAATGACTATGAAAGCCCTGAAAAAAGAAATTGTTTCTTGTAATGGAGACAAAACATTTCAGAATCGTATTTTAAAAGTATGTATGGCTGAAAGTTTTGTTTCAATAAGTTCCTGAGTGTGGAGGAATTAAAGTTAATATCAAAGGTTCAATTTATATTATGTATTCTATGTGTATGTGTGTGTGTATGTGTGTGTGTGTATGTGTGTGTGGTATATATTTGCTTAAGTTAGTAACTTTAGTGCACTTTTCACAATTCATCTCTTAGAATTAGTCATTGTCAACTCAGCACTTTCTTTGTGCAGTGTAATATTTCCAAGTTTAGTTGGTTCACCATTGCCTCTGGTTTGAATTATTGTAATTTTGCTCTCACCAGTTTTTTTGCCTCCAGTTCCCACTACCCCTAACTCATCATTTCCAGTCATTTCCTTAGGGAGCACCTGGGACTAGCCCAGCTGGCATCAAGGCCAGCAGTGGGTATTGAGTATGAGGAGGCAAGACCAGCCTAGACTCTCCTGTTCAAGGTGGCCTACGAGTGGAGGAAGTAAACAGACATGTTGAAATCAGAGTCCACTGGAGAACATGGAGAGTTAAACACTGGAGGGTTCAAATACCAAAGGCTAAAGGGCCAAAGATAGGTTTGTAAACTATAGATAAAATCCTAAGCCCTCCACCAACTGAACAGACCCCTGCTTGGCCAAGGGGACCCTCGGAGAAACCCGAAACAGAGTTCCTGGCCATGACAGGAAGGGAGGTCAGATGTGCCTCATTATACTCGCCTCACTTGGAGTTTAGTCACAACTGAACAACATTAATGTTAAAAATGGAGATTGTAATACTGACAAAACAGACTCTTTGTGGCAATAAGATACCAAATTATAAGTAAGACCTAAGGCCATGTAAGGCAAAGGTTAAGTCACGCTTGCAGGCTGTCAATCTTAACAGGTTGCTTGAACCCAATATTTTGTGGCTGACACTGACATAACTTAAACATTCCTTTCTGCTGACTCCAAGTTTCAGACAGAGCCCTACTCCAATTGCAAATTAAAAAATCTCTGAATCCAGCTGTATATAATCTGTATATATATATAACCTGTAAACCCCTGCTTTTGGGCCAAACCAATGTACACCTATGTACTGACTTATGACTTTGCCTGTGACTACTGCCTCCCTAAGCTGTGTAAAACCAAACTGTAATCTGACCACCTCAGGATCACTTACTCAAGGCTTCTTGAGTTTATGTTTCCCCTGGGCCACAGTCACTCATATTGGCTCAGGATAAATCTCTTTAAAATATTTTACAGAGTTTCGTTTTTCTGTTAAGAGGTTCTTAGCTGGGGGATGAACGAAGAATTTTGAGTTGGGTAGAGTTAGGTTAGGCTGAGAGTAGGTGAGGAACCTACAAGAATGGTCCGTGGTTTAAGTCTGTTGGTCAGTGGGTGTGTACATGGTGATTGGCATCCCAGACTGGAATCTGGGACAGGGTAGATATTGTTCTCTGTGCTGTTGTTAAAGGGGACTTTAGAAAATATGAATCAAATTATGTTACTCCATTTCTAACAATCACGTTTAGAATTCTACTTAGAACCTCACTACTTGCCATAACAATCTCCGATAGGAAGTCAGAATATCCTAGTGTGTTACAATCAACTAGGTGTGTGTGCAGTCACATTTAGGTGTGTCTCATGCAATTTGTTGCTCATAATGATGCACTAAAGTTTGTGAAGTTTTTTTCCCCAATACAAATGAGAGCAAATCTATTCTCTAAATCATATTTTGTCAGTCTCTCATTTGAGGTGCTTTCTTGATTGGAAATGATAGGTACAGTGTTACAAGTAAGTCTTGGGGGATTGCATATAATCTGAGGCCTATCATAGGCCAATGTTGAAATCTTTTGCAAGCTACTACCATTCCAAATGTGTTGATAGTTACTACCAAAGGTGATTATGTATTATTACAGTGTTGGACTTTATCAAACTGTGATGTGCTCATAGGAGTGTGTTATGAACTAAATCATTATCTGTCAGTTCTCTTTTTGAGAAAAACATGTTTTGAGATTTGCTAGCAAAATTTGCAAGCTTGGTAGTTTGTGCTGTCCTCTACAGCTTCAGCTTTTCCTGTCCTCTACATGTGTGCCAATCTCATCACACTGCTCAGAGGTTCACCTCTCCATGCTTTTCCCTTGCTGTTCCTTTTGCCTGGAATGGCTAATATTGGGCTGCTGTGTTATATAATTCCAGAGAGCACCATTCCTATTGTATTCTTAAGTTGTTTTCCTAGGAGATGGAAGAGTGGCATTCACAGAGGTAAGAGTTGTCCCTGAAGTTGTAAAGGGGAAGTTTTTTATTATGCTCCCTTTCCTCATGGGTATATTTATTGAACTTTATTTTTCCTTTAAAATTTGTTATTGAAGTTCTCTTCCAAAATTATATTAATTATATGTGATGACTTAACTGTTGAATTAAATCAAAGATTACTAAATTTTTTTAAAAATCATAGGAATATACCCTCACCATGTCCGTATTTCCATCCTTAACATCTGAGGTTATCAAGAAAAACACCCCAGTGAAAAAAAATTTTTGTAACTGTCTTCAAATTCTTAAAAATATCTGTCTATCTATCTACAGCTGTATCTATATCCTTGACCACTGTTTGTTTTTCTAAAATGACATCCTATAATACAATTCCTTGCAACATTCTAGACTTTCCTGTAGCTCCATATATATGCTACTATAAAAGAGACTCACTCTTTTTAAGGGCTACTTTTAGAGTCCATTGGGGGAATAGTGAGAGTTAAATATGAGGGTGACCTAATAGCAAAGGCCAAAAGGCCAAAAATAGGTTCAAGGTGAGGGGATGAGCTAGGAATTTGGAGTGGTAGAGCCAGGTCAGGGTGAGACTGGCTGAGGAACGTAGAAGGATGGTCCATGGCTCACTCATCAGTAGGTGTTTACAGGGTATTTAGAACATCAAGCTGCCCTAAGGGACCAGACTTTCCATGCAGCTTAAGTTATCGATCTAGCTAATTCTTTCAAAGAGCTGCATTCTCAGCTTGAACGTACTATGATTCACTCAACTTCTCTCCTATGCAGGTTGTTGTAAGTTTTGCCAACTTTCTCAGTACTGTAACAAACATACTTATATATATACTTGTAGGTTCTGAAGTTTTTGTCTCTGTAAAGTACCAGAAGCAGGACTGAGAGGTTAAAGTCCATGTATATATAAAATTTATTTCTGTTGACAGTCTACTCTCCAGGTAGCTGCAGAAATTCTCATCCCTTGGAGAGTTTCTCAATAATAGGATACACTTTTAAATTACATAGGCCACAATCTCATCTTTTTACACTCCACTTACTCTTAGAGTTTGTGAATCAAGAGCCTAAATTTGAAGCTTTTTACTAGAAGAATGCCTAAAGACATTTTTTTCTTTCTGTTGACGAATATATTCATTAAGCCAAAGGAAGATTACAGTGATTATCTTGGAACTTGAAAAGGTCAATTTCATTAACTTCAGCAAAACAGGATAGACTGGCAGATACTAGAGTCTGGAAAGCCCACGTAGGTAGGAGTGAGCAAGAGAACAAACCCAGCAAATTCTAGGAAAAAAAAAAACAAACTGGTCCAGGTGATAGGTTATTGTATTAGTCCATTCTTGCATTGCTATCAGGAACTACCCGAGACTGGGTAATTTATGAAGAAAAGAGGTTTAATTGACTCACAGTTCCACAGGCTGTACAGGAAACATTGCTGGGGAGGCCTCAGGAAAGATACAATCATGGTAGAAAGTGAAGGGGAAGCAGGCACATCTTCACATGGCAGAGCAGAAGAGAGACCAAAGGGGAAGACACCACACACTTTTGAATAGCCAGATTTTGTGAGAACTCTATCATGAGACCACACTAGAGGATGGTGCTAAGCCATTAGAAACCACCTCCATGATCCAATCACCACCACCAGGCCCTACCTCCTACGCTGAGGATTACAATTCAACATGAGATTTGGGTGCAGACACAGAGCCAAACCAAGTCAGTCATGGAAAGAGGAGGCTTATTCAATAGAACAGTTGTAGTCAGAGCAGGTGGCACCAGGAAGACCAAAAGCTGGGTCCAATAAGGGGGAGTTCAGGAGCAAAGGATATTTGGAGACTCAAGAAAATAGGAGGGAGGAGGTTGATATCTGGGACATTTGTTGGAAAGTGGCAAGGACCAAGTCACTTATGGGAAGCAGCAGGGAGACATGAATCCCTTGGAGAAGGTCAGCCTTTCTAAGTCAGACAGATCTGCCTTCAAAGTCTGGCTCTGCTGCCTGCTAATCTTTGACCTGGAGAAAGCTGTTAAATCGCCATGGATCTTGATTTCTTTATCCATATGGCATGTCAAGGAGCTGGCTTAGTGCATAGCACATACAATACATACAGTGTTTGTTGTTATACACATGCAGCCTAGCATTTCTAGGATTGCTGAATTTTTCCTGTGACAAAGGGTACATTTGTAGATGTATAGTGTAAAATGAGTTGACAGTTGTATACTCAGACTCCTGTATGCCATATTTACCTTGTCTTCTGGAGTAGTTGCCTCACCTTTCCCCAAACCTCCTACCAAAGTCCTCTGTAGTGTGGCTGGTTAAAAAAAACTATACAAAACCGTGAGGCTGTCATTTCCTGACAAGTAACAGCAGTGCCTGCAATGCCTTGATGCTGGGGCTATTTGCCGGATTATCTCTTCTTGGTTATCCTTCAAGTCCCCCTCACTTTCTAGTACTTAGTCCTCGTTCTGTTTTCATAAAGTCTCAAAAAGACTTGCCTGTTCATCTGTTTTCATAAAGTCTCAAAAAGTTCTCCAATCATGCATACATAAGTTAACAAATGATGATGCTAAATTTCAGAGCATTGAGCCCATACACCTGGAAAACCTTTTGCCTAATTGTCTTGTTTGGTCCTCAGATAGAGGTGGTTGAGCCTATCCCTTAGGGGGCCATAGATGTAGGGAACTATTCGGAGCTTGGCAATGTCAGTGTTTAGAACTGGGCATTTATTGCCTGAAGGTGTATGTTATATACCAAGTTCTTCTTGAACAGAGTTGATCCTGATATCCTGAGAACAGGAAAGTACTTCTCAGTAAAGTACTTTATGAATTTCTGTGATTTGTTATGTTAACAGCAAACAAAAAAATGACATAACAATGAAGTAAGAACCATGCAGGGTGCATACCAGCTATTTTTAGCTGCTCAGAATCCATTTTTCTTCCTTTGGGAAATGGTATCTCAGTTTTCCTTTGGGCTCCCACCCTCATCCCCAACTCTAAGTCCATGTGATGGGCAGATGACTGAAGTCTTGCCAGTCAACATTTTTTATTTGCTAGTCATGGCACTTAGTTTAACAGGGACTGAGCCAATGGAATTCAACCCCAAGACTTTGCTGAACTATTAGGAAAGAGACTGTTATGGTCATTCAGCTGGTAGAACACAAGCCTGGAAGTGGTGGTAGTCATCTTGCCAACATACGAGGAGAGCTTATTTAGAGCCAAGTCGTGCCTAAAACCACCATCCTCTGGACTATTTGGTCACGTGAGCCATTTAAATGGTTTTTGCTTATGTCAGTTTGGTTGTATTTCTGTCACTTGCAATTGGAAGATTCCTGACTAATTTAGCTGGGTTCCTGAAGTTGTTGAAATCCAAAGCTAAATGTAATGCTATTGAACTGAAGACTTCTCTAAATTGTTAAAAATCCAAATAGCAAATCTGAGGACTGGATGTGATTTCTGTTTACCATTAAGATAAAAAAAATTCTGAGCAACAAATATCACCACATTTCTTCCAAAACTAAAAATGATACACTAGGTAGCAAAAAGGATACCAGCTTGCAATTGTCAGTGGCATTACTATTACCTCTGAGCACTACAGGTAAATACCATAAATTTATCTGAGATCAGATGTTTAATCTAGATTATTTCTAGAGTTCCTTCTGATTCTTTAGTTCTAGACAAACTATGTAGAAAATCAGCTATGATTTGACTTTTTTTGTCATAGTGTCATTTTATGGCGACATTGAAAGGGAGCCATGGACAATAAGAGTAGCAGGATATTATACAACATACATAGATTTTGGAGCCAGACAGACATGTTTCAGAATTCTGGCTAAATGACCTTGGAAAATTTACATAACCACTCAGTTTCAGTTTTGTCATTTCGTGTAACATGGGGATAATGATACCTGTTACACCCTTAAAGACCAAGTGAAATGCTGTATACTAAATCTAATATTGTGCTTGATGCATAGAATCCTAGTTTTTAAGTTCTATAAAGGAGACTTAGTTATAAATGAAGTTTTTAAAGTTACCTGTTCTGTATTTGTGTAAATGATGCCCTCATTCATCCTGGAAAACCCAGAATAAATCTGCTACATGTTTTACACATGAGACACCCTTCTCTCCCTAAACAGATATATTTTTAAGTAGTTATCTGAGTTTAGATTTGTTTCAGCAAAACAAGCAGCAATTATGGGAAACTGAGATTTCTCTAAGACTAGTTTGGGGAAATAATGCATAACCCTGGCTTAGGTTGAGAATACAACCATTTGAAATGCAGACACAAAGACCATTGGAAAGAAAGCTGGGTATTTGTAATGCATAATGATAAAATACTATATACTGTGTTGATTTTATTAGTGAGTGGATATTTTATTTTTGATAGGCTCTATATTTTTAAAAGTTTTGTAATCTGAATTGTAGATGATACCAAGTATTTGCTAAGTTCCAAATAGCATCTGTTTCTTGCCATTCGATTTTTATTTTTTCTGGAAATGCATATTTTGATAATGCTAAAACCATAAATCTTTCTCGACAGTGCTCTGTTAGTTTTAATAAGTAGTAGCCAGGGCCAACTTCCATTTACAGTTGTTGAATGTTAAACACCATTGGAGAATGTTAAGTTGTTAGATAACTGACTAGTTTTCTCAAATCTCCTCTGGTAATTAACCATGCCTCCTACTCCCTTTTCCACACTCCAAAGGGAATATGCTAATCCACTATTAGCTTAGCATTGTGTAAGTTGATTTCATTCCATCGGGAATTCACACCCAGAAGCACTGCCCTTTGACATGAGAGTAGGTGTGAAGAGGACCTCACAACTCTCCCAGCTACAGGGCCCTGCATGATGCATGGTATATGAAAGGGGATCAGTGCATGTTTGTGGACTGAATGAGAAAATAACCACTGTAATTCTCTACTATAATGTTTTTGCTCACAAAACATCCAAATTGATTTAATCCAAAGGAGATGGAAAGTAATGCTGTGTGTGGGAAAACGTGAATTCAGGCCTGTTAGTTTTTCTAGTAAGGTTCCTTGATGTGCCTTTCAGGAACAAGGCCTATGGGACTCTGTGACTCAGGAACACAGTACTTTTCCTGATGGCAAGGCAGCATCAAGATCCTTTGGGGCTTGCATTCATTCCTCTGGAGGCTGGATGTCACTCTTTTTTATTCTCCCATTCCTTCCTCACCTTCTAATACTCACCTGTTTTGCTTTTTTTTTTTTTTTTTTTTCCTAGGCAGAGTCTCGCTCTGTCACCCAGGCTGGAGTGCAGTGGCACAATCTCGGCTCACTGCAACCTCTGCCTCCTGGGTTCAAGTGACTCTTGTGACTCAGCCTCCCAAGTAGCTGGGATTATAGGCGTACACTACCAGGCTCAACTAATTTTTTGTATGTTTAGTAGAGACAGAGTTTCGCTATGTTGGCCAGGCTGGTCTTGAACTCCTGGCCTCAAGTGATCTGCCCTCCTCAGACTCCCAAAGTGCTGGGATTACAGGAGTGAGCCACTGTGCCTGGCCTGCTTTGCTTTTCCTTATTTGGTTCTATGGTTCTTATATTTTTGTTAGTGCAAAGATCTCACATATTTAAACTTATGAAAAAAATCCTACACAGCTACATTAAAAAACATCACTCTGAGTCTCTCTCACATCTATGCAAAGTCACACAGATTTGCCATTTTTTTTTCAGGTGGATTGGAAGCATATGCTCTGTAGATGGTTCTGTGTCTATGGTCTCTTTTAGTCCTCACTACAAGTCATGAAACAATTCTGAGGCATTGTTATTTCCATCTGATGGATGAGGATACAGAGGCTTAAAGAGGTAAAAATCATTTTCACTTAAGGATAGTATCTTGGTCTTTAACAGAGATGGCAGGAAATAGAAGCAGACAGGCAGGATGCTATGTCTGGACAAAATACTTTAGAAGTGGACGTACCTTTATGGTTAATCTTCCTCTTATGATGCAAGAGGTTTCATTGTGAATATGTTAAAAAATGCATATATTTTACAGTCTTAATATCTCTGAGCCACTCCAGGGTCTTGTGTAATAGCTTTTATGTAATACTATCTTTTAATGACTGCCTCCCTTACTTCCTATGTCACCACTTACTTTCTAAAGTATTTTAAGTCCCAGCTCAGATGTTACCCCTCAGAGATGCCTTCTAAGATTACTCTGGACCCTCCAATCACTCTCTATTCCAATGTCCCATTTCATTTCTTTCATAACTTCTTTTGCTGTTGAAAAATCATATTTTTTATTGTGTGTATCTCTACTGGGAATGGGAACTGCCTAGGAGAATGGTCCTTGTTTGTCTTACTTGCCTCTCCATCCCCAGTCCTTAGAATAGTGCCTGGATAAATTATTGCATATGCTTCAAGATGCATACTAAGGTAAATGGCATGACTCTGATCCTTAAATACTGAGGGATTGGCAAGGGCAAGGCACTGGTGAGGCCCAGTCACAGACAGATGGAAGATGAATGGCAGTACTTCCTTTCTGTGCCAGCCGTTGGATTGTTCTGGCTGAGTGCACTAAGGTGGGTATAATTAGCTCTTATGGCCTGCCCAAACAAGTGCCCAAGTCCCAGTATAAAGCGATCTTTATCTAGGTCTCTATAGGCATTGACTGGGTTGTTTGAAGCCAAAGCAGCCTCAGTACATACTCATAACTCCTGGGACATTAAATAGACTCTATAACTAATCCTAGGGATTTCTGTTTCAATATAGGATATGTGTAGATTGCTTTGAAAATGACCAAACTCCTGGATCCCTGCAAATGACTGTACATAGTGATTCAGATAAAACCCTATTCTTCACCAGGTGCTATGAGAATTGCTTTAATACCACTTAATTTCATCTTTAAACACATCTAGAGACGTATACTATTATTATCCCCATTTTTAGATGAGGAATCTGAAGCTTAGAAAGAGTAAATGACTTGCCTAGGTCCCACTGCTAGTTGAGGAGTGGTACAAACCTAGCTGACTCTTCTCAAAATTGATACTTACTGTCTAATTGGCAAAGATCTGATGTCCCATTCTGCTGTGGCCTAAAACCTTTAAGAAAATTATGTTTATCAGCTATGAATGAATGCTCACAGTTCCAGGATGGGCCTAAGAGACTTTGGCAGAAACTTGGTTTAGAAGTTAACAAAGAAGTCAAGTGAAATCATAATTTTTAAGTCCTGAAAAATAGGAGTCTTATGCAAATCAATTTTTGAAAATTGGCTATCTTAATTGATTTGAACTATATATGTACTTTGGAAACAGACAGACTTGAGTTCAAAGCCCAGCAGTTACTTAGTGCTATGTAACCTTCAATAAGTTTCTTATTCTTTTTAGATTGAATATGGATTCCAGTACCTGTCTCACAAAATTTATGCAAGGAGAGCAGCCAGTTCAGTGCTTGGTGCACATAGAAGGGGGAACAAAACTTTATTTTCTTTCCTTTAAGTATTATGGTTGGGAATTTTTTGGCTGTAAAGTTTTGTTTTCCTAAATTTCATGTTCTCCCAGTCATGTTAAAATTTTATTTCTATTCATTTCATTTCTTTCCTCAAGTATAGTTTAAAGATCACAATTCATTTCTTAAGACTTGTGCATCATTGCTCTGGTAAATCTCTTGGCCTTCATAGTAGTTGATAAGGTTTACTTTTCTTCTTCATTGAATCTTCCCACACCTCATCCCTGACCATAGTGTTTCTTTTTGGCTTTCATTTTACCTCTGTTTATCATTCATGAACCTATTCCACAGCTTCTTTTGACATTATACTTAAAAAGTCCCCCCAAAGCATGCTTTTTAAAAGTTGGGGCACAGCGACCTTGAGAGAACATTCTTCTTGAAGGGGTAGTATTAGACCCTGACCAAATGATATCACCTTAAAAAGCTGGATTTTTTTAAAAGTCATTTTTTATGGTCATTGTCTAGAAACACTTGTGGTAAGAAGTAAAAATTCAAGCATGAAGTAGCTTAGTCATGACCTATATCAACAGCAAAAACAAGGGCCATTAACTTGATTGGAACATATGAATCTGAAAGTGCAGCTATTCAAATAAAAACAGCCAGCTCTATGAGTCCAAGCAGGGCAAAACACTACCTCCAACAGGAGAGAGACAATGTAAAAGCAATAAAATGTAAGTTGTCTATAATATTGCTCTCAGAATAATGTCAGTTTGTTTACACTTGACAGGCTACATTTAATAAACTTATCCACAATTTTTGTTCTGTTTATAAGACAAAACAAGCTGGATAGCTTGCATATTTGTCACAGACATTTCAGGGCATGTGTGCAAAATTATAGTAAACACACTCTTTTACAAACTCCTACTATTACTTTGTTCCTGAAAGCTCTGGGCTGCCAGGCTATTTTTGCATTGCCTAAGTCACTCCAAGGCGAGCCAGGTGCCATGGTGCACACCTGTAGTCCTAGTTACTCAGGAGGCTGAGGCAGGAGGATTGCTTGAGCATAGGAATTCAAGATCAGCCTGAGCAACATGGTGAGTCCCCACCTCTACAAAAAGATAAAACAAAAAAACCCAAAAACTTACCAGGGTGCAAAAAGGCTGCCATCAGTGCTAGAACCCTAGTACTATAATCCTTCTGACTCCATAGTGTCTAAAGGTAGATTACTCAGTTATCTCTCTGTATTCTTGTCTTAGGTGCTATTGTGCTTAGAGTTGACTGTGAGGCAAGCCTCTGCATCTGTACAGGAATAGAAGTACAATACCAAAAAGTACTTCTGATCTCCTTTTATTGGTTGTGAATAAGCACTAGTATCCTCATTTTACAGATGAAGAAACTAAATCTCAAAGGTGCTAAGTAAGTTACTGAGAGATGCTGAGTCACACTGATACTAAGTGAGTCATGCTGTTAGTGAGATTGTGAGTAGCAGTCACACTATCTGTAAGTTGCAAACTAACTGGACTCAGGGTGACCAATTTTCCCAGTTTGCTCAGGACGGAAGGGTTTCCTGGGAAGCAGGACTTTCCATACTAAAACTAGGACAGTCCCAGGCAAACCAGGATGGTTGGTAACCCTAGATGTCTGATTTTAGAAACACTACACTCTTTATCTTTCTGCTTCAGGCTCTAAAATATTTGGCTCTCCTTAAAATCTTTTGCCGTCATATCCTGCTGTAATCTTCACCCACCCACCACTTCTTCTGCTAGTTTAGTCGGCAGACTGTGCTTACCATTGCATTTGCTGTGAGACTCTTACTACAAATTAAAGCCCATTTACCCTCTTTTCTGGGCCACAGGAAATCGCAGGCTGACAATTCAGTGTCTCTGTGGTTTTCTGAGCCTCTAGCTCTATTGGATTTCTAGCCAGAAAATTATTCTTCCTTTTTGGTGACAACTATGTTAAAAAAAAAACTCAACAATTCTCTTGATTTCAAAGATGACAAGGTCTCTAAAGAGGGAAAAAGCTAAAGACCTCTGGGCATTGAAATTCTTCCATCCAGATACTCTGATGCTATAATGATGGATCCTGTTAACCATCAAATCATCTGTCAGGGATGCCTCAGCTGCACTTGGCAATTTCTCTCAGCAGAGGAGCATCCTGATGGTGAAAGGCTCCTGGTACCTGCTCTTATTGGCCTTGCTCTTCTTAGCAAGAAGCCTCCCTTTAGGTTCCTCCCTTTAGTTGATCCTATTATTTTTGACAGCTTTGAGAGATAGCAACTGCTTCTAGTGGCTTCTTTCACTGATGGCAACAATCCTCTTAACAGCAGCTTTTCTGAGACTTTGCTGGGGTCTTTTGTTTTTTCAGAAAGCCCCATGCTGCCTCTATAGCTGATAACTTAGTTTGATACTTAGTAGGTACTAGAGTGCTTATTAAGCCCTGTAGTGACAAACCATGGTGCTTTACCAACAGTGTTGTTCAAACTGTAGGTCCTTACTCCTTAGTGAGTCATAAATCAATATAGCAGGTTGAAAGCAGTCATTTTGTTACATGTGGCAGATATCTGAGTTACCCCAAGTTTCTGGCGTCACATCCATATGGGTCTGCAGTAACATCTGTCCTTGCCTCCTCAGAAGAAAGAATTCAACAGAGGGGCATAAAGCAGAAAAAGAGACAGAGGCAAGTTTCAGAGCAGGAGTGGAAGTTTAAATTAAAAAAGCTTTAGAACAGGAAAGAAAGGAAAGTTCACTTGGAGGAGATCCAAGAGGGCACCTGGAGGTCAAAGAGAGAAGGGAGTGTTTAGCCTTGATCAGGGCTATATAGGCCCCTCTTTCCCATGATTCTTCCCTTAGGGTGGGCTCTCCTTACCCTTAGGAACTGAGCACACACAGTGTGTTTACGAAGTTGCATGCATGCCCATCTGAAGCTTTCTTCCCTTTTTCCAGTGGAGTGCACCCGGAAGGTCATATTTCACCATTTTGTCTTTAAGTGCACATGCCCAGGAGGTTTTTCTCCCCAATATCTGCATTCAGTCAACACTTTAATGTTAATAGCTGTGGATCATCAGGAAATGGCCTCTCCCTGGCACCCTTGGTGGGCTGTGAAATTATCATTTTTAGAGAGGCAGTGTGATAATGATACAGGAGGTAAGAAGAAATTACTTAGGTGGATAATGAGGGTACGGAAGTCCTCAGTAAGGTTTTCTTTTTAATGAAAAGCAGCCCCAAATCATTTTCCTTTCTAACAAAGAGCAGCCTGTAAAATCAAGCCACAGTCATAGATGCCAGCAGTTGTGCCAATCATGTTCAAAATGGCGGCCCCATCTTCCCTTCTCTTTATCAGCCACATGTACAGTAAGGAGAAGACAAGATGGCTCCGGTTAACAGGAGAGTTCATTTGCATGGTAAGATTAGGGTGGGGTGGTCAGCCTTCCCACATGCTATGTAAATGTCATACCTGATGGAACCAATCTATGAGCCCTTTGTAAATCAGACACTGCCTCCTCAAACCTGACTATAAGATCCAACACATCTGCTGCCCACCCGTCTTTTCTGCTGGGAGACCTCTCTCTATATAGAGACAGCTGTTTCTCTTTCTCTTCTCTTCTGCCTATTAAACCTCTGCTCGTGTGTGTCCATGTCCTAAATTTTCCTGGCGCAAGACGATGAACTTCAGGGTATATACCCCAGACTACGTAGCCACTTAAGTAATTGTTGAACCTGACATTCCTAGTGGGTGGGGGGAGAGCCCTCTCCTGCCCAGCTGATGCCTATCTGACTACCTGTAACAATTTAGAAAAAAAAAATATTTTTAAGACTAGTAGAATAGAAAACTAGGAATACATTATATATAGTAAGGATTCATGTTGTTTCATAAAATTTTTATTTCATTATTGTATACGTGTGTGTGATTGTACACATGAAAAAAATCTTTTAGAAAGATATTTGTAGAAAGACATTCATCATACTGTTTCTGAAAGTAGCAACACATTGAAAACACCTAAATGTTCACTGGGAGGGGATCATAAGCTCCATGCATGCCACATCTAAAACATTCATTAAATTCTTTATTATTATTTTTTTCTGTACAGTAAACAAGTCATTTTTGTAATTAAGAACTTATTTTATTCTTTTGGCACTGCATTAGATAAGTAAACTTACTGAAAACCACATGGTATCCCAGATTAAACTGCCCCACTTGGCCTTTCTTGGAACCTCAAGGTAAGGAAAAATTCCATTGATTCACCAAATCAATGTCCAAAGGGAGTTCCAAAGGAATGTCCCTACACACGCCCTACAAAGGGCATACTCATTTACTCAACAAAAATATATTAACCTCCCTTTTTGTGAGAGCCATTAAGCCAGATTCAAGGGATTCAGAGATGAATGGAGCATGATCTCTCTCTTTTACAAGTTCATAGCCTGCTAAGGAAGAAAACGAGCAAATAAATAATTCTTGCACTATATAATAAGTGCTCAAGTAAAGATATGACACTATGCTCTGGCTCATGAGTTCTGACCTCATCACTCCCTTTTTGCTGTATCTTAAACTTTAATAATTTAGGGGCTGGGAAAATATTCTAAATTTATCTTTCCAGTTTCCTTGTTTGCCTGAGGCCTGGGAAAAAGCCTTGCAAATCAAGTCCCAGTAACAAAGGTGATCATTCCACAGCCCTTTAAGTAGAGATGTTAATTAGAGGCAGTATAATGGAGTGATTAAGAACATGGGTTTGGGATTCAGCATATGATGATATAGTTTATAATTTCACTGCTCTGTGACCTATGTAAGTCATTCAATTTATCTGAGTTTCATTTTTCATATTTGTATTTTATAAAGTTATCAGCCCTTTTCTGTATTGAGATTAAAGTATTTAGCATAGTCCCTGGCACAGAGTAGGGCTCATTATATGCTAGTAACAGTTGTTTTTCTGGGTTTTGATGGTTCCAAATTGTTGTCTGGACATATAAAACTAAGTTGATGTTTCTCTTCTGAGCATTTACTATATTAATATGGGCACCAAGAAAGTTCAAATTTTTTATAAATTAGTTTTTAATACACTACATGACTTTTGCCAGAGAGGTTGTATAGATTAATAGATTGAGAATTGAGAAAAATCATTAAGTGAGAAACTGAAACTGTAAAAAATCTCATATATATTTTAAGTAAGTCTTAGTAAAGATTTTTGGGGAAGTTGACTGATGTCTGCTAGATGGAGGTCACTGAGGGCGGTCATTTAGAGAAAGGAGGGGCCATTCCAGTAATCACCAGTTCACTTTTTCGTTTGCTTCTCTTGGAAGAGTCCAGCTTATGTCACTTTTCTACAGTTCTCAAAGTTTGTGTCTTTATAGCTCTGATCTGGGAAGATTAATGTTTGTATACCTTAAAACAAACAAAAATAAAACAATAGTGTCCAATAATGGCAATTTTGCGTTTTGTAAACAAGAGTTTCATTCTTTGAATAGCTGTAAATTTATGATAGAAAGTTTATTTTCCTCCTATTCTGATTCTGACTCATTTCTACAAGTATCTGAATGAGTCAGAATCCTTTCAGTTGCAAGTGGTACGTCCAGAGGTAGTTGAACTTCAGGCACAACTTGATCTGGTAGACCAAACGATGCCACCAGGAAGTCTTCTCTCTGACCCTGTTAGTTCTTTTCTTCTGTGTTAACATCATCCCAATGCAAGCTTTCCCCAAGGGGTGCAGAAGACTGAGCAACAGCTTTAGGCTTACAGAACTTCCAGCTTAGCAGCTGAAGCTAAAAGTGAACTATCTTTCTCGATAGGATAAGTCTGGGCTGATTTTATTGACACAGATTGGGATCTACACGTGTCCTTATCCATGAAAGGCGAGGTGTTATTTCTGCCCGGATCCTCAAATAAGAACAGAAGCCAGGCAGGCAGAAACCAAGCCAAACAAACAAACAAAACCAGAATAAAAACAAGAACAAATGCTCACTATATTATTAACTCAATTAGCTTATTTGAGCTAAATGTAAAATTTAGGATAATGGCTCTGTTAAAATCTTTAGACAAATTAAATTTAACAGAGTTTAATTGAGCAAGGAATGATTTGAGAATGGGGCAGCACTCAGAATCAGCAGGGGTTCTGCTCCACAATGTGGGCAGACAGCACTGATGAACAGAAAACAGAGGTGAGGAAGAGAAACAGCTTGATTGGTTACAGCTCAGCGTTTGCCTCATTTGAGCATAGCTTCATCAGTTGACTGCCTGTGACTGACTGAAGCTCAGCTGCTGTGATAGGCTAAGACTCAGCTGTTTGTTACAAAAGTACACTCCTAAATTAGGCTTTCAGTTAGTTTATGCTAAGTTAGGTTGCAATTTGTTATGTAAAGACTCAAAGTACCAAAGCATCCTCGGGCCAAATTTAGTTTAATTTAACAGCAACTCATTAAGCATCTTTCTCTTCCATTTATGATTTTATCCATTGACATATCATCTATTATTTATTCTATGCAGATAACTTCCATATCCCTGTCTTCACACTGAACATCTCTCCTTCACTCTAGAGCCAAATACCCTCCTTCCTGTTTGGCATCTCTATCTGAATGTCACACCCTCATCTCATTCATAAATAAATATCTTTCTCTCTCACACACACATTCACAGACACACAGAACATTTAAATGTGGTTTCTGTGTGTGTGTGTGCACATATGTGAAAGAGAGAGATGGTTTGCAAGAGTACTTGGTATTTTTAAAAGTACATTGTTGACATATATCTACTTAAGCGAAGCAATATTCCCATATCATCTGACTCACTGGCAAAAACAAAAAATTGGCAAGCTAACATGTGGGCCGATCAATGCGATTCTTTCACCAAAACAATAATTAAAGGAATCGTTATAGTTTGATGCTAAGAAGCAGTGAGAAACAATACACTTTTCTGCTGGGTCTTCATAAGAAAATCTGTTAATGTATAACTGGACTTCTTTTCAAACTGAATGCACTGCTGATTCCATTGATTGAAAGGATACATGTTGTGGTCCTGGCCCGAGCATTGGCATGTGAACTTGCTGGCCAACCATACCTTATCAGGTCCCAAAAATGAGTCAGTTGAGAAGGAAATGCCAGTTAGAACAGATACATACTACTGTTTTTATTCATCAGCTTAAGGAGCTGTCATGATTGTTACAGTGTACATATTTAAGTTGGTGAGTTTTAAGGTTTTAAATATGAAAATGTCTTATTTTCTGCAAATATTGGAGAGCGTGGCTCTAGTGAGGGAGATGCCAGGCTACAGACCTTAAGAACAAGAGATAAAATGAAGATTTTTGTCATAGGAGTTCTCTATAAAAATTGTGCTTTTGAATGGAATTATTTTGTACCATTTTTACTAAATTTCTTAAAATGCAAACTAAAAACATGTTTTTATAGGTCTTATGCATTTTGACTTTTATTATGTATTTTGTTAAACACTTTCCTAAAACTGAACAGAGAATGAGGAAGACAATTCACCAAAATATGGGTATTTTCCTTCCTTCCAAAACAGCATTGCCTAAGGCCAAATTCACCATCTTTTGCCCAAACCAGCTCTTTCTTCTTGGTTTCTTCTTTCTGCTCATAGCTCGATGATTTTCAAATGTTGTTTGCCTCCATCTCAACATAGTGGTATAATATTGATCATTCTTTTGTTTGTGAGTATGTGATGTGAGAATTAATTATGTCTGTGCTTAAAATGGAAAGACATTCACTTTTTAATGTTTGATTTCTTCTACTCAGAGTTTTTACACTTAGGAAAATCTTGTTGCTGGGAAAATATCTGGTAATGGTATACTTAGAGGCCCTTTGGGTTTCTAAGGTGGAGCGTGGAGTGGAAGGACAAAAAGAGTGAGAAAAGATAGTTTCTTATCTTCCTAGCCTGAGTTTGAGAGAGAAAGAAGTTTTAATCCAAAACAATTTGAGTTCACAGAAAGATGTCTAGAGAAAGAATATAGCTGTACATATATTTTTTATTCTGCTGCTTTTGTTTCAAGAGGTGCTTCCAAGAATCAGGTAATAAACAATTTCTATTCACCTTTATAAATATATAATGCTAATAGTATTGTAGTAAAAGGGTAGTTTCCCTTTGTAATGGTTTTTAATATTGGTCTATTACATTCTCTGAGCACTTTCCTTGCAATAGTTTCATTTATTCTTTAGCTCTTTGGGCCATCAAAGGCCTCTGCTCTGACTGTAAAGAATGGTACTTAAATGTGCACTGAGCTCTCACTATAGTTTATCATTTACATTTTCTGTATCTTGTTAACTCTCAGCCTCTCTCTTATTTATAAGTCCTCTTGCTTAGTATTACTGTTGTCACTGCTGCTACAGAATTTTGCTGATGTTAGAAATCACCACTGTTAGGCCTGGTAAAGACTATAGTTTGAATTTCCAACAGTTCAGATAGACATCTTATCAAAGCGATGGAATTATATCCAAAATGTTTGCTGAAATATGTGGGTTACAACAAGGGACAGAGTTTTCAGTTCAAGGAAGAACTGTTTACGTCACTTAGTTATGAGGAGTTTGACAGTATCAGTGCCAAATAAGATTATGGGGCATTCAAGGAGTTGATGACTGTCCAGTTGATTGCCCACAATAAGCTGGTTAACTAATGCAATACTATCGCAGGCCTGAAGGTTTTCTTCACATCTGTTCACAAGATTTCACAGGGTCAATCAACAAAGTGGCTGGTGGTTCATTTTGGGATAATGCTTAGATGGCTTTGCATTTTGGTTCTTATTGCTATAGTTTTGCACAGTGTCTCATTATGATGTATCTGCACCAATATAAGCTTTCCAAATGGTTTCCTTGCCTTCCAACCGACCCTAATCAAATTCATGGTTTGCATGGTTGACCACGTTATCTTTTAAAAATATATTATCTTATTAATTCAATCACTCAGGATTTACTTAACTTTATGGAACACCTGTGATGTGCCAGACACTGTGACAAGTCTAGTGGGAGACAGACTTGTACACAGAAAATTACAAGACAATGTGCTATGTGTTTTATCTGAGATACAGCCACTCCTTGATTAAAACTCTTCCATGGTTCCCTATTGTTAATAAGAAAATAGTTTAAGTTCTTCCCTGAAATAAAAGATCCTCCACAATTTGAATCCACTTTACTGGCACAGCCTTATGGCTAGGCCCTTCCCCCACGTGCACCCCATGTGTCAACCACACAAATTGTGCTGATGTTCCCAGGAACTGCATCATTCCCCACAACCGGTGAATTCCTACACATTCTTCAACATTTAGCTTAAGCGTTATTATTTCCTTTGTGACTCTGACTCCAGACCTCTAAAGCATAGCTAGTCATTCACTTCCTTTTGGCTCTTATGGAAATTTTTTATATATCTCTTTTTTGTGGCTCATAATATCCTTTATTCCATTATTATAGCCACTAAATTATGTGATTCTTGAAGGCAGGAAGTATATCCCATACTTTTCATTTTTCTGATGTTTGGTTTAATGACCGGCACTCATTTGATGCACGAAGTGTTGTTTTAAGGATAAGTGAATGAATGAATAAGTGAATAAAATATGAAACCAGCATATGGAGTTAACATTGGATTTTTTTTTAATCAACGCTGTTGAAATACTCTTTACTGTTAAGCAATTATCTTCTGGTAGAACACCTGGTACAAATCTATAACTATGTTGGCCAACAACTCAAAGTGATTACTGCAACCAATTTACGGCAATTAGAAGGAGGACTACACTCCATAGAATTTAAAAGGTGCATTGACTGCACACCTGTATGACATAAAAGAAACTATGACCGCTTCAATAATCATAAAAGCATATTGTTGTCTCATTAATTGTTAAATAGGCCAATGACATAGGTATTTTATAAAATGAAGTTAAAGCAAAAAAGCAAAAGGTGAAAAGCAGCCTGTACAAGATTTAAGAAGAAATACCAAGACAAAGAATTTTTAAAAGAAGATAATATAATTCCACATACATATTCACTTATATCTGTATAATAATTTTTATATCTTTTGGATATTTTTAGAGTTACTAGAGGAAGTGGATTAGAGAAGGCCAAATACCATGGAAAGCAATGTGCGTATGGCTTCCTTCTGGCATGGAATCTGTAGTGCAGTGGTTAAGAGCCTGGGATATTGTAGCAGGCTGCTGGGTATGAGCCCTGCTCCATCCCATTCTAGCTATGTAATATTAGGAAAGTCACTTAACCCGTCTGTTTCTCAGAGAATAATAATAGTACCTATCTGATAGGTACTGCAAAATGAGAAGAATAATAATACCTGGAAAACGAGAATAATAATAGTACCTATATGATAGGATTGTGAAAGGGTGTAAAATGGTAAGCTCTCAAAAATACTAGCTTTTATTACTATTTGTCAATTTCCTCTTTGGGCTCATATCATATCCTATCTTTTCCATTTTTTTAGCATGTGTCCTTACTGGCACTTGTATCTTCCACATGTTTTCCATTTTGTATGTTTTTAATACGTTCATGTCAAGTTTCTATATCCCAAATATTGGCATTTTGTTTTACGTAGGAAATGGTAATAATCATTAGTGGATGCAGAAGAAGCTCCAAATCCATTAATAACCAAGGCAACAGTATGATTCCATTCTTTTCCTTTGATTTTCTGCTATATATTGTTCAGAAATCCTTGATGTTGCCTACAAAGACTCCAAATCATCTATTATCATTGATTTAGGGCTAAAATAAGTACATTTGATTGTAACCCAGTTAATAACAAGTAAGTGCTGAGAAAAATTATTAAAAGCTTCTGTGTAATGATAATTGTATTCCTGAGCCTAATAATTGGGTTGGGATACAACAATTTTTGTACTGGTTAGAGCTATACCCTGCTTTGGTTTGACAGTCAGAGCCGAAGACACAGCAATCTTCCCTCAAATATTGGAAGGACTTTGTCCTCCTGAATGACTCTTTCAAATAATTTCTTTTGTGACCAAACTTAGAAAATAAATATCTATTCAGATGATGAAAAATACTAATGTTTGAAGAGCTATAAATATAAAATCAATGAATGCCAACAAAACAAGGCATTGTACATATTATGAAATATAACTTAAGATTTTGGATCTCAATACTTGGAAACATTGAACTATGAACTATGTACTATTATTATCTTAGAAAGCTTTACTCCATTTTAGATGGACTATACCACTTCAAATGGGCTGTTGATGCAAAATGAGCAAAAAAAAAAAGTGCATCAGTGGAACTTATTTTAATGAAATATTAACTGGCCACATTTCAAAATTATATTCTATACTGTCCTGTGAGCAAAGATGCTAAAGAACTTCCTATTTAAGAGTACCATGAAAGGGTATGGCTGGAGAGTGAAATAAGAAAAGACACAGAATGTATTGTATTTGTAGGAATTAAGAATAAAAATGTGCTTCAAACAGAATGTTGAGTATCATCATGGCAACTAGTCTTTTGATCAATAAGAATCATGAAAAACCAGAAGCTATGTCAGCTATGCTTTGGATAAAGTTACTGCTTTTTAAAAATCAAGTAAATAATTCACAACAGAAAAGACATAGAATCAACCTAGGTGCCCATCAACAGTGGACTGGATTAAGAAAATGTGGTACATATATACTGTAGAATACTACACAGTCATAAAAAAGAATGAAATCATGTCCTTTGCAGCATGGATGCAGCTGGAGACCATTATCCTAAGCGAATTAACATGGGAACAGAAAACCAAATACCACACGTTCTCAGTTATAAGTGGGAGTTAAACATTGGGTACTCATGGACATAAGGATGGCAACAATAGATCCTGGGGACTACTAGAGTGGGTAGGTAGGGAGGGTGACAAGGGTAGAAGAACTAACGATTGGGTACTATGCTCAGTAACTGGGTGATGTGATCATTTGTACCCCAAACCTCAACGTCACACAATATACCTAGGTAACAAACCAGCACATGTACCCCCTGAATCTAAAATAAATATTGAAACAAAATCAAGTGAACAAATCAAAAATAAATAATAAAACAATGTGATATCTAGGCATACTTCTATGGTTCTCTATTGAACAGACCTTATTGAGAAAACAGTCGATCAAAAGTTGCCAATAAAGATAAAGGATTGAACACACACATCTACAGTCTGCCCTTGAATTTCTAATTAATAACTGTAAAGGGATTTTTAAAGACTGTATGAGTTAGCTTTTCCTGCATAACAATATATGCCCAAAATAAAGTGGCTTTAAACAACAACCATTTATTTAGTTCAGATTCTCTGGATTTGCAATGTGAGCTGGGCTCAGATAAATGATTTTTTGGTTTCAGCAGGGCTCCTTCATGTATTTGCAGTCAGCTGCAGGTCAAGTGCAGATTTGCTAATCTTGACTGAACTCCCATATCTCCCCAGCTTCAGTTGGGACCTCTGAGTTGACTCAGGCTACCATCCAACACCAGGCCAGATCAAGCTTGTCCATATGGAGAAGAAGGGGATCTTGAGAAAGTGAGTGGAGTGTTTAGGGTCTCTTGAGATCTACCCTTTGATCAGATACATTGTCACTTCTACCTTATTCTGTTGGCTGAAGCAAGTCACAAGGCCTGCCCAGATTTAAGGGATGGAAAAATTGGCTTTGCCACTTTGTTAGTGGAGCTGCAAATTTACATTGCAAGGGGCATGAATATGAGGAGGAAATTACAGATATTTCTATATTTAATCTACCCCAATGGTATAAGCCCACAAGGACAAAGAGAACAGAAGAGAAAACAATAGCAATGAAATTTTGGAAGCTAGAAGGAAAATTAATGAGTAGCAATTGACTTAGAGACACTTGAGAAAGCTGAATCCTAAACTTGCAGTGGGGAGAGACGAGAAGCAATCCAGTGTACTAATGTAATCCATAGAATCTTCTAAAGTCTCAGAAATTGATATACCTGGTATACATGCCAGGTATTTATGGAAATGGGAAGATGAAGGTTGAGATAGAAACAGGAAGATTCATTGAAATTCTGTTTAAGTAGTATTGCAGTTAGACATTCAGATTCTATCCCCCAGTCTGCCCAGTCATTAACTGCCATTGTCTCCTTCTACTACACCAGAGAAAACAGGAGGTTTAGTTTATGAAGTAGGTAAAAACAAGGGTCTCTGGACTTATTGACACCCTAAACACAATTGAGGATTGAGGTGTTGTGGTAGGGAAAATAATGGCTACCAAAGATGTCCACATCCTAATCCTCAGAACCTATGGATATGTTAGGTTACATGGCAAAGGGAAATTAAGGTTGCATGTGGAATTAAACTTGTGTCAGCTGACTTTAGATGAAAACTTAGCCTGTATTATCCTGGTGGGCCTAATGTAATCACAAGGGTCCTTATAGGAAGAGATGTGTGACAGGTCTACTGAATATTCTATCATCCCTCTTAATATCACATTTTTTTGTCATACCCATTTATCCCTGGGATCCCTAAGAAGCAAAAACTCAGTCTCATGGCATTTCTGCAGCTAGATAACCTATGAAGTTTACACTTCTTTTTTGGATTAACTTTCCTACTTTTTCCCTAAGAATTTTTTCACCATAGGGAGCATCCTATTTGGAAAGAAGAAAAAAGACTCCTTCTCTGGCAGTGCATATGACACTGATTCAAAGCAAAGCAAAACTTGCTTTTGGCAAATGCAAGAAAACCCAAACCTTAAAACTCTAAAAAAGGGACCACTAACACAAGGAGGGGAGAAAACCTAAATCAGCTGTTAACTGTCCAACTGAGCAATTAAGCACAGTGGAGTTTTAAGTGGTCTGCAGTGCTTGAAGAATCTAGTTAATATATGGCAATGGCTCCTCACTAATTGTGACTCTCAAATGAAGTAACTCTCCATGCCCTTCTCTGGAGAACATGATGGAGAAAAAAACCAAACAAAATTGTTCCTTCTGAGTCTCTCTGCTTGTTCCTAAAACAGCAATAACAGCAGCAGCAAAACTCTGGTTTTAGCCTGTTGGATTCCTTGCTGCAAGAGTTGCTGAAGGGCTCCAGGATCTGTAGCCTGCTTGAAGCTGTCAGCTTCATCCCCCACATCTTGTCAGCAAATAACGATTAAACTTTAACTTGCCTACTCTTTATTTCTATGGCAGTCTAACTTTTCTTTAGGAGTGTCTGTCTTTTTAGAGATGCAGTGACAACTTTACCGGAAATGTGTTGTGAGTGTCTAGCACATTGAGTGGTACAGAGCTGGCCACTCAATAAATATTGGTAGAAGTGAATTGAATAAGATTTAAAAAGTAATTGAAAGGGTGGATTAGCAAAATCTTATTTATAGAATGCATTCTAAGCCTCTTTTAATTGCAGGCATAGTTGTGATGTCCAAGTACTTTCTGATTATGTATTGATTCAATTTAACAAATATTTACTGAACCCTACTAGCCACACTGCACCAAGAGCTTGAAAGAGGGGAGAGAGTAATGCAAAAACTATATCCATCAGATCCCTTGTTCTCACAGAATTTATAATCTAGTAGGACAGATAGACTAGAATAATAGTCTGTTTTGAAAAGTTGGGTAATAGAAATAGTTGGAATGTCCTTAAGAAAAATCTTACTTAATTCAAAGAGTGCTAGATAAATTAATGGGGAACAAGATTCCTAGCCTGAAAAAAGAAGAAAAAGAAAAAAACCAGGGTTGGTTGTATAGTGTTTTCTGAAGGTAAATAAAATGTTTCTAGAGCCATGGTTTCTTACTCCAGACTTAGGGCTGGTTCCCTTTCTTTCCAGTGTCACCCTGATTCCCTATCTGTTTCCCCATCTTTTCCCAAGTAACTTCACTAGGTTTTGATATAAACTGGTCAACGTTAGGGAGTTCCCACCCAATAATGATGTTCATACTCCCCAAACTCTATGCTTCACAGATGCCCTCTACTGGTTTGGCTTGCTAATAAGCTATGCTTTTAGGGAATCAGATTCAAATGTTGAGATTGGTAAAGGATTCTTGAACAAGAAAACACTTACATTGGCCTTGGAGGAATCAATTTTTTTGGGCACTCAATGTTTCTTGAGACTGTGCCAGGAGCATGCGGGCCACTGCCAGGAATTGAATGGAACTACCAAACCAAAGAGGCCTTGGGGGGTAACCTGTGGAGGACCCCACCTATTTTATGCTTTCTAGGGAGACGATGATCTGCTGTTATCTCCCAAACTTCTTCCAAATGGTTTAGAATTATGCTGTGTTGAGAAGAGTAATGACTCTAGTTTGTCTGTCCAGAGCCTTGTGGGAACTCTCTGTTGGGAACTGCTTTTCCTTCTGCTCTAGCTATGTGATTCTGGGGAGAGCCACCTTGTTCTTATTTGACGTCACTATATTGCCATAGGTACTGTAATTGGTGCATGGGTGCACAAATTACCCAAAGTGAGAAAACCAAAGTAATCCCTGAGGTGTTCCTAACTGGGACTGGGGAATGAGAGTAAGTCCTTTTCAGGTTGTGGGAGGCTTGGGATAGGAAGTTTGCTAGCTCTTGGCAGTTATGTTTTCTATCATATGGCGTCAGCGCGTCTGCAGTGGGATATGATGTATGTGATGCGGAAAGAAAAGCAAAGACAAGAAATACACAGAGTCCTAATGGTGTTGAATCCCTGGTTTCTATTGTTTGAGAGGCACAGTTTAACTCTAGATGGACTTGGTTATTTAATCGTTCCTTTAGTTAGTAGAAATACACTAGCATGCTTCCAAATAATTCCCTTTTTGTGTATCCTTCTTCACATGGGGTTTCTGTCATTTGCAATCTTTAAGAGTCCTGATTAATAAAAGAATCTGCTCTGATGCTGTCCCCTTTTCTCCCTGTTTCGTATAATCTTCCCTTTGCTTTCATAAACCACCAGCTATTTCCATTCTTTACTGCGTAATTCTCTGTTTATTTCTTCTCCATTTCTCCCTGGTCCTTCCTTTCTTTCTTCCCTTTCCATTTTCTTTTTCTTTTTCCTTCCTTTCTTTCTCTCTCTTTCCGTTTCTCCCCTCCCTCCCTCCCTCCTTCCTTCCTTCCTTCCTTCTTCTTTTTTTCTTTGAGACAGAGTTTCGCTCTTATTGCCCAGGCTGGAGTACAGTGGCACAATCTCGGCTCACTGCAACCCCTGCCTCCTGGGTTCAAGTGATTCTCCTGCCTCAGCCTCCCAAGTAGCTGGGATTACAGGCGCCCACCGCCATGCCTGGCTAAGTTTTTTGTATTTTTTAGGAGAGACGGGGTTTCACCATGTTGACCAGGCTGGTCTCGAACTCCTGACCTCAAGTGATCCACCCATCTCAGCCTCCCAAAGTGCTGGGATTACAGGTGTGAGCCACTGCACTCGGCCTCTTCTTCTTTTTTTTGAAACAGGGTCTTGCTCTGTCGCCCAGGCTAGAGTACAGTGGCACAATCTTGGTTCACTGCAACCTCTGCCTCCTGGGTTCAAGTAATTCTCATGCCTTGGTCTCCCAAGCAGCTGGGATTACAGGTGCCTGCCACGACACCCGGCTAATTTTTGTATTTTTGTAGAGACTGGTTTCACCATGTTGGTCAGGCTGGTCTCGAACTCCTGACCTCAAGTGATCCGCCCACCTCGGCCTCCCAAAGTGTTGGGATTACAGGCGTGAGCCACTGTGCCCGGCCCCTTCTTTTCTTTTTTGCCTTTCCTTCATTCACTGCACAGGGGCCTATTGTTCTTCCTTCACCATTCGTTTTACATGAAGATACAGTTTAAAAGCTCTTTTGAAAGTGATTCTTTGGCAGCTGTTATTTGGGATTATGCTAACCACAAAGACATAAAAAATAGAAATAAATGTGATTCCAAGACAGGCACGGTGGCTCACGCCTGTAATCCCAGGACTTCGGGAGGCCGAGGTGGGCGGATCACCTGAGGTCAGAGACCAGCCTGGCAAACGTAGTGAAACCTCGTCTCTACTAAAAATACGAAAATTAGCTGGGCGTGGCAGCATGTGCCGGTAGTCCCAGCTACTCGGGAGACTGAGGTAGGAGAATCGATTGAACCTGTGAGATGAAGGTTGCAGTGAGCCATGATCATGCCACGGCCCTCCAGCCTGGGTGACAGAGCAAGACTCTGTCTCAAAAAAAAAAAAAAAAAAAAGGGCAGTAAATGTGTGTGGTTTTTGTTGATTACCTCTGGGTTATGTAATTACTGATAAGTTTTATTTTTTGCTTTTCTGTGTTTGAGAAAATTCCTATAATAAACAAAGATTTTCCTTTTATAAAAATATTTTGTTACTGATCACCTTAAATTATACCTACCTGTTCCTTACTTGTGCTTGTTGAGAAAGTACTTAACATGAAAAGACCTGGCTGGGGTGGTGGCTCATGCCTGTAATCCCAGCACTTTGGGAGGCTGAGGTGAGTGGATCACCTGAGGTCAGGAGTTCGAGACCAGCCTGGCCAACATGGCAAAATCCTGTCTCTACTAAAAACAAACAAACAAAAAAAAATTAGCCGGGCGTGATGACTCACGCTTATAATCCCAGCTACTTGGGAGGCTGAGGCAGGAGAATTGCTTGAACCTGGGAGGCGGAGGTTGCAGTGGGCTGAGATTGCGCCACTGCAGTCCAGCCTGGGCAACGGAGTGAGACTCTCTCTCTCTCTCCCTCTCTCTGTCTCTCTCTGTATATCTATATCTATAGAGAGACCTGCATAAGGATGACTCTCAAAAAATCGCCTTTAGAGAGTTGAGACTTATAGTTTACATGCTTACATGTCCTTAGCAAATATGGGTGGATAAATGAATAATGAATAGACAGGTGAATGAATAAGTGTTTCTCCTCGACAGAAAGTAAGTACCAGTATGGCAAAGCCTGATTCCATATAAAGCCCTCCGATAATTTACCAGACTGTCAATTTTACCAGGAAGTATGTCTGTACTCTTTGACCAAGGATGAATACTCAGTAGACTCTCTGGGCTAAACCTGGATACGGTATATTTGACAGCTTTAAATAGAGAAAGAAAGCTACACTCCTGCATTCATCCCAGCTGGTAAAGGAAAGGCAGATGCTCAATACAAATATTTTAGCAAGTTACAAAGACAGCGAGGAAGAAAAAGTTCAGACTGAAAATAATGCTCTCTCAAATGAAACATTTGGCCAAGGAGAGTCACAGATGCAGTATCTTTGGTCTAAAGGGAACTATAACCCATATGACTTCAGTCTGAGTTGCCACACAGATGGCAAGTTAGGGGAAAATAAGGCAGTTAAGGAGAAACTGAGGTAGTTTAAAGAGAATGATAATACACAGGATATGGAGAAATTGGCATACATATCAATGGAGAAATGGATATGCATACTATATCATATAGATATAGTACACATGGAAATGTATATTGGAACTGCATTTATAAAATCCTCTGATCGTATGTCTCATGCCTTCTAAACAAGCAAATCCACTTGGGAGAATTCATACTAAGGAAAGTTTCAGGAGTTTGTACTTAGATGTGTGTAAGAATGTTGAGCTGAGTGTTTGGTTGCTTTTATAACAAGAAAGAAATGGAAACAAACATTAATGAGAGGTACCTGGTTAAATTATAGCACATCCATAAAATAAATATTATGCAGTAATTAAAAATGACACTGATTAATATTCATGGATATGAGAATATACCCAATATATTCACACATACTTTTAAGTGAAAAAGCATATTTTAAAGTAGTGTGCATAAAGTGATCCTGCTTCTTGTTAAAAATATTAATGGAGATATAGCTATAAATACATGTGTATTTTAGATATTCTGAAAGGTTATGCCATGATATTTGCAGTAGTTGTATTTGGATGGCAGAAATTACAGACATTTAAAGTGTGTTTGCCTGTCTTAATTTTCTGTCTTTCTATAAGGAATATATGTTAAAAGTATATTAATATAAGTTAAATTAACTTTAAAAGGGAAGATGGGGACATTGACAAGTCAACTACATCCTCCCTTCTCACATTTCATTCTTAAAGATCCCACTCTCAGTTCCTGGAAGAAGTAGGCATATTATGTGTCATGGAACCCCATCTATCCTAGACATCCCCCGGGGCATCTGGAATTGAGATACTGACAAGCAGAGGCAGATGATGAGTGCTTGCACTGAAAGGTCATATAGAGCAAAATCCAGAGTTGTCACTGTTGTAAGTCAAACCACATGCAACTGAAATGTGGGAGAATAGAGAGGCCCTAAATAAACCCAGAAAGCCAGCTTGCAGAGAAGAAACAGAGGTGAAGGCAGATGTCCAGAGAGGAACAGAACTGAGAGACCAAGGGGCCCACTGAGGAATGGAAGGCACAGCCTTGCTATCAAACCCTTAATTTCTGATTCTCACATGGCCCAATTCTATTTCATTTCTGGCTCTTAGAACATTTATAAAATTGTGTGTGTGTGTGTGTGTGTGTGTGTGTGTGTGTATTTAAATAGAAATCCCATTTACCCAAATAGATTGGAGTAAGTTCCTGTTCATTGAGGGCCTTGATGAAGACAGAAATGTATATCCCAAAACAAACATCAGGGTAGGGCAGTAGTAGTGGGCTTTGAGTGAGCTACCATCCTCAATGCACCATCATCCACAGATTGTGGGAGGCTTCCCATCATATCAAACACTATCTTAGTTTGTTCCTGCTGCTATAAGAAAATACCTTAGATTGGTTAATTCTTAACAACAGAAATCTATTTCTCATAGTTCTGGAGGCTGGGAAGTCCACTATCAAAGGGTCGGCAGATTTGGTGTCTGGTGAGGGCTTGCGCTATGCTTCCAGGATGGTGCCTTGTTGCTGTGTCCTCACATGGCAGAGGGACAAAAGGGATGAATTCACTCCCGTAAGCCCTTTTATAGGGGTCTAATCCCATCCATGAGAGCAGAGTCCTCATGGCCTAGTCACCTCCTAAAGATCTCACCTCTCAATACTGTTGCATTGGAGATTAAGTTTCAGTATGGATTTTGGAGGGACACAAATATTCAAACCATAGAAAAGACCAAACTGGGATTTTTACTTTTCTATTCTTGGCCATGAAAGCCATGAAACTGGTGACAGCATTCTCTTTCAGTAACCAATTGAAAAAAAATGAGAAGTAAAACCTTGACAAATGTTTCTCCCAAGGCAGCTGTTAATTCCTAACTGATATCTACCAAAAATATGATTTTGTGAATGTCCTTAAAGACCTTTGAAGGTGAGGAATTTTACAGTGAAGCTCTCCTGTTAAGTATTTTGAATTTGTTGTGCAGAACTTAGCCTAATGTGCTTGACAGCCTTGGCGAAAAATGCACGATATAAATGCATCATCAATATAATAATATAAATTGAATTAGAATGCTCATTCTGTTCTGCTGAGTTTCTTTCCTGAGCTGATTATGTCTGAAATGGATCTTATTAGAAGCTTTCTCATTATGAGGAACTCACTGTTCTGTTCCAGCTCTCTGTCAAGTGCCACCTGTTTGGCACTTTTTACTCTTATATTTTTAAAGTCAAGTAGCCCATCATGTTAATATTTGAAGTTTAGAGTCATGGCATTAGAATTGCAGCATGCAGCTTCCCTTGGTTATGTTTTTTGCTAATAGTGTCTTAGTCTGTTTTGTATTGCTATAACAGAGTACCACCGGCCAGGTAATTTATAATGAACAGTAACTTATTTTGCTCACAGTTCGGGAGATTCGAAAGTCCAAGAGCATGGCACTGGCATCTTGTGAGGGCCTTCTTGGTGTGTCATCCTATGGCTGAAGGCAGAGGGCAAGAGAGTACTAGAGAGAGCAAGAGAGGGCTGATATTGCTTTTATTAATAACTAATGCCTGTAGGGCTTAATACCTAGGTGATGGGTTGATAGGTGCAGCAAACCGCAATGGCACATGTTTATATAACAAACCTGCACATCCTGCACATGTATCCTGGAACTTAAAATTAAATTAAATTTAAAAAAATCCACTCCAGTGATAATGACATTGATCCATCTGTAAGGCCAGAGTCTTCATGATCTCATCACCTCTTAAAAGTTTCACCTCTCAACACTACTGCATTGGGGATTAAGTTTCCAATACATGAACTTTGGGAAAAGTATTTTACAACTAATAATAGTAAGTTTCAGTTGCATTTTGAAGCGTAAAGGATGACAGTTTGGCTATTTGATTGTTGACAAGGTCAAATGGTGGCCCGACAAATAATGATCCCAACATTTGCTCTAATAACCTTCTAGTTGCATAATTTATCTTTGTGAAAAAGTTTGGACTATTGGCCATGTCCTAAATCACTTTCTATTTGAGTGAACTGAAGTGTCTAAATTATTTATTGCTAGAGATAAGTCTTTTAAAAATAATTGATAGACTTTATTTTTTAGAGTAGTTTTGGAATTACAGAAAATTGAGCAGGAGGTAGTACAAAGAGTTCCCATACGCCTCTCTTCCAACTCCTGCACCAAGTTTTCCCTATTATTAATAACTTACATTAATATGGTACATTTGTTGCAATTAATGAACCAACATTGTTACATTATTATTAGCTAAAGTCCACAGTTTATTCAGATTTCTTTAGTTTTTACCTAAAGCCTTTTTATCTGTTCCAGGATCCCATCGAGGATGCCACATCACATTTACTTGTCACGTCTTCTTAGGCCCCTCTTGGCTGTGTAAAACAAACCAAAATGAGTAACAGTCCAAAGAGCAAACTCTAGGACAAGAAACACAGTCCCTGAGATTCACCTACTCCTTGTGACTCTTCCGTGAGGCATGCACCCCTCTTCCTTTATTGTTTATCCTTAAGTATTGATAATCCAGCTGTAATTTTCACAAATGACTATTAAAAAGTGAGGAATAAGAAAAATTCAAAATGTATAGAAAAAACAAATAGTTCAAGGACAATACACTCTGTGAATTATAGCATTTGTATCTACTATCCCAGTACAAGTATCAACATGCTTTATCAAACCCCACTGTTCTTTATTCTAATATGAAATCTAATATATTCTAATATAAAATTTCTCTCTCCTAGTGTCCTAGGTGACTTGGAGACCTAGTCAGATTACTATCTGTGTTCCTGGCCTTCTGATGTTTCTTTTATGCCCAGTCAAGTACCAAAGTCCTTTCTTTATTAAAAGTCAAACCTCTTCTGAGTTTGAAGTTTCTAGATAATTTCTTCCTACTCAGTTTTAGTTTCTAGTTTGAGATACCTGCTGAAGTGGAGAGACCAAGCTTTAGAATGCCTGCAAAATCTATGGTTTTCTTTTAGAGGGCCACCTTCCTTCCTTCCTGAAGGAAGGCTGCAGGCAGTTCTTCAAGCAGATATGTTCCTGTTGGCACCATGAGACCCTGTCTTCTTGGGCAAGGCTGATTAAACCAGATGTAGATTTCTGGCTAAAGACAAGCTATAAGCCATGAGGTCACGGAATAAGAGCTTTGTTCAACCAGAACAATGGGTATTAAATAAGACAAATCAGAATTTCTGAAAAGAAATCTAGAGGATGAAGGCAGCAAGGCCATAAGGGAGAAGGGTCTTAAAGGTCTGTGAGTAACAGAAGCTGTGAGTGAGCAGAAGTCACAAGTAGACCAAAGTGATGAGTAAGTGGACACCAGATGGCATAGGTGTTATTTGTAGCAGTAGGAGAGGTAGAAGGAGCTGACTCATTACATTAGCAGAACTCTCTGAACTCCTGGGTCTGAGAGGGAGTGACAAGGTAACAGAGGCCTAGAATTGCCTCTGTTCCCAAGCCAGCTTCCAGTTCCTGAGCTTCATTCCTTCTCTTGGGGTGTATGTGTGTGTGTGTGTGTGTGTGTGTGTGTGTGTGTGTGGTGGGGGTGAGGTGTCTTTTATTTCCTTCTCTTGGTGGTCCAATCTTTCAAATATTTTGAGCGTGCTGTCCTTACACTGTATAGGTTTTGTTCCTCAAGGTAACATAAGGGAGGTTTAAATAGCACATGTGCCTGTCTCCATTCAAGCTGGCAGGAGTTGTGATTAAGGCTGCAAGTCACCTAGCCCTCCCCGGCTCAGCTTCTTTGCTTTGCACATCACAGAGAAGTTCCAGGTAGTTTTATAGAGCATTGGTCTTCACCCCCATTATAGGGAGGCAGCCTTATAAAAGTCTAATTAGACCATCCTGTTAACATGGTGAAACCCTGTCTCTACTAAAAATACAAAAAATTAGCTGGGTGTGGTGACATGCGCTCATAGTCCCAGCTACTCGGGAGGCTGAAGCAGAAGAATCGCTTGAACCCGGGAGGTGGAGGTTGCAGTGAGACGAGATCATGCCACTGCACTCCAGCCTTGGCAACAGAGCGAGATTCCGTCTCAAAAAAAAAAAGTCTAATTAATGAAATAAAAATTATATCACGGGTAAAAAAGGTTATATCCCCCTCCCCAAATTTCGTTTGCTAACTCTCATCCATTTACATTGAGCCCTTTTGTTAACTGACTTAGCAGAATCAAGTTAGTTACTCTGTTGAATTTTTGACTGGTTATGGCTGGGTTCTCTCATAAGCCTTCTCTTCTAATAATGAGCTGTTAATATTTATATATGCAAGGTAATGTTCTAAAAAATTTACATATATTAATTCATTTAATCTTCACATCATCCCTGTAAGGAAGATACACTCATCATTCCTCTTTTGTATGTAAGGACATTAAGGCTTAGAGAGGTTAAATAATTGGTCAGAGTTCATATAGCTATTAAGTGGGATTTGAAGTATTATCTGTTTAATATTAGAACCTTTGCTCTTAACTAAGGGCCACGTTCTCTGATGCCCACCATCTCTATCTCCAAGTCCTTTCCACCTCTGGTGGTTTGCACTGAGACCAACATCCAGCCAACTGCTTGCCTGGATCTCGCTGAGATCTGGATTCCCAACTACAGTGCTCAGCCTGCCTGTAGACAAGTCTCTGATGAACATCCCTTAAGGGTGAGTATTGAGGAAATCAGTTAAAATGGCACTTCACTTTAGAGCCACAAAAGTCCAATTCCCAATGTCTATTTTCTCAATATAATCTGTTCGGACTAGGTTGCCTCAATATCCTGTCATTTTCACGGTGGACTGAACACACAGAACAATATGATTTCCTAGGGAATTGATATATTTTTTTCTATTTTACCAATGGTTGGTACTGTTTTTTTTGTTTGTTTGTTTTGTTTTGTTTTGTTTTGGTCTCCAAACATTAAAGCTTACCAGGCAATGGGGCGGTTAATGCTGTGTGCTGATATCCACTCTCTCCATGAGGTGCTTCCACGGCTGTTGGATGTTGACAAGCACCTATCCTCCTATGGTGGTGACTTTCTTTTGAGTTCCTCTTCTCTGGAGCTGTCTGCTCTGCCCAAGCTACATGGCTGCCCATGTGACAGGCTCCAGCACATGTTGTGTTGGAAGTGGTCTGCTCTGCTTCTGGACCCTCCATTACAGAAGTTGCTATTGCCCAAGGAGGTTGATCTCTCTGTTACTCTGATCTCTTGTTGATGGTGGGAGGACCACTTTTTCAGTCCCCTAATGCTTTTTTCTAACATAAGCAGAAGGGTAGGGACTGACTCCAAAGTTTAAATCTTCTTATGCCAACCTCAAGTTGCCCAATAGCATCGCTTTCTCTCTTTGCAAAACCCTACCTCCAGGGGGAGACCCAGAATTATAGGACTGATAGCTCCCTATGCTTTCTGAGCAGTGTGTGGTGAGAGAACTAGCTTAATATTGTGGACTGCTGGCACTATTTGTTGTCTTCCCAGGAGCTTCCTTTTCTCTTTCCTTATTGGAGAGGGCTTTCTCTTATTACAGAAAATGCCAGTTACTCTTTTCCTAGCCTCCCTTACAACTAGTGCAAAGGCAAGTAACTCAGCATTGGCTCATGGAACCCAAAGGGGTGTCTGCTAAGGGCTTTGGGGAAAGGCTTCTCTTCCTAGAAAAGAGAAGGCATCCTTTTTCTTTCCTTTTCTAGATTTTATTTGTATGTGACCCCCAGAACCACTGTAACCCTTTTGGGCTCATAAAAGGAGGCATCAGCGTCACACTGTGAATGCAAAGCACAAAGGAAAAAAGCACCCAGATCCCTGAGCTGTTGTGCCAACCTTGAGAGTGCCCTGCCTTGACTTTTTTGTTATAATGTTACTAATAATTATTATTATAATTACTGATAATAGCAGCTAACACTTCTATACAACTTACTGTGCTCCAGACACATCTAGTTATTATGAGAGACTATAAATATCTATGTTGTTGAAATCATACCTTCTAGTTGAGTGTTCTATTATTTGTAGCTGAAAACACCCTAACTGATACATTTGCAAAGCTGATTCTTATTCTCGCTAAGCCACAGAGGTTAGAGAAAGGCCTCTCTGGGAAGCAGGCTTCAGCATGTGCCCTCCAAAATACATGATCCTCTCATCATGACATGGCTCCTCTTTTCCCAGTTTCCTTCATGAAATTCCTTCTCCCATGCAAGCATCTCAAGTTCTACATGTAAAGGGTCTTGGAAAACCAGGTGTGAACTTGCCATGGCCTTTATCACATCCTGGTGATTTCCGAGTTACACAGATGACAATAATTAGTACACATAATGTTCCTTGAGGACCTCTCACCAAAACATCTGAAAATGAGGGCTAGGAGTGAGGAGGGGGGAAGGTATTTCTGAGGCTCCTGCATTACTCTCGTTTCCTTCCTGACTATTCAAGAAGGAAGTCACTCAGATTACCATAGGGGCTTGGGGTCCTCTGAGGACCTGTAATTAGTCCACTGCAGCGAATGTTTGTCTGGACGTGACTGCCCACAGCAATCATTTCCTGGCTCACACACTCTGCTTGACAATACCCCACCTGTGTGGCATGCCTTTATATAGTAAAATAAACACTATCACCAAAGAGCTCTAAAAACTGTAAAATATTATACACTTGTAACTTATGGTGATCACAAAGATTTATTCACGACCTGCCTTCAATATTACCAGCCCTGGGTCCTAGGGATACATTTAATATATGCTAGTCTGTTTTATCACCTTATTCAACTGCCAATATAACCTGGTTTTCCACCGAATATATGGATTGTGTCAGAACAGGTCATGTTTTCTTTCATTGCTATTGAATACATCTCACATCTTACTAATAATTATAACTAATGTTGATCAACATTTTACAATTCACAGTTTGCTTTTTTCACATATGCTATTTCCTCGTTACCACCCCCTTGGAAGTGAGAATGTGGAAGCTCAGATTTGCTTAAGATGACTCAGCTAAAACGTGATCAAGGCAGGAAAAAAGGGTTCTTTTGAAGCTAAGGAAAGTTTTCTCTGCTGTAATGCACCGAGTCCCCTTTAAGTGATGCGTGGCTTTAAGACTGAAGCAGGGACTGGGCGCAGTGGTTCATGCCTGTAATCCCAGCACTTTGGGAGGATGAGGTGGCAGGATCACTTGAGCCCAGGAGTTCGAGACCAGCCTGGGCAACATAGTGAGACCCTGTTTCTACAAAGTAAGAAAAAAAAAAAAAAAAAGGAACACAGGGGTCAGGTCTTCAAGTAAAGAGGCAGGAACAGGGGCCAGTTCTTAAAGTAAAGAAGCAGAGATTTGGGGAAATTGGTGATAAACTGAATGACCACATGGTGAACTTCTGTGGCTCGAGGGCAAGTTACTTGGGTAAACTGTTTGCTTCAGTTTCCTCATCTGTAAGAGTTCCCAATAGCATCCACCTCATAACATCATTGGTTACATTAGAACAGTGCTTGCCAAATAATAAGCACCTTATTAGAATTTGCTACTTTGGTTTTATCCTGTGTGAACATTTAGGAGGCGAGAGCTGGGGCAAATCAGCTGTTTTTCTCTCCTAACAGACTCTTCCATTTTCTCTGTCTCTGGAAAAGTTCAGAATAATGTACGGATTACAGAGCCTGTGTCTGAATGACCTCAGGGATCAGCTAACCTTGAGTGAAAGTACCTGGTAGTAAAGTGAATCCTGCGCTTAAATGAAAACTGTACTATTCAGTTCTGTTCACTGTTTAAAGAATTCCTTTAAAGAGCTTAATAAAAAGGATCAGCAGGATTTTAGGGTATTAACACATCTTCCAATGCAATATTTTAATGAGGTAAGTATAATACAGAAAACCCTTGGATTAATCTTCCCTTAAACTACCCATGAGCCCAAGATGCAGATAAAAATATCTTTGGAGAATTGTAGGGAATTTCAGTGAACCCATGTGTCAAAAGAAAGAAAATGATGGGTGTGTGACTTCTGACCCCCATCAGGGCTGGTTGGCTTTGTCTCTCATGAAAATTCCTAGACAAAAATGACAACACAGGGAACTCAACAGTTTTCCTTCTTTGTTCGTTCCTTTCTAGATTGCAAGCAGCAATCTCTGGCTGAGTTTATCTTGGAGGGTGGTTGGAGGGCTGGGGGCAGTGTACCAACCATAATTGTTTGCAGTTGCCGGTTGTGGGGGACAGTGTGAATAGCTTCTTTGCAGAAGTCCTCAGTGTACGTCCTCCCTGCAAAGACCATGTTTTCCTCTGATGGGCTCACAGTTTATTTTTAACAACTGGTACCAAGACCTTGTGCTGTTTGTCTGCATCAGAGTGTGGCAGTTAGGAAGCGCATACGCAATTTCTGAGCATGGGAGTGTTTGTCTGGTGTTAGTCATTAGGGAGCGGCTGCTATCTCCTTTGTCAGTGCTTAGAACTGTTTAAGTTCCTTGTGCATTTAATTTTTAGTTTTTTAATTTTGTCGTTTGAAAAATTCCTTTATAAATTACATCATCTTGTGATTTATTTTTCTTTTCCAAAAAGGAAAGGACTAGTATATATAATCTCTAAAATAAGAGAGAAAGGACGGGGATAGAAAAAGGAAGGGAGAGAGAGGGGAGAGAGAGCAAGAGCAAGAAAGAGAGAGGGACAGAGAGAGAGCGGGACAGAGAGAGAGAGAGAGAGATGTAGCTATGCTCTTCTTTTTTGCCTTATTTTGGACATTGTGAAATGAGTACAAATTACCTCACCAGACTTCAAAGGGTGGATGGAGTAGATGATTTCTGTGAGTTTGATTTGACAGGCACATGGATTGTCCAATTGTCACATAATATCTTCGCTTTTTGCTCTGATCTATTCCCTTGAGTTAAGCATTCCCTTTCGCTAACAAAATAAAAGGCAAATCCCTTTGAGGACACTCACCATAAAGTTTTTAACACTTGGTGAGAATGATAATCTTGGATTGGTGGTTTCCAAATTCGGCTGATCATCTCAAGCCCCTGGGGGTGATTGTTAAGCATACGGACTCCAGGGCCTCAACCCAGATTTAGGGAAGAATCAGAATATCTAAGGAGGTACAGCTTTTACATTTATAAAGATGCCTCTTAGGCATTTGAATAATTTAGGAATTCCTTGCCTGCAGACCTGGGAGGCTTGTCCTCCTAGGAAGAAAGAAAGGGCAGGTAGCAGAACTCCTGGGCCTTTGGGGAGAATGGAAGATCTTGATAGGAAGGAGTGAAGGCAGGAGAGTCTCTGAACAGGCAGTGAAGGACTCCAGAGACAGTTTTCTTACCTCCAGGTTTTGCTCTAGGTTAGCTGTGTCAGTGGAGAATGTGCCTTAATCAAAAGCCATCTTTATTAATAAATGCCATAAAACCATCACAGAGTTTCTTGTTTTCGTGTCACACTTCAAACATTGATGCCAGTCAACAAGTTGACACTGATTTTCTGGCCTTGACATTTTTACTAGTTTGGCTAGAAGAGCCAATTTGTGTCAAAGAGGAGATAACTTATTTATAAACACACCTCCACCCCCCCCACCCCCCTACACACACATACACACACACACACACTCACACACACTTTTTTTTTTTATATCAGTGGGTTATTTCAATTTATCTTAAGGTGTGATAGATAGTCCTGTTGATGAAACATCATCATTTTGGCTTCTGTTCCTTTTTTCTTTTGATTTTCTTATTTCTAAAATAAAGAGATTAGAGTAAATTCTATACTTGGGACACATGAAGGTGATAATAGGAGTTCATATGCTATTTTTAGTATCTGAAAAGGAAAACAGGATTAAATATTATATATTTATGTTGCAAAGAAGTACATAAGCTCATTGTTCAACTCCCACTTATGAGTGAGTACATGCGGTGTTTTGTTTTCTGTTCCTGTGTTAATTTGCTGAGAATGATGGGGCACAGGGAGGGGAACATCACACACTGGGACATATCGGGGGCAGGGGTGGGGGGCAAGGGGAGGGAGAGCATTAGGACAAATACCTAATACACGCTGGGCTTAAAACCTAGATGACGGATTGATAGGTGCAGCAAACCACCATGGCACATGTATACCTATGTAACAAACCTGCACGTTCTGCACATGTATCCCAGAACTGAACATAAAATAAAATAGAAATAACATAAGAAGAGAAGGAGAGGCCAGAGACCTCTCTGTCTCTGATGCACACGCAGGGGTAGGGCCATGGGTGGACACAGTCGTAGTCCGCAAGCCAGGAAGAAAGCCCTTACCAGAAACCGAACATTGCATAAAAAAAAAAAAAAAAAGAAAAAGTACATAAGCTAACAAAAATCAAAATTTCTTTAAGGCTTTTAAAAATAATAATTACATTAGCTTATTTGTTAGCACTGATTCACTTGTGTTAAGCTGAAGTTATGATGGGAGGTTATAAATAAATAAATAACAAAATAATAAAATAAATTAAAAACAAAATATTTGAAAACATGGGGTCCATTTGTTTATTCCTTCAGCAGTTTCAGCTAATACTAGGTTAAAATATTGCTCCAAGAAGGATTTAGTTAACAGAACTTAAAATATTTCAAGGCCTTCAAAACAGAAAGCAACTGAAGAAATATTTTAAATAGGGGTACCTTCCATAGACCCACAAAATGTAAATTTCTATCACATTAGAAGACCTCTGTTTTATAGTGGGGCTCTTCAGGAAATAGATTCTTAGATGGATATTTGCATGCAGGAAGTCGACTGGGGATGGCTGGTAGGAGCAAGCCCTGCGAGGGAGGGAAGTGCTTTTGGGCGATGCAGAAGTTCTCAATCAATCCCACAGAGAGCTCAGGAGCTAGGATGACCTTTCAGAATGGTCACAATTTCCAGAAAGGCATTCAGCTAAGCTGTCAGCCTCAATAATCCAGTGAGTATCTGAAAATGCATCACAACACAGACCCAAGGCTGGCCCTGCTTTTGTGCAATCACCGATGTTCTGTATCCTCTGATATATATGAATACCTGTTCCCCACCCCCAGGATCTGGGTTCTCACATAAAATATAAAATGTCTCTTTCTTCAGACTTCCTAGTTACTAAGGAGTGTTAACAGAGCACATTGTACAACTTTAAGAGCCCATTCTTTGCATGGTTTCATAGGAGGTGGGTCTCAACATTGAGAGCTCACAAATATCCTTATTGATAATAAGACTTTACCTATGAAGGAGAGCGTGAGGGAGGGAAGAGAAAGGAAGAAAAACTGGTAAGTACAAGCACATAACATATGCCATGTCCTGTGCTAGACTCTAGAGATAAAAATAAAAAAAGAATAAGACATAATAGAAATGTACAGACTTGCAAATTAGGAATTGCAACAATGTATAACGGGTGCTCTCAATGAAGTAAGATTAGGGCTCAATGGAGGTATAATGAAGAGTATGGTTAGTTTACCAAGAAGAATATTCAAGAAAAAGCTTTGCATGAAATTTGAAATTTCTATGAAATGTGAAATTTGAAGTGAATCTTGAAAGACAATTAAATATTAGCCAGGGAAAAGGTGCAAGGAAAGACATTCCAGATAGAAGAAGCAGGGTATGCAAAGGTCTGGAGGCCTGGACTTGCTTGGGAAACTCCAATCATTTTGACGTCATCAAAACTTGGGTTTGGGGGAATGTCATGCTGAGTGGTGAAGCTTGAACGTAGGCAGATCACAGAGTTTTTTATATCTTGCTGAGCAATTTGCCTGTATCTTGAAGGCAAAGGGAGACCTCTGAAAGATGTGTGCGTGTGTGCATCTTTTTTCCATTTTAAACACAGGAGTGATATGATCAGATGGGCATTTTCAAGAACTCACTTTGGCAACACATGTCAGTACTAAGATAAGTAAATGGTAAACTCTTGGAGAGGCAGGACTTTTTCATCAACATTTTATATAAATGCCATGTATGCTCAGGAAATTAAAACCACAAATGATTGGTACTACAAAATCTGCTGACTTTGCTTCATATTTGCTTTTTTATTAAATGAAAGTAAATATTGTATTCAACCTTGAGTAGTAAATTTTATTTTAAAAACAAAAAAAAGTAAATGTGAGGATTCATATTTATCAGCCCTGTCCAACATTGTGGTCTTTCAAATTAGACAAACCAATTTACCTCTGCCAGCCTACTTTAGAAACTCATGCTGGTTGTTTCTGTTTATCCAGAACCAAACTCATAACATTTAGACAGATAATTTCTCTGGAATGTGTTTGGAAAAGAAAGAAATATTCTTATATATACAGAAAACATACAGCAAGAATACATTTGCATATCCATTGATTAATCCAGCCATCCATCCGTCCGTCCGTCTGTCCATCCATCCATCCATCCATCCATCCATCCATCCATATTTATGCTAGCCTACTGTAGGCATTTTATGAGACACCAGGGCTGCAAAGATGAAGAATCAGCCTTTGGTCAAAGAGCTTGCAGTCTAAGTTCAGAGAAACACGTGTAAACAAATGATGACAATACAATATGGTAATGTACATGCTATTATAAAACTGTATTTTCAAATAAAATAGACATATAATTTGTCTTGGTTAGCATGGTGACAAAGAAAGGGTAAAGCATTTGAAATTAAAATATCAGGGTTTAAGTTCCAGATATGGGATTTACTATCTTGGTAAATTTGGTCATGTTATTTGAGCACACAGACTTATAAGTTTAAAAATATATATTCAAAGGAAATAATGGTTGTACCTTATTCAAAATAATGAGTTCAATAAATTTTCTCCATACAAGTACATAAAACCCAGCAGTATTCATGTGTACCTTTTGTGAGAGGTGATCTGCCATCAGCCCTAAGTGGCCGTGTATATTCTTGCTGTATATAACAAGAAGACAAGATCCCGACCTGATCATTCTTTGCTCTGGTCATCTCTCAGGGTGGATTTGTAGCAAGCTACTTTGAGGAATTAGGTAATATTTCCAGTGAAGCGAAGGGTAGGCTTGCTTTTGCTCCCTATTCAAGCAGAGAATACCCCAAGCTCAGGGTTCTTCCATAAATGCAGCCTGCTGCATGTATAAGCACCCATAACGGCCACTTTGCTTTGTCCCTGTAGGAAGATGGGACATCCTCATGTATATTGTTACCGCTTTGCTGTGAATAATAAAGATCTTTTTTTTGGAGGAGCCTCATGAGATCTTTCTCTGAGGAGCCTCGTGTTTTCTGCCAGAATTCATGAGAAAACAGTAACAAGCTGGCTTATTAGTTTATAATTAGTGTAAAATCTGAGACCCTGTATGATTCTTGACAATAAGTACAATAGATATTTAATACCATAACAAGAAAGATCTTTCATCGGCAGCAGTAAAAATATAGATTACTTAGGAATAATCTATTGAAAAAGTACTTTTGACCTATATGAAGAAAAATGCAGTATTTTATTGAGATTAAAGGAGACTAGAGCAAACAATGTCATATCCTCACAGGAGAAGATTAAATATTTATTAAAAAATCAATTCTTCCCAAATATTTTTATAGGTTAAATGCAACTCCAATCAAAATCCAAATAAGATGCTTGAGAACATTATTTCTTAATTCTAAATTTAATAGGAAAGAACACTTCAGGGGGTTTATCAATGATATTCTAGAAAAGAGAAGAGAGGGAAGTAGCACAGAGATTAAGGGTGTGAAGGTGGCAGTATGGCAGAGTGAATAATAATGTGGCTTTGCCATCAGATGGATCTGAGTTTGAGTCTTGGCTCTGTCATGTGTAATTGTAGGACTCGGCCAAGGTACTTGACTACTAAGCCTCAGCTTCGTCATGTGTGTAATGGGGCCTATAATAGCAACTACTTTGAAATGTATGGATTAAAGTACTTAGCAACATGCTTGTCACTTAGCACTCAATAATGTTGGCTATTATTAGTTTTAACAGATATTAAAATGAATTGCAAAGCCATTTGTAAATGGCATAAGAACTTAGACAACTGAATCTGAATCTATTATCTTTGATCCATTACATCTATGTTTACCCACATAGAAAATGTAATTTATAACAAAGGAAATATCACAGATATCTAGAAAGGGAACATACACACACAAATGTGTACATGTATATATTTATACACATATACGTATTTATAGTTTTATAAACATATTTATAACACAGAAAATATCATACGTCATAGAGAAGGAAATATATGTATATATGGTATGTTTACACACACATACATGTATAATAAAGCATCAACTTCAAATAGTTGAGATTCAGTGCTGCACTTGATGAAATGAGAGCCCCCAATAAGATTAATCATTCAAAAGGAAATTCCTTAAAGCACACTAAACCTTATTTGATATGTAATCCTACCCACTAGGAAATACTTTACACAAAATTCCCATTGAATAAGCTCTTCTTTTCTCCTTTTTTTTCAGGGGGCTGCCAAAATCAAATACAGGCTCTGGTGCAAAGGTTAATCACATCCCTTTAAGGGGAAACCCTTCTAAAATCTGATTGCCAAGTATGAAGGGAAAATTGTAAATATGTAGCAAGTTCTGAATTAAATTTAAGGTTATTTTAATTATAAAAGCATTAATGACAGCAGGAAATTTAATGAAATAGTGGGCCATGAAATCAGTGTTATCATTTTAATACATAACAGAATATGACAAACTCTATAAGATTCCTGTTCTTTCATGTCTATTACAATTTCCTTCTATTAGTTTCTACAAATAGAAAATTACATATAAAATTGAGTTTAACCAAATCTCTGCTAAAATCAGACAATCTGATTTGGTATTATATAACCACACTGAAATTTCATTTAATTTAGAAAAGGCTTCTCCTGGTGCCTTGAATACTAACTATTCTTCTAACAACACGTGTGTGGAGCTCTGGGTTTGACAGGAGAATAATCCTAGTGCTGAACAATAGATCAAGATTTTAACAGAGAGAATGAAGACGAATAGAAATGGAGAGCTTGACCCAAGCCCATATAGGGGAGATTTTAAAAGTATTTCTTGAAATAGTCTGAAAATATTTGCTTTTGCTTATCATCTCATGAAAGGATTCTTTCTGAGAAAAAGTTGAAGATTCAGATGTCAGGCCTGACTGTCTTCCAATACAGCATGTCTGAAACTCCCCTGGTCTTTATTAAGAATAAAAGGCCTTAAAAATAGGTCTTAGGTGCTTCAACTATACTTACAGCATCGTTATTGTAGCTGTCTATTGTAAATTGGTAATTATTTGAGGTCTTCCTCATCTTTCACACACATGAAAGGTACTTCAAAGGTAATATTTTAATAGGGGATTACTTTGTTTATTCTAGAGAGAAGGATCAAATCAAGAAGTTAGGAGAGGGGTGATTCTTGGGGAAAGAGTACCAATTTAAAAGAAAGATGAGGCGAGCTCTGCAGTACTGATATAACTCTATAACCAGTTCCTTTGACCTAGGTCCTGTTTATATAAAGTCTGTGATTGTGAAAATTAATTGAGCCATGTAATTATTTGTGCACATTTCTGTATGTATATTATACTTTGTAGTGTTTTAATTTTTCAAAGTAACTGTTTTTACATTCTCTGATAGAACTACAGATGGCTGAAATAATGTAAAAATCTCAAATAGTAAAAATGTCTAAGTTAGCATTTAGTGGAAATTTCTAGGTTTGGCTTTATCTTGCACATCACAAATTGCACACCATAAAGATAAGATTAGAAGCAAATAACAGGATTCTTATTTTTTTGAATCTGGCTAGTCCACTGTGATTTGTCCAATCCTAACTCCCAAGATCCACACATTGAAAGTATCCTTAGCCATGAAATCCTACAGAATCCTAAAATGATTGCTTAAAATGAATGCCTAAGCCAGTGGTCTTATTTTGCTTGGTCTTCAAGTTTGCAATTCTCCACCAGCTGGGACTTGTATTGAATCCCTAGCACCAAACAGATATTGAATCACTCACTCATTTGGGCAGGTTGTCTTCAGAGGATTGTGAATATAACTCACTGTAGCCCTTAAGAGTTTCCACATCCAGCCAACTCTCTTCTCCCCTTTGGCTAACTGTACCCAGAGTGGTGTGTCAGGTAGTTCTCTTCCGTGACTCTAAATTTGTTAAAGAGATTATTGCAAGGTCAGGCTGGGAAGCAATGCAGAATAATAACAGTAGCAGAAAACTAAGAATCAGAATGAGGATCCATTTCAACTCAAGCTTTATTTTTCATAGCTGTATGACCTTGGGCAACCTCTTTGTAAAATAGGGGTCAAACATCTGCTCCTCACATATTCATTATGAGGATCAGATCAGGTAATGTATGTAAATGTATTTTGTATGCCATAAACAGCAGTACCAGAGTTATTACAGTCACATAGGTTATTTATTGTAGGCTGCGGGTTTGTGCTTAGAAGTAAGGAGTTACTATCACTTTGAAAATATTTTTAACAGTTCTCCTGTAGAGCAGTATTCACAACTACATCCAAGGCACAGGAGTGCTGAACTGTTTTTGTTCCACTTCTGGCCACTTCATTAGGCGCCTTTCAAAGGCACCATGACTTAGCTAAGCTTGAAGTGCAGATGCCAAATTACAGTGCCAACCCTATGGGGTGGGACAGTCCTCTTGCCTTCCAGACAACTATCTGAAAGAATTTTGTATTTGTCCTCAATTTGCTGTGTTGGGAGTTTCCCAGATAACCAACCAAAAGCGGACGGACTGTGACAGCAGCATCTGGGTCATCTGAGACATCTTGGAGCAAGTCTGTGCAGAAAATATTGTATGAGTTAAAAATTTCAAGTTCCAATGGTAATGGATAATGGGTCAATGGGGCTCTATTAAAAAGCTGGGTCAGGGGAAAGTGACTTCTTTGGGATGCTCTGGTAGATTGAGACCATTAATTTAGAGGTGGATTGTTTCATGGATCAAGAAGACATTTCCTGGGGGGAAGCTACTGCATAACCTTGCACTGTCTCCTGTGGAATCCTAGGGACCCCATCTCCACTTAATTCAAACAGTGTTTAAAAAAATTACCAGTTTAGCCCTGCAGGAGTTCTGAAATGTGCCTCAAAGGCTCTGTAAGGTTACATAGCCCAGAGGGAGTTGGAAAATAAATTGAATTCTTGAGCTTTACAATTTCTTTACTCGGCTGGAGCTTACACATTACATTATTTAATGTACTTCGGAGTAGTAGCCTCTGTCTTGTTCTTAAGTCCCAGATAAACCATTACTAATACTTAAAGAATTACAAATTCAGAGAATAGACAGCTGAAAATAAACATAAAGATGTTGGTAATTCTCATGGAAAATAACAACTCTCTATTCCAAGGAATACAGACCATAAATATGCCCATAGACCAGAGTTCTAAATCTTTTTCAGGGGAAGCTGGTGACTAAGCAAGTTAATTATATTGTTGTCCTATGGGCTGAATGGAAGGTCATGTAATGCCTTCAAATGCTTGTTGCAGTTCTGTGTTTTATAAGAATGACACTCTCATCAAAGCAGCAATCAAGCCAGCCTTTTTGCGGTAGCCACTTCATTACATGCTTTCAGAAGCTACAGCACTCTAGCTATAGCCTGGTGCAATTCAAAGAAACAGAAAAAAGGGAACAGACTAGAGGCTGTAGAAGAGGGCTTTGAGGTCAATCCCCCACAAGAAAGGCTAGGGCATTTCTTAGGAGAGAGGTCGGGGGTATAGCTGAAGATATAAAAACCTTTGTCAGCAAAGGAATTGGTGTCAGGTGCAGGTTTCATCAGAGATCTGGGTGGAGAAGGCAGAATTCACTGTGCTGTGATTTTTCAACAGCCAGTCATCTCCCATGCTGGCCCTGATGCTGGTGTCTAATGGCTTATGTCACATCCCTTGTGTTAAACATTGGCTTGGCTGAGCTGCCTCTTTAGAAGTACAAATCTTCTCAAGAGAGGCACCTCATTAAGCCACTTAACACTTTCAAGTGAATGAACCTGGAGAGACAGGGGAGCGAGGAGAAAGGGAAGGTGAGGGATGTCAACAATCAAACTACAAATGTATGCAGGGCCTTGCCTAGGGAAGGGAGGATGGGCAGGAGCCGGGCAGAGGAGAGGCTATTTGCCACTTCTGGCTAGCACAGTGCCAGGGTAGTGTCCCTGACAGGTCAGCGGAGGGTTGCCATGAGGAGAGGAACACCAGTATTCAAGTCCCTGCTGAAGGAAGAGCACCTTCCTGCACTGCCTCTCTGTTCTCCAGTTCTCTCACGTTTTCCCCTCTTCTACGCTCATTTCCTTACGGCGTTCTTCCCAGTCCTTCCTGTTTGGTTTACAAACCCTTTCGACGTTTGTCTTGTGACCATTTCAAATCCTGTGTAGCTCTTCACATGGGGAGGGAGCTGGCAGGCAGGGAGGCACGGTCTAAGGGTTTGAAAATAGCATGTCTGGCTGGGTGCGGTGGCTCACGCCTGTAATCGCAGCACTTGGGAGTCTGAAGCGGGCGGATCACTTGAAGTCAGGAGTTTGAGACCAGCCTGGCCAACATGGTGAAACCCCATCTCTACTAAAAAAAATAAAAAAATTAGCTGGGCACGGTGGTGCATGTCTGTAATCCCAGCTACTTGGAAGGCTGAGGAATGAGAATCGCTTGAATGCAGGAGGCAGAGGTTGCAGTGAGCTGAGATCGCACCATTACACTCCAGCCTGGGTGACAGAGTGAGACTCTGTCTAAAAAAAAAAAAAAAAAAGAAAAAGAAAATAGCATGTCTCAGGAGACATGAAAGGCCAGGACCTGGATGATGCTGCCTCAAGGAGATACAGCTAAAAGGGCAATGGAAGGAACATTCCACAGCTCCTGAAGGGCCTTTTGTATTGGATGGGGAACATTGTCCTCTATCCTCCCTTCAGGTCACACAAAAAGAAGGGAAATGAATGGCAGGTGGGGGATTGAGGCTGGATTTAAGGAAGGGTTATTGATATGGTTTAGCTCTGTGTTCCCACCCAAATCTCATCTTGATTTGTAATCCTCACCTGTTGAGGGAGGGAGTGATTGGATTGGATCATGGGGGTGGTTTCCCTCATGCTGTTCTCTTGATAGTGAGTGAGTTCTCACGAGATCTGATGGTTTTATAAGGGACTCTTCTCCCCCTTCACTCTCTCCTGGTTCCTTGTGAAGAAGGTACCTGTTCTCTCTTCCACCATAATTGTAAGTTTCCTGAGGCCTCCCCAGCCATGTGGAATTGTGAGGCAATTAAACGTCTTTCCTTTATAAATTAACCAGTCTCAGGGAAGTTCTTTATAGCAGTGTGAAAATGGACTAATACAGTTATTGTCCCTCTTTTTTGAAAAATAGGAGTGAAAGAGGGGTTTAGCTTAACTGGGAATGTACTACGGGGAAAAGTGGAAGAAAAATAATTTGTAAAGTACTATGCTTTTCCATTTTTTAAGGTTACTGAACTCTTTTTTTCTTTGAATTAAATTGTACATCAAGCTCTAATAGCCAACTTCCCTGGTTGAACTGGGGGTAGGCGGTCAGGCAGCTTGTCTGAGAGCCTCAGCAGGCTTCCTCCCCAGCCTGCTAAGGCTCTCCTGAGGAAATCCAGGCTTTTCTGAAACACAAATTAGAAACCCCTGGGATAGCATTTTTAGTTTACAAAGCCTTAACATCATTATATTACAGTGGAGGCAATCAGGCCAAGAGAGCTGAAGGGAGTGACCTGCTCATATTTGGTATAACAAGGACCTCCCCAGGCATTCTGGCCACTAGGAAACAACCCACTTCCCAGTGTAATGCACTGCTTCCTTGGAGTTGCCTCTAGACCTGTAAGAACCCCAACATCTCTACCTTCTGGAACCTCAGTGAGATGGTCATACAGGCTTTGCTGTATTTCAGAGTCATTCCATTCCAAAACACAGAACTGGAGACCTGAGCTATTTGTGGTCACGGAAGGACAGAGAACAAACAAGGATTTTGTGATGAGGGGATCCTTATGAGTCTGACCGCTCTTCCCACAGCACAAATAATCAAAAAATGGAATGGACTGTCCGCAGATCTGGGACTTGAGAGTCAGCCAGAAGCCTGAGAGCAGAGCTTGGCGAAACAGGAGGCGGTAGATGAGCCAGCTGATGCTTTTAAACTAATTAAGAAAAGAGAGGCAGGTGTGTAATGGAAATGCTGGCTTGAAATGGTTAAAATCAGAGAACAAATGAGCACCTGTTTTGTCTAGTTTGGCACCATTCAAATGGAGGTGCAGGCCCCACCTCTGTCGCTCACTCCAGGCACACATTTATGAAACAGGAACACATAATTGTACCTTCTGAGGGTGGTCTACAATTCTTGCTCCCATCTTAGGAGAATGTATTCCTTCCTCCCTTGTTGGTGCAGTTTGCTCTGTGGCGTTTTAATTGGCTCAGGTGGTTGTACTTAGCACTGCCCCCTCTTTCCCCTCCCTCTCTCTGCCTCCCTTCTCTGATTTCCCTTCCTATCTCCCTTTTAGTGCACCCACATCTTTCTCTCCAAAGTGCTTCTTCCTCTCTCTGCCTCCTTCACATCTCCCTTCAAAGATGAGACTGGGAAAAGAGGGTGGTAAGGGAATTCCACTGCCTGAATACCTTATTGTGTGTATTTTCTAGTACCCATTATCAGGGGAAACTGTTCTGTACTTAACAGTTTTGTATTTTCTGCATGTGCTGGTATGTTTTAAAATATTTCAAAGAAAAAATAATGCTTTCACTTCATGACAAAATATGACCTGTGTAAACAGCAAGTCTGGCAGAAAGTGGCTTTGGCAGGAGCTGGCTTGGCCCTGGGCGAGGGCAGGCACCATCCTCAGTTTCCTTACTTTCAGTTGCTATGAACGCCCACTCACCAGGGCTCTCCATCCTCAGTGGGGAGCATACAACAGGGCAGAGAACACAGGGCCATTGTTCCAGGATCCCAGATCAACAATTCTACATATTCAGTCTGGCCTTATCAACTCTGCACTCTTCCCTCGCTTGCCTGGGACATTTCTAGTGGCAGTTGAGTAACCAATTTCTGTGGATGTGGCCTCTTACTGGTCTGCACTGTTAAATAAGCAGGAGACCATAGGCCTGAGGCTGTCTTGTCCTTTGAGTTCCTACCTAAACAAACTGAAATCTAATCTAGGAGTATATTTTGTAATAAATAACTGAGTTTTAGCCAATCACAAGCAGCCAACTGATCAGACCATGCCCCAACAAGGCAAATGCCTCATCATACTATGCCCAAATAAGGCAAACGCCTGCATATAGCCAATCAGGTGATTTCTCTACTTTGCTTCCATATTCGGCCTATAAAAAGCTGTCTGCTTGTGCTGCTGGGTGGAATCTCTGACCCTCTGCTGGCTCTGAATGTTGTGCAATTCATGAATCGTTCTTTGTTCAAACCCTGTTGAATTGAATTTGTCTAAAGTTTTTCTTTTAACAGTACCTTCCCAATTTTACCTTTTCTGCTTGCTTATCTGATTCTTTACGTGCAAGCTCTGGCAGCATCATGTGTTTGTGGTACGGAAGCATTGGCATGGTAATCATTTAAGTGATGAAAATAATCTTCATATGCAGAAAACCATGATCATGGATCTTGCCCTCTCTCCCTCGTCCACTACTCCCTCTGTGGGTATTAGCTGATTAATGGTATTACTGTCCTATAATTTCTGTGTGTAGTATATTTTCTTTTCTCTATAATTTACATAATCATACTCCTCCAGTCCTTTTGTATTCTACCTGCAAAATGTCCCTTGGCTTTTTCCCTTCCTCTCTATTTCTTGTGTCACTGCCCTAGTCAGGCTCCTGTTATCTCTTATCTTGAAAGATGCCATTCACTGGTTATTTTTTTTCCTATTTATTTTCCACATTTCAAATAATTTTCTAACATCTGAGATAAGATTTTTATCACTCCCTGGCCTAAATATTGCTGCTGACTTTTCTCTGGCACGATGTTGAAGTCCCCAGTGACCTGGACCCAGCACACTTTCCAGTCTCATCCCCCATCATATGTTTTCCTGCCCCTCATCACAAACTATTCCATTTTTTATGAGAAGCCAGCCATACTAGGCCCCTCTCTGGTCTTTGAACCTGCTGCATAATTGCTAGTATTTATGCTTGAGGGCAGACTTTTTCCTTTTCTCAGAATATATTTTTTCCATCTTCACTTCCCTCAGCCCTACTCAACTTTCAAGGCAGACTCAAATGCTGCTTCCTCTGAAGGGTCGGTCTTCTGTCACAAGGCAGAATTAAGTACCCCTTCTTTGTTCCCGTAGTACTTGGTTCATGTGACTCTTGTCATAGCCACCACTTTTCCCCCATTATAGTTATTAACAGATCTGTTTTCTTTCCTTAGCCTGTGAGCTTTTTAAGATTGATTTTGTTGTTGTATTCTTAGCGTAGATCTTGGTACCTGGTAGGCAACAAATGAGATGCTATCAGCTTGGTGACTGATACTGAAGTGTCCCACTTACTCCTGTGGCTGGCACACATAAAAGTGATGTCCCTTAAGATAACCAGGACAGGAGAAGAAGCCCTTTCTAGGTGAGTGTGATAGGGTGTTAAAGTGGGACTCTTGCAGTCTTGAGGTTTTGTCTGAAGCCTGAAAGCTGAGAACAACAGATTCCAAGTATATCCACATCCTAAGGCAGATGTTAGATCCATCTATGAGGCATTTGCAAAGGGAGTAATAAAAATGGTATTATCAGCAATATTAAGACTATGAAAGAAAAGGTTAAGAATTCATTAGCTAAAGTAGTCTCCAAACTGGGCTCCTAATTTCTTCCTTTCTCTTCCTTTTCCCTGGTATACTCAACATAGCTGCCAGAGTGATCGAAGTTGGTCGTGACTTTTCTCTCCTCAGAAGCTCTAAGTGAAAGCCCAAATTCTTGCAATGGTTTCTGAGGCCTGACAAAAGCAGCTCTCATTTCTCTCTTCAACCTTATCTCCTGCTATGCCTCCCTTTGCTCTCTCTGCTACAGCCATGCTGGCCTCCTTGCTATTCTTCAAACATGCAAACACACTTCTGCCATGGGGCTTTTGCACAGGCTTGCCTGGGATAATCTCATCTTCAAGTCTTTGCTTAAGCATCACTTTCTTACTGAGATCAACACCATCAGCATATTTAAAATTTCGGCCATAAATGCTAGTCTTCCTAAGTCCTCATATGCTCCTCTGCTTTTTCCCTACAGCTGTTAGCACTATAAAATTGAATTTTTCATTATTTTATAGTTTATTTTCTGTCTCTGAGGAAGGGGGTTGATCTTGTTGTTCACTGATTTATACTAATCTGCCATTCTACCGATGAAGCTTAGAATACACTTGCTGGGCCGGGCGCGGTGGCTCACGCCTGTAATCCCAGCACTTTGGGAGGCTGAGGCGGGCAGATCACGAAGTCATGAGATAGAGACCATCCTGGCTAACATGGTGAAACCCCCTCTGTACTAAAAATACAAAAAAATTAGCCGGGCATGGTGGCGGGTGCCTCCCGCTACTAGGGAGGCTGAGGCAGGAGAATGGCATGAGCCCGGGAGGCAGAGCTTGCAGTGAGCCAAGATAGTGCCACTGCGCTCCAGCCTGGGCGACAGAGCAAGACTCCATCTCAAAAAAAAAAAAAAAAGAGAAAGAAAAAATACATTTGCTTTCTGTGCTAGTCATTAGCTAAGTCAGAATTTCCAGGAAAGAAAGGATGGTTGATCAAACTTACTTCCCATAACAACCATATTTTTTCTTGGGTTTGATTCCTACTCACATGTCAGCTCTTGAATTTTTCAAGAAGGCTCTTTGAGATAATCTTTCACTATTATTTACTAAGATTTTAAAGAAGCTATGCAAAGTAGCATTATTTAAAAAATCTTTCGAATGTAGGTAACAAAGATTTTGTCTTATTTTCCTTTTACTCTATTTTGTCTTTTCAGTGTCTCACTCCACCCCTTTCCCAGGTGAAGGAAGTGATTCATCTGTGTGTTTTATCTTAAGGAAGAAGAGGGATCAAATGAGCCAACTTTGGCCAAAAAAAAAAAAACCTAGAACAAAGGTTAAGACACATGAAATTAGTTTGGATAGACTTGTTGACAAAGCCAATCTTTAATGCCAACCTCATAAAAACAGAATGAGGTAACTGTTGTCACAGATTGCAGTATCATAATAAAGCACAAATACTGAGTCTTTATGCTTCTCCACAAATCAGAGATATATAGTGGAAGGACTATAGGATTTGAAGCCAGAATACTGGGCAACATTCTGACCCATCCATCAGCTCTTATGTAGACATGGGTCTGTCAATTACTCTCTAAAGTGGGAATAACAACACACAGGCTATCCTATTTCACAGAGTTGTGGGAAGGTAAATGAGAAAATTTGGAAAGCACTTTGCTTAGTGCTCTACAAATATTGGAATCATTTATTCCAGAATTAGGGGGATTTGTTTATTAGTTTACAGAACAAAGGCATTAAGATTCATTTAAATCTCCATGAAACAAATTCGACATTGTTCCATTTCCTCACACGAGGGAAGCAAATTCTCTTATTATGTATCTATCAATGGGGAAATCCAGCCCTCAGCTATCCTCTTCCCACCAAGATTAAGAAACATAACAGTGGCAGCTGGAAAAACACAGAACTTTGAATAGAAGATAAGAATTACAGACTTCTTAAATGTCTTCATCTCCAGTATTTTCCAGATCAGAATTTTTCTTGTCGTTGATGTTACTTACATAGTATGATCAGCCAGAAGGTCTCTACTCTCTAAAACTACTCATTATTGCCTAAAAGTCTGTAATTGGAAATCCCATTTCTTTGTATTAAGGCATTAATTTATACTCAAATCACTTTAAATTGTTACACTAAAGAAAGGAGAAAATGAAGTCTATAGCATCAGGTGTCCCTGGAGAAGTAGGGACACTGGCTAAAAGAATGGCTTAAAAAGACATTGAAGGCCGGGCATGCTGGCTCATGCCTGTGATCCAAGCACTTTGGGAGGCCACGGCAGGGGGCTTGCTTGAGCCCAGGAGTTCAAGACCAGCTTGGGCAACATGGCAAAACCTTGTCTCTACAAAAAAATACAAAACTTAGCCGGGCATGGTGGTGTGCACCTGTAGTCCCAGCTAGTCGAGAAGCTGAGGTGGTAGGACTCCTCGAGTCCAGAGGTGGAGGTTGTAGTGGGCCAAGATTGCACCATTGTACTCCAGCCTGGGCAACAGAGTGAGACCCTGTCTCAAGATAAATAATAAAATGCATAAGTAGAAAGACAATAAAAATCAACTTTATTCCCTCTGAATTTTACCTTGGGCTGTCCTGGAGAGTAACAATCCCTTCTGCCCTCACCCTGGTGAAAGGTGCTGAACAGCAAGGGTTAAAGAAGAAATGTGAGCTCTTAACATTTCTCTAGGTGTCTTACTTGCAAATTGAAGATTAAACACAATTTTCACAATGGAGATCAGATTTACCCTTAGAGTGTTTTGGCTTCTGTGAAACTCTACTCCCAGCCAACTGCTGATGTTCATTCCTACCATTTTTAGCACCATTTTTCTTCTGTATGTGCCATCAAGGAACCATTGGGGGTTTGGATTGCCTATCATTTGGCTCAGTTATGAAGCATGAAGTTAGTGATGAGGGCCTAGATCTCTGCCAGGTGCAACCAGAAGAACTACTTGGGATTCACCACAGTCCCTAGGTAATGCTGATGACCCTGGGCTTGCGTCATTATTGTAAAAGAAGCCTGGGATATATAGAAATTGATTTTGGGAATTCCAATGCAAACCTCCTTAATCACTGATTTGTATTTTGGAATGCAGGCTTCTATGTTGGCTTGGTTTATATGGGGCTTGCCACTTCAAATTACTTTTTTTCTTTTTAATAGCACCTCTTTTGGGATGTGGGTATGGAGGGTGGAGAGGTATGGGAAATAATGAAGATGAATCAGTGATTTAAGGCCAAAAAAATCAGATGAGAATTTCAATATGAGACCGACTAATTTTACAGAGACCCAATTTCTGTGCTGCTTTTGAGGGCAAGTCAATCAAACAGACATAAAGATGATTCTTAGCCTTCTGCTGTCTGTGCCTATGAAATGCTATTTAAAGCTATTGAAGAAATGTAGGAAGAAAACAATTTTGAATGTCACAGGAAGGAATTAATAAAAACCAATACTATATGAACCAAAGTAATCATTGCTACTATAAGAAAATCGGTCGTGTGCATTACAAAGATGCTCTGTGATCCCAAGACAAAGACTTAACTGCTACTTCTACATAATAGACATTAATGATGAGGGACTCATAACTGTCCAAGAGGGCTAAGCCAAAGATGATGATAAATGCCCACCATTAAAGGTGTATTGTGTAGTACTAACAATTTTATCTTGGCTCCAAATGTGAGATGAGAATCTGCCTAGAAATCTAAAAACAAAACAATTGAAGGTAAAACAAAATTGTGAGTTTGGAAAAATAAACATTATAAAAATGAATATAATCTCCCTCTGTTGCTTATTTGGCCAGCTTCAAGTACACAAGGGGTTTCTCCCTTCCACTTAAATAATGCATTTAATTCCCTGTTTGAATTTATTTGGAAGTAATATATTAATTTATAGCAAGAGTCCTGAAGTCAGACTGCCTGTGTACAAACTCTGCCATTGACCCTAGGTAAGTTAATTAGCCTCTCTAAACTTCAATGTTCTCATTTGCCAAAAAAGCGTGGCTGGTATATAGTAAGTACTCAATACATTTTAGGTATTATGACTATAGTAAATACTATTGTCCAGCTCATATTCCTTTTACCAGTGTACCCATCCTCAGCTGTTTTCAGTGTTGATGCTTAAAGATCATAGCTAATTGCTTTTTTTTTTTTTTGAAGACTTGCTCTTGTCAAGAATAGGGAATCTAGATGAAGAGATAGCAACCCACCCTGCCCTCTGCATGGAGCAGACTGGTGCTAGAATTTTCCCAAGATCACATTCTTGCTTAACTGCTAATTCTTCTCTGATCTTCTCTCCCTCTCTTAGAAGTTATGTTTCTTCCCCTAAAAATCGATTTTAAAATAAACTATATTCACTTGAATCTCTCTCAGGCTTCTAGTAACCTAAGACAAGAACCATATTATTTCCTTGATTTTGAGCCATGTAAACTTTCACATTTTAACAAGTTTGAGGTCAGACTGTATCTTAAAATCACTGTAAGCTAGGGTAAACTTTTCATTTTCTGCACATTGACATGAAAATGTGCAGAACGAGTGTCAAGTCTTTAAAGAAAATCCTGGGATAACAGTGGGGCATTCTTTTGCTGCATGTCCAACATTCTTGATGGCACAGAGGACCATGCTTTGTGGAGAAACAGTCAGCAATGACTTTGAATTGAATAGTTGAAAAATTGAAGAGTCAGACTGAATGATTAAAAATACTAGAAATATTGGCCTATTTTGCTTTTACTTTCCTTTTAATATATGTAAAACAATAATATGTAATACATGTTGAAATCTAAAAGATCTTTCAAAAATATAAAATCCTAAGTGATGATGATTGTGACAAAGATGATACTTCAGTGCAGTGGGGAAGTGATGATCCTTCAATGAATGCTCTAGGTCTACTGGATGTCCACACTGGGGGGAAAAGCTTCATCCCTCTGACACCATACCCCAGATCAACTGCAGATGGGTTGTAGATCTAAAAGTGAAAGGTAAAAATATGAAGCTATTGAAACATAACATCAGAGACTATCTTCTTGAACTTCAGTTGGGCAAATATTTATTAAGCAGAACCACAAATGCTTTAATTATAAAGAAAATAAATTGAACCATGTAAAAAGAGCATTTCTTCATCAAAACACTCCATTAAAAGAGTGGCGAAGTAAGTCACAAGGTGGGAGAAAATATTTACAACATGTATATCTAACAAAGGGTTACAGTCTGTGCAATAAAAACTCCTACAAATTGGTAATAAGACAAACATCCTAATAAAATAATGAGCAAAGACATGGACAAGGATATAAAATGGTCAATAAACGTAAAAGGTGCTTCATTAGTCATCAGGAAAATGCAAATTAAAACCACAGTTGATAACACTATATACCCATGAGAAGGCTAAAATGCAAACATATCAAGTTGTAAGCCGGTTTAGCTATTGGAACTGAAACTCTTGAATATTGCTGATGGGAATGTTAATTGAGCAACTACTTTGGAAAAATATTTTGGCAACATCTAAATATCTCTTCTGATCCAGCAATTCTCCTTCTAAGTATGTACCCAGTAGAAATGTATATAAATACTCATCCAAATAAAAGTACAAGAATGTTGATAGCAGTGTTATTTGTAAAACCTTCAAAATATAAACAGCCAAATGCCTATCAATAATGTGATGGATCATTATATTGTGTATATTCATATAATGGAATATCATACAGCAATGAGAATAAATGTGTTCTAATAGCATGTATGAATGGGTATCATCAACATAATGTTGAACAAAGCCAGACTGAAAAGAATACATAATTTACAGTTCTATTTATATAAAATTCAAAAATAGGAAAAAAATTTTTGTGGTGTTGGAAGCCAGGATAATGGTTACTTTTGGAAGAAGGTAGTATTGACAGCAGGCATACAGGTCTTCTAGGGTTCTGACACTGTTCTAGTTCTTAATCCAGGGTGCTGTTCACATGGGTGTGGAAATTCATCGAGCTTTATTGATGAGTTTCATACTTTTTGTTGTGTGTGTGAAATGAAAGCATTGCCATTGTTTAATTGGCAGCAGTATTCCCCCTTTTCTAGCAGTATTTAGATAATGATGTGTCTTGTAACTGATGGTATCTTGGTTGAGGTAAAATACTTTCATCAGTGGTCAGGTAGTAATAGTTCCCTAACTCTGATCTGTCTCTTACTCTCTTTTCCAATTCATCTCAAGTGCTCAGTGTGGCACCCCATAATCTCTTCTCAACTTTTTCCTTAAGAGTAGAACTGATTCTTAGCTTGATAGTTATTCACCTGGAACAAAAATTACCTTGCCCAGACTCCCTGCTCCTAGGTGTGGTCAATGTGATGGCATTTTGGTGTCTATCAGAGGAAAGGGTATGGGGTAGCGTGCAGGAAAGTGTTAACTCAGCTGCCTCAAGTTGCAAATCTTGCAGTTTTCTAAGAAGGGCCTGTTTCATGACTGGCCCTTGGCTGATTCCTCAGAATTGAGCTCTTAGAATATTTTAACTGATGAGTGCTTTGCATGAATCACATTATACCCATTTATCTGGATAGTTTGTGCCAACAATGTGATTTATGATGGATACCTGCTTTCCTTCTTGGGACTCCAGTGACTGTAGTCAGTCATATAGAAACCACATACCTATGTGACTGACGCCTGATAAAAGCCTTAGACTCAGACAAGCTTCCCTCTTAGACAAATCTGAACAGAATAGGTTCTCACAACTTGTTGCTGGGAGAAATAAGTGCTTCCTGTGTGACTCCACTGGGAGAGACTCTTGAAAGTTTGCCCTTGGTTTCCTCTGGACTTCACCCCATGTATTTTTCCCTTTGTTGAATTTGCTTTGTATCCTTTCACTGTAATAAACCATAACTGGAACATAATGATTTCTGAGTCCTGTGAGTCCTTCTAGTGAATCAGAAAATGTACAAGTCTTGGGGAACCCTGGTACCGATGGTGTAATGTATTATGATTCAAAAAATATTCATTCCTCTCCCTCAACTTTCATGGGAAGAGTATACTTTCCATGTGATTGATATTGAACTTGACCATGCGACTTTCTTTTGCCAATGGCATGTGGGTAGAAGGGACTTTGTGCCAATTCAAACCTTATACCCTAAGAGGCATTGCACATTTTTGTTTGCCTTTCTGGGAGCATTTGAACTCTTCCATAGAAAAAACATGCTTCCAGAAGTGTTGATTATATTAGCTGGGGCAACAGAGTGAAGACACATAAAGCAGACCTAAATCCAAACTGCAGCATGGTGCCAAGCCTGGTCAGATGTGCAGCCTGAAGCAGAGCCGCTCTGCTGAGGCCAGACTAGATCAGAGAGCCACAGGCACAAGAGTAATTTAATACAGCATTATTGGGGAGGAGTTAACTGATATAGGCATTTCTAGAAACTTCGTTAAAGGATTGTGAGTGTGTATCCTCTCTTCCTTTGTCTCCTTTGCTGTCTGGAAGGCCAGATTTGGTCCTAAAGGTCTAGCCAGTTTTGTGGGTAGTGATGATGGAGGCCAGACCCTAGGGACAGCTGGAAGGCACACGGAACCCTAATGACTCTGTAGAGCCACCACACTTCCATCTTGTTTAGACCACTTTTGGGTTAGAGTCTCTGTCATATGCAGCTGCACTTAATCCTAACTAATACAGTCAGCAAATCCTTTTCCATCAATAGGCTCTTAGACTATCATAGTAGAACTGAGAGACAAGTCAAATTAGGAACGCTCAGGCAAACCACTTTTACTGTCTCTTGGAAGGTCCTGGGTGATTTTCTGAATATGAATCTGTTACCAGTTTTAGTATTTCCCCCATATTTCATGCCTAAGAATTTCCCACTCTGGAAGAATTTTTTTTTTTTTAAAGCTACTGCTAATCTTTGGGATAGTTTATCAATTTCTTTAAAAAGAAGTTTTTCTTTTCCTGTCTCCAAGCTCTTTCAAATGAAACCTGAGTGAAAGCCAATATGTAAAATAAACATGAGCCAAACTACTCTGAAAGAAGGATGGTGACAAAGTGTGGCATTATGCATCTTCTCTCTCTTTGCCCCAGAGGGTCTCCTCCAAATTGCTCTGGCTGTGTGATACCCAGGACTGTAAGGGGTGTGGTTAGGGGCGGGATGGCAGGATGAAATCCTGTGCATTTTCAGAGAGGAAAACAAATACCAAAAAAAAAAAAAAAAAAAAAATCCAAAGGGACAAGATTTGGGTTTATTTCCAAGAATCAGAGGTGCCCAATGATAAGGGGTCTGCCTTGTGAGGAGGTGATGCTCCCATCGAGAAGTAGTGTCCCCTTCATCTCTGGATCCCACTCCTACTTCCCACCCCAGCCCAGGGTTTTGCTGAGAACACTTTATTGAATATCACATTACTATTCTCTTCAGTGCACTCTGTCTTCTGTCTGGGGTGGAAGGGAAACAGGCAGACAATTACATTGCTGATGTGGGATTTTTAGAGGAAAATTGAGGGAAATTATGGGGACTACCCAGCTGTGATGAAAACTCCTCACTGTCTTCCCATCGGACCCATTTTTTTTTTTTGCAAACTGCAACTATTAAAAATGATTTAAAGTCACTTGCCAACTTTACCATGCTGTTAGATTCACTTGAATCTTACCTAGCTCTTAAAAAAGGTACAGGCAGTCAAAGCACGTTCACTCTCAAAATGGTGTGAAATATGATGTCTACTATTTAGAAAGTTGAAATCTACTACACCATCAATGTCAGTCTTCCCAGCATTCCCTATTCTATTTGATCTTATTTTCTATCTTCTAGATTCTGTCTCTTGTATCATTTCTTTTTTACCTTGTAATTTTTCCCACTAAAGATAGCTCTGGGCTTTTGCTTGTTTAGTCCTCTCCTTCTAAATATAGAGGAAACCCCTTGAAGTTTTTATCTTTACCCTTTTTTTTAAGGTGTTTACTATTTATGTTCACTTTTACCTTCTTCCTTTTCAGATTCATCAAGAAAGACATCTGAGATGTATGAATATCCTGTAAGACTGACCCAAATCCTGCTGGCTTGGTGAACTCATCTCCCAGTTGCCTGATTATCTTAGAACATTGAAGAGCTCCAGTGAAGATGAAGGTAAACAGTGAGGTGGTTGTACAGTAGCAACCGCAAGCAGACCTTTAGCTAATTAATAAAAGGCAGCGTCTTCAAAGCTTGATGTCAACTTTGGGGACCTGGGTTTAAAAGGGGGCTGCTATCCAGTTCACTTTGTATTCTCACTTCAGAGGTTGCTGCTCTGTGCAATTAACACTAAGGAAATGGAGGGGAAAGTGTTTTGCTGCAGAAAATGCTCAGGAGACCTCCTAGTAGTTTAGATTATAGGAAAGGAAATGTCTTTAGTGTGACAAAAGCACAAATGCAGCAGAGATAAAATAAGTCACTTTCAAGATGTGCATTTAAGAACTCGAGTAATGAGTTACTTTGACTAGAGGCAAAATGGATAATTTTACTAGTTGTCTATCACGTTAGGTAACTCTCTTTGGGTGGGGGGAAGAATTTCTGAGATTCTAATTGGGTAGTTTTCTAAAAAACATGCTATATAAGGTTTTAGTGTTTGGTTTTTATATTACAAAAATAACTCATGCTTGCAATAAAAAATTTTAAACAGAGAAGAATATTGCATTGTTTGGGGTAGGCTAGGCTATGCTGCCTGTGGTAGTCAGCCTCAAGGACGGCCCCCGGGTATCCAGCTCCTACTATTCATGCCCTTGTGCATTTCCCATCCCCTTGAATGTGGGCTGGATTTAGTGACTTGCTTCTAATTAACAGAATAAGGCAGAAATGATGGGATGTCACTTGTAATATTAGGTTATAAAAAGACTGTGGCTTCCATCTTGTTTCCTCTCTCTATGCCCCTCTCTCTTTTATCCTCACATCTCTCTCTCTGGGGAAGTAAGCTGCCTTGTCATGAGCAACCCTATGGAGAGGTCATGGATGTTTTTAGCCAACAGCTACCAAGGAGCCGAGACTTACCAACAGCCGGGTGGGTAGGCTTAGAATCAGATTCTCCAGCCCCAGTAGAGCCTTGAAATGCCTACTGCCTTGGCCAATACTTTGATGGTAGCCTCATGAGGGATTCTGAGCCAGAACTCCTCCTGGGTTCCTGATCTGTGAAATAATACATATTTGTTGCTTCCAGCTGCTAAGCTTTGGGGGTGGGTGCTGGGGGAGTAATTTGTTATGCTCCAATAGACAACTACTACATTAATGAACTTCCATCTCTCAGTGCCTTTACACAATAATCCCCTCACGCACACACGTATGCACACTCACACATTTTTAGTTCAAGTTAGGCATTCCCCTGGGAAGCTATCTTGCATGGGTAACAGTGATCCAGGCTGCTTCCTTTTTGTGGTAGGGAGATTGCTTGAAGGACTCACAACTTTAAGTATCCCAGAGATTAAGTGATGTATGTCACTTCTGCTTACACGTCATGGGCTGAAACCGTTTATGTGACCCCACCTAACTGTATGGGAAAATGGAAAATTGCAGAAGTATATGGACAGTCAGTGAGAATTAAAGGTTTGTGCTACATGTATGGCATAAAAAGTGTAAATCACTCTTCTCCCCATCAGACGTTTTATACATAACTGTTTGAATTGTGCCCTTTCAGGTATATACACTTATCATATAAACACATAAGCATATATATGCACAAATAAGCACAGAGGCATGTAAAATATATATGATATATCTAATTTATACACCAGATATATTTTTTAGTATATAAATTATATATATATTTTACATGTCTCTGTGCTTATATGATTATATTTAATATATAAATATATATGATTATATATTATACTTATGATATATGCACGTGTAAAATAGGATTATGTCTCTACATAGAGATCTATTTCATTCTTGGTAATATCTGCTTGGTATTTCATAGTATGAAATGTACTAGAATTCATTTTGTTGTTCCCTGTTAAGCATAATTTAATAATTTCTGTGTCTACAAAAATGACTTATTAGCCTGATTTTCATCTGATACCTCTCTAACTTGTCCATATGCCATCATGTGCATATGTTGGAACCAGTCCAAAGAGGGAAAAAATCTTGTCTCCACCAGCGCTTGCTTTACCCCATTCTTTCTGTCTGCTTAAATAAAGGGCATCATCGTGTTTGCTCCTTTTTTTCAGGGGCAATAAGAGATAAGCAATAAGAAAGCTATTGAAGAATTAAACTTCACCAGCCATCATTTTGATAAAGATACAAAAGACAGAAGGGAACTAGCATTTATTAAGTGCAGAGTGCTTAGGCACTGTGCTACACATTTGTATATTGATTTCACTAGAACCTTGTGGTATCACTATGAAATCTGTAATTATTAACTCCCACAGTGAAATCTTCTTCATAGGCTTTAAGCACCTCCTTTCCTCCACCCCACCACATATACTCACCATGTAAAATATATACATATATTTGGTAGAAAGCAGAGTTAACAAGGCTGTAATGACAGCTGTTTTTCTTAATAAAGATACAGTAAAGATTGGTGTACCCTTTCCCAGAAGATGGACCATACATATTTAAAAATGAAAAAGAACATGCAATGTTTGCAAATTTCCTGGGAAGATTCTCTCATCTAAAAGTGTGCTAGCCTGCTTTCCAATGTTTCTATTAAAGAACAAAACAACAAATATTTGTTTGTGTGTATGTGTGTATATATATATGTATATATGTGTGTGTGTATATATATATACACATATACACACACACACACACACACACACATATATATATCCCAAATGAAGAGAGAGATGACTGGCTGTCTCCATTGGTCTATTGTTTCCACTTGGGAATTCTATAAAAGGGCAAGAACATCCTCTGCCTTTGAAGCAGTTGCCAGTTTATGTCTGTAGTTTCTGAGGTTGTAGGCAAACTCCTCTGGGTCCTTCTCTCTGACCAAGCAAGCTGTTCCAGTTCAGAGGCCTGGGACTGCTGGACAGCAAAATAATTCAACTTTGGCAGAGAGGTGGGAGCAGGGAGAATGACACCTGAATTTTTTATAGCATTTTCATGGATGGGAAATAGAGGGAGAGAAAACTCCCTTCACTGATCTCTGGCTCCTGGAGTTCTGCAACTTCTTTCTGTCTGCAATTCAAAGAAGCAAGGTAAGGCTCAGTCCATAGAGGGAGCCATTCTAATCCTGGCAGGTACTAAGATAGTATTACTATTTCAACTTCGTAGATGAATAAACAGAGGCTCAGAGAGATTAAGGACTTTGATCCCCAGCTCTGAATAACCATACAGGCCTTCAAGATATGTGCTTTCTTTACCTGTTTGGATTGAAGTAGGCGATCTCTTAAGGTCTCTTAATTTTTAAAATACATTATTCTAAGCAGAGCTGTAGCCAAATTATAAACATCTGGAAGAACTCTCCTTCAATCCTAACACCTTGAACATTTTCTCTGGATAGCCTAAAAATAAATTCTTACTCTACAGCCCTTCAGCTGATGCAAAGGTTGGAGACCATTGAAGAGAATACTCTGCTAAAGAATTTGACCTGTTCAAAGTAAAGGAACATTTTAGCTGTAGACATTTATATTTTACCATGTTCCTACAAATGAACCCAGTAGAGGGTGAAGTTTCTATTGGATAGGTATTACAATGGGACTTGTTTTCTACGTATCTGCAGGTTCCTGGACATTGTATGGAACCAGGAAAGAGAAACAGAAGCTGCTCTGAAAATCAGTGTTAAATGGAGGTATCCATGCCCAGATAGAAAAGCTATACAAACTAGATTACATTTAGGAACAATTTTCCTTTTCTTGGTATTATGTATTTCAGAATAGCTAGAAGAGAGATCTTGAAATGTCCCTAACACATAGAAGTAATACATGCACAAGATGACAGATGTCCTAAATACCCTGACTTGATTATTACATTCTATCATATCATATATACCCTATAAATGTACACTAATATTATGTATAAATTAAAAAGTCAGGTTTTAAATTGATACATAATATCACAACAGTAATTCCAGCACTTTGAGGGGCCGATGTGAGAGGATCACTTGAGGCCAAGGGTTTAAGACCAGCTTGGGCAACATAGCAAAAACCCATCTCTATAATTTTTTTTTTTAAATTAGCTGGATATGGTGGTGCATGCCTGTAGTCCCAGCTACTTGGGAGGCTGAAGCAGGAGGATTACTTAAACCTAGGATTTTGAGGCTCCAGTGAGCTATGATCATGCCATTGTACTCCTGCCTGGGCAACAAAGCAAGACCCTCTCTCTAAAGAAATTCGCGGTGGCTCACGCCTGTAATCCTAGCACTTTGGGAGGCTGAAGTACGTGGGTCACTTGAGGTCAGGAGTTCAAGACCAGCCTGGCCAATAGGGTGAAACCCTGTCTCTACTAAATATAAAAAATTATCCAGGAGTGGTGGCACATGCCTGTAATCCCAGCTACTCAGGAGGCTGAGGCAGGAGAATTGCATGATCCTGGGAGGCAGAGGTTGCAGTGAGCCGAGATCAGGCCACTGCACTCTAGCCTGGGCAACAGAGTGGGACTCTGTCTCAAAAACAAATAAATAAATAAATAAATAAAAAATATAAAAATCAGACTGAAGTATTTGTAAAAATACCTTTAAAAATGAAGAAAAATTTAGACTGTCCCTCCAAGAATTGTTTATCATTGGGAGATATGTATGTGTGTTCTAATAGTCCACTTATTTAATAAATTTTGACTGAGTGCCTACAATGTATCAAACACTGATATCGTTGCTGGGATAAAATAATGAACAAAAAAAGATATCAGGGAGGTTACCATCACGGAGCTTTTTCATTCCAGAGAAAGAAAAGAGTTCAAAGCAATAATGAACATAAGTAACATGTCAGATGCAAAGGATTACTGTGAAGAGAAAGCAGAGGCAAGAGTGAGTGTTGGGTGGAGGAGGTTTCAATTTTAAGTAGAAGAGTGAGGAGGGGATAGTTTGAGTCCTGAGCCTTTCAGACATCAGAGGGAGGAGTGTTCTAGGTAGGGGATTGCCAGGAAAGGCAAGGATGCCAGAGGGGCTGGAGAAGAGTGAAACTGGGGAGAAAAGTGAGAGATGAAGCCAAGTGGGAACAGAGGGCCGGGCATGTGGTCCTTTAGAGGATGTAATATGGACTGTAGCTTTTATTGAGTCGGAGGGGGGAACGTTGTAGGGATTCCAGCATAGCAGTTATAAGGTCTGATTTTGTAGTAGAATCATTCTGGCATATATGTTGGAAATGAGCCATTTGGAATCTCTTGCAGTAATCCAGGAGAAAATGATGGTAGCTTAGATGAAGTTACAAGGAGGGGGCAAGAAGTTGTTTGATTCTGGATATATTCACTGAACAATTGAATGGGATGTGAGAGAAAGGGAGAGTCATGGATGACTTCTACATTTTTGGTCTGTGCAATTGGAAGGCTGGAGTTACTATTGAAGGGTAATTAGGAGTTCAATTTTAAACATAAGTTTGAGATGTCAGCCAGGTCTTTAAATAACAAAGTATGAGTCATTTACCAAGGAGAGGTATTTTATAGGAGAGGTCTAGACTGAAGAAAAAAGTTTGGGAATTGTAGACTGGTACTCAAGTCTTGAGATTGATGAGCTTACTTAAAAATGGATGTAGAGAGAAAAAAGAGAAGATCTTCTGACTGAGGCCTGGGGCACTCCAAAGTTGAGAGGCTGGGGAGATGAGGTAGAACCAGCAATGGCATGGAGAAGTCAGTTGAGATGGAAGTAAAACCAAGGGATGTGATGTCCTGGAAGCCAAGTGAAGAACATGTTTTAAGGAGGTGGTGATGAACAGGATCAAATAACGCTGACAGATGCAGTAAAATCAAGACTGAAAACCTGGCCATTGAATTTGGTAAAGTGGAGGTCCTTGATGGCCATAGCAAGGGGAGTTCAGTGAAATGAGGAGTGGAAATCTAAAGTGGGTTCAAGAGATAATGGCATGGGATGAATGACAGGGAGACTTGGAAGAGGACCAGACATCACATTGTGCCCCACCAACCCATGACATTAAAGGGTACCTGTCTCATAGGCCTTCCTGCTCAGTGGAGGTCTCATATAGATCTCCTAGTTTGAACAATTCCGACTTTGAGATGATTTTAGTGAGAGGAAGAGGATGGAAGTCTAATGTAATCCAGCTCCTGTATGCAGAGTGGGGTAGAGATTTACACTGGGGAGAACTGAAGAGCTTGTCTGTTTAGTCAGCTTGGGCTGCTATAACACAATACTATAATTTGGGTGGCTTCAACAACAAACATTTATTTCCCATTGTTCTGGAAGTCTAAGAGTGCCAGAGTGGTTAGGTTCTTGGTGAGGGCCCTCTTCCTAGTTTACAGATGGCAGCTTTCTTGCTGTATCCTCATATACAGAGATAGAGAGATAATCTCTCCCATGTCTCTTTTTATAAGGGCACTAATCCCATGAGAGCTCTACCCTCATGTATTATTTCCCAAAGGCTCCACTTCTAAGTATCATCACTTCCAAGTATCATCACTTCCAAGTATTGGGGGTTAGGCCTTCAACATATGAATTTTTGGAGCACACAAATATTCAGTTCATCACAATGTCTGTCTGGGAGAAAATGGAGAGTGGATCTTGAGCAGCAGGGAAGGATTAGGAGATGGTGCACTCCTATGAGGCAAAGTAGTGCGTGGGGTATTCTGCATCAGGTTTTAGATTTCATTTGTTTCATTGTAATCTATTTTCAATCCCTCGATAAAGTTTCTTCACACACACATACACACACGCACACACACACCCTTGTGTTCATGGTAGGATTGGGAATATACAGAGGGGTGGCTCTAAGTATTTTCTGGTTGAGTCTGACATGCTAATAACAGGACATATTGAGAGAAGACTGTGGTATAAGAGTTGCAGGCAGCAACCTATGGAGGAATGAATAAAACCGAACAGTGAGGGAAAACATGGAAACGCGGCTGTCAAATAGATGTAGAAGCATAAAACAAATGGATCACCTCTTAAATATACAAGGAAACAGTGGCAATGTCAAATGAATGCTGGCACTTTGGCACATATGATAGGGGGAGAAGATATGAGGTGGGGAAGGTACCATTCAGGAAGCAGAGGGAAGCTCTACTTCCCTCCCTCCAGCCTTGATTTTTAGGGCTGGCTCTCACCTATCTTGCCATGGTAGCTCTACTCTGTACTTCAGATTGAGCATCCCTAATCCAAAATTCCAAAATCTGAAATGCTCCCATGAGCATCTCCTTAAAGTGCCATGTCAGTGCTCAAAATGTTCTGAATTTTTGAACATTTTGGATTTGGGCTTGACATGGGTTGGCTGTGTCCCCACCCAAAATCTCATCTTGAATTGTAATGCCCATAATCCCCACATGTCAAGGGCAGGACCAGGTAGAGGTAATTGGATTGAGGGAGTGGTTTCACCCAAGCTGTTCTCATGATAGTGAGTCTAACGAGATCTCATGGTTTTATAAGTGTCTGGCATTTCCCCTGCTTGCACTCTTCTCCTTCCTGCCACCTTGGGAAGGTGCCTTGCTTCCTCTTCCACCATGCTTGTAAGTTTCCTGAGGCCTCCCCAGCCATACTGAACTGTGAGTCAATTGAACCTCTTTCCTTTATAAATTACCGAGTCTCAGGCAGTCCTTTATAGCAGTATGAAAACGGACTAATACAGGATTTTCAGATCGGGATGCTCAACCTGTATTAGATATTGTTATTCCCAAATTACAGATGAGAAAGTTGAAGCGGAGTAAGATAAAGGGATTTGATCAAGTTCAAGGTTTTTGAATGTGTTAACAGTAGAGCCAGGTTTAGAATTGTCTTATTACTCTCAGTATTAAAGTACTGAGTGCTGTTGATGAAGAAATGAGTAAGATGAAGCTCTTCCCCTTTTCCCAACCTCGGCTTTCCTGTCTCATAGTTTAGGGCAGGGCTTCTCAGCCTGGGCACTCTTGACATCAGGGGCTAGTTAATTCTTTTTGGGGGTGGCACCTTGCAGTGTATGATGTTTAGCAGCATCCCTGGCTTCTACTCACTAGAGGCCGGAAGCACCACTTCCCCCAGTTGTGGCAAGCAAAAATGTCTCCAGATACTGCCAAATATCTCCTATGTGGGGAAAACATCTGTGGTTGGGAACAGCAGTTTAGAGTCTCCATTCAGCTTGGACTGAGTTCAAGGCAGTTCTTCTGTCACAGTTTCCCAGCAAAGCTGAGTACAGGGGTATCCAGAGGCTCTTGATGGCATGCACTCTGTGCAGTCTCCTGGGGTCTGTGAGCTGGCCTAATTGTGGCACCTCCTAACCCTGGTGGGATCCCTGCACTGTCTCTTCCACAAGGACCTTTACTTTGCTTGCCCCTCCCTCTAAGGAAGTTCCCTTGTATACACTTAGCTTTCTACCTCTATTTCCTATATTCCCTCAACTGTCCAGAAAAGACAGCAAAGAACAGGTATAAGGTGACTTCTCTGATTCAGTGTCTATTAGCTAAATGCACAGCAAGTATATGTGGCTGTTAAACTGCAGAATAAAATATTATACACCTGGATTTGATTGGATTTATCTCTGATCAGGATGAGCAAGTAGAGAAGCTGATGGATATCTGTTGGTAGGAAAAAAAAATTATCACCAGTCAGTCAAAAAGGATTTAATGAATACGGAATCTAAATTTGCTTAGCACGGTAGCTTTAACCCCAGATGTATCATTTCCATACAGAAATAAGGAGGCATTCATTTGGAATTCTATTTTAAGTATTATATATTTTTTTAATCTGTCTGATTTTCCCAGCAACCCCTGGATATGCTTGGATTCCTCCAGAAAGCCTGGCTTGTTGCTTGGATTTTGTGTGTTTCAGTACATTCTATTGGAATGTTTTCTTTCAGACATTTATATCTGCCAAGTCCGTGACATTTCTCTCATGAAGCGTGCCTCCACAAGTCACCAGATGCTTATTGTTAAGCTGTAGCTTAATTTCTGCATTGACTAATTCTGCTTTATGCATAAAAGCCTGCTGGTCTTGTGCTCAGGGAGTGGACTCAGGAGTAGCCACTGGGAGGGCAGGGAGAAGTCTGGAAAGAGATTCTCAGACCTTTATCGGTTTGTTTTCCAATTTAAATTCATCAGGACACTCTATTCTTAATTCAGGGCATGTTATGATTTAGTGAAAGAACCGCTTCTTACTGCTCCACTTGTGATTTATTAGTAAGGGGCGTCCTGGATGCTGGAAGGCCTGGGATATCATTTGGTTGACAATGTTAGGCTCTTTGGAATCTTCTCCTATATTCTGTTTTCTGAATTATTTCCTTATGGGAAGGTTTTCCTTATAGTCATCACTTAAATTATGCAGGATAGTTCTTGGTTTGATATATTATTAGAGAGTCATGAGCCTCTGATATGAGTTTAAATACAGTAGCTCTAGATAATTTTCCCATGAATGGTCTCATTTGGTCTCGTGAGGTTTTCAGGAACAGCCACTGTCTCAGCTTTGCCTAACAACCTCCTCCCTGGTCTGCTTGCCACTATACAGGCCGATAAAATTACACAGTTTCCCAGCCTCTCTTAAAACTAGACATTTCTATGTGACCTAGTTCAGGCCAATGAGATGATAAAGGAAGTTTACTGGGTTTGGGGAGGTTCTGGGAAAGATATTTTCTCATTGATGAAAAAAGCGTACAAGGATAGTGCTCTCTAACTTCCCTGACTACTTACCTGTTTCCTACTTCTGACTATGGCCAGGTGGGTGAGATGGCTGACACTGTGGCAGCCCTCTTGTGACCATGAGGGAAAGGTCTTTCCTCAGGAGAATTGCAGAGATCCCAATTCTGCATATCTGTCAAGATGTAGAGATCTTGGCATAATAGGAAACCCAACTAAGACGGGTTTAAACACTAAGAACATTTTTTTTTTTAATGGTAGCTATTGCCAGTGGTGGTTCTATAACCTGCAGCTAAAAGTAGCAATAGCAACTAAAGCTCCATCACCAATATTTACACACTTCCTAACAGAGCAAATGCTAAAGGTTCAGGCTTTTGACCTCAGCAGGGTCTTCTTTCTTTATGCCTAACTGTATATATAGTTTATAAAATTAAATACTTACAAAGTACTTCTACAACTGGACAATAAGATATGTAGATAATAGGATATGAAGAGATATAATTTCAAATTATGCTTAATTCATAAGAATCTCTAAAATTTACCAAATCCAGCAAATAAAACAGTAAAAGCAAAAGAGTAGGTCCTAAGATGCAAGTATCTATATAACATTTAAGTCTGGATTAAGGAAAAACAATGAAGAAGCTGTGAAATTCCATACTCTATGATTTAAATAACATAATAACGATTTAATTTGTTCCCTGCCCTTTGACTCTGGAGTCTCCCTTAGATCCTTCTCTACTTTGAAGTCAAGTTGTTAGTGAGTACAGTAGGGATCATTCTCTTATTATCTTCAAAAGAAACAACATAAACAGGCAGCAGTTCCCCAGCTCTCTGAGCCAGGTTCATCCACTTCCCTTTGGTTTTCTACATCAAGGCCAGCAGTATTTGAAGTAAAGCCTCTTCATAACATTCGGAACATTTTTGAAGGTACTTGGCCTTTTGTTCACAACTGAACTTAAATTAAGGACAAATGTAAAGTTGGTAAAAGGCTCAGACATGTAGATGGCGTTTTGAATATAACTGTTTAAGATACAGGACCTTACAGGATTTGGAAACCAAAATTACATTTAGACTGACAGCTTGTATGCAGCAAGATTCATCTCAATGTAATTTTAAAGAGCTGAGAGCCTAAGCTGCGGGAATCAGCCTTTGAAAGAAAAAGATGAGCTCAATATGCCATGGCTGTGCTACTTGAGCAACTACAAGATGTTCAAATATGCTAACTCTGAGCAGGGTAATGCACTGTGACATGTTCAGAGGAGGAATTGAATTCCATGAGACAAGAAAGCCAGTGATACAGGCTTTTATGCAAGTTGATTAATAAACTTCTCAAAGGATTATACCACAATCAACTGCTTTCTCTGGAATAATGTACAACAGGAGGTGGAAAAACTTCTCAACTAACAGCTGGTAGCAGAATTCATTGCAAAGAGGGAGCTGGCTCTGGTAGGCAAAGCCTTCTAGGATGTCTCTTGGGGAAGATGGTGAGACTCCAAGGCTTGGGTGTTGACTGGCCCTGCAGAAACCCAGAAGGAAACGGCAAACTGCTCAGCATAAGAGGTATTTTAGGCTGGGCGCGGTGGCTGACGCCTGTAATCCTAGCACTTTGGGAGGTGGAGGCAGGCGGATCACGAGGTCAAGAGATTGAGACCATCCTGGCCAACATGGTGAAACCCCGTGTCTACTAAAAATATAAAAATTAGCTGGGCGTGGTAGCACGTGCCTGTAGTCCCAGCTTCTCCAGAGGCTGAGGCAGGAGAATTGCTTGAATCTGGGAGGTGGAGGTTGCAGTGAGCCGAAATTGTGCCACTGCACTCCAGCTTGGTGACAGAATGAGACTCTGTCTCAAAAAAAAAAAAAAAAATAATTTTTTGTTGTGTTGAAGGAGGGTATGAAAGGAGAGATAGAAGTAGAGGAGAGGTATAAAGACATGGTATGTGTGTTGGGTTGGGGGAGGTCTACAGAGCAAGAGATAGTCCATGAAGCATTTGGGTGGTGGAGGGGCTGAGGACTTCCAAGCACACGAATGTCTTGTTCCATTTGAAATTCTTTGCCATACGAACTCTTCTTTGATCCCCCTTCAAATCTCCAACATGATCTGATAAACACAAAAATTGCCTTCTGTGAGTGGAATTTTTTGTGGAATTTGAGGAAGGGACTGCATCTTACATCTGGACTTAGGTGTTGCAGGCCAAGATAGCACCCATGGGATGCCAAGGTGTTGTGTAGAGAAGAGATGGGAGCCAGAGGTAAGCAGAAGAACTTAAAAGCACTCTTCTCCCCCAGCCCCTTTTTGTTAGAAATGCTTGGAAATCTAGGGGAGGATTTGAGTAATACCACCTTGTTACTTGCAATATGACTAGTGAAGTCTGTGCTGGGCAGGAAGTTGGGCGTCTTCACCTGGACTCTTCCGTGTTTCTGTGGCTGGGCTAGATGCTCTGTTTACTGCTCCAGGTGCACCTCCACCCTTTTCTGTCCTCTGTGGACCAGGCTTCTGGTGGTCTTTGCCTCATGGAGGGGTGGGAGGAGGGGGTTCTATGTGGAGCTTTGGCAGGAGTTTAGAAGAAGGAAGGAAAGGTTTCTATTTCCTCTGACTTCTTCTCTGTGAGGTCCCTTTGGTTAAATGTGGCCTTATCTGAAGATCACTGCTTCCTTTAAGGGGACTGTCTTTCCTTTCAGGTTTTAATAACCATCCCCCTTCCTTCCTACCTCAGCCCCAGGTAGGGTGATCAGTTATCTTGGTTTGCTGGAACTAAAGTTATTCCCAGGACCTAGGACTTCGAGTTTTAAAACTGGGAAGTCAGCCAGGTATAGTGGCTCACATCTGTAATCCCAGCACTTTGGGAGGCTGAGGTGGGAGGATTGCTTCAGACCAGTAGTTCAAGACCTGCCTGGGAAAAAGAGTGAGACCACCATCTCTACAAAATGTTTTTTAAAATAATAAGTAGCTGGTGATGGTGGCATATGCCTGTAGTCCCAGCTACTCAGGAGGCTGAGGTGGGAGGATTGGTTGAGCCTAGGAGTCCGAGGCTACAGTGAGCTACGATTGTGCTGCTGCACTCCAGCCTCAGCGATAGAGTGAAACCCTGTTTCTAAAAAATGAATACATAAATAAACTGGAAGTCCCGGGCAAACTGGCATAAGTTGGTCATCCTAGCCCTAGGACGGTTAACAGTTCCACTTCAGGTTATCGAATTATCTCTTCTGGTTCCCCTATACCTCAGCCCTACTTTGCTAAATAGTGCTTTTGCAGAAACAAACACACCCTTCTGGAATTATCATGTTCAAGTATGCTTCCTCTTTCCTGCTGGGACTTTGTGTAATGCTGTGAGTATCCATGAACTTCCATGTCCATTTTCTCTCTGGACTTTAGTGTCCTCTATGGCCAAATAAGAGGGCTACACCAGAACATTCCCTGCATTTTTCCAGCTCCAGCATCAGACTAACATCTGACAATACATGACTAAAGTGGTTGAAAAGAAAATCATGATCTTTAGCTCTTAAAAATGTTAAACTATCTACTTTCATCCCATTGTAATCTAGGAATTCTGACCAAACAATTCGTGAAGGGCCTTTTATTGCTAGGTCTTGGCTGCACCTGGGGTAGGCTGAGATGTAGGTCAAGTGGTCCTGGCCCTGGAGAGGGTCATGTCTGGAGGAAAGGAGGTAGAGGTCAAACTATTGTCAGGTTATTACAGTGCAACGTGCTACCTGTGGAACAAGATTAATACATAGTACCCTAGATGCCAAAGGAGGAGTTCCAACCAAGTTCAGGGGGATCACCGAAAGCTTCCTGGAAGAAGGGACACCTGAACCTTTTCCAGATGAGGAGGTGCAGAGAACATGGAAAGGGCAGGCATCCTTCTTATAAGGACACCAGTCTTGTTGGATGAGGGCCACATCCTTATAACCTCATTTAACACTGGTCACCTCCTTACAGGCCCTTTCTCCAAATGCCATCATATTGGGGGTAAGAGCTTCAATATATGAATTTTGAGGAGACATGATTTAGTCTGTAATATGACACATTTGGGGAATATGGTCGTGGTTTACAAAGAGCTTTTGCATATGTTTTCTTGGCTTCTATCTTGGTAACAACCTGGTAAAGTTAGCCACGGCTTAAAGTGACCCTCCTTTTATTTATTTTTATTCACTTTTTTGTGATGGAGTTTCATTCTTTTTGCCCAGGCTGGAGTGCAATGGCATGATCTTGGCTCCCTGCAATTTCCGCCTCCTGGGTTCAAGTGATTCTCCTGCCTCAGCCTCCTGAGTAGCTGGGATTACAGGTGCGTACCACCACACCCAACTAATTTTGTATTTTTAATAGATACAGGGTTTCACCACGTTGGCCAGGCTGGTCTTGAACTGGTGATCTGCCTCAGGTGATCTGCCTGCCTCAGCCTCCCAAAATGCTGGGATTACAGGCGTGAGCCACCGTGCCCAACCTGACCGTCCTTTTAAAGGCTCAGGTTCCTCCCTGACTTGCCCATGGTTACATCAATAATGAATGGCAACAGTCAGCCAGGTGCGGGTGGCTCACGCCTGTAATCCCAGCACTTTGGGAGGCCGAGGAGGGCAGATCACGAGGTCAGGAGATCGAGACCATCCTGGATAATACGGTGAAACCCCGTCTCTACTAAAAATACAAAAAATTAGCCGGGTGTGGTGGCAGGCACCTGTAGTACCAGCTACTTGGGAGGCTGAGGCAGGAGAATGGTGTGAACGCAGGAGGTGGAGCTTGCAGTGAACTGAGATCGCGCCACTGCACTCCAGCCTGGGTGACAGAGCAAGACTCTGTCTCAAAAAAAAATAATAACAATAAATGGCAGCAATATCTTCTCATGTGGAGTCCAGTACTCTCTGCCACACCACAGTCTGCTCTTCCTTAAGCTGCTTCTGTTAACAAAAAGCAAATGCGGGTGCAATACGTACTGTGTGTACGGATGAACACCTAGGCTGAGGTGAGCAATGCCAGCTCTTTTGTTCATCTTGGAGCCAATTTGCAGTGCACATCTAAAGGGTGGCTCTGTTAAGTACAAGCACATTGTGACACTTCAGGGGAGATTTTCTGTTACCAGTTAATTATCACTTACATTTGTCAGGAAGGGAAAAAGTGCCTCTCACATTTTATTTTAAAATATGAAAATCTTGGAGAAGTTTGAGGGCAATTTGCTGTTCTTTCACTTCCACGGGCAGCCCAGAGTCAGGCCTGAAATGTGGTGGCATAAGGGCTGTCTGTGGGGCCCCTGAGGAGTCCTACAGTCGATGGCTGTAGGACTGGTGTTTTCACAGTGAACAGAATGCAAATAATGCAGTGAGGGCCTGAGAAGGGAAGAGAGGGGATGGAAATGAAAGATGGACCTCAAAGCAGTTCACTAGAGGGGATTTGTACCTAGAGGTGTTGCCAATGCTAAGTCAATGAAGCCAGATACAAAAGACCACATTGTATGATTCCATTTACAGGAAATATCCAGAATAGGCAAATCCACAGAGACAGAAGACAGGTTAGTAGTTGCCAGGAGATGGAGGTTGGAGTGGGAAGGATAAGAAGTTGCTGCTTAATGGCTACAGGTTTCCTTCTAGGGTGATAAAACCTTCTGGAACTGGATAATGGTGATGGTTGCAGAACATTGCAAATGTACTAAATGTCACGAATGGAAATTTTTTATGTTAAGAGTATTGCAGTAAAATTAAAACACATGTGTGCACATGTGCATACACAAATCATAGGTTCATTAATACAAATTTCAATCTCTAAGGTGCTTCCAACATACCTAATTAGTTCTCATCCAGATTGTACCTAAATATGTATTTTTACTATGAAGAAATTTCCATTTCAAAAGTAAACTTCTTTCATTTTTAGGAAGCCCTAAATGTAGAAACTCATTACTAAAGCGAAATATGGATATGAGAGAGAGAGAGAGAGAGAGAGAGAGGATTACCAGGTGATCAGGTTGAAAAGAGTATCAGGTATCTCAGGTATCAATATCACCTCATATTGATATTTTTGCTGTAAGAAATGGTGCAGTTCTGGGCAAGAGGCAACAGTCTTGCAAGAATGGCTGTGTAATGTTATGCTCTAATCTGACGCAGGCTTGCTGCCTTTTCTTGAATAGATTTTTTTTGTTGTTGTTAAAAGTCTTGTGTGGGATACAGAAGTTATGCCTCAGAGTATTCCAGAATTTGGCTGTAGATTATTCAAAATCTGGCCTTAGTGCGTCTGTGCCATAGATTGGACAGAAATCTAAAGAAAATCTTCACAATTTTCTATTCAATAATAATTCTATTCACTAATACTACTATTCCCACTTTCTTTAAGTGAGAAAATATATTCCTACTTGAAAAAATGCATGAGTAAAACCATATTTACCAGAAACATTATATATTTTATAAGCAGGTATACAGTAAAATGTCTTCAAATCATAAAGCTCCCAAGTGCTTTGATTTGATTTATAAAATACCACTCATTCACATTCCCTAAAACATGTCTATTGTGTAAGCCCATATAATAGACATTTCCTTTTCTGTACTATAACCCAAATAGCACACGCATAGTTTGATATTAGGAAGATTAATAGTTCAGAAATTATTGTACATTGTGATGTAATTAACAGTGAAAAGATCAATAGGAAAAAGTAACTGGCTCCCCGTAAGCAGAGCTGGGGGTAGTTTATGTGAGGAAAGGCTGCAGCAGCTTCTCTTGACTTCTGACTCACTCAGGCCACGGTACCCCGGTTCCTCATCATCATGAACCAGCTTGCTTCTGTGCTTCTCACAGCTCCTCTGGAGTGTCGTGAGTAATTAGGGCTCCATTCTACAGGGTTGTCGAAGAGCTTTGTGGTGACACACAAAAAAGATGTGAATTTTGTCCCTGGAAACTAGCAATGTTTTATATGTTCAAAGCCCGCTTTTAGACTGTTCTCAGCATCAGAATATTTGAACAATGCCTTATCTGTTATCATCATTGTAGCGGAAAAATACTAGCCTGAGGATGTGGGCTGTGAAAAGCTGTCTTTTCCAAATACTAAAGGTAGGCAGACCCTGCCTACCTTTAGTATTTGGTGATGACGGTAGATGCTTTCTGCAACCTGTACTCAGATCTGACTCAATGTGGGGAGAAACCAGAAATACCAGGACATCTCAGGAAAAATGTAAGAGCAGCGAAGGAGAAGCCAAGAGGAAAGGAAGCTTTGTTTCAGACCTGAGGAGAGGGAGATGTAACCAGGTTAAGATACAAAGGATGTGAAAAATATGCATCTTTTTTCAGAAAGTGGTGAAGACTTGGGAGAGGAGGACCCACGCAAAGCTTCTATTCATTGAAGCTTTGAGACCTGTGATTTTCTCTAAATGTGGGAGGGGCAGGCAGCTTGAGATGAAGGAGACACAGAGAACACAGTGTGATGCTGAAAACTTTCCCCCTCTGTCTCCTCCCTTCCTGTGGATTTATGAGGCAGGCAGGCAAATCGGTGTGCAAACAATAGGTTTGCTGGAATAACAGCTGGGTAAATGGCAAATTATGCAATTTTGCAGGCGCACACAGATCTGCAGTTGCGCAGAAGTGAAATTATATGAGGTGAAGGGCTCTGCTATGCCAGCTCTGGGGCTGAATGTTCTGTGCTGGGGAAGGGTTTTATTTGGAGCCTGTCTTACAGCCTGCAGTTCTGTGCTGCGCCATCCCAAGCACGGAGGTGGTGTTTACTCACTCGTGTGAAGAGGACGTTTTAACTCTCCATCTTCCCCTCCAGTGTGCAGTATTGATTTTTCTGCTATAAGGAGACAGAAAACCTTTCTTCAAAGTATCTTTGGAGGCAGAGTTGACTGTGGATCTGGTTTTGTGAGAAAAGGCCTAAATCCAGGGAACGCACAATCTTGTTCTCAGTCTCAAATTGTGTTTGTGCAGTTTACTAGTCATAACAAGTTCATGTTTGACTGTTAGTTGTTCAAGAAAAATCCAACAGACTGAAGCTGTTTCATTACTTGATTAGTCTAAAGAAGTCTGGATAATTAGCCTGCTAATTAATATCTATGTCTATTGTGTGGTTTGAACTGACATATTTTGAAGGTGGAGCCAGTTCAAAAATGTAGAAATAATTACTCTATAAAACTGGGCATGAGGCATCTTTTCATGGGATTTCACCTTGAATATGCAAATGCTTTCTCTTTTGAAATGTGATTTGCAAAAATGAGAAACATTTGAAAATTCTCCAGTCTGGACCAGTTTTTTACAGGAGTTTATAGAAACCCTGATCCTGCCTTGCAGGCATAAAAGGCTTACTAGCAGCATCTGGTAAAAGAAAAAAAAAAATTAACAGAGCTCTCCCTTGCTCTAAAAAATCCTCCGTATATAATATGCTGAATTTGTAGTCTTGATAAAGCAGAGAATTAGTCTTTTATTACTTTGAAATTAAGTACTCAGGTTCATTGGCTCCCCATTGTTTATCAAGTTAAGTATGGATTTCCAAGCCTGGTTTTCAAAAGGCCTTGAACACGTACAACTCAACATCTACAGGTCCAATGTGAGATGGCAACTTAGTTTTATTAGACATAAATACCATAAAATACAATCCTCAGACATAGGAGAAATTCCTGATATTATTTCTCTCAAAGTGAGAGGAAAAGACAGGATATTTGAGGCAAAGAGGAACTGGCTTGTCAATGCACTAATTTATTTAAGATCTATTTCCTGAGAAGTAACTGAGGAAGTATCATACATGGTAATCAAACTGAAAATCTGCCTTTATTAAGTTATTGGTGGCTTCTAGTACTAGAGGTCGAAGCCTTAATGTATTTTGGAGCTCACCTCTTTGTTTGAAAATAACCAACTTTGGTGGTATCTTTTAGTGATGTAGAAGTGAGGCAAATTTGGATAGAAACCAAGAAGCGTTCTTGGTGGAAGGGAACTGGCACTTTTCTGTTTGATGGTCCATGTTCTATAACATATTTGATGGATTAAAGTGATGGTGATTGAAGACAGCTGTTTATAAATGAAGACCTCAAGGGGAAACTCACTTTAAGGAGAAGGGCAGTCTAGAGTGGTGGCCAGGGCCAGCAGTGTCATTAGAAGAAGACACAGGGTGTGGGTGGCATGAGAACACCTCTTGGCAGACAATGGATTATGGTTTTGAGGCTCTGGCTGACAATGGTGTGCTATGAGAGGTCGATTCCAGCCCTTCCCTGTATCTCAGGAGGTACTGCCACAGCAGCAGGTTCCTCACCACCAGAGCATGACTGGGAGAGAGCAGAGGCTTCTCAGGATCGCTGGAGTAGCTGGTTAAGAGCCTGTTTTCACAGAGACCCCATGATGCAGAGAATGGAGCATTTCAGAAGATAGGCACAATTTCCAAGCCCGCTGGAATTCTTGACTTATTCTGTGGCCTAGGGGTTGGGTAAGGGGTGCGGGTGTGTCTTTGTATTGAGGAAGGACATACATAATTGAGATAAATGGAATTGGTTAATTTTAAAACAAAATTAAATGTGACCTAATCATGTGCTCCAAGAAACAGAACCAATGCATCTATCTATCCACCGATCGATCGATGGAGAGAGTTAGTTAAAGGAAAGGAATTAGCTCACATGACTGTTGGGGCTAAGAAGTCCAAAATCTGTAGGGCAGGCTAGCAGACTGGAACGCAGGCAGAGTTACAATTTTGAGGCAGAATTTCTTCTTCCCTGGGAAATCTCAGTTTTTGCTCTTATGGCCTTTAGTTGATTGGCTGAGGCCTACCTGCATAATGAAGAATGGTCTGCTTTAATTAAATGTAACTGATTGTAAATGTTAACTATATCTAAAAAATGTTAATTCTGTCTGCCTTCACAGTAACATCTAAACTAGTATTTAACCAAACAACTGGGCATCCAAAGCCTAGCCAATTTGACATAGAAAATTAACCATACTGCGTCCAGGCATGGTGGCTCATGCCTGTAATCCCAGCACTTTGGGAGGCCGAGGTGGGTGGATCACCTGAGGTCAAGAGTTCGAGACCAGCCTGACCAACATGGAGAAACCCCATCTCTATTAAAAATACAAAATTAGCCGGGCATGGTGGCACATGCCTGTAATCCCAGCTACTTGGGAGGCTGAGGCAGGAGAATCACTTGAACCTGGGAGGTGGAGGTTGCGGTGAGCCGAGATTGCTCCATTGCACTCCAGCCTAGGCAACAAGAGCGAAACTCCATCTCAAAAAAAAAAAAAAAAAAAAAAAGAAAGAAAGAAAATTAATCATACTGGGGAGACAGGGCAGTCTGGTTATATAAGAACTTACAACTTAGTAATGGAATAATACATTTATCACAAAATCTAGGGTACAAAGTAGTATGTGGTATGTGTCATAAACGGGGTTCAAACAGGAGATATAGGGGTGCTAGAGGATTGGGAGTTCACCTATACCTCGAGTGACCATGACAAAGACATTTCAGATGGAAGAGAAGGCCAGAACAGTTTCAGAGGGAAGTCTTAGTGGAAATCATTGAATTGGGAACAGCACAACATGAGACAGATAGGGAAGCAGTAGAGGACTGGAAACACACTGGAAATTGGGAATTAAATGGAAGTGAGGGGGAATTATTGAGGTTTCTCAGCACAGGAATGACATAAATACACTGGTGCTGCTGATTGTGTATGGGATGGGTGGGTGTGCAACCATTTCTGAAAGTGGTAGAAACAAAAAAGTAATTTGATTGGCAGTAGAATAAGAACCTTTAGAAATCTGTCCAGAGTGACATACACTTCTTGTTGCCCATTCTGTCTTCGGTGATCCTGTAACCCCTGAAAGATTAAAACATGAGAAAGTTACATAAATAGAGGGCTGTGTGTGTGTGTGTGTGTGAGTGAAGGATATGGACAGGGTTGATTTGCATTTTTGAAGAGTGACATAGATACTCAGGTGGAGTATCTATGAGAGGGAGCAGGAAGAGCAGTTCAGAATAGAGGTCAAAGATGAGAAACGTGGGAGTTCAGGTGAGAGAATGGGGGTGCTCAGGGAAGACAGTACAGGAAGCTTCCTTTGATGTGGAACTGGAAGGATGAGGAAAACTTCAAAAGGTAGAAGATAGGGTGAGAGTATTTGAACAAAGACATGGTAAAATATACATACAATGTGTTTTGGCCAAGACATTGGGTTTGTGGAGGGGACCGGCAGGAGAATAGGCTTGGAAAGGTGTCCTAGAGATAAATGGCAGGCAAGGGAATGCATGTAATTTGATAAGAGGTGAGGGGTGTCATTGAAGGTTTGATTATTGAATTAGGGTAGCAATGTTATTAGAATTGTGCTCCAGAAAGACTAATATAATAGAGGTGTTCTGGATAGTTTTGAGAGAGAGTTATGCAGGATAGATATTCAGAAAGTTAATAGCTATTATCAGCGAAGGGTAGAAATCAGGGCTGAAGCTGTGGCAATTGAATTGAGGGGTCATATTTTAAAGATACTATATAAGTGAAATCTATAGGATGTGACAATTAATTTGGGGTAGAGTGAATAGGAGTGGGAGGGATAAATGGAGATGTTAATATTTCCAGACAGCGTGACTGAAAGAGTAGGAATAATAACAGGACAGAAAATTCAGGAAGAGAAATGGCTATAATTTTATCTTTAGACATTTTCGATTAAATATGCTGGTGAGATGATCTGGTAAAATATTTTTAGAACCTAGTTGAAAACATGGTCTGGTAGTTAGGAAAGAGATCAGGATTAGAAATACATCAGTCATGCATTGCTTAATGATGGGGATACATTGAAAAATGCATCATTGGATGATTTTGTCATTGTGTGAACATCAGAGTGAACTTAACCAAACCTATATGGTACAGCCTACTATACACCTATGCTATATTGGTATAACCTACTGTCAGAGGCATGTGAACTACAGCAACTCCATCTTAAATAGGAGCTGGGTAAAATGAGGCTGAAACCTACTGGGCTGCGTTCCCAGATGGTTAAGACATTCTAAAGTAACAGGATGAGACAGGAGGTCAGTACAAAATACAGGTCATAAAGACCTTGCTGATAAAACAGTTTGCAGTAAAGGACAAAACCTACCAAAACCAAAATGGCCATGAGAGTGACTTCTGGTCACCCTCACTGCTACACTCCCACCAGTGCCATGACAGTTTACGAATGCCATGGCAATACCAGGAAGTTACCCTATATGGTCTAAAAAGGGGAGGCATGAATAATGTACCCCTTGTTTAGAATATCATCAGGAAATAACCATAAAAATGGGTAATCAGCAGCCCTTGGGGCTGCTCTGTCTATGGAGTAGCCATTTTTTTATTCCTTTAGTTTCTTTTCTTTTTTTTTTTTTTGAGACAGTCTTGCTCTGTCGCCAGGCTGGAGTGCAGTGTTGCGATCTTGGCTCACTGCAACCTCTGCCTCCCAGGTTCAAGCGATTCTCCTGCCTCAGCCTCCTAAGTAGCTGGGATTACAGGTGTGTGCCAACATACGCAGCTAATTTTTGTGTTTTTAGTAGAGACAGGGTTTCACCATGTTGGCCAGGATGGTCTCAATCTCTTGACCTCGTGATCCGCCTGCGTCAGCCTCCCAAAGTGCTGGGATTACAGATGTGAGCCACCATGCCTGGCATCTTTTACTTCTTAATAAGCTTGCTTTCACTTTGCACTGCAGACTCGCCTTGAATTCTTTCTTGCACGAGATCCAAGAACCTTCTCTTGGGGTCTGGATTGGGACCCCTTTCCTAGTATCTTTCCATTGACCACAGAAGAGACTATAAGGAAGAAACTCCCAATCCAAATGTTAACTTTGGGTAAGTGGTGGGGTCCTGTAACATCCTCCTGGTGACCACAGAAGTGATTATGGTGCAGAAACCCTGACCCAACAGCTATCTTTGGGTAAGTGTTGGAGTCCTATACTCCAGCTGTACTGGATGGATACTGTAGGCAAGTGTAACATCATGCTAAGTATTTGTGTATCTAAAAATAGAAAAGGTACAGTAAAAATACAGTATATAAAACACAAAAGTGGTATATAACGGTACACCTGTATAGGGCACTTACCGTGAGTGGAGATCACAGAACTGGAAGTTGCTCTGGGTGAGGCAGTGAGTGAGTGGTGAGTGAATGTGAAGGCCTACGACATTACTATATACTACCGTAAACTTTAGGAATACTATACATTTAGGCTACACTAGTTTACAGAAAAATATTTTTCTTTCTTTAATAATGAACTAACCTTAGTTTACTATAACTTTTTACTTTATAAACTTTAAAAAATCTTTAAACTTTTTGACTCTTGTAATAACAGCTTAAAACAAAAACACATTGTACAGCCATAAAAATAGTTTTTATTTACATCCTTATTCTATACGTATTTTTCTTTTTCTTTTTTTTTTTCTTTTTTTGAGACGGAGTTTCGCTCTTGTTGCCCTGGCTGGACTGCAGTGGCGTGATCTCGGCTCACTGCAACCGCCACCTCCCAGGTTCAAGCAATTCTCCTGCCTCAGCCTCCCGAGTAGCTGGGGTTACAGGCATGGGCCACCATGCCTGGCTAATTTTGTATTTTTAGTAGAGATGGGGTTTCACCGTGTTGGTCAGGCTGGTCTTGAACTCTTGACCTCAGGTAATCTGCCCACCTCGGCCTCCCAAAGTGCTGGGATTACAGGTGTGAGCCACCGTGCCCAGCCACTTTTTTCTATTTTTAATTTTTAAAAACTTTAAAAAAGGTTTTAAACATTTTAGTTAAGAACTAGGACACAAACCTATACATTATCCTAGGCCAACATAGGGACAGGATCATCAAGATGTCACTAGGTGATAGAAATTTCCAATTTTATTATAATCTTATGGTACCACTATGGTATATGCAGTTGTCCATCATTGACAAATGTCGTTATGCAGCACATGACTGTATATGCTTCTAATGGCTGTTTTCCTAAGTTGTGACTGGGATGAACCCATGCCTGGAAGCATCAGCCTTTTGCTTCATACAAGGATGATGTGGTGTAGTGGCTAAAACTTTCGCTTTGACTCCAGCTGGGTCCAGCCCAGCTATTTACAGACTCTGTAAATGTTGGGGATATTACTGAGACTCTGTGTGTCTCAGTTCCTTTATCCTTAACTGAAATAGTATGAAAATTTTTAAGTTAATGTGCATGAAATACCTGTCTGGGCTGCTATTGTTGTACCTGCTGGGGTTTGCTAATGGAAGGGAATTTTCTTCTCTGCTAAGATCTCATGGCTGTGGATATCAGGACAGCCTTCCTCTCCTGGCCATCCAAAATCTCACTAAAAACTCCTTTTTCTCTGCCATCATGAGTTGAGTCCATGGAGTGGTGAGAAAGGGTCATTCTAACTCTACTCCTCTGCATTTGGGTCTTCTTTCTTCCCCTCCGTGTCTTGGGAGAATAGGAGGTGGGTGACCTGACGGCCAGATTTCACCCTTATTCCCAGGTTGTATGCCTCTGGCTTAAGTCTACCCATGTACACAGAAATAAAAACTTCCCTTTATTGTTTCCCCCGGAAAGAGAAAAAATTGTCCTTAATCAGAGAAATTCATTTGCACAGAGGTGATGTCTGAAGCTGCAGGAGTGGATGGCATTGCCACTGGAGAGGGGGTGGAGAGAAAAACGTTTCAAACAGAACTTTGGAGGATATTATCATTTAGGAGTCATGGAGAAGAAAAATGTGCTATTGTTATCAGCAACAAGACAACATCATGATTACTAACAAGAACTTTATGTCTTTTGTTCACCACTGTATCCTCAGCATTCATTCATTCAATTAACATCTACTAAATATAAACCACTAAAATAGGCACTAAGCATATAGTAGTCAACAAATTAGGCAAAAATATTTCAGTTCTTATGGAACTTGGACTATTGCAGACACGCAAAAAAAATTTGTTGAATGAATAGTTGAACAAGAAACATGTCTGAGTGAATGGAACCTCTATTAAGTGCAAGCACTGCATTTTGCATTGTATATTGATGGGCACTGGGAAATCTTTGCAGAGGAATAAAGATAGGAGGTGATTACTTGGAGCATGAGTAGGACTTAGAGGAATAGAAAGAAGGGCAAATATGCTAGGCAGGAAAACAGGTGGATACAATGAAAGGACAGAGGGGGTATTTGCATAATGTCTTTAAGGAATAAAAAGCAGCTGGACCAGTTTTGGGGGAGCAATAGACTGGCAATAGAGAAGTAGAGAAGCAGAGAGTAGAGACAATGAGGCCAAAATACTTGAATTCCTTTATTTTGCAACACTTTATTTTATTATTATTTTTATTTTTAGAGATGGAGCCTCACTCTGTCACCTAGGCTGGAGTGCAGTGGTTCGTACAATCATAGCTCAATCCAGCCTCGAACTTCTGGGCTCAAGTGATCCTTCCAATGAGGCTACTATTTTGAGCAACAGCCTTCTTCCATCATTTCCAAGGTCAACAAACTTGACCATCCTAGAATTTTCTGGTCAGTAAGAAAAAATGTCCCAAGAGGGAGCTAGCATCTGTTAAGCTTCCACTAAGTGCTGGACAATAGATGAGCTGTATACATACATACGTGACCTATATTAATAGCTCTACAACACTTCCGTGCAACAAACATCATGTTTCTTTTTTTTTCTTTTAATCAAATCTGATTATATCTGGGTTGGTACAGGTCAGCCAGGATTGGTAAGAAATTCAATTTCAATTCTTGCTGAGGAGGACTAGGCCTCTTTCCTTCCCTTAGGAAAGCACTGTAACCTCAGGATTGACACGATCCAGGAAAGAATCCCTGGGCTTTGATCCATTATTATTAAGATGCTTATATTCTGTGCCTTCTCCCTTTGTCAGCTAGTGCCTGGGAATTTCCCAGCCCTCTCAGTCTCGAAGTGTTCAGTGTTAAATCCCCACCTGTGCATTAGGCACCTCCATTAGGCCTTCTGTCATCTTTTGGTTGTGAGCATTAGGGAGGATGGAAAGTCTTATGGCCTGGGGCCTCTTGTGGAAGGTGAATGAATATTGACTCTTTCTCTGCAAGGGCCCCTACAGGGGCTTCTTGGGGATAGCCCCCTTCTAGATTAGACCGCCAAAGTCCCCTTTAGCCAACCGCAGATTCTCTTCATCTAGACTTCTCATGTATAAATGAAGTACTGGTCTCCGCATCCTTCAGACTCCAAGGAATATGAATCTTGCCCCCCAAATGATTCTTCTAAAGAGTCCTCATCTGGCTTAATAGAGGGAGGTAGGATCACCTACTTTCCCTCTGCCATGGAAGGGTGACTCAAAGAGAAGGGAAATGACTCAATCCAAAGCAATTCTCACTGCCTGCCCCTACAAAGCCTCAATGAATGTCTTACCATCTTGTAGTCATGTATCACTTAACAATGGGGCTACATTCTGACAAATGCATTGTTAGGCCATTTCATAATTATGTGAACATCATAGAGTGTACTTACACAAAGCTGGATGGTAACCTACTACATATCTAGGCTATATAGTATAACTTAGGCTCCAGACCTGTACTTCTAGGCTATAAACTTGTACAGCATGTTACTGTACTGAATAGGCAATTGTAACACAATGCTAGACATTTGTACAGCTAAACATGAAAAAGGTACAGTGAAAGTGTGGTATTATAAGGCTGGACATGGTGGCTGATGCCTGTAATCCCAGCACTTTGGGATGCCGAGGCAGGTGGATCACTTAGGGTTAGGAGTTTGAGACCTGCCTGGCCAACATGGTGAAACCTTGTCTCAACTAAAAATGCAAAAAGTTAGTTAGGCATGGTGGCAGGCACCTGTAATCCCAGCTACTCAGGAGGCTGAGGCAGGAGAATCACTTGAACCTGGGAGGCGGAGGTTGCAGGGAGCTGAGATCACACCACTGCACTCCAGCCTAGGTGACAGAGTAAGACTCTGTCTCAAAACAAACAAAAACAAAAGTATGGTATTATAATATTATGGGACTGCCCTTGGATATACATTGTCATTGACCAAAGCATCATTATGTGGCTCATGACTGTATATAGCCTGGAGCTGGGAGCCCGGCTTTCTCTCTGTGACCAAGGACTCTCTTTACTCTTTGGTCATGCCATCTTCAGAGCTCTATTTTAGGTTCCATAGGCTTTCCCAGATCTTCACTCAGACAGTCTCCGTATGTAGTAGCATGATGGTGCTTTGGCGATGGCCTGTCTATTGCTGCTCTTTCTCAGCATTTTAATAGCTTGGAAGCCTGATTTAAGGTCATCCCTCATTTTACTTCTGAGGATTTTCTCTTGCCGATGCCCTTTAAAATCAGCTGACTCAGTGGATTTCCTAATCCTAAAAGTGATTAGTAAATGACTCAGAATACCAAAAGAAGAACATTCAGTGTAGAGGCAGAAGATTCAGTCCCAGTCTGAAGCTGATGCTAATTTGGGTTAATTTTGCATTGACTTGGGTCAGATGAGGGTGTTTTGTGCGTTAACCAGGCACTGGGACGTAAGGCTATTTCCAGGAGTCATTGTCACTCAATCTACATTTGGAATCCATAAGCTTTCAGTGAAATATGGCCTTTTTTACCAGGCTGTATGCAACCTTACGTTTATCCAACCCTATTATTGGACTGATAGCTAATGTGTTTGGTCATAGTAAAAAGACAAAGATTTGGGTGGGTGCAGTGGCTCATGTCTGTAATCCCAGCACTTTGGGGGTCTAAGTGGGCAGATCACAAGGTCAAGACATTAAGACCATCCTGGCCAACATGGTGAAACCCCACCTCTACTAAAAATACAAAAAATAGCTGGGCGTGGTGGTGGGCGCCTGTCATCCTAGCTACTCGGGAGACTGAGGCAGGAGAATAGCTTGAATCCGGGAGGTGGAGGTTGCAGTGAGCTGAGATCGTGCCACTGCATTGCAGCCTGGGTGACAGAGTGAGACTGTGTCTCAAAACAAAACAAAACAAAGACAAAGATTTATACCACAAACACGTATTGTCAAAAATCAAGAGCAATGGTGACAAGATGGTAACAAGAAGGGATAGACTTTGTTAAATTTCTGTTGTTTCATTGCTTATCTTTTAGACCTGTGTAAGACATCCTAACTAAAGCCCTCATAACCAACTAGTGTGGTAGAAAGAATACAGTCTTTGGAATGGGGCAGATTTGATTTTGAATAGAGTCCACCAATACCATCTATGTCATCTAGGACAAGATTTTACTCTCTCCAAGACTTTGTCTTCTCATTAGTAAAGTGAGGACAATAATACCTATCTCGCCAGTTGTTGAAATGCCTACCACATAGGAGAGACTTGTGGACATGATGGATTAGCCTATTTAACATCCATTCCAAACTCCTTGTGGTGTACCCCCTTACTGCAGAGCTTACTTACTATAAGCTAAAAAGGCCATTTATCAGCCTCTCTTGCAGCTCAAGTTCTGGATGTGCTTTAGGTTCCATCAATTGCATGGACTCAAATAAGACCGGATATGGGACAGTGTTAAGGAGAGAGAGCTATTGGCAGAGAGTAAAATGCCTGTTTTGTGGACACAGTCTATGGCAGAGGCAATGTGACTCTGCTGTCAACAGCTTCGTAAGGGAGTGGCTTCCCGTAGCAGTGGCCATTTCCTGATGGTGGCAAAGGCAGTGTGATTCTGGGGGCTGAGGGTTGCTCCTGGATGTTTAGTGGGGACATTGCTGCTCCAGCAATTTTGGAAGCCATCTAATACCTGTATAAATATTTTTTATGCTTAAACTAGTGATAGTTTAATAGTTTCTATCTAAAACTGTAACTGAAACAAACTGACTAAGCTATAGCTAGTCCTCCCCCTCATTATGCCTACATATTTGCTGACATTATGCAAGATTCTAGGAAATGCAACAAGGAATAGGGCACAGTCCTTGTCCTAGAGGAGCTTATTGGTTTGTGGAAGAAACACATTTATAAGTAGATGTATTTTTAAATGGTCTAAGCACCGTATATTATCACAGTGCTTTGAGAGTCGAAGGATGAGGTAAATAACAATGGCTTGATGAGCTAGGAAAGGCTTCAGAGAGATAGATGACGTTTTACAGAATCAAGAAGACTGGGTAAGAGATCATTAGATTGAAAAAACGGAGGGGTGAAATAAGAGAAGGGCATTTATAATTAAGGGCTCAACATTTGTAAAGGGGCAGAGATGTGAAAATGCTCCTGTGCTCAGAGAAGTGTGAGAAGCTTGGTGTGGCTGGGGTGTAGTATAGTGGGAGTAGGATGGGGGGAGATGGGTTTGGAGAGTCATGTTCTGACCAGATTGTGTAGAACTGTATGTACCTAATTAGAGAATTTGAATTTTATCAGCCAGTGAGAGTGAGCCAGCAGGAATTTTGAAGCAAAGGAATGAAAATAAACCTTTTTGTCGTTGCTGTTGTTCATGAGGAATACTCAGGCATTAGCGTGGAGAATAAATTGGAGGTTGAAGGATCTTTACAGTTAAGTAGTAAGCTGTTAAAAAAAAAAGTGAGAAATGAGGGTGGCAGTAGTGATGAATTTGGAATATATTTAAAAAATAAAAATGTATAGGACTGGAGACCAGTTGGATTGGAAGGAGAGGAAAAAGAAGAACATGAGGTTTCTTGCCAGAATATAGGTTTTACTGGAGTAAGAACTTTGTTTATAGATTTATCTTTAGAACTAAGAATAGTTTCTAGCACATCAATAATCACCAAATAATTCTTAAGTGAATGGGATAAATGGTGATACTGTGGACTCTATCATCTTGAATAATGATGTTATTCTTGAATGTCTGCAGGGCCCTAGTAGGGACGTTCATTGTGTAAGTCTGGTGCTTCCAGGAAAGAACTAGGCTGAAGGTATAAACTTAGAAGTCATCAGCATAGAGACAGAAGTTAAAGCATAGACAAAGTGTTCCAGGGAGAATATGTCAAATGAGGAGAGAATGAATGATACATTTCTGGAGCCTACCAGACCTTAAAAATTTGGCAGAGTAGAGGGAGCTTGTGAAGAACATTGAGATGCAAGGGCCAGCAGGGGACACTATCTGGGAGAGAGTGGTGTGTTAGAAAGGAAGGCCAGGAGAAACTTGTCGGTGTACAGCTTCAACTCTGTAGCACGAGCAAATGGGATAAAGACTTAAAATAAGCCATTGGATGTTTAAATTAGGAGGTCTTTAATCACTTTTGCTAATCCTATTTTAACAGAGTGATAGAGATAGGAGTCAAATTGCAACAGGTTTGGCACTGAATAAAAGGTAAAAAATTAGAGATAAGTGTAGACTTCTATTTCAAGAAGTTTAGAGGCAAAGAGAAGGAGGCAAAAAAGCAGTAACCACAGAGAGCAAGACTCTCCTGTTTAGAAGTGATAGAAATCTACCCAAAATAGCTTAAGAATATAAAAAAGTGATTGGCTTACTTAACCAAAATATGTGTAGGGCAGGGATGCAGCTGGCCTTAGGAATGGCATAGCCATCTCTTGGTCTCTTCACTCAGCTTTTCTCTATATTATAGTTTTATTCTCTTGGCAAATTTCTCCAGGAGGACTAGGCTACTGGCAACTTTAGCCTTCCACTGCTACTTTATGATTAAAGAGAAAACAAGCTTCCCCATCCCAGCTCCAGTTGGAAAATTCCAGGGAAGAATTTCAATTGGTCTCATTTGGGTCATATGAACATTCATTGAACCAATCACTATGGCCAAGGCCTTAATCATTGGCTAAGCCTGCTTACTCCTAAACCAATCATTGTGATTTAGGCTGATGTGCTTCTGTAAGAAGATGGCAGCTCCCATATGGAACACATGTTGGACGGAAGAAGAGGTAAGGAGTAGGGAGAAAGAAACAGGAAGTATCAAATATGGCCATGGGGAGAATAACTATGAACAGAACACCTACTCCAAATTTTCTCAACTATAAGAAAGAGAAAACAGCACAGTAGGTTAAATGGTAAATGAAATGAAGGAAAACTAAGATAGTAAATGCAGATTTCTTTTTCTAAAAGGTTGAGGGTCTTTTCTTTTCTTTTCTTTTTTGAGACAGAGTTTCGCTCTTTTGCCCAGGCTGGAGTGCAATGGCGCGATCTGGGCTCACCGCAACCTCTGCCTCCTGGGTTCAAGCAATTCTCTTGCCTCAGCCTCCCAAGTAGCTGGGATTACCGGCATGCACCACCACGCCCGGCTAATTTTGTATTTTTAGTAGAGACGGGGTTTCTCCATGTTGGTCAGGTTGGTCTCAAACTCCTGACCTCAGGAGATCTGCCCACCTCAGCCTCCCAAAGTGCTAGGATTACAGGCATGAGCCACCGCGCCTGGCCTGGTTAGGGTCATTTTTCTAGAGAGTGGCCTGAGCACTCTCCCTTAGATTCTGAAAGTCCTCATAAACCACTCTAAGAAACATACAATACAAGCAAAAACATTGTAATTACAGTGTAAATTCAGCTAGTCTCCACATTTGCTGGGGAAAAGAAGTCTAGTGGAGAACATGATATTAAAGATACAGGAAAGGGAGGGGGTAGCAAGTTCTAGAAGGCGGCGTAGAAAGTAGATGTGGCCTTTCTTGGAGAAGAGAGTCATCTTGTCTCTAAGAAAAATACAAAGGAGGTATATGTAGATATTGATACAGCTTGCTAAGGGGTTATAAATATGTTTAGAGTAGAAGGAATAGAGGAGGAAATACTTTGTACTTCACATAGCCTTTATCTGTGAAGCAAATGGCACAGACTAGCTTAAATGAAAGGGATGGTGTGGGGTGGAGTTAGGAATTTAAAGAGACCAGTGGAAATACCGAACTCCATGATGGAGGGTGTGAACAAGAATAACCTGGGGATAAAGTAAAGGATTTTTGAGCAGCATGATGAACCTTTGATGATAAACCTGAGTCACTTAGGGGAAATGAGATGTTAACTAAACAATCATAAAAGCTCACATTTTGTAACTCTTCCTGTAAGTTGAGCACCATGCTAAGCATTTCTCTTGTACTGCATCGTTCAGCCAGCTCAACCATCTATGAAATGGGTAGTATCATCTTCCTTTACAGATGAGGAAACTAAAACAAAAAGAGGGTCTTGCTCAAGTTCATGCACTTAGAAAGTGGCAGAGGTGAGGTCTGGTTTTAGGCCTCTTTGACCTCAGAGTCAGAGCTCTTACCTCCACAGAACACTTTTCCCCTGGTGTCCACTCAGACATGTTCTGGTCCTGCCTCTAGTAAGATGATGCTGTCAGCAGGCTTCTAATGAACTATTTCATTTTTTCAGGTGCTCAGGCTGTCTCCTAGCTGCTTTGCTCACCACATGCTCCAGGGGGATATCAGGGGGCAGGGAAAGCTCAGATCCCAAGGTTACAGCTTTTTACAGCTTCTCCTGGGCTGACTTGTACAGCGAACATTTGCATCCCAGCACTGACCATACCGGCATCATGACCTTGGGCACAACACTCGACTCGACTTTTATAGGAATGATGGTGAGGTCATCAGAAGGTGAGCAGCAGAAATAAACCAAATGGGCTGCGTCTGTTGGCTCACGCCTGTAATCTGAGCTCTTTGGGAGGCCGAGGCGGGTAGATCACCAGAGGTCAGGAGTTCGAGACCAGCCTGGCTAAGATAGCGAAACCCCATCTCTACTAAAAATACAAAACTTAACCAGGTGCGGTGGCGCATGCCTGTGCTACTTAGGAGGCTGAGGTGAAAGAATCGCTTGAAACCAGAAGGTGGAGTTTGCACTGAGCCCAGATAATGCCACTGTACTCCAGCTTGGGTGACAGGGCGAGACTGTCTCAGAAAAAAAAAAAAAAAAAAAAAAAAAGAACCAAATGAACAGAGCCAGATGGTATAGTTATGAACCAAATGAACAGATCCAGATGGTATAGTTGAAGGTACATGAGATTTAGAGTAGAGAACCCAAATTAGAAATGGATCTGCCACTTTTCAGCTCGTTTTGGGCAAGTTATTTAAACTCTGTGTACATCCTTCGGTTTTTTTTTTTTCCTCTTTCACTTTTTAATATGGGACTGAAATATGCTCCTGGCAGGAATGTGTTAAAAATAAGAGATATTTTAAGTAGAGCATCAGAAGAGTGCCTAGCATACAGTAGGTACTCAAATCTTAGTTCTTACATTATTGAGTTATTCGTTACTAGGTGGATGCAGGAGGGCTATTTGTCTTTACAAAGAATTAGCCGGTGGATTTGTGCTTTTATACCTTCTCTCCTAGTCATATAGACCAATATTACCAAGTAGGGGTAATTTTTGCTTCCCAGGGGACATTTGGTGATGTTTGGAGGTAGTTTTTTTTTTTTTTTTTTTTTTTTTTTTTTGAAAAAGGGTCTCACTCTGTTGCCCAGGCTGCAGTGCAGTGGCCTGATCTCAGCTCACTGCAACCTCTGCTCCTGGGTTCATGTGATTCTCCCACCTCAGCCTCCCGAGTAGCTGGAACTACAGGCATGCACCACTATGTCTGGCTAACTTTTGTATTTTTTGGTAGAGATGGGGTTTCACCATGTTGGCCAGGCTGGTTTTGAACTCCTGACCTCAAGTGATCTGCCCGCCTCGGCCTCCCAAAGTGCTGAGATTACAGGCAGGAGCCACTGCTCCCAGCCTGGAGACATTTTTGGTTGTTACCAGCTGTAGGGGTGCTACTGGGAACTAGTGGGTTTGAGGACAAAAACGGCATTAAGCTTCCTAAATGCACAGGGTAGCTCCCCACAATAAAGAGATTTCTGGCCATAATACTGATGCTGAGAAATCGTGCTGTAGAAGAAAACACTGCTGAAATGAAGCTGGCAGGGAGAAATGGTGTGGGGTGAGATGAAGGAGAAGATTTTTTCCCCTTTCAATATGTAACCCAGGTTCATCAGGTAGAGCTTAGAAAAGGCTTTCTCAGTGGAGTACAAGCAGATCGGGTAAACCAGAAGAAGTGGCCTCAAGAATACTGCTGCCTCCTTTCTTTCTCACCATATTTGATGAAAGACAGTGGGGTGTATGTGGCAGCTAGCTGCTATTTACCTCTTTGTTAGGGAACATTGCCTGAGGACTCTGTGATCAACATTGCCCAGTGTGTAATCAAGACTGTGACCACTTTTTCTGAACTAAAAATTGATGATGAGTCAAGTATGAATTTATTTATAGGGACGAGCGGACAGGGCTTTTGAAATTCAGACAAGCCTGGAGTTACCAGGTTATATCATTGGAAGACAGAAGACAGGAAGAGCTGTGGGTATGAAACTGTGAGATCCAGGCACAAATCTCAGCTGCTCTAATTACTGGCTGCCTGATCCTAAGACATCTCTAACCTTCTCTAAGCCTCAGTTTCTCCATTTGTAAGATTCCATTAGTGATACTTAACCTCAAGTGGTTAATGTGAGGTTTAATGACATGATGCATTTGAAAGTGCATTGAAAATTGGTAGGTCCAGTCAGCAAACATGTTTTAATGAACAATAATAGTGACATATACAAGGTGTGATATAAAATAGTAAGATTGGGCCAGGCACGGTGGCTCATGCCTGTAATCCCAGCACTTTGGGAGGCCGAGGTGGGTGGATCACCTGAGGTCAGGAGTTTGAGACCAGCCTGACCAACATGGTGAAACCCCATCTCTACTAAATACAAAAATTTAGCTGGGCGTGGTGCCGCATGCCTGCAATCCCAGCTACTTGGGAGGCTGAGGCAGGAGAATCACTTGAACCCAGGAGACGGAGGTTGCAGTGAGCCGAGATTGTGCCATTGCACTCCAGCCTGGGCAACAAGAGTGAAACTCCGTCTCAAAAAAAAAATAATAATAATAATAAGATTATGGTTTCTGTATTAAAGATACATATTACTGTAGATGGAATTTAGGTACTGCACCAGACATAGGCTTCTTAAGAGAAGGGCCTTCCACTGTTTTGTTCACTTCCTGGCATTTATGCCAAAGAAAAACTACATACATAAGGTTGGAGTTCTGAGAGAAGATTTTTGTTCTTTCTCTTTTTTTTTTCTTTCTTATTTTGCAAATGTAAATCATATGCAAGGGAGCCCAGCTTTTGAATTAACTAGCTCTCAGAATATAGAGAAAAAGTGAAATGTGTAGTTGAAATTATTAAATGGTAGTTGGCAATTCTGATTAGATGTATTTTGGGCCAGTTTCAATAAACAGAAAGTTCTATCTTTCATTAACATAAAATTTGAAAAACAGCCCCCTGCTCCCAACAGAATGTTCCTGGTTTTTTGTTTGTATGGTTTTTGTGTCTTATCTTGGGGTGGAAAACTTTTGGCAAGGCCCTGTGATTCATTCATGGCTTATTTCTTGGAGTGAAAGTCTTTTTAGAAATGTAAATTTCTTCTGGGGCACGATTGACTACACTCTCTGTCAGGCTAAGTTTTACTATTTTTGCACAGCAGACATTTGATAAATATTTTTTGAAGGAATAGAAGAGGAGGAAGATGTGAGATAATGCATGTAAGTGATTATCAGAGTGCCTGGCTCACAGTAGTTGCTCAATAAAAGAGAGTTGCCTGGATTTGTAAATGAAGAGGTACTATGAGTAAGAATATTTTTTAAAGTGTGCTGTGAATTCTGAAGAAGACATGAGAGAAAAGTATTCTGAGGGTTCCTATGAATGCCTTTGCTTTCTTGGTAAAAGGGACAGACATTGATGGAATTGCCTCTACTCTCCTTATTCTTATGTTGAATAAGAATATGATGCCCAAAATTGTGGCATGAAGTGACAGAGATGAGGCCCAAAGCCACATATCAAGAATGGCTGAATAGAAAGCTCAAAGGAGCTTGTGTTCCTGGCAGCATATTGCAGCCAGCATATTAGCCCTGATTTGTGATGAGGTAAGCAAAAATAAAACCCCTATTTGTATAAGCCACTAGGTGTTGGAGTCATCATTATTTACAGCCAGACCTAATCGTAAGGACGCAGCCCACATTAGACTCAGTACCACATCTGTACAACACCTCCTACCGCTAACAGGGTGGCATCCTGAATGAAAGAGCAAGATGTTCCTCTATGTCTCCTTTATACTTGCTTTCAATTGTTTGTTTTTTTAGCAAGTCTTGAGTTATATTTTTATTGACATTACACATAGGTTTACCATTTCTTGAACTTACTTTCATCCTGTATTCTCATCCTGTATTCACCAGTGATCACTCATCAGTATAATATATTTAAAAGGAGGGTGATGTCCATACCCAAGTTCCAGGCCCCACTCAGCTGAGATGTTTGTCAGTGCCCCTGAGGGCCACATAAGTTCACAACTGGAACTGCCATGTAGGCACTGAGGAAGCAGGTGGAGAATGTCAGCTCTGCCTGCAAGTGCAGAGATGATCTATTCCAAGGGTTCTCTGGAGATACATCATAAATGTCTCAAGGAAGGTGGGTGAGCGGGATGCTGGGAAGGACAGGATATATCCTCTCTTTTCCCTCTGTCTCCTCCATTAGAATTTCCCCATATTGATCTGAGTTGTATGATGTACATTAGAAAAAAGGGTTCTATAACTAGAAAACTGTGATTTACAGATCAGTCAGATGAACACCACAGAGGCTAATCTAACAAGTATTTGTTGAGATCCGCTGTCTACACAACATCATGATGGGCAGGTCTGCACACTACACAAACCCCAGGATTCAGTTCCCCACACCACAGTGGAAATGCCACCTGGGAGCTGTGCAAAGAGGTAACCCAAACTGCCACATAGATGGGTAAGAGAGTGTTCTTACCTTAAGGCCCTAACGATGTGTGTAAGGAAGGAATGGAAAAGACCTCAGACACACTGTGGCAGTTGTGTAAGGTGGTGCAAGAGAAATAGAAATCAATTTTACATAATGGAAGTTTAAAGAGATGATAGGTTTAAAAAGGTGAGATGTCAGAAATGGCTTCGTACTGGAAGTAGTATTTAATATGGACCTTGAAAGGAGTCTAGAGAACTGTGTGTGGATTAGTCTAGACTGGTGAAAGTGAGATCCATCTTTACTGAGTGTAGGCATAGGTCCTATTTCATTTAAACCTCATGTGAAGCAAGTTTATTATCCCCATTTCACAGATAAGGAAACTGAAAAAAGTAGAGAATTTGCCCAAGGCCTCACAGCTAACACAGGGGTGGGGGACACAGGATTCAAAACCAAATTTAGTTGCTGTCAAAGTCTATGCTCTTTCTAGGTTCATGCTGGAATAACTTCAGGCAGAGGAGAAGGAAAGTATCTACCATGTGAAAAGGAAACGATTCTGTAACTGCCCAAGGGGTTCACCTTGCCCACTGCCTGGACAGAGCCTATTCATCAGGACAGGGGAATTGCAATACAGAAAGAGTAATTCATGCAGAGCCAGCTGTACGGGAGACTGGAGTTTTGTTATTACTCAGCCTCCCCAAGCATTCGGGGAGCAGAGTTTTTTTTTTTTTTTTTTTTGTTTGTTTGTTTTTTTGTTTTGTTTTTTTTTTAGATGGAGTCTTGCTTTGTCACCAGGCTAGAGTGAAGTGGCATGATCTTGGCTCAATGCAACCTCCAGCTCCCCGGTTCAAGCGATTCTCCTGCCTCAGCCTCCCTAGTAGCTGGGATTACAGGCATGTGCCACCATGCCCAGGGAATTTTTGTATTTTTAGTAGAGACAGGGTTTCACCATGCTGGCCAGGATGGTCTCCTGACTTTGTGATCTGCCTGCCTCGGCCTCCCAAAGTGCTGGGATTACAGGTGTGAGCCACTGTGCCCGGCCTTGGGGAGCAGAGTTTTTAAGGATAACTTGGTGGGTGGTGGGGAAGCCAGTGAGCCAGGAGTGCTGATTGGTCATGGATAAAATTATAGGGAGTCAAAGCCATCTTCTTGCGCTGAGTCAGTTCCTGAGCCGGGGGTGGGGGCCACTAGATCAGATGAGCCAGTTTATTGATCTGGCTGGTGCCAGCTGATCTATCAAGTGCGGGGTCTACAAAATATCTCAAGCACTGATCTTAAGAGCAGTTTAGGGAGGGTCAGAATCTTGTAGCCTCCAGCTGCATGACTCCTAAACCATAATTTCTAATCTTGTGGCTAATATTGGTCCTACAAAGGCAATCTAGTCCCCAGGCAAGAAGGAGGTCTGCTTTGGGAAAGGGCTGTTACTGTCTTTGTTTAAACTATAAACTGTTTCTCCCAAAGTTAGTTCAGCCTGCGCCCAGGAATGAACAAGGACAGCTTGGAGGTTAGAAGCAAGATGCAGTTGGTTAAGTTAGATCTCTTTCACTGTCTCAGTCATAATTTTGCAAAAGAGGTTTCAATCCTGTAACTATCTATAACCTGGCTTGAAGACTTATCTAACGCTGATGGCAACCCAGAAAATCAGTGACATGATCCTCACTTTACAGAGAACCCTGTGCCAAGTTCCACCAGTTGTGGTAATGGTGCAGCCTTGGTTTGGTCTGATTTCAGGGCCATTCACCTTCCTGTCATTCACACGGTCACACGAATGAGGAAATAAGAATGGGAACCTCTGTGTGTGTGTGTGTGTGTGTGTGTGTGTGTGTAGTATGTGTGTGTGTAGGACAGTAGATTCTGTTACAAGAATGGTGGGAAATTGACTCTAGCACGGAATGCCAAGTTGAGGAGTTGTGTTAGAAGCTGAAAACTTCGGTGACCCCCTTCTCCTATCTGACTTGTTTTCTGTCAACCATGGGCTTTCTGACAGGCATGGTCTTCTCTCTGGAAAGTAGATCCTGAAGCAGTGGCTTGTGTTCTCGTATTTATTTTGAGAAGTAATCCCAGAGAACAGGAGTGGGGCAAGGAAGAGTGAAATGGAGAAGGAGGGGGAGCCATACAGAAATGTGGTCTTAAGTCAATCACTGCTGTGAGAAGCTGGGACTCAACTTCCCTGGTCCCTTTTAAGGAGCCATGGGGAATGTACTTCAGCATTGTCTGGCTAAGGACCGAGGAAGGGGACATTATCTACCAGCCTCTAGCCCCTCCCTAGAGTGTGAGGGAGGGGTTAACTCCCTCACACTTGTAGGTCATGCATGTGCGAATGCTGGGTAGGACCCTGCAGATCTCCTGACAGGAGACTCTGTCAGAAGGCCTCTGGAGCAAGATTCTGAAGCAAAATTCAACAATCACTGACAGGATGTTGTTTCTTGTCTGATCAATTTACAATCTCTATGAGATTTCTTATAAATGAAATAATGCAATATGGGGCCTTTGTGTCTGGCTTCTTTCACTTAGCAATGTTTTCAAGGTTAGAAAACAGATTTTGAAAGGAGTGTTTTTGCTGCACCATCAAGTTATTTGGTCCTGCTTGGTGTTGGAACACTGTCCCTGGAGGTGCCACTGCTTGCAGAACAGCGGCCCCTGGTGGAATTGAGGTGAAGTCCACCAGCCCAATTGCACAGACAAACATTTGCCAAGCCACTCTCTGAGTGAAGAAATGGAGGTATGAGAGTTCTTTTACAAGGCCAGGGGAATTTCAAAAAAATAAAATCTAGCTTGTGCCTACTACTGAAGCTTTCCTAAAACAAAATTGTATGGGGAAAATATGGCAAACAGGTGTTAGCAATTGTTGGTCTTCATGCTCTGTATTGTAAGAATCTGTAAGGTTGAGATAAGTATATGGGGCATTTGCATTCCTTGAGATTACTCCAGCGGGATTTGGTGGTCTTATAGGCTAGCCCCAATGAAATAGCAAGTGCATTTGGAGAAATCTATACTTAAAGTTATGTTAAATATCCATAAATTAAGCCTAAATACAGCTGTGCTATTACTTTGGCTATTAGTAGCAATCAAGTGTTTAAGCCCTGAAAATTTTCCCATCAAAATTCAAGTCTATGGCAAACAAGATAATGAAGAAGCATATTCTTATGTTAATAAGGCTATATTAGATCTTGTCATCTCCACAGTGAGACACTTTAAATAGATCTTTGGACAAATATGTGTTCCCATTATTTTGGTTCCTCCACTACTTCAGTTTTAGCACTTCCCTGGCCACATTTTCTCCTCCTGACATAAAGTTGAACCAAGTACAGTAGAAGCGAGTCACCTAAAAAGAGTTTTTGCAGAGAGCAGGTGAGAAACTCACATCTACTAATCCGAACAGTAGCCCTTTGGAATATGCTTCAATGGCTCTGTGCACTTCTTTTCAGCAACCAGTATATTGGTGATTACTTAATTATATAATATGCCTGGGTTCTTCCTCATGAGGTTTGTACCTATACCCTGAAATATACATATGTATGTCTTCCGTGAGGGTATGTATATATAGCCTGCTAGTAGGGCTAAATATAAAAATACACCGTGTTCCCAGAGCCTAGAAGAGTGCCTTGCACGTATTAGGTGCTGAGTAAATATTTTTGGATTGATTGTGTAAATGAAAAGTGTTCTGAAGACATGATTTCTAGTTCCGACTCTGTGGCTTGTGTTTTGGCCTAGACCAGTAAATTCTGGTGAAAATCAGATGAGAGAATGTGCTTTAATATAGTACTTTAAAATAGTAAATTTCCATAATGCAGCTTATTAAAACCAATGGTCACAATTGGCTTTCTGCAATGTTCGGTTTGGGTCAATTTAATTCATTGAGGGCCTATTGCATGCCAGATACAGGTGCAAACATTGCTCAGGAGTCCCAGGAAAGTTAGACACAGCGCCTGTTCCAGAAGAGATGAAGAGATTTTGATAAAAGGACAGGAAAATAAGACAAATATGAAAATAAGAATATCTGGTGAATAATTCGAAATACTTAATCATTGGTATGACAGAGGCAATTAACTATGAGAATGAACATCTGCGGTAGAACTGAATATCAATCCTAGTAGAGGTGACATGGACTTTATAATAATGTCTTTACCTGACAAGAAGTGAGTAAGGAGTAAAGTAATAGTGCTACTCAAGCTTTCTCATGGAAGTGTATATAACAGCAGATAAGTTAAAAAAATATTTTCTGTGGTCTGAGCCTGTGTGGCCCCAAATGGCACACCATGATTTTGAAATTACTTTGAAGTCCTGGGCTTTATCACAAACACCGTGAACATTTTGCATTCTGTACCATAATGCACCCCATTTCCTTGGATTATAATGTACAAATACCACCCTCTACTCCACTAAAAATCTGAATATAATTGACACTCCAGGAAGCTCCACTGAATTTAGTTAGGTATACTTGGTTGTTGGCCTAAAAGGAAGAAGCTGAGGCAAAATTAATATAGAGAGTTTATTTGGGCCAAGGTCAAGGGCTGCAGCCTGGGATACACTTCCAAGTTGCCTTGGCGAGTGGTCCAGAGAACAAAATAGAGGCTCAAGTTTTTAAAGAAAAAAGGATGAATCAGGAGAGGGGGCAATTACAAAAGTTGTTTGTCAGGAATTCTGATTGGTTTACAGAAATAATATTTGTTACCAGAAAGGGGTCTGGATCCAGACCCCAAGAGAAGTTCTTGGATCTCGAACAACAAAGAATTCTGGGCGAATCTATAAAGTGAGAGAAAGTTTATTAAGAAAGTAAAGGAATAAATGAATGGCTACTCCATAGGCAGAGCATCCCCAGGGAATGCTGGCTACCCATTTTTATGGTTATTTCTTGATTATATACTAAACAAGGGGTGGATTATTCATGCCTCCCCTTTTTAGACCATATAGGGTAACTTCCTGATGGTGCCATGGCATTTATAAACTGTCATGGTGCTTGTGGGAGTGTAACAGTGAGAACACCAGAGGTCACTCTCATTTCCATCTTGATTTGGGTTTTGGTAAGTTTTATCCAGCTTCTTTACTGCAACCTGTTTTATCAGCAAGGTCTTTATGATCTGTATCTTGTGCTGACCTGCTATCTCATCCCGTGACTAAGAATGCCTTAACCTCCTGGGAATGCAACCCAGTAGGTCTCAGTAGGTCTCAGCCTTATTTTACCCAGCCCGTATTCAAGATGGAGTCACTCTGGTTCAAACGTCTCTGACACACTGGTTAATGACTGGCTATACATTGTTGAAGTACAGGGTGTACAGCATTTTATGGCTACTGGGCATCAGTTAGTCTAGAGCCTGCACTGCAAGTGGCTTCAAGAAACAATTATTTTCATTTTTAATTTTTGTGGGTACATAGTAGGTATATATATTTATGGGATACATGAGATATTTTGATACAGGCATATAATGTGTAATAATTATATCAGGATAAATTGGGTATGTATCAGCTCAAGGGCGAGTGAGGTGTGACTAGTGTTATATTTCAAATGCCTTTCTGGGCCTGATAATTTAAAGGGGCTCACATTCCTCAGATAAAAAGTATTTTTCTTTCTCATGGTCATGCTCCTGGCACTGCAGAGGGTATACTGCAGGTGAAAGCTGGAGATCCTGTAGGAGAATCACAGGGTCAGATCATTCAATCAGAAGTAGACATTTGCTCTGAAAGACCTACTTCTCTTTTGGGTCTGTACCCTCCACGTGTCGGGGGCAGCACATCCCCTTCATTTTATTTATTTATTCCAAGCCTAGAAGACTTGGCATTCTGTCATTCACTGTGAAATTTTGGGATAAAATTCTTAGTTTTCCTGTTTCTAGACTAGTCCTCAAGCTTCCTGGATGACTTATCAGGGCTCTGTAAGGGCAGGCAGGGTCAGAGGTTAGCTTTGCACTCTACCCTCCCACCCCCCAGTGCTTCTCTGAGGGCTCTGGTGATGTTCTGGAGACTACATTCAATTGTGTTTTCTCAAACTCATCTGCCATGACATTTGTTACAGGAAAGGGGTCCGGATCCAGATCCCAAGAGAGGGTTCTTGGATCTCGCACAGGGAAGAATTCAGGGCGAGTCCATGGAGTAAAGTGAAAACAAGCTTATTAAGAAAGTAAAGGCATGAAAGAATGGCTACTCCATAGGTAGAGCAGCCCCGAGGGCTGCTAGTTGCCCATTTTTATGTTTTTGTTTTTTTTTTAAATTATATACTAAAGAGGTGAATCCCCTTTTTAGACTATACAGGGTAACTTCCTGATGTTGCCATGGCATTTGTAACTGTCATGGCGCTGGTGGGAGTGTAGCAGTGAGGACGGCCAGAGGTCACTCTAGTGGCCATCTTGGTTTTGGTGGGTTTTGGCCAGCTTCTTTACTGCAACCTGTATTATCAGCAAGGTCTTGATGACTTGTATTTTGTGCTGACCTCCTATCTCATCCTGTGACTTAGAATGCCTTAACCCTCTGGGAATGCAGCCCAGTAGGTCTCAGCCTTATTTTACCCAGCTCCTGTTCAAGATGGAGTTGCTCTGGTTGAAACACTTCTGACACTGTCAGCATTGGGATGTAGGGGACTACTTCCTCCAACTAAATACAAAACCTTTCTGGGACTTTTGTGAGAATGCACATTAGTTTTCTTCTAGTTTCTGCTGTCACTGTTGCTGAATTTTCAATGTGAGTGACCTCCCTCTTTACTATTTATCTTTGGGCAAACAAATCCTGCCTTACTTTCAGTGACTACTAATATAATATACATGCTAAATGTAGGCCTTCATAGATAATGCCTTCAGCCCTAACCCTGTCTGATCTCCAATGCCATAATCCATCAGCATAGAAGACATTCCACTTGGATACCTTCCCATCACTCAACCCCAAACAAGTCCTAAATATAAGTCATGGTCGTGGTCTTTCCCAAACCCCCTCATCTCACGACTTGTCCATTTCTGCCAGTGTTACCACCTTCCATCCTCCCAGTCATTCAGGCTCAAAACCTTGGTATCATCTTTCCCTCTTCCTTCTTACTAGTACCTTATATCCACCCAGTTGCCAGGACCTATTGGTTGAATTATTACCAGTCATTGAAATTTGATAGAATTAGCAGCAATATTTTACTTTGTACTAATCTCTGTGCCTTTCCTTCTTTCTGCCCATACTCTGCCCCCATCACCTGTCAGTCTAAGGCCAGGAACATTGCCTGAAGGGGAGTAGGGATTTCAGTGCAGGAATGTAAAGATAAGAGTTAGCTTTCTTTTGACTTCCAAATTATGCTCTTGAGAATCAAAAGGGAGAGTGCTAGCGCAGGCAGGGCTTAGTGTTTATGCAGCAATGAAGCTTAGAAAGGGAATTAAAGGAGAGAGTTAAAGTGTAAAGGCCACCAGGAGAGTGACCTGGAGGCTATTTTGAGGAAGGGTGTGAAAGGCTTGGAAGGTGGGAAATGCCAAGGAACCACTGGGAGCTGACCCCTTCCCTACTATGCATCCTACCAGCCAGCAGAGCCCCTCATAGCTCAGGGAGGAGGGTGGTCCATCCAGCACTTCATCTCATCTGTGAATTGTCCCACCAGGTTCCTATTTTAACTGCCCTACTCGTTAGTCCTTCCAGAAAGGGAGGAGGTGGGACATTCTTAACCTAGCAAGTAGTTAAGGTTCTTAACCTTAACAAGTGGAAGAAAGAGCCCCAACATCTGGACTTGGGTGGGACTCTTTTTACCAACATCTCTGCAGCTGGTAATTGCCAGATCATCATCAAGGATTGCTGATAGGCTGGAAAAAAAATGCCACACACATACAATCTGATCTTGACAAAATCAACAAAACAAGCAATGGGGAAAGGACTTCCTATTCAATAAATGGTGCTGGGATAACTGATTAGCCATATGCAGAAGATAGAAACTGGACCCCTTCCTTATACCATATGCAAAAATCAACTTAAGATGGATTAAATACTTGATTGTAAAATCTGAAACTATAAAAACCCTGGAAGACAACCTAGGAAATACTATTCTGGACGTAGAACTTGGCAGAGATTTCATGATGAAGACACCAAAAGCAATTATAACAAAAACAAAAATTGACAAATAGGACCAAATTAAACTAAAGAGCATCTGCACAGCCAAGAAACTATCAATAGAGTAAACAGACAACCCACAGAATGGGAGAAAATATTTGCAAACTGCATTTGACAAAGGTCTAATATCAAGAATCTATAAGGAGCTTAAATTTATAAGCAAAAAAAAACACAAAACATTAGAAAGTGGGCAAAAGACATCAATAAACACTTTGCAAAAGAAGATACACATGCAGCCAACAATCATGAAAAATAGCTCAGCATCACTGATCATTACAGAAATTCAAATCAAAACCACAAAGAGATACCATCTCATACCAGGGAGAGTGGGTATTATTAAAAAGTCAAAAAATAACAGATCCTGGTGAGGTTATAGAGAAAAGGGAACACATACACTGCTGGTGGGAGTGTAAATTAGTTCAGCCATTGTGGAAAGCAGTTTGGTAATTTCTCAAGAACTTTGACCCAGCAGTCCCATTATTGGGTATATACCCAAAGAAATATAAATCATTCTGCCATAAAGACACATGCACATGTATGTTCATTGCAGCACTATTCACAATAGCAAAGACATGGAATCAACCTAAGTGCCCATCAATGGTAGACTGGATAAAGAAAATGTGGTACATGTCCACCATAAGATACTAAGCAGCCATCAAAAAGGAATGAGCTCATGCCCTTTGGAACAACATGGATGGCACTGGAGGCTATTATCCTAAACAAAATAACACAGGAACAGAAAACCAAATATTGAATGTCCTCTCTTATAAGTGGGAGCTAAATATTGAGTACATATGGGCAAAAAGAAGGGAATAACCGACACCAGGGTCTACTGGAGGGTAGAGGGTGAAAGGAGGGTAAGGATTGAAAAACTACCTATTGGGTACAATGTTTCTTAACCTCGGTGATAAAATGATCTGTACACCAAATCCCTGTGACATGCAACTTACCCATGTAGCAAACCTGCACGTGTATCCTTGGACCTAAGATAAAAGTTAAATAAATAAATAATATATATATTATATATATATATAATTTATTTATATATATATATAAAATATATATATATATATTTTAAGGAAGGCTGATGGGAAAGTGAAATCTAACTCCTTTCTTTTTCTCAGAGGTTTGCATTGTCTGGAGGAGATTTGGAGATATTAGTCTTCCCCTGAGCAGTCCAAAGGTCTGGCTTCCTAAAATATAGTGAAAAAAAATATAGGATGTAAAAAACTATTAAGGAGTTGATTTTATTCAGGCTTTATTCGACATTAGAGGAAATATTTATTAATCAGGACCATCTCAGAGAAAGAGAAAACCTTGAGTTCTATTGAGGTAAATAAACAAGGAGTCCCAAGGAAAGGTGGACAGAAAGTGAGTCTTTGTAGATCTAAAGTGTGTGTGTGTCTCATTATGTTGCCTAGGCTAGTCTCGAACTCTTGGGCTCAAGCAATCCTCCTGCCTTGGCCTCACTAAGTGCTGGGACAGGCGTGAGCCACTGTGCCCTGCCTAGCAAGCAAATCTTATCTGAGTCACGAGAAACATATGGAAGGGCAAGATGGTGCTTTGTGATGTGCCCTTTTTTGGGACACAATAGGGTTCAGGGGGATCTTTTAACTGTAGCTGCTTTCAGGGAACACAGGGCTCAGATAAAGTTCAATGTAGTCAAGGGAAAACTGTCAAGCAAATACGAGTATGCTGATATTTCCCACTTTTGCAGTTAAAGGCTTCTTTTCCTATCTTGTTCCCTGCTAGTAGTCAACTAAGTCTTAATGAAGTGCAAAAACCCCGAGGTTCTGATCTGCATAAAAATGTTTAATGTGAGTTATGTTTGGACTATGTTATGACTTTTAAATTAAAAGGAGGCCCACTTAGTAATCTGTAAAAGCTAAGCTCTGACAGGTGACAGTTTGTCTGGACTATTACATGAAAATCTTCTGTCTTAAAAGACACATTTTTTCTTTAACATACCCAGGTCTGCTTTGATAGGATCCTACAATTGTATATCCCCTCTGGGCCCTCTTCTAAGTGGAGGTTCTTCAGCCTCTAGATATTTGGGACTTTTTTTTTTTTCATGGGGACGGTCCTGTGCACTGTAGCATGTTTAGCAACATCCCTGGCCTCTACCCTCTAAATGCCAGTAGCATTCCTGCTTCTGACATCTGGTCCCCATCCCACCCCTGCCCTGACCCTTTTACAATGAGAAATGTCTCCAGTCATTGCCAAATGTCCCAAATGTCCTTGGGGGAGGAGGAACCATCCTCAGTTGATTACCACTGATTTAAGAGTTTATGCATTAGATTCAGAAAATGCTAGAATTTGAGTAGGAATAGAGAATATAAGACATACCTTGAGATAGAGTTTAATTAAATAATCAGGTTGCTAGCATATCAGCATGAAACACCATTGAAGGCCAAGGAAGTGGATGGAAAAGCCCAGCATAACTAGTACCAAGTGTTAAACATCCAAAGTAAGGTCAAGGGAAAGACTGGTGACTAAATTAGGAGCAACTTGAGAGTTTCCAAATGAACAAATCTAAAGAATAAATGTGTTCAGGAGACTCAAAAGTACACTCAAAGGAGATGGGTTATAGCCACTGGATTCTAATTCTATTATTTTTATATTTAATCATTTCATACTGAGATACAAGTTTTTTTGCTTTATTCAATTTGTATTAATTTTTTACAATAAAATGGTATTTTATATTTTAAGGGGCATGTGTTTCACCATGCTGTCTTCTTTTTCATATTCCAAGTTAAGAGAACTAAATTACTTGGTGTAAGACCCGATTGTGCAATCTTCTGTTATAAACCTCAAACTGCAGGTGAAATAATACTGAGAAAGTTCTTTGAGGGTCTAATAGGCAGTTTCATTCCTTTCATAGAGAAAGAAAACATGACAAGGTGTTATTGATAACAGCTTAATGCATGGCTCCTCTCAGTGGCATTTCTGTAACAGTATTTTTTGCTGGTTTTAAGTCATTTGAGGGCAGGGACCATATCTTGTTTGCTCTTATATCTTTACCACAGTCCTTGGAACACAGTAGATTCTTAATAAATATCCTTTGAATAAGTGGATGAATACACACAAAGTGAGACTCAAAGAAGTTGGTATTCCATCTAGAGTTTCATGCACAGACAGGTATATTGTGATGGGAAATGGTAGGACAGGGCAAGTAGTTACTATGGCATCCTTGAGAAGTGATCATTATAGAATAGACCTATATAGTAAGGTGGGCCCAGCATTTCAACATGATCTACAATATCCATCATTAGCCCTATGGAGGACATTTATTAACCAGGGCTGTCCATGTTTTTAATGCACTCTCACTTGTGAGCCACAGCTATCTTCCTCCTAGCTCCAGCTGTATCAAAAGGACTCCATCCTCATTCTGCAACCCAAAACTCTGAGGCTTACATGCTACATATGTACATAAATACAGCCACCCATAAATATAGTTTGTTTCCTTAGATCTTGCTTGCACTTGAATTTGCATGTCTTGTTTAAATATTCTTATGAAATGAAGATGTAGAAATATGCATTATAGACCTTCTCTTGTATTGCACAATATGGTTGAGTGCCACAAGATTTGTAGCTTGGGAATGCAATGCACAGATTTATAGAATCTCTGGGAGGTTTGCCAGAATAAAAGACATTCCTCTGCTTTTAAGTATTTATTTTAGAATAAATATAGATTTACTTATGATGAAACAGTAATAGTTTTCATTCTTTTTTTCACTCACCTTTTCTATAAATATGTACAAGTTACATGCTTATTTTGAATGGAGATTTGTGTTAGGGACTCTGAAAGGCCTAAAAATGAGAAAGCCTGAGTCTCTTTTCTTTAAGAGTCTAATCCAGTTGGAGTGACTTGGAGGAATTAAGGTGTATACTCCCTTCCTATTAAAAAAAGAAAGATACGAAAGAGTGTAAGAGTTAAGCAAAAATGCAACCGGTGCAGCTTCATAAGCTCCTGACTACATTCTGTGATGACAGTTTGACTTTGAATATTCTTATATGGTGTAATGAAGTGAGAAGTTGAGTAGAGTAAATCCTCATTGCTCATCCTGTTGTTCATCATTTTGTTAATTCATTTTTGAGAATAAATGAATGCTAATGAGTGTTCCTTTAAATGTACTAGCTAAGTGCCATCATGCTCTTATTAATTATGGGTTTATTGAGGAGGGAAAGTGGAAGAGAAGTGCTTTTGTCCTCTAAAGGGAAGATTTTAGCTGTGGTTACAGTTAACAAACACATACCATTGGAAACTCCCAGAAGATTGGGGGTGGGGTTGGAGACAGGAAGAGAAGAGAGGACACACACACACACATACACACACACAGAGTTGGATTTTGAAAGAGAACTGACAGAACCCTATGGGAGAAGAACTACTTCTGTGTAAGTGGTTAAAGTACTTGGTAGTGTGCACCCAACTAACATAAGTGATGTATTTTTTGAGATAGGAGGATTGGTGGTGTTATTCTCCTTTTATAGAGAAAGAAACTGAACTTTAGAGATAATTTTGACTTGTTTGATGTATAAAAGTGGTATGTGCAGAAGACAAACTTTAGAAATTGAATCTTCTGATTCCAGATTTTATGTGTTTCCCCTCATTCTATCAGGCTCTGCCCTACAGTTTAGGGGAAACAGAGACAGTGGACAATAGGGGAAACATTGCTTGTTGCTCTTTATTTTTGATCCCTCATAAATTCACCCATTCTTTTAGCATGTACTTACTGTGTGTCTAACACACACAGGGCCATACAGCAAACATACATCCCACTTTGAGAATGAAGGTGAGACAAGGGCCAAGAAAAGTCCCTGTTTTGAAAAGCCTGGAGGATTCTTCTAGAGCTGCCCTCTTGCTCTCTATCCTGCCATTCCAAATGACTCATTCTGCATTACATTAAGTGTAGCATCTTTCCAAAACTCTTGGTCTAAGCCTAGACATTGTTCTAGCCCAAGATTCTAGCAAGATTTTTATTGCCTGCTGCACAGAAAAGCCAATACACGGAGACAGCAGTGTTGCAGCACAGAAAGAGTTTAATTATCACAGGGCAGCGCAGCAAGAAGAAGGGAGTTATTTCTCAAATGTACCTCCCTGAAAACTCAGAGGCTAGGGTTTTTAAGGATAATTTGGTGGGCAGGGGCTAGGAAATGGGTGCTGTGGTTTGGCTGGGAATGTCTTTGTGCACTGAGTCAGTTTCTGGGTAGCATCCACAGGACAAGTTGAGTCAGTTTCTTGGTATGGGTCACAGGTCCAAGTGGCATCATGTGGTCCACCAGGATGCAAAAGTCTGAAAAGTATCTCAAAGACCAGTCTTAGGTTTTATAATAGTGATGTTATTTAGAGGAGCAATTGGGGAAATTAACAAATCTTGTGACATTCGACTACATGACTCCTGAGCAGTAAGCAATTATAGAAAAGCAAGCGAGGGAACAATGGCTGGTTATCACTTAACTATGTCTATGTCTTAGCAGAATTCAGGCCCTTCTCATAATTCTAACCTTGTGGCCTTTCATTAGCTTTACAAAGGCAGTTTTGGTCCCTGAACAAGGAGGGGGTTTGTTTCAGGAAGGGACTATTATCATCCTTGCTTTAAAGTTAAACCATAAACAGCATTCTTCCCATTCTTAGCTTGGCGTATGCCCAAGAATGAGCAAGGGCAGTTAGCTTGTGAGGTTAGAAGCAGAATGGAGTCAGTTATGTTAGATTTCTCTCACTGTTATTATTTTTGCAAAGGCAGTTTCAAGATATCCTTGTTTCTTCTTTCTTCATTGGACCACCTGCTCCAATGTGGTCATCAGGTTTTTCTCCATGTTTCTTTAATTTCTAATTCACACAGTGCAGGTCTTCATGACTAAATGTTTTAATTTCTTAATAGACTCTTGAACAACTGCACCTAATCCAGTGTACTTGGCATGGAGTTCCTAGAGTCATATTTGATGAACATATTTTACAGTCTTCCATTTCCTTAAGAATATAGTGTCTCCTTTTCCATATCCCACCTTATCCTAACTCTAGCCAAGTATGACAGGCTCTACATTGTCCAGCTGCCTCTCCTTCCCTCTAAGCCTGTCCCCAAGTATTCCCCAGCATAATTCCTCCACTTTCTGTGGACTAGACCTTAGTGTCTACTGTGTGCATGCATTTGTGCATGCACACACACACACACACACTTTACTATTCCTCTCTCTTGAAATTCTTCCTCAAAAATAAAAAAAAAGAATAATATCAATTGCAAAAGAATTTTATAAGAATTAGATAATATAACAAGTAAAAATAAAGTGCTTTGCCTGGTACAGAATAAGCTTTAAACAGGAAATAAATTATGAATTTGTATTTATCCACACCCTAAAACTCAGTCCTCATTGACCACTCTTTTGCTTTGGGCAACCTCCCTTGATTTTATGAATTGAAGGAGTCCAGAATAAACTATTGTGGCATAAAAATTATTTTTAGCTGAAGGCATTTGAGTTCCTAAAATCCCTTATCTGTCTATAAGCAGAGCCTCCCCAAAGAACTCAATTGTCATAAATCCCCTCCCTGGGAGCAACTGTAATCTCTTCTTGGAGAGGAGAAGTTGGCATCACACCCAAACAAACATTGTCACAAAATTATCACATCTCCCATCTATTCTCCTAAGGGCCCATTTATCTTTCCAAAAAGTCATTTGTTTTTCCATAAGTTTCTCCCTGCTCCCCAATAAGTCATTTGTTCTCCCAGGAACACCTGTTTGTCCTTTCCTATACCCTATTAACATGGTGTACAAGCCCGCAATTCTAGCCACCTCCTTCAGTCACATTTTTTTTGTGAACTCCTGCATACATCTGTAATTAAATGTTTTATTTTCTCTTGCTAACCTGTCTTCTGTCAGTTTAATTTGCAGGCCTCCAATCACTAAATTTAAGGGGTAGAGAAGAGCTTTTACTCCCCTACAATATAATTTATATTATTTAGTACTTGTTACATTATGTAGGTTTGCTTGTTTATTTACGATGCTGCACCTTTTCTCAAGTCGATTGTAAACTGCTTTAGATCAAGGACCATATTTTCATCTGTGTGTTTGTGTGTCTGTGTGTGTGGGTGCACGTGTGTGGGGGTGCACATGTGTGTACTTTATGGCCTCTATTATAGTGCTGTGGATACTATAGAATTAAATATCTGTTACAGTGTAGCATATAAAAAAGTGATATTTCTGGATGAATGAATAAAGGAATAAAGGAAATCATGGATATTGGTCGTATGATTATTCTTTAGGATGCAAAGCTACCTATGAGGGTCTCTTTATAACCATTTACTCTTTTCTAGCCCCTTGTCTTGATTCCTTCTCCTTCAACACCTATACCCAGTCAATCATTATGTTTTGTCAGTTCCACTTAGCTCATTACTCTTGAGTCTATATTTCTATAAGTCCAGACCATGTTCTTTCTCTTGCACAGATTCATACTCTGCAGGGCAGCCTAATTGGATGGTACTAAAGGACAAGATGATTATGTCACTCTCTTGCTTAAAATCCTTTATTAGTCTCCCACTCCCCTTGGGATACAGTCCAAATTGCTCAACATGGGTGTCTTAGTTTGGTTTCTTCAGAGGGCACAGTATGAGACACAGATTTGGGTGGTGGTGGTTTATTTGGGAGGTGATCCTACAGGATAGAATGAGGGAACCAGGAACGTGAACTTGAGAGAAAAAAAATCAGTACAGGGTTTGCTATTGAGCTGGTCCTTATGGCAGATGACTGGACTCAATTCCCTGGAGACCATCTGAGGAACCACACAGGATCCTTCCCAGAATTGTTCCCCAAGGATGAGATTGGGCATGTATCTTCTGACAGCATTTCTATTGGTGGGAGAACTATACCTGGAGCTGGGCTACCTGCTTCCCCCAAACTTCTGGCTGCTTCTGTGTGTAGGTGAGCAGCTTTCTACCGCCTCAGAGAAAGCCTTGAGGTAGAACACTTACTCTGCAGGGTGTACAACCCACGCTTAATATTCCCAGACTGATATTCCCAGACTCCCCCAGATGTTCCATGCTTTTGCTCATGTGTACATCTGATTCCTTTGCCTGGAATTCTTTTCTCCTTGATGACTTCTGCTTTCCTTTAGATTTTAGGGCAGATATTGCTTCCTTTAGGAAACCTTCCCTGCTTGGTGTCCCCATGGCCTGCCATGTGCCCATAGGAAGGAGTTAGTTTGCTCTTCTTTTGTGTTCCCATAACACACCCTTTTAAATTATACTTACTGCTCTGCATTGTCATTACGGTCTACTTGAAGAGTGAAAGTTACATGAGGCCAAGGGCTATGTCTTTTCCATCATTATATCCTAACATAGATCCTATCTATAGATCCTTATATAGTAGATGGAACACAATATATGCTCAATAAATATTTATGGAACAAAGGATAAATGAACCACATTATAGTTGTGCCCTGAATATCTTCTAATGTATTAGTACTCTAGTTTCTAAGAAGCACAAAGCCCAACCCAAATTGACTTAAGCCAAAAAGATAATTCATTAACTGAAAAGATAATTAATTAACTGAAAAATGCTGGGCAGATCTAGCTTTAGGGACAGCTTAATGAGGACTCAAACATTGTCCTTGGGATATGGCTCCTCCTCGGGAAGGGGGGAGGTAAAAGAGAGGCAGATGGGGTGAAGCAGTGATACCTTAGAGGGGGCATCTCTGAAGCAGAAACGTAGACAAGGATTCTTGTACAAGTGATTTATTGGGGAAATGCCTTCGGAAGGGGAATGAAGAAAACAGGATGGGGCAGTAGAAGCTAAACAAGGATGTGGTCTCAGCAGGAATGTGATCCCACGGGGAGCTCTGGAGTGTGAATTACACCGTGAAGTTGGTTCCACCTTAAGGCAAAGGGAATGGCTTTTTGGACCCCAGTGTTCACTTAGTCACTGTCTGTGGGCTGCCTCTTGGGTGTGTGTATGTGTGTGAACGTCTGTCTATGTGGCACCTGTTTGACTGAGGGTCATTCTTTTCATACAGTGAGCTCAGAACTGTTAGCAGCTAGGCGATGGGACATGGGCCTCGTAAAGGGAGCTAGGCAATTGTGCCCAGGAAAGGAGAGGTAGAGATCCAGGTCTTCTGAAATTATATGGACTGAGACTCAAGGAAGGTGAGTTAAAAAAATAAAATCTGGGTGCTGGGATCTAAAGAAGAGGAGGTAGATGTTAAAAAAAAAAAAAAAAAAAAAGCAACCTATGTACTGCATCAATGGTCTTTCTTGTTAGAGAAGGCACAGCCCTTCATCCTTCTGGTCCCCAGGACTGTGTTGCCCCAAAAGGACACGCTTATAGGTTTAATCTGTGTCACGCTGCGTAACAAAAGACTTGAAATATATTCTTTGGTTCTGGTATTCCCGTGTGTTGTCATTATACCTGGTTAACCACTTGAATGGCCGAATGTTTAATTAAAGTAGATACAATAGAAAAAAAAGGGAGCACTAAGGAAAGACAGTGAGTGGGGAGGGAGACAGGAGCATAGTTTCTGAGAGAGAATTTTCCCACTTTCAGCATTTTTGCTTTTTGGGTAGGGAGAGGTAGAGAAAAATGTACTCCATAATTTTACAGTCTTGGGCCTTGTCATTCTTCCTATCATCGGCTGGCAGGATCTGGGAAGACATTTTTAAAAACCCACCATAACACATTCAGCTGGGAAGAAATGTAAAGTTTCTGTTTCATCCTGGAGCCGTGAGAAGGTTATGACATCTGACCTACCTAAAACAGGAAGAAAGCAGCCACTCAGTCTTCTTTTCTGTCCTATAGCTCCCTTTAATTAGCTCCAGGTAGTGGACCCAAACATATATGGCAGATGGAACATTCACACATCGTCTGAATCATTGTCCTTCACAGTCTCTTACTTCCTTCAAGCATTGCAGTAGGTTTAAACAAGCACACATTTTAGTGGTTTCTCTATTTAGATTTCAATTTGAACATATGTTTGTTATAGTTTCTGAACTTGAGTTAATGTCTTGAGGGGACAACTATAAGAAAATTCCTTAATTGGGGTTCTGTTTGAGTTCGATTATTAAGGATAATGAGTATAACTATTTATTAGTCTAAGTAAGTCCCTCTGACATGGAAACATCTGTCATGTAAAAATACAAGGCTATAGACTTTGCTGGTGTACAGTTCCCCTCCAATGATGAAACTTAATTTTACCAAGCATATACCCATTAATCCTCACCTGATCTTCAACCTTATGGGATCTATTAAATTATTCTGATTCTGTTCCTTTGGTGGTATGCTCCTCCACCCTACCCCCAAGTTTTAATCACTCTTTAAATAGTAATTTGGAACCCCTTTTCATGCTACAGATGCAATGTTTTTTTTGAGATGGAGTTTCACTCTTGTCACGCAGGCTGGAGTGCAGTGGCCCAACCTCAGCTCACTGCAACCTCCACCTCCCGGGTTCATGCGATTCTCCTGCTTTAGCCTTCCAAGTAGCTGGGATTACAGGCAGCCACCACCACACCCGGCTAATTTTTGTATTTTCAGTGGAGATGGAGTTTTGCCATGTTGGCCACACTAGTCTCGAGCTCCTGACCTCAGATGATCCACCCGCCTCAGACTCCCAAAGTGCTGGGATTACAGGCATGAGCCACCACGCCTGGCCTATAGGTGCAGTTTTTGAGAGAGTCTGGGAATCAGGCCCAGTGGGTAGTAGTATGAGTGTAAGTGAACAGTGTATTAAATACAATCACTGCTGGTTACAGAGATTGCTGCTAGTGGCTGTGCACATCTCTCTCATGTGCTGGGGCGTGATATAATACTGAGTGTCTCAAAGTTCAGTTCTTGGCTGTCTTTATGGTTTTTGTCATATCAGTGTATTGCCTGCACAATGTTTTTTTTTTTTTTTTTTTTTTAATTAGAGACAGGGTCTTGCTATGTTGCTCAGGCTGGAGTGCTGTTCCTATTCATAGGTACAATCATAGATCATACTGCACCGCAGTCTCCATTCCCTGGCCTCAAGTAGTCCTCCTGACTCAACCTCCCAGGTAGCTGGGACTGTAGGTGCACACCACCATACCCGGCATGTGCACAATTTTTAATTTAAAACTTTTCCCTACATTAACCCACATTTTAAAAGTTTACATACTACTTTAGCCTCATCTTACATAATAATATCCATGTATCTGAGATTTAGTGTGCCGTTTGTATACCTTATCTCATTAGTTCTATGGTACACATTTTTCCATAAGTTAACATCTTTGAAGTCATGAGGAATCATACAATGGATGCCAGTTCCCATCCTTGGGCTTTCTGTGGATTGGGCAGCAATCAGGACATAGTTGTCATTGCCTGACACCTTCTGGTGAGAAGAAGAAGGCACCAGATAAAAACGAATGGATGTTAGCAGCACAGATGAAGATCCTGAAGCCATTGCGGGGAGCATGCTTGAAGAAATACAGCTTCACCAGCTTCACCAATGTTATTGATGGGGTGGATGATGACATCGTGTGGGAAACACAGGCATTGTTGACTTCGAGTTTAAAAGTGATTCCAAAAAGTTGAACAGTTGATTGTAAAGAAACTTAAGAAATATTTAGCTAATTAAATTTTCATATATATTTCTTTTTATGTATGCCCAAGTGTGTTATATTTTAAAACTCTATGTCTGAAGAATCCTAAAACTATCAGTAAGAATAAAATAGAAATGTTAAGTGGTAAGAAAACTTTGAATCATAGCAATGTCCTATTTTTCTTAGCACTGCAGGAAATACTGGTGTATATCACAATTGAAAGTGTCTTATACTTGAGGAAATATTGCATTATTTTCATTTTTATTTTTTAAATAGTTTTTTTTCTTGTAGAGAAGGGGTTTCACTGTGTTGCCCAGGCTGGTCACTCCTGACCTCAAGTGATCCTTTGGCCACACCATTCTCAAGTGTTGGGATTCCAGGCATGAGCCCCTGTGCCTGGCCTTCCTTTTCTAACACACATTGAAATACCGACCAACCAATCCATTCATGTGCAATCTGAAAGCTTCTGAAGCACCTCCAGCAGTGCATGTGGTGTGTTTGGGGTAATGTTAGTGATTAAGTGGAGTTTATTGTGAGTTGGAGCCTGGCCTTATTCACTTACTAGTAATGTGATTTGGGCATTCCTTACTTGGTAAGTGCCAGTGCTTTATTTTTTAAACAGATATCTGGAGTGGATACCCTCAGAAGCAGATCTTGAGACAAAAATTGGAATGTAAATAGTACCTGTGATCCAAGGACACAAAGTGTCTTAGTCCATTCAAGCTGCTATATCAAAATATCATAAACTTGGTGGCTTACAAACAATAGACAGTTGTTTTTCATATTTCTGGAGTCTGGGAAATCCAAGATCAAGGTGCTAGCAGATTTGGAACCTGGCGAGGGCCCAATTCCTGGTTCATAAATGTGCCTTCTTGCTATGCCCTTACAGTGTGGAAGGGGCCAGTTAGCTCTCTGGGGTCTCTTTTATAAGGGTACTAATCCCATTCATGGAGGGTCTGCCCTCATGACTTAATCACTTCCCAAAGGCCCCACCTCCTAACACCGTCACCTTGGGGGTTTGGATTTTGACATGTGAATATGGAAGGGACACAGACATTCAGATCATAGCACAAAGATAATGGAAAAGTGAGACAAGGAGAAAAAAAGGGAGCTGACACAGGTATGTTAATGAGCAGCTCATCACTGTGGGCCACTGGGGCTCCATCCCTTTGGGAACCTCTAGCCCAGGCATATGTAGAACATGCCTCAGCACTACCCCATCTAAAGGGTGATGAAGCTAGGGTATTTATCTATCAAATACTGTTCTGTATTAATTGAGCACTGCTCCCAGGGATGTTAGCTGCATAGCATTTCTGGCCTGCCCCATGCACCTGCAGACAGACATACGCCTGAAGCCAGAAAAAATCCTGAGGCAGAGATGAGTTGGTGATTGCAGGAGGAAGCTATTGACATGAATGGGAATAGGGAGTGCTGTGAGAATGCAGGCAGGGTGTCAGCAACATTTCCTCCCATGGGAATAACAACAGTACCTCAAAGTGCTATTGTGAGTATTAAATACAATCAGATATATAAACACTTGTATGTAGTAAATGTTTACAAATGTTGCTAACTTTTCATTAGATATCATTCTCTCCTTGGACTCTTAACTGTCTCACCAATCTGTTGGGCTGGGATTCAATATTCTGTAGCAATCCCACATTATGTGAGATTTTGCTTTTGTGTGTTCTTAGGCACTTCGTTCTCTAACCCTTGGTTAATGTGTCTTCATTCCAATTGGCCAACTGGCAAAACTTTAAGAAGTATGTTCTCATCTCTGTATTTGAATGTGATACTGCTGCCTCATCACTGTATGGCATTTAGATGACTCTCCTCTTTTTTGGAATTTGTTCACTTCGTTCCACTCCTGATTGTGAATACTATGTATTGAAATTATTTTAAAAGTACCTTTATATTTTCATCAGTTACATAAGAATTACATGCTCATATAGGGATCAAACACTTCTAATCCTACCACTGAAAGAATCACTGATATCTTTAATCTTTGGTATTTTCTGGGAGTTTCAAAATAAATTTTGGTAGACATTTATCTGTCTCCTACCCATTACTGACACTGTCCCTTTCCCTTCTTAACTACACCCAGATTTTTGGGAACATGGACATTTTCCCCCACAACCATGTATATTAGCTTTATGGTTTGTGCTATGGTCTAAGTGTTTGTGTCCCCTCAAAATTCATACACTGAAACCTAATTGCCAGTGTGATAGTGTTAGAAGATAGGGGCTTTGGGAGGTAATTAGGAGGGTTTCACCCTCATAAATGGGATTAATACTCTTAGAAGAGACCCCAGAGAGGCAGCTAGCTCCTTTTACCTTGTAGGAACACACATAGACGGAGCCGTCCGTGAACCAGAGAGGGAGCCCTCACCAGACACGAAATCTGTGGGTGCCTTGATTTTGGATTTCCCAGACTCTAGAACTGTAAGAAATAAATTTCTGTTATTTATAAGCCACCCAGTTTATGATATTTTTGTTATAGCATTCAGAATGGACTAAAATAGTTTGATAGGACTGACCTAGCCCACCTCCAGGAATGGGGTTTAAGTGACGTAAGTCTTTCAGAAAATCCCACCTCTTTGACAGAATTTTTGGTTAGTAGTGGGCATCAGCCCAGGCCTAAGCCAACCAGTGCATGATATTTTTCTGGTTCAGAAGTAGTCATAACATCTGCAGTGGCCAAACAGTTGTAAGGAAGGGCCTCTGTCCCTTCCCCTGATGAGCAGGGGAGAGACACTGTCCCCCTTCTGCTGGACCAGAATGAGAAAGCCTATAGCTTTGATTGTTGCTGACAGCTTTCCATCCTATAAATTTGCAAAGCCTGAGCTTTAGATATTATTGTGTATGGGAGAGTGGTGAGAGGTCAAGAAAGAGTGGGTTGGGTCTGTTCCAAGACAGCCAACTCTAGAGACTCCTCAGGGATGGGATAATTCACGTGTCTCCCAAATGTTTTGTTCCATAACCAGAGAGATGCTCAGGATGTTCCCTTGGAGTTCCTCATGAGTATTAGTGTCCATAGAGGTAGATAATACAAATGATCATTTTCTCATAGATTGGGAGAAGGTCAATAGTGAACGTCAACCCTTTTGGGAAGGCATATGTTTCTAGCAAATACTCCTCTAAGGTGCCTTCCATTTTGTCTCTGCTGTAGTGAAGACGTATCATGATGTTTGCTCTCCTCAGGGGATGAGAAAGTGAAATAAGAGTCCTGATATTCCTTTCTTGTGAGAGATTCTTAGAGTTTGCTCCACAGTAGCACTGTGTTCTAAGCCAAGCCACAAGTCTGTGGGAGTAGTGATACTTCGTGGTCACGTTCAAATGTGGAAGAGGAGAAGAGATTGCTGGGATAAAGGATCCTAAATCCTCAAAGGGCTCTTTATTACACCTATAAATTCTTGAGAGATTTCTGAGGATGGGAAAACTAAGGAGCGTTTGATGCTAGATGTCTGGTTCTGGTGAGCTGGGTTGTACTACATGGAGGTCCTAAGGGTCCGCCTGTCTGGGTTTGCATCCAGGCTCCATAAGTTCCTACCTTGGTAATCTCAGGCAAGTTACATAAACTCACTGAGCTTCAGTTTCCTCATCTATACAAACCATACACTGATAGCACTTACCTCATAGGGTTGTGGTGGGCATTCAATGAGAAAATGATTATAAAACACTTAGCACAATACCTGGCACAGAGCAGCTGTTCAGTATATATTGATTACTATTACAGCTGTCTTGGTGGCTGCTGCTACTGCTGTCATTGTTACTTGCTTAATAAGACTGAAGTGGATTGATACAGAACTCTTATACCGAGATCCAGACCCTCAACATGTGTTTGTGCTCTTATCCCTTCCAGTGAGGGAGCCTGAAGGAGGAGTAGAGGATATAAGGTTCTGCCTGGAGACTGTGTGCCCTGGAGCAGAGTGAATTCACTCTACCTTAGGTCCTCCAGGGTTGGGGCATCTCCAGAGAGAGAAGCCTCCTGAAGTCTCTCCTACCTCACCAGCCCCACGGAAAATGCATTCTCCAGTAGTCCAGCCAGGGAGGCTTTGCATGCAGGAGCCGGGGCTTCAGCCTCTTTTTCTGTTTCTTTTTTTGAGATGGAGTAGTCTTGCTCTGTTGCCCAGGCTGGAGTGTGGTGACGCGATCTTGGCTCACTGCAACCTCTGCTTCCCAGGCTCAAATGATTCTCTTGCCTCAGCCTCCTGATTAGCTGGGACTACAGGCACGTGCCACCACACCCAGCTAATTTTTGTATTTTTAGTAGAGATGGGGTTTCACCGTGTTGGCCAGGCTGGTCTCGAACTCCTGACCTCAAGTGATCTGCCTGCCTCAGCCTCCCAAAGTGCTGGGATTACATTTGTGAGCCATCACACCTGTCCCTCTTTGCTCAGTTTTCTGTAAGCCCAGCTCTGCTCCCTGGGACAACTGCCCAGCACGGTCCTTGGCTGTAATCCTCTTCAGGTTTCTTCCTGGGTGATGCGCAGGAAGGAAGGAGCAAAAGGTTTTGAGGAAAGGAGAACTGCACTATTCCTAGAGTCAATGATACCTCAGAACTTTTATTCTGCACACTTGGACACTATTTCCGGTTTACAAAGTGTTTTCATCAATATTTTCCATAAATCCCAGTCAATATTAAAAAGAAAAACAGTTCTTGCTTTGGTGGCACATATACTGAAATTGGAATGATATAGAGAAGATTAACAACTTAAAGCAAAATAGTTCTTTATAAAAGATAGGAAGCACATGTGATCCACCAGCATACAAATTTATACATATAATTCATGCATATTCATGAATGCATTTCTAGTAACCTGAGAAATATTAGCAGTAGATTAATTTGGGTAGGTATGAGGCAAGCTATGAATTATTCTGAGGGTTGGGGCTAAAAACAGGAGAGAGGGGAAAGGAACATCTTCTAAGCTCTAGTTGCTTTACATATGTTCTCTAATATAATTTACAGGTATCAACTTATTAAAGAGGTATTATTCCCATTGTTTTGATGAGTAAACTGGTACTAGCATCACAGACAATAAGCAGTAGAGCCCAGATTCAAATCTAGGACTGTTTTGCGTTTGAAGCCACATCCTATCCATTAGCACCATAATGTACTTTCCTTTAAAAATAGTAAAAAAACAAAAAACAAAAACTGCTGTGATATCAAGCTAAATGGAAGTTTTAGATCAGTAAGTTGCACTGAGATAACACAGTATGCCCACTCTTGTCATGCTCACTGAATGATAATTCTGCAAGTTCTGGCCCCTCCTATACCTATGTAAAATCTTTTATTCCATTAGATCTCAGTGGAGGCAAGGCCAGACTCTGGACTCCAGCACATTCTGACCTCATGCCTGTGCTGTTTCTCACATCTGGAATGGCCCTCTTCCCACCAGCTAAACAACACATGTGTTTTTTTCTCCTCCTTCCTATTAACTCTTTCCATCCCTGCCCTGAATTTTGGCAGTTAGGCCTCCATTTTCATCCCTAGCTCGGATGGGAGAAATCATTACTTGGGTTTTGTTTCAAATGCCTAGCCCTGAGAAGAAACAAGATATTTAGGCAACTGCATGATAAGTAGATTGCGAAACTGAAAATAGACAAAGTTTCCCAGGCCTGGGTGAGGAGAAAAGCAGAAAAGAATCAGAGGGGTAAAGGTTTCATGTAGGTGTGTCCTTAAGAAGTCAGCCTTCACAAGGCTGAGTCCTGGGGATGAGGGTGTGAATGGAATCCTCATTAGTTTGGAGAATTAGGGATCAGAGATGGGCTATGCCCTAGACCATAGGGTAGAGCCTTCAGAAGTGGCAAATTTCCAGAATTCTCTGTGCTTCCATTTGATATGGTGTAAGACAATGATGTCCTGTGCCTAAGAGGGGCTCTGATGCAGTCCCTGAAGCTCTGAGAGCAGGAGTTAAGTAGAAGGAGTTCACCACAGAGCAGCCTTGACAGGAGCCACTGGATTCAAGGGGTCTTGCAATTGGAGACATGAAGGACACAGCTTTGACCCGTGGGGCCTGATAACCGAAGTCCAGATGGGAAGGAAAACATCAAGGCAGATGCCAATGTAGGCAGAGGAAGACAATGAGACCTGATGCGTTATCTGTCCTCAGGACAACAAGATCCAATGCACCCGCATGCACCTCTACTACTATGGTAGATCCTCCTGCCCATCTTAATATAGACCTGCTGAGGTGGGGGCAGATTAAGATCCTGCCTCTCAAATAGGGTGCAAAATAAAAATCAACTTCTGAGTTTGTGACATATTATTCAGAGATAATTGATGTCATCTGTTGAGGTGAAGGGTGGCCACTCCAGGCCTCATAATGGTCCAGTTTCTCTTTTATTCCTTGTCAGGCTGAAAATCACCTTTCCGACATGAGAAATCTTCTTTTCATTAGTCTCACAAAGTTTCAGCCAACTTCATGCACACAGGGGCACAGGACGCTCACTTCTGCAAAGAAATGGTAGACAGGAGACAAGGTCTGGAGGGAAGTGGTATTGCTGTGGGTAGCAGATACCATCTGGATACTTTGGAGGCAACTTCACTAGCTTTGCAAATAAGTCAAATTTTCATGAAGACATCACACCCAGCATCAGGGGAGAAAGTCATCAGTGGGCTGGGCAGAGATGCAGTTTGCTAGGATACATCAAGTAGAAAGGTTGGTGGTAGACGTTACAAATCAAAAACATCTGCAAATCATCAAACAAATATAAATTAAAACAACAGTTGCCACTTTATGATGATTGGAAAAGATAAGAATGATAATACTCAGTGTTGGCGAGGAAAGCTGGTGGGAGTAGAAATTGTTCAAATCCTTCTGGGCAGTTTGGTACCATGGAGCAAAATGTAAAGTTTCCCTTTGAGTCAGCAATTCTAGAAATTTATCCAAAGGGAATGAGCAGACAAGCTAAGAATATGTATGTGCAAGGAAATTGATCCCAGCTTTGTTTATGGTAGTGAAAAACTGGATATCACCAACGTTAATAAAGAGTAAAGTGAAGCTGGGCGTGGTTGCTCACGCCTGTAATCCCAGCACTTTGAGAGGCTGAGGTGGGCAGATCACTTGAGGTCAGGAGTTTGAGACCAGCCTGGCCAACATAGTGAGACCCCATCTCTACTAAAAATACAAAAATTTGCCAGGGATGGTGGCAGGCACCTGTAATCCCAGCTATTCAGAAGGCTGAGGCAGGAGAATTGCTTGAACCTGGGAGGTGGATGTTGCAGTGAGCCGAGATCACGCCACAGCACTCCAGCCTGGGCAACAGATTAAGACTCTATCTCATGAAAAAAGAAAAAGAGTAAAGTGAATAAATTAAGGACCATCAATATACCATTCAGCAGTCTGTATGCAAATGAATCCAGAGCTCTTATGTAGACATTGCAATGATTATGCAGATTTATATATATCAACATAGTATGGTGTTTACATATATTGTCAAATGATGAAAGCAGCTAAGAAATGGCATATTTGGTATTAATGAATTAAGAATATGCATAGACTAAAGTCTGGAGGTCATCACACAAAAATATTAAAGATAGGTGTTTTGGGAGCAATGGTGATATTGAAACAATTAAAGCCAATTTTTACTTTCTCATTTTCACTTTAATGAATTATCTGAAACATGTTTTTAGAGTGAATATGAATTATAGTTACATATTCAAGCACCCAGGGGTGTGGGATCAGGCACCCTCTAAGGCTCTTCCCTCCCTGCCAGGCTGAGCTTTCCCCCTTCCCCCAGTGTACTTTCTCCTCCTCTGAACTCCTGGGGTGGTTAAAACCTGATATTTGTCCAAGATAGGAGTTCAACAAAAACTTTTCTATTAAAGATGCTGTTGGTGATGAATCTGCCTTGTGTTACTTCTCCTACTGCTTCATGAATTCAACTCAATTCTACATGATTTGAGGTCTAAAATCGGCATCACAATGAACACTTTTTTTTTTTTTTGACAAGGAGTCTTGCTGTGTCACTCAGGCTGGAGTGTAGTGTGTGATCTCGGCTGACTGCAACCTCTGCCTCCTGGGTTCAAGAGAGTCTCCTGCCTCAGCCTCCTGAGTAGCTGGGACTACAGGTGCATGCCACCACGCCCAGCTAATTTTTTTTATTTTTAGTAGAGATGGGGTTTCGCCATGCTGGCCAGGCTGGTCTTGAACTCCTGACCTCAGGTGATCTGCCCACCTTGGCCTCCCAAAGTGTTGGGATTACAGTTGTGAGCCACCGCGCCTGGGTACAATGAACACTTTTTGATGTAGCACACACTTCTGAGAACCCAGGAGGCAGTAAATAACCCTTTGTGGACTGATCTAGGTGTAGACATATTGTTGAGGGTAAAAGGCCATCCCGAATTTAAATGGCATTTCTGAAATGGAGTTTGAGACCTGGTGCGGTAATAGGGTAAATTCCAAGCACCAGGTGATGGTCAGAACTGCAGGGCATCAACGATAAAATAAAGGAGGAACATGCCAACAAGAGCTCTGTCCTGGCATCCTTCTTTCTTTCCCAGTAGTAAACAGGGAAGCTGCTTTTGCAGTGTGTGGGAGGAACTGTTCATAGGAAATATTCAACATATGCCTGGTTATGCTTGTGGGGTACAAATCTTTTATGCTTGGGCAGGAGGGAGAGCAGGGATTACATCACTCTTGAGCATAATTCAGGGGTAAGATCTGAAAAGCAATGGCCTGAATTACAGGGGTAAGATCTGAAAAGCAATGGCCTGCTTCTTCCTAACTCTTGACAAGCAAACTGAGAGGAAAACTTTGGTTGCAAGTAAATATATCAGGAGAAAGAGAGAAAAAAGGAAAGAGGGAAACAAAGAAAAAAAAATTGGAGAAAATAAACGAATGAAGAAGGAAGGACAAAAGGAACAAAGGAATGAAAGAAAGCAAGAGGCCGGGCATGGTGGCTCACACCTGTAATCCCAGCACTTTAGGAGGCCAAGGGGGGGTAGATCAGGAGGTCAGGAGTTCGAGACCAGCCTGGCCAGCATGGTGAAACTTCGTCTCTACTAAAAATACAAAAATTAGCCAGGCATGGTGGTGCACACCTGTAATCCCAGCTACTTGGGAGGCTGAGGCAGGAGAATCACATGAATCCAGGAGGCAGAGGTTGTAGTGAGCCGAGATCGCACCACTGCACTCCAGCCTGGGTGATAGAGTGAGACTCTGTCTTGAAAAAACAAACAAACAAAGTAATAAAAAAACTTGAAAGAAAAAGAATCCAGGAACTTTTGCAGATACTGCCTCTGGAAATAGTTGTAAAAGACTCAAACGCCTTGGATTGTGTCGTCCTGACTATACTTGAGGGAGATTTTGAGGCCTTTGAAATGTGAAAGATTAGAAGTCAGAAAGACTGGTGGAGGTCTAGCTCTGTCCTTAACCAGTTGGGTGACTTTGGGCTAGGCACACTCTCTCTGGGTCTCCCCTTGAAAACATGAGGATGAACTGGGAGTTTCCTTCCAGCTCCAACATTCCACGTCTTACAAATTATAAAAGCAGACATCTGAAAGAGGGATGAGGGCAGGATTTACTTGTGGTGGCCATGTCACAAACTCACCCACCCGTTCAGTTTTCCATTTTCCTTTGTTTCCACTCTGCTCAAAACAGTGATGGTTGGAAGATGTTCTCGTAGCTCCTCACACAACAGTGGGTCCTGCCCCATGAAACAATGAGTACGATTCACTTTGTTCAGTTAAAACCTGGGCTAAGGAGTTGTCCTGAGAATTTCAGTCAAATTATAGAAATAATAAAAACCCAAGTCCTTTACATAGTGATGTTTAGGTTTCATAGATAATCAATTTCTTATCAAATTCCTGAGGATCCATAAGAAATCTGTGTGGGACTTAGCTCTTACCGGGCTACAAAAGGCCTCCTGTGGCTGTTATCTTACAGGATAAGGGTAAAACAATGGTTATGGAAAAGCTTCCTTTAGAAAATGTATTACTGGCTGGGCATGGTGGCTCATGCCTGTGAACCTAGCACTTTGAGAGGCCAGGAGTTTGAGACCATCCTGGCCAACATGGTGAAACCCTGTCTCTACTAAAAATACAAAAATTAGCTGGGCGTGGTGGCAGGTGCCTATAATCCCAGCTACTCTGGAGGCTGAGGCAGGAGAATCACTTGAACCTGCGAGGTGGAGGTTGCAGTGAACTGAGATTGTGCCACTGCACTCCAGGCTGGGTGACAGAGCAAGACTCCAAATTAAGAAAAAAATATATTACTGAGGTGTATCATGCATACAGTAAAGGTTTACCTCACTAATATAGATTTTTCTCTACATTTGCAAATCTCCACTACAAATACAGCTTTTCAAAGCTACTTCTGTGTTTGCAGTACCCCTGAATAGCCATATTTAAAAATGCCAAAGAAGCATATTTTGGGGTGAAATATTCTGGTTTCCCTTACTGGTCTCTTGTGAACCTATACAGGCGGGGTCGCCAACACAGTTTCAGACAGAAAGTACACACGGCTTAGCTGCTACACGTACTGTAACATGTAACACGTACTATGCAATTTTACTTAAACGCATGGCAAGAGTTTCAAACCTCTTTAATCAGGCGCCACAGGAGTTAGGGAATAAATAGTGAATCCAGGGAAACAGACTGTCAAAAACAGATGAACCCGGCTCAGAGGGGAACTGCTGGAGTTCTGTAAGGGGGTTACATTTTCCTCCAGAATACTTTGTAAAAGGGTATAATAACAGGAGGCATGTCACTTTGGAACAATGAACCAAACAAATGCCTAATTCATTTGACTTATAGGCCTTCCCAGAAATGCAAACAAATTACATGCTATTCAGCATACTGTCACTAGATGGGGATCTTGAGTCAATCATCGCTTGTTGGCTTTCTTTATCTCCTGTTTTCTTTATTTCAATCTGTTTTACCAGGGTCTGAATACACATATAATACAAGTTTACAATTTTGGCATTTCACATTTTTGTTGAACTTTTTGGAGAAGGTAATTTGGAGTAAAATGGATTTAGTTTTAAATGTATTAGCTTAATTAATTTCTCATCTGGGGTCCCAGGGAGATGGAAATGGCCCGATGTGCAGGCGGCAATGCTATTAATCTGGTGTTTATTTCTGGTGGAAGTTACCAGTGTTTATTCACATTGCCCCCACAGGGTGTGGCTGGTTGTAGAGGCTGTCATTATACCTTATAACTGATTAAAAGAGGAAATCCTTACTAGAAATTGCTCTGTGTTGGCCAAGAAGTGAACCCAACTGTTTTATTTTCAGAGAATAAGCAGTTTCAATCTCCTTATGTATAAAACTGTTGCAGCAAAAGCTAATGCTTTTTTTCCTTTTTTATTCCAAATAAAATTCCAAAGTGATTTTTTATATTGAGTCACAATGAGACCATATAGAGAAATCTAGAAGTATGAGGTAAAGACCTTTGCCTTTCTCTTTTTTGTTGAGACAGTCATGCCATTCAGGAATAAAATCTGCAGTTTGCTGAAAACAATGATGGAAGCAGCTTGTCATCTTGTCTAAGTTCTCAAGCAAACTCAGAAGCTGGACAGTTTTGCCTGTAACATGCTGACCTTCTACCTAAGGATAGTGTGGTAGTTTAGCTTTGGCTGCTGTCTGGAATGAGTTTGAGTGTCTCAGGTCATTTCATAAGAAACACAAATGAAGCTGACATAATAGAACATGCAATTTGGGATTATTGCCAGTCTCTGTTCAGAAGATGCCCGGAACCACATTTCTGAAAACTAAATTCCTGTTGCACGTAGAGACTTTCCAGATGGGTCCAGTTAGGGAGGGAAGGAAGGAAGAAAGAGAAGCAAAGGAAATTGTAAACGGCGAGGCATCATGCCGGAGGAAATGACCTTGGCGACCCAGAGGGAACACCCTGCAGTCCCCAGATCCCTGCATTCAAACTGTGCGCACTTCTGAAGCTGGGTGACTTGGAGTCTCAGGCAGAGGCTGCCTGTGCGTTCCCATTTTATGTTCTGCTTTTCAGTGTCTTCAAAGCTGCATGATAAAGAATAATATGGACTTCAATTCTTACTACCTGTCCTTGTCCCTGCCATAGTACCTACCCACAGGGCAACCAGGGAGGCCCCTGCCCACAGGCCTGCACAGAGCATGGGCTTTCACACTGTCATTTGTCTTCTCTCCACCTGTCCAACTGGAGAAGCAGGCTCCCGGGTCTAGCAGTGGCCAAAGCAGGGGCTTTGTCACTTGGGTTTAACTCTGAAGCAGTTTTCATAAGCATGGGGCATTCTCCAAGAAATGTCTCAAATTTCAGACTCTCAATGATTACTTTCTTCAAGAGAGGATATTTTCATTTGTTTGTCCAAAGCAAAAGTAAATCACATTCATTAGAAAGGAAAATTCTAGTCTATTTCAAGAGAAAAAAGCCTAAAAGTACCTGTGATCCTACCAGCTAGATAAAAACTATTAACACCTTTCTGCATGTCCTTTAATCAAAGGTCTATGGCTATGTACATATGTAAACAGTTTTCAAAAATAGTGGTCATTTTGTAATACTGTTTCGTGACTTTTATTTTTACAAAATACTACATCATATCTTTCTATATTATTAAGCTTTTATGTGTAACCTCACATTTAATGGCTGCCTTGTATTCTATTAGAAACAGTTCCTTATTATTCAACAGCAGTCTCCCTGAATTTTATTGGTGATACAGACAAAACTGTAATTAATATTCAAGGGAGATTTTTACTGTATATTCTAATTTTGAAATATATGCAATTTGGAAATAGTTGACTATTGAGCTATTCCTTCCGGTAGGAGACTATATGCCTTTTACAGAAACATGAGGAACATAAATCAACATTTATAAAGAATGCAAAATGCTTCTTCCACCACCCCATGTTAAAACACCCTCCACATTTATTTACCTGAGTTGTTCATATAAATCTGGATACTCTTAAATGATACACCATTTCAATATGATGGAAAATAGTTATTTTAATCCTTAGAGTTGATTCATATGTGAGTAAATGGAAAAAAAGATGCTGGGAATACAAGATGCATGAAAAATGTTTTAAAGTCTTTATTGGGCTTGCAATGATGAGAGTTTACATAATTAATCATAAGGGGATGTTTTTAGTCACAGAAATGATCATTAGTACTGCACTAGAGTCAAGTAATCTTTATAGCAATATAAAAATGCCATTTTACCCTTAGATCTTACCACGATTTTGTCTCTCTTTTATGCTCTTTGGCATTACAACACTCAGTAATTGAATGCTACTTAATAATGAGGGTGGGTAATGAAACCATCTAAGCTAATGTGTCCATGGAAATTTCTGAAGCACAAATCCCAAATATCACTACAGTACATTGTGTCAGCCCGAAGCTAGGAAAAAAAGAAATTAAGTTGCAATCATTGTGGTGTTTAAAAAATTACTCCTTACTTTAAAAATTGTTAGCCTTTGTTCTTCTTATTCTTTTTTTAATGATGTTTTAAGGTGCAAATTCTGCATTTTAACCTCAGCTCACATTTTCATCAGTTACTTTGGTGGGCTGTCATAAATTTTAGCTATCCTTCAGAAGTTATAAAAAAGTTTGTGGTGAGTTGTTTGATAAACAGATGGCTCATATTTGATCTATTTTGATAAAGAGGCAATAATAAAGACATTCACCGATTCCTGTTTGTTTATGTGAGAATATAAGTCAGGGGTTAACTGCAGCCTCTGGACACAGAGGGACTCCATTTGTATCAGGGCACTGCCATGGCCTCACTCAGTGATCTTGGTAGGATCATCTGCTATCCCCCACAGGGTGTGTCACCTGAAAAATTTGACAAAAACATGAGAATTAAATGAGGAAATGCAAAGTGCTCACCACTGTACCTGACATAGAAAAGTTCAATAGTGTTAAGTTTTATAAAAAGTTGGCTACCAGTTGAATTAAAAGATAGTGAAATTATACCTTATATTGTCTCTAAAACAGAACGCCCGTGGATGAGTGCAGTTGCAGAATTTTGAGTCTATTTGGTCGGAATTAATTGTGTCATCATCTAACTAGAAATCTCCCAAGAACACAGTTCAGAGACATTTACATTTATAGAAACAAAAGCCTACAACGTTGGTCTAGATGTTTTAACTTTTCTCTCATCTGTTCAGTGAAGAGACCCTTCAATTGAGGTACACGTCTTCTTATCACAAATGCCTTCTCATTATGGCTTTTAGCAAATGTAACTTATTGAAAATAGGAAAAGCTGCCCTGAAGTATCATTTAATGAAGCACCTTTAAGTTTAAAAAAGCAAGAATATCTCTTGTGCCTTCGAAATGTAACTTAATTGGTTCCAAACATGAGCAGTTGGATTTTGATCTCAGTCTATAAAAAAAATCTTTGATTTTGACTATAAGACTTGGTTTAAAATTTAACTGCAAGTAATTGATTTGTAAAATTTCAAAAGCAACTCTTTAATCTTTTAACTAAACTATTAATAAGTTAATAACCTTATTCCATTGAATTTGTTCTTTTATTATAGAAGTCCAGATCCTTGAGTAGGTCTTTGTTCATTCAAAAAGATGCTCTTATTTTTTGAAATGTCCATCTTGCTGTGTAAGAAAAATGAACTTGCAGCATCTTTTCTTAGTTGTAGGTTTTCACTGAAATTTACCTTTAAGTGAAAGTGGGGTGAAGGAGGTCAGGAGAGGGTGACTATGAAGAGTATCTTACCTCATAATCACATGGGCCTTGAATTCTAGCAACTGGTTAAGTAAGTAGACTCCAGTTTTCTTTAATCATTCCTGATAATAGATACAATTGGGTAGATCATCAGATTTGTTTTTGTTTATACATTTTGAAAACAATATTTTTTTAAATGATTATCACATGGGAAAAAAGTATAAATCATATCTACCCTATAATAAATAGACTTCTCTATGCAATTTTTTATGAGAAATAGTTTGTGCAAACTTTTTCTGTCTGTACAACACTTATCAAAATTTCCTTCCTTACTAAAATATTGACACCGTCTGAAGCTTAGAAGGATTGTCTCTTTAATAAGTAAATTTTATGAAAGTTATATCTATTTACTACCTCTCAATTGTTTGCAGATGGATGTATTTAAATGCTCTAGTGATGGGAAAAATGTAGATTAGTTTTCTATTTGAGATCAGTAAGTTCACTGATTTAAAAGTAAAAGCAAAAATAAAGTAGCATTGATAATATATTTGAATTTATCAGAGATGATGACTATGTAAGTCTGTGTGAGTGAAAGAAAATAGCTACATTTGGTGATTCATGAGAACTGGCTCTTTTGTCAGCTTTTAAAAGTTGGGCATAGGTAACTCTAGCCTCACAGCTCTGTTACAGAGATGGTTAACAAAGATTCCTAAGCACACTGATATGGTTTGGATGTGTGTCCCCACCCAAATCTCATATGGATATATAATCCCTAATGTAATCCTTAATGTTGGAGGTGGGGCCTGGTAGGAGGTGATTGGATTATGGGGGTGGACTTCTTATGAATGGTTAAGCAGCATCCCTCTTGGCACTGTCCTTGTGATAGTGAGCCCTAACAACATTTGGTTGTTTAAAAGTGTGTAGCATCTCCCTCCCTGCTTTTGCTCCTGGCTCCTGCCAGGTAAGACAGCTGCTCCCACTTTGGCTTCTGCCATGATTGGAAGCTTCCTGAGGCCTCCCCCAAAGCAGAAGCTGCTATGCTTCCTGTATAGCCTGCGAAACTGTAAGCCAAATTAAACCTCTTTTCTCAGAAATTACCCAGTCTCAGCTATACCTTTATAGCAGCACAAGTGTGGGCTGCTACACACATATTTTGATCTTCTAAACATTTTTCTTTACAAAGCTCAAAGCTTTGGATCTCAGACCTTCTAAGAATTCATTGTATGTTTAGGTAGGGGCAGTTGGGAGGATGAGGTATATATTTCTTGTTTGTGGATGATCTGACTCCACTAGAATGTAAGGTATAGGACAGCCAATCTCTGTTTTATTCACTGCTGTATATTTAGTGCCTAGAAGTGAGTTAGGTACTTAGTAGGGCCTCAGTAAATATTTGTGGAATGGCATTGATTGAAAGAAAGAAGAAATGTGTTTAGAGAGGAAGGAGGTACAGAAATGGAGAAGCGATACCGATTTTCAAACACAGCAGGCAAAGACATTTCAATTTTTCCAGCCCTGAAAACTTGCAGGTGGGTGTGACTGATGGTATCAAGTATGAACCATGCAGTGAGTGTCACTTTGTTCTGGTTCCCTCTTGGGACACCCCATGGCCCGGAGTATTTGGCTACTTCCTAGCTTCTTGACTTCTTAGTTCCAGTGGGGCTTCTTCCCTCCTCCAGTTGTCCTTTGCTTGTGTCAACATGAAGCCTGGGCTTTCTGGGTAATGAGCAGAACAGTGAGTGGTTGCGATTATGGGTGTGGCCTTCAAACACTTCTGGGCATCGGTCCAGGACCTGCCACCTTGATGTGTCTGATCCTGAGCAAGGTACTTCGTCTAGCTCAGCCTCATTTTCCTCATCTTTACATTTGGACTGATAATAATTATGCCTATCTTGTTGGGTTGCTGAAGGCTTAATGAGAAGATGCCTGATATAAATACCAAATGATAAAGACACAGTGTAGGTGGCTCATTGCTTTCAATAAGTACAACTTCACAGAGGGATCATGCATGTTCAGCACCTAGCATAGGACTGGCTCATGAGAAGCCTTTGAGAATATGTTACTTTCTATTTCCTTGTGCGTGTTTTCATTGTTCCTGGTGTAGAGAAATAAGAGTAGGGAGAAAAAGAGACTGAAAGACTTAAAATCACAAAAGATACACAACAAAGAGGGGCACTGTGGTTAGCAGCATCTCTAGGCTTGTCTTCCTCAAGCCGCATAGCTGTGTGACCATCAACACTGAAATGATCTACAAGAAATATACCTTCTGCAGCGTGGGCAGTACAATTCCGTAGTCATTTTAGTTTTGCTATTGCAGAAGACATTTCTTAACAGATTTTGTTTCTCCCTTTAAGTTGATTTTTTTTCTTTTTTTTTTTTGGAGACAGTCTTCCTCTGTCAGTCATGCTGGAGTACAGTGGCACGATCTTGGCTCACTGCAACCTCCGTCTCCTGGGCTCAAGCAATTCTCCAGCCTTAGCCTCCTGAGTAGCTGAGATTACTGTTACATGCCACCACACCTGGCTAAGTTTTGTATTTTTAGTAGAGATGGGGTTTCACTGCATTGGCAAAGCTGGTCTCAAACTCCTGACCTCAGGTGATCCGCCTGCCTCAGCCTCCCAAAGTGCTGGGATTACAGGCATGAGCCACTGTACCTGGCCTTAAATTGATTTTTAAAAGCCCAAACAGCATTTGCTATCATGGAATAGGCTTAGGGGTGGGAGGCTGGTGCTGCTCAGGCTCCTGGTGTTTTCCATGTTATGAAAATGTGCTGCTGTGAGGGGTGTGTGGGACTTCATTGGTGATCTGCTGGCACAAGGGGTCAGTTCCACCATGACAGTGGTCAGTCAGTTAATCTTGTAAAAGAAGGTAAGACAATTTGACAGACTACTATCTTTGTTTGATGAAAAATAGATCTCTTTATTAAAATTACTGAGCATAAACATAAGACAAAACTACGAATATTCCCGTAGAGAATATATAATTAGAACAAGCTAATAAAGAAAATAAGCACCTACTGACAACTGGACACCTTTATCATTAACCTTCCACTGTTATGAATGTTAATTCTTTCCCTTGCTTTCTTTTGTAACTTGAAGATAGAAGCGTTCAAGCATTTTCTTTTCACACATCTTCCTGGACACCCTCTACCTTTCCCCAGGTTCTGAGTCCTTGACTTTTGGAGTTAAAATATTCATATCTTTCTGGAAACCTGATGCTCTCTCCTGCCTGTTTGCCCTCCCACTTTTTCAAAGTACTGTTTTCTCAGTCAGGGAAACTCTTCCTTAAGGAAGAGATCCCTATCTGGCAAGACTAATTTCTTCAGGGGCCAGGCCTGGGGGTGGGATTTATCCTTTCTGGAGGGATGTATAATACAGTAGTTTTATTGAGATATAATTCACATGCCATACAATTCATCTGTTAAAAGTGTGTACAATTCAGTAGTTTTTATGTATTCACAGAGTTGTGCAAACATCATCACAATCAATTTTATAACATTTTCATCATTCCCAAAAGAAATCCTGTACCCATTAACCCATTAGCAGTCGCTCTCTCTCACTACCACCCCAGCTTCCTCAAGCTCTAGGCAATCACTAATATACTTTCTGTCTCTAAAAATTTGCCTATTCCAGGCAAGTTGTATAAACATCATTTGCTCCTTAACTATACTGCACATAATTAGAAGCAAAGAAAGTTCATTAAATGCCAGATTTTAAAATGCATCCCTAAATATTTTTCCTTACCACAGAACTGAAGTCCACTGGAATAAGAGCTGCATTATTTTAATTATGGTATAATGCAAATGCCAGGACATCACAGATTAAATTTAACAAAGAACACTTTACCTGGTGTTTTAGTGAATCACTATCAGCAACCACATAGCAGGGAGCAAAGTTACTTGGCTCTCCTTGTGTATATTTCAGGGACACAGTTCTGTTCAATATGGATAAAATTCTGGAGGAAAAAAAGCTCTCTCCTAGTATTATTGCAAACGACTTGCCTTTTCTTGTCAGAACTGAATGCTGACATAAATCTTTTTTTTCATAAAATGAACTATTACAAGTATTTTTTTCCTGAATGATAGCTGAAACAGATGTATTTTAATCTATAGGGCATAGAAAATGAAATTTACATGTCACTAAGGTATTTCTGGTTAATAAATGTTTTAAATAGAAAGAAAGCACTAAGCTAAATAAATATGAAGTGATGCTGCTTTGCATAGGATTAAAAAAGCAAAATTGAAGGTCTTTCCACTAAAGAATTGACTCATAAGGTGAAGGTATTTTATGCCATCAAATGTCAGTCTTTTGGAATATCATGAAAACACTGCCTTGATGCTCATCTTAAAAAAAAAAAAATTGCAACATGTAGTTCGGAACACTGACTCTGCCTTTCTAACTTGGTAGATGTGCTTGGTATAGTAAGTGCTCATTCATTAATACCGTAACATTTTCTCTAGTTTTGTGTGCTAGTGAGCTAAAAAAATGAATTTCATTCGTAGCCTGGTTCTAAAAATTTACACATTTTTAAAAATAAAATATCATAAAGCCTATCTAAGTTTTGTTTACTACTGACAGAAAATGTCCATCATAAAAAATGAGAAAACTAAAACCGCCCTTTCAAAATCTTGGCAGACCTTTTTTTTTTTTTTTTTTCCCCCTTTTTGTAAAAAAAAACTTTTCCTGGATGATTTGACTATTGTCAAACTAGTTAAGGTAAAAATGGCTGCATTTTTCTAAATTGCTTGCATGGGAAACCTTCAAATAACTTTCATGGACAGGCAGGCTACACAGGCGGTGCCACTAATCCATCTTCCCAACCTATTCAGCCTCCCACCTTCAATGAGATGAATCCCTGTTGGAATCAACCTTGGAAAAATAAAATGGCAGCTCAGATGACCTGAATTGCACCCCAAACACAACAATGCCTTGAAAGTTACTCTTTTCATTGTAGTCAATGGGCTGAAAATATAGGAATTCTATTCCAAATTCACCTCTTCACAGTTAAAAATTGTGGTAAAAGTCATTTTTAAAAAACTGTTTATAAGAAGAGCTCAGGTGCTATCCTAGCCTGATTAAAACTGGTTATGAGTCCCTCCTCCCCCTTTTAAATTGCAACAAGACAAACTCTGATATGATGCACAGATTTTTTTTTTAACAACAAACTGAGTTTTAGAATTATAATTTAGAATGTATTGGATGTATCACCAAAAGACAGGGTGGTTGTGCAATTGTAAGGCGGTATTGTATTGTTGCTAGTCTGAGTAAATCTAAATCTTTTCAAGCTTTGGTTGAGTGGGTTAATTCCAGGACCTGAATTACAAGTGCAATTTGAATTACATTGCAAATGCTGAACTTACTTCACTTTAGTAAAGTGCTTTCTTTTCCCCTTCTCAGACTTATGAATTCTAGCTATTTTGATGTTTTTCAAATGTCGAAATATTTCAGTTAGCTGTAAAAAATAGCAGTTCCAACTAGAAATGGAGGAAAATATTTTTCCCCTTTGCTTCTTTGTTTATTAATTCTCCCTCCCCCCACTGTTTTTGGTTTGCCTTTATTTTGTGAAATCTTCACATTTAGCACAGACTTAAGCCTTTAAAATTGTAGCAATCTCTGAGTCATTTCAGGCAGAATGGCATTAACCCTTCAATCCTAGGATACAAATTTTGTGAAAATACTGCCACCAACATTCAAAACAGCCCAGCCTTCAAGTTGAAAGGGAAACCAACAAACAGGTAAGAAATTAATGCACCACACAAATTGAAATTTCTGATATAGGGATTACCCAGGCATAAACAAACCTTGATAAACACAGTTTCTCAGAAACCCTGTGAGACAAATCCATAGGATGGGCAAAGGACAAAGAGATCAAGTTGGTTTTTCAGAGGTGGAATTCCCATCCTCCCCACCCAGGTCTAACTACAGTTCTCCGGGTTGAGGATGGAGAAGTCCTGCAAAGAGCAAACAACAGGCATGGGGCTGGAACCAGGGGGCTCTGCTGCTATGTGAGAGATAACGTCAGGCATTTCAACAGTTGCAAGAGGTGATAGACAAACTACCTGGTAATTATTTAAGAACATACCAATTTATTTGCAGCATAAAGTCTAAGATCAGGCTGCTCAAGCATGACACTATAGTTCTCAGACTGTGGAGGTATTTGTCTTGTAGTCTTCACAAAAGAAGTCTGATTGAATAATTGTTGTCAGAAGACAAGAAAATACAGGTTAATATGGGAGTCCAAAAGCCTGACAAATTTTTAAAGAGAATCTGCTAAATGGGATATGAACACTGTCAAAAATTGCAGTAATCAAGGGCTTTCAGAAAAAGCACTGGGAGTGAGTGATCAGTCTAGAATGTTGTATGCTGTGGTTGCTGTGTGCATGTGGGGCTTTGTTAATTCCTGCCTGCTCTTCCCTTCCAGTTTCAAAGCCTCCATCCATTAGAGCACGTCTCCTTCATGGGACTGGGGTAATGTGGTGTCTCATTTTTTGAGTGCCAAAGAGGACACGAGAAGGCCCTGCAGGAAATGCAGGAGCCCTCTCTGTCTTCAGAGACGATTACTCCAAACAACACTACTGCAAATTTTTCTGGCTTGCACATGTATTGCTCTGCTTTAATTCTTCTATTTTTTGCAACATCACAATTTAATTAAGACCGATTTATCCAGTTCAACATTATATAATTAATGAAACATTTTGTTGCACCACTGAATATTTGCAGAAGAAATGCTAGGTACATTTGAGAATACATAGTGAAATATATTATTTTCAGCTTTCAGACATATTTAAACAAAATACTATGCTTTCCTTCAAAAGTGGAAGAGCAAATGGCCCTGAGAAAAACAATACTATCTGACTTTAGTTCCAGATCAAGAAAAAAAAAATGGAATTTTATTTTTAAAAATCATTTGATGTATTTCCCCTCTAACTTTATATTTTATAAAATTTATCCCTTTATGAATGGAATTTTTGTTCTTTGCATAATTTACATGTTATACATAATAGCAAACACAACCTCACAAATATTTATTGTACATTTTTACAAATCTGTAAGTCGGAGTATCTCAATGAACCACTCAGTTAATCCAAGCAAGGTAGACATTTTTCAACTAAATCATTTTTAGAAATCCCTGTATTTTGGTCTCATTCATTAAACAAAATATTTTATAAATGTAGAATCCTGTATTGATGAAAAATACAGTAACATTTGTGTCTCTTCTGTTTTCTTTCTATTTTAAGAAAATAGCGTTATGAGGATAGGAATAATGCAATATTCAGGCAGTAAGTTTTAAAACAAAGTCAGAGGTTGTAAAATTTAACGTTCTCATAACAGCATTAACTTACCCGCGTCGCACATATAGTACATTAAGGGATCACATTTTGCTGTCTTCCGTATAATTGGAAATATTCTATATGTACAATTTGAGTGAGTTAATGTTTCTAGAAGAACTTTAACTTTTGCATTTCTTGACTTTTTTATGTTTGAATTTGTAGCCTTAACATTTGCATTAACATAGTTATTTGCATTTCATTACAGCTGAAGTTAGCCTATTCAAGGACTGAAGTTATAAGGGAGTGTTTACTTAAAGGTCTGTTTAAATGAAAATTCTCAACATTTTTAGTTTACATATTTATAGTTAGAAGATATATTAGTTTAGGACTTTGATTTTTTTTTCTAACTTAAGTCTAACTGTTTTGGTGCATGGTAAGTGTCCAAGAATTGGGTAACAACTGTGTAGGTGAGTAAATGGACATTTGCTTCAAGGGTGTATTGGCAGCATAGGAACAGGAAAAACTGGCAATAGGATCAGTGGATTGTTTGGATTAAAAAGCAACTCCTGGCTGGGCGCAGTAATCCCAGCACTTTGGGAGGCCAAGGTGGGCAGATCATGAGGTCGGGGGATCGAGACCATCCTGGCTAACATGGTGAAACCCCGTCTCTACTAAAAATACAAAAAATTAGTCAGGCATGGTGGCATGCACCTGTAGTCCCAGCTACTTGGGAGGCTGAGGCAGGAGAATCGCTTGAACCTGGGAGGCAGAGGTTGCAGTGAGCCGAGATCGTGTCATTGCACTCCAGCCTGGGTGACAGAGCGAGACTCCGTCTCAACAACAACAACAACAACAACAAGAAAAACAAAAAAACTCCCAGGAAACTTGTCCCAGAAAGGGAAGAAAGTCTCAGCTTTTTATTATATCTTGCTGTTGGCTTTTGCTGTTCTATATATTCTTAATGTGTTACTGTTTTCAATATTCCTAATTTGAAAGGAGGAATAATAATTCCCCAGTTCTGTACATAAAGGAAACAAGTTCCTGAGAGATTATGTAATTATTTCAAAGGGGAGGGAATGCTATACCCCCCAACATTTCTCAATTTAATTGTGCCCTGATTTTTGGAAACTTATATGAAGACATGAATATAAGCAAATACAAAATGTCAGAGATAAGAAAGGAAAATCACTATTTTATTTATGAAGAAAAAACTAACATGGAAACCCTTTCCTCAGACTAGAGACTCCATAAGAGCAAGAGCTGTCCTGTTTTGTATCTGAGTTTCTAACCCAAACTAGAGACATATTAGCTGTCTTTCTAGATCACATAAATAGGAAAAGTAGCCAATTATACTACTGTATGCACTTTCAGTTGTATTAACCAAAAGTTATACTTTCAGGGGCACAACTACTTCTTGAAGTGGCATGAAATCAATGCTCTGTTCTGTCTGATTATGCTGCTTTATATGTGAAAGGTTTTTAGGCATTTGTGAAAACTGTATGCTAAAAATGTTTTTTAAATATATAAATATCTGTAATAAGGATTTTTTCTTAATAGTAAATTGGTTTGTTAAACCTCAAAATGTGCAAAACCTTTAATAAAATAATTGAGCTTAATAAGCCCATGTTAGAGATAAATATGGATGCCATGCTGATTGAAGTTTTATGGGGAAAGTAGAGGAGAAATAAGGGAAGTATGGAAAGAATCCAAGAGAATAAAAAGTCCCTGCTTTCATAGGATTTACCATCTACTGGGTAAGACAGTAAGAAAAGAAGTGCATAACTAAGATTATTTCATGCATTTCAATGCTATAAATGAAACAGAGTGGAAGGGAGCTGTTTTAAATTGGGTATGGGAAGGGTGTATTTTTCATCTGAAGATCAGGGAAGACCTCTTTGAGAAGTTGAAGTTTGGGGCACACCCGAAAGGTGGAAGAAGCAGCCACATGACATCTGGAAGTTTCTGAGGAAGAAAGAAAGTGCCTGGGTCCTGAAGCTGGAATTGGTGTGCCTGAGGACCATCAGGGTGGTCAGGATCACTGGAGTTCAGTGAGTGGGAGAGACAGGTTGGCAAAAGCCTGACCATGTGGACCTCCCTCAGCAGTAGAAAAGAGTTTGGGTTTTACCTTAAGGGCAATGGGAGCCACTGGAAATGAGAGACCTGACTACGATCTATTCATTCATTCCTTCCTTCATTCATTTACTCATTCGTTTATTCATGCACTCATTTGTTTTCAAAATAGACTTAATTTTTTAGAGCAATTTTAGGTTCACAGCAAAACAGAGTAGAAAGTACAGACAGTTCCCATATACCCCTACTCTCACACATGCACAGACTTCCCCATTAATACCTCACACCACAGTGGTATATTTGTTACAATGAACCTACATTGACCCATCATTATCACCTAAGTTCCATAGATGATAGCATTACTGTTCACTCCTTCGGTTATACATTCTATGGCTCTGGACAAATATGTGATGTCATGCATCCACCATTATACTATAATACAGAGTATGCGATACTATAATACAACTCGGTATTGTAGTATAATACGTACTATATATGTATACTATATATACTATAATACGACTCTGTATTATAGCATATGAGTAGTGCTCCACCTATTCATCCCTCTCTCTCCTGGAAACCACTGACCCTTTTACTATCGCCTTTTTTCATGATATTTTCCAGAATGTCATATAGTTGAAATAACAGTATGTAGCCTTTTCAGATTGGCTCCTTTCACTTAGTAATATGCACTTAAGTTTCCTCCATGTCTTTTTATGGCCTGACAGCTCTTTTTTTTTTTTTTTTTTTTTTTTTTTAGTGCTGAATAATAATCCATTGTCTGCAAGTACCAAAGTAAAACTAGTTTTTTTTTAATTCAACCAAATATTACCAGCTAGTGTATTTGTCACTGAAATTGTATAGTGATTAGCACAATAAGAAAATGGAACTTAGTCTAGTGGGGAAGATAGATGTTAAATAATGAAAAGGACAAATATAAAACTTCAAGCTGATATGTACTCTGAAGGATTGGGACATCTTTTAATGGGTATGTATGAAGAAGGAGACTTGGGGTCCAGGAGGGGATTTTCTGACAAAATGAGGCTGACTTGGAGTGAGATCTAAAGGATGAAGTAAGAAGAGAGGCAGAAAGGGAGAAAATAAGACAGAGGAAGCTTGGCCTATTTGAGGAGCAGAAGGTCAGTGTATCTGGAGCCCAGCTCTCAATGGGAGATGGGTGTGAGGAAGGCTAAGGGCAGGCATGGGCTGCCTGAGCAGGGTCCTATGGGCCAGGGGATGGTCACCCTTCTATCCCAGGAGCAGTGGAGTGACCCAAGCAGAAGAGATGGGCATGCCAGAAGGAACAGAGGACAGTAGGTTGGTGGGCAGGGGAGGAGCCAGCGAGAAGACTATTCCAGTGGCCCAAGTAGCAGTCACCAGTGGCTCGAACGAGGGTGGCAGCAGTGGAAATGGAGAAACACAAATGGATTGGATAGATACGGAGGTGAAATTGATAGGCCTTAGGGATGAGAACTAAGGGAACAGTTCTCTTAGGTTTCTAGCTAGAACAGGGTGGACTGAGACTGGGAGCACAAGGTAAGGACAGAGTTGGTTGTAAAATAAATGTCATGTTTTCCCACATTAGGAAAAAAAATCATATCATTGAGCTTCTATCAGGCTTATGCAAATGCTAGAAACTAAGAGGAGAAACCCTTGTTCAAATTATAAAGAGGAAAACTACCTACTAGGGATGGTGCTTAACAGAAGACCTGTAAGTATGAAATTAAAAGAGGAATTTTTTTTTGTGCTTGGGAACTCAGTAGCTGAACAAAAGTTAGACTCATGTAGATTTTAGGAAAGCCGAGATTTGTTTTGGGAATGAGCAAGATTTCTAAGAGTAGTATTACATTTTACTGTAACTCTTTAAGAGTACAGACTATAATATAAAACTAACATTTATGAAAAGCATAATATTTATCTAAAACTGTTATTTGCGTGCATTATTTCCTATAAAACTAAAAAATGGTTATTAAATACATACTGGTATCACCTTCAGTGCTATTCTGGTAAACATCTAATACCTGCTTCTCTAGTGGGGAAGGGTTTCCTCTGTAGCTTTTGCCAATTTCCTGCAGTGTAAATTTTCTCATTGTGACAGATTTCAAGCTACCAGGTAATGTCACGGGACATGAGATTGGGAAGAGATGCACACAGTTCTCTGCTGAGTTTCTGTGAGCCAGCACACCACCAGGTCTCCCTTTTATTAATGAGGAACTTGGCCTTGGAAAGCTTAAGTAACTCACAGAAGTTCACAGAGAGTAAATGGCAGAGTGAGAATTTAAACTCTGGCAGAGACCCTGAAGCCTGTGTGTTTAATTGCTGTGGTATATACACCAATAGCCGAATCATAATGTTGAAAGGTTGATGTGAACCCAGAGCCCATTTAAGTTCAACTTCTTTTAACAGAGGAGGAAACTGAGTCCAAAAGGCTTTTATTGATTTGCTCAATGTTAAAAGGCTATTAATTGACAAAGCTGGGGCTATAACCAAATTCTCTCTGGTCACTGCCCTACATAATGCTGTAGCTTCTTGGTTCTTTTTTTTTTTTTTTTTTGCAAACCTCTTCTACAAAATGTTTAAGTAGTTTATCTTTTAAAAGGAAAGAGAATCGTGGGGCTCTTTTCCTTTCCACACATTTGGAGTGAAAATTTAATCACCTGGCAATGTAATTTAAGAGCATCAGCCCACTTGGATGTGGTTAATTGTATATAAAATTTCTAAGGAATAGTCATAAAAATAATAACAGCCATAGCAGCCATCATTTGCATAGAACATGTGAATACATTTTACACAAAGGTGATGTCTCTATGAAGATATGAATGTGTTTCTATTAATAGGTACCTTTACAGTTACCTTACAATGTAACTATAAACCAACACTAGTTGCATGACTAGTTGCATAGCTAGTTGCATCACTAGGAATTGAGCCATATTTGGTGACTCCAAAAGCCTACATTTAAAAAGCTGGTCCTGTGCAATTCCAGCTCATTTTAGGGCCAGGTAAATTACACAATTTGCTTTAACCCCAAACTTAACAGTTTCAATGAGAAGGAGAGGATGAAAATGAATTATGGATTGCACATACTCATGACAACCAAAATTTCAGAACTTCTAGTGAAATTGCAAAATATAATTTGGCCAAGTTACCAGCCCTCTCTAGGGCATACAAAATAGTTACCCATTTCAAGAACTGTTGTTAGGAAAAACTAATTAGTGATAGTAATGCTAATTATTATAGTGATGCTTAGAAAAATTCTGAATTTTGAGAAGACTCTAATTCTTGTAGCAATTGAAAATTGAGAATTGTATTACTTATGAGAAGATATGTAGTATGAAAGACATTATTGACATATATTTTTGACCAAAAGTTAAAAAAAAGAAAACAAAGCAAATTGATGCTACATGTGGAGCAAGTATGCTGCATGAGGAAAGCATTTTTATTTCCTTGATAATTAATGAGGACAGACTTGCTATTTATTACTTGTTAAAGACTTTATTTCATCTTTCTCCTTAAATCATAGACTATTGAGGATGGAAATACATACTTCTAAGAGTTTCATGTAGAAATTATTAAAGAAAAGTGACTTTCATTAAGGTGAATGGTTCATTACACTTCTTGGGTTTAAATCTGGCCTATCAGTGTTTCTATAGCACAGCAGGTAGATTTGCGGTCTTAGAAAAGAAATAAGAACTGAGTTATTATTCTGTTTTTAGAATGTGCTCAGCATATATTGGGCCTATGGAAATATGATATCTGAATTAACATTAGATTGAAGAAAAGTGTGAGATAAAAATGAAGATCTTAAGTATATGCTTGAATGTTGTAGATGTTCCCAGGGAGAGTCCTTGACCTTTTTTGGAGCTGGCACTTTAAGCCTGGGGACAAATAGTTGCATTTTTGACAGTCATGTGAAGATTGCACTGGGGACTGCAGATGTGAGACCCTTTCTCTGTCAGAACTTAGAATTAAACCCACATCAAAAGCATTGAGAGAAGTGGAAGATCAGTGGGCTGTAGTAAAAAACTCTTAATGAGCAGATAGACTGCTGTATAGCCTGTGATGTGTGTCAACTTAGTCTTGACACAGCCAATTCTCAATTCTCTGTGCAAGATAGAATGAGGGTAACAAAGATAATTGAAACCCTCAGATAATCCGCAGGTTCCATTTTAACCCTCAGTTGTAACTGCTTGCTTTGCAAGCCTTCTAGGAGATCCAGGAAAGAGTTGTATCTCCTCTCTGATGTTGACTCATCAGCATATCCTGAAAGTGTTGAGAAACTATGAAATAAATAGAAGAGGCTGTATCATTCAGGGTCCTGGCAAGAAGCAGATGGTACACTGAGGAGGTGATTAAAAAGAGTTTAATGAAGGGACCATTTTGAAAGGTATGGGGGGGGCAGGACAAGGGAAGTCAAATGGATGAGGAAACACCCTGGGGTTAGAAACCATCAGAAGCTTCTCCCACTTCTAGGGATGAAGGAGCAAGAGGAGACAGCTGTGAGTAGAACCAGGCAAGACCTGTCTATAGGATAGCAGCTGTGGTTTCTCCACAGGATGACAGCCACTGGCACCCACAGCTCCATAGAACAGCAGCCAGGCCAGGCAGCACCCAAACTCTCTCTCCTCTGATCTCACCCCAGAGGCTCCCAATGGTCAAACCCCTGTGGAAGCCAGAGAGAAGGGGAGGCCTGTTGATGTGGTCCACAGCTGCCAGGGTCCTGGGGCACAGAGCAGGGCAGAGAAGGGTAAAGAGAGGATCTGGAAGGACAGAGAATACCTAGCCCAGAAGGGATGAGGAGAATGATGGGTCATCCAGTCCTGCCCCTGCATTTGAACACAAGACCATATATTTTATTTATTTTTAATTTTTTTTATTGAGACAGGGTCTTGCTCTGTCTCCCAGGCTGGAGTGTGGAGGCATGATCACAGCTCACTGCAACCTCTGCCTCCTGGGCTCAAGCAATCCTCCCACCTCAGCCTCCCGAGTAGCTGAGACTACATGCACATGCCACCATGCCCAGCTAATTTTTGTATTTTTTGTACAGACAAGGTTTCACCATGTTGCCCAGGTTGGTCTCAAACTCCTGGGCTCAAGCAATCCTCCCACTTCAGCCTCGCAAAGTGTTGCCATTATAGGCATGAGCCACCATGCCCAGTCAAGACTGTATCTTTTAAAAGAGATACTTTTAGAAAGTCAATGAAATAGAAAGTAAAAGAAAACCATGTGCTTTAGGAAATGGCCATTTGCATCACATAACAGGTGAATATTGTGTCCAAGAGAAGGGGAGAGAGAAAATAAGGAGAAAGTGCTTCTTTAAATTTTGGTGACAGAAAACCGTAGCTGTGATTATATTACTTTTTATCAGCAAGGAGTCTTGAGGAGGACTTTGATGAAATCAGAAAGTAGGATTCACTCAGATTCTGAAGGCTGATTTGAAGATCAAGTTTCTATTGCCCTTTCTGAATTTCAAACCAATTCTGATTTTTCAGTGGTTCATGGGAGTGAGTTAGGGGTGAGGGGACTATTACTTGTATCATCAGTTACAAGAAGGATGTTAAAAATGACCTTTTCTTAGAGATCCAGTTATTGAGAGGCTGAGGCTGGCAGATCACTTGAAGCCAGGAGTTCAAGACCAGCCTGGCCAACATGGCAAACCCCCACCTCTACTAAAAATACAAAAATTAGCTGGGCATGGTGGCACACGCCTGTAGTCCCAGCTACTCAGGAGGCTGAGGCATGAGAATTGCTTAAACTAGGGTGGCGGTGGTTGCAGTGAGTCGAGATTGCGCCACTGCACTCCAGCCTGGATGACAGAGCGAGGCTCTGTATCAAAAAAAAGATCTAGTTATTGTCAGAAGTTGAATTATAATACCTCTGAATACTTATGGCTTAACTATTTTAATATGTTTATCTGCTTATGGGTTCAATAATGTAGAAGATCCTGTGTTAATACAGCCTCTCTTTCTCTCTCTCTCTCTCTCTCTCTCAGTGGTAAAATGTTCTAGGGGATTTCTGGGGCTCACATAAACATGCAGGAGAACATGAATGCCTGTCTCTTCTTCCATCCTGTCCACTTTCCATGACAGGCTTAGCCCTGACCCATTCCCAAGCCCAATCTTACCAGCACTGGGAGCATTTTAACATCTTTGCCCTGATAGTTGTTGGAGGCTGGAATAAGTTTCACTGCTATTATCTATGAATCCAAAGTTCTGGGGTAGTCCTGAGTGCCCAGAGCTTACACTGATCCCAGCATGTGCTCTCACTTCAGGTGACAAATCAAGTTTAGGATCAGTGGGTTTTTGTAACTCTACCTGGAACTTCAACTTGCTTGACCAAGAAATTGGCACTTTCTCTAGCCATTGTCAGACCTTCTCTCCCTCCTGAACAGGGCCTAGACCACAACCTCATCATCTTTCTTTATGCTCTGCTGGTGCTCTGCCCACCATACTGGGGCTTATAACAAGGAACTTGCTCCTTTTGTTCCACCTCCCTGCCTCTGCTTTAAATTCTGCCATATTTTCCAGCTTATGAGACTGGGCTTCTGTCTTCAAGCTGAGAAGTGAGCTCTCAAAAGAGGTTTGATGTGAAAGAAGAGATTAAACAAAAACATAAAGTTGCTTCTCTAATCGTGAGGATTTCTGACATCTGGCCTCTTACATTTGCTCTTCACGTGCTGGGTGGGATGTTTTATACCATCATCTGCCTCCACAAAGCCTAGTGTGAGTTTGCTAACCCCTGCTGAACCTGCTGAAGTCAGGCCCGTATCAGGATTGGTGATGGTGGCTTCCCATCCTACCTTGTCCCAGGGTCTTTCTCTTTTTTATCATTCCATGTTGCCCAAGTCCCCAGTTACCTGGGTATGAACCCACCTAATGTGTGACAGATTGCCTCCGATGAATGAATTATTCATTTTCTAGTGCTTTTTATATATTCAGCAAGATATGAAATTTTATTTTTTCAAGTAAGAGACACTTTGGAGGGCTCGGACTTTGTTATTTGCTCTGAAAAATGTCATGCAAGTTTAGGAAACTTCAAACTCCTCTTTGGTTATTTCATTAGGAAAACGTAATCTCATTTAACTGGCACTTTTACATCTACATTCATGCTTTTAAAACACTGAAGTGAGTGTTCTACAGCTATGTAAAGAAACACATTATCAAAGCATTAGGAAATGATTAAACTGACATTTTCCTAAGAAAACGAAAGGAGCAGGAAAAAGCCATTCTAAAAGGACTGAGTGCTACATACTCCAGATATTATCTTCAGTGCTTACTCAGGGATCTTTAAAGAAGCTTATTACCAAGTACCCTAAGAAGACAAGTCGGGATGTGTACAGATCAGAGGGATGCAAGTTAATGCACCTGCCAGATTTTACTATCGTACAAAGTATGTCAATCAGCACGCAGACCTTGCATTTAAAAATGTGTTCTTTCAGGTTTCCTCTGTACTGTATCATTCATAACTCAATCCTCCAAGTCAGTAACTATTCCATATTGCCAGTGGTCACAGATGGCACACACGTACACTCACACAGCTTTTGAGGCTATTAACAGTCTTTTCTGGACACAATGAAATATTTTAAGACAGTAAAAAGTTAGAATCTTGACTCTTCCAGCTATTAAAAACTTCATATCCAGCTAACATTTATGAAGCATTGTCTGTGTGCTGGGTACCCTTTTCATGCGGTCCCACCTGTGGTCTCAGGGGATCAGCAGGCAAAGCTCCAGGATCAAGATCCAAATTGTTGGATAATTATAGTCTTCTATAAAAAAAGAAAATCATACCTGATAAATCAACGTTATTAGAAAATTTCTAGCAAGGAGGCCAGCCCCAAAGGAAAGGAACATGATTAGGAAGTCAAAGATGGCAGGCAGTGGTTTTAAATGGTCTTGCTTCTTTTCTGAGACCCTTGCCAGGGATCAGGAAAACAATGCCAGACACTTGCTTTCTTAACATATATGGGAGGAAGAGTGATTGAAATTGGTAGATGTTCTTTCTGCATTGAAATAAACACTTTTCAATTTGACTTCTCAATAGAAGTTGGCATAGTCAATTACACTCTCCTCTAAATGCCACATCTCCTTGGCTCCCCGTTCCATGTCCTGCAACCCTCTCACTCCCTGACTATTCTTTTCCAAGGTCATTTACAGTCTTCTCTTCCTCATCCCTTTCCTTGAATGCCATTGTTCCTAGGGGGTTATGTCCATAGAGCCCCTCCCCTTCCTCACACTCTCTGGGAGGTGTTCTTTATCCTTTGGCCTCTAGGATGCTGAATGTCTTCCTGAGCTTCAGACCCATACAGCTGACATTTGTATACCTTCTTTGCTTGGAAGCTCCATAAACACTTCAGACTCCATGCATTCAGAACTGAGCTCCCTGACTCCTCCTAGATGAGCTGCTTTGGGTATTCACTGTATCAGGAAAAAGCACCACCATCTGTTAATATACCCTAGGCGCTTTGGGCATCATTTTGAACTTATTCTTCTTCCCCAATGTGTCCATTCTCTAATCCAAGGTCAGCCACCAAATCCAGGGAGAGGTTCAAGTATAATACCTTTTACATCCATCTTCTTACCATCCCCACTACTGTTACCTGTACCTTTGGTGTATAGAAAAACTCCATAAAGCAAATAGGCTAGATATTGAGAAATTGGTGAACTTAAGAAAGCACCAGACTGGGGATTTTGAGACCTAGATTCTTATTATTTATTTGTTTAGAGATGGGGTCTCACTATGTTGCTCAGGCTGGATTGGAAATCCTGAGTTCAAGGAATCTTACTGCCTCAGCCTTTTGAGGAGGTGGGACTACAGGACTGCCTTATGGTCCCCTGGCAGAGACCTAGATTCTGGTCTTCATGACGTTAACACCTGGCCAGATGGACCAGACTTGTTTTTTATAGAGCAATGATGTTAGTTTTTTTGAGGACAGGAGCTGTCTTATCTCTTTTTCTGTAGAGCCTAGCACTTGTAGATATTTCATCGGTGTTTCTTGAATTAAGGACCAGGATTGGAGATATTTCCTTAATGTGAACTTTTAATGAAGTCTAGACATATTCCTGTTTCTGGAAATAAAAACACTTTAGGTAACGGTGGGGCAAAAATAAAAAAGTGGATAAAGTAGAGTATTAGAGTAAACAAAGTGGTGTTATTAGAATAAATGTCTCTTAAGATCCTGTAAGGGGAAAACTATAACATAATAAAGGCAAAGCCAGAGGCTAAATCCAAGTTCTGTTCTTTCCCAGCCGTATAGACTGTGTGCAGCACTAACTACCATTATGCTGCAATTCAAAGTGAGGAGGGCAGAGCGTATGTGCTTTTATATTATTTTGTTCGTGCTGGGTTAGTGTCTTTGGTCGGGTATCCCACAGGCAGAACCTGAGATGGGGACTCAAGTGCAAGTGATTTCTTAAGGAAATACTCCCAGGAAAAATTGGTAGGGAATGGAAGAAGCAGGACAGAGTGGGAAAGAAGTCAAGTAAGTTTAGCAAAGTCCAGTGGAGGGTAGCATCGCCCTGATGCCACAGGGGGTCTGGAGTGTAGGTTTTGCTTCTAAGTGGTTGCAATCTCTTGGAAGATAGCTGAGATTTCCTACTCTTGCACTAGTCAGTTGCTGCCTAAAGGTCATCCCAGTGTATGTAAGCCCTGTATTCTTCTGTGCTCATGGACGAAACAGCTCCAGTAACCCCAGAATGGTCCTATGAAGAGGAACGGCAGGGGTGGGCACTGTAAGCAAAAGTCACTGAAGCCATGATAGAGCCCATGGGAAGGAAAAGAAGATGAGATGGAATCCTGGGTGGGGTACTGACAGGGTTTGCTCTCATTGGCCATCTTTAGATATTCTTGGCCTTTTCAGGATTGGTTATTTTGATTTAAATTGGAATTATCACCCATACTGAGTGAGGAAAACATGATGGTGATAGTTGGCAAATTCTGTTTTGAGAGTCCATGCTTTGTCCTATTCTGTGATGATAGGTGGTTAGGGCTGGTTCGTTCTTCTCATTGGAATGGCTATTCTATCTTCAGGATAAGTGACTTGTGCCATTAGAAGAACAGAGGAGACAGCTGAAGCCTTGTTTATTTTTGAGGTAAAATGTGGGTGTTTCAAGGGGAATTTGCAGATAATGTCCCACTTGCATTGCTTAAACCCCAAAGGAGTGCTCTTTTGGGCAAGAGAAGAGGGGAGATTGTGCTAGGGCACTAAGTAATATGCCCAAGGTGACACAGGGAGGTTCTTATGGCTTTTGCTCTGAGTAGAGAGACTTGGGATGGTACCTGTGGCCTCAGCCATAAAAGTGTTTCCTAATATTCTGCTCTGCAGGAAGCAATGATGAATACGAAATAGGAAAGCAATGGGCTAAGAGCCTGGAGTCTTGGACCTGTTCTGGATCCTCTCACCACTAGCTGTGTAATCTTGGCTTGGGTGCAGCCTCATGTTCCTTTTCTATAAAATGGGGATAATAATGCCTACCTGCCTACCTCACAGGGCTGATGTGAGGAACAAAGATTATACATATTTCTGCTCTTTGAAGTTAAGTGTCATTTAGATTATTTCCCTGTGCCACCAAGGCCAAGTTACTCAATCTCCTCTGCTTTGCTTTCCTCAACTGTACAAAGAGCATATTAAAAGTAGGCACCTCACAAGGTCGTTTTAAGGTTAAATTTAGATGACCCATGTAAAATGATTAGGACAGTCTAGCAAATATGAAGCAGCCTATAGATACCTGCAATTAAAAAAAAATCGGTGACGTGACAACCTTAAAGCATTTAATTACAAGCACGATCACTTTACATTGTAACATCATTCTATTCTACTTGAATTTACATGATCTTCCTTTATAGTACTTCAGGACATAGTAAATACGTTTATATTGTTGACTTCTCTGTCCTGCCTCTTCTCAGCCTCCATGTTTTCAAGTTCACACATCCTAATTCTACTAGGTTGTTCCTATACCATGAGTCCTATAATATTTGAATAATCTCTAATTTAATATGAAAAATAAAATAAAACGATAACTATAAAATCCCCAGAAATATGCATGATGTTTAGACAGGGCTATCTCATGCTTGTTCAAGAGTAGTTTTATTACCAGTACTGTTTTTTGCAACATTTGGGAACAATGCTTCATTCTCAATACAAATTTTATGATGTCCATTTAGCAAGGAATAGTTATATTAAACTCAGGCCAAGAATCAGAAGATGTGAGTATTATTCTCAGCTCTTCAATTGCCTCTTTGTGTATCTTTGGTTGGGTTCCTTAACTTTAAAAGCCTGAGTTTCCTTGTCTCTAATTAGTACCTTACAGGGCTGTTGGGAGGATGAAATGAAATCCTACAAGTAAAAAAACACTTGGCATATGGCTGCCACATAGTAGATCCTGGGTGTAGTACAGCAGCATAGTAGATCCTCAAAAATTTTGATTTCTTTTCTTGTTACTTTCTTTCATACTTCTCTGACCCCCAGGTTCCCAATCTATGGGATATAGATTTTAATTTTTTTTCTGCATCTGTGTGGGATTGTTATGAGGCACAGTTGAGATAATGCTCATGAAGGCACCCAAGTCATTGCATAGCTGTAAAATATTATTCCCAACAACAATGGCTAGTGATTTATTAATTGACTGGGTATCTGTTATATTACAGGCACTGTGCTCAGTGCTGAGGATACACCATTGACATACAGACATAGTCTCTATTTTCAATAAACTTTTAAAAAGAAAATACATGCATAAATAATCTTCCCTGATACCTGGTTTTAATTAAATACAGTATTAGAACTTTATTGATAATTAAACCTGTTACTTTTGTTTAACCCAACATTTCTCATAATTATTTGACCGTAGAACAGCCTCCCTTGTCATTGTTTTGTGTTGGAAAACCCACTGGGGTGCTATGGAGCACCATTTGGGAGGCACCACTGAAGCAAGCAGGATTTCTTTTCCCATGAGGCCTGGTACCTATTCCTTCAATGTGCTGTATTTGCATAAATCGTATGTAGGCAGCTGCCTGCTTTGTCTGTGGTCAGGGCTGGCCCTAGATAGGGTACAACCCTGAAGTGAACATAACAGGAGTCAGTCCTGGGCAGAGAACACAAACTTTGTCAGAAAATAAATTACTGGAAACATTTTTATTAAAGAAGAGGAGTAGTTTTGAGGGTGTGATAGCTTCCGTTAAAGCTTATGCAGTTAATCATTCCTTGTTTGAGGTTTGGACTTTCTTCCCTTTGATGTAATTAGCCATTAGGCTTTCTGAAGTACATTTTTCATGTCAAGGAGACAGTGGTTTCAAAGGAGAGATAGGGTGGGGCTGAAGGAAAGGCCAAGTTAATGCACAAAGCAGCAAGAGACAGAAAAATATCAACACTTTTTGCACAAGCTGTTTGTTAATGGTGCCTTAGAACATGATGCTATTTTCACTTTAAATACAGTGGGATGTTACTGCTTTGCTGCATTGTAAGCATTTTCTGGAGCTTCTGGTACCAAAGAGTACCTTGCATGTAGTATGCTTTCAATAAACATTTATGGAATGAATACACAGTTTGGATAAATGATTCTTTCTTTGAATATCTTGACTGGGTAATTTGTTTGGATATAGTAAGGCCAGGTTTGATAGGAATGAGGCAACAGGTGGTTAACCAGTCCTGTGACACTCAGTCAAACCGTGTATTTCAGAGGTTTCAAAATGTTTTAGCAGTTATGATTTTTTCAAATGACATATTGCTTTGAATCATAAACAAATAAGCATAATAGAGTTTCTCTAGTTGAACCAGAAGAGGTTCTGTAGCATCTCCAAACACACACACTTCCCTCATCGCACATGTGTGTATATCCCGGGTATGTGGAAGGCGGTGTGTGTGGGTGTGTGTGTGGACAAATTAAAGGAACTTCAAAGCTGACAGTGATCTGATCCGTACCTTCGAAAAGCTTTCTGTAGTACAAGAGAAAAGGCATAAATACAGACAATTATAACCAAAGTTAGAATACATTCAAGTCTAAATAAAAGTATTTCTACCCCAGAGAATATACTTGCTTAGTTCTTTGTCTTAGGAAAATACAAAAAATTACAAAGTACACAGGTTAACATTAAAAACACCAGATTTCTGCCACCCCAAACTAATTATTTCAAAATTTTTTTTGGTCATATTTGTATGATTTGTATGGGTCTTTTATTAAATGAAAAAACGACAACAAATTCTGTTTTCTTTGATGGTTCAATTCCCTTTCCCCTAGCCAGTATCCGTGAATTTGGCGTGTGTCCTTCCACCCTTGCTTAATGTTTCTCCACATATATATGTGTATCTACATATAATGCTTTCTCTGTTGTTCTAAATTTACATATGTAGTATCAAACTTTTTTTTTTTTTTGAGACGGAGTCTTGCTCTGTTGTCCAGGCTGGAGTGCAGTGGTGGGATCTCGGCTCACTGCAAGCTCCACCTCCTGGGTTCATGCCATTTTCCTGCCTCAGCCTCCCGAGTAGCTGGGACTACAGGCGCTGGCAACCACACCTGGCTAATTTTTTGTATTTTTAGTAGAGACGGGGTTTCATCGTGTTAGCCAGGATGGTCTCGATCTCCTGACCTTGTGATCTGCCCGTCTCTGCCTCCCAAAGTGCTGGGATTACAGGTGTGAGCCACCGTGCCCGGCCCAAATTTTTAAGCTTTTTGTATTTTTTCCCATTCAGCGTTGTAGTTTTAAGATAAATACATGTTTTAATAAACAGATAGAGCGCTCATTTATTTTATTGCTGTTTTAGTATTCCATGTTGGGATGACATCTCTATTCCTTTCCCCAGTGATGGGTATTTAAGTTCTTTCCAGTTTTTCATAATTGCAAACAATGCTGCAATAAACATCTTTGTATATATGTCCTTGGGTAAGTGTGTAAGAGTTTCAGTAAGAGTTCCTTCAAGAATAATAGAAATGAGGGGTCACAGGGGTTACACTTTCACCAGACCCTGCCAAATCGCTCTCCAAAGCAGCTCTGTCAATTTTTACTTCCAACATAAATGTATGAGAGTTCCTTTTCTCCACATTCAGGCCAGTGTGTGGCATGTTTGAACTTTAAAAAATTTTGCCAATCTGATGGGTATTTTTATTTGTCATTCCTCAATAATTAGTGAAATTGAATATTGCTTCAAAGATTTAGTGACCATTTGATTTTTTTTCTGTGAATTTTTAAAAATTATTTTCTTTTTTTTAAGTCACTTTCTTTTTAGGTTAGACTGATTACTTCTCCATAATATATTCTGTAAATGTCTTCTTTCAGTAGGTTGTTACTTTTCCTTAAAACTTGTTTATAGTATTTTTGATATACATAAAGTTTTAACTTTTCTAGTGAATGAGATTTAATTTTTGTAGGTGTGAAATAGAGATCTAATTTAATTTTTTTTAAGAGGCAGAGTCTTGCTGTATTGCCCAGGCTGGCCTCGAACTCCTGGACTCAAGTAATTCTCCCATCTCCTCCTCCAGAGTAGCTGGGACTATAGGCATGTGTCACTTATATCCTGTTTAATTAAATTTTTTTCCTATGAAAATCACTTTTGATCCGTCTTTAGATCCCATTCCATTAACTATTTTGATCAAATAGGGTAATGGAGCATGGGTTAAGAACACAAGTTCTGAAGCTAGAATGCCCGGGTTCAAATCCCAGATCTATCACTCACAAATTTTGTTATCTTAGATGGGTAATTTTCTGCCTCAGTTTTCTCATCTGCAAAATGGGGATGATAATAATATTTTTCTTTATAGATTGTTTGTCACATCCAAATTAGTTCCTGTATGTAAGCATTTAAAAGAGTTCTAAAATGTAGTAGTACTATATGTGCTTGCTATTATAATAAATTCTTCATAAGAATAAATAAAATAACCTGAGTTTTAAAATGCTATCTTTTATTTTAGGCATGATAAATGTATTTGTATGTGGCAAGGGGAATCTGGGGCATGATGGCGTACATATTCAGAAGACTAAAATGACATACAACTAACTCTTTTTTTAAATTATACTTTAACTTCTAAGGTACATGTGCACAATGTGCAGGTTTGTTACATAGGTATACATGTGTGGAGACATACAACTAACTCTTAATTATATGTGTTATATTTATGAGCCCCTCCAGGATAAGGACTACAAATAGCTCATTTTTCTTTTTATCCTTAGTACCTATCCAGTGCTTGGCACAAGTAAACTGTCACCAAAGATCTGATAAATGAATGAAGGAATGAATGAGTGAACGAATGATTTTCTTACGTATATGTTTAGCCATACACTCTACTATTTCCTGTCAGTATTTTCTCAGAATGAAAATTGCCTTAATATCAGCACAAACAAACCCAGGAGGATCAATCAGCTGCAAAATTATTATGCAAAGTGTTCCTGAGCCAAATGTAAATGACTTTTGGATTATCTGATGTTATGTATTTTCTGCATCACTACCCGCTCCATCAGTGTGAATATTCAGATAGGTGTGCTAAGCAATCAAGTGCCTGTTTCACCATCAGGGAGTCCAAGGAAGTAAAACCATCCCAAATTATTTTAGAATGGCCTCCTCTTTGTTAATGCTACTCATTCTGTTTGTGCTCTTGAGTTGATTACAGTGTAAGGGCTTTTAAAATGGAATTTATTGCTATGAAATTTACTGATATCTTTATCTGGGAGGGCAAATGTTGTGTCATGGTTCATATATCAAATTACTGTTCAATCATCCATCTACCCATCTATCCATCTACTCTACAGATATTTAGGGTGATACTGCTGTGTGCATTGGGTAGTACTGTGGAATATGCAAAAGAGTGTGTTTGTTCCAAGAGCCTGTAGGAAATTATGATGCCCATTCCTTGAAAAAATGCACAGATTCTAGTGTAAGATTCACTATCTTTGAATTAAAGCTCTAATATCTACTGAGATACTTGGGGCAACTATTTAAACTTCCCGAGTACCCATGAGGAAATGCCTATAAATTATGTGGAGAAGAGTAAATACTTTCTAAAGATTAGTTTTCATTCCTACAGTCTTGGCTCTCAGTGGATACCTTAAATGCAAGTCATAATATCAATAACATGGGAAATATGACAAAGATATTTGTGAGTATTGGAAACTACAATTGGGGCAACCCAACCATGATTTAGTGTCTGCTTCTGCAAAGGCGTTGGCATGCCATTCATTACAGCTAATATTTATTGAGTCGTTACTATTGGGCAGGCTCTCATCTAAGTGCTTTTACATGTGTTAATTATTTTAATATTTCCAACAATGAAGTGAGGTGGGTATTATTACCTCAAATTTACAGATGGGGAAACTGACCATGGAGTAGTTAACTATGTTGCCTCTGGTCACCTAATAGCAATTGGCAAAATTAGAGTCACACTCTGAAGTCTGGCTGCAGAGCCCTGGCTCCAGCCTGTCCTTATTTAAAATGATGGGTTGAGGAGTAGGTTGGACCACTGGACAGTCCATGGGCCTGGAGTTTGTCTCTTGGTTCCAAGTTTGTTTCTAGGAAGCACAGGGGCCTATGACATGCAGAACATGGAAGCCAGCTTTAGGTTTCCCTCAAGTGAAAGAACTATGTCTTGTTCTACAAGAAAAAGTTTCCTTGACCTCTAGGTGATGAGAGTATAGCCCTCTGAATTTGAGTTCAAAGTAGACATTTCTTTAATGTATTCAACAAATACTTATCATGCACATACATTTGCCAGATGAGGTGTTGTCAGGACATAGTGGATAGCAAGATGAACATGGTCCCAGCCCTGAATGAGTATATTGAATCGTACATTATCACTGTATTCCACTTTATTCTCCTTTGAGGAATCAAAGGATTACTTGAAAGCGTTCAATATCTAGTATCTATCATCAGGTTTATTGTTATTTGTTAGTCATTTGCACGTACTATAGATCAACTCAAGTTCCCCTGAAACAATTTGATCCAAACTAATAAGGTATAGCAGAGACTGGATAGTGGTTCACCAAACCTTCCAAGCACATTCCTGAACTACAGTTTTCAGACTCTTTTGCACTTTAGGTGTGGCTGTGTGACTGAGTACTGGACAATGGGCAGCCAAAAGAAAGGCACACCATTTAGAATCCTGTTTCAAAGCACCTCTCATGTGATCCTCCACCATCTCTCTTCCCTTGTCTGCTGGCTAGATGCTGACACCCAGAGTGACTTTGGAAAATTCTGTTAGTGTGGGAGCTGAAAGACTGCAGAGAGCCCAACACCCACCTGCACTACTACTCCAGCAAATTGGGCTTCCTGTTAATGACAGGTCAGATTCTGTTAAACCACTGAGGTTTTGAAATTGATTTGTGGTAGTTGCTTTCTCATATGGGCCAGGTTTGAGTATTTTTTCTTGTGCATTCTAATAACCTTTTAAAAGTTTGATTATCTTTTGTTTCCTGATGCTGAATCAGCTCCCTACTTTCTACTGATCTTTTTCTGTTGTGGCTTCTACCTATAGGCATGTCTAAGTCAGGGCCTTGTTACACGGAAGATGAGCCGTTATTGAAGAAAGGGCTATGACACCAAATGCATACAGAAGTAACTAAAGAATATTTAAAGTAGGAGAGATTTGGAGAGAAATGTGGACTGCTGTCTGAGGCAATTTTTTTTTTTTTATTTTGGCAGGAACAAATACCTCCAGATTTCTATATTTATTTAACAAAGACATAGTCTTATATGGTATCAGAGAGACATGGAATCTAGAACCTGCTTGCTGAGAATGAAAAAGGTATCTTCCAATCAAAACAAATACCTATGAGACATGTGTTAATCCTTCCCAAGGGTGTAGTAGCTCCATTATAATTGAAATGCCACCATTTTTTCAGTTTGTTGGGGTCCTGTGATCCAGCCATTTTCATTGTATTTCCTTTCTGTGTCAGTTTCTGTTCTACAATGATAAAATATTTGAAATTCTGGTATTGAATTTTATCCCCTCATGAGACTTTCCCATTTAGAGACATGGCTCTTTTAGCAGTGCCAAAGTTTTAGCTTCTAAAATTCAGATGCAGAGATTTAAAACAGTGGCAATCTGGGCAGATGTCAGCAGGTGAGAGGTTTCTTCAGCCAGTTCTCATAAAGCACATATCCATACTGCACTGTGGCTTCTAATCCACAAATAAAGCACAGATCCTACCGTGATCATCAGCAGAGTCTCATGTTCAAAGGCAGATATTTTATTCAAATAATCTCACTCTGCTCTGTAGGAAATACTATTTTCATTATGTTTGCAAACATGTTAGCATTCATTAAAATGTGCACTGCCTTCAAGAAAGATTCATGGCAAGCTTTTCCTGTTAGAGGACATATTTGGGAACAGCTTTTGTGAGGCAGAAGTTTATAACATTGGTAGGTTTGAAGTGTGTAATATTTTACATTGCTACTCTCATTAGAAATTTTCGGAGTGCAGGCATCTGGGGTACTTTTGTTCCCTCCAGCCATCTGACAGGGCCAGGCCTTCCATGGGCTTTGAAGTTTGTCAGTTTATATTTTGATAGGTTTCTGTATGTGCCAGACCTGACAACTTGTCACAGAGGAAGGAGATTTCAACATGGGTTCCAGCTCAGGTGGAACCCGGAAAGGAGTTTTTGTTTTTCTCGGAGCCTGAGAATAAGCAGTCCTTGTGTGTCTTCTTCATAGAAAATGTGTTGCAGTTTGAAGGTACTTCATTAAGCAACTGTTTTAAAACTACAGTTATAAACTACAGAATTTGAGAATTGGAAGGACCTCAAGACCCTGTTTTCCTGTGTAGGACTTCATTCCAGACTGGTTTTGTATTGTTTCTTTCATTCCATGCATGGTGTCCCTATCTGTTGTAATACTTTTGAAGGCCTCCTTTTTAGTTCTTTATTGTTGCCCTTATGCCACTTTCTGTGGTCTGTTTGGGTTTTCTTCTTAATAGCTTCATATCCCATTTTGTCTGTTGAGAACAGGCTTTGTCTTCTTCCTCCATTGTATATTTTTATTGCCTGACTAGGTATTATTCTGTTATACTATGGATATGATACTAAGATCTTGAAAGTAAAAAGTGTTCATAAATTGAATATAATTTTTATATAGACTTACATTAAGTTTTCAAAGATGTTTAGTAGTCTGATGAAATACTACCTAGTTCCAGAGGTGCAGCTAGAGTGGAGTCTTTCCTTTCTAGATGAATGAGCACTTATACAGAGGCAAAGCTCTATAGAGTACACATAAAAATTTAAGTAAACTTTAATTTTTAAAATGAATGTAATCCCCACAGCCATGCATGCATTGCATGCACATTATACACACACACAGACACGTACACACACAAATACATGTGCACACACACACACACGCAAATACTTTTACTTCATAGTAATGGCCAGGGAAGAAAAGGACTAAAAGTGTAATTATATCAAAAGTGACTGGTGTTTAGGGGTACATTGGACCACCAGAGACCTTAAAAATTTGAGTCCAGGCAGACAATGATTAACCATCACCCCACACCCCAGCAAAATATATATCCTTAAAAATTATGCTGTGACAATCATATCTTTCATTTTAATGGCAATTTTGAACACTAAAATGAAACCCTGTATTGTCAAATTGTATCAGCCATGTTTGTGTTTATCATTATTTTAGAAAACAATCTGGTAACCAACCAAAGAAAATCTCATCCTTAGAGTCGTCCCGAGGAAGAAGGTAGGTCCCTGGAAGAGAGAAATGTCCCAGGGATTCTCTATCAATACTTGCTATTTTTATTTTCATTCTGATGTATCTTAAATTGACTGAAAATTTATTTGCTTCTTTATTAGTGATTGATAAAAATAATTGTCACAATACTGAACAAGTTGTTTCACTTTTATTTCTTCATTAAAGGGATCGCAATTCTGGTTTAGTTGGGTTGCTGGGAGGATTAAGGGATATGATCCTTGTAAAGGTCAGAACACAATCTGATACATAATAGGGACTTCATGTTGGTGGCTCTTCCTGGCTCTATCTTTTGGCATCCACTTTGTGGCTGGTATTGTGTCGTCTCCACTCTTGTCCTTTTTGTTGCCTACTTGCATATATTTCCAGGAAATTTAGAGGTCATGCTGAAGTCACAAGGATCTACGTTTCTCTTTAGAGCTTTGAGATACTCCCTGGCCATCTAGGGTCTGCTTGTCACAAGCGTGGCTCCTACAGCTTCCACAGTTGTTATAAGTGAAACTTTGTTTATCCTGTCTAGGGATAGGATACACGGGGATTTATGGAGATACAATTCAGTCATTCTATTTTACATTAGTATTTGAAGCCATCTGTATCTTCTTCTAAATTGACAGTTAGAGAATCTGATAATCTAACCAAAGCATTCACTCTAACCCAAGTAAGGGTCAGTGACTTCTGGTGATCAGGGCTCTAGCATTTTGGCCTAATTTGAAGGAGGGCTCTAATTGTAATAGATACAATGGAATTATAGTTGGGAAAGATCTACGAAATGCTTGGGCTCATTTCCTCATTTATATAGATGAAACTGAAGCCCAGAGAGGTTAGGTAAGTTTTCCAAGGTTACTTTACGAATTAAATTGAGATCTGAGACTGGAACTGGAGTATTCTGATTTCTAATGTTTCCCTGCTCCTCTGTGCTCCATTATATATGGAAATACATGCTTTCTTGCTGGTTGGATATGTAAGGCTCCTCAAATCATAGAACGTGAACAACTAAATGCTTCTGTCCTCAAATTTCTTTGACCTTGGCCTTTCTTATTCAAATAGTCAAATACCTAAAAGCTCTATGCCAGCAGTGTTCTATTCATTGATAAATAATGATAAAATTACAGACATTCAGGGTTCATCAGATACATATTGAGTACATGTCAAACACTGTGCTTTTTGCGATGGATACAGCAATGGACAATATATATTTTCTGCCATGAGGAAGCTCATAATCTAGTGGAGGAAATAGATTCATAAACAAATAATTGTAATTCAAATAGATATTACAACTTACAATGTAAACAGGGTCCATTTATAATAGTTTTTGAGTGTGATCGGGAAGCAGGTATACATATAGTTTTTGAGTAGTACTTTCTTACATTGAGATGAGTATATTAGGGTACTTATTAATTCTTTTCCCCTTCTCCCATCCCCTTACCATTTAACATAAATTGTATTAAAAGAAATAGTTAACCTTATATCTCAGCATTTAATCTACAGGATATTTAAGTGGGACATTCAGCAAAAAGAAGAAAGAATGTCACCCAAAGATGGATAAAAATACATTTTTGTATCATTTTTTGGTGAGAGAGTTTGCACATTTCAGTCATATGAAGGATAGCTGTATCATGTTAGGTGGAAGCATGCATTTGCTATTAATTTAGAAGTTAAATAAGGTTAAAAGATGTATGTGCGAGTGCCAAGTTAACAAGGGTTGGGCTTTAATGACTTTGTGCTGTGGCAAATGAGCTAAGCTGGAGCTGCATTTCCCAGAATTTCATTAACGGTATGGTTGCTGTTTGGGGAAATTGTGTGAGATATGGAAGGCAGACTGAAGCAGTAGCCTATATGCTCTGAAGATCAGAGAGGGTGTTGGGTACCACCTCAGCTCATGCACATTGCCCCTGATCTGCAGACTCACTATGAATGAATGTGACACAGTTACTCGGCCCACAATCTTCTAGTACCCACTGATGAATACTCCCTTTCGATGTCACCTAGCTTTGGGCCAGGCTCAGGGGCACCTCCAAGGTGTAGGGTACCAACTTGTTTTGCAGATCACCTATGTCACTGAGGTTGCAGGGTGCAACCCACAGATGCAGGTTCTGGTTTTTCCTAACTATACCATTCTTCACTTAGAGCTTATCTTTTGATTTTTCTGCTTCACTGACCTACAGTGAGTTCAGGACCAGACTTCTTCACTAGTTCCCACAACTACATAAGGTCTAGTCTTTATTATGAATCCATTATTTCTTATCACTCACACTTGATTATGTGTTCTTGAAGAAACCCTTTCAGATCCAAAAGAAGACCTTCATAAACTATGCATCTGAGAGAGGCCTAATATTCAGAATCTATAGAGAAGTTAATTCAACAAGTAAGAAACAACCCTATTAAAAAGTTGGCAAATGACGTGAACAGACACTTTTCAAAAGAAGACATATCTGTGGTCAACAAGCATATGAAAAAATGCTCAACATCACTAATCATTAGAGAAATGCAGATAAAAACCACAATGAAATACCATCTCACGCCAGTCAGAATGGCTATTATTAAAAAGTCAATAAGTAGGCCAGGCTCAGTGGCTCATGCCTGTAATCCCAGCACTTTGGGAGGATGAGATAGGCAGATCACCTGAGGTCAGGAGTTCAAGACCAGCCTGGCCAACATGGTGAAACCCTGTCTTGACTAAAAATACAAAAATTAGCTGGGTGTGGTGGTGCACACCTGTAATCTCAGCTACTCAGGAGGCGGAGGCAGGAGAATCGCTTGAATCTGGGAGGTGGAGGTTTCAGTGAGTTGGGATCACACCATTGTAATCCATCCTGGGTGACAGAGCAAGACTCTGTCTCAAAAAAAGTCAAAAAGTAACAGATATTAGTGAGGTTGAGGATAAAATGGAATGCTTATATACTGTTTGTGGGAACATGAATTAGTTAGGCCACTGTGGAAAGCAATTTGGAGATTCTCAAAGAACTTAAAACTGCCATTTAATCCAGCAATCCCATTATTAAGAATATATCTAAAGGAAAATAAATTGTTCTACCAAAAAGACATAGGCACTCATATGTTCTTTACAGCACTGTTTACAATAGCAAAGACATGAAATCAACCTAGATGCTCATCAATGGTAGATTGGATAAAGAAAATGTGGTACATATACACCATGGAATATTACGCAGCCATAAAAGAACAAAATCATGTCCTCTGCAGCCATATGGATGCAGCTGGAGGCCATTAAGCTAAATGAATTGATGCAGGAATAGAAAACCAAATACTGCATGTTCTCATTTAAAAGTTGGAGCTAAACATTCAGTATACATGGACATAAAGATGAGATCAATAGAGGGAGGTGAAACAAGATGGCTCCAGTGATTGTTCCCCCGACAGGAACACCAAATTGAATAACTATCTGCACCAAAAAGCACCTTCATAGGAATGAAAAATCAAATGAATGCAATCACAGTACCTGATTTTAACATCATATTAAGGAAACAATAGTTTCTGCCTGGTAATCCAGGAAATTCTTCTGGATCTTACCCAAGACTACTAACATAGTGTCTCTATGAATCTGCAGGAATCAAAGTGTTACTGGGATTGGGGTGCCCCCTAAAGCAGATATTGTTTCAGTTACTAAAGTCATAGATCATAACACTCAAGTCCTGGAATACCTGGAAAACATTCCCAAGAAGGATGGGTTTCCTCAAATGTGTGGAAAAACTTCCCAAGAAGGATGGGTATAAACAAGCCCAGACTGTGAAGACAATAAATACTTAACTCTTCCATGCCCAGACACAGACAAAGATCCACAGGCATCAAGACCATTAAGGAAAACATGGCCATCAAGGAAAACATAACCCCACCAGGCGAACTAAATAAGGCACCAATGACCAATCCCAGAGAGACAGAGATATGTAACCTTTCAGAAAGATAATTCAAAATAGCTGTTTTGAGGAAGCTCAACAAAATCCAACCCATCACCACCAGTACATATTTCCCTTCCCCTCTCTTGAATGTATTTTGGTTGAAACAAGTGACTCTAATTTATTTAGAATATGAAGACAACCTTTTATGATTTTTTTCACCCCTCTTTGGCTTACTGGTATTAATTGTATTCCTGTCAGTCTGAACATGATTCTCTTTAAGAGAGCAGAAATGAGTACATTTAGAATTGGGGAATTTACTTGTCTTTGTAGACCAAGAATTTCTTTGAATAACTTTGTCCTATTATGTTATAGTTTGGTACAATATTTGCTCAATGTTTATCCAGAAACTCCATGAGCTGTGTGAAAGACATGAATACTTCCACTGATTTTTTTTCTTTTCTTCACAGCAAATATATTCTTCTTTTAAATCAAATACATCTGTAGGTTTTATGATTGATCCTATTCTGGTATCATAACGTTTATGTCTCCTGAGCAATGTAATAAAAATATTTTAAAGGAAACGGGAAGATATTTTGAATACAGAAATGCCTAGCATTACCCCAAAACTTTTGGAGAAAATAACTATTATAGAACTATAAATAAATATAAATACATCTTATTAATTATCTTTAAAAATTAATATCCTATGAATGAGATAACACTTGGAAGTGTCTATATTTTCCCTCCTGCATGTCTAAACTCATCTATACTAGGCTTTCTGGGCAGGGTGTGCTGTAGTGTTTCTCAAACTTGCCTGTGCCAAGGCTAAACATTACAGATCCTCAGGACCTTTCTTTAGAAATTCTGGTTCTTTAGGTTTAGGATGTGTTTGTAATGCTGAATGTTTAATAAGTACTCCAGAAGATTACATTAGGGGACCTCAAAAATTCATGGAGAATTAAAAGATAAAAATGAAAAACATAAACCTTATTTCTCAACATCAACTCCATCAAGGTCAAGACACTTTTGTAAGCAATGAGATCTGCCATTTAGTCCATCCCTAAAGAACTGAGGGTGCTTGGAATTTAACTGTGTCAATGCAGTCATTTGCATATGATCAACGAAAGAAAAATGGGTGCACTTCACAGACTTTTTAAGATTAGAGAACAAAAAGAAGTCAGAAAAAGCCCAATCAAGACTCTGAGGTGGATGCCTAATGGCTCTCCATTGAAACTCTTGCAAAATTGCCCTTTATTGATGAAAGGAATGAGTAAAAATGTTGTGGTGGATAAGGACTTTCTGGTGAAGCTTTTTCTAGATTTTTTTTTTTTTTTTTTTTTTTTTTGCTAAAGCTTTGGCTAACTCTCAAAACGCTTTTATGGTAAGTAGATGTTACCATTATTTGGCCCTCCAGAAAGTCAATAAGCAAAATGCCTTGAGAATCCCAGAAAACTGGTTGCCATGACATTTGCTCTTGATTGGTCTGCTTTTGCTTTGACTGGACCACTTCCATCTCTTGGTAGCCATTGCTTTGATTATACTTTGTCTTCAGGATTGTACTGGTAAAGCCATATTTCATCTCTTGTTACAATTCTTTGAAGAAAAGCTTCAGGATTTTGATCCCACTTGTTTAAAATTTTCATTGACAGCTTGGTTCTTGTCAGTAGCTGATGTGGGTGCAATCGTATTGTGTAAAATTCCTAAGCACATCTTAAATCCAAAGAACCAGAATTTCCAAAGAGGGGTCCTGGGCATCTGTAATCAAGTGGAAAGTTTGCTCAACTTTAATTTTTCAGTCAGAATTGTGTAAGCTAAACCAGTGGAGATGTCTATGGTGTTGTTTGTGCTATCCATTGTCAGTCCTTTTCAATTAGGGCATGAATGAGAGAAATTTTTTCCTTATGAATTGGTATGGAAGGTCTGCTGCTGCAGGCTTCATCTTCAACGTCATCTTGTCCCTTATTAAAATAAGTTAACCATTTGTGAACTGCTGACTTCTTTGGGACACTGTTCCCATAAACTTCTCATAAAGCATTTTACCCTTCTTTCACCCCAGATCTACCCTAAATTTGTTCTTGCTTCAATTGTAGCAGAATTCATTTTACTCTGACATGGCTTTTTTTTTTTTTTTCCCAAACTAATGTCTTTTTCTTCTAAGTGCCTCAAACTTGATCTTACTTAGGCCTGTTATAAATTAGTATGAGTTTATTTTGGTGCAAAAACATTTTGAAGTCCATGCATAGTTTTTTCATTATATGCATTTTCCATGAACTTTTTGATAACAGGTGAGTTTGGGAAACAATGGAAAGAACCCATTACTTTAAAATCACCTTACCCATTTGTGAATTCAGAGTCTAAGGCTTACCAGCTGTATGAACTCAGACACATTATTTAACCTCTTTGAAAATCAGTTTCCTCATCTCTAAAGGGGAAATGTTAACACCTTCCAAAATAATTTTTATGTGGATTCAGTTATGTAAATGTAGCTATTCCAGGTGCTATTTTTATTGAAACGTGGAATCTTTTTTCAAATCTTTTAATCTTTACACTTGCTGGAAGAGAAAATATAAAAATTCTGAAACAATACAAACATAAATATTTAATTATTCTTTCTCTTTCTTAAAAATTTTTTTTTTTAGAGACAGGGACTTGCTGTGGTACCAAGGCTGGACTTGAACTCTGGGGCTCAAGCATTCCTCCCACCTCAGCCTCTCAAGTAGCTGGGCCTACAAGTCTTCTTGGCTTCAAGTCTTCTTTCTCAATGTAAACAACAGTAGAATCATTTATTAATCTATAAAGTATTTGAGGCATGAAAGCTCAAATTTAGAAGATTGGTAAGCCAATTGGTACTGATATCTTTCAGATATTCAAAGACAACACCACAATTGTTATATTTCCATTTTATTAAATGCAAGAAAATTTCTGTAGATTTCTTCTACACACTTTTAAAAAAGTCTATAGGAAGTTCTGTTGTTTATCAGTTTCTTAAAATAGTGTTTCTCAAAGTGTGTTCCCTGGCCCACCAGCATCAGGATCATCTGGGAACTTTCTAGAAAAGCAAAGTCTCAGTCCCTATCCAAGACTCCTAAACTAGAAACTCTTGAGTTGAAGGCACTGCAATTTGTATTTTAACAAGGCCTCGGAATAATTCTGATACAAATTACAGTTCGGGAATTGCTGGTCTAAATCCAACTTCTGATCCCCTTCCTTCTTCCAATCTGTTCATCTTGTGGTTTTCCCATGTACATAAATGGAAACACTATTTTCCCAGATCTTCATGTCAAAAATGTTGGAGTTATCCTTGATTTCTCATTTGCTGTCTACCATACATCCAGTGTATCAGAAAGTCCTGCCATTTCTACCTTTAATCACCAAAATATCACCATTAAATTCCCTCTACTATTAATATTAATACCCTCATCCAAGTCTCTATTTTCTCTGGCATGGATTATTTAACAACATTTTAATGGACCTCTCTGCTTCCACTTTTGCATTCCTGCAGACTGTTCCAACACTGAAGGCTTCCTTCATGATGCCTTTAAAACAGAAGCCTGATTATGTTACTTGTACTGAATTGTGTATTGGCACGCGAGCTTCTTTCCATTCTTTTTATATCCCCTTTTGTAACCTAGAAGTTGGAGGCCTAAAAACTATATTACCCTGAATTCCTGCCACTAGAATTCTAGGCTAAATGACAACAATTGGAGAAAATTACTAGAGATTTGGAAAGTGGAATTGAAGAAACAGAAGAATATGGTGCAGAAGCCATATTATTTTTCCTCTGGCAAAACAGAGGTTGTATAAATTTTGGTAGAAATGAGATTTTGTAGGAGCCTCAGAAATTTTTCTCTGAATTACCTTCCTCTATGTTGGTAGTTTTGCAGCTGTTTCTGAAATTTCTGTCACTTTCTGACTCTCTGAAATTTAGTAATCAACATAAGAACTAGTTGGCAGCAACTTTCTCTCATCTTCATTATTGTAACCCTGCTAATGATTTTATAAACATGAATTCCCTGTATAAATCCCTTCTTGCCTGAAATACCTGGAGTTGTTTCTGTTTTTCTGAGAGAACAGTGACCATTCTTCTGATCAAAATGTTTGATTAGCTTCCCATCTCATTCAGAGTAAAATTCCTTAGGTGCCTACAAGGCCCTACACAATCTGGCCCCTTTACTTCTGGGATCTCAACCAGTTCTGTGCTCTCTTGCACTAACTCTGTTCCTGTCAGACTGGCTTTCCTGCTGTTCCTTAAAGTAACCAGGTATTCTCCCACTTAAGTGCCTTTGCACTTTTGTTCCCTCCGCCTGTAGTGCCTCTCCCCCAGATAGTTGCTCATCTTATGTTCTCATTTCCTTCAGTTCTTTGCCCAAATGCTGTCTTTTCAAAGGGGCATTTCCCTGACAGCCCAATTGAAAAGTAACTTCTACCCCCAGCACAAGTTATAAGAGGTAGGTGGTGGAATTACCTCCATTTAATAGATGAGAAAATATACAACCAGGAAAGAAAAGCTCATCGAAGTCTCATGGTTTTTAAATGTTAAACCAAACACGTATCCAAAGGGCTTACCAAACAACTTTGAAAAGACTGGGTGATTAATAAATGCTCATGTTGATGTTGCAGTGATGGGGGATGATTTAAATTCTCTTCAACAAGATCAGTTAGGACTGTCCTATAATAGGGAAGTCCATTGGAGTTTTAGTGATTGATTATAATAGATTTCACAATGTATTATGTTCTCTGAGAGGTTAGATTAGCTCATATATATGTATATTTTTCCTGCAGAGGTAGGTCAGAATAAAAGAAATTAAAATGTATTTTAAAAAATGGATCTTCTAGTATAGCCACTACCCAAATTTCTGGTGAGGGTATTCAGGACAATCTACATATTTCCTGATATCAACTTGTTATAATGATAGGATGGTCTTAGATTAAATTACTCAACTCCTGTTAGTTCATAGTATTCAGTGTTAAGAAATATATTTACTATTGTGTTAAAAGTAATGGGAATAAGGAATTTGAGTTTATAGAAAAATAACAAAATGGAATTACTATGGCAGAAATGCTCCAATAGTTCTCTGTAACCTCCCTTTTTAAAGGATATATTGATTATTTTCATGAATGCATGGTTGGAGGGGAGTGGTAAGAAGAACAATTTTATGTAAAAAACTTTCCAATTTTTAGTATGAAGAGTAAAAATAAATCAACTGGAGCCAGAGTAATATTGAAAAGGTTTGGCAGAGCTGACTAGAAAAATAAAATGCATCTAGTAATCTCTGTGACCTGGGCTATTTAGCTACAACATTGTGCTCTGTCTCTAAAGAAAACAGCGAACTCTTAAGGAACAAAAATAAGATAACTCTTTTAAAGAAAAATGGATAGAACAATTCAGGAATAAATGTAGTTGAAAATGGCAAAGGAAACACAAAGGACAAAATTGTCCTTTATCCAATTTAAGGAGTGAAAAACAACTAGAAGTGTGCTGAGATTCTGTGCTGTAAGAAATTTGAAGAGACAAAATTGAAGGTTGAAGTTCTGGTCACAGTTTTTCTGGAAATGGGCTTTATGTAATATCTGGGCATAGACAGTGAAAAAGCATCCAGAGCTGGCTTTTTGTCATTCCCTGTAAACTCCAAAAGACATGTTTTGGTTTTTTTCTCTCTAAACGTCTATAGTGACACTAAAAGACATCCACAGATTTCTCTATTTCCATAGTTATGTTTCTGCTTTGGATTATAAAAATAACTGGTACTTTACCTTTCTTCCTCTGGTTTTGTACCCACTAATTTATTCTTACAGCATTCGGTGTAATCTTTGCAAATGCAAATCTGATCCTGTCTCTTCTGTGTTAAAAGCCATTCAATAACTCTCCGTGGACGACAGCAGCAATTCCCAAAGTCTTTTCCAATAACTGCCATAGAATATTAGTAGATATTAAAGACAAGATGTGGCGAACTGTAAGTTAAGATTAAGCAGTTTTGTTTACAATAGGTCTTCTCAAGATCCTTAATGTTAATGTCCCCAGTGAATCTCCAAAAGGGGGAGGAATATAATATGCAAAGTTTCCCAAACTTACTTGATGATGAGATCCATTTCTTTTTCATGAAGTGTCTTGCAGGATTAGTTTGGAGTGGGACACATATTTGAAAATGCTTGTTTATAGCACAGTGCAAATTTATGAGTGAAGCAAGGAATGAATGGAATGATCTGGAACCTACGGACCATTAGTTTGCATTTCCCTAACGTATTATGCTTTCTTTCTCCTCCATGCTGCAGGTATTGGAAATTCCCCTAAATTTCTCATCAACCCCACCTTTTCCAATCCATTGAGTAACATCTACTTATCATTTAGGACTCATCATTTAGCTTTTTACTGGTTATTTCCATAGCTCCGACTTTGCACTTATCCTCTTCAGCTTGCAGAATTGTTTAACTGGCATTGCTGTTTACATAAAGCATTCCTCTGACTTAAGATCTGAAAGAAAGAAAGTGAAGGGAGCTGAGAAAAGCCTGTCAACTCAGTTTATAGAAAGATAACAGATCTGATTGCTCTCTTCTCGTTTTTGGATGAGTAAACAGAAGGAAAAGGGATCCAGGAAAAAATTCTACAAAATAAAAGATGGACAATAATTCTCAAGATTGTGTAGAAAGAACATTTGAAACAATTATTAAAATAAACAGTACATTTTACATAATATATATTTGATTTTTGAATAATATAAAAATATAAGCTTGGAACGAGGATGCTATATGTAATAAAGCAAGTTTTAAAGGAAACTAAAATGCAGTAACAGCGGTATATTAACTAGAAATTGGAAATAACAATATACAATGCATAAAGTCAAAATTATTTTAAAGAAAATTATTAAGACTGTTTTAGAAGATGGGAGAAACTCAAATAAGTGGTGATAATTAAAGAGAAGAATATAGCTATGGATAACAAAGGATAGAAATTTAGGCTAAAGATAATTTATGTTCCTAAAGATGAGTTGGTAATAAATGGAACAGAAGTAATACTCATAAATGGAATAAAAAGAGGGTAAAGAAATAGAGCACATATAGAATAAGATCTGTGTACCTGGCAAAATTAAAGAGGGGAAATTAGTATCTCTATCCTATAGAAAATTTAAAATCACAATAAAGAATCTTATAAGCAAGATTTCAGGAAGGAAAAAAATTACCTACAAAAGTAGAAAAGTTAGGCTGCCTAACATTAAATGCTTTGACATAATGGCATAGTGTTTATATAATTTTGAAGGGAAAAATTTGTGACTTCAGAAATTTACATCTAGCTGCATTGCTGTTAAGATGTGAAGTTAATAGAAGGACATAATCAGATTTAGACACAATTAAATATATTTCACATGTCCTTTACTAAAAAGTTACTCAAAATATGTTTTGCCAAATGAGAAATGAATCAAAATAAGAGACTCAACAATTAAAAAATGCCAGACATGGTGGCTCATGTCTATAATCCCAGCACTTTGGGAGGATAGCTCAAGTCCAAGAGTTTGAGACCAGTCTGGGCAACATAGTGAGACACTGTCCACAAAAATTACAAAAAAAAAATTAGCCGAGCGTGGTAGTGGGCCTGTGGTTCTAGCTACTTGGGAAGCTAAGGGAGGAAGCTGAGGGAGGATTGGTTGAGCCCTGGAGGCCGAGGATGTAGTGAGGATGATTGCATCACTGCACTCCAGCCTGGGCAACAGAGCCAAGACCATCTCAAAACAAACAAACAAACACACAAACCCTAAACTAAAAAGTTATATATGAACTGAACTGACAATGAACATTTCAATCAGATATATAGACTTGGATACAGTGTTTATAACAATGGTTAAAATACATAAATACAAAAGTTATCAAAATATAAGGAGTAATTGTCAGAAACACAGTATTGGAAGACTTAAATGCATCCTTATTTAATACATAGAATTGGGAAAATATTACTAAAAGATTTAATTAGTATTTATAAAATTAACCTACATATAGGCCTCTACATCTAATTTTGTCTACTAAATATGCAGAATGTTTCACCTTGTTTTTGAGGTGGCTCATGAAACATTTATAAAATAATCATATACTAGGCCACAAAAAAGCCTCATTCAATTCCTCAAAATGATTTAAATAGATCACTTTCTTTAATATGCAATGAAATAAAATAATTTTTTTCTGAATTTGCAACCACTTATACTTTAGTTTTCTAAATAATTATTGACTGTATGTTAAGATTGTAGTTAATAAATAATTTACAAAGTACTAGCAATGAGAACACAACATTAAATCTGAGATTTTTTCCAGAGCCATAATGATATAAAATGATCAGATTTTTAAAAGTGCTTTTATTACTAAAGAGGAAGGAATAAAAAATAACTTATTAAAGGCTATGGATCACTTATAGCTTTTGTTTTATATTTCCAAATTTCAGACTTCTCTCCCTCTACCATACATAAAGTTTATACTAATGTACATGTTCAAGAATGTTGACTTTAGTGCGTGGTCCTGGCTTTAGTTATTATTTTAAATACTTGAAAATTTGATATATTTAAAAAATATAAAGTGTTTGGCTACCCATGAGGTTAAATACTTTTTTTTTTTTTTTTTTGAGACAGGGTCTCACTCTGTCACCAAGGCTGGAGTGCAGTGGTGCTGCGATCTCGGCTCACTGCAACTTCCACCTCCAAGGCCCGAGCGATCCTCCCACCACAGCCTCCTGAGTGGCTGGGACTAGAGGTATGTGCCACCACTGCCAGCTAATTTTTTCCTTTTTTTTTTTTTTTTTTTCTATAGATGGAGTTTTGCTGTGTTGCCCAGGCTTATCTCCAACTCTTGGGCTCAAGCGATCCGATCGCCTTGGCCTCCCAAAGTGTTGGGATTACAGGCGTGAGCCACGGCGGTTGGTCTAAAGAATTTTTCTATTGTTTATAGACTTTTATGTTTCTATTATTGCAACTTGACTTTTATGGGAAACGGATTATAAATTTATCAGAACAACCAAGATAATTTTGAGAAAGAATAATAATAAAGAGGCTTTATGCTACTGGATAATCAGTGCAGAAATGACACAAGTGCACACATATGGATTAGTGAAAAAGATAACAAGCCCTGATAGACTGTTGCCTGGACTGCGGTGGTTTTTAAACATGCATTTCCTATTCTTCCCAGGCATACGGAGATACTACATTTCCTGTCTTCTCCTGCAGTTAGAGGTGGCCACATGTTTGAGTTCTAGTCAGTGGAATTCACCTCCCCATAAAAAATTCTCATGGAGGCAGGGGAATCCTCCATGTTCCTTCTCCTGCTAGCTTGAGACAGACCAGCATAGACACCTTGCAAGCACATGCTGAAGTGAAGTCTCAGCATGGAACGTTCTGGGTCCCTGAATCCCTGCCTGCAGGAGATATACCTGGTAATCAGCAAAACTGTTTTGGATTCGATGTGATTAAGATACACATTTATTTTGTGTTATTCCATTAATATTTTGGCATGTTTTGTTGTGACAGCTAGCCTTACTCAAAACATAGGCGTTTACATATGTGCATAAAAATAAATTTACTCCATGAAAATATGAGGATATAATGGTTATTAATTTGTGGTTGCTGTCAACCTGTGTTTTGTGTGGCACCTATCATACTAAATGGTTAGTTTAATAATTATTATTATTAACTTATCACTTCAGATAGTTCAGATCAATTGTGAAAAATTTGATTATCCAAAAAGTGGTGTTGGATTACATGATTTAAAATTTGAGAAAAATAACTTGGATCTCTAACTCAATTACTTCTATTATATTAAGCTGGGGTTCCCCAGTCCCTGGGCTGCAGACCAGTAGTGGTTAGGAACTGCGCCACACAGTAGAAGGTGAGCGGTAGGTGAGTAGGCATTACCATAAGAGCTCTGCTAAGAATCAGTGGCAGCATTAGATTCTCATAGGAGTACGAACCCTGTTGTGAACTGTGCGTGCAAGGCATCTAGGTTGTGTGTTCCTCCTGAGAATCTAATGCTGAAGATCTGAGTGGAATAGTTTCACCTCAAAACCATCTCTGCCCATCTGCCCAACCCCTTATCCCCGATCTGTGGAAAAACTGTCTTCCACGAAACCGATCCCTGATGCCAAAAATGTCGGGGACCACTGGTGTATCTGGTGTCAGCCTGTTCACGTGCACATTCTAGTTCTGTCTCTTTCTAGGTGTGTGAGAACAGTCAGGATACAATGCAGAAATTTAAATTATTATGAAAATAGTGATGATGCGTAAATTAGTTGCATTCACTGCTAGTAAAACTTTACATGGGTAAAATTGGAAAGTAATCAATTTTGTATGTGTGTAAAATGTCTTAAATTTTTTTATAATTTTATTGTACCTATGTAGCTTCTAGGAATTTATTTTAAAGAAATAATCACAGAAGTTTATATGCACAATAGGCCGGGTGCAGTGGCTTCAGCCTGTAACCCAGCACTTTGGGAGGCTGAGGCAGGCAGGTCACCTGAGGTCAGAGGTTTGAGACCAGCCTGGCAAACATAGTGAAACCCAGACTCTACTAAAAATACAAAAATCAGCTGGGTGTGGTGGTGCACGCCTGTAATCCCAGCTGTTTGGGAGGCTGAAGTAGGAGAATTGTTTGAACCCAAGAGGTGAAGGTTGCAGTGAGCAGAGATTGCGCCACTGCACTCTAGCCTGGGCAACAGAGCAAGACTCCGTCTCAAAAAAAAAAAAAAAACAAAAGTATATGACCAATAATGCTCATAGTTGCATTATTTTAGCAGGGATAATCTGAAGACAAACTAAATGTGTAACAAGGGGAATTGGTTGTAAATGTGGGCACTCATCAGATATATCCCATAGTGATTAAGAGTGTGGCTTAGTGGCACATAGTCCTTGCTTTGCTTTGATTCTTTTCTACCTCAACCACTTATTAGCTGTGTGAATTTGAATAAGCCACATAATCTCTAATTTGATTTCCTTATTTATAAAATGGGGCTAATAATAGCACATATTTGTCTCATAAGGTTGCTAAATGAGAATTAATTGAGATAGTTTATGTAAAGCATCTGATACATAGTAGATGGTGGCTACTAATATCAACACGTAAAGTATTAGAAACTAGTTACAGATTATGATAGACCATATGTGAGCAGAACATCTAATGAATGTATGCCTCCTGTCAATAGGAATCACCTGGGAATTTTTGATTTTTCTTTTTCTGCACCTACCATGTCTAATTTTGCAGCAAGTTCTATCCTTTTACTAATACTTCCTGCCTTTCACCATCCGTCCTCTCCACTGCCCCAGGCTTAGTCTGAGTCACCATCAACTCTTGCCTGGACAACTGTGATGGGCTCCTGGCCAGCCCTGGCCTCACTGCTTGTCTTCCTAAAGCCTGTCCTCTATATATACAGTAGCCGGGCTGAAATTTTAGGGTTTTTCTGAACACTTTAATCCCTTCTAAAGGCTTCCTATTACAATCAGAATATAATCTAAACTCCCAAAGATGCTCTTGGATCTGGCTCTTCCCTAACTTTTTAACTTTATCTTTCTCCATGATGTCTCTCATTTGCCACATTTCAGAAATGATGGTCTTCTTTTTGCCCCTCATACATTCCAAACTCATTTCCATATTAGGACCTGTGCTCCTGAATGCTCCTTTTGCTAGGAATGCTCTTTCCTGAGATCTAGGTCTACTCTCAAGTGTCATCTTCCCAGGGAGGCCTTCAGACTGCCCTAAGGATAGGAGCTTCCATAAGTTACCTTTTACCTCCTTACCCTACTTTATCTTCTTCGTAACACTTATCTTCTTAATTTTCTTACTTAAGTTTTTTTGTAGCCATTAGGATGTAAGTTTCTTGAGGAGAGAGGCTCTGTTTCTCACATTCAACACTGTCCCAAACACCCAGAACAGTTCCTGGTGCATGGGGGCCCACCCAGGCAGTATTTGTTAGCTGACTGTCCTCCTTGACTGTGTGGACATTTGTGTTTTGGAACAGTGGAAGAAAGGGACTTCACTGTTTACCTTATACATGACATTATTGAAATTTTTTTGTAATATAAAATAAAATGATGATAATTTTTTGATATGGTTTGGCTGTGTCCCTACCCAAATCTCATCTTGAATTGTACTTCCCATAATCCCCATGTGTCATGGGAGGGACCCGATTGGAAGTAATTGAATCATGGAAGCGGTTTCACCCTTGTGATAGTGAGTAAGTTCTCACCAGCTCTGATGGTTTTATAAGGGGCTTCCCCCTTTGCTTGGCTCCCATTTTTCTCCTTGCTGCTGCCATATGAAGGATGTGTTTGCTTCCCCTTCCACCATGGTTGTAAGTTTCCTGAGGCCTCCCCAGCCATCCTGAACTGTAAGTCAATTCAACCTCTTTCTTTTATAAATTACCCAGTCTTGGGTATGTCTTTATTAGCAACATGAGAACAGACTAATACATTTGTGAATTAAGGGTACTTTTAAATCATTTTATTTGTAATCTCCACACTTTATGTATTTCCCTAAAAAATCTGATTCTTTTTAGAATCAGAATAATGTTTTTAAAATGCTATAAAATCTGAATCAGATTAAAAATTTTGATTACATATCTTCATAGATACCCAGGTGGTAATTGGTAATAAGAATACATAATAATTCATACACAGCTAGCCATGTTTAAGCAATGGATAATGATTAATAATTATGGTGTCAGTGATGATAATAAACATGGTAATTAGAAAACAGGAATGGTTGTGCCTGATTATGACAGAAATTATAGGAAACATTCTTCATTTTCTTTCTTTCATATTTTGTTGTTATTTTCCTGTCTCTCAGTAAAATAAATATAATGTTTTCTGTCTAAAGGTGACTATGTCTTTACTGTGAAATTTCCAATGTGGCCCTTGAATGTACCTGAAAATAGATATGATGCTCTGTGGTGAAAATAAGGCTGTAATCTGGAGATGAAAGAAGAGAGTCACTGAATTCAGAAAAATATTCTAAAAGACTGAAACTGAGAAAGGTAGTTATTTCACAAAAAGAAGATGTAATTTTACTTGTGAAAAGATTCCATAGGAGCCTAATAAGCTTCCCAATGTTTTCTTCTATAGAGTTTTTTTTTAAAATTCCCACTTCTAGCTTTACTATTTACCCATTGTTTCATTCATAAAACATTTTTCTTGTGTTCTACTGTGCCAGGTACTGTGCTAGCATTTGGGAGAAAAATTATGACATGGATAGACACAGTTACATTTCACAGGAAAATACACGAGCTAGAGCTTGAGAAATAAGGTCCAACATATTGAGAGAAACCAGAGAAGCCTCATGAAGTAGAAGGCAAAGTTAAATTTATATTTAATGCTGGTAAAATTTCTATTTCTGAAGAATCAAAATGTAAAGGCATCTATTGTGGTAATTCACCTGTTTTCTCTTGTAGCTTTTGGTCTGTTTTTACTGTTTTACCCCCATCACTTCTTATTCAGAGGATTGAGTTTATATGGGTGATTTTTCTGGAAGCAATCGCCCTGGGCTGGCAAAGGGTGCAGCAATTCATAACAGTACAGTCTATGTCTCCCCCCCATTTTAAAATTTAGCTTCGCTGTTATTTCTTTGACCTGCCCCCACTCCGTTTTCAGATTTGTATACTCGTGTTTCATGTATCAGTGATGATTCCAATTACACGCTAGGTAACAAGAGTTTAATAAAATGTGGCAATAAATTGTGGAAAGACATCATGCATGTGAAAAAAATGTATTAAGAAATGTGTTCCAGGTAGAGCTTCCAGTATTAAATGACTAATCACTTCCACACACATACACAAAGTGAGGATTTTATTTAGTGGAACTTGGCCTTTCAAAACTAGAATGCCAAGCAGTACCTTCCAACTGGTTTCTTAGCTTGTCTGAGGCATGGGGGCAATTGTTTCTTTTTACAGAAAACTTTTCAGATGGTCTTCAGTGGCTCTTCCACTGAAAGAAAGTAGGGTATCTTGTTCAAACTCATGTTATTTTTATTTTAATGACAAATGGTAATAAAAAGAATGGGTAATAATTTATGTTCCTTACAACCTAGTGGGCAAATTATCTAAAATTGAATTCACGCTCTTCCTTTGATTGTAAACTTGGGCAAGTTTCTTATGTGCCTCAATTCTTTTGTGGCAACACTGAAAGAGTAATTTATTTACTAAGGTATTGTGGAAGATTAGTAATTTTAACAAATGAATGTAAAACATTTAGCCCAGTGTGGGACACAGAATAAGCATTCAATAAATATACTATTATGAGAGTCAAGTTTAAGGATTTGAATAGGTAAAATAGTTCTAGAAGAAAGTAAAACAGGCTACGTAGGGGTAAAGATGCTGTTGTTTGGCTTTTTGTTTCTTTGTCATCTCCACATTATTCTTTATGAGACCTGCTTCTCCATCAGCTGTAGCATCAGATGGGCTCAACTCTGCTCACCTTACCTTCATTAACAACTGCCAACAGGGGTCCCAAATTTCAGTAGCCATTTCCTGAGACAGAAATCATGAGTGCAACTCCTTTGTGTCCATTTTGTTTTAAAAGAAAACATCCAGAAAACATTGTAGATAAGGAACCCACTTGCTGATCATCAGGTTGGTCTTCTCATTGCTCATGCCTCAGGAATATTCTTGTCTGTTTTTTGTGTAAGAGATGGAGCCTTGCTCTGTTGCCCAGGCTGAAGTGCAGTGGTGCCATCATCACTTACTGTAGCCTCAACCTCATGGGCTCAAGCGATCCTCCCACCACCTCAGCCATTGAGTAGCTGGGATTACAGATGTGTGCCACTACACTCTGCTTTCAGTAACATTCTGAGAACCCATAAACGAGCCAGCCCCGCTCGATTTGTAGGTGAGTGTGTTAAAACAGAGGCCATCTGGGCTGTGGGCTCAGAAATCCAATTACTTTCTCATTGTGTAACTTTGAGAAAGTTGTTGAACTTCTCTGTACCTTTTTGTTCTCCTGTGTAAAATGGCAATAATGATACCTTACGGTGCAGTAGCAAGGATTAGAGAGCACATCTTTCATAATGCCCAGGATGGTGCTTGGCACGGAAAAGGAATTCAATAAAGGCTAGTTATTGGTATATTATTGATGATTTGTGAGAATAAAATATCAAGTTAGATGGTAAAACTGGAACTGATGCATCATATATTTATAAATGAGTTGACCTTTATCCTTAGGGAAGTAACCCATAAAAAAGGTTACACACGATTGCAGTTTTGGATGCAGGAAAATTATGGTGAAGAACAGAGACATTAGAGGCTACATTTTTCTCGTAAATGTGTGAGTAAGGAAAGAGACAGTCAAATGATAATTGAAATTGTAGTATCAGTCGTTATGCACATTATTAGATCCTGTTTCAAATGTAAATAGACTCTGAAAACAAAATTGTTTTTTAAAAGGAGTGCAGATATGCAGGGATTTGGGGGCTCTGCTCTTCATATCTTCTCATGAGAATAATTATAAAAATAGCAAACATTTTTTGCGTGCTTACAACACTGAGTGTTACATGTGTGTGACTTACTTCTCACAGCAACTCCATGAGGTGAATACTATTTCTTTTAGCATTTTACAGGAAAAATGACCTTTTCTACTGTATCTTCCCAAGGAAGAATAGAGATCTCCCTTTTCCCATGGTCCGTGAGATTTGGGAAGCCATTGCTTGTCTTGTGTGGAAAGAAAAATAGAGCACTACAAGATCTCTAGGAGGGAAGGAAGCCATATCTTGGACAACCTTTTATGGTTCCATATCTACTCATATTTATGATCACATATAATAATATCCCTATTACTAGTATGAAAAACATTTATTAAATTCTCATGATTTCTGCCTTATATAATGACATTTCTAGAAATGAAGGGTATTGAAAAATATGCTTTTAAATGAATACAAGTATGATAGTGTACTGAAATGTTCATTGAAGAAGGTGACCGATATGGTTTGGCTGTGTCTGCACCCAAATCTCATCTTGAACTGTGGCTCCTGTAATTCCTAAGTGTTGTGGGAGGGACCTGGTGGGAAGTAATTGAATCATGGGGGCGGGTCTTTCTCAGGCTGTTCTTGTGATAGTGAATAAGTCTCCTCATGAGATCTGATGGTTTTCTAAAGGGGAGTTCCCATGCACAAGCTCTCTTGCCTGTCACAGTATTAGATGTGTTTCCTTCCACCATGATTGTAAGTTTTCTGAGGCCTCCTCAGCCTTGTGGAACTGTGAGTCAATTAAACCTCTTTCCTTTATAAATTACCCAGTCTCGGGTAGGTCTTTATTAGCAGCATGAGAACAGACTAATACAGTGACATATACCTTGTCTATTAATTTGGAGATACATATACATTTATATATAGATTTTACCATTTACAAAAATTAATTCATATATATATATAAATTGTTTTTTTAAGGTTATAGCAAATGTAAAAAATACCTTCATGGGAAAAAGAATAATCAGGGAGAATGATTTCTTATTGTCTTAGCTCAGAGTCAGCTATACTTTGGGAGTGCTAATATGCTCAGCTGATTTTTTATGGGGGGAGGATAATGATTACATCAATGGGATTTGTACTTAAGTGATAGTGTGTTTATAAATCAAATATTTTATAATAAATATTTTTATAAAAATATGAAAAAAATCACACCTTAGCTAATGTTCCATAATAATCGTACTTTTGTTGATTCTTATAATAAAATATTATATTATAAATAGTTCAGATTATTTTTATATAATTTTTATAACTTTTATTTTAGATTCAAGAGGTACATGTACAGGTTTGTTACCTGAGTACGTTGTATGATGCTGAAGTCTGGGCTACAACTGATCACCACCACTCAGGTGGTGAGCCATAGTACCTAATAGTTTTTCAGCCTTCCCCCCCATCCCCCACCAGCAGTCTCCAGTGTGTATTTTTCCCATCTTTATGTCTATGAGTACCCAATGTTTAGCTTCCACTTATAAGTAAGAACATGCAGTATTTGGTTTTCTGTTCCTGTGTTAATTTGCTTAGGATAATGGCCTCCAGCTGGATCCGTGTTACTGCAAATGACATGATTTTGTTCTTTTTTATGACTGCAGTGTATTCCATGGTTTATAAGTACCACATTTTCTTTATCCAGTCCGCCTCTGATGGGCATCTAGGTTAATTCGATGTCTTTGCTATTGTGAATAGTGCTCTGATGAACATACAAGGTGTTTTTTGGTGGAGTGATTTGTTTTCTTTTGGATATATACAAAGTATTGGGATTGCTGGGTCAAATAGTAGTTCTGTTTTAATTTATTTAAGAAATATCCAAACTGTTTTCCACAGTGGCTGAACTAACTTACACTCACACTAGCAGTGTATAAGCATTCCCTTTCTCTGCAGCAGCCTCACCAGCATCTGTTGTTTTTTGACTCTTTAATAATAGCCATTCTTACTGGTATGAGATGTTATCTCATTGTGGTTTTCATTTGCATTTCTCTAATAATTAGTAATGTTGAACTTTGTTTTTCATGTTTCTTGGCCACTTTTATGTCTTCTTTTGAAAATTTCTGTTTATGTCTTGCCCATTTTTAAGGGGGTTATTTGTTTTTTGCTTGTTGGGTTATTCCTTATAGGTTCCTTATAGGTTCTGGATATTAGATCTTTGTGAGATGCACAGTTTTCAAATATTTTCTCCCATTCTGTAGGTTGTCTGTTTCCTCAGTGGATAATTTATTTTGCTGTGCAGAAACTCTTTGGTTTAATTAGGTCCTAGTGTCAATTTTTGTTTTTGTCGAAATTGCTTTTGAAGACTTAGGCATAAATTATTTCCCAAGGCCAATGTCCAGATCAGTGTTACCTAGGTTTTCTTCTAGGATTTTTATAGTTTGAGGTCTTATGTTTAAATCTTTAATCCATCTTGAGTTAATTTTTGTAAATGGTAAAACACAGGGGCCAAGTTCATACTTTTGCATATGGCTAGCCAGCTATCCCAACCCCATTTATTAAATAGGGAGTAGTTTCCCCATTGCTTATTTTTACCAACTCTGTTAATGATCAGATGGCTGTAGATGTGCAGCTTTATTTCTGGGTTCTCCATTCTGTTCCATTGGTCTATCCATCTATTTTTACACCAGGACCATACTGTTTTTGTAACTATAGCCTTATAGTTTAGTTTGAAGTTGGGTAATGTGATACTTCTGGCTCTGTTCTGTTTGCCTGGGATCGCTTTTTCTATTCATGCTTTTTTTGGTTTCGTATTTATTTTAGAATAGATTTTTCTAGTGCTGTGAAAAATAATATTGGTAATTTGATAGGAATAGTGTTGAATCTACAGATTTCTTTGGGTAGTATGGTCATTTTGATGATATTGATTCTTCCAATTCATGAGCATGGAATATTTTTCCATTTGTGTTATCTACAATTTCTTTTGGCAATATTTTGTAGTTCTCCTTGAAAGGGGTCTTTTACCTGCTTGGTTAGACGTATTCCCAAGTGGTTGTTATTTTTTATTTTTACAGCTATATTAAATGAAAATGCATTCTTGATTTGGCCCTCAGCTTGAACATTTTTGGTGTATAGAAATGCTACTAATTTTTATACATCGATTTTGTATCCTGAAACTTTATGGAAGTTGTTTATTAGTTCCAGCAACCATTTGGCAGAGTCTTTAGGGTTTTCTCTTTATAGAATCATATCATCAGGTAAGAGAGGTAGTTTGACTTCTTCTTTTTTTATTTGGATGCTTTTTATTTCTTTTTCTTCTGTGATAGCTCTGGTAAGGATGTTTTGTACTATGTTAATTAAGAGTGGTAAGAGTAGGCATCCTTGCCTTGTTCTAGTTCTAAAGGGGAATTATTTCAGTTTTTGCCCATTCAGCATGATGTTGGCTGCAGGTTTGTCATAGATGGGTCTTGTTATTTTGAGGTGTGTTCCTTTGATGCCTAGTTTCTTGAGGGTTTTTGTAATATAATGGAGCAATGTTGGATTTTTATCAATGACTTTTTCCAAGTCTATTGAGATGATCATATGGTTTTTTATTTTAATTCTGTTTATGTGATGAATGACATTTATTGATTTGCATATGGTGAACTGATCTTGCATCCCAGGAATGAAGCCTACTTGGTCATAGTGAATTAACTTTTTGATGTGCTGCTGGATTTGGTTTGTTACTATTTTGTTGAGAATGTTTGCATCCATGTTCACCAGGACTATTGGCCACAGTTTTCTTTTTTTGCTATGTCTTTACCAGATTTTGGTATCAAGGTGATGGTGACTTCATAGAATGAATTAAGGTGGAATTCTTCCTCTGTGACTTTTTGAAATAGTTGCAGCACAATTGGTACTTTTTTTGGTTGGTAAGTTTTTTCATTACTGATTCAATTTTGGAACTCTATATTGGTCTGTTCAGTATTTCAATCTCTTCCTGATTCAATCTTGGGAAAGTGTGTGTTTCCAGGAATTTATCTATTTAGTCTAGATTTTCTCATTTTTGTGCTTAGAGGTGTTTATCTTAATCTCAGGATCTTTTGTATTTCTGTGGAGTCAGCTGTAATGTCACCTTTGTTGTTTCTGATTTGTGCTTATTTTTTCTTTGTTAATCTAGCAAGCAGTCTATCAATCTTACTTATCCTTTCAAAGAACCAACTTTTGGTTTTGTTGATTCTTTGCATGCGTTTTTGGGTCTGAATTTCATTCAGTTCTGCTCTCATTTTAGTTATTTCTTTTATCATGCTAGCTTTGGGTTAGTTTGTTCTTTCTCTGGTTCCTCTAGAAGTGTTCCTAGATCATTCATTTGAGATCTTTCTAACTTTTAAAAATAGACATTTATTGCTGTAAACTTTCTTCCAAGCACTGCTTTTGCTGCATCCCAGAAATTTTGGTGTGTTGTGTCTCTGTTTTCATTTATTTCGACATTTTGATTTCTGCCTTAATTTTATTATTTACCCCAAAGTAATTCAGGAGAAAATTATTTAATTTCCATATAATTGTGCGGTTTTGAAAGATCTTGGTATTGCTATTTTTGTTCCACTGTGGCTCAAGGGTCTGGTTGGTAAGATTTTGATTTCTTTTGAATTTATTGAGATTACTTTATGACAACGCATGTGGTTGATCTTGGAATTTGTTTCCTGTGCAGATGGGAACAATGTATATTTTATGGTTGATGGGTAGAGTATTCTGTAGATGCCTATTAGGTCCAATTGGTCATGCATTAAATTCAAGTTAGAAAAAGAATTTCTTTATTCGTTTTCTGCCTGGATGATGTGTCCAACTGAAGTTCCCCACTATTATTGTGTGGCTGTCCAAGTCTTTTCATAGGTCTAGAAGTACTTATATTATGAATCTCAGTGCTCTCATGTTGAGTGTGTATGTATTTAGGATACTTAAGTCTCCTGGTTAAACTGAATCACTTATCATTATGTAATGCCCTTCTTCGTCCTTCTTTATTGTTGTTGATTTAAAGTCCGTTTTATCTGGTATAAGAACAGCGACTCCTGTTCTTTTCTGTTTTCTATTTGCATGATAGATCTTTCTCCAACCCTTTACTTTTAGCCCGTGGGTGTTGCTACATTTGAAATGGGTCTCTTGAAGACAACAGATGGATAGGCTAGTATTCAAGACAGCAGATTAAAGGTTAGTATTGATATGTGAGGTTTGGATCCTATCATGAAGTTGTTAGCTGGTTGCTTTAAAGTTTCTATTGTGTGGTTGCTTTATAGGGGCTATGTACTTAAGTGTGTTTTTGTGGTAGCAGGTATTATTCTTTTGTTTCCATTTCTAGAACTCCCTTAAGGAGCTTTTGTAAGGTTGGTCTAGTGGTAATAAATTCCCTTAGTGCTTGCTTGTCTGGAAAATATTTTTTTTTCTCCTTTGCTTATGAAGCATAGTTTGGCAGGATATGAAATTTGTGGTTGGAATTTATTTTCTTTTAAAATGCTGAAAATAGGCTCCCAATCTTTCCTGGGCTTGTAAGGTTTCTGCTGAGAAGACTGTTGTTAGCCTGTTGGGGTTCCATTCATCATAATAGGACCTTTTTTTCTAGCTGTCTTTGATTTTTTTCTTGGACAGGCTGATTACTGTATGCTTTTGTAATTTTCATTTTGTATAGTATCTCACAGGTGTCCTCTGGATTTCTTATACCTGTATATCTACTTCTCTAGCAAGATCAGGAAAATTTTCTTGTATTATTCCCTCAAATGTATTTTCCAGGTTGTTTACTTTTTGTCTGTCTCTCTCAGGAATGCCAATCATTATAGGTTTCATCACTTTACATAATTCCATATATCTTGAAGACTTTGTTCATTTTTTAAAATTCTTTTTTCTTTATTTTTGTCTAATTGGGTTAGTTTGAAAGACTGGTCTTTGAGCCCTGAAATTTTTCTTCTGCTTGGTCCAGTCTGTTAATAAAGCTTTCAATTGCATTTTCATAATGATCAGTGATAGTGAGCTTTTTTTTTTTCATGTTTGTTGAGGGCATGTATATTTTCTTTTTGAAATGTCTGTTCATGTCCTTTGCCCACTTTTTAATAACATTTTTTTTTCCTTGTAAATTTGTTTAAGTTCCTTTTAGGTGCTGGATCTTAACCTTTGTCATTCTGTTTGTCTTTCTCCCATTAGGCAGATTGTCTGTTTCCTCTTTTGATAGTTTCTTTTGCTGTTCATAAGCTCTTAAGTTTAATCACATCCCATTTGTCAATTTTTGCTATTGTTGCAATTGCTTTTGGTGTCTTTATCATGAAATATTTGCCAGTTCCTATGTCCACAATGGGATGGCCGAGGTTATTTTAAGGGTTTTTATAGTTCTGGGTTTTTCATTTAAGTCTTTAATCTGTTTTGAGTTGATTTTTATATGTGGTGTAAGGAAGGGGTCCAGTTTTAATTTTCCGCATATGGCTAGCCAGTTATCCCAGCATCATTTATTGAATAGGGACTCCTTTCCCCTTTGCTTGTTTTTGTCAGCTATGTCAAAGATCAGATAATTGCAGGTGTGCAGACTTTTTTTTTCCTGGGTGTTCTTTTCTGTCCCATTGGTCTATTTTTCTGTTTTTGTACCAGTGCTATTTGGTTATTGTAGCCTTGTAGTAAGTTTGAAGTCAGGTAGTGCGATGTCTCCGGGTTTGTTCTTTGTTAGGATTGCCTTGGCTTTTGGGCCTTTTTTTTGGTTCTGTGTGAGTTTTAAAAGCTTTTTTTTCTAGTTCTGTGAAGAATTTCATTGGTAGTTTGATAGCAATAGTTTGAATTTATAAGCTGCTTTGGTCAGTATAGCCATTTTAATGATATTGATTCTTCCTATCCATGGGTATGGAATGTTTTTTCATTTGTTTGTGTCATCTCTGATTTCTTTGAGAGTATGTTGTAATTCCTATTGTGGAGATATTTTACCTCCCTGGTTTGCTGTATTCCTAGGTATTGTATTCTTTTTGTGGCAATTGTAAATGGGATTGTGTTTCTGATTTTGCTCTCACCTTGGCTGTTGTTGGTGTATAGGAATGCTAGTAATTTTTGTACATTGACTTTTTATCCTGAAACTTTGCTGAAGTTGTTTCTAAGCTGAAGGAGCTTCTGGGCTGAGACTATCAGGTTTTCTATATATAGAATTATGTCATCTTCAAATGGTTGGTTTGACTTTCTCTCCTATTTAAATGCACTTTCTTTCTTTTTCTTCCCTGATTGCTCTGGCCAGGACTTCCAATAGTATGTTGAATAGGAGTGGTGAGAGAGGGCATCCTTGTCTTGTGTTGGTTTTCAAGGGCAATGTTTCCAGCTCTTACCAGTTCAGTATGATGTTGTCTGTGGGTTTGTCATATATGGCTCTTATTATTTTGAGGTATGTTCCTTCAATACCTAGTTTATTGGGAGTTTTTTAACTCTTTGTCTTTTTTGATCTTTGTTGGTTTAAAATCTGTTTTGTCTGAAATTAGGATTGCAACATGTGCATTTTTCTGATTTCCCTTTGCTTGGTAGATTTTTCTCCATCCGTTTAAGTCTATGGGTGTCATTGCATGTTAGATGGATTTCTTGAATGCAGCATACCATTGGGTCTTGCTTGTTTATCCAGCTTTCCAATCTGTGCCTTTTAATTGGGGCATTTAGCCTATTTACATTCAAGGTTAGTATTGATACATGTGGATTTGATCCTGTTATTGTGTTGTTAGCTGGTTGTTATATCACCTTTTTTGTGTAGTTCCTTTATAGTGTTACAGATCTGTGTACTTAAATGTGTTTTTGTATTGGTTGGTAATGGTCTTTCCTTTCCACATATAGTGCTTTTTTCAAGATCTCTCGTAAGGTGGGTTTGGTGGTAAGGAACTCCCTCAGCATTTGCTTACCTGAAAAGCATCATATTTCTCCTTTGCTGAGGAGGCTTAGTTTGGCTGGATATGAAATTCTTGCTTGAAATTTTTTGTTTAAGAATGTTGAATATAGGCCCTCAATCTCTTTTGACATGTAGGGTTTCTGCAGAGAGGTATGCTGTTAGCCTGATGGTGTTCCCTTTGTAGGTAACCCTTCTTTTATCTCTAGCCACATTTAACATTCTTTCTTTCATTTTGACTTTGGAAAAATCTAATGATTATATGTCTTAGGGAGGATATTCTTGTCTAAAATCTTGCAGGGGTTCTCCATATTTCCTGAATTTGACTGTTGGCCTCTCTGGCGAGGTTGGGGAAGGTTTCATGGACAATATCCTGAAATGTGTTTTCCAAGCTGTTTGCTTTCTCCCCTTTTTTTCAGGAGTGCCAGTGATTCCTCAGTTTGGTCTCTTTACATGATCCCGTATTTCTCAGAGGTTTTGTTTGTTTCTTTTCTTTTCATTCTTTTTCCTTTATTTTTTGTCTGACTGTCTTATTTCAGGGAGCCAGTCTTCAAGTTCCAACATTCTTTCCTCAGTTTTGTCTATTTTGCTGTTAATGCTGGTGATTGCATTGTGAAATTCTTGTAGTGTGTTTTTCAGCTCTGTCAGATCTGTTAGATTCTTTTTTATCATGACTGTTTTTTCTGTCAGCTTCTGTATTGTGTTTATTGTGATTCTTAGTTTCCTTGGATTGGGTTTTGCTGTTCTCCTGTATCTCAATCATCTTCATTTCTATCCCTATTCTGAATTCTATCTCTGTCATTTCAGCCAACTCATCCTGGTTAAGAACCCTTGTTAGAAAACTAGTGCAATCAGGCCATGTGTGGTGGCTCACGAGTGTAATCCCAGCACTTTGGGAGGCTGAGGTGGGCAGATCATGACCATCAGGATGGTCAAGAGATCGAGACCATCCTGGCCAACATGGTGAAACCCCGTCTCTACTAAAAATACAAAAAAATTAGCTGGGCGTGGTGGCATGCACCTGTAGTCCCAGCCACTTGGGAGGCTGAGGCAGGAGAATCACTTGAACCCAGGAGGCAGAGGTTGCAGTGGGCAGAGATCATGCCACTGCACTGCAGCCTGGCAACAGAGTGAGACTCTGTCTCAAAAACAAAAACTAAACAAAACAAAAACTAGTGCAATCATTTGGATGTCATAAGACACTCTGGCCATTTCAGTTGCTGGAGTTATTGAGTTGGTTCTTTCTCATCTTTGTGTGTGTGCATGTTCCTTTAACTGCTGGGCTGCCTCTGATTGAAATGCTCAGGTTGGGGCAGGGTGATTGTGCTGGAGTGCCAGGTCAGGCAGCCCTTCCCAGTGAGGAGAAGTGAGGATCAAGCCCTGCATGAATAACAATCTGGTCAGTTTTTCATGAAGTGGGTGCACTGTGCTACAGGTCTCAACCAGCCCTTGGTCTCTCTGGACTCTCCAGGGTCTGGAGATAGCAAAGGTAAGGACTACAAGACAGCAAAGCCGGCAACCCGCTCCTCCCAATGGGAGCTCTGTCCCAGGGAGTTTCAGAGTTGCTACTGTCTTGATAGCCCTGGTGAGGGGGCTGGTTGGAGACCCAGGCCAGGAGGACCCACCCTGTGAGGAGATGTGGGATCAGGGACCCATATAGAAGTCTGTCCATCTTTCCATTGGGCTGCTGCAGTATGCTGGGGGTCCACTCCAATCTCTAGTCACCTCAGATTATCCAGCACCTGAAGGTATCAACAGTGAAGGCTGCTAAACAGTCAAGATTGTTGCCTGCCCCTCTGAGAGCTCAGTCCCAGGGAGGTAGGGACCTGTTGCTGGCCAGAACACACTGGTGGGGGTGGCTGTAGACCCTGATTGGGAGATTCTGCTTAGTGAAGAGAAACAGGACCTGGGACCCACATGAAAAAGCACTCTGACTACTTCTCTGTAGAGTTGCTATGCTGAGCTGGGGGACTGCTTTAGTCTCTAGTCACCTCAGACTCCCTAGAGCCCAAAGGCAGCAACAGCCAAGGCTGAGAAACAGCAAATATGGCAGCCCATCCCTACCCCTGGGAGTTGTATCCCAGGGATGCTCAGAACCACTGACAGTAGGAAAACACTGGTGAGGGTGGCTGGTGACCCTCGTCAGAAGGTCTTGCCCAGTGAGGAGAAATGGGACCAGGGACCTGCACTAAAAAAGCAGTCTTGCTGCTTTTTGATAGGGTGACTGCACTGAAGGCAACGATGGCTAAGGTTGAGAAACATCAAAGACGGCGGCCTGTCCCTCTCTCTGGGAGTTTCGTCTCAGGGAAGTGTAATGCTGCTACTTGTGGCTGGCTGGAGTTCCAAGCCAGTGGGTCTTATCCTGCAATGAGTTGTGGAAGTGGGACCTGCAAACCATCACTGTTCAGCCCCCTGGATTCAGCCCCTTTCCTAGGGATATGCGTGGGGGTCTAACATCCCGCTTTACTGGAATTGCAGCCACTTCTGCCTGGAAGCCTGGATATCTAAAGCTCCTGGACCTCTGTGTGTGTCTGAGCAGCTGTTGTACTGAGACTCCACGTAGCTCTGCATGTCAGACTGCAGGCTCTGGTGGAGTGGGTTCATGAGGGGATCTCCTGACGTGAGGGTTGCAAAGAGCTGTGGGAGAAGTGTGGGTCCCTGGGGTCACTCAAGTACTCACTGCTTCCCTGGGCTACGGAAGTTCCCCTGGCTCCATGTTGCTCCTGGATGGGTGGTCACACTGCCTTGCTTTTCTCCACTCTCTGTGGGTTGAGTTGTTTTCTTGATGACTCTCAATGCATGTACCTGGACGTTTCTGTTGAAGGTGCTGTATTTACTTGCCCCTTCTATTTTTCTCTGTGAGAGTGGTGCATGCTAGCTGCTTCTAGTTGCTCATCTTGGCCAGCCTCTGACTCTTTTCTTTCTTACCCACTCCCATAGCCAATCTGTCAGCTTGAAAACTTATTTTAAAAAAGCAAACGAATAAATGATTAAATATATATTTCATAAAATAAGACAATAATGATGGTATACTGCAGAGATGGATTGAAATGCTAAATTGACTTTCAATCATGTTTTATATATTTTAACATTAGCAATAAGCTTCTCTGAAATTAATTTCCATATATCCACCTATCATCTTTTAACTAGAAATATTTCAGATTCTCCCTCGCTAATCCTTACAACAAAAACTTCGTAATTTTGGTGTTTTGCTTTGTTACTATAGGGGCTCTATTTTCTCTGATGGCTAACCCTCCATTCATATGTTGACAATCTTGTTGAAATTTAGGATGTTGGATCTCTAGGTTTCTCTTTACAATGCAGAGTTACTTGCAATTCAATGTCTGTATGTTTAAAGCAACTTTTATTTCTACTTCCATTACACAGGGTTAATTGTCTGTGCTTCCCAAGGCCAGAAATCTTTCTCCACCTTCCAGGACAGCAGATTCCTTCTTGGGAAAATCACGAATGGGAGAGGAACTAGTATTTCTGGCCACTTGTGGGAAAGCACAAATATATTTGTTTAACTGGGAATGGATGGAATTGTTATCTCCCTTTTGCAGATGAGCCAACTGAGTTTACTTACATAGCTTAAGATCATCAAATCAGTAAGTGGCAGATCTATAATTAAAACCACTGTAGGATCCCACCAAAGCCCATGTCCTTTTCATGCAAGAAAGGGATTGGAAACTATCAGGACTTGTATGATATTGTGCTTTGAGAACATGTACTTGGTACCTGTGAAGGGAAAGGGAGAGTTGTGAAGGGACAAGTAGTTATTGTGTATACACTATGTGCTAGGCATTGTTTATCAGTTTAAATAACTTATTTCTTTGATTTTAGAAATATTACATGATAGTCATAAAAAACCATGAGAAATACATAAAAACATAAAGAAGACAACACAGCAATTCACAGCTCAGAGATAACCACAGTTGACATTTTGGTGTATTTCTCCTCAGTCTTTTTACTATTAACAGATTGAGATCTGGAATGACACAAAAGGTTCAGACAGTAAAAACAGTTTTGAATACTGCCTTTTCCATTCAAAGTTATATCCTATGCATTGTTCTAGCTAGAATTTGAATAATTACTTGACGTTTTTGGAAGCTATAATTTGATCTGTGCCATTCTTTTGCTGAGAAGAAAGGATTGGTTTAACTAAAGTAACATAAAAACTAAAGTCATAGTTTTTGTTTTTGTTTTTGTTTTTTGTTTTTTGAGACAGTCTTGCTCTGTCGCCCAGGCTGGAGTGCAGTGGCACGATCTTGGCTCACTGCAACCTCCGCCTCCCGGGTTCAAGCGATTCTCCTGCCTCAGCTTCCCAAGTAGCTGGGATCACAGGCACACACCACCATGCCAGGCTAATTTTTTGTATTTTTAGTAGAGGTGGGGTTTCGCCATGTTGCCCAGGCTGGTCTCAAACTCCTGAGCTCAAGTAATCTGCCCACCTCAGCCTCCCAGAGTGCTAGGATTACAGGTGTGAGCCATGCACACAGCCAGGTTTTTGTAGAAAAAAAAATTATAGAAAGGAAGTAGGTACAAGATACATTGGAATTTTAAATAGAATATCATTTATATAAAGCAGGCTCTTATATGGCACTTCTCTTGTAGGAAACTTCCTAAAGGCACAACAAGGTGCCTGATGTGGGGGAAACATTCAAACTGAGTAGACTTCTGACTTTTGACCTGTTTTCTGGAAGGGATCCTAAGCAGATCCTAGTAGACTTCAAAGCATACATGGATTTGTTCTGGAATGACCTGGTGCCTCCTCCCTATCTTCTAGTGTCACCTGTCAACACAATGTTTGCTGAGCTTATACTCTGGGCCAGGCACTCTGTTAGGCACAGGTAGAGACTCATGAGGCCTTCCCTTTCATAGGGTTTACAGTCCAGTGGGGGAGAAAGGTAGGAATCCACTCTTTGCCTGCTCACCTGAGGACAATGGTGGAAAGTGCAGTGGAAAAAAAGCAGAAGGTTCTGGGAGTCTTGGGGCAGGAGCAGGTGGAAAGGTGGTGGGGAAAAGCTTTGCTAAGGAAGAGAGATTTTAATCTGAGGCTTGAATGATGAGTGAGCTCTGCCCAGGAGAAGTGAATATAGGGAGATAATTCAGCTGGAGAGAGGACAAGATACGAATTCCTGAAGGAAGAGAGTAGCTTGGGGTTTTCGAGAGGTGGAGAGAGACCAGAGTGGCTGGAGCATAATCAATGATTTGAAGTGAGTATAGATAAGTACTATTGTCTTTCTGATGCTGGATCCTTTGATTAATAGGATCTAATAATAGAATAGAATCTAATAAATGCCCACCAATGGTTGAAACACCCACGTCATACTGGTAATTAGGCCTAGGAAAAGAACAATTTTAATTCTTAGGGAAGGAAATACAAACAAGCGAAAATGTCTGAGAAGGCAAATGCAAGAGAGGGACTGAAATAGGAAGGACTGTAAACTCAAGGCAAATTTAAAAGGCAGTTTTCCTTTGTTTTAATTCCCAATGTTTATTTAGAGGATAATATAAGCATACTCCTAAGTTTAATGCTCCCTCCTTGTAAAAAACATTTTTAAACACATTTTAAAAATTCCAAGAACAGAAGAAACTAATGCTCACATTTTTATTCTGAATGAATTGCCAACATTTTATTCACTAGTTTCACAAAAGAGCTGGAATCTCACTGAGGTTTCTGAATTAAATTAGCTTTCAGAACCATTTAAAGTTCTTCCATTCTATTAATTCAGCAGACAATCAAGTTGTTCACTTGTTGACTTTTATCCACATGCACTCAATCAAATCAACTATCAAAGAAAGATACCTATTAGTTGTTAATTTCATATGTTAGATAGGAATCCTAGAACTCCTGTTTATATCTGTTTGATAACCTTCTAATCTTTGCCACAGTCTTACTAACAGCAGCATTAACTAGTCTGCCATCTATGTTGATTAACAACACTGGGACTCAGAAAGATGCACAGCACCTGATAAGCCAAACAGTCCAAACTTCTAACAATGCCTGTAGCCCTGTGGAAAATGGGCTTCTATCACCATTTTTACAAACCCTTAAAGTTGTCTTTAAATCAGTTTTGTGAATTATTATTTTAAGCAAATGTGAAGAGCTTGTTTGAATGTAGAAGCTTTTATTAATAATTGGTAAGACGATGTTTTACAACATTTTAACCCTTTATTTTGTGTCCTCTGTGTTCGTAGATTTAGAAATTGTTTTTGCCTTATGTTGAATTATAAGTATTCTTTGGATTAGATCAATTCAACAAATGTTTATTTCTAAATGTGTGACAAGCAGTTACTAGGTACATAAAAGATATGGAAAATACACATCCACATGCCATAAAGTTCCATATATTTGAAATTACAGAAGATTTATCTTATAAGTGGAATTATATTGGATTTAATAGAGAGAGAGAGAGAGAACAAATAATTATAATCTTTGCTCCACATAGTAACTTCCAGGTCATTTTTCAAGCATTTATTTCAAAGTCTATTTACATTACTTATCCAATTTCTTTGCTGAAATCTTAGAAACTGGCCCACAGCCTTTGCCTCCATACTATTTCTGGGAAGTCCTTGGTGACTTCCATATCTGCTTTGTCAACGCTTTCACCACCATGACCTCATGGTTTCACGTTTTTAAAACTTCCACTGGCCCCATTCTTTATTTCATTTCATACATTCTTAGGCATGGCTACACCATGGAGCTTGGTTAAGACCATGCTGTGTCCAAGGCTGAAATCTGAAAAGTTCTTTAAGAACTTTTCTTCTTTGAATTTTTATTCATCCATCTGCTCCTTCAGGTGGCTTGTGGGAAGAAAGTATCAACAAGAAGTTGGAGCAGAAGAATATGGGATGAATGATCTCTGATGTGAGACATCCCTAAATACATCTTGAATAAATTACATAAAGTTGAGATAGAAGGGTTGAATTCTTATCTTACAGGGCTTTGCACAGCACATTTTAGATATTAATGTGATAAAATATGATTTGGATTAAATGTGAACTTATCTATATCCTTAGGTTGGTGGACCACAAAGACATCCAAATTTCTTGTTCAATTCCCATAACTATGCAAATGACTCCTTAATCTATTTCTGAAGCCAATGTCACTCTCCTGAGCTCCAAACCTGGGTATCTTCAAATGCCTCTTCTAGAAAATCTTCAAACTCAACATGTCCCAGTTTGTATTCATCGTCAGTCCTCTTACACTAGCATCATCTGTGAAATTTGTTGTTCATTAATGATACCACCATTCTTTAAGCCATCCACATTCTCTTGTTTTGCTCCCCCACTTCCAGTCCATTACCAATTCCTGGCAATTCTTTTCCCCACAACTTCTGTTAAGGCTATGTCTTTTTTTTCCTGTTCCCAAATTCACTTCTGCAATTCAATTCTGCATTAGATCTCATTCTGAGTACTGCAATCCATGTACCTCTATCTGGTTTCCCCAGACTCTCATTTCTTTAATATGTCTCACCCAGAAATGAAGATTTCTTTCATTAACCTACTTTGGCACAGTCATTCCTGCTCAAAATTATTCAGTAGTTCATCTTCTTAATGAAGGTCAGACCCTTTAATCTTGTATTCTGGTCCTTTACAACCTGACCAAACTTTCAAGGTTATTTCCTTTTCATATATATTTTTAATATTGATATTTTTACATATTTTGGGGGTGAATGTGATATTTTGATGCATTTATATAATGTGTAAAGATGAAATCAGGGTAACCTCTCATATATCTTTATCCATATATCTCTCCACCCATTGTCTTGGGTTTTACATTTTATACCTTAGCTCATGAGGTTCCTTCTGCCTCTAATTCCCTTCTGCATAACTGTTGCTTACCAAAATGATTTTCCAAACTATTCAAATCATTGTTTCCTACCTTTATCCATTCCTTCCAGCCTTCTTTCCTATAAATAGATGCATTCATAGGCACCTGTTATGTGCCAAAAGGGTACACAAAGCCACCAAGGACCTCACAGTCTAGGGTAGATGACCAATACATTAATAGGTATAATCAAATATGCAAGCAAAGAGGAGGAGACTGTAATCTATCTTTGAGAAGTGAGAAGTGAATCACAGAATTTTTGGAGAAAGTTGCAGCTCTGCTGAACCTTAACGTATAATGAAGAATTATCTAGATGAAAAAGGTAGCAGAGAAGGAAGGCTTTTCCAAGTATCAGAGCTAGCGTGAGCATAGGCTAGCTGAAAAAAGGAGGTGTTTGGTGAAACCACCAGGAGGCAGGTGCTGTTTCAGCTCAAGGGATGAAGGAAGGGAGAAGCAGCAGATGAAGTCAGAAAGGTGGGCAGGGTTTGGGGAGGAACTGTTGAACTACGTTAAAAACTTTGGAATTTGTCCTATAGGTGAGGAGAACCATGAATGGATCTCAGTACTGACATGGCTAGATTTGCATTTTAGATACATCAAGCAGGAAGTTATGTTGAGAATGAATTTGAGGAAGAAAAACCCACAGCCAATAGCAGTAGATGGAAAATGTTAACATAATCTAGGAGTGAGAGAGAATCAAAAAGAGGGAAACAAAAAATATTCAGTAGCTAATATTGATAGCATTCTCTCAACTGATATTGGAGATTGGGAAGAGAGGGAGAGAGAATCAGTGATCACTCACTGATTCCTAGTTTGCTTAATTGGCTCGATAGTGGTGCTACAAATTTAAGATTAAAAAAATAACACATGAGGAACAAGCTTAGAGTGGAAATGAGAAGGAAAGTTTAGAGATAAATGTGAAAGGCCTCATTATCTTATCAGGTAAAGATGAATGAAGTTAGATAATGTACAAGAGGCATGACATGCTACCTGAAGCTTAGAAGGCAGGTCTCTACTGAGTTTTAGAGTTGGAATTAATCAGCACCCAGGTGGTATTTTATGCCTGAATTGAGTCTGTAGCAATGCCATGTAACATGAAAGGAAAACTTAAGAGATAGCTAGAGGAAGAAGAGCTGAGGAAGTATATGGGGAAGAAATCATTGAAGAGGAAGAAACATCAGAAAAATATATTTTTCTTGATTTCAATATCCCTGTTTTCTTTGAGTTCCCAAAGCATTTGATACTTTTGGTTGGGGTGGGGGGCAAGGGGAACATTTCTTATGTTTCTCTTATTCTTTACAATATCCCAATCTGGTCAGAGTAGAGGAAATTTATTGGGCCGTGTTTACTAATGGATGCATTTTCCATTGCAAACTGATGTTCTCTTGTGCCCTGATCTCTTTCTTCTCCTTCCTATTGCCTTTAAGAGAGATAAGTGGTAAGCTGTGATAGGGCTCTCTGGAAAGCCTATCTTGCCTCTCTTTTATTACACACTCCCAAATTCTGATCACTTCATGTGAGAAGTTGGATAATTAAGACTAGGGCGTGGTAGCCCAGTGTGAGTTTTGAGCATCAGACACACTCACTAAACCAATTTTACTGGAGAATCCTGTATTGGACTATTGGGTCCTGGTCCAGCTAATTCTAAAGTAATAATGTGTCCATTCATCTTTGTCTCTTGTTGTATTGCTTTCTCAGTACTTCAGAGGAAGAAGAAATTGTTGAGCAATGGTAAAATTCAGACGTTCATATCTTTCCCTCTCCATCTCAACATTCCTTTCTGGCACTTACTACTTTACACTGTATATTTTTATATGTAAATACATATTTTATTTATGACTATATCTCTTATTCCTTCTGTTATATCATAAGGTCTTTGATATTTCATTCCTATAATAACAAAAGGATTTTCTTAAATTTTCAATGAAATGCCAGATTCTTGGATAGTTTGAAAGATTATGCCAAACCTGCAGCATTCTAAGTTGAAAGTGGCAAAAAATGAGGTATTAGAAGCATGAATTGATAGCATTTTGTGTAATGACTACAAATGTAATTTGAAATCAGGATCATAGACAAAACCAAGACTTATGAAAATATTATGTTACCTGCACTTTTCCCAACCAATTCAGTGCCTCATTCAATGCTTTGTGAACACACTATTATGATATCTTTCCCTTTCTAGCGATGTATGTGGGCTTTCCTATAGTCATTTCAGTAGATGCTATAGATATTATGGTATTTGAGGATCTATATTTCAATGTAAAGAAGGCAAGGTGCCATGCTTTGACATTGATTTGGTGGGTAAGGGTGAGAAAGTGCAAGTGTCTATGGGAATACACAACATACTTAATACTTTTGAAGTGTGTACTGAAGACTTGCAGTGAGGAAATGCCCTTGTACTTCTCCTTTCAGATGTTATTTTTTATATGTAAGCTTCTCATTGGTTTACTCTAAGCATCCTAGTTTTTTGGCTGCTGAGTGCATGAACGATATCTTGGTGCCTTTTATTACTTTCTTAATAATAATCGCCTTCTCAATGGCAAGGGAGTCACCTCCCAATGGTAGGGGAATTTCTTAGGTCTCTCTCTGTGCTCGTGTGTGTGTGTGTGTGTGTGTGTGTATGTATTTTATGCAATCAAGTTGCATTTTTGACATGTACTTTGAGCCAAGCCAAGTACAAATAATTTTAATTTCCTGAAACAAGAATTTGAATTAAGGGTGCCAGAGGCTAGATATCACCATTAAACCTCATAATTCTAGCATGAACATGGCTTGACTACCCAACACCCTGGGCTCAAACCAACTAGATTGGTCTCTTTTTATACACAGTAACTCTCCTTAATACTAAAGGGTGCATTTATATTTTTCAGTTGTAAGTTAATAAATTTTTATAGGGGAATAATGTGTTATGGTGATATTAAAAATTTGGAGATTCTCAACGATATGTCACTTCATGAACACATTATTAATACCTTCTTTACTTTTAAATATAAGATGGGATTCCTATGTTCAAGGAGGAACCTACAACCAGATTGCAATATCTAGTTGAAGAGAATGTGAAAAATTCAGCTACAGAGGCTAAAAATACAAAAATAGAGTATATGAGATGTCAAAAGTCAGTGATCCAAACTTTAGAATGAAGTTTACATTTATCTTAATAAAATATTTTCTTGACCTCTTATGATTCTGTAAATGTCCCCAGTTCCTGTTAAGTGCCTGGGAAATGGAGCCATTGTGAGTGCTTGGTCCATTTTGTAAGGCGTGGATGATAACTTTTGAAAATTCAAGAGAGAAGGAGTGCTTTATCAATGAAGTTGGATGAAATGCATTATATCATCTTACGACCATCAAAGTACTATTTTTCTGAAGTCACTCAAGTGTGGCCACAGAGCCAAGGCTTGAATATTGCTGTCTTGTTTTCTGCTCAAATTCTAGGCATCATGGAAATAGCTATTATAGTTTTGATGTTGGTTGTGGTCTGGGTCCCCAATCTGAAAAATGAATCTAGAAATGTTGATGACCGCCTTTTATCAAATCACATTTTTTACTCTAGATTTCTTGGCAAAAGCATTTCTCTTGCTTAGTTGAAACCCAAAATTTTAGTCTCTCTGTATCCTCTGAAGTATTGTTTACTTTCCTTCTTTACTCAGTGCAAATGATAACTACAACCTTTAGCTTTGGGGAAGGTGGTTGGAGTATCTTTCTTTTCTACCAGTCTCTTCTTGAAAACAATATTAAGTGAATCTTTCTTTTGTCCCTTTGCTTTAGTTATTAATTTGGCAAGTACTTTTAAATCTATTCTTCTATGTTGAGAGGATAAAAAAATTATATGCAATTATAGAAACTTTGCTTTATACCTTTAGTAATTTTTCCATCCATTAATATAAGTCTACTAATTTCTAGTGAATCTTCAACTAGGTCACAAAAGCCTGAATATTTGATTTCTGTTAGAAATTCTGTTAGGGTTGATAAGATGTTTCATCATAATTCTATTAATATTAACTTCATATATATATATCACCTCCCCTAGAACCTCTGACCACTCTTTTTTATAAAAAAAATATATTTACTCTTTGTTTTATTTTGTGGTGCTCAAAAAACAAAAGTTCCTGTCTCTGTGTATGGCATTTTGAAAAAGTACAGTCATGACAATCTTATTATTATGTCTCATTTTAAAATATCCCATCCAATAATAATGAGCATGCCTTACTTACAATAATTGTGTTAAATGTTTAACATTACAAAGCACTGAGAGAGCATTTCAAAGCTGACTCTCTTGATCTGACAGCCACAGAGGGATCTTCTTGAGCACAGCTCACACCAAGGAGGGAATATTTTCATTACTAAGAGAAGATATAAAAGGAAGAAAATTAACATTTGTTGATCATATAATATGTAGTAGTTACTATGTGAGATATTTTTCACAGCAATCTTTATAATAACTCTATGAAGTAGGAATTATTATATCCATCTTATAAACATGGCTCAGAGGTAAAGGACCTTGCCGAAAGGAATATGACTAGAAGGTAGGCAACCTGAGATTCCCCAACCTGAGGTTCCAATCCAAGTCTACTTGGTCACAGAGCCCATATATTGTTTTCAGTGTATCTGTTGCTTTCTAGTGTCATAACAGCATGGAGAAAGAACTGAGCCTAATCCAATTTTACAGCTGTGGATCCATGGGAAAGTTGGGCTTCTGGGCTGCTATCTCCCAATTTGTCAGAAGAGAAGAAACAAGTTCCCAAGCTGGTTATGAGAATTAAATGAGATGGTGTATGTATAAATTCTTTGTAGAAAATAATTGTGGCCAACATGTTTTCATTAGTATGATAGGTTTTCTAAATACTTTAAATATATTTATTGATTTATTCATTATTTTAAAGACCCTATGTGGTTATTTTTACCCCCAGTTTACATAAGGAAACTGAGGCACAGGCTAAGTGACTTGTCTAAGATCATGCAGGTAAGTTGCAGAACCAGAATTTTTTGAACCCAGGAAATCGAGATTCAGAATGCATGCTTTTAACCATTAGTATACGATGTGCTGTAAAATGTAAATGTTGGAGAATTTCAGATTTCAGAATAAATATTAAAATTTATTTTAATATTTAATATTTTAATAATTTAAAAATATTAAATACATATTTTAATATTTAATATTAAGTTTTATTTTAATATTTAATATTAAAAAATTAAAAAGAAATTAGGTGAGTTCAGAGTCAGCTAATAACTTTGGAGAAGTAGAGCTGCAACTGTTGAACATCTTAGCATATACATGGGCAATAGGAGGTATTTGAAAGAAAGTTCATCTAGCTGACTACTATATGAGGATGGAGCAAAGCACTCCTTTTGCTTCCACTTTGACCCCTTAACAATGCTAGGCTGTCTACAGTGATCTTTTCCCAGGGACACTCCAGTGCCTTGGTAACATGCCTGCTGAAGAACTTGAAGGATCCTAGCAGGGAAACATTCTCTTAGATATATAAGCCTAATATATATGCTGATATGGTTTGGCTCTGTGGCCCCACCCAAATCTCATCTCAAATTGTAATCCCTACTTGTTGAGAAAGGGACCTAGTGGGAGGTGATTGGATTATGGGGGTGAATTTCCCCCTTGCTGTTGTGATAGTGAGTGAGTTCTCATGATATCTGGTTGATTGACAGGTGTCTGGCACTTTCCCTTCTCTTTCTCTCTCCTGCCACTAAGTAAGATGTGCTCGCTTCCCCTTTGCCTTCCACCGTGATTATAAGTTTCCTGAGGCCTCCTCAGCCATGCAGAACTGTGAGTCAATTAAACATCTTTTCTTTAAAAATTACCCAGTCCCAGACAGTTCTTTATAGCAGTATGAGAATGGACTAATACAAAAAATTGGTACCGGCAGAGTAGGGTACTGCTATAAAGATAACCTGAAAATGTGGAAGGGACTTTGGAACTTGGTAATGGGCAGAGGTTTGAACAATTTGGAGGGCTCAGAAGAAGACAGGAACATTGGGAAAGTTTAGAACTTCCTAGAGACTTGTTGAATGGTTTTGACCAAAATGCTGATAGTGATATGGACAGTGAAGTCCAGATTGAGGTGATCTCAGATGAAGATAAGGAACTTATTGGCAACTGGAGCAAAGGTTATTCCTGCTCTGCTTTAGCAAAGAGACTGGTGGCATTTTGCCACTGCCCTAGAGATCTGTAGAACTTTGAGCTTTAGAGAGATGATTTAGGGTATCTGGCAGAAGAAATTTCTAAGCAGCAAAGCATTCAAGAGTTGACCTGGCTGTTTCTGAAAGCATCCAGACATATGTACTCACAAAGAGATAATCTGAAATGATAACTTTTATTTAAAAGAAAAGCAGAACATAAAAATTTGAAAAATTTGCAAAAGGGGCCAGTGTATAGCCCAGGCTGTTTCTTCAGAGGGTGCAAGCCCCAAGCCTTGGCAGCTTCCATGTGATGTTGGGCCTGAGTGTGCATAGAAGATAAGAATTGAGGTTTGCAAACCTCTGCCTGGATTTCAGAGGATGTATGGAAATGCCTGGATTTCCAGGTAGAACTCTGCTGCAGGGGCAGAGCCCTCATGGAGAACCTCTGCTAGGGCAATTCAGAAGGGAAATGTGGGGCCAGAGCCCCCACACAGAGTCCCTACTGGGGCACTGCCTAGTGGAGCTGTGAGAAAAGGGCCAGCATCCTCTAGACTCTAGAATGGTAGATCCACTGACAGCTTGTACCTGTACCTGCAAAAGCCACAGGCACTCAATGCCAGCTCATGAAAACAGCCACAGGGACTATACCCTGCAGAGCCACAGGGGCAGAGCTGCCCGAGGCCTTGGGAGCCCACCCCTTGCATCAGCGTGCCCTGGATATGAGACATGAGGTCAAAGGAGATTATGAATTACTGACCCACTGGATTTCAAACTTGCATAGGGTTTGTAGCCCCTTTGTTTGGCCAGTTTCTCTCATTTGGAATTGGAGCATTTATCCAATGCCTGTACTCACATTATATCGTGGAAGTAACTGACTTGCCTTTGATTTTATAGCCTCTTAGGCAGAAGGGACTTCTTTCAGATGAGACTTTGGACTTGGACTTTTGGGTTAGTGCTGGGATCAGTTAAGAATTTGGAGGACTGTTGGGAAGGCATGATTGGTTTTGAAATGTAAAAAATATGTGAGATTTGGGAGGGGCCAGGAGTGGAATGATATGGTTTGGCTCTATGTCCCCACCCAAATCTCATCTCGAATTGTAATGCCCATAATCCCCACTTGTTGAGGGAGCAAACTGGTGAGAGGTAATTGAATCATAAGTACGGTTTCCCACATGCTGTTCTCATGACAGTGAGTGAATTCTCATGAGATCTGATGATTTTATAAGTCCTTGACAGTTCCTCCTTCACATGCTCTCTGTTTCTCACCTGCCACCATGTAAGGCAGGCTTCCTTCCCCTGTCACCATGATTGTAAGTTTCCTGAAACCTTCCCAGCTATGCAGACTGTGAGTTAATTAAATATCTCTCTTTTTTCAAAATGAATTACCCAGTCTTGGGCAGTTTTTTTTTTATAGCAGTGTGAGAATGGACTAATACAGTGCTCAATAAATAGATTAGCTGTTAGACAACAGAGTACCAACAGAATACCTGAAGCAAAAATTGACAGAAATGAAGGGAGAAATAGACAGTTCAACAGTAGTAGTTGGAGACTTTACTATCCCACCTTTAATAATGGATAGAACAACTAAGCAGGTCAGTAAGGAAACAGAAGATGTGAAGAACACTATAAACCAACTAGCCCTGACTGATATCTGTGGAATTCTCCATTTAGCAACACAACATACTCCTAAATAACCAATGGATTAAAGGAATCAAAGTGGAAATTAGAAAATACTCTGAGATGAATGAAGATTACCAAAACTTATGCTACAACAGTGCTTAAGGAAAAATTTATACCTATAAATGCCTGTATTAAAAAAGAATAGGCTGGGCGCAGTGTATCACACCTGTAATACAAGCACTTTGGGAGACCCAGGTGGGTGGATCACTTGAGCCCAGCAGTTTGAGACCAGCTTGGACAACATGACGAAACCCCATCTCTACAAAGAATACAAAAATTAGCCAAGCATGGTGGTGTGTGCCTGTGGATCCAGCTACTTGGAAGGCTGAGATGGGAAAATAGCTTGAGCCTGGTGGGGTTAAGGCTGTAGTGAGCTGAGATTGCACCACTACACTCCATCCTGGGTGACAGAGTAAGAGCCTGTCACAAAAAATAAAAATAAAAGATGAAGATCTCACATAGTTGACTTTACCTTTACCTTAAGATACTAAGGGGAAAAGAGCAAACTAAACCTAAAGCAAGTAGAAGAAAGGAAATAATAAAGCCTAAAGTGAAAATTAGTAGTGATGTCCCAGAATAGTGTTAAGAAGTGTTCTAAGATCATATGCAGGCCTGGAAGTAAACGGTGCCTAGCGAATACTAATGCTTGTTAGAGTTGTGAGTTCAGGATTGGGAATAGAAGCGTATAAGTCACAAATGTATACCCTGAATTCTGGGCCTTGTTAGCATGAATCTTCAAGAAGCATTTCCTCTTTTTATGCTTATATTATGAGCATATGTATTAGACTGTTTCCACATTGCTATAAATAACTACCTGAGACTGGGTAATTTATAAAGAAAAGAAGTTTAATTGACTCACAATTCCACATAGCTGGGAGACCTCAGGAAACTTACAATCATAGACAAAGGGGAAGCAGGCATACCTTACATGGTGGCAGGAGAGAGAGAGAGCACGCACATGTGAAGGAGGAACTGTCAAACACATAAAACCATCAGATCTCATCAGAACTCAGTATTATGAGAACAGCATGGGAGAAACTGCCCCCACGATCCAGTCACCCCCCACCAGGTCCTTCCCTTGACAAGTGGGGATTATGGGAATTACAATTTGAGATGAGATTTGGTTGGGACACAGAGCCAAACCGTATCAAGCACTTACTATATTCCAGGCCTTGTATAAGACAGGAAATACACAGGGGAAATCAAAATGGATAGAACCTTACCCTTAAAGCTTATAATGAGATACATAGACACTGAATAAGTAAACTTACAATGAATTATAATTTAGAAATTATAATAAATGCTGGTTTTTTTCTACTAGTTTCTAAGTCATTCATAGTACTTACCATAACATGAAATGATTTCATTAATTTACTTATGTTTCTATCTTTTCAGATAGCCTGCATGCCATGTATTTATCTATGTATCTATGTATCTGTCTGTCATCTATTTATCTATTTACCAGAAACTCTCGTTTTCAATCCCTGGCACAGTGTTTGACACTGTGCTCAGTAAACATTTATTGAAAGAGAGAGGAATGAAAGAAAGAAAAGAGCAGGACATTAATAGGAGGGAAAATAAAAGACTTAATTTAGTTTTCCAGGATCAGAGAAGACCTTCTTCATGAGTTACTTAAAGATTTGATCTAAAGGATAAATAGAAGTCAGGAGAAGGAGGGTTGGACAAAGATACAGGGAGTAGGAATTCAGTTAAGGGACTAAATATGTGAAGGCTATAAGGCAGAAAGAACTTGTCACATTCAAAAGTCATTTGCGAACAAAGGAAGAGGCCCATAGATGAAGTTGTTAAGGACAAGTCATGAAAGGCTTATAAACTAGAATCAGTGAGTGGATCAGGGTGAAAGCCAGGTTGCTGAAAAGAAGAGATCCCAAAATGCAATGGCTCAAACAAGATGGCAGTAAATTTCTTTCTCACAAAAGAGTCTGGGAAAGCTAAGGGATCTCTGCTTGGCAGATTCATCCAGAGATGTAGGCTAACAGAAGTGTTCTGCCATCCTCAATACTCCTCTTCCAAGATTGCTCCTGTTGTTGCTATCTTTAGTTGGTGGAAATGTGAGAGAGCATAAGGGTGTGGGCATCCCATGCGTGAAGACCAGGGTGTGGAAATGGCACACATCATTCCCATTCATTTTGGAATCATCATTGGAACCTAATTATATGGTCACGTCTAGATCCTAGAAGAATGGCAAGTTCCAGTTGTTGTCCAGACACCTATTGTCCAGATGTAACCGTATCACCAGAGAAGAAGGGGAGTAAAGATTTAGAGTTGATTCTAAGGGCAGAGAATAATTATTGTAGGTTTTAAGCCAAAGATATATGATCAGATTAACATTTTAAAATGGCTTTTGTGAAAAAATTTATTCTAAAGGCTCAAGAATGGAGGTGAAGAGATTTGAGTGAAAATTAGTGCAACAGTTCAGACATAAAGTGGTGGTAGTTTGAACTCTAGTGGTGTAGCAGAAATGCAGAGAAGCAGTTATTTGAGGTATAATCTGGAACTGTAATTGCCTGGGAAAGTATTGGAGATGTGGATGGGGGTTATGTGAAGGAGACATATATGTAAAAAATGACTTCCATAGTTCTGATTTAAGGGACTGAGTAGATGGTGGTGCCATTGACTAAGATGGGAAGGCTGGGGGGAGAAGTAAGTCTTGTGAGAAGATCAATAATTCCATTTTGTATATCTCATGTTTGAAATGTTTGTTTCCATATGACTGCAACTGACTATGGAAAGGTGGTTAGTAGGATGACCTTCCTAGTTAGACCTGGGCTAGATAGACTCAATTGGGCTAATTCCCCAAATATGGTCCGATGGATTGTAAATGGAGCCTTATACTTTGCAGGGCACCTGGAGGCATCATTTGCTTCAGCCTAATGAAATACATAAACTTTCTCAAACAGGTACTGCTTTGTGTCTCAAGTGTTGGTCCTCTGAATTATCTTTTCTTTTGCTTCATCAATTTCCTCCTCCCGGTTTTCCCAGTCTCCAAGTTCTCTGTCTGACCATCTAGTCTGTTCTTGAGGCCTTCCTTTTGCCCCATGGTATTCTATGCATGCTTCCACCACAGAGCTGATCACAGTAAACCATAACTGAACATGAAGTTTTCTCTCTACCCAATAGACTCAGCTTCCTGAAACTGGTACCTGGCCCTATTCATTCCTGTATCCCAAGGGTCTAGCATAGTACCTGGGACAGAACAGATGCTCAATAAATATTTAAGTGGATAAATCATTCTTGAGCAACCCACTCTTTGTTACTAGAAAAGCCTTCTTTATTTAAAATAGTAATCGTATATTTGGAATAGAACTAGCTAAAAAATTTAAAAATATAAATCTATGTGCATAAACATATTCAGAGGGAAGAATATATTTTAACATGATTAAGCTTTCTGATGACAGGGTTGATTTTTGGGAAAATGTGTTTCTACAATGCAGATTCCACCTTACATTAAAGAGCACAGAGTTGCTTGTGGCTATAGAGATACTTTCTGTCTATGCAAATACTGATATATATGACTAAAGTAGATGCCCTCTCTTTTGAGTAACAACAAAAAAGAAAGATTTTCACCTGAATGTTTTTCAGTGCAAATATAAGCATAAATAAAGATTTATGTAGAAATTGCAGATGGCTGAAAACAGAATGAATGTGTAAAAGAGGTCAGATGAAAACAAAAAAAAAAACCATGCTGAAAATTTGTCTCTATGAAATTCTTAGTATTTCCACTGGGTTTTATTTGTTTGTTTTGTGTTGTTTTGTAATATTTATTATTTACTATACTCCAGGCACTTAAGCATCTCACATGCTTTGTTTCATTCAATCTTCTTAACAGCTCCAGGAGGTATATACAATAATTAATGAATTTTAGTTTATGCTCTTTCTTATTAGCTTTCATGGACTCTAATCAGAATTTTAGGGTAGATTCTTAGATATATTTGCTAACGTGCTAAACCATAGTAAGCCTGGCTGCCCAATTATAAAAGTGAATGTTATCCCACTTTTATTTTTCCTACAAACAAATGAACATTTGTACATTTACTATGTTGGACTGGTAGAGTCTTCTATTAAGGTTAAATGCTTCTCATGGAAAGGCTTGCCATGGACTCTTAGTCATTTGAATCTAGACACTCTTTTTACATCCTCTTGTGTTTGTGGTAAGCTGAGGAGTTGCAAAGAATTACAACAGTGAGCAACTGTCACTGGCCTAGCCTTAAAGCACTTTAAAAAAATGCCAGGTGCCATGAACCACAAGTGAGGCAACCGATTTAAGCCTCATTTTAACTTCAAAGATCCATGAAAATATTGCAATGTGTTGTGGTAATACTAGGCTTATGATTCCTTGGCTCTGGCTTATGAAGGCCCGGAGGAAGACAGTTGTATCATTACTGCAGTAAATGATGCTCCCAGGGGCCCCTTCTTTACTTTCCAGGCCTCCAAATGGTGAGAATCTGCTCCAACTCTCCTGCATCCTTCTCCTGAAACTTTCTCTGGATTTTATCAGGAGTTGTTCTTGCCCTGTTGTCGAAAACCTCTCTTTCGCTAAACCTTGAAGAAATGTTCCATAAATATTATTGCATTGGGATATTCTAAAACACTGACTTTTAGCTCCTGAGGTTACTCAATTTTTTAGAAGATCATTAGAGTTAAAAGAATAAAAGTTAAAAGAATTGTAGTCAGCGTTTTCTCCAATATGACTGCACTTAATTATCAGATTACATGGGGTAGGTTGTTTAGGTTCAAATTTACATATGTGTGCTTTACATGGTAAAGGATAGATTTACACAGGGGACTTTCTCTTTTGCCTCAGTGTAACTATTTATTGCTTAATTTAAAGATTACCCTTGGAGATAGTCTAACAGATTGGGATACTGTATTTTACTCAGTTTACATTTAGTTTCAGGATGCTTGCATTCTATGAAATGTATTTCAAGACTCTAAAAAGACAAAATAGACACTCTTTAAGCAGTTTACAAGATACAGATCTTTATCTCTTACAAAGGAAAGGAAACAAGGAAGCTGTAAATAATAAGTTCTGAATAGAAATGACATAAACTGCCTAATCAATGTCTTCCAGAACTGGCAAGTGACACCTCTTTGTTTTTTGCAAATAAAAACCTTCTTCCCATCACAATATAAACCATTATCTCTGCAGGCAAGGTATATTTAGAAATGTACAAAATGTACATTTCCTGCCAGCCTCTAGATCAGTAGGTGGAGATCTAAAGTCATGCAAATATTACAGTAAATGCAGGCAACCAATTTCTAATTATTCCATATCAGCAGATTTGTGAGGAATATAATTTATTAAAAAAGAACAGTTTATGATCAGCAGACCTTGGTTATGACTGTTTAGGAATTCAGTGCATTTTGATCTAATCACAAAATCAAAATATTCATGAAACACAATGATATCTCCCCAAAGCAGCCGGGCAGCCATTAATTTTGAAATTCGGGTAATTTATTAACACTTATCTGAAGCTGTAAAAGCTTACCTCTGTGTTTGTAATACGGAGAAAAGTGAAAGCAGTTTTAAAACTGATTCCTAATGATTTATAATGGTTTGCTGTAATTTGAGCCAGAAATTCAATTAAAATGTATGTCTAGTTTTGTTTCAAGATCTTTAGTTAAAAATTCTATTAAAATTCTATTTCCTTCTTGCATTAAATGTATCTGTTATCTGCATATACAAGAAATATAAGAAAATTCTATCATTTATTCCCCAGTCCCCATAAATGCTTTAAAAAGCATTCATTTTTATTTCATAATTCTGCTAAGGTAGCATTTGGAATTTATATACAGTAGAAGAAGAATTACTGTATATGCCATTTTCTTGGTAAGGAAAGAAATCTAACACTGAATACTTTAGGGACAAGTCAAGTAATATTTGCTACTTTATCAAACTAGAAGAAAACAAATAAAATAGACATTTTTGATTCCAAATTATTAACCTAATGGGATGTCTCTGAGGTTTAAAAAAAACATATAACATTCCAGAGAAAGGAGCAGGAGCCAGGGAGAGGTGTGGGGAGACAGATGTTCTACTTCCCTGAAACAAATACAAATGAATTAAACTTTGAAGGAATTGTTTGCAGGTGTGAGATTCTTTAGATTTTTTTTTTTTTTTTTTTAAACAAGAACCAAAAACACAATGAGCTTGGTGGCTAGTTGAAGGAGAACCTATTAGTTCTTGCTTTTTATTTTCCATTGTTTTCTTGAACTACATTAAATCTTGGAATAATTACCAAGTGCAAACATTAAAAGAGCTGGTTTGTGTCTTTTTTTTTTTTTTTTTTGGTAACAAGAGTCTATGAGTAGAAATAGTAAATGAAGCTAATAATTTATTGAAGATTTGCTGTGTATAGATACTTCACACGTGTTTTAAACATTTCAATCTCCTCAATAGTAGGTATAGTAGACACAGATGTTATTTATATTTTACTGAAGTGGTAGCAGAGGCAGGACAAAGTTTCATCGGGCTGGTAAGTAGAAGGGTGAGGAAATTCAGAAGCGTTATGATTGATCTTCTTTGCAATTTGACCCTACAGTGGGGTGGACAGGTGGGTGGTGCTGACGGCACTTCAGAAAGCCCAGAGTTGGACTGAAATGAGCCAACTCAAAGTTTATGGGCTATTTTGAGAAAGGAGAGGATTCAGTTAGCAATAGCTGTGGGATCTGGGAAGAAACAGGGTTAGGAACCTGCTTGTCCCCGCTCTCATTGTAAATTGGGGACCTGAGCAGGGTGCAAGGCTTGAAGAATGGAGAGCCGAGTGTCCTAAAAAATACCAAAACACAAACAGAGTAAATGATGAGTCAAATGATTATAGAGAGAGAAAGAGTGAGCAAGCAGGCTAAGTTATAAAGTCATGTGAGCCTGAGACAGAGGGAAGCCTCAGAATGAGATGTTAAAAAAACCAAAGAAGGGGAGGTAGGCCTGGAGGAATTTTTAAGCTTAAAATCTTTTTGTTTTTTAAATTATTATAATATTTGAGTTTATTTAACCCAATATATCTGAATTATTATTATTGCAGTGTTTAAAAACATGCTCAATATAAAAATTTTGTATTTTACATTTTTGGGGGTAATATTGAAACCTAACATGTTTTGATGCTGCTCTGAAGGTCCCTTGTGAGTATGAACCAGGATCATATAAAGCAACAGACACCAGTAAATCCTGTACTTTTGTTTGGCTGCTCCCTTAGCCAGAACCACACTGAGATTTCCCCGTGTTTACCTGGTGAAAGGTACTAACGGCCAGTGAGTTTGCATTTTGTACTCCAGGTGGGCCAGGATCTGACATCATCAGGAGACCAGCTCTCCCCTACACATACAAAGATTCCTCATATGGTATCATCAGAGTTTTGGCAGGTCTTTTTTGGACTAAGCTTGTTGATGAATGATGCAAACCGGCGTGGATGCCAGAGCTGCTGTGAAAGTGGATATTGATAGAAGCAGATTCAGGAATGAGGTGGGGGTGGGTAGGGGATGTAACTACAATTGCTGATGGGTTATTGATGGAGGAATTTTTCTAGGCATTAATATGCTCCATGGGTCCATAGCTGCCAACAATGGCTAAGTGGACATGAATGTGAAAGGCCTTAAACAACCTTATCTAAAGCAGACCTGTGAACTAGGGTCTGTGGTCAGATGAAGTAGGTAGGTTAGAGGTAAGGAAGGTGGGAGTTGAAAGATTAGGAGTCTAAATGTACCACAGCTACCAGGGTACTCTTATGGTAGAGGGAAGAGGAAGTCAGAGATGCAGCATGATGTGGTAGTATTTGTGGGTATTGTGAATGCAGTGTTCAGTCTTCTTGGGTTGGCTAGGCCAGTATTTGACACTTGAACCATTTCCTGTCATGGGTGAGCTCACCAACAGTCTCTGTACATGTTGTTGAAAGGTTTGTATGGGTCAGGTTGGCCAGCCAGAATGGCATTATGACATAACCAGAATGTCTAGATTCTGGTCTTCCTAGTATGTTTATATAGTTGACTACCTTTCTAGAATAAATCTTTCAGTATTCTCTATTTCCCAGGGCCAGGCCTGGGAAGCCCTGCACTTTTGAGAGTGTGAGTCCTGGTACTAGATCAATTATCCAATTATATTTCTGATTAGGGGAAAGTTTTTGGCTCCTCGTTAAAAAATACCTCCCGTTACGAAGCATGCATGTCCCATCCTGGGCATGAGAACAACTGATAGGGAAGCTCCAAGAGAGAGAATCATTTCTCATTATAGAAATCTGATCAAGTAGAGGTGGCTATTGACATTCTGATGTCAAGTCCAGATGAACCTCTATCCATGTTCAAAATGGAAAGTTAACTGAGTAGAAGCATAGCTACAGTGCCCTCACCAGGTTCCCTGATGTGGCCTTGCCAAGAATGCAAATAGGCAGAAATAGAGTCCATGGAGATTAGGAAGAAAGATGACTGTGGAAGAATTAAAACAAAAGCAAGATTTAGGAATGAATATGGCAACATAAAGGGCTTCTGAAGCCACCCTGATTTTCCATTTCTTTCTCTCCTTCATTGCCTGAGAATTTAACTAAAACTCTGACACAAACAGCCTAGGGCTTTTCTGAGTATTTAGTTTTTGTGAATTTTTTTTTTTGGAATAAATTGTTTCTGTTAATTAAACTTCTTCCTATTAACTTTATAACAAGGGTACTTTTTTTGGCAAGGCAGATGGCATATAGAAGAAATATCTCTGTGAAAGGGTGTGGCTGACAAAAGGTTACATGGCAAGGGTTATATTTCCAAAGGTTACCTGGTCAAAAGAAAACCAAAAGACCTTGAAATAAAGTTACTGATGCTTAATGATTGTTAAATAATGCTGCATTGAAGAATGGGGATGGGAGAGGAAATCATTTGATTCCATGTACAGAAGTCTAGTAGTCATTAGGGTCCTGTGGTTATTGAAATAACATAAGAACACTAGTAAATATATTAAGAAATATTTAGAGTTTTTGAATCCAAAAATGCAACATAAAATTTTAAATAATTTGTTAAAAATCAAACAATTTATACAGGGTTAATTGTCGTAACAGGTAAATGCATGCGTATTGTTTTGGCATATATTAATTTATTCAGTTTTTAAATTCACCAATTTTAGTTCGAAGCAATCCTACTATTCCTTTACCATGAAACTTCGTGAAAATAATGTTTTACGGTTGATGTTTTTACTTCCTTTACATTAGCTCTTCGCTTTCATATGCTTTATGTATAAAGTTCACAGAACCTGGTTGATGCTCCTCCTGCTCTAATGAAACAGTTTTCATTATGTTCTCTAATGGCTTTGTTTTTAGCCACCATCTTTGTTTATTTCTTTAAGGTGTGTCCTTCTGTTAACCACTCCCTACCTCTCTTCGTTCTTTTCAGTTTTGACCACACACTCCTGTTTCTCCTTGATCATCCTTCTGGGTTCCTTCCCAGTCCATTTTGTGGTTTCCTAAGATTCTATTCTTGATCTCTCTTCAGGACTGGAATGCAGGCCTCCTGTTCCTTGGGTCAGGGTCAGGCTTTTTCTCTGTTTTTTTTTTTTTTTTTTTTTGAGTTGGAGTTTCACTCTTAAAGCCTAGGTTGGAGTGCAATGGCGCGATCTCGGCTCACTGCAACCTCCAGGGGGTGGTGGGGGGGGCGGCGGGGAGCAGTCAGGCTTTTTCTAGAGAGTCATCCTATCCTAGATCAAATGTAAAGGCAGGCGGCTTCTGTAGCTGTCATTGTTCTGCTTTCTGCTCCAATGAATAGCAATTAGATGGGTGCTTCCTCCAGCTAAATATTCATATACCTTCTGCAACTACCCCTAAAAGGACTATTTGATCTCTTTGATAATTGATAGACACCACACTTACTGTATTATCAGAATGTACTCCTTTATTTACAAAACTACTTGTGTTGCTGAAGTCAAAGAATAGACATGGCTTAATCTGCATTGTCTTAGCTGAATATATATAGTTTAGTAATCCCAAATACTTTGAATTTCCCTATTGTTGCTTTCTTCCAGTTTGTTGATTTTCTTCTGCTCTTAATATATTTTGTCTAAATTTTAAAGTCATAAATGGTGCTAAGGTTTAACTAACTCATTTATTCATACATTTGTTCTTTCATTCATTTCTTCCTTCAGCAATCTTTCAACATTAAATTACTTTGTTTTGAAAATGCAGTGTAAGAAGTAGACCCCCAAGAGTTTTGTATTTAAGGAATTTGAGGCTTGGCCTGAGGGCATTACATGAAACAAATGAGTATTTTCTGGTTTCATAATCTGAGAGAAATTGTGCTAGTAATTACTTCTTTCTTTTCATTGTGTGGTCTGGGACTTGCTCCTGGCTCATAGGTGAATATATGTCTTGATGGCCTTTGACATAAAGTATTTTCCCATGTGCTGGTTAGCAATTTGATTTTATGTTCATAAATTGTTCATTCTTGTTTCCTCCCTATAGGTTTGTGGCATTTTCTTTATCGATTTATAAGTTTATAATGCATAGAAGTATTAATGCTTTGTTATACTTGTTGCAAATATTTTCTTTGTACTTGCCTTTTAATTTTGTAAAGTTTTGAACCTTCCAACTTTAACATTTTATAACCATACCAATCACTTTGTGAGTTTCTTTACCACATATAAGCTATAAAAGCCTTTCTACCTCCAAATACTTGATAAATATTTGCTTACTTTTTTTTTTATTTCTTTTTTGCCATTCTTTCTTCTACATTTAATTCCTTACTCCAGCAAACATTTTATTGTATGGTGAAGAGGGGAAATCTATTTTTTTCCTAAATATCTAGTTTGGTATCTTTTAATGTGTTTTAGCACCTTTAAAATGTTCTAATGCCTTTAAAAATAATTTTAAATTGCCTTTTCATCTGTGATACACATTTTATACCATACTAAATTTTGATATACTTAGCTCTGTTTCTGAGTTACATATTCTCTTCCATTACTTTATCTAGTCTTATCAGATCTTTAATCATTATCGCTTTATAATACATTAAACTTTGGGACGGCTAGTGTCTTCCTTCCTCCATTAAGCTTCTTTTATTCAAAATCCGCTTAGTCATATATTACTGTTTATTCTTACTTTGAGAAATATTGTTGTAGTTTATGGGTTCTATAAGTTTCTTAAGTTTCAAGTTTTCCCACAGAGAAATTTTCACTGGGACTACCAGAAAGGCTTTTGTCAACATATAAAGGTCTTGCAAAAAGAGCCATGGATAAAATAAAAGTTATGGATTCTAGCTATGACCTTGATCAAGTTACAATTTCTCTTAATACTACTTTTTCATTTATAAAGTAAGAGCTTTGTTCTGTAGATTTTTAAAGACTTTCTTTCAACTTAGGCTTTTTACATACAGAGTTCTGTTGTTAGATATTTAAACCATTCATTTATCCTCTCGTTAAGTTACAGAACACTTCTAAGAACAATGGTTGTAATAGTGATAGGGTTGGGATTGGGGAGACAAGGGAAATAAATACACATAGAAAGTATAGTTCCCATTTTCTGGTAATTTACAGTATTATATGTGTTTATCTCTGCCACTAGACTGTAAACTCTGGAAGGGCAGAGCCTGTGCCTTGTTTCTTGTGCCTGACAAATACTAAGTGCACATAAAAATGATTTGTTGAATGAACAAACACTGACTCCTACAAATTGGAAGAACATTTTTCAGGGCCCTCCAAAGGCAACAATTCCATAGACTTCTTTCTCTAACTGTCATTGTCCATGACCTCTTCCTATTTTATCAGCCAATTCAGTTTTGTCTTCCATCCTACACTCTTGGGCCCAGCTCCAGTGACTCAAGATGAGGAGCTGGATACACAGTGAAATAAATATCAGACTCCAGCCATTATCTTAGTAAAGTCTTGTTCCTGAGCAATGGGAATGGGAGGAAGGGTTTAACCCAACCACCACCCAGGATTTCCAGCAATTGCCCAAGATCCCACCTTCCTATTTCCAATTTTCCTTCACTTTAATCCCATTTCTGGTCACTCCTATTTCTTCTTACAGTGTTTTTGGAGTTTGTATTCATACTTAGAGTGTCTTGTTTAAACCATAGCTTTCTCTAACTAACTCTGAAGTCATGCCATTCTGGCTGTGGGTATGTCAAGACAGACTTGTGTAAAAACCCCTGCCCAGCCAAATGCCACCCTAAATTTTAATCTTGTCCACCTCATTGGTACTCTGCTGGAGCAGTACCATCACCCCAGTGAGGAATTGCTTATTTAGGATCACTGGGTAGCCCAAGAAAAACTTCCAAACTGAGGACAAAGTGCTGCTGAGAAAGCATTGGGAGCCTACATATTTTTTCCAATATTTTAATTGCAGTAAATACACATAACATGGTATTTACCACCTTGACCATTTTTAAGTATACAGGTCAATGATTAAGTACATTCATATTGTTGTACAATCATTATCACCATCCATCTTCAGAAGTCTTTCATTTGCAAGACTGGAACTCTATACTTATTCAACAATAACTGCCTTTCTCCCTCCAGTCCCCAGCAACCCTTGTTCTGCTTTCTGTCTATAATTTTGACTACTCTAGGTACCTCATATAAATGGGATCATACAGTACTTATCTTTTTGTGACTGGCTTATTACACTTGGTAAAATGTCCTCCAGGTCCATTCATATTATATGAAGCATATGTCAAAATTAATGATGAATAATATTCCATTGTATGTATATACCACATTTTGCTTATCCATTCACTTGCTGATGGACACTTGGGTTGCTTCGGTATTTTAGCTTGTGAATAATGCTTCTATAAACCCGGGTATAACATTTCTTTGAGACTGTGTTTACAGTTCTTTTGGGTATATACCCAGAAGTAGAATTGCTGGATCATATGGTAATTCAACTTTTAACTTTTTGAGGAACTGCTATACTATTTCCCATAGAGGCTATACCATTTTACATGCCTACCAACAGTGCACAAGGGTTCCAATTTCTCCACATCCTTGTCAACACTTGTTATTTTCTGTTTTGTTTTTATTTTTATAGTGGTAATTCTAAATGGTGTGATGTGGTAGCTCATTGTGGTTTTGATTTGCATTTCCCTAATGATTAGTAATGTTAGGCATCTTTTCATGTACTTATTGGCTATTTGCATATCTTCTTTGAAGAAATATCTATTCAAGTCATTTGCTTATAGGGGCCTGTGTTTTTAGAACTTGCATCAAATCTTTTTTCAAGTTTTTCATAACATAACTTTCCTTCAGTGAAAAGTTAATTTTTTCATCATCTATGAAGCCCCCTCTGACTCCTTTAGGTAGAATTAGTTGATTCATTTTTTATTTTTATCTGTATAAGACCTGTTAAAGCATTTATTCCAGTACATTATAATTGTCTAATTAACAAATGTGTTTCCTCCCACTTACACCCAAGGCCAGCAACCATATTTTATTAATTTTTGTACACATAATACTTATTGCTAATTCTGGCACATAGTAGGTGCTCAGTGAAGCTCTGATGAGAGACTACATCAATATATTCATTATCTACTTTAAAAATAAAATATCTATTTCTATAGATAACTGAGTATGTATATCATGGCTTTGTAGCAAACTAATAAAGGTATCTATTAAGGCCATTTGCATTGTTGCTTTTCCTACTAAAAAAAGTGGTGATTCTCAACTCTGAATGAACATTAAAATCATCTCAATTCCTGGGTTTAACCTCAAAGATGCCAGGTGAGGCTTGGGCACTGTGTTTTTTAATAGTTTTCCAGGTAATTCTAATGTGTGGCCAGGGTTGAGAACCACGAAGAATCACTGAAAAGTGAGATCACAAAGTATATTGCTCTCTTCCAGCTTTACGGGGCTGAGTCACTCTGGCATCACATTATAAAAAATAGCCAACACGTGCATGAGAACTAGCTTGTAGATCCACTCGTTTCATAAGCATTTTTGAAATAACCCAATACTTCCTCCTATACTTTACATCCCTTATAATTATATTATAATCCAGTTAGTAGTCGAACAGTCACAAGGGTTCCTCTTTATTTTAATTTGAGAGACTTGAGTTCAGGTATTATTAATCTAGGCATTTTGAATCCATGGAATCAGGTAAGAAGCATGGCATATCTCTAAGTTTGTGCTATTACCATGTGGAATGTTATCAAAGTTTTCAGGGAAATGTTGGTAACCTCTTTGCACTGGTAGATGTGGATTTTATAATTACTTGTGACTTTGCTTCTTTTATTGTCTCTGGCCCTAGCCTTGGTATTCTTTTAATGTACATTTCTGTACAAATAAGAAAAGCAAGAGTTAAGATGTAGAACTTATGTGTCTGGCCACAGCTGTTCAGAGCAATTCAGTGTGTCAAGCTGAGGTCAAATGAATAGGGAATGTCATTACTAAATGGTAACATTTTCTGAGGGCTTTAAAAAAATTCAAGTCCTTTTTAAATCTACATTTATTTTATCTTTTTTCAGGGTGATAGGTTGCACTTCTAGTTCTTGTCAGAGATTTGTACATTAAAATGACTCTAAATTTAACTATTCTAGAAATCAACTTTCCGAACAGTTTTTCAGGCAGCATCAGCTGAAAGCATACAGTTTTATTTGAGACACAGTCTTCTTTTTAAATTTGGTAAGATGTACTTGCTTATTTGCAAGGGTGATGTGACATATGCCTATCTACTATGCCTCTTTGATATATTAACAAAGACACTGGGGATTAGGTCATATTTTCAAATTCCATGACCTGAATTATAGGTATCAAAGCAATCTTCTCATGGTTCATTAAATTTGAAATGCTATAATATTTAGAAATTTGAGACATACATATACCAATTTGGAAGCTAACAAAATGAACAACATACTTGTGTATCTGTGCTGTGTATTGTAATAATATGTTGATAAACAGGTGGTTCAGACTATAAAGTACATTATGTGTATGTCAAATCAATGATGTAGTATTTATGGTACGAAATTTGCAAAAATGGGTTATTGAGGCAGCTTTTTAGCACATGCCAACCCTATTATACTTGTAAGGAAATGTGTCACATGATGAACAAGAGAAAAGTGAGTGTGTTCACCTCTTAATTATCTGTGGAATAGAGGTGTATTAGTCCGTTCTCACACCACTATGAGGACATACCCAAGACTGGGTAGTTTATAAAGCAAAGAGGTTTAACTGACTCACAGTTCTGAATGGCTGGGGAGGCCTCAGCAAACTTACAATCACGGCAGAAGGCACCTCCTTCACAGTGCAGCAGGAGAGAGAATCAGTGCCAAGTGAAGGGGAAAGCCCTTTATAAAACCATCAGATCTCATGAGAACTCACTCATTATCATAAGAACAACATAGGTGGGGGAACACCTCTGTGATTCAATTACCTCCTACTGGATCCCTCCCATGGCATGTGGGGATTATGGAATTACAATTCAAGATGAGATTTGGGTGGGGACACAAAGCCATATTGAGAGATGAGCAGAAATATAGCTAAATATATAGTGGATATCCAGAAAACCACACATTATTGCCTCATATGTATCCTTCAGACCTTTTCATTTCTATGCACTCTTCTAATTTTCTTTTTGTCTGAGGACTTTTTCCAAAGCTATGGAACTCTGTTCAACTCACTTGCAGACAAGGCTGAAAGGGCCAGAAAATTATTTCTTTGTAGGCACAGCCCTCTCAACCAATGACAGATAGGAATTGATGGATAAATACCCTGGCTTCCTCTTTCCACAAGTAGAACTCCGAACTACGTGTTCTGTTCCATCTTCCAGACTTTTCCAACTGATCCCAGAAGATCAGCTGAATAATCCCCAGGTTCCCAGAGGGACCACTTGCTTAACACACTGTTTCTTGTCTTACTGCTTTATTAGCACTCTGGCCATCTCACTGTTACTTCCCCAGTATCCTACCAGTATTTCCTGTACCTCCCAAACTTGCAAACTAGTCTTTGTCTTAGGGTCTACTTCTGGGAGAACTCCAACTGTGATAACTGAACAATGATACATGCTTTTAGCTTTCATTTTAAAATGGAAGTTTGTGAGAATTCACCTAAAACCTGTTGGCAAAGCAATGCCCTAAGGAACTCTGTGGCTTTGGCTTTGAGCCACTCACACCATCTTTTTGAGCCTCAGTTTCTTTATAAAATTAACAGATGGAATCAGTGACCTCATTCTAAGATTCTATTATTTTAAGACCTGAATTAGGTTTCTTCCACACTCATCCTAGCACCATTTCAGTAATTTACTGCTGGGTGTTACTTCTCTATGTTGGTAAAGACCATTCTCTTTCAGGGTCTTCTTAACCAATGCAAACAGAGTTTCTAAAAAGTCCTTCTACTGGATCCATTCTTTGGATACCCTTTTGTCACTTGTCATCAGCTCAGACTCTGAATACTATTTCTCCTACTACGTCCCTGTCCTCTGAAGTTGATAGTCAAGGCCTCAGCTACAGAACAACCAAGATTCCAGGGCCTTTCTCTGCAAAATTCCTCACTTTCTTCTTCCTTCTTAGATGTATTCTATCTTGATGCAATTGAATTTGCTTCTCTGTGGGGCTCCCCTAGTCACTCCCTACATGAGGTATAAGCCCTTGTTCCTCTATCTGATTTCATTTGTACAGTTCAAAGAAAAGGGATTTCACACCATACTGAATAGATACATAGAGCATGACAGGCTGATTCCACAGATGAAGTTAGTGCCTTTTCAGGTGGTTGAAATAATTGCAAGAACCACCAGCATGGCTCGCCTTTGGGGGGATGGGAGTAGACAAAATGAAATGTGAAGTAAGTGGGAGAAGTGTACATTTTAAATGATTTATTTTTTAAACATGCAAACATGGTGGTTATTTTCCATGGCTTGGCTGGTCTGGAGAGGGCTGTCTCATGTTCCTGAGCACCTGCGGCTCTGCAGTCTGTCCTCCTGGCAGAGAAATGCATTTCGATTCTGGGTGTTTGTCTTGTTTCGCTTGTAGCTATTCTTAGATTGGGAATAGACACATGAATAGATACAGTACTGTGGAGAGAGCTTTATGGGGTCAACATGGCATCACTGTTGCTCAAGAGGGGCTTCCTGGAGAAAGGCTATCACTTACTCTGTCTTTTGGGGGTGGTTTATCTCAATTTATTGGGGCTTTGACATCCAGAGACTCAGGATCATAGTAATTCCAACACACATCTCACCATTCAAATGAATGAGAACAGACGTGTGAATTATTGGACTTGATTAGATCCAAGGCTAGGCTCTAAAGCACTCAAATAGGATTCTGAATGCAGAGCCCCATGGAGGAGCTAGATTTCCATCAGCCAAATAACCCACCCCAGGAGTGAGTTGGGAATTGCAGTGATGCCCAAACTAGCTTCCAATGTGGCAGTGGTGACCTTACTCATCTACCAGTGTCTGGGGGTGATTTTATGATTTTTCAAGTCACTTTATTCCTATTGACTTTGAGGTAGGCTAAACTTAGTTATACCATTAGCTGGAACTGCTGAGTCCTTCAGTTAGAAGGTCATTTTTAAGTTCCCAAATATTCCCAGTTTAAATCTGATCAAGGGAACATTGGAGTGGGTAAAGGAGGGGAGCAGTTCAGAGCACATACAAACAATTTAGACTCTTCTCTAGGTTGGAGCAAGGTCTGGGGGTGGGGTCTAGAACCAGCCTGTCTGCTGATAGTTCTTTGCAAATTATCATGTCTTGGTTTTGAGGCAGCTCCACATGCAAATGACTTCAGGAGGGTATATATTATGGATCTTGTGGCAGCTCCACATGCAAATGACTTCAGGAGGGTATATATTATGGATCTTGTGTTTTTATAGTTTTTTTGCTTCACCAGATTTGAAGCCCCTTGCTGAAAGTATCTTCACTTTTCTTATTTTGAAAATTTTACACAACACTAGTGTGTCAGGGACAATAATTCTCATCAAATATGCTTCCCATATTCCCTGGCCCCATGAAGTTAGGTGGACCATCTGGATAGTTCTGACCAATGAAATACTTGTCAGTGCTAAGCTGAGGCAGCAAAAAACCTATGAATGATCCTGTGGTTTCTCTTTCTTCTACTTTGGTGGATGATAATGTCCCAGATGGTGGTGCTTCTGTCAGTCTACGAAGCATGGCCCTATTTTGACTCACGTTGCGTATGTAATCCAAGCAAAAAAAAAAAAAAAAATCTACTTTTGTTGTATTGAGCCACTGAGATTTTATGGTTATTTGTTATCACAGTACAAGTAGTCCCTTTTTTTTTTTTTTTTTTTTTTTGAGACTGAGTTTCTCTCCTGCTGCCCAGGCTGGAGTGCAATGGTGCAATCTCGGCTCGCTGCAACCTCTGCTTCCTGGGTTGCAATTCTCCTGCCTCAGCCTCCCCCAGTAGCTGGAATTACAGGAGTCCACCACCATGCCCGGCTAATTTTTTGTATTTTTAGTACAGACCAGGTTTCACCATGTCGGCCAGGCTGGTCTCGAACTCCTGACCTCAGGTGACCCACCTGCCTCGGGCTCCCAGAGTGGTGGGATTACAGGTGTGAGCCACTGCGCCTGGCCCAATTGTCTATCTTGACTAATTTGGAAATTGGTAACTGAGATGGGGTGATGCAGAACAAAGTTGTATCATGTTGGTTTGGTGATCAGGTTGTGGGTGGTAACTGAGTAAACTAATATTAGGGACTGGAAAAGTGGTGATTGTTGAATGCTGGCTCCCTAAAACATCACCAAAACAACCTGTTTATAAGACAAAGCAGAGTTCATTGCTTACCACGTAAGGGAGAATCCCACCTTGACAGAGCCCTCTTTTGAAGGATCATGATATAAGTCTAGAATTGGTGAACGTGATGAAATGTAAGTTAAAGTAATGGTAGATGGTTCCTTCACTATAGCAAGCGTATGTTCAAACAGCCTTTGCTAATTTGATCTCTAACTTACTTTTCTTTTTGACAAAGAAGAATTTGAATAGGAAGTTATTATAAGAAAAGCCCCTGCTCATTAAATAACATTTTAAAAATATAGACTTTAAAATGTAGCAGCTCCAGAACACTTTAACAACAATCTCTACATGAGCTACCTACATGAAGTATCATCTTCCTCAAGCAGACTTCTAGTGAGATCATTTAGCAGCTAGAAAATGATCTTTTGATTTTATCTGTTGTCAAAACCACAGGGGACTATTGTAGGCTCTTATATAATTATTATTGTAGCTCAATAAACCAACAGAACTGCAGAGTGGGCTTTTAATCATATTCTTTCCTTTCTGTTGCTTCTCATCACCACCCAGAGAAGTTCTTTAGGTATAGATTTAATGATTTAATGCTATATCCTCCTTGGGTCTTTCTCAGATCTGCAAAGCAGAGTTAATCTAACCTTACTCTGCTCCCAGAGCCCTTTATTTATTTTTCCATTACAACATTTAACAGAGGTTGATTTTGTATTAACAGTTTTTTGGGTCTATGTCTCTCTTATGTTTCTTTTAGTCTCTATGCATGAACTAAAGTTTCCTAAAATTCAGAAGATGTGGGCCATAAGTCAGAAAAATTAACTGTGTTTTATCAATTTTTTCCAATACATTTAAGTGAATAAATCTCTTGTGTACTTGTTCAATGTGAGACTTTACTAGGTGGATTAGTCAGGATGGGGTAGGTTACAGCGCTGTAACAACAAACTCTCCAAATTTCTATAGTTTGACACACACAAGTTTATGTCTCACTCATACTATGTATACAACATAGATCAATTTAGATCTCTGTAACATCAGTGACTCAAGACACAGGATGATAAAGAACTTATCATCTGGAATATTGTTGGTAGCTTTTACAGAGGAAGAAAGAGTCTGAATCATGCATGAGTTTTGTACTGCCTCAATTCAAAAGTTTCGTGTAGGGATTGCTATTAAGGTGTTCTGGTGCTACTAAATTCTAAAATTCTATATTTAAAAAAACGTTATTCAATGGGAAGCGTTTTTTAAACAACACATTTATATTCAAGTTCTATGCCCAAACCAGAACTAAGTTAGAAATCAAATTAGCCAATGCTGTTTATTTATATGTTTGCTATAGCAAGGGAAATATCTGTGGTCCCTTTTGCTCCTTCAGATGTTCAAGGAGGATTTGAAAGGAAAATGAGTTTTATAGGAAATAAAAGCACATTCTATTAAGGTGAGATTTTTGAAAGGGGCATGGGGAAGTCTTATGATTGTCCTTTAAGTATATTTGGCTGTCCTTGTTTGGTTGCAAGGGAGCAGGCACTTTGAGGTTTCTAGAAAGGAAGAGGCTATTCAAACTGTGGCCCGAGATTTCCTACAACTAGTGAGTCAATTGAGTGTTCTTTATGGTTATACTGATAGAATATTTGAGTCATGGTCCTGAGGTAAGGATGGTGGTAATGGCAGACAGTTTCTCAAAAAATTGTGAAGCACTGAATCATGGCATTTTCATCTAGTGTGGCTAATTGTGAGGGCTTGGGCCAGTCAACATATCTCCTTTGACTGCACTTTCTTTACACCATGAAGATGGTAAATTGGGTGATGTTTACATTCTCTTCAGAGTCTTGCACGTCTAGGATTCCATGATGACACTGGCCACGAACTAATTTAATTCATTATGTTTATCAATTGCTAATTGAGATGAATAGCAATTCATCTCTTAGGTTGGTTATAGGGAGAACTCACATTTATCTGAAGCCTTATGAACAAATACATCTACTGAATTATGAAACTCTGTAATAACCAGCCATTCTCTGCTATTCAAAGGTGACAGCTTTAGGGGGTTCTCCTTCCCAGCATATGTGTCTGAAGCTCAAGAGACTGATGGAGGTGAGCCTTCTTCTTTTTACATCCCTGGAGTAAAGGCTCTTCTCAGATTGTGGATACATCTTTGCCTCCCAGCACCTAAGGCCATTCCTGACCCTGCCACTTAGATGTGCAGTCAGCTGGAAACCTTTATTCAAAGGAGCTGCTCCAGGCTTAGCTGCTGCCAGGCTGATGCAACTTGCCCAGCTGCCCACATCCATGCTCCAGAGTTGGAATCTATGCCCTGGAACAACCTGGATCCTTCCCTGCATATGGTTTCTCCACTTCAGTCCACCTACGTACTACAGCAGAGTTCACCTCGGGGCAGAAAGTACTGTCATGATTTCAGAAATTGCACAGTGGCCCTCTTTTCATGTAAATTATAAATAATGGATGCTCAACAATAATTTAAAGATGTATTTATCAACGGCCAGTGTTTTGCTAAAGCCTGTCTGTAATTCACAAAGCAGGAATTCTTTATTCCTTTATTCATTGGGAATGGTCATCATTTGCCCGTTCAAGTAATGCATTTGAACTTGGCACAGTATGAGAATTCTAACATTTACTGAGCATTTACTAGATGCTAGGCACTGGGTCAAATTTTTCACATACACAATGAATCATTTAATCATCAAATCACTTGGGTTGAGAGGCTAATACTATTTATAGCATCATTTTACAGATGAGAAAAAAGAGGCTTGGGAAGATTAAAGTAATTTGCCTGGGGTCATATGTAGAATAATGACATATTCTAGCAGTGCCATTAGGGTTGCTAAATAGGCAGACTTTCTATTTTAAATTTTTTTTTTTTTTTTTGCTATGACTGTAAATTTTCACTTGGGAAAAAGTTAATGGATTTTAAGCATCTTAATCTTATTTCACTTCAAAAATACCATCACAATGATGCCATAATACAACAGGCTCTTAGTTCTTCCGAGTGACTTACCCAGAATTGTTATTGGTGGGTGTAGTGGCCTCTGAGTATCTGTCATCATAACTTTCAAGTCAAGTTACCCCAGGAAGGAGGAAGAAATATGTTCTTCATTTTACACTTGGTGGCAGTCATTGTAGATGCCATGTTTCCTGGTGAAAAATGATCATGCTCTGAACTCTGCATCTGCGATCTGGCAAAAGTTGTTGCTTTAAAAAAATCATTTCAATGAATAAAAATGGAGCTTACTGATTTCTGTGGATCCTGAGAGGAGCAATGGGGACAGGCATCTTGTCACCTCTCTTTCTCTCTTTGAATGTCCATCTGTAAAATGGGGACTATGAGTGACCTCAAAGAGAATGCTTGCTGAGCATTCTGGAATGTACTGTGCAGATGGCAAATATGACTCATTTTCGTACATGGCCCTTCCCCAGAGAGAAGGGCTGGCCAACAGTTTCCCTGAATCTTTGCAGGCATGGGCATCAATGAGCATTTATGAAGTGTTTAGAATTGTGCAGTATATCACTTGGTAGGCACATGCATTTGGTCTGAATCTTGATGAAGAAGTTTTTTAAAAAAACAAAACAAAACAAAAAAAACTTCTGTTTTCCTGGCATAATATTCTGAACAGCAGCAATGCAATCTGTTGTTTGTTTAGAAAAGATGGCAGAAGGGTGTATGTAGTGTGTGTGCATGTGTGTTTGTTTGTTGTGGAGGGATATCTGTTCACAGTCCAGTAAAAGAGTAATCCTACAACATAAAGTTACCTGAATTAGTTATTATCATTTGGGAAGACGTTGAGGTTTAGAATGAGTTAGTTAAAGCTATGCTCCCATGGTGGGCGTATAGCAGAGAAAATCCTCTCTTTAGCCCTCCCTCCCCAATGTGGGCATATGCGCACATGTGCACAGACACACACACATACAGACACACAGCAGAGGGGATTTTATCTCATGGTCTTCCCATAGTGAAGACCATGGCTTCAGCAGCCCTATCTTTTCCTTCCCCACCTCTCCTACTCCCTTTCATCTTGGAGGCTGGGCTTTGCTAGAGAGCAAGGGGAGCTTCTGAGCTGGTGGAATAATCGCCATAGCAACATGGCACTGAGTCCTGCCCCCAAAGGTCTCAGCCATGCTTGGCTTTGGTCTTAGCCCAAGTGAAGCAATATGAGGGTCTTTCCCACCTCTCACTTTGCATGGCCCAATCAATTGTGACTTTGAGCTACCTTTCAAACCCAGATAGACTCATACCCCTGGCCTCTGCATGCCTTTGTGAGTTGGCTTTTCTTTTTTCTCCATCAGTGCCAATTTATTTACATGTTTCAGATAATGAGCCAGTGTTCCCCAGTGTTGGGTTGGCAGCCACTTAATGTTGTGATTCAGGGCTCCTGGGAAGAGCTTCCTCTGAATAAACATTTCACCTAGAAGAGGAAGGGATGCTTGGAGGGCAAGAGTGGCAATTGTAGGGTAATGAAGCAAGTACTGGTGTTTCAGTTAGGAGATTGGGGTTCAAATCTATTTCCTGTAAACATCATAGAGCTGGAATCTGTGTGTGTGTGTGTGTGTGTGTATGTGTGCATGTGTGTGTTTTCTAACCAATAGTTGAACTACAGATACATGCAACAATATGGATGAATCCCAGTAATGCAATGGTGAATATGAAAAATAAGCTCCAGATTATCTATTTTATGATAAAATTCAACCTCAAGTAAAACTAAACAACATTGTTTAAGAATGCATGTATTGTGATTTAAAAAAAATGTGTGTGTGTGTGTGTAAAAGCACCATAAACATTTTGGCTATCATGGAAAAAATAATTTCATAGGAGAGGTGGATATAAATTATTATTAATGTGGAGTCCTTGGGTTGAATCATGAGTTTATGAATATTCAGTATTTTATTTAAATCACTTAGTTAATTAAAGCAAGAAGGACCATGCCTAGACAGTAATGATGGTAGGTCCTGAAGCAATGATTGTGGTTAGTCCAATTCCATACATTCGAGGACCACAAGATCAAAATCAAAGAAAAGATTTCTTAACTGTAGTTGTGGATGCAGGTTACCCATGCTCTCTGAACCTTAATTACATTACTTGCAAAATGAAGGGTTTGAGCTAACTTGTCTCATGGATCTGTGCTAGGTAGAATAGCAACGTGGTTGAGAGAGATTTTACAGCCAGATTGCCTGAGGTTAGTAGCTCAACTGTGTCACCTCAGCAGTGCAATAGGCCATTGTAATGTCAGCACTGCCTATGATTTTGTTATCGATATCACAGATGTTTCTGTATCACATTAAAATTTTTCAGGTACCTCAGAATATTATTTACAGTCATAATTCCTTCAAAATTGTAGTAGTTAGTGGACCTGCTTCTAGATCTTATTGCTGAATGAATTAATACAAGCACATATATTACCATATTATATGGTTTTATTTTGAAAACTATGTTATAATATACTTGATTTCCTTTGTAATCCTGTTTTTTCTGAGGTGGGTTCTGTAGATTTCACCAGAGAGCCAAAGGGACCTGTAGCTCAAAAAAGGTACACAACCTTTATAGAAAACTCAAAATTCTCCAAACACATAAACACACATACACACAGAGCGAGATACATAGTTCTGTTAAATTGATAGAATAACTTGGGTGGCCTGAGAAAGTTTGAATGTTTTTCCCATCCATTCCCCATAAGCTGTATTTTTGGTGTTCATCTTTCTTTTTGATAGGTGATCTGCATTTACTCCTTTGAAGATGAATAGCAAGATGGTATTTTTGACACTTTAAATACATGAAGAAGTGTGCTCATTACCTTTTCAGTTAAACTTCACAAAGGAAAACAATTCTTTTGAAAATGATCTAAATGTGCTAAAATATTTCCTTCAAGTTCTAAATCACTTGTGAAAACTCTTAAGAAAATTTTAGGACCTGAAGGTCTTTGGGTTATTTCTTCCCATCTAAAAATGTGGGTCAGGCAATGTGCAAAATGACACCCTCACAGCATTTCCTACAACACCCTCTTTTAAGAAAATGAACACACATGCCCCTGTGTGTTGCAATCCATCTAGGGAAGAATTTCTATGATTTCTACTTATGCTTTCTTATTCATTGACTTCACCCTGGGGACTTTGAATCCCAATTAGTTCTTATACAATTATTTACCTCCATGTAAGGTTTTAGTATAAATGTACAGCAGATGTGGTAGACACTAATTTGAGCCACATGCCGAGCAGTTTAGGAGGGATTTGTCAGGAGCCTATTTGTATGAAGGACCAAGGAGTCTTTGAGAAGAATGACTCTCAAATGAAGAGGAAATTGAGGCAATACATTATCTTGGTCCTGGGACAATAATCTGTTGTTAGAGGAGTGCCAATTTTCAGCAGAGAATGAAATATCACTTTCAGATTGTTCTTTGGCCATCTGGGACTGGAGCAGATCTCAGAGATGGTAAATATGACAGAGCTGGGTTACAGAAGAATCTCTGTAATTTTCTTGGAGCTACTTTCTAGCCTCTGTGGTGAATCTAACAGATGGTACAGCTTTTGGTTGTCTCACCATCCACCCCTTTTTCCCTGTGTAGCATCCTTTTGTGGGTAGCAGTCATTCTGCTTCCACCCCCTGAGTAAATCAGCATAATTTCATTTCCCGACCATAAATATTGGTTTCAAGGATGGGCGCAGGACAGAAGGTGACTCAGTCAAAGTGAAGCCCTGAACTTGTATTGGGTGGTAAGGGAAAAATGTCCTATTTCTTGGAAAAAGTGAAGTGTGGGCTTAACATCTGGATATGGTGCCCCATGGCGGAAGCCAGCCTGGGATGAAGGATGACTAGGAAGGAGGGGAGAGAGACAATGTGTTTGTGTGGAAGCAGAGCTAGAACCCTGACCACAACAGGCCTGAAGCGCTGTATTGCTGGATTTTTCTGGTACATAAACAATATAGTGCCTTTACTATTTAAACCACTTTTATTTATGTATCTTTTTGCTATCGGGAGCCAAAAGTGTTGCCTATTTTGGTCACTGAATTGTGGTGACGGGCATGTTAACTTCTAGAAAAGAAGAGGAGGAAGAGGCAAGATTAGAAAACCACAGTTAGTTGGATTCCTTAGCCTTGTAGCCCTCTGCAGAAGTTTGTTCATGAGATAATATTATTAATATCCCAATTTTTCAGATGAAAACACATATGCATTGAGAAATCTGCTGGTGAGTCTCATGGTCCCATATGAGTTACTATGTAAATTAAGAGTAGAAACCACTGTCTTTTGATTCTGTTCCCAACTCACACAGAGAGCACAAATTATTGTTGACTTTTAAGTACTTATTTGAAGTTTTAAGACCTGGAGGCATTCTACTAAATTCTTTCAGATTTGGGATATGTGTATGACTTAGGTCCCCCTGAAATTCACCCACAAAGAATAACTAGCTGATCTGGTGTTGACACTCTTTTATTGTCATTAGATGAAGATGACAGGGTATATATTATTGAAATAACTTCAACCCCCAATAGAAAAATTGTACTCATGCTCAAGCTCATGGAATTTCTCTGGCTGGCAAGAAGGTTAGACTATAATAATTGCAATTGTTTGTTGAGCGTGAGCTTTATGTTAGGCATTGTGTTAAGTGCTTTATATGCATTATCTCATTTAATCTTTACAAAAAGTTAAAAGGTTGTTACTATTATGCTGTTTTTCATACAACGCAACATTAGAAATGCAACAGGAATGTGACTTGGGGGTGCTGTTAAGAGGTTTACGGGGGTTAATAATCTCAGCCCTCTCTGGGGCATTAATACATTACCATTCAATATGATGAAAACCATCATGATGCCACTCAGGATATAAACAAGTCCCTGTAAAATGGTTTTATGTCATTCATGAACTGAAAATTGCTGTCTTAGATGCTGCCACTAATCTTTTTCTAAAATCTTCAGTGTTGGTCCTTTTGAGTTCGAATAACATTACAATTTTTGAAAATTTGCTTTCTGTATAGGAAATAAAATTAATTTTTCAAAATACAGTGTTATTTTATATTTGAAAGTAATTTCATTGAATACTTCATGCTTCATTTGTTGACAACTATATATAAGTGTCTATAAGAAGAGGGGCATTGCATTTCTGAATGATGGTGATGAAGAATCAATTTTTGTAACTGCATATCATTACATTTTTATTTTAAAGTTGGAATAATGGTTTTATAGTTCCAAGGTATTTTTAGATAAGGTTAATTATTCAGACCTTTTCATAAGAATAAACATGTATCTAAGACATGTTTAGTAAAACCCAATTATATGTCTTACAGCGAAGCTTTTTATAAAACATATTTCTTGAAGGTGAATGGTATTTCTGACTGAAATGGCTAAGCAATTAAAAATAAATTCCTTTGAAGGAAAATTTACCAATGGAGATTTGAAGCATTTGGGGGTAAAAGTGGTTAAGATGTTGCCAATTCAGGAGCTACTGGGCCTCATAGTACATCACTGGATATTGGCTGAACAAGGTTTTAAACTAGAAGTTTGCTTTTTCCTTAAGATATTTTCTTAGCTTGAGGACACCCTTTCTTCTGAGCGCTAGGTGTCATTCCCTCCGTCTTATGTTCTTCTTGGGTCAGGAGGACTTGTAAATATTTTTCTTCTTTCTGGTGATCCTTTGATTTCACATTCAAACCCGGCAAAACTGTATTGCATTCTTTCTTGCTTTACTTATCTAAAACCCAGACTGGGTCATTATTTCCCCATGAGTACATGAGGCTGCAATGTTGTATTTTGCCAGGAGGTTTCACCATCTCACACATGATTCATAACATCCTCAAGTTCAAGGTTTCAGGAAGAAATTAGATTCTAACTGATTTGATAAAGTTTTATAAACTTGAAAGTCTACTCTCAAATTTACTTAGAACAAGTATTATCTCATATCGTAAGAGTTTCTCATTTACAATAGCTACATTACTGAACGGTCAAAAGTGGACATTTTTCTAACAAATGGTATCAAATACAAACACATAATTAACTTATCTTAGCACTCCTCTCAAAGCGAGGCAGCTCCTGCCAATCTACGGAGCTTTGGAGACAGATAAACGAGAAGGCGAGGAGCAGCGGCTTCGCTGCCTGTGGTATCTCTTTCTCCATCCACATTCAGATAGAGTTTCTTCTCATCACCTTCAAATCCCCTTTAAGCTCCACTCTTACTCATCTCTAAACTTGATCCTCTGACAACTGATCCAGACACAGCTGCAGGAGGTGGGTACCTGTCTTCGCTGAAAGCTAGACTTGGCTTGTCCTAGTTCTTGTTTAGTGTGCTGCTTTCTCTACAACTGATCTGCAGTAAAAGAGAAAATGTCTGCACTCTACTTCCTGCATTCATGCTGGTACAGTGACATTTTCATGCAAAGACATGAAAATTATGTGGACTAAAATGAATTCTTGAAATAAGCATGCATGCCCCCTTCACCTAATCAATGTGGTGTTGGATAAAGACAGCAATCAGTCAGATCTAGGGAGGGAGTTAGATGAGTTGACCTGAAGGCCTTGCAATCCTGATTGTCTCTGAATCTAAAGACTGGAGGAGAATTGCACCAGCACTGAAAACCATGTGGCACAGCTATTGGTTGTATCCTTTCTTATCTTTACCACCTAAATTCAATTCAGAAGAAAGTCCTGTTTTACATTTTTACATCTTAATCTTCTTACTTCTCTCAATCTCTCTACCCTAGTCCAACTTTTTTTCACCTCTTGCTTTACCACAGCCTTCTAATCTGTATTTTTGCTTCTCCCTGGCTGCCTTCCAATCAGTACTACAGAGCATGGCCAGATGAAATTGGTGAAAATGAACTTCCAAATATGCTATCCCCTACAGGCACTTCTTATTGATCTTAGGATTAAAACTCACATTCTAAGCTGGATAGCAAGCAGCAAATGGTGTGATCCTGCTTTGAGGTTCTCACCACTACACCTCTGCCTACGGCTGGGAGCAAGGATTTCCAGAGTCCTCTTCCCTTCATGGTCCTGGGTTAGACATTGCCAATGACATGACCTGATTTGAGATTCTCAAGTGGTCATGGGGTTCAGACATGGGGTTGTCACACACTCAGAAGTTTCATGGACCTTTCTGGAAACTCCTACTCTGTGGTTGAAGTGGGCTTTACAGTCTTCCCTTTAAGTTCATCTTCCCATTCACCCTCCCAGACTCCAGGCCGAAGCTGCTGGCAACTGTTTCTCAGATTTCTTAGCCACATCTTTCTAGACTTGCACTTGTCTGCCTCTTCTCATATCCCTGAAAGTTCTACTTCCTATATGAAATCCTCACCTGCTTACCTCTCCTGCTCATTCTCTGATTCATTAATTTTGCTTTTCAGTTTGCTTCCCTTATTCCCATTTAGGCATCCTTTCACCAAATTAGCTTAACTTTTCTGTCTAAGTTGGAAGGTAGACCTCACTTTTTCAGAGGATTCTTCCTTGAAACCTAGAATTAGGTCTAGTCCCCCAATTATGTGTCCTCCTACCTTTATTTAGGATAAAGGTAGAACAACACATATCCTTTATTTGGGATCCCTTATGTAGGATATGATTCTCCTAAAGCGTGTCTTCTGTACAGGACCTTAAGCTCCATCAGAGCAGGGACTGAGTCTGTTTTTCTCAGGATCTAGTTCAGTGCTTGACACATAGTAGGCCCTCGATTCACATTTGTTGAGTGAATGAAGGAATGAACATGCTGGGCTTTTATAAATCTACCCCGTGGGTCTGCCTGAATAGATATAAAGCAGTCAGATGGATGTGATATAGACCTTGTTCTTCTTGATCTGACTTGTTTATCCAGGGACTCTCTTTCTCAATGATATATTTTCTCTTTAGCTCATTTCAGTTTGGGAGATCTATGTGATAACTTCAGCACCCTATTTTTAAACATATTCATGGTGATGAACACTTTTGATGGAGATGATTTAATTTTTTAAAATTTTGCCCTTTACTTGAAAAGCCTGAAGATATAAGCTCAGTAAAATATAATGAAAAGATCTGAAGTTCTCAACAGTGAAAATTAATAAAATGTCAAGCAGCACATAGATGGTGGTCTCATCTTGCCCTGCACGGACACATGCTTGTCCTGTGCTCAGGGACTTCCTCTTCCTAAGCAGTACTGTGTGTGTGGACTTTACCCATTTCATGACTGTGATGGATAACACTTCACACTTTAATATCATATAGCACACATTATAGCACCTGATCTTTTCGTAACTGACATTCTTTTCTCCACTATCTCCAAATAGAATTTTAATGGTTAATGTAACCCATTGGATGGTTCTCAGGAAAATTTTAGCCAAATATTTTTGCCTAACGACCTGAGCTATTGCTGTCATTTTCCACATCTTCTTGGTCTGGAAAGCCAGGCTTTCAGTGAGTGCTGAGCTATGGCATGGACATGTTAATAAATGCCAGGGTAGGAGACTGATGAATAAAGGAATGAGGCTGATGGCAGGGCATGGCTGGAAGCCAGAGAATGTCATCTCCCCTTCAAGGTAGGGGGTCCGAAATAGAGGGAACAGATCAAGATGAATGACCACCCGAGTAGTTCTTAGGCTTCTTTTTCCTTTTCCTATAGATTTTCTCTTCTTCCCCAATTTCCCAGTCTCATTTAATGTAAGGTACATATCATAACACACAACACTGAATAATCATGAATTTATCTCTTTCTCTTTAAAGTCCTTGAAAAATAGAGAATGTGCCCCAACAACTAGACATTTCAAACTGATGACCTTTTTCTTTCCGTCCTTCCTATGATTTTGTACCCCTCTGAAGGGCAGTAACTTTACAATCAATCCACTTTGATTGATTGATTTTAATTTTTTATCATGAATTTTTTGCACTAATTTTGTTTTTTAAATATTGCATTAAAATATTTATCTTGACTACTGAGTTTTCGGCACCCCTTAGATTTCAGTCTTGAGATGACTGCCTCATTTTAGTGCCAGCCATGCTAGCGTGGCAGGCAAGAATGTCCTTAGATGTGGATGGTCATGAAGCTGTCTGTGGCATCCTAGTTACATGTAATGATTTTCTTTCAAATTTAGAAACCTGGCTATTTTATGATATAACAAATTATTAGATATTGTTATGATGCTGTTTGTTTTATCCAGCTTGACATAATTATTTAATAGTAATCTTTAGAAATAGGGAACTGTTCATATTTCTCACGTGAATTTTAGACTTTTGGAAAAAATGCTGCGGCAAAGGGAATTGGGCTCATTTTTATGCTCATTTGTATTTAGGCAATCTATGAATCTCACCACATAGCTCGGCAGTTAGGCAAAGCGATACATATGGGCTGCTTAGATTGTATCGAGTGAAGCCTTTTATTTTCTGGGGTTCGTTTCTGTTGTTTTCGGAATGGAGCCTCCTGATGGCTCTGGGACCACTATGTCCAGCCTGTGGTGCTGTCCCACTGAAGTCAACAGCTCTGATTCAAAAGAAAATTAGCTGCAGGCATGCACAGACATGAAATGCAGCAAAGACTTAAACTGACACCAACTACATTGTGAATGGGGGAGAATGTTAGGGCCTATTTAAAGGCCAAAGCCTTTCACCGGGGACAGAAATGGCCAGGGAAAAGATGTGAAATCACTGTTAAAATTATTTTGTCCTCCTAGGAAACATTCAAATCAGTTGACAAAGAATGGCTGATGCTGAAATGACTTGCTGTCTCGGTGTGGAGTGGAAACATTCCTGCTAAATTTCACATTGCAGTGACACCAAAGCAAAGGACAGATCTCAAGACAACTTTTATTGAAATGGAAAACAGTAATTTTAACTAAAGAACAAGAGAAATGCCAACAGAAATCAGAGGACAATGTGCAAAACTCTATATACTGAGACACACAAATTAAAACAACCCAAATAAATGCCAAATGCACAAGAAAATAAATGTAACTTATCAGAGGTTAATGCCTTTTATGTTTTGTTCATATGGAAACTTGTTCTGCGGTTAAATAAAAAGGACTGGGGATCAGACAGGGCATGAGGCTTTTCTAATCCACATTGAGCCACTGACTCAATGTGACCTCAAGCAACTCTCTAGAGTGTGTTGGCCTCACTCAATCATATGTATATATAATATGTACTTGTACTCAGATAATAAAAAAGAGGGGAGTTAGTAGGCTTGTGAAATCTGCCATTATTTTTGGAGACCAATTATCACCTCTGGTAATTGCAGAGAAAGGGAACTAAGATGTGTTCAGATCTACAAGGGAGTAGATGTTCTCTTTTGGCTTTTGTTAGGACAGACAGTTCTTACAGAGCAGAGTGTTTACTGTGTGCATATTTCTGGCAAGGGTTTGGAGGATTAACTAGCCTGCTGATAGGAGAACAAACAGTTTAATCCTGCTGGAGCCCCTGCTACGGGGTGGGCTGTGCTCAAAACAGCAGGGAAGCCAGACTCCTCCCTCTTTTCTGTTTTAGTGCAACACATCCTGGACTCCATTGGCTTTCTAGATGTGTGGAATGGTTATTTTAGGGGACAGAGGACCTTTCACAGTATCCACCAAATCACAACAGAAGAGCCTGGTTACTTTGCTCAAGTATAAAGTCTGCCAAAATAGGCATTGCAGGGCCACAAAGACAATGTGCCTTCAGTCAATGGGCTCCAGCTTTGGTAAAGGGCTTGCAATTCCAGTCTAGGCCTGTGGCACTCCCTTTGTCTGGTAAGTCTCCCCCAAAACTCCCTGAGACTGGCTAAGAGCCAATGTGCCTGCACCTGCTCCCAGGGCACACTGTGCTCCTTTGCACAGTAGCACTTCCTTCCTTTCCATGACTTGAGAAAAGCCCTGATTGCAACTCATGGCCACTGTTCTGCATCCCAGTTTCTCACTCCCTTTCCTTTCTCCATTGTGCTCTAAAGCCGAGTCAAACTGATCTCTGGTTTATCATCTCATACACTCTTTGTTTATGTACATTATCTCTGGATGCTCTTTGTGGTGGGTAGAATTATTGAGCCCATTCTGCACCAATCCCTAGCCCCCACTCCTGTATCTGTACCTTTTTGCTATATAAATACACTTGCACTAAAGGTAGAATGTAGCTCCTGTCCCTTGGCCCCTTGAATTTGGCCTTGGTCGTGTGACTTGCCTTGGCCAGTGGCATATGGGCAGGAATGATAGTGTGCTGGTTCCACGTGAGTTCCAAGTCTTTCATGTTTCCATTTGTCCTTTTGTGCTTCTGCTATTGCCACGAGGAGAGCTTCTGCCATATAAGAGCTGCCTCTTTAGCCCAGACCACAGAATGAGATCATGTAGAGAGAGCCACTCCAGTCGAAGTGTAGACCTTCAGCAAGGGGCCCTCAGCCTCCATCGCCTGAGGCAGAGCTGCCCCTGCTGACCTGCAGATGCACAAGAAACAAGGGCTCTACCACTTCCTGAGGAAGTCCTCCTTGTCCTTTAGATTAGTTCAACAATTGTGGAAGACAGACAGTGTGGCAATTCCTCAAAGATCTAGAACCAGAAATACCATTTGACCCAGCAATCCCATTACTGGGTGTATACCCAAAGGAATAGAAATCATTATATTACAAAGATACATGCATGCAAATGCTCATTGCAGCACTATTTACAATAGCAAAGACATGGAATCAACCCAAATGCCCATCAATGATAGACTGGATAAAGAAAATGTGGTACTTGTACACCATGAGATACTATGCAGGCATAAAAAGGAATGCAGTTATGTCCTTTGCAGGGACATCAATGGAGCTGGAAGCCATTATGCTCAGCAAACTAATGCAGGAACAGAAAACCAAACACCACATGTTCTCACTTATAAGTGGGAGCTGAACAGTGAAAGCACATGGACACAGGGAGGGCAACAACACACACTGGGGCCTGTTGGGGGTGGGGATAGGGGTGGAGGGAGGGAGAGCATTAGGAAAAAGAGCTAATGCATGCTGGGCTTAATACCTAGGTGATGGGTTGATAGGTGCAGCAAACCACCATGGCACATGTTTACCTATGTAATAAACCTGCACATTCTGCAAATTTACCCCAGAACTTAAAAATTAAAGAAAATAAATTAAAAAAAAAGAACTAAGCAAAGAGAACTTCTTTCAGAATGAGTCTACTGGCATGCTACACTTTGGCCTTTCTTCCCATATGCTCCTATAACTTGGGGTGAGGTTTAGAAACTCTGCCACAGTACCTCCATCCTTATTAAATCTAAGATGGCAGTGTGTAACCCTTCCTCAAGATATCCTCACATTCCACACTCAATCACTAGTTGAGTCCTCTGTCTCTCCAAGGCCATGGAATGGCTGCAGTAGCCTCCTGTCTGGCTTCTCTGCTCCTGCTTCCCATGCCTCTCTACAGTGCTCTTCACAGAGTAGCCAAAGTCACCATTCTACAACTGAGCCCATTAGAGCATGCCTCCACTTCCGTCTCACCCTCATTTCCCACTCTTTTTTTAGCTTGTACTCTGTGCTTAACTATGATCTCCCTTTATTTCACTGAGCAAAAATTTACTGGGTCCTGACTTTGTAGTAAGGCACAAATTATAATCCCTATCATGAAAACTCTGCAACTTCTTACCTTCATGCCTACTAACACAGTTTTTCCTCTAATTCTTTCCTATTTACCCTTCAAGTCTCAGATTGGTTGTTTGTTCTGAGTTAAGTATCCTTGTTATATGTTCCATGGGCATTCTATTCATTCTTTATTTCTGTAAGTACATGTATTGCATACTTAATAAGGCACTTTCAAGTGCTGATTTGTTGTAATACCGCTGGTCTCTGAAATAATTTCTAATATATAGCTATAGATACATAGCCACTCATTCCAGTATGTAGATATATTGTCATGCTCTGAATGCTATTGTTTACTTTAAAACAATGAAAAGCAGAAAGGCAGACTGCACTGCACTATGGATTCTTGGCTAACGAAATTTAGCACCTCATGCCGTGTATGCTTTCAGCCAACAAGTGCTCTGCTACTGTATCCTGAATAAAGTGTGTTCTGCAATGCAGGCTGTTCATTTTGGCCTCCCTTTCCATCATTTATTTCACGCCTGGGAAACAGCCTTGACTTATAACAGTAACAAAAGGTGTGCAGGTGAAATGAAAGTTTTACATTAGTGGGAGGACTTCTCTTTTGACATTTTGCAGATCATGCACCTCAATGCAGCCTGGGAGCATTGATCAATAACTATATCAAAGGCAGTTGAAGTTAATATGGGTGAAGCCATGGCATGTCTTCAAGTGATTTAAAGAGAGATGCAGAATAATTGCCAATGTACCATGGCTGGAATGCATTTCCTTAGGAACTTTACTGAAATGACACTAAGCAGAAATGATCCGCTTAGTGCTCTCATTTATAGGATCACAACCCCTATTTCAGTAGGAATCTGCATTGAATCATCATTTCTTGGTTATGCCTTACTTTCTCCTACAAGTTCAAAAGCTAGGACCTCTCATGGCTCATATAAATAAATATTTATAGAATGAAAGACCAGGTAAGTCACATCCCCAGTACCTGTGGTGATATTGAGGACCCTTATCTGTCCAGTATCCTCTGGTCATGTCAGTATCATTGATCCCAAAAAATGGTTATAATTCTGAGTCTTCAATTTCATTGCACCAGGATACAACACAATCATGAATAGATCCTACAAATACACCTTTGGTTCTAAGTTTACTTTATTCTTAGGATACTACCAAGAGATCCTAAGTCACAGCAACAGTGGATTCTGCATCAGCACCATTACCTGTTTATTATCTAAAATCTCAGATCCTCCATCCATGAATCTCTCTTCCTTTGTGAGGGCTCACACATCCCGTGGCCCTTACATTTCTCCTCTGAAGCTGATGTTGAGGTAATTGAGTGCAGTGGTTGTGGTAGATCAAATTATTGGTCCCAATTTTTCCATCTTTTCTAATAAAATTATATATTTATGGCCTCATGATGATGGTCTGTCTCTTGGCTCTGGGCTCAGATATGTGAAGTGCTTCAGCCTATGGGTGTTAGCAAATGTGATATGAAAAGAAAAGAGGGATTTTCCGTGTGTGTGTGTGTGTGTCCAAATTTCCCCCTGCTATAAGAACACCAGTCGTATTAGATCAGGGGCTAAATCTACTCAGTATGACCTCATCTTAACTGATTCTGCAATGACCCTGTTTCCAAATAAGGTCACATTTTGAGGTACTGGGGGTCAGAACTCCAACACAGGAATTTTGAAGGGAACACAAGTCAACTGTCAACACTGCATGTTCAAAGTACCCTGAGAGGAGGTGCATGTGAAGGCAACTTACACTAATAACACATATAGAACTAGAACCCTCACTCTTCGAATATGTGGTCGTTTTTGTTGGCCTTTCTTCCTTCTCTTCCCTTTATCCCTCTTTCTTCTCTTCTACTCTCTCCTTTTTTTTCTCTTTCTCTCCTCCTCTCTTTTTTTTCCCCCTTCTTCTTCATCATCAATACTCTCTAGTTGTGTTATGTTTTATTGTTTATATAGCACTATTTCAAAAACTTACATTATATCATTGGGGTCTTCATCAAAACCCTGTGACTAGGCAGGTGGGTACATTTTCTCCATTTAACATAAAAGAAATATGAGGTTCCTGCTGGTTAATTGGCTTCTCTAAAGCTACCCTATTAGTGACTGTCAGAGGAGCCAGATTTCCAACTTCCATTCCAAAGTGCATTCTATTTCACCACATTCTTTGATTTGAAAAAGATTTTGCCCATAAGGGACCAGAGATACTGGAACCCTCAATACCTAGATAGACATCCACAAAGCAAAATGATGTGCTCTCCATTCTGTCCTCCCCATTCCTATAGACAAAGTTTATAGCAAGTAGTAGGAAGAGATTGTAGCAGGAACTTCCAAAGATTTGACCAAAGGGTTAAAAAAAGTGAAAAGACTTTTTAGAGCACAGGGAAGAAACCTTTTCCCAGTAAATCTGATGATATGCCTGTAATTAAGTCAAATAGGTTAAAGGCTTGTTATGCTAGCATTAACACGTAATTCATCCATTGAATTACAATGAGATTCATGTAAGGATTACACGTAAAATTCCATGTAATGAGATGTATTCATCATCAAAAGCTTTTTGCCCTTTAAGAAAATGTTACAATAATTATCCCATGAACTTGAAAAGTCAATAGAGGTGAAAACGCATGTCTTTTTATACCATCATTGTGATTGTATTTATATTGGCAAGGCCTAACCCTGCTGACATTTAACTTTCCAGGGAGAGAACCCGGGCTGCTCTCTCTCTTCTCATCTCACCCTTTCCTCTTGGGCCATCCAAGAGATGCTCTTTGCCCTCCGTCTCATCTCCCCTACGAGAGATACAGAAGCAAGAATCTTGTTTCCCAACTTACAAAACAGATAAGTTGGAATGTGATTACTCACTTTGCAAAAGGATTCACTAGAGACTTCCTTTAAAAACTCTCTTCCTTTTTTTAATTGCGATGTTTCTTAAAGTGAGGACTCAGTGGTATTTAGAATAAGGCCTTTAAAGATTATTATGCCTTTAGTGTAAATTCGAATTTGTGTATACATGTGTATTCTAGATTTATTGGTATAAAATATTACAACCCTTTAAGGATGCTTGTATAGAATTCAGTGATTTAAAAGTAGAGCTGAGTTTGGAGAAAGCTGCAACACAGATAGCCATTTAAAGAGCTGGGCTGTACACATAAAATATTATAATTCAGAAATAGAAGTAAGTTCTTTGCCCATGTGTCCAGAGCTATAAAAAGGGTAACTAAATGGCATCAGACAATGATTTTTGAGTCAATTAAAAAGTTTGGCTCTCCTTAGAATATATATGTATATCTATATATGTTGAATTTTGAAACATTCAACTTTTGTGTTTTATCCAAGAGAAAATGAAAGTATTAAAAGGTGAGTATAGATATGTTAAATTCATGTTATCTGAAAGGTGAGAAGAACATTAGATATGTTAAATCCAACATGTTAAAGGCCAGACTTAATAACATACAGGGAGGTTATTGGTATTTCAACACTAGGTTCTGACTTCTTCAACTTTAGCCACCATATGAATAAGGTTAGGTTGGCTAGGACCATTGACATATCCTATGAAAAAACCAGCAGAACCAGTCGAGGTTATTTTATTTTTCTTATGTTCATAAATGGTTTTAGGCAAGATCTGCCCAGCAAAGTGAAAAATTTCGAGTAATTTTGTGTAAATATACAAAATATTTCACAGCAGGAAAATAGCATTGAGAAAGAATTTGTCTTTTAAAAAAATGCACACATGCCTTGTTTAGAACATTCCGTGTGGGATTTAAATTAGTTATTTCAGCCATAAATTATCTTTTACCTATGACTGCTTAAGAAGATATCTGTCACTCACAGGCTTTTGCTTTCAGTCATGCTTAATAAAGAAGAGTGTCATCTGGAGTATTAGAATCTAATTTGATGTGTATCTTTAATGTATGTGATGTCTTAATTTTGTAAGGATCAGCAGGTACTTTTTACTGAGACTGCTATTATCTGAGGTAAATTTTCTAGTGTTCTTTCTGTACAGTCTAGTTTCTTTTATATAAAAGAGATAAGTCTTTATAATACTTTTATTTTCAGTACATGGAAGCTGATAGAAGATCTTATGTTCATAAGAATCAGAGAAGCCATTGCCAGAGATCACAAAGTCAGCTCTGAAGACTGAGGACAGTTGGCTGTCACGCTCTGTTTTCACAGAAGTTCCTTGAAGAAACTGTAGAGTTAGCAATGTGCCTATGACTAAAATAGTAGGTCTAGTAGTCACAGATTTTGTGAATGACCATTGGTATTCTTCTCTATTTAGCTGATTTTCTTCGCCAATAGCCTTTATTTTTATAGGAGAGAAAGAATGACTTATTTTTTAAAAAGAAATCTTCAGTCCAAACTTTACCTCCTTCTCCATCACAATTTGGTCAATTATTCACTAATTCATCCATTGATATCTCATTTATTCATTCAGCAAATATGTAATGTCTTGTGGCCATGCATCAGACATTTTTCTTTGTCCGGTAAAGAATGTAAAGAATAAAAATGAATCGCAGCCCCAGTTTTTTATTTTGCTTACAATATAATGAGGCAATAAATCAGATGGTTAAATAATCATAATGCAAGGTGAAAATGTGATGAGATTCATAAGAGTGGTTCATACAAAATAGTGTAGAGTTTTGGAGGGGATGGGAATTTCCATCTAGTTTCCAGGGAATTAGGAGAAGCTTTTTGAAGAACATGGAATGTGAATTAAGTTAGTTGGATTTCTATGATTAGACAGGAAAAGCATATTCCAGTAGACAAATAGCAATAACAATGGCATGAAAGATATGAAAATGGATACTATCCTTGGGAAATATTGAACAATTCAGCTTGCTTATGTTGGTAAATGCGAGGAGCCATTAAATGCCCTAAAGAGGTTGTAATTTATTTAGCAGGAAATGGTGTATCACTGAAAGTTTTAGAACATAATCATGCCATGATCACAGTAATAGCTAAGGAAGATTTATCTGGATAGAAATGGCATGGTTGGTGACTTGATGTATGTAGGGTGGGGAGAAGTGTTGAGATGAAAACCCAGAGCTTAAAAGATGCCAACATTTTGAGCCTGGGGCGCTGAGAGGATAAAATCATCATGAACTAAAATTGTGAAATTAGTTAGAAGATGGAACTGGGGCTAAGAGAAAGATGATGAATTGAGTTTGAGAATTTGTTAGCTAATTTATTCATTCAGAAACCTTCCCTAAGCACCTCCTAGACAGATACCCTTTAAATAATTATTTAAAATGTATCAGGAAAGGATATGTAAAAATGGTATTTTTGCAGCTCTAATGGACTGCTAAAACCTTTTTTAAAAATTGTATTTAGTAAATTTGGGGAACTTTGTTATAAGATTATGGTCTTCTTTCTCTTTTGGTGTTAGGATGTTGTTATATTAAGTGACAACGATACAACCAGGTAGCTTTAAAATATTTTTTAATTAAAAATTATTTTTAATTATTATAAGTTCATAACAGTTGAATATATTTCTGGGGTACATATCATGTTTTGATACAGGCCTACAATATGTAATGATCAAATCTGGGTAATTGGCATATCTATCCATCCCCTTAAGCATTTATCTTTCTTTGTATTAGGAACATTCTAATTCCACTCTTTTAGTTATTTTAAAATATACAATACATTATTAACTATAGTCACCCTATTGTGCTACTGAATACTAGATACTATTCATTCCATCTAACCGTATTTTTGTACCCATCAACCATCCTCACTTTATCCCCTGCCTTGATACCCTTCTGAACCTCTGGCAACCATCATTCCACTCTCTATTTCCATGAGTTCAATTTTTTTAAGCTACCACATATGAGTGAGAACATATGATATTTGTTTTTCTGTGCCTGGCTTATTTCACTTAACATAATGGCCTCCAGTTCCATCCATGTTGTTGCAAATGACAGGATCTCATTTTTTTATAGCTGAATAGTGTTCCATTGTGTATATACACCACATTTTCTTTATCCATTCATCCATTGATGGACACAGGTTGAGTCTATATCTTAGCTATTGTGAATAATGCTACAATAAACATGTAAGTGCAGCTATCTCTTTGATATGCTAATTTCCTTGCTTTTGGATATATACTCAGCAGTGGGATTGTTGGAACATATGGAAGTTTTATATTTAGGTTTTCAGGAACCTTTATACTGTTCTCTATAGTTCTGTACTAATTCACATTCCCAGAAGTGTACAAATGTTCTCCTTTCCCCATATCTTCACCAGCACTCATTATTTCCTGTCTTTTGGATAAGAGCCATTTTAAATGGATTGAGATGACACCTCATTGTAGCTTTGATTTGCAGTTCTCTGCTAATTAGTTATGTTGAGCATTTTTTCATGTATCTGTTTGCCATTTGTATGTCTTTTTTTGAAGAAATGTCTATTCAGATTATTATTTTTTGCCCGTATCTGTTGTGAGATAGCAGAGTTCCCAAATAGTCTTCACCCAGCTTCCCCTAATGTTAATAATATCTTACATGGTACATTTGTCATGGTCTGCATTCCATCTTGGGGTCCCCTGATAATCTGCTTACATTAAAAAAAATTTGTGTATAGTAAGATACGTTCTTTGTGGCATATATTTCTATGGATTTTGACAAATGCATGAAGTTATGTATTTACCAGTGCAGTACCATACAGGATGTTTCCATGGCCCCCTGAATTCCTTCATGCTATCCCTTTGTAGTCAACCCCTCTCCAACACTTAATCCCTGTCTACCACTCATCTGATTTCTATCCCTTTAGATTTGCCTTTTGAAGAATTTCATATGAATGGAATAATTCATTAATAGCCTTTTGATTTTGGCATCTTTCACTTTGAAAAATGCATTTAAGATTTATTTATGTTGTTGCATAGTCAATGGTTTGCTTCTTTTTATTTTTGAGTAGAGGAATAGAGACCATGTGTGGATTTAACACTGTTTATCCATTCTCCCGTTAAAGGACATCTGGGTTGTTTCCGGTTTTAGGCGGTTGTGAATAAAGCTGCTATAAATACTCTTACAGGTTTTTGTGTGAATGTATACTTTCAATTACTTGAGTAAATACGTGTGAGTGAGATTGCAGTTTGTGAAATATTATACATTCTAATACTAGCTATACTATCATTCTTATAGGCATATAGTGATAATTCATTGTGGTTTAATTTTGCATTTATCTAATTACCAATGATACTGAATAACTTTTTATATGCCTTTTTGCCATCTGCATCTCTTCTTTGGTGAAGTGTATATTTATATCTTTTGCCCATTTTTAAAAATTGGGTTGTTTTCTTATTGTTGAATTTTGAGAGATTTTTGTATATTCTAGATACAAGTCCTTTGTCAGATATGTTTTGCAAATATTTTGTCACACTCTGTGGCTTTTAAAAAATTTTCTTAAGATTGTCTTTTAAAGAGAAATCATTTCAACATTTGATAATGTTTTATTTATCATTTTTTCATTTTTTAGCTGGTGTTTTCGATGTTGTATCTCAATATTTTTTGCCTATCTCAAGATCACATGGATTTTCCACGTTTTTTTTTCTAGAAGTTTGCAAAGGGAATCATTCTCCAAGAAAACATGACAAATTAAATGTGCATTCACATAACAAAAGGGTTTTAAAATAGCTGAAAGAAAAAATATATCTGAATGGTAAGAGTTTAAAAATCCACAATTATTCTTGGAGACATTAGCACCCTTTTACAGTAATTGAAAAAAACAAATAGGTAGAAAATCAGGAAGGATGTGGATAACCCAAGCAGCACTATCAACCTGTTTGTTCTGATACTCATTTCTAGAAGACTATCCAACAGCAGGAGAATATCTTCTCAAATGCATGTGGAAAATTCATCAAGATAGACTATATTCTGGGTTATAAAATTAAAAATAATTGAAATAATATAAAGTATGTTCTTGGACTTACTGGAGTTAAACTGGAAGCCAATAACAGAAAGTTATTTGAAAATATTCCAATATTTGGAAATTAAACCACATATTTTTAAATAGTGCATGAAATAAAGAAAAAGTCACCAGGGAAATAAAAAATATTTTTAACTGAAACAAATAAGAGATGGAACAAATAGAAGATAGCTCTTGGATACTCCCTTCTGGTTTTTGTCCCTCTCCACCCTTGATTTTTTTTTTTGTCTTTGTGTTTCAATTTGGGTGATTTCTACAGATCTAACAGAATTTAGTTATTCTTTGGTTGTGTGGAGCCTGCTAATCAGCTCATTGAATGCATTCTTCAACTTTGTTACTGTGTTTTACGTTCCTAGCATTTCTATTGATTCTTTTTATCACTCTGCTGAAATTAGCCATCTGATTTTACATGTGGTTCAACTTTTCCATTAACTCTTTTAACACATTAATCATAGTGATTTTAAATAACCTACAGGTAGTTCTTATATCTGTGTCATATCTAAGTCTGGTTCAGATAATTGTTTTGTCTTGTGGGAGTTTGTTGTTGTTGTTGTTTTGTTTTACCTTTTGTATAGTTTGTTACTTTCTGTTGAAAGCCAGCCATCCTATGTAGTAGGAAAGACTGAGGTAAATAGTTTTTATGCTATGAGATTAATACTCTTTACCATCTTCTAGGCCATTAGTGTGGAGATTAGTGTTAATATAGTCAGGAATTGGGCTCTTTTCAACTCTCTTAAATCCCTGAGCTGAGACTGATGTCTCTTACCCTCTTTTTTTTTTTTTTTTTTTTTTAAATACAAGAGATTTTAAATCTGAGGTCCATTGGTATTCAAGAAATCTTTAGAGCCTTTGAAATTAGTGTAAAATTTTGTGTGAATTCATAAATTCTTCATTGGTCCATGCTTTAAAGCAATGATTAACAGTGATTAAAAATACCCTTGCTTTATAAAATCTTGAAATATTCACCCTACCATTGTCACCATTACCTAATGCTATCAAACACCCCAATCTTAAACTTGAGTTGCTACTGCAAGTTCTTTGCCAAATTCTAGTAAAAATGAAGAATGAGGATGAATTTGTAAATAATTAGGTCTGTGGACTCCCAACCACAAATTTCAGGAAGGTCTGCTGTACCATTTGTTAATTGCAAAAATAACAAATCTGTAACCCCTATACAATGTAGGAGCCACATGGGTCACAGCTACTTATCACTTGCCTATTTGAAGGGTTGGTTGCTGGAACTGATCCAAAAACAATAGATAAGTGATGACTCCTCCTAGGACTCTTTCAGAAGATAAAGTTAAGGGAGTCCTTGATACCTTTGAGCTATAACTTTGCTTTTATAATGAAAGTTGTAGGAAAATATAATTTTCTTTGCCAAAATTGATATCATACAATATGTCAAAATTATTTGCTGTATAATGTGAGATGGTTTTTAGAGTACTTAACTGAAATTTTTGGGAGAAAATTTTTGTGTTTTGTAAATTGTTAACCACTTTCTGATTTGTTTTCTTTTGAGAGGTAGAGATTATTACTTCTCTGTGAGCATTTTTACTTTTTTATTTTCTGAATAACTTAATGACTTTTGTGTTTAAGAAATTATACCAAGAAAAGGAGATGGTTATTTGGTATCAGCCTAATGCAGTGTTTTATTACTTGCTGGGTGGTCATGAGGATATGCCTCTGTTATGGGCTAAACTGTGTCCCTCACACCCACAACTGCCCCACCAAATTCATGTTCCATTGCTAATGCCTAATACTACTTGATTTGGAGATAGGGCCTTTAGAGAGGAAATTAAGGTAAAATGAGGTCATGTGAGTGGGCCGTAATCCAAAGTGTGTCCTTATAAGAAGAGGAAATTAGGATGCAGATGCAGAGGGAAGAATGACTACGTGAGGACAGAGCAGAAAGGCAGCCATCTGCAGGGCAAGGAGTGAGGCCTCAGAAGAAACCAAATCTGCTGATACCTTGATCTTAGACTTCTATCATACAGAATTTTGAGAAAATAAATTTCTGTTGCTTAAGCTACCCAGCTTGTGGTATTTCATTATGGCAGCCCTAGCAAACTAATGCAGCCTTAAATGTCATCTTGCTAGCCTGTTTCATTAATCGTTTTAAGAGAAATATAACCTTTAAAAGATATTGACAATATTATTGACATTAGTGATAGTCAATATTCACTCTTCAGCTTGTATTGCATAATATGACTCTCCTTATGTTTATTTTCTTTATGGGAACATGCATGTAATTGTATCTAGCCTCTCGGTTTTCTAGGGAGATCTCTGTAAAATGACCACAACATGCATTAACATTTTTAAAGAAAACTTCATCTCAAATGAGAGAAATGCACACTCTGGTAAGCTCTGAGAATAAGGTCATACATTACACAGATATTATGAAGCTGAAATTACTTTAATCTAGTACATTGTCAATATTTCACAATATTTGTGGCAATATTGTGAAATTTATAGAGCACTGTAGTAACTGTCCAGGATTAAAATGTTTCCAGCATATACATACTGGGCATTCATTGACTTTTCTATGAATGATGTATCATTGATGCATAAAATTAAACCACTAAAAAGACATAGTGATGCAGTAGGGTGTAGAGGCCAATAGCATATACTTTGATGATGGCATGAACTGGGTTTGAGTCCTGGTTCTGCCACTTGTATGACTTTTGTGCATGGTATTATTAATAGCTTTTAAGTCTCAGTTTCTTCATCTGCAAAATGGAGATTATTATACAGCATTATGAAGCTCAGTAAGATAATGTATATTAAGTACTTGGCAAGTTGTAGGTGCTCAATAATTATTAGCTATCATTATCATCATGAGCAACAGCAGTGTTAATAAATGCTGAAAAAGTGTTAACCCAAAGGAAAACAGAGGAAAATGTCAGAGATGACCTCAGTTGCATAATTAACCAGCATTGTCAGGTTAGGCTTTTATAAACACAGCATCAGCATTAAACTTGATACCTTTAATTTTCATAGCTCAGTAGAGGAAAATTAAGTTATAAGAATGTATTCCTTGACTGACATCCTTAAACCAAGCTTTCACGGAAACTTTTTATTTCCTTTCAGGAAGAAGCAGCCTGCTCAATATCTATATAGATCTCTATTGCAATGAAAATTGTCAAGGGTGAGTGCATTTAAAAATTATAGAAAAATAAAGGTTATAATATTGTTCTATCTTTTATAGGACAAGTAAAATATATGGTCATGACAATAAATGCCACACCTATAATTAAGTCTCTGGGTAGCTGGATAGCAAAAGATACAACTAAAAAGTGTCTTACTTATAGTCAGTCTAAGGGTATCTAATCAGGATACTGTACTTTCTATTAAACAGGATGTTGTGAACCAGATAACATGAATAGTTTCTAAGGTAGCATATTTAATTACATAGGAAATATTTACAAGAGAAGTATGCATCCCAGTATCTTCTCTTCCTTATTGAATGGGTCATGATCTAGGGGACCATACACTGGGCATTTTAATTTAACTCTTCACTTACCTTTTTGTTCAGGATGTCATTGAATGACATAATTTACATATCACCACTGACAGAAATGGTATTTCGATCTCAGCTTCTCTTCAAGCTATACTAACAGGATTTATTGAGCTGTGTTTCGAGTCTAGTGTGGTGCTTGATGCTGTGAAACATAGTCCTCCTAAGGCTTATTTTTCTCTCTGTAGGAAAATGATCCAAGAACAGGGTGACAAACTTTATATTTTTGAGCTAGTAATTCTGGCTGGATCAGTATATTAAGAAGTCTAGTACAGTTTGTCATAGTGCAAGGGACTTGTTCTGAATTTTGTAGACACCATTACTTAGATGAGGGTTTCCAGATGACTTCTCAGAACTGAACATCCAGGGGTCAAGGAGGCATGAGAGAAACAATTTAATTGAAAATTGGCAGTAAAAATATTGTCAGCCTGGAGAAGGAATTAGATCAATTAAATATGAGAGGGCATTCATCATTCTGAGTCATTGTAAACCAGTTGAATTAATAGTATACATTCTTTTCCACACAATGCAATAGTTTTACCTTTGAAATCATAACATGAAAGGTGCCTTGCTTGCTATAGTATCCTTAATTTTCAAAGTTTATTCACAGTTTTTTTCTTTTTAATTTTGGCCGAAGGTTGTACTCTAAGGTGACTCCCTACAAGTAATGCCCTTGTAAAATCCCCCTCTCCTGAATAAAAGTGGAGCCTGTGACTTGCTTCTAACCAATAGAATGTGACCAAGGAGTTGGGATGCTACTTTCCTTGATTGAGTTACATCATGCAAGACTCTATTTCAGTAGAATGGAATGAGAGGTTCTCCTGATGGCATTAAAGAAGTAAACAGCATTTTGTAAGGTATTTACTGAGAGAGGCTGCATGGCAAGGAACTGCATGCAGGTAGCCTCTGGGACCTGGTGGCAACCTTTAGCAGATAGCCAGTGAGAAGATGGGGCCCTCAGCCATATAGCCACAAAGGAATGAATTTTGCCAATAACCTTACTGAGCTTCTTCAGTTAAGCCACCAGATGAGAACAAAGCCTGGATATTGCCTTTATTTATTGTCTTGAGATCCTGAGTAGAGGAATCTACTAAGCCATGCCCAGACTCCTGACTTACAGAAACTGTGGGATAATAAATATGTATTGATTTAGCCACTAAGTTCATGGCAATTTGTTATGCAGCAATAGACACATGAAATAGCAGCAAATAGTGAATGAGATACCTAGCCTTAATTCAAAGGCATCCTTATGCAAAAATTGGTTTTTTTTTTTTGTTGTTTTTAATTTATTTTACTTTAAGTTCCAGGATACATGTGCAGAACGTGCAGGTTTGTTACACAGGTATATGTGTGCCATGGTGGTTTGCTGCACCTATTGACCCATCCTCTAAGCTCCCTCACCTCATCCGTCACCCCTGACAGGCCCTGGTATGTGTTGTTCCCCTCCCTGTGTCCATGTGCTCTCATTGTTCAACTCCAACTTCTGAGAACATGTGGTGTTTGGTTTTCTGTTTCTGTGTTAGTTTGCTGAGAATCATGGTTTCCGGCTTCATCCACATCCCTGCAAAGGACATGATCTCATTCCTTTCTATGGTAGTATTCTATGGTATATATGTACCACATTTTCTCTATCCAGTCTATCATTCATGGGCATTCAGGTTGGTTCCATGACTTTGCTATTGTAAATAGTGCTACAATAAATATACATGTGCATGTGTCTTTATAGTAGAATGATTTATATTCCTTTGGGTATATACCCAGTAATGAGATTGCTGGGTCAAATGGTATTTCTGGTCCTAGATCCTTGAGGAATTGCCACACTGTCTTCCACAATGGTTGAACTAATTTACATTCCCACCAACAGTGTAAAAGTGTTCCTATTTCTCCACAGCCTCACCAGCATCTATTGTTTCTCGACTTGTTAATAATTGCTATTCTCACTGGCATGAGATGGTATCTCATTTTGGTTTTGATTTGCATTTCTCTAACAAACAGTGATGTTGAGCTTTTTTTCATGTGTGTTGGCTGTGTAAATGTCTTCTTTTGAGAAGTGTCTGTTCATATCCTTTTCCCACTTTTTGATGGGGTTGTTTTTTGTAAATTTGTTTAAGTTCCTTGTAGATTCTGGATATCAGACCTTTGTCAGATGGGTAGATTTCAAATTTTCTTCCATTCTGTAGGTTGCCTATTCACTCTGATGACAGTTTATTTTGCTGTGCAGAAGCTCTTAGTTTAACTAGATCTCATTTGTCAACGTTGGCTTTTGTTGCAAATGATTTTGGCATTTTCATCATGAAGCCTTTGCACATGCCTATGTCCTGAATGGTATTGCCTAGGTTTTCTTCTGGGGTTTTTATGATTTGGGGTTTTACATTTAAGTCTTTAATGCATCTTGAGTTAATTTTTGTATAAGGTGTAAGGAAGGGGTCTAGTTTCAGTTTTCTGCATATGGCTAGCCATTTTTCCCAGCAACATTTATTAATTAGGAGATCCTTTCCCCATTGCTTGTTTTTGTCAGGTTTGTCAAAGATTAGAAGGTTGTAGATGTGTAGCGTTAGTTCTGAGGCCTCTGTTCTGTTTTATTGGTCTATATGTCTGTTTTGGTACCAGTACCATGCTGTTTTGGTTGCTGTAGCCTTGTAGTATAGTTGAAGTCAGGTAGCATGATGCCTCCAGCTTTGTTCTTTTTGCTTAGGATTATCTTGGCTATATGGGGTTTTCTTTGATTCCACATGAAATTTAAAGTAGTTTTCTCTAATTCTGTGGAGAATGTCAATGGTAGTTTCATGGAAATAGCATTGAATCTATAAACTACTTTGGGCAGTATGGCCATTTTCATGATTATTAATTCTTCCTGTCTATGAGGATGGAATGTTTTTCCATTTGTTTGTGTCCTCTCATATTTCCTTGAGTAGTGGTTTGTAGTTCTCCTTGAAGAGGTCCTTCATATCTCTTGTTAGCTGTATTCCTAGGTGTTTTATTCTCTTTGTAGTGATTGTGAATGGGAGTTCATTGATGATTTGGCTCTCTGCTTGTCTATGGCTGGTGTAAAGGAATGCTTGTGATTTTTCCATATTGATTTTGTATCCTGAAATCTTGCTGAAGTTGCTTATCAGCTTAAGGAGTTTTTGGGTTGAAGTGATGAGGTTTTCTAAATATAAAATTATGTCACCTGCAAACAGACAATTTGACTTCCTCTCTTCCTATTTGAATACCTTTATTTATTTCTCTTGCCTGATTGCCCTGGCCAGAACTCCCAATACTATGTTGAATAGAAGTGGTGAGAGAGGGCATCCTTGTCTTGTACCGGTTTTTGAAGGGAATGCTTCCAACTTTTGCCCATTCAATATGATATTGGCTGTGGGTTTGTCATAAGTAGCCCTTATTATTTTGAGATATATTCCATCATACCTAGTTTATTGAGAGTTTTTAACATGAAGGGATGTTGAATTTTATCAAAGGCCTTTTCTGCATAGATTGAGATAATCATGGGGTTTTTGTCTTTGGTTCTGTTTATGTGATGGATTATGTTTATTGATTTGCATATGTTGAACCAACTTTGCATCCCAGCAATAAAGCCTACTTTATCATGGTGGAGAAGTTTTTTGATGTGTGCTAGATTTGGTTTGCCAGTATTTTATTGACGATTTTTGCATTGATATTCGTCAAGGATATCGGCCTGAAGTTTTCTTTTTTTGTTGTGTCTCTGCACAGTTTTGGTATCAGGATGATGCTGGCTGCATAAAATGAGTTAGGGAGGAGCCTCTTCTTCTCAACTGTTTGGAATAGTTTCAGAAGGAATGGTACCAGCTCCTCTTGTACCTCTGGTAGGATTCGCCTGTGAATCCATTCGGTCCTGGGCTTTTTTTTGGTTGGTAGACTATTACTGCCTCAATTTCAGAACTTGTTATTGGTCTATTCAGGGACTCGGCTTCTTCCTGTTTTAGTCTTGGAAGGGTGTATGTGTCAACGAATTTATCAATTTCTTCTAGATTTTCTAGTTTATTTGCATAGAGGTGTGCTCTGGTCTTCTCTCATGGTAGTTTGTATTTCTGTAGGCTCAGTGGTGATATCCCCTTTATCATTTTTTATTGTGTCTATTTGATTCTTCTCTCTTTTTTCAGTCTAGCTAGTGTTCTATTTTGTTAATTTTTTTCAAAAAGCCACTTCCTGGATTCATTGATATTTGGAGGGTTTTTCATGTCTCCATCTCCTTCAATTCTGCTCTGATCTTAGTTATTTCTTGTCTTCTTTTAGCTTTTGGATTAGTTTGCTCTTGCCTCTCTAACTCTTTTAATTGTGATGTTAGGGTATCAATTTTAGATCTTTCTAGCTTTCTGATGTGGGCATTTAGTGCTATAAATTTCTCTCTTAACATTGCTTTAGCTATGTCCCAGAGATTGTGGTACATTTTCTCTTTGTTGTCATTGATTTCAAAGAACTTCTTGGTTTCTGCCTTAATTTCATTATTTACCCAGGAGTCATTCAGGAGCAGGTTGGTCAATTTCCATAAAATTATGTGGTTTTGACTGAGTTTCTTAATCCTGAATTCTAATTTGATTGCACTGTGATCTAAGGGACTTTTTCTGTCTCGTTGATCTATCTAATATTGACAGTGGGGTGTTAAAATCTTCTGCTATTATTGTGTGGGTTGAAGTCTCTTTGTTGGTCTCTAAGAACTTGTTTTATGAATCTGGGTCCTCCTGTATTGGGTACATATATATTTAGGATAGTTAGCTCTTCTTGTTGCATTGATCCCTTTATCCCTTTACCATTATGTAATGCCCTTCTTTGCCTTTTTTTGTTCTTTGTTGGTTTAAAGTCTGTTTTAACAGAGATTAGGATTGCAACCCCTGCTTGCTTTTTTTTTTTTTTTTTTTTTTTGCTTTCCATTTGCTTGGTAAATATTCATCCATCTCTTTATTTTGAGCCTATGTGTGTCTTTGCACCTGGAATGGGTCTCCTGAATATAGCACACTGGTGAGTATTGACTCTAACCAATTTGCCAGTCTGTGCCTTTTAATTGGTACATTTATCTCATTTACATTTAAAGTTAGTATTGTTATGCGTGAATTTGATCCTGTCATCATGATGCTATCTGGTTATTTTGCACACTAGTTGATGCAGTTTCTTCACAGTGTCATTGGTCTTTATATTTTGTTGTTTTTGCTGTGGCTGGTACCTATTTTTCCTTTCCATATTTAGTGCTTCTTTCAGAAGCTCTTGCAAGGCAGGCCTGGTGGTAATGAAATCCCTCAGCATTTGCTTGTCTGGAAAGGATTTTATTTCTTTTTCACTTATGAAGCTTAGTTTGGCTGGATATAAATTCTGAGTTGAAAGTTCTTTTAAGACTGTTGAATATTGGCCTCCAATCTCTTCTGGCTTATAGAGTTTCTGCTGAGAGGTCTGCTGTTAGTCTGATGAGCTTCCCTTTGTAGGTGACCTGGCCTTTCTCTCTGGCTGCCCTTAACATTTTTTCCTTCATTTCGACCTTGAAGAATCTGATGACTATGTGTCTTGGCATTGATCTTCTCATGGAGTATCTTAGTAGTGTTCTCTGTGTTTCCTGAATTTGCATGTTGACCTGTCTTGCTAGGTTGGGGAAGTTCTCCCCAGGTAACATCCTGAAGTGTGTTTTCCAGCTTGTTTCCATTCTCACTATCTCCTTCTGGTATCTAGTCAATTGTAGAGTTGGTCTTTTTATGAAGTCCCGTATTTCTTGGACGCTTTCTTCATTCTTTTTTCTTCCAATCTTGTCTGCATGCCTTATTTCAGCAAGGTGGTCTTCAAACTCTGACATCCTTTCTTCTGCTTGGTTGATTTGGCTATTGATACTTGTATATGCTTCATGAAGTTCTCATGCTGTGCTGTGTTTTTCAGCTCCATCAGGTCATTTATGTTCCTCTATAAACTGGTTATTCTAGTTAGTAGCTCCTCTAACCGTTTATCAAGGTTCTCATCTTCTTTGCATTGGGTTAGAATATGTTTCTTTAGCTCAGCGAAGTTTTTTATTACCCATCTTCTGAAGCCTACTTCTGTCAATTCATCCATTTCATCCTCTGTCCAGTTCTGCACCCTTGCTGGAGAGTCGATGTGATCATCTGGAGGAGAAGAGGCACTCTGGCCTTTTGGTTTTCAGCCTTTTTTCATTGAATCTTTCTCATCTTTGTGCGTTTGTCTAGTTTGAATCTTTGAGGCTGCTGACTCTTAGATAGGTTTTTTGTGGGGAAATTTTCTTTGTTATCCATGCTGTTGTTGTTGCTTTCTGTTTGCTGATTTTTCTTTCAATGGTCCGGTCCCTCTTCTGTGGGGCTGCTGCAATTTGCTGGGGGTTCATTTTAGGTCCTATTCATCTGGTTTGCTCCCACGCCTGGAGATGTCACTCAAGGAGGCTGGAGAACAGCAAAGATGGGTGCCTGCTCCTTCTTCTGGGATCTGTGACCTTGAGGGGCACCAACCTGATGCCAGCAGTATCGTTCCTGTATAGGATGTCTCGTGAGTGGGATCTTCCGATCTGTGGGTTGCAGAGTTCCATGGAATAAGCATGATTTCCCTACCTGGATAACATGCTCACTCACTGCTTCCCTTGGCTGGGGGGTGGGGGCTCCCCTGCCCATGTGGCTCCCTTGCCCATGTGGCTCTCAGGTGGGCCACCATACCACACTGCTCTTCCTTCCTCTCTGTGGATCACGCCAGCTGCCTAGTTCATTCTGATGAGAGAACCTGGATACAAGCTAAATATGGTTCTTTTGATGGGAGCCTCTGATCGCCACTGTTTCTAGTTGGCCATCTTGACCCCATCCCCTTAAAATTGTTTTTATTAGATTAAAAAATTTTCTTTTATACTAACATTATTGTGGTATAATTTATGTATAATAAAATATATCCATTTCAAATGTACAGGGTAGTGAGTTTTGACAAACATATAGTCAGTCTCCTCCTATCCTGCCCCAGGAAACTACTGCTCTGATTACTATTTCTATTAATTTTGAAGTTCTAGAACTTAAAATGAATGGAACCACCCAGTATGTTCTCTCTTGTGCCTCTCTTCTTTTCCACAGCATTATCTATTTTGTTTCAATTTTTAAAATTGCTATTTAAATAATCAAAGACTACAATTTCATCATTCTCTTCTCTCCCAAGTGTTCTATTTATTTCCCCTCATTCATAATATATAAATCAGAAAGATACATAGTGTTCCTATTTTAAGGGCTTTTATAATATAAAATAATATGGAAGAACAATCCTTAAATCAGGTACCTAGATAGATGGACACACACACACACACACACACACACACACACACACACACACAAATGGAAATGTCCAAATGATCGAGAATTGTTTGCTTTTTTAAAAAACAAATCTCAAGATGATTGGCTTCTGTTTGGAAAGAAAAGCAGTATACATTTTTAATATTCTTTTCTTTTTTTTTTTCTTTTTATTATTATTATTATTATACTTTAGGCTCTATGGTACATGTGCGCAACGTGCAGGTAAGTTACATATGTATACGTGTGCCATGCTGGTGCGCTGCACCCACCAACTCGTCATCTAGCATTAGATATATCTCCCAATGCTATCCCTCCCCCCTCCCCCCACCCCACAATATTCTTAAGAAAATCAGGTCCGTGAGAATTCTCAGTGTGAAGAAAACTTGGGACCAGCTTATTGAGGACCCTAAAGGCTCAGTTGAAGAATTTGAAATGTATCTGTGAGTAAATAGAGAATTTTAAAGTTTTAAAGGGTTTTGCTAGTCAGCATCATGTCAGAATAGACAACAGCAACAGTACAAGTGGGGAGGCTCTCACCATTCCATTCTATACACATAGTATGTGCAGGACATTGGGCCAACTGCTGAGGCTCAAAAAGGTATGATGCACAGTTTCTGCCTTCATGTAGCCTAGAATTTAGTAGATGGATAGTTCTATGCATTGAATAATAATATAAAATATGATCCAGTTACTAAAAGAGTCAAATTAATGTTCAGTAAAATGTCAGACAGCCGGAGAAAAGTTCAGACAAAGCACACGAGAAAGGTGTTTATAGAATAAGGGACTTCTTAAGAACAAGGAAAAAGGGTAGATATAGTTAAGAGGAATGGAGAGATTATTCTAGGCTGAGCATCATCTAATCCAAAGGTGGAGCTTTATATGATGTATACAGGACATGAAGGGTAGATGAACTTGGCTGAAATTGAGAGCTGGTAGAGAGAAGAGTAAGAATCTCATTTCCATAAGGGCAGAGATTTGGTTTATTTTGCTACCTCTTCTATTCTCAGTACCAAGAAGAGTAGCTGGCATCAACAAATCATTGGTGAATGAGTGAATGAATGAAAAAATGGAGGAATAAAGGTGGGAAATGTATAGAGTAGACAAAAGAAAACCTTGACAGTCTTATGTAAACGTGTCAGTCAAGATTCTTCACTTCCAACAAAAGGGGCTGACTCTGGCTGATTATGCCCATCCATTGGGTTGCTCACAGGATTTTTGCGAATGCTAGGAATCAGACAGGAAGTTAAGCTTCCAGGAACAGAACCACATTGCAGAGCTGGGCTTATGAAGAAACTTCTACCTCTTCTGTGACCTTACCGAACCTAAAAGCCACTGCTTTTGCCCACCCTCTTTTCCCTTTCTGCACCAGAAACTTCACTTTAGAACTTCTGGGAAACCAACATTATTATTGCCATCACCAAAAATTGAACGTCTCAATCACCAGAAAGAAATGGAAGCTTTATACAGAGCATGTTCACTCCCAAATCAAACTGTTATGTAAGTGTATCAGATCATACTTAGCAGCAGCTTATCCAGCTGCTTCCTACCTGCAAAAAGACTGGAACTTTTAGGTCTAACTCCTATGTCAGGGAGGCAGAACACACGATGCAGCGTTTTTCCAAAAATAGGAAGTCCATTCAACATATAAAGGGCAGTTATGAATATAACAGATATTTGCTGTTCAGTGGCTTGGTAGGCAGCAGGGAAATCAAAGCACAAACTAAACGTCTATCGTGTTGGTTTAGCAAGGCGAATCTGACAATATCATGATGGACATACATGTGCATTCGGATACAGGAGCTCAGTTGAGAAGCCCCATTGGATAACTATTTGGTTATCTCAGGCATCAGGTAAACTGCACTTGCCATAGGGTGGTAGCTATGGAAGTTTTAAGGGCATGATGAGATAAGGAGATATAGGTGACTTTATAATAAAGGGGGAGAAAATGAAAGAGAGGAGTCAGTAATGACACCATGGTGTTTAGATTCAGAGAATGATCTTGCTATAATTGAAACAAGAATGTCAAAGAAGAGTTTAGGGTAGGAAATATCTCATTTGGGGTGATGTCATCTCTTTCCTCTACTGTAAGTATGAGAGCAGGAACTGTGTTTTTCATCTTTGAATCTCAGGAATCTAGTATTAGGTGGCAGATGGTAGTTGCTCATTGAACATTTGTTAAATAAGGGTGTTGAATGGTAACACACAAAGAAACTGGAGACCAGGGAGAGGACAGGACTGGAAAAAACAATCTGTGAATCATTCACATGGGTAGATAAAGCCCAGAAACTCTGGGTAATCTCTTTGGAGAGAAAAGCCAATGACTAAGGGATGAACCTTAGGAGAGATACACAGTTAGAAATAGAAGCAAGAAAAGAAGCCAACAGAGCAGACTCATAAAGAGGAGATCAAAGAAGCAGGGGGAGATCCTAGAGTGAGTGATTGCATACAGTCTTTTGTGCTTAAGATAAGAACACTTTTCAGGGGAATAAAAGTAGGTAGCAGTTGCTCATGCTGCTACAAATCAGAGAAGAAGATCTGAGAAGTGCATTCAGTGGCTCTAAGTTATTTTCTTAAAATTTTAACTTAATGCCTATGAATGTCATTAAAAGTACATCAAACTGGAAAAAAATTCTAATGGTGAAACACACACCTATACACACATACACAAGAGCAAGGTAGAACAGGACTTAAATTTAAGAAGTTCCATTTTTTTTTTTTTTTTTTTTGTGTAGAGTTCTCGTCCCGTCACTATTAGCATTGGAAGCCTTTTCTTCAAGACTCAGATTAAATATCCCACCTCCCCCAGGCAGTTTTCCCTATCACTTCAACAGAATGATCCTAATCTAGAACTGTGCTTGATATGTAGCAAGTGCTTTTTTTTATAATTCCCATAGATCTCACAACAAAATATGTGAATTTTTAATCTCTCTTTACTGGGTGGCATCCCTGCTTCAGGTAGCCAAAATAGAGGACGGGCAGTTGTACTACCGGTTGTCAGTAGGAGAACCAGAGAATAAAGGTGCTACTTTTTTTATTTGATTCAGATGTGAGATAAGAAAGATTTGAAAAAGTGCAGTCGCAACAGGCTTTCTGTCCCTCACCTAGACCAGCCAAAGACTCCACCACCTAGGGAGTAACAGGAGTGATGGAAAGGAAGCAATGACTTACATTTGTCCTATTTCTGTGATCCCAGATGGATTTGAAGAAATCAGTAAGGAGAGGGAGAAAGGCTCCTTGCTCCCACAGAAATATATTGAGATATGATGTAGGAACAACAGAACAGAGATGCCTGTTGAGTCTGCTAGGGCAGAGTGAGTACCTGCTGACAACCCCAGGTCTCCTGGGGTCCCGGAAGGATGTGGGAGAAAGCAGTCAGCCTTCCCTGCACTCATGAGAAACTAGCTGAGACAGAGATAGTGAGAAAGCACGTTTGAGCAAGTACGCATGCACCTGTGGGGGTGCACCTATGGATGGTCAGAGGGTCTCTGCTGAGCAAGAGCAGCGTAGAGCAAAAGAAGCCCAGTTGGCGACTGCTTTAGAAGGTGGCAATATGCCAATCAATTGCTTGTGTGGAAGGGGACACACCTAAGGATCAGACTGGAGCAGGAGACCAGCACAGGGCTGAGGTAGATCGAAGCTGGAGAAGTTACCCATCATCTATCTGTGTTCACGTAGGTCATCGGAGCATAGCCTTCATTCCAAGGGACAGGGAAGCTGTTATGGAACCTTGAATGTGATGAATTTTAAAACCAGAATGAGCAAAAAGACATTGAGTTTTATAAACCTGTTTGGAAGGGACTAGATTAAGTTTTCTGTATCAGTGAGAAGACAGGCTGAAGCTCTGGGAAGGTAAACTTCTATTTTGCAGACATTAGTTTATTGATTGACTGTGTGATTAGAAAATTCACACCCATCAGAGGCTGATTAGTCCCATCCACACAGAATTTCCTAGATTACCCTTTATCTCTGGTATTTACATGACATAATGTCAGCAGTTTCTGACTTAATCATCCAGATTGTCACAAGAGGACATATCATTCATCTGGACAGAACAGAGGTCAGGGAGCATTGGAATAGCCCAGATAATGAAGATAAGTGCTCATAGAAGGGACAAAGTCACCAAGGTTAGGTGAGGAGCTTAGAAACATCATCAGGAGATGCAGGGGCTCCTTGGCAACCAGTTGTAACAAAAGCAAGTAGTGTCTGGGTACCTGGCCAAAGGCTGAGAGTCAGACAGGTGGAATTCTGCATTAGGAGAGGCTCCTAAAAGCCAATTGTCAGAATTCCCTTCGATAAGTAGACATTTTCTACATCATGTATCTCTAATCTGGATCATGTGTTGAGATCTGTATTCCAGGGGAAGAACTTTGTACCTTGGGTGAGCCTTCTAGAGAAAGTCAGTTTTAAGGGTATATTATTATGGGTATACTATTATGAAGTATAATAGACATAGATGGTTAGGGAATTTGTCATGTTGTGTCTGCTAACTGCCACACAAGAAGTAATGAGCAAATCTAGCTTAATGTTGAGTCATGGCCCCCTACTTTATTTCTCCTGGATAAGAATAAGGTTAGCCTTACAGTCTGGGGTATAGGGGAGCCTGTACCTCATGAATAAGTGGCCCCAGTTCTATGATGGTCATGACCAATTTTTATCATTAGCCACCCTTATTTCCATCCTAGCCCCTTGAATGCTGTGAAACTTTGGCAATGCCCTTCCAACATCGAGCCACCCTTTATGTTTTGTCCTGAATCTTCATCAGCCACACTTTATCACAGCTCACATTCTGCCACCTCATCCTCCTGCGGTCCAAGGTTCTGTTCCCTTTTATGGTGGCTTCCCAGAGACAGTCATAGAGCTCTAGAGCTGCTGATAGTGTAGTATTGCATGATCATACTACTGAAGGAAATTTTTGGACTGATCTATATGCTAATATGTATTTGAGAAAATTATAGGAAATTTAATATCTTTAAATTACCTTCAGAAGTAACCCCAACACAAAATGTGCCCTCCCAGACGTCCATCAAATTTTCAGTCTTGTCTTCTGTTCTATCAAGTCTGCATCTATTATCAAGACCCAGGAAGCTCCACCTGCTCTTACTCAACTACTAAAGTCCTCTAAACAAACAAGGAAGAAGGTCCTGAAGTTTCATTCATGGGATAAAGAAAAAAATTCTTCCTATTCTAGGTTTATTTTGCTAGCACCACTGAGTGGTAATAGCTTAAAAAATTGTTTCTTGGCTGTTAACTACAAATGAAGCTTAGTGAGAGCTTTTGTTTAAAAGTTGTACATTCCAATGTTAATATGGTGCTTCCTAGAAAAGCAGCTGCCTTTTATGGATTTTGAAAAGCAACTTAGTTTTATCAAAGGTTCCTCTTTCATGTTCTCTGATTGCTAAGCTATATAAGTTAACCAAAGATAACTAAGCATTAACCCATGTTGCCTTTTGTTTTTTATCATCTTTTGAAATCCCATGAGTTTAGCTAAGTACATTAAATGGAGCATAAATCTTTATGTTGTTTTCATTAAGTCACATATTTGGAATATATATCCAAGACTATTTGATCAATTGTAAAATATTAGCTGCCGCACTGAAGATTTGTGACACAAATTCTAACAAGTGAACAAACATTTCAGAAGCACAGTGAAAATCACTGGCTGGGCAGCATGGATAAATTACAACGCTTGAGTTTTAGAATATTTAGAGAGTTTTACTCCATAATATTTGCATAGTATTATTATTCGCAAATATACATTGTGATCATAATGCTAAACATGACAAATTTGAAAATAAAGATTTTCAGTATTTTCCATTTTTCAACTTTTTCATTTTTATATTCTTATGATACTTGCCTCTCAAATTTAGTAAAAATTCCTCAGGTAACTATTAAAAGTCCTAGATTATACTGCCCCAACAAACATATATTCCAGGTTTACATACTCTACTTCTTATACTATAAATATAAACCTCAACTATTCCTTCTGTTCCAGTCCCACTTTGTTTTTTCCTGCCTCTGAGCCCTTGTTAATGCTATTCCCTTTGGTAGAAGTTTCCATCTTTATCTCTCTTCCTATCAAAATCTCATTCGTTCACTCATTTACTCATTTATAATTATTAAACTCCTATATGCTGACACTATCTTTTAGGGTATAGTTTGAATATCATTTAATCTATAAAACATTTTATAATTTAATCTCTCCTTTATAACTCATCTCTTTAACCATAGTAGCATTTCATTTCTATTTGTCTTTTGGTACATCAAATACAATCTCATGTTATGGTCATTCTTATGGTTGCTTATTTTCATTTTCCCCCAATTCTAGAAATTCGAATTACTGTGAACAGAGGCTTTGCTTTATTGATCATTGTAACTAAAGTAGCATCTATCACTATGCCTACATATAATAGCTGCTCTATAAACATTTGTTCAATATGAAGTACTCCAGCTATCGAGTCAGATATTAAGGATATCAATCCAATCCATTTCAAACATTTAGTATTTAAGTTGGTCTCAACATTACACAGTGCTATTAAAAGTTCTACCAACTCGCTTTGCGTTAGGCTTTTATAGTTAATTTTCTTAACAAGTGGCCAGTATATTCTATTAATGTAAAGATACTACTGAAAAGAGAAGCATTACCAATGGAAATGTTCACTAGCTTTTTGTAAAAATAAGTCAGGGTCTTCTATAATTATCTAGAGTAAATGAGCCACAGGACTACTAAAGTTAAAATCCCCCAATACAATTGAGAACTACTGTTTTAATGTTTTTAGATTCCGATGTATTTCAAGGAAGCTACTTTGCAAGAAGCTTACCCTAAGAAAATCTTAATATCTTCCATGATTTCAGTTCCAGGCATCTGATGTTTAACTCTTGTTTCTCTTCTTATACAGATGCCAAAGCACCTGAAAGCAACTCATCTAACAAGTTATCAGTTAATTATTTTAGAGAGAGGGTGTCTTTAGCCGTTGCAGCTCAGCCTCTGACTGCCTGGAACCCCAATAACTTACATAAGTCCTTGATTCTAAACTCATAGAAATAATTTTTTTAAAGGTTGAAATTCCAATGAAGGAAAATCAACAACACGATAGAAAAGCTTCAGGGATTTTAGAGCAACTTAATGAATAACCCCGGAACACCTACTATATATACTTAGCAATATATGTCAAAAATGAATGTTAAAAATTTTCCTAGTTCTGGAGGACACAAACTATATAGTAGGAGGTTTACATTTAGAGAAATTGTAAGTAAGGAGGCTTTATAGGTCATGAATGGAATATTTTAAAAATACCATTGTATACTAACCATTACTACAAGTTATTAGAGTTCTTTTTACAGATTAGCCTTGCCATTGAAATATTTTGCGTACTTCTCCTGAAACATTGCCTCAGCATGCCTGTATAGTAGAAAGTGGTCTAACGCTTCCTTCATTTAAGTGTGGTCAGGTTTCTTTTGTTTTCCTCTAAGAAGAGTCAAACATTTTCTATCACTGGTGATAGACATGGGCTCGCCAAGCCATAAGCCAGTTCATCCATTGTCTATGATCCACACATCTGTCTCTGTTATGGCCACTGGATTGTGCTACTTAATCCTGTCAGAGTGGCTTCTCAGGGAAGGGAAAACGATTTCTTTGTTGTAACAACCCTGAAAAGACATTGTTTCCTTATTGATAGGAGAAAGGGCTAGAACCTTTCTAAAGTGAGAGGTGTCAGTGAGAGACTCACAGGAAAAACTTGTCCTAGGTGGAGTCCATTTTCTCTCAAATAAAGTCACAGTCAGACATTGAATTTTGAAATTACTTATAAAAAGAACAAGGGAGGTCTGTATTATAACTCTTCACGTATTTTGGGACAGTTTTCTATGCAAGCATTTGAGCCTAAAGACCGGGTGTGGTGTTCTTAGGGAAGACATTATCAAATGTTGCCAGTGTTTGCTACTGCAAAGGAAATGAGGGACCCAGATTTTCATCCAGAAGTTGTTTTTCAAGGTAAGTGACTACAGTTCCAGATAGTTAATAGATGTTTTTCAATTCTTTTTTTTTTATTTTATGGCAGAATTTTAGTTTGATAATAATACTCTATAGCTAGAGCTCCTGTTGTGGAATGAAGTTAAATAGATTCTGGGAAGTGTAAAGTTCTTTCAACATCTAGAACTTGAAATCATTTATACCATAAATCTATGATGTGAGATAGAAAATTTTGGATTAAAAAATAATAATATATCTTGGGCGTGCTTCCAGATTTGAGATCAAACAATTTAATAAGAAAAAACAATGCTACTTATGAATGTGGCAGAATAATCATTATAATCATAGTGCCTAGAATATTGCTTGCTATATGGTAGGTTATCAGTAAGTATTTGTTTAATGAATATTAATCAGACTTTCCTTTCTTCTCCCCTCCCTCCTCAACCATGGCCATTATTTTTTTCTTCTCTTAGGCATAGATTTATCATTAGCCCCAGGGAATAACATTAGCACTGAAGCTTGAAAACAGTAGAAAAAGATCAGCATTTTTTGCTTTTAATTTCAAAGCTGTGATGATCAATTTTATGTGTCAACTTGTCTGATCCATGGTGCCCAGATATTTGGTCAAACATTGTTCTGGGTGTTTTTCTGAGGATATTTTAGAACAAGATTAACATCTGAACCAGTGGACTGAGTAAAGTAGATTGCCCTTCATAATGTGAGTGGGTCTCATCCAATAAAATGTTTTAGATAGCAGTAAGAATAATCCAGTCCAAGTCAGATATATTCTCTGTCCACTCTGTTCCCCTCCAAACTCATTACAACCCTCTGAATTTTGGGGTAGGGGAGAGAATAGAACAAAAAGCTGCTCTCTCCAGAGCATGAGGGAATTCTCCAGCAGACTGCCTTGGGATTTCATCTGTGATATGGTTTGGCTGTGTCCCCACCCAAATCTCATCGTGAATTGTAGCTCCCATAATTTCCACACGTTGTGAAAGGGACCTGGTGGGAGATAATTGAATCATGGGGTCGGTTTCCCCATACTGTTCTCAGGGTAGTGAATAACTGTCATTACATCTGATGGTTTTATAAGGGGTTTCCCCTTTTGCTTGCTCTCATTCTCTCTTGCCTGCTGCCATGTAAGACGTGCTATTCAACATAGTATTGGCAGTTCTGGCCAGGGCAATTAGGCAGGAGAAGGAAATAAAGGGTATTCAATTAGGAAAAGAGGAAGTCAAATTGTCCCTGTTTGCAGACGACATGATTGTATATCTAGAAAACCCCATTGTCTCAGCCCAAAATCTCCTTAAGCTGATAAGCAACTTCAGCAAAGTCTCAGGATACAAAATCAATGTACAAAAATCACAAGCATTGTTATACACTAATAGCAGACAAACAGAGAGCCAAATCATGAGTGAACTCCCATTCATAATGCTTCAAAGAGGATAAAATACCTAGGAATCCAACTTACAAGGGATGTGAAGGACCTCTTCAAGGAGAACTACAAACCACTGCTCAATGAAATAAAAGAGGATACAAACAAATGGAAGAAGATTCCATGCTCATGGGTAGGAAGAATCAATATCATCAAAATGGCCATACTGCCCAAGGTAATTTATAGATTCAATGCCATCCCCATCAAGCTACCAATGACTTTCTTCACAGAACTGGAAAAAACTACTTTAAAGTTCATATGGAACCAAAAAAGAGCCCGCATCGCCAAGTCAATCCTAAGCCAAAAGAACAAAGCTGGAGGCATCATGCTACCTGACTTCAAACTATACTACAAGGCTACAGTAACCAAAGCAGCATGATACTGGTACCAAAACAGAGATATAGATCAATGGAACAGAACAGAGCCCTCAGAAATAACGCCACATATCTACAACTATCTGATTTTTGACAAACCTGAGAAAAGCAATGGGGAAAGGATTCTCTATTTAATAAATGGTGTTGGGAAAACTGGCTAGCCATTGTAGAAAGCTGAAACTGGATCCCTTCCTTACACTTTATACAAAAATTAATTCAAGATCGATTAAAGACTTAAATGTTAGACCTAAAACCATAAAAACCCTGGAAGAAAACCTAGCCATTACCATTCAGGACATAGGCATTGGCAAGGGCTTCATGTCTAAAACACCAAAAGCAATGGCAACAAAAGCCAAAATTGACAAATGGGATCTAATTAAACTAAAGAGCTTCTGCACAGCAAAAGAAACTACCATCAGAGTGAACAGGCAACCTACAAAATGGGAGAAAATTTTCGCAACCTACTCATCTGACAAAGGGCTAATATCCAGAATCTACAATGAACTCCAACAAATGTACAAGAAAAAAAAAAACAACCCCATCAAAAAGTGGGTGAAGGACATGAACAGACACTTCTCAAAAGAAGACATTTATGCAGCCAAAAAACACATGAAAAAATGCTCACCATCACTGGCCATCAGAGAAATGCAAATCAAAACCACAATGAGATACCATCTCACACCAGTTAGAATGGCAATCATTAAAAAGTCAGGAAACAGGTGCTGGAGAGGATGTGGAGAAATAGGAACACTTTTACACTGTTGGTGGGACTGTAAACTAGTTCAACCCTTGTGGAAGTCAGTGTGGCGATTCCTCAGGGATCTAGAACTAGAAATACCATTTGACCCAGCCATCCCATTACTGGGTATATACCCAAAGGACTATAAATCATGCTGCTATAAAGACACATGCACACGTATATTTATTGCAGCACTGTTCACAGTAGCAGAGACTTGGAACCAACCCAAATGTCCAACAATGATAGACTGGATTAAGAAAATGTGGCACATATACACCATGGAATACTATGCAGCCATAAAAAATGATGAGTTCATGTCCTTTGTAGGGACATGGATGAAATTGGAAATCGTCATTCTCAGTAAACTATCGCAAGAACAAAAAACCAGACACCGCATATTCTCACTCATAGGTGGGAATTGAACAATGAGAACACATGGACACAGGAAGGGGAACATCACACTCTGGGGACTGTTGTGGGGTGGGGGGAGCAGGGAGGGATAGCATTAGGAGATATACCTAATGCTAAATGACGAGTTAATGGGTGCAGCACACCAGCATGGCACATGTATACATATGTAACTAACCTGCACATTGTGCACATGTACCCTAAAACTTAAAGTTTAATAATAATTAAATTAAATTAAAAAAAAAGACATGCCTTTTGCCTTCTGCCATGATTGTGAGGCCTGCCCAGCCATGTGAAACTGTGAGTCCATTATACCTCTTTTTCTTTATAAATTACCCAGTCTAAGGTATGTCTTTATCAGCAGCGTGAAATTGGACTAATACAGTCTGCAACATCAACTCTTCCTGGTTCCACAGGAGATACCTTTGGACTCAGAATGCATCACTTTCCTGAGTCTCCAGCCTGCTGGCCTACCCTCTCAGATTTGAATTTGCCAAGCCTTCACAATTATGTGAGCCAATTTCTTAAAATAAATCTCCTTCCCTTTCTATCTATGCACATTCTATTATTTCTGTTTCTCTGAAGAACCTTGACTAATACAAAAGGTAACAGATTCAAAGGTAAGATAAAGTGTTTTAGAAAGCAGTAAGAATAATTCAAGTCAGATATATCCTCTGTCCACTCTGTTCCCCTCCAAACTCATTATAACCCTCTGAATTTTGGGGGAGGGGAGAGGGAGAAAAACTAGTATGGAAGCAACAGAGTTAGTATGGGAGACTCTGTATCCTGCCCTCTGCTCCTTGATGTAGACTTTTCCTTTGTGCCAGGTGGAAAGCGTGATAGACACCCCAACTCTGAGTCTGTGGATCTGAGAGGACAGAGAAACTGTGTTTCACATGCTTTATGAGATCCAGAAAGAAGGCAACCATAGTATACTTGCAAATACCATCTAGTAGAACTGGCAGAATTATGAGTTTCAGAAGAAACAAGAGACAGCTATGAGTTTCCCTGAAGTATACAGTACAGAGGGAATTCTAAAATTTCATGGGCATTTAAGTAGTGCATTGATGTTGGAGGAAAGAGAAAACAAGTGTGCCTGCAAAAGATTCTAATGCCAGTTCTGGCCTCCTCAGAAAAGTGCAGTGAGAATGGTCACCATGCAGGGTGAGTTGAAGACTTGGCTAGAACTCACCAACTGGCAGAAGGTTGGACAAAGGTGCAAGCTGATCTGGTACCCATGGGTCTGTTCTAGCAAGGCTGGTCACTACCAGAGGCAGAGTAATGTCCTTCTCAGAGCAGGACTGTGAACATAACTCATTAACAGCATCTTGTCAGCCTCCTTGACTGTCTTTCAGGAATGGTTCTTGCCTGTGGCTTGGGCTTGTGCCCAGTTCCTTATATGAACGACCTACTCTAAGTGGTCATTACCTTTAATTGGGCTCAGATCAGAATGGGATAGCCCCTCAAACCTGGGAAACTTGGGAAAAGAAGGAGCTCGATGGAGCTACGAACAAAGAAAGTATCAGAACACATTTCTTACTACAAGGAGTAATTTCCATAAAACGAAAAACTCATATGATTACATTTTTAATTTCTTACAATCTCACAACTAGAATGGTTGGGAGGAACAGTCTGTTTCTCCACAGAGAAGCCTCCCCTTTGGCATAGCCTAGATGCTGTCCCAAAGCATGTAACTTGATTTCTAATTTTTGCTTCTTGTGAGCTGACCATATCACTCATTTATTTCAGGCTTTTGTGTCACTCATCTCACAATCAAACAATTCCTCCTGGGTGCCTCATACTTCTCAAATATATCTTTTCTCTCCTGATAAGGTGTTTTAGAGAAAGGCTTGAAATTTTGAAGCTGTTTCCCCATTTTGTGATTATTTGCTGCTCCAGAATCTTTTTGAAAATTGGTAGGGATATAAAACACAAAACATTATGTTAAAATGTTCCTCACCATATTTTTTTATATGTGGAAAGATGGTTCTACTCTCTGCAACATTTTCAAAACATACTTAAATAGACTAAAGTCACAAAAAGAAAGTGCTACAAACATGTGGAGAACTCAAGTTTCAGAGATGTATTGATGAGTAAATGATGCAGTATGTAGTGAGCAAAAGTTAATGGTGCTTTCTTTCCTGTCACATCCTTGGAAGCTCCGGTTAACTGAGCCATATATTGGGTCTGATAGACTGGGTCTATCAGCTATTTTATTTAGAGCAGCAGGTTTCAAACTTGCTTGACAGAGGAATCATTCTTGCAACAAAAACAAACAAAACAAAGCCAAAACACCTACAAATACAGAAAACTTATAAAAGTGGAGGTTTCTTACTTGAAGAGCATTGAGGAGCCAAGCGTTGCTCCAGCTCAGCTTCTTCTGCTCTCATGGGCAGTGCTGGAGGCATTTCAGGGTACCCAGGGCTCTAACAGGACCAACGACAGAGGAGGTTCCTGGAGATTAGGACTCAGTAGAAAACCGTATATGGGAAAAAAAATGACTCTGCTGTATGTTCTCTCTGGGCCTAGGACCGAGATTCTAAGTTGCATTATTGGTATCCAGACATAATAATCAGAGAACAAAGGTCAAATGTTGCAGAATCATTTTTATTTGAAAGCGGTTTACCAGTTTCTTGCCTTAAAAGATCTCCCCAGTGCCATACAAACCAGTGGGATTGTATGCTTTCAGAGTAAATGGGATGAGAGAAGTTTTCACTAGACACTGTGCTTACCCTGACCTCTGATATATTCTCCAGAAAGCAAGCTTGAGTGTTACATTGCAGCAGTTAAATTTTCCCTGCACATCAAAGTTCCATATGGAGAACCAGTGTGATATTTGCTTTGTATCAGATGGGAATTCTCAGTGTTTACATTTGTACTGTTTAACCATACTAGAAAAAAAAGAATTCATCTGTTAACGTACATTGCTTTAAGCATTGCAAGAGAATGGTTACTGTCAAATTGTTTTAGAATCAGTAACACACCATTTAGAAATCTGCAACCTACTGTTAATAAACTGTGTACAACCATTCTCCTCTGGAGATGCAATAACCCTTTAAAATTAATATACACTATAGTTCTTCTCATTTTAACTAAGTTGTACATTAAAAAGATAGGCTAGGTTAGTACTTAGTGATGAATTATGTGTGTTGATTAGTAATCTGAAGTCTCTTGGAGTCTTCTATATATTTTTCATGAATGCTATGACTAAAAAGTATTCCATAGATAAAAGTCAGAAGACTTGAAAGAAAAGTGAAGATCTACAACCTTCTTAGAAAAGAGCGAGGTCATTAGTAAGTACATTGTTTAGCTGCCTAGTAAAAGAAATGCCTATTTGATTTGCTTTCGATTACTGTTAATTTACATGGTGATATTTGAAGAACTGACATGCAGAATGGAGTGTATATTGGTAATAATGCTATGCAAGTATTGTTTAGTTACATTTTACAGAGATTCAGACGTGTCCATTGCCCTTAGAGTCAGGAATCTCTAGTGACTTCTTTAATAAACCTTACTTCAATGAGCCCTTTGAACTCTTCATTAACCAATTATGGAACAGCTATAGAACTGGACTAGAACCTTGACTCTGCTTTTGCTAAATACAAGCTATCACCTGCCATAAGTAAAATCCTATGCTTTCTTTTTCACCAATTAAATAAGAAAGTGGTGTGTAGATGAAATGACAGTGCTAGAAAATTTATGGAAGAAATTACCCTAAGTTCCATGTATCCTAAAACAATATACTTAAAGAAGAGGAAAAGAAGCATTTGGGAAAGTTTTGGTGTCTGAGTGGTCAGATTTCTACAGCAGGTGAGGACAACTGCTCTCAGATAATCTTGTTACTCACTGCAGACGTGGCTTTGGATTTGAACAAGGAATAGGATCTGGAAGACAAGAAGGGGTTACCTGCTTCATTATTGATAAGGAGAACTTGGCCAGCCCAATGCGCGCGCACACACACACACACACACACATGCACGCACGCACGCACATACACACACAGACCCACACCCGCCCACCCACCCACACACCCACACACCCACACACCCACACACCATGCATAAATCTGTAAATTGGGCTAGAAGTCAAAGTCAGGTGAAGAAGAAAATCTAGACATCTCATTTGTCTGGCCTTAAAGGGGTGGAAGGTAACCAGACAGAAATATGGAAAGCAGAGGGACCTCTTGCAAGGTTTATGTTAAACTGAGTGAAGCTGAGTTTGTAACTTTCTTCTGTGCCTTACCCTGATGATCTTTGTGTTCCTTACCCATGAGGAGTTCCTCAAATCTGCAATAAAGTAGCTTTATGACTCTGAGCCAATTGACCTGGAAATTTTCTAGTCGCATGCCTTATTAGTAAGGGCAGGTTTTGAAGATAAAAGTCAAACTGGAAACACTCGTATCCTAGAGATTACAAAAATGATGAAAAGCCATAAAACCAAAATTGTATCATGATGAATGTAAAATAACATTTATTTGGCTCTTAAGGCTTGCAAAGTTCTTTCATAAATATGATCTCATTTTGAACCTTGCCCTGAGTCTGATATTACCGTTGTGACTATTCTCCTTATTAAATAAAAGAGGATACTGAGGCTCGGATTTAGAGGTTTGTCCAAGGACAATGATGAGCTTACCTTTGTATCCCCAGTGACCAGCACAGCGTCCAGCACTTGGAAGACACTCAACAAGTACACTTGGAGAAATGAATAAAGTTAAGGCTCATAAGGTGAAGTTCTGGAAATATGGCTAATTCTTTATGTATTAGTTAGAATTCTTTTGGTTGCAAGTAACAGAAATAAACAAAAGTTAGAGGTGTTATTATAAACATATAGAACCTAAGGTCGTGTAAGTTGTGCAGGTCTTAAGAAAAAATAAAACCTGAAAGGCAATAGTAAACACAGTATTTTCTCTTCCCTTCCCTTCCCTCCCCTCCCCTCCCCCATGTGTGTTTCTGCTGCTTTTTCTATATTTCTTTCTGTGTACCAACTGTCTCTGCTTTTCAGGTTTACGGTGGAAAGCACAGATTCCCCACAACTCCTGAGTTCTTGTATTCCAGGTTAAGTCTTAGTCTCAATTGCAAATTCTTAGAGAAAAAATCTCAACTGGTTCAACCTAGGTAAAATTCCCATATCTGCAAGAGATGAGGTCATGCCCTACAAATACAACCACTGGAATCCTACTCCTGAGGTGATGTTGGGAGTAGTTCACAGAGAAAGGAAGAAGGTGTTGGCTTATGGGCTATGTAGACACTTCAAAGGTGTTCATTACAGTTTCTTTTACCAAATCCCATGTTCACTCTACTTTTCTATTTTGCCTTAGTGTCACCATGGAGGATAATTTTTTGAGATACAATGTTCTCTGTAATTTTCTCTCCTATATTATTTCAAGTAGAGAGAAAAGCCCTTAGTAATTCCCTGGTTTGTCATTCTTGCAGAGCAGAAAATAGAAACTATTTGGGATGAACAGTTATTTCTCTTTTGTAGAAACTCAACTTTGTTGAGATATGTTTTCTGTCTCAGAGGTGGAGGGGACTGAACAGCTTTAAAAGAAGCCAAAGTGAAAATAGCAATTTTACTGTACTACTGATGAGGCTTGGAGGTCTGTACATGACATTTCTTAGTCTAGTCTTCGTTGCCAGTTGCCACTTAAATTGTAAGTCAGGATTGAAGGACAAACCCAAACTATCCTGGTAAAAGAAGAGGATGAAGTATGTTCCATTCAAAGGGACAAATATTTGAGACAAGCTATTACCAGGAACATTTAGCTATCAGAATAGCTGCAGTGTATATTATAAGGTGGAGGAGTAGCAGATGTGGCTGAAAAGGCAGAAGGAAGGGGCCAGGATAACTAGCTTTGGGGCAATTTCCTAAGAATGTGAACTTGAGTTCATTGAGCAATGGAAGCCATTGAAGAAGTTGTAGCATCAGTTTTTAGTGTAAAATCTCACTGTGATGAAAAAAAAAACTGGAGAAGGACTAGAAATAAAGCAGAAGAGCAGTCAGGAGATTGTTGCAGTTATGAATGACAAGATCGATGTGGAAAATAAGGGCTTGAATAAAGGTAGTAGCAGTCGGAATAAAGAGCATAGAATTCAATGAGAGATAATAAGGATGTCAAATCTATAAGTGTTGTTGAGAATGTGGAAAATAGAGGAAGTTTTTGGCTTTGGTATATGGTGGTACCATTCATAGAAATAGGAAATCTCATAGGAAGGTCAGGTTTGGACATGAAGATAATGTGATCAGTATCTTTAAACTCAATGAGCTCCAAGGATTTATGGAACATTCAAGTGGGAATATATAATAGTCAGCTGGATATACACATCTGGAACTTAGAGAAGAAGTTGTGGCTACAGATGATTGATTTGGCATTAATCAGCAGAGGGTGTTGAAAATCACAAAATCTGAGCATTTTACATTTAGTTTTGCATATATTTAATCTCCATTTGTAGCATAAATAGTATGAAAATTCAGTTGAATTTCTAGGCCTGTCACCAGATTCTTTCCTTCTATGGTCTGTCTTAGCCATAACAAATTTCTTTTATCAGTACTGTTGAAACTGAGCTTCATACAACCTTCATCTCTCAGACCACATTTTCCAAAGGAGAGCTCCAAAGATGGAAAAGTATATTGGATGGATACTAGTTTAACCTATTATAACATGGCATTCAAAAATGTGTTTTTGTTGCTACATGTAACTTTTTGGTAGTAGTATTTTTATAACTTCTTTGAATGAGATAAAATACCACTTGCTTGGTGCTCACAAGTTGAGTTCCTTTTCGTTGGTTTTCTGACTTTTATGATGTAGAAAAAATGAGCAATTGCATAGATGATTGTTTACGTTGATTCTGTGTGAAATTTTTGAATGCAAAATTTTACTGAGTTGTAAAAATTGGGTATGAGGAATGAATGAAAAATATCTGTATTCTCTCATGAGTAGTGTTCCTGGAGCACATCACAATAAACTTCCTGCATACTAATCTATATCCCCAAATCTGTTTCATGGGGAACCCTATTTAAATCATTAGTAATTCTGTCTTTATCATCCAATTCTAGGAAATTGTCAGTATCTTAAGGACACAGAGTATCTTATTCATATTTATGTTTCAAGGCCAGTAGTTATTCAGTAAATGTTTTCAAATCTTACCTTTGTGAGAATTTTCATATAAATCTTAGCAAAGCACACATTTTCCTTCTACCTGGGTGATAGGTAACACACATCCATAAACTGCCTGTTTCTCCTCATCCTCACCTAAAAGCTCTTCGGTATAGCCTCTGTGCTCAGGAACACGGAATTCCAAACCCAAGGGGGCCTTCTTGAAACAAAATGCCACTCCTTTTTATACTATGTATTTTCAATTACTAGGTTTTCAGCAAAATTAAGCAATAACCATAGGTCAGATTCATCTTGTGTTGGCAGCATAGTTTAGTGATTGAACACAGGGTTTCAGTGTCAGACACACCGGAGTTGAAATCTTACTCCACCACTTTCTAGGCATGTGGCCTTTCTAAATTTCACTGTCTACATCTTTTGAATGGGGCTAATGATAGTATCTACCTCACTGGGCTGCTGGAAGAATTAAAGGAGAAAGTGTGCGCAAAACACTAGACATATAGTAAACACAGAAAACATGTTAGCTATTGTTTATGATTATTTCATTAATATTTCATTTTATTCTCTTAAATTTATTTTCAGAAAGATCAAAATACTTTCTAATTTTCCACATGATTTTTTTGTCCTATGGGTTATTAAAAAATATGTTGCTTAATTTCCAAATATTTATGGATTCCCAAATTTCCTTCTGTTGTTGATTTCTAACTTAACTCCACTATGGTCAGAGAACGTACTTTGTATGATTTCAATACTTGTAAATGTATTAAGACTTGTTGTATGGTCTAAATCATTCTTTGTAAATTCAGCATAAGATATATAAGATCTAAATATTTCTCCAGATATTTTTCTGCATTATTGTTTTGAAAACGAATGTGTACTCCCTTCAACAGATTTTGTAACACTATTTTACTTCCTTTAACAGATTTTGGCCTACATAATAGCAATTCGGGTATATTATCAGTGAGTTTTTTCTTCTTCCTCCTTCTGATAAAGGCCATCTTGGTCAACTCAGCTATACCGGTGTCAGAATTATCCTTCCCGCTCTTCATAAGAGGCACTGAATCCATTGCCAGGAGCTCATCATTCTTATACGATAAGCTGTGGTCCGAGGACAAATTGTGTACTTCAGCACCATCCACATGTTCAGCTGGTCCTCTTTCTTCCTTTCCAAAGCCACAACCTTATGCAGGGATTGGAGATAAACACACCATCTGTGACCCCAAGTCACTCAGTTCTATGTAGGGCTACAAATAAAGAGAGGGAGGGAGAGAGGGAGGGAGAGAGAGAGGGAGAGAGAGAGGGAGAGCGAGCGGGTGCGAGCTAGCACAAGGAGAGTCTTTCTGGCAGTGTGCTCACTCCTGTGTGATACAGCAGAAGCTGGTCATAGTTTTTGAAAAGCTGTATAAAGAACTGAGGACTAATTTGTCATAGATATATTTGGCTGATTTATTTTCTATGTTGTAAAATCCAAATTCATAGATGTGTTCAATATGACATAACATAATTGCCATCAACAAATTTAAACCAGGTCAGAAGTATTGAGAATATTTAATGTCAGGGAATACTTGTTTCCAAATATTTACAGGGGAAAGTTGTCAGTTATTGTATTTACATGTAGCTTTTCGTATTGACATTTTGCTTTTCAATATAGAGGCAATAAAAAATAAGTCTAGTGACAAAAAGAATCAAACAATAAATAGGTAAATAAAGGAAGTGTCATAGAATATTGGTTAAAATCACCAGCTTTGAATCTAGACAGAACTGCATGTCACTTCTCTGAGCTTTAATTTTCCTCATCTGTAAAATACAGACAAGAATTATACCTGTTTACTAGTCAGGGTTTTTTGTTGCAAGCTTAGGCCAAAAAAAAAAAAAAAAAAAAAAAGGCATGTATTGGAAGAAGAATTCACAGGATTTGTGAGAAGTCTGGTGAATTGGGTTTGGAAAATGGGCTGGAACCATGTTACACGTGAGGGAGGAAACACAAGTCATACATGGGGACATGTGGGTTAGAGTGGCCCTTTGGCCCTTTGTATAACTCTAAACTGTGTCTGCTTTGATCACACACAGTCCAAATCTGAATTTCCAGGCAGGAGCATCAAATAGTCAAGCCTTGATTACACTCCCATGCCTACGTGTGTCAAGGAAGAGTAAATGTCTGGTCTTTTCAATTCATATGATACCCTCAGGCATAGATAAGCACAGCCAAAGAAACAAATACTGGACAAATGTCTTCCACACAGACCACAGGCATTTTCTGTGGGTGTTAAGTGATACAATATTTGTGAAATGCTTAACAAGACATGTACTTATTAGACATTAGTTGGGATAGCTCTATCTCTCTTTTTTTTCTCTGAGAAGCAGAACCACTAAGAGTAATAGATATTAAGTGATTTATTAGAAGGATTCAACCGTATGGAACTGTGGGAACTGGTTAAAGAGTTTATGAAGACAGGCATAAAGTGAGAAACAGCAGTTGCAAACTGGAAACTGAAGGATGGACTGGAACCCATGAAAATAGACTAGAATCATGTTTATCTCTCATATCACATGCTTCCAACTTTGATGATGTGGGTGACCTGCAAGTGAAGCTAGCACTACTCTTCATGAAGATGAACATGCATTGCCCAGGAGTAGAAGATGAGGGAGGAGATCAAGTGGGGAATAGAGGAATTGTGGGTTCAGCTGCTTGCACCTGCCAAGGATTATAGATAGATAGGTGTGTAGATAGATAGATAGGTGATTAGTATATGCATACATAATATATACATACATACATAGATAATAGGTAGACATAAAACACATATACATGTGCAAAAATAATTGTAAAGATTACAGTTGGTTTACTTAATATTCGTAAAAATATTTACAAAGATTGATTTTTCTTAGAAAACAGCGTCGAATGGCTGATTGATTCAACAAATAATTTTTGAGCATCTGCTCTGTGATAAATACTATTTCAGACGCTTCAGATAAGACGGTAAATAAAAGAAAGATGTTCATCCTGTGGTTCTCACTTTCTTGCATTGGGACTCAAACAGTAAAGATAATGAGTAAGCAAATTATAAAATGCATTAGAATATGACATGTGCTATGGAAAGGAGGATTGGGGTATCATCTGGAGTGGCAGGTTGCAATTTTAATAGGGTGGTCAAGGTGACCTTTATAATGACATTTGAGCAGAGAAGCAAAGGAAGTGAGGTGTGAGTTATGTATTATCTGGGGAATAGTGTTCTAGGCAGAGGGAATGGTCAAATTTTAAGGCAGAATTGTTCTTGATTTCTTTGAAAACATCAAGAAAGACGGTGTCCCTAGAGCAGAATGGGCAGGGAGAAGAGCAATAGGCAAGGAAAAACTCATTCAAAATATATCCCATTAGAATTTCATCCTAAAATTGAATGTCTAACTTTTAAAGATTCTTCAAAAATTATAAAGATAATCTGAAACCAACGAAATCGTGCAAATGGCTTTTGAAAGGTATTAACAGGTTGAATCTCTTGGAGTCAGGGTAGACAGACAACGTAGTGGGTTAACATATGACCGTTCCAGCTACTATCTAACTATCTATCTATCTAAAATATTCTGGATTTGAATTTTGTTGGATTGCATTCTATTTTAGTTCCCTTCATAAATTCATAATCTTTTGTTGTCTCTGTTGAAAGGGTAAGTATTTCTACTGCCATTGGGGAAGAAGAAAGGAAACTGGGACATGGAAGAGAAGGAAAAAATCTTTTATGTTTTCCCCATATTCTTTCTATTTGGTTTGGATTAGATTAGTCAAGGGTATATATGAGTCAAATTATTTATTTTTTGTTGCTCTAATCTCATCTTAGGTATGCTACAGAAAACTAAGACATGGTATATATCCCTTCAGATTGAGCATCAAACAAATAGAAAATACTAAACTACTGATTGTGGTTCAGTGGATTGTGGTGGTAATAACAGAAACAAGTGTTCAGATCTTGGACAGTTTTGGATACACCTATTGGTGACCTTTCATGGTAAGGGACAATTGGATTGAGCTGAGACTCATCAATCAATGCACTTGGCTGGAAGCACTGGCTGATTGTTGTCTGCACCAACCTACTGAATCTTTTAGAAGTGCCTGTGTCCTACAAGAGCAGCAGTGGGCCAGTAGGCCTAGGGCCATAACTACAGAAGAACTGAAATAATTAGTGGCACCCTGTGAGCCACTCTCATATTCCATAGTACTAGCAGCAAGAAGAATAGATGGATTGATATTGGGGAATGACAGGTTATTTTGTACATAGGACCTGTGCCTGTGGATAGTTCCTGGCAGGACAAGAGCTGATTTTCCATCTCTACCACACTGAATGTACAATTGGTAGTATCTTAGCTTCATTTGGGGCTACCAGGAAACAGGGCTCTCTTAGAGACTCAGCCCTTGATGCATTTCTCAATCAGAGGTAACCTTACTCACTAGGTCTGGTTTAGTGTGTCCATCCACAGTTGCACAAGAGGTATTCCTTGATCCAATTTCACATAACATTTTTCACCCCCTGGCTAGGAAACAGAATGAGGATTCATTAATATATTTATTTAAAAAATACTGGGTATCTACCAAATATCAGACTCTGTGCTCTCTGCTCTGTTTCATTGATCTCTGTGTCTATTGTTTTACTAATACCGTGTTGTTTTGACTACTCTAGTTTTATAGTCAGTCTCGAAATTAATAGTAGAGTCCTCCAATTCTATTCTTCTTCACTATTATGTTGGCTATTTTAGGCCTTTTGAGTTTTCAAATAATTTTAGAATCGGTTTGTCAAGACCTACAAAATAGCTTTCTTAGTTTGTATTGGGATTGTGATGAATCTGTAAGTCAATTTGAGAAGAATTGACATGTTAATTATATTGAGCCTTCTAGTCTATGAAGATGAACTATCTTATTTGATTTGTTTGATTAATTTATTGATTTATTTCATCAATATTTAGTAGTTTCCTTCATACATATTCCATACATATTTTGTTATGTTTATACCTAAGTATTTCAATTTTTTGGTGCTATTGTTAATGGAATTGTTTTTGAATTTACATTTCAATTGTTCATTGATGATTTATAGGAAAGTAAATAATTTTTGTATATTGACCTTATATCCTGCAATCTTGAAATATTCACTTATTAGTTCCAGGAGTTTTTTTTGTTTTGTTTTGTTTTTTTTGTAGATTAAGTGGGATTTTCTACACAGACAATTGTAATCTGGAAATAAAACTATTTTAGTTTTTCTTTTACTATTTTTATGGCTTTTATTTCTATTTCTTATTACAGTATCTAAAAATTATAGTACAATGCTGATAGAAATGGTGAGAGAGAACATTCTTGCCTTGTTTCTAATCTTAGGGAAAAAGCATCCTGTTCACACCATTACCTGTGGTAATAGCTGCAGGGTTTTTTGTTTATTTATTTATTTACTTATTTTTTTCTGAGGAAGTTCCCCTCTGCTTCTAGTTTGATAAGAATATTTATCATGAATGGGTGTTGGGTATTTTAAAATGTGTTTTCTGAATCAATTGATATAATTATATAATTTGTCTTTCTTAGCCTGTGGATATGGTGAATTACATTGATTGATTTTCAAATGTCACACCAGCCTTGCACATCTGGAATAAATCCAACTTGCTTGTGTTGTCTGCTTCTTCTTATAAATTCTATAAGACTCTTCACTTGGTGGATAAAGCTTCTCTTTATAAATTGTTGAATTAAATTTGTGAATATTTTTTGAAGATTTTTGCATCTATATTCATGAGAAATATCAGTCTGTACTTATCTTTTGCTTACCTGGTTTTGATATTAAGATAATGATTATCTACCAGAATGAGTTAGGAAGTATTCCTTCTGCTTCTGTTTTCTGGAAGAGATTGTGAAGAATTTGTATTATTTCTTTTTTAAATGTTTGATAAAATTCATCAGTGAAACCATCCGGACCTGGTGCTTCTAAGGTTATTAATTAGTGATTCAATTTCTTTAATAGATATAGGGCTATTCAGGTTGTCTATTTCTTTTCTGTGTATTTGGTAGTTTGTGTCTTTAAAGAAATTTATCGAATACATCCAATTTATCAAAATTGTGGACATAGAGTTGTTTTTATAGATGTTTGTAATATTCCTTCATTATTCCTTCATTGTTCATGGTTCAGTAGTGATGATGTCTCTTTTATTTTTAATATTGTGAATTTATGTCTTCTCCTTTTTTCTTGATTATTCTAGATAGAGATTTATCAGTTTTCTTGCTTTTTTTCAAATAACTAGGTTTTGGTTTCATTGATTTTTTCTATTCAATTTTGGTTTCTGCTCTAATTTCTTTTATTATTTCTTTTATTCTGCTTACTTTAGGCTTAATTTCTTCTCTGTCCCCAGACAGAAACTTAAGTTACTGATTTTAGGTTTTTTCTTTATTTCTGATATATTCATTCAATGCTATAAATTTTTCTTTAAGTACTGCTTTTACCATGATCTATAAATTTTGATAGCTTGTATCTTAATTTTCATTTAATTCAAAACATTCTTTCATTTCACTTGTGAGTTCTACTTTGGCCCATGGTTTATTTAGAAATGTGTTTATTTTTCAAATATTTGAATATTTTCCAGCTATCTTTTGACCATTGATTTCTAGTTTAATTCCATCTTGTGGTCTGATAACATACATTGTATATATTCTTTTAAATTTGTAAATGTGTGTTTTATGGCCCTAAACTTGGTCTATTTTGGTGAATGTTTCATGTGAACTAGGAAATCATATGTATTCTCTTATTATTGGATGGAATATTCTATCAATTTCAATGAGAACAAATTGACTGGTAGTGCTAGTCATGTCATCTAAATCCTTACTGATTTCTTTCTACTCGATCTATCATTTACTGATAGAGGGGTGTTGAAATATCCAACTATAATAATAGATTTGTTCATTTCTCCTCTGAGGTCTATCAGTTTTTGCCTCATGCATATTGAGGCTCTGTTGTTAAATACATATACACTGAGTTTTTTTTTTAGAGAAATTGGTCCCTTTATTGTTAAATATTGCTTCTCTTTATTTCTGATAATTTTCCTTGTTTTGAGTTTGCTTTGCTTGAAACTTATATAGCTACTCCAGCTTTTGTTGTTGTTGTTTAGCAATTTCATGGTATATCTTTATTCATTCTTTTACTTTTAACCCTTCTGAATCTTTATATTTAAATTGGATTTCTCATTGACAACATATAGCTGGGTCTTGTTACTTTTATCCACTCTGACAATTGGCATGTTTGCCAATTATTTTAATTGGTATATTTGCACAATTCGTACTTAATGTGATTGCTGATATGGCTGATTTAATATCTACCATGTTTATTATTCTTTCCTGTTTGTTACATTTACTCTTTGTTTCTGTTGTTTCCCTCTTTTTCTGCCTTCTCTGGTCTTTATTGAGCATTTTACATGATTACATTTGATCTTTTCTCTTAGCAAATCAATTATACATCCTTATAAAATCTTTTTGGTGGTTATCGTAATTTATGGTATGTATTATACCTTCAAATAGCACTATGTTGTTTCATGGTACAGATAGGTATATTCTCAATTCTTCCTGGCTGGTCTTGCTGTCACTTATTTCACTTATCCTTATGCTATAATCATCCAATAGGATGTTACTATTATAATTTTAATAGTTTGTGGGTAATTTTGCTTGATATGGAATTTTAGGTTGATGATTTTTTTTCTTTCAACACTTTAAATATTTCAGTCCACTCTTCTTATTGGCATAGTTTCTGATAAGAAATTTTTTTGTAATTCTTATGCTCATTTCTCTACAGATAAAGTGTTCTTTTCCCTTCAGCTTCTTATAAGATTTTCTTTTTGTCTTTGGTTTTCTGTAGCTTGAATATGAAATGCCTAGGTGTGTGTGTGTATGTGTGTGTGTGTGAGAGACAGAGAGAGAATGTATGTTATATTTATTCTGCTCTGAGATTCCTGGATCTATGGTTTGGTGTCTGTCATTAATTTTGGAATGTGCTCAGCTATCACTCCTTCAAATATTTCTTCTGTTCCTTTCTCTCTTTCTTATTCTGTATTATAGTTATGTGTGTACATCTTTTAAAATTGACTCACTTCTGTTTTATTTATCCTTCCTCTTATTTGTATTTCAGTTTGGGAAATTTTGATTGATCTATCTTCAATTTTAAATTCTTTTCACATCCTTTTTGTATCTACTGGTGAACCCATTGAAGGCATTCTTCATCTGTTACATTTTTAATTTCTAGTGTTTCTTTTTGATTTTTTCTTAGAATTTTCATTTCTGATTAAATTTTTTATCTTTTCTTGCATATTGTCTACTTTTCCCATTAATGTCCTTAGCATATTAATCATAGTTACTTTTAAGTCTCATTCTGGTGAGTCCAACATCTATATCATGCCAGTGTCTGGTTATGATAGGGATTGCTTTCTTTCCTCAAAGTGTGGATTTTCTTGACTTTTTTGTTGAAAATCTGTTATGTTAAAAGCCAGACATGCCAGACATAAATAAGCCATTAGTGTGAGAATTTATGTTAAATGGGAATTTATGCATAAGATTTGGGTTGTATTTAATGTTTGCCAGAAATTTCAAATTCTTCTAGTGTTATTGTTTGACTTTGGCCTTCCCTGAGTACCCCTCCTTAGAGAGTCTGGGTCTTGCAGTTCTATTAGCTAGAATTCCCTGTTATTATACTGGAGACATGTTGGTACAATAGTAAAATTCTGGGGAGAGAGAGCATTCTATATTATTCAATTAAATCTCAGCATTTCAGTGAGCCTATGTCTTGGGGCTGTGACTCTTACAATAGTTTTCCCAATTGTATAGCTTTTTACCCCACTCCTACTCTTTTCTGACTCTTTTCCTAAAAGCCCTGACCCCTTTTGACTATTTTTCTTCCGTTATGTGAGACAGAAAGGCAGCTTGAGTTGGGTAAATACTCTCCATTTAGGCAGGTTAAGCCTGTGGTAATATCTTTTGCCCTACAGAGTAGGCCTTTGTTACTGTGAAGGCTCTTGATGTATTTTACAATGATTACTTTCCCCATCATCCTACCAGAACCATGAAGTCTCTTTCCTGGAACTTAGCATTGAGAACTTGGTGGGATTCCTGCAGGTGAAGCCTACAACAGTATGGAGGACCCCCTGAGACAACAGCTCTCGTAAGTTTCTCACTCTCATACCAATCCATATTTAGCCTTCAGAAATGCATTAGAATTTCCATTCAAGTGTTTCTACCAGTTTATGGTCCCAAAAGCTTCTGCTTTAGGGAAGCAGTTGTGACTCTCTGGATGCACTTGTTTTCCATATTTTGGAGTGGCAGTTTGCCTTGAGTTCTCAGTTCTCTGGTGGGTCCAAGAAAAGTCACTGATTTTCAGTTGTTCAGCTTTATCTTGTAAAACTGGGAGCGACAACTTCCAAGCTCTTGGACTTTGAAGCCGAATTAAAAGTTACATCGTCTCCTTTTTAACTTGTTTTACCAGTCTCCATATTTTATTGTTTACTCTAATTTCCATCACAACCCCCTCTTTTTTCATTATTTTTTTTTCTATTTGAATATTGGGGGCTTTTAAGCATTTCCCATCAGCCAAATCTGAATTTATTGTCTTGTGCTTGGCAGTCATAATCGCTGGTGCTACCTTGATGGCTTCTATTTTAGGCTTCAGGGTCACCAGGAGACAAATGCTACTTTTATTCACATATTAGCAACATTTGGCAGTAACAAATTTGCTTATAGTGAAAAATGCATTAGTAACTTACTCTAAGTTAAGGGGTGAAACACTAGATTACAGAGTGTCATGAACCAGGAAAGACCATTGTTATCAGAGGACCTGAAGTATATCAGTCAGCATTTCAAATATCCTTATTTTAAATATCATGTGCTTAAATGTTTAGTGTTTGGAGGTCCTTTAGAGTATCCAGACAAATGTCATAAACAAATGATACAGGTGGTCAACAGACATTAGATCAGTGTACACCAAATTATTATAGAACAGGATCTCTAAACTCAATAAATGGACAAAAAAGAAAACTATAACAAACACATACAAAGTCCAGAAGTGAAAAGAAAAACAACAACAGTGAAAACCCTACCTCAGCACATCTACCTTGGGTGTGGTTGTTGCACTGAGAGTATATTTCCTTAAATAAACTTTCAGTAGCATGAAGGTTAACTAATCCCGGGAAAATAAAGCTGCTTTTTAGTTTTCTTCAGAAGACAAAGGGAACACTTTTTTTCCCGTATTGATCAGTTTGGTGGATTTAATCTAGAACCTGCAGGGTCAAGAACAAGAATAATAGAAGCAGTGAGAGATCTTTGTTAAGATAGTGATTTCCCCCTGTGTTTTTGCTATGAGGTGGCTGATTTGAGACACATGGTATAGAAAAATAGTGTAGCTTGGGGCAAGATAAATTTTTCAAAATTTGAAAAATTATCCTAGTGAATAATCTGTGCAAAGATATGGATCATATCTTGATTTATAATAATAAAATTTGAAAGAATCTAGATAGTCATCAACTGAATACTGTACTTCGCTCATTCTATGGAATACAATATAACCATAGTATCATTTTTGCTCTATTTCAGAAAAATATTGCACTTGCTAAGATCAGCAATGTTCTCCTTGCTGACAAGTCCACTGTACAGTTCTTTAGTACTTACCCTACTGTGGAAGCTCAGTTACCTGGGAAACAGACTCTAAAATACAGATTTATGTGGATGGGAGGTTAAAGAGCACTCAGGAGCAGCACCAGTGCAGGAGTGCAGGATGCAACACTAGGCCAAGGGAGAACAAAGGCTGAAGCCCATCCTAACAGGCAGCTCTGAAGCTGAGAAGACCCTTGATGGTTGTCTTGGATTGGGGCAAGGATTGGGACTTTCTTTGCCCTTGTTGAGCAGTCATCACATGCTGGCCATTATGCAAGGAAGACATGACCTTAGGCAAAGTAGTTCCCTTTAGCTGAAGGCAATTCCCAGAGAAGGGTCAGCTGAGAGCTATTGGCCTCCCAGCAAATGGAGGAATGGGGGGTAGAGTAGAAGGGAAATCTGGCCATACACCATATAATCTACTCCTTCTCCTTCACTTCTTGTCATCGTTTAGTATGATTAGATGCGCCTTCTTTCGAAATGCTCTTCCCTTTGCTTCTGAGTAGCCACATTCTCTTGGTTTCTTTTTTTCCTTTCCCTCTGAGTCTCATCCTTCTTACCCAAATTTCATAGGGATTTCCCTGGACCTTCATTTCTTTTCACTCTACCCACATGAGCTGATTCTTTCTCATGTCTTCAAATATTAGCTGATAACTTTATAACAACTCACATCTCTCAACTACCTCCAGTTAGAACTATGTACCTAACCGATTATTCCTTATTTTTTCTTGATTGTGTCATAGGCATCTCAAACTGAGCACTTTTAATGAAAACTAAACTCATTATTTACAGTTGCAATCCTCTTTCAATGTTCTCCATCTCAGATGCTCATGCTACAATCCAGAAAGTCATCCTTAACAGCTCCTGCATTATATCGTCATTCAAGAATGACCTAGTCCTGGTGAATTTGATGAATAAAATTAATCTCACATACATCTCTTCTGTTATATTTTTTTGTATGTCTATTGCTACAACCAACTTTTGTCTGCACTGCTATGATAGTCTCCTAACTGGCCTCCCAACAGCTACTTTTACTTCCCTCAAACTCATTCTTCATACTGCAACTAGTATGACTGTTTAGGAATACAGATATTACCGTGTTACTCACGTGTTGAAAACCTTGCAATAAGCCCCCTGCACACTTAGAATTGAATCTAAAATTATCGCCATGACCTAAAAGGCCCTTTTGAGGGTACACTAGACTTATGTGTATTTCTCAAATGTGTTTTTCATATGCTGTTCCCACTGCCTGGAAGATAGTCCCCTCAATAGTTCCGTAATACTTGATAATTCCTTACATTTCAGTACAGAGTCAATATATCACTTTTTCAGAGAAGTCTTTTCCTTCTTCCCTGGCTAAACTTGCTTCCCCTGCTAAATACATTTTTAGCATTCACTCTTTTCCCAGGTGCCTTATCAGAATTTTAAATATAATATATGTTTTATTTGTTATCTGTCTCCCACATTAGACTGTAAATTCTTGAGAACTAAATATGATTTTTGGTTCACCACTGGACTATCAGCGTTTAGAAAGTTTCTTGAACATGACGGTGTCTCAATAAATTCTAGCTGAGTATTTTATTAAATACACACATGTACATAGAGATTACATACATACACACACATAATAAAATATAAAACAAGTCTGGAAGATATGACAGGAAATCATGACTTCTATATATAAATTCTGAAAATGTGTTAGAAAATTGAGAGAATAAAAGTTGAACAGCATATTACGAGGGGCAAGGAAGCTTCCTAGAGAAAGAAGACACCTCCTTATATCTGCTCCAGCAGTCCTAGACTCTTGAGTTCCAGCAAGCCCCGCAGCCATTGAAAGTACCAATGAGCAATATGTAAAATGGTGCAGGCTGAAAGCACTATGAAGATCTAGAATTATTGTTTCCTGGGATTTTAATGCAATCCTAAATGAACTGATGTTTTTGAACTTGAATAAGTATTAAAATTGGAATTATTGGAGAGGAACCACATTTTTTTCTAGCAACCTGAGATTTCCTTGGTGAATAAGAAAAATTCCATGTTGAATGGGAGGCTGCCTGAATTGTTTTATTTTTTCCTGGGGAACTTGCCCCTGAATAGGCCATGTAGGTCTATGATGTCATAAAACGCCAGGAGCAGCTTCTAAGGCGATATTTTCCCCATAATTAATATGTGGACTTGTGTGTGGCTTAGACTGGGAAAGACAAATAATCTTTCATTGAGTTAGGATGCTATCTGCTTGATTTTTCTTTTTTCATGAATGTAAGCATGAGCTATACATAAGAACAGGCTACCTTTCCCTTTGCAGCATTTAGCCTGAGCTTCTCAGGCTCAACCTGGTACACGGAGAGCCTAAAATTAAGAGGCAAGAGCCTGACTTATGAATTGGTTTAGAAAGGTGTGCAGTGATTTAGTTTAAGCAGTCATGCAAATGTGTGATCCAAGAAGCATTTTCACCAGTCCAGAAACTGCCGGTTTGTATTTCCCTAGTTAATCAAATTTCTCCTGTGTTTGGCCTAGTGACTATGATGTAATATAGCCTGCAAAATGGGTGCATCTTATTTGAATAGACCTTGGTAAGTTTCTTTTTGTGTTGTTGCCATTTTTTATATGTGTTTGTGCTCATCTCCTTAAGATTTTAGAAGAGACCCAATGTAGATGTGATTTCAAGTCTATTTGTTTTAGAATGTCTCTGAGAGTAAATAAATGTGTATAATAATTCAGAAGCATTAACTTCAGAACTTTTGCAGGAATCTTGGGGAGTGCCAAGCTTGTGGTATGTGTTTGGTACATGCTTATTGATGAAATAGGCAATGAAATAAAAGAGAATAATGAGCCATATTACCATTTTGTGATCTGGAGTTTGAATACGTGAGTTACTGATAAAAGTTAGGGTGTTGGATGCCCTTTCATTCTTTTCCTGTCTCATCATGGATTATAATGAATTATGTTCCAAAGTGTGATTTTTCTTGTATGCTTTGATATTAACACATCACAGCTTTCTCTGTTTCAGTGGAATTTGGATAAGCAGGTGAGTTAAATGAAAAGAAGTGTGAATAAATCTTACTTTCTAGCATACAAAATAAATTATCTTCCTAATTTTAAAACCTAAATGAAAAATTTAAAAGTTCTTGGCTCCAGGGTGTTTACAGTCACCATATGACCAAGTGCAGCTAGAGATCATCTAATGATCTATTTTATATTCACTGACACCAAATCTGCTGTGGAAAGCACTAGGCAACTGACTGAAGACCTTTCCTCTAAACTAGGCAGAAATTCTGAAGTAATGAACTGTGCTCCCAGTGTGGGTACCATAAACTTTGTAATGAATAACACTCTTTGAATGTCTGGACAAGAAAGATGTCTCACTCCAGGGGGGATGTTTTCCTTTCTGTAACCAAACTGTGCTTAGCTGATATTTGAAGCCTGACTTCACACTCTTCAGAGTTCTTCTTTGATCCAATACGGTTTCATCAAATTGACTCTGATATGTTTGCAGATTGGAGTAGGGGTTAGGAAAATGTGGGAGTGAGGGTGTGAACCCATATGTTTCTCTTCAGCTGGGAATTTGCCAATATTTGTCCTCTAAGGAATAAGATTCCCTTTCCAGTTTTGATTGATCGATGGTAAGAAGAGATTCCAATATAGCTTTTGGCTCTAAATGCTTTGGGGGAGAGTCCCAAAAAACAGCCACAAGGTTGGATATGGTTTGACAAGTGAAATATAGAAGGGGAGATGAAAGAAATGTCAGGCTGGAGGAATGAACATAGGAACAATTGACTAATGGTCTTCAAGCATGGAAGAAGAGGGTTGATTACTTCTCCAGACATACAGAGGAGAAAAATAAGAAAACCGCCAAACTGTAGACTATTGTATGAATGCTGACACCACCTAAAAATTTTTGTCAGTTAAGTTTATTGAACTAAAAGAAAATTATCAATGGAAATCATGAAATATTTTCCAGAGTCTTTATAATTAGTGGCAATTCTCTATCTTATCTCGCTTAGATGTTTTATATACTTTACATTAGAGAAAAGATGATTGATGATACCTTTTAATATATGGAAATTTGGTATGTGTGGAAGCTTATGTTATCATTCAGCAAACACTTACTAGCCTTCCATCATCTGCCCTCCAGCCCCTCCATGGGAGATGGTGTACTTTCCCACCAAATGGACCTTCTAGCCTTCCATCATCTGCCCTCCAGCCCCTCTGTGGGAGATGGTGTACTTTCCCACCAAATGGACATTGGGCTTAGCTCTTGATGTGCTTTGAACAAGTGGATCAAAGTGAAGGGTATCAGTTCTACAGTTCTAAGCCTTGTCCTTAAAACACATCACATGTTTCCACTTAGGTACCTGGTAGTTTCTGACTTCCATCATGAGAAAAATATGCTCTAGGTGTGCCTTCAATTCTGGATTCAGTCTGGGCCCCTCTAGACTGGATCCAAATTGACACAAATGCTATATAGACCAGTTGACCCCCAGCCTGAAGCAGAGCTGTCCTAGCTGCCTTGTAGACCCATGGGTGAGAAATAAATGCTCATTGCCTGTGTCACTAAAATGTGTGGTTGTTTAAACGAGTTCAGTGGTTATTCATCAAGTCTTTATTGGGCATTTACCATGTACCAAGCTCTGTGCTAGATCCAGGAGATACAAAAGACCCAGCATTCAAAGAGCTTGCAGTCTATTGAAGGAGATGAATATGTACACAATGAGCTAGGTTCATAAAAGGCACCATAAGTCTTTTGACAAACACTATAAGAGGTAAAAATATAGTGTCATGCAGGTTGAGGAATTGAAGAGATAACCAGCTTGAAGGGGGTGAGAGTATATTAGGGGTGACTTCATAAAGACAGGTTGTTGAATATGTTAATTGGAAACACTGCTTGTATAAATTGCATTGACTAATGCCTCTGTGTATGTTTATGTGTGTGTACATGGAAAGTACTTGCCTCTCATAGTGGAGCTATTTGATTTGTGTCATGCGTGAAGCAGCTTTACAGAATGAGGGTCAAACATAAGTATCCACAGCATGAGGTCATTTTCAAAACTCAGTTTTTAAATGAGTAACATACCAATTCACCAATTTTATCTGTATTCATACAAATATAAAAACCATGTTACACAAACTGGGATTTAAAGTTCTCATATGATGAAAAATACACAAACTAAATTTGTTGAGTCTTTTTGGATCAGAAGTAGTCAGTTCCTAGAAAGTAGTTCTTTTTGTGAAAAGTCAGATTTCTTATGAAGTGCTGGTACTATTGGAGTCATAATAAAAAAAATTACATTTATCTCTGCAACAAGTAAATAGAATAAAATTTCAGGAGAACAAACTTCAAGAAAAAAATTTGATTTTTGACATCTTGACTTTATGGTTTAGCTTTCAGTTTAGTGTAGATTAAAGGACAAAGTCAAGACTTCAACAAATATTTATTTATTATTTATTTACATTAAAATGCAAAGTTCTGTCCTGTCAAGTTAAGAGCACAGATTGTGAACTCAGGATGCCTGGATTTGAATTTCATGTTCAGTTTTTACCAGAAATATGACATTTAGCAAGTTCTAACTCTAACCTTCAGTAGTTCATTCTGTAAAGTGGAGCTAATAACATCTCAAAAATTGTTGAGAGAATGTAGTAATGTACTTTGCATTGTGCCCAGAATTTGGAAAAATGTCAATGAATGTTAGTTGCTATTGTTATTATTGTCATGATGGTAGCTAACTTCCTTGCAGTGGAGGAACAACAACATTTAAAATATAGTAGTAGTTATTATCTATGAGACATTTGTGAGTACAAATATATGAGTATAAAAACCTGTACCCTTAAATTATGCACTGAAACTTTGTATTCTTTTGACTTCATGTGACTGAGAACAAAACTTGAGCTCACCTGAATCCTCTATACTTTATGAAGTACTGTTAGAAGACACTTGTGACAACAAACAGCACAGAGAACCACATTCCCTGCCTTTAACCTCTGAGTCACAGTTATACAACATAAATCATACAAACTGTCTTGGACATGTACTATAGCTCAAGTCTCTCCTTCTCAATTATTTTCTTTTAAACCCAATCTGTGAGGAATATTTGGGTAAATAACCTTTCTCCTTGTTTCTGTTACTTTCCACATGTCAAAAATAGAATATGGCCAAACTATTCTTTTCCACATTACTCATTTTAACCAGGAGTGCTCAGAAAAGTTTGGAAATGACTTTCAGAGAAACATTTTAAATTGTTTTTAATTTATCTAAAAAACAGGCTAAAAAGTTTAATTAACAGGCTCCAAGTAACAGTTATACCATTTTTCCTCTGCTATCAGCTTTCACTTTTATTTACGATGGGTGTCCCCTTGTGTCTCCTCTACGCCAAGGTCCACTATCACTAATATTTCTGTGATATGTGAATAAACCTAAATGTAAAGTTAGCACTTGCAATCAATGCAAATTAATGATTTTTTAAAAAAAATTTCAATCAGGAAAAGCAGCTTTGTAGTTGAAAATCCCATGCTGGCCCTAGAGTGGGAGTTTTTCCAGCCTCTGCTTAAATCCAAAAAAATACTGCAATCTTCTGGCACAGGCTCACTGTAATGCTTTAAAAACAATTTAGCAACTGTCATTGCTGTAATTACAGTAACTAATTACCATCCTTAGCAAACAAATAGCTTAACATAATACGCAAGCCGAATCAATTTTGAAGAAATGCAAATTCCAAAAGCGAAAAAGGGCATTTTGGCAAACCTGAAAGAGAAGCAGGAAAATAATACACTTTGTTTTATCTGCACATAATTCCCAGGGAATATCATATCATAAATATTTGCATTCAGTTCTTATCAGGACATTTGCATTTGCTTCTTATCAGTGCGCAGACCGGACTCTGCCAGATAGAGAGGGGAGCGCCACACCATGCACATATTTCTAATGAATCACGTCTCGGGCCCAGAGAATATTTTGGCTGGAACTTTATCACCCAGATGAAGAGGTCATTTACTCTTCGAGTTGGTTCATCTTGGAATTGTCTTGAGATTTTGATGTGATTCACCCGACGCCGCATTTATTTATTTCTTTATTTTAGACAAACACTGGAGGCGTTTTTTTTTACCAGAACATTTCTTCCAGAGGCAGCTATTCAAAGGACACATTTCCCCTCGCCTGCCACCCCCTCCCCACCCACTCCTCAACTTCTGCAAAAATAAAATCATGAGTAAATAACAACTGATTCTAATTATTTCTAATTCTGTACCAGGGTTGGCCATCTTTATTTTGTAGGAATCAATAGAGAGAATAAAAGCAACGCATAGAATGAATCAAGCCCTACTGGACCATCATTATCCGGAAATTTAGGGCCAAATCCTGTTGTAGTTCTCCAGGACCACATTTGATTAGCCGCGGCTTCCTTAGTAAGGGGAGGCAGTGTTGCCGGCCCGGAAGCACCTTACTAATGAGACCATCAGATTCCTCTAACAGTTTATCCAGATAAATCAATTTCTCATCTTATGATGAGTAACAGTGCATCTTACCCATGAGCACACATAAGGTCAATAAGGGAGCTGATAGCAGCTTCTCTCATATGTGAATGAGAATTCCGTCTTTTTTAACTCCTGAATTGTCATCTGACATGACACCCAGCAAGCATTGGCTTGCTGCGCCTGAACATAAAGCACTCAAGCAGTCTATTTTGTTTTGGAGAGAGAAGCAGAAATATTATTCATCTTGATTGTATCCTTTCTGTTGGGTCTTGCTGTTTAATTAAACCAGATCTGTATTTTAGCTCTTTGGTAACATGGGGTTCAAATAGACAGGGATATTATATCCTTATGTAAAACAAGGGCAGGTTGGTGTCCAAGAATCATGGCTATGCAAGTAAAGATTTCTACAGGAGTGCTATTATTACACAATTTCCCCTGTAATTTTATAATCTACTTGATATTATTGCACAAATTCTGAGGTCAAACTTCAAAGTAAAACTCTGGATGGGATCAATCTGAGTATCAGGAATTCAATTTCCAATTATAAATTAAAATATAGGTATAATGGGAAAATTTCTCATAACAGTAGAAAAAATGCATTTAATTGTGCTTCATGGTGATTTTATTCATGAATATGGTCACTTAAACTTAATTTCACCTTTTCCCCAAGTAGAATTTCACTTTGATTTATTTGTTTAACATAAAAAGAGAACTTCTGGCTTATTATGATTCAAATGATTGACACATCTCTATTGGAATCCAGAAAATGCTATTTAAAATTTTATAAGAACGTAAACATCTCATGAAACTTTATTCCAATAACAGTAAAAGAAGTTTCTGTCAAATTATTTGTTTTAATTATACTTTGTCTTAAAAAATCATAGCTTTTTATTTTTCCCTGAATAGTGGTAACATAGGTATTTAAATATTTTTTATTTTGACATAAATTATTTCATTTAAAAATGTCTAGACACAGTTGCTCTGACTTTAAGAATTTAAAATATTATTTAAGTCTTAAATGAACATTTTATAATATTATCTTGTAAAATTATTTCAAGAATTTTCCAAAATTTAAATAAGAAATGAAAATTTATGTCCAGATGAAAGGTTAAAATTATGTGGTATCTTAAAAGAAATTCACATGAAGTTGTCAGGACATTTATGTATTTTGTCTAAATTCAACTTTTGTGTGCATATTTACATTATGTGTTATGCTCTAACTCTAGGATGCATCATGAATTATATTTAAAAAAATAAAATATCCTACAAAAAAGTAAGAGCCTAGAGAAAGAATAACACTAAAATATATTTGTGAGACTCAATAATTAATCTGGAAAAGACTTCATATCTATCTTTTATGTTTTATCATTGCTTTTAGCTGTTTCTTTGAGGTGGGAAGAGCATATAGTTAAGAGCTCATTATCAGGGTGAAGGATGCAGGAAGTCCAAAATATTTATGTTTGTTCATGGCACATGGACAAAAGACAGTTCTCAGGAAAAGGGCTTTCTGATTAAGTGATTGAAAACACTCTGGGGTATTTTAATAACTTCTTCTATCCAAGAGATAACATCATCTTTGTCCTTATCACTGTTCTGAAACTTATTTTAAACATTCTCCTGTTCTCTTCCAATTAGATGCTCTGCTCTCTTGGCTTCCTGTGTCCTCACTGCAACTCATCTCATTTGTTTGCTTTCTCATTTTTGTCAGCAGGTTGGATATAAAAGAGGCATTTAGCAGATAATTGAAGGGACTTGCTTTCCAGAGTCAAATTCATCTACATGGCATTCAGCCATAGGCTCTCAGTGATAAAACATGGACGTGTAAAACATCAACTTGTGATTTGTAAAAGCTTAAAATATTGATGATTGAACAGGGTTACAGGAGATGATAGAGGGGAATCTGTTGAATTTTCAATGAAAATTGATAATGCCCAAATAGGTAGTATAAAATCAGATCAAACACTTAGGCAAAATTTATTTAAGGAAAACATATATATGGAGAAGTAGTTTATATCTACATTTACTCACACCTTTGTCTAAAACTCTTTTCTCCAGACTTTTGTATTGCTGGTTGTTTCTCATCATTCTGACTCAACTGAAAGTTATCCTCTTTAGGGAAGCCTTGCCTGGCCATTCTAGCTAAAGTAGTTGCCTCCCACAGACACAGTCATTTTCTGGTTCCTGTTTTATGTATTTTTATTTACATCATGGCATTTACTGTTGCCAATAACTTATATGTGTTTTATGTGTGGATGACTTTATAGTTTGCACTTAACTCCCTTCTGATGAGGTTTCCTGTTGTAATAAAAGTGTCTAGAATATTTCTTGGCACATAGTAAATAATCCTGTTTCCTTTTATTAAATAAAGGAATTTATTAAAATCCAGGTGATGTGATTAACCTTTAAAAATAATTTTTACAACGATCCTACCAGAAAGGTACTAGTAATAAACCCATCTCATAGATGTGAACATCTGAGACTTAGAAAGGTTATCAAATGTGCACAACTAATAGTCACTGGAGCTGGGACTCAATGTCAAGTCAACTCTGGGTTTCACAGCTCTTGCTCTTAATAACTCTCCATTTGCCTATATGAAAAATTTCAAATAATTTTATTTTCATTAGATAAGTGTATATTTTCATACAACCTGGAACAGAATTGCTGTAACTGAGTTTGAGGAACTTTCGAGAGAAAATGACAACAGACCTTTTTTGCTGCATTTTCAGAAGACATATCTATTAACCTTCGAGTTTCCTCTTTTTTGAGCATTCAAGCTTTCAGTAGCACGTGGACCTGTGGAAACCCAGGTGACAGCTGTGACTTAGACCTTTTCCCTTTTGCACAAAGCATGAACGTTGCAAATTTTCCTCTCAAGGAGGATAAGATAAAAGAAAATTAGAAGTGATATTATTCTAGAAGTATTCTGCAGACCAACAGACCAGACAGAGGATATGGATAAAGGTTTCCGAAGGCAGATTACAAAACTGGCCTTGAAGAGAGGGGAAAATACACCCGTCGGAATGTCTGCTGAAGTCTTATTCTACAAAAAGCAGGGCATCTGATAAATGTTAGACTTGTTGACAACTCAGAAAGATGAATAAGCAAGGAAAGAAAACAATATTCTGGACCAAATTATGAAAGGACTGTTTTGTGATAGAGACATGATATAGGAAACTTTGTAGGAAGTAGTCAAATCATTTGAGACATTAGGTTAAAAGAGAGAGAGAGTGAGCATAGGAGACACTAAGTATTATATCTTAGGCTTTAGGAAATACATTGCTTAGAGTTTATAACAAGGGCAAGCCACATTTCGTGGTCAGTGAAGTCAAAAGTTCATGTGGCTCAAGAGTAAATCTTTGAAAAGTCAAATTTCTAACAATTTAATCACAAACGAGAATACTTAAGCAGACATGTGATATCTAGTGTTCACAATGTGACCACAAAGAAGTCCTCTGATAAAGTCATCCAGTAGTAGGGCACCTACAGAAATGGATAGAGGGAGGCATTGGCCAAGTCGCTGGCAGGAGAGCAAAGTGGACTTATAGAAGAATGTCAGGAAGTCCAAAGTCCAAGGTGAAGTGTAAGTTTCAAGCAACAGTTGAATACTACCCAAAGGGCTTATTGCTTTCTGGAGACTAAGAAGAATAAATAGATAAGTTGATCTATAAGTGCTACCATAGATATATGCCCAAAGTAACAGCAGAATTATTTAGATCCTGCTTTGATTACATGCTTACCACCAAGGAGGATCATCTTCAAGATGGACAGGTAGACAAGGATCATTAAGAGGAAATAGATGCCCAGGTTAGATGAGCAAACAAATTGTAAAGAAATATCTATTAGCTTTATATGAGTAAAGGCCTAGATGAATAAAATTGTAAAGTGCCAGAGGATCATGCAGAGAACATCACAGTGTTATTCTGGGTGCTCTGTTTAGAAATCATAGCGGTTGAGAGACTTACCAAAGTACTGTAGATAGGTATATGACCTGCTTTTAGGCAGGGGAAAATGGTGGAATTTCTAAAACTTGACTGCTCAGTAAAATGCTGTCACACCATGTCAATGTCTTTGGAACAATGATCACATATGAGGTTTGTTAGTATTTATACAAAAAAAAAAAAGTAGTGATACTGGGAACAAATATTGACACATGGATATTATCCATTTAATTTCCTTCTAAAATGAGGCCATCGGAGTGCTAGAGAGAATGCATGGTAATGGTATATTTTTATTTCAGAAGGCATTTGTTAGACAAAATAATTCAAGAAATGTCGGATAAGATGGAAAATGTGGCTTGGATGGATTTATCCTAGTAATGCTTTATCCCACACAAATGTTGTTGAAATGTTGATTAAATCAGAGTAGTTTTGACTGATGAGCTGCATTTTAGTTTACCCACCCTGAAAATTTGTGTTCACCAGATTTGCAGATGTCACGAAGTTGAATATGATGGCCAGTGCAAAGACTGCTTGGCTGTTCAACACTAATATTCTGTTTACCTCTGTCATACCTTTGTGCCCTTGAACCTCCTAAATGCAGCTTACTCCAGAGGGAGCTATTGGACACTAGTGTCAAAGCTGTAGGTGCTCAAGAATGCAGAAACTTGTGAACCCTCAGTGGAATGTACCACAGAAGGTGGATTGCTGGCTCTTTAGTGCTATTCACTTTTTTGACTGAGACAGTAGACCCTTTGTTTGAGTCAATCTTCGCTGAGAATTATTTCTTTATCACTCTCTCTGTCCCTCTCTTTCCCCCCTCTGCCAGTCCTTCCTGAAGCCGATACTGTAGATACCCAAATGTTCTTTAGTGAGCTGGTGCATCTTTCCCCTACTAGCTGGGAGTGTTGGCTAGGTAAATTCATAGCTGCTGCTTCCTCCAGAGAGTCATTCTCTGCTAAAGGAAACAACACCAAACAGAGATGCCTGGGACCTTAGGTCCCACTTCTAGGTGTGGCCCGCAGCCAATGACTGACTCATTTGTGGGTACAAAAAGTTGACCTCTGGCCTCAAGCTAGGATCATGGTGTGGTGTGATTTATGCTCTAGAACTCTGCGCAAGTTCAGGCTGAAACTAGACTACAGTGGAGACTCCTTCTTTGATTAGCTCCTTCCCCTCTCTTATCCTATTCTCCCTGCTTCCTCCCTTCCTTCTCTTGAGATGCCTCCCTCAAATATCACTTGCACAAGAATCAGCTCTGCCTCTAGGGAACTGGACCTAAGGATCCCCTCTTTCTCTCTTTTCCTTTTCTTTCTCTTTCTCACTTTCATCATGGCAAATAAGGTTAATCCATGGCAACACTACTCTGTAGTTCTGTCTGTAACCTAAAAGGAGAGGTCACTTAATTAGCATTTTGCTCAACTAGCACTATTTCTGGGTTTGGTGTCAAGAAACACCTGGGAGGTTTATTAAAATGCAGATTCTTGAGCCTCATTTCAGAATTGCTGACTCTCTGGAGTAAGACCCTGGAATCTGTATTTTGTCACATCTCCCAGGTGCTGCTTTGTACAGGTACATAAGGATTTAAAAACCCTTGAGATATGATATGATTATACTGCTGCCAAAGTTGTGAGTTTGATCCACTGAAGGCCACTTAGCTAAGTATGAAACATCATATATATATGTATACACACACACACACACACACACACACACACATATATACATCCCAGGTGCTGCTATGTACAGGTACATAAGGATTTAAAAACCTTTGAGATATGATATGATTATACTGCTGCTAAAGTTGTGAGTTTGATCCATTGAAGGCCACTTAGCTAAGCAAGAAACTTCATACACACACACACACACACACACATAAATACATACATATATACATACTTTTCCAGGTCACTGAATTTTACTCTAATCTTTCCAAGCTACTTGAAAACATGTATTACTCCAATGGACTCACATGTGTATAGTACATTGTTCAAGCTCAGTGTCACCTCAACTTTGCGGGGAAAAGGCACATCAAAGGGCCTGTGGTGAAGCCTCTTCAAATACCAGGGTTCTTGCACTTAACACAGGCACTCTTTGTCTTGACATAAAGTTCAAGTTGCTATCCTGGGGGTGGGGGTGGTTCCTTGTTTTTCTGCTGGTGTTACTTTTGTGACAAAGAGACAGGGTACAACCACTGAATACAGCACAACTATGGCAGACAGCACCTCTTTGGCAAGAAAGCAATAGATAAACAGAATTCCTGCTTTCAGGCAATAAACATCTTCAATCTAGCAACTTACACAGAGGCTAAATTAATCTGATTAATCCTATAAGATAAAGGGGTTGGAATTTGCTACTATTTCAGTTTTTTGAAGGTGAAGTTCAGATGTGGCGTTTTACCCTCTGCCTTGTAAGGCTTTCCCAGCCAGTGATGGCGTCTAAGAGTAAAGCTGCCTGCCCTGCATTCCCCTGTGGCTCTTGGGAGGAAGAAAGAACCACAAAAAATTTATCCTATAGGTGTTCATTCTGTCTAACTAAACTGCGGTTTCTGACCACTCCTTACTTGGTACTCCTCCTTCAGGCCCATTGCAAAGCCTTGACTGCAATATAAGGCCACATTCCACACACTCCATTCCATGTGCTTTCTTGGCTTTGGCTGTCCCATGGCTGTTGAAGAGCCCCCAAAGTAAGCTGGTTAGAGGTTGTTCTGGGGTTGCCATTTGTACATCAGCATCACACTCAGGTAAGAAAATTAGATTGAGTTAGGCATCAGTGAATTCTCACAGACAGTGTACAATACAAGAAACGTAATATCCTACAAAGAAATGGTGGCTCTGGAGAGCTAAAATTTGCTCTCAGAGGGGACAAAAATGCATGAATCTGGGCTCTCCAACCTCCAACATTCACAGATCAGAAGAGTGTGGAATTGTCAATATGAGAGGCTGATGCAGGCCAGGAATAATTTCCAGAACTCTGCTTCTAGCTCCCTGATACCTCTCCACCTGGATGAGCCATCTGAGCTCAGCACGGTGATTCTGCCATCTGTCACATCCCTCTGGGTAGCAGCAGCATTTTTGCACAAGTTTCTTACTGAAGAGAAGTGTTGGCAGCTCTGGGGATCTTCTGACCCACCTGAGGAGACTTTGTGGACACCTATAGAAGAAAGCATTATAAGAATAAGAAGAAAAGAAGACAAATAAATGAAAAGATGTTCTCTCTGTTTTCCCTTTAGTTACACCCCTTGCATTCTTGACTTACTTTTAGGAGGCAAAGAAGAAAAAATGAAAATCACTAAGGTAACAAGAACACAAATATTAGGCCATGCACTATAGTTTTACAAATTGCCATTTCCCCCTTCAAGAAAATATGTAAACTACATGTTCAAACAGATGCAATTCTAAGAAAGAATAGATAGCTACATAAATGTATGATTATGAGATAAGATAGATAACATACTGATTAAGGAGAAAAATTGCATGTGTACACGCATGCAAATATACGTATGTCTGGTTACATGTACTGTGTGCATATAGGTGTTTTGCAGGTGTGTGCATACCCAAATATGTGTATGCATGCACCTACATGTATGCATGTCAGTGGTTTGTAGGTGTGCACACGTGTGTAGCTGCAGGTATGTGTGTGCATATGTAAGCTCATATGTGTTAAAACCAAACATAGGCTTTCAATAGGAGAGAACACTTAGGCATCCATGATACAGAATTCTTTATGACCATATCTGTAATGGAAAGTATGAATATTTTATTAGTTTTATTTTTTATTTTTATTTTTTTATTATACTTTAAGTTCTAGGGTACATGTGCACAATGTGCAGGTTTGTTACATATGTATATATGTGCCATGTTGGTGTGCTGCACCCATTAACTCGTCATTTACATTAGGTATCTCTCCTAATGCTTTCCCTCCCCACTTCCCCAACTCCACAACAGGCCCCAGTGTGTGATGTTCCCCTTCCTGTGTGCAAGTGTTCTCATTGTTCAGTTCTGACCTGTGAGTGAGAACATGTGGTGTTTGGTTTTTTGTTCTTGTGATAGTTTGCCGAGAATGATGGTTTCCAGCTGCATCCATGTCCCTACAAAGGACATGAACTCATCCTTTTTTATGGCTGCATAGTATTCCATGGTGTATATATGCCACATTTTCTTAATCCAGTCTATCATTGATGGACATTTGGGTTTGTTCCAACTTTTTGCTATTGTGAATAGTGCTGCAATAAACATACGTGTGCATGTGTGTCTTTATAGCAGCATGATTTATAATCCTTTGGGTATATACCCAGTAGTGAGATGGCTAGGTCAAATGGTATTTCTAGTTCTAGATCCTTGAGGAATTGCCACACTGTCTTCTACAATGGTTGAACTAGTTTACAGTCCCACCAACAGTGTAAAAGCATTCTTATTTCTCCACATCCTCTCCAGCACCTGTTGTTTCCTGACTTTTTAATGATTGCCATTCTAACTGGTGTGAGATGGTATGCCATTGTGGTTTTGATTTGCATTTCTCTGATGGCCAGTGATGATGAGCATTTTTTTAATGTGTCTGTTGGGTGCATAAATGTCTTCTTTTGAGAAGTGTCTGTTCATATCCTTCGCCTGCTTTTTGATGGGGTTGTTTGTTTTTTTCTTGTAAATTTGTTTGAGGTCTTTGAAGATCCTGGATATTAGCCCTTTGTCAGATGAGTAGATTGCAAAAATTTTCTCCCAATCTGTAGGTTGCCTGTTCACTCTGATGGTAGTTTCTTTTGCTGTGCAGAAACGCCTTAGTTTAATTAGATCCCATTTGTCAATTTTGGCTTTTGTTGCCATTGCTTTTGGTGTTTTAGACATGAAGTCCTTGTCCATGCCTATGTCCTGAATGGCATTGCCTAGGTTTTCTTCTAGGGTTTTTATGGTTTTAGGTCTAACGTTTAAGTCTTTAGTCCATCTTGAATTAATTTTTGTATAAGGTGTAAGGAAGGGATCCAGTTTCCCAGCTTTCTACATATGGCTAGCCAGTTTTCCCAACACCATTTATTAAATAGGGAATCTTTTCCCCATTTCTTGTTCTTGTCAGGTTTGTCAAAGATCAGATGGTTGTAGATGTGTGGTATTATTTCTGAGGGCTCTGTTCTGTTCCATTGGTCTATATCTCTGTTTTGGTACCAGCACCGTGCTGTTTTGGTTACTGTAGCCTTGTAGTGTAGTTTGAAGTCAGGTAGCATGATGCCTTCAGCTTTGTTCTTTTGGCTTAGGATTGTCTTGGCAATGCGGGCTCTTTTTGGTTCCATGTGAACTTTAAAGTAGTTTTTTCCAATTCTGTGAAGAAAGTCATTTGTAGCTTGATGGGGATGGCATTGAATCTATAAATTACCTTGGGCCGTATGGCCATTTTCACCATATTGATTCTTCCTACCCATGAGCATGGAATGTTTTTCCATTTGTTTGTATCTTCTTTTATTTTGTTGAGCAGTGGTTTGTAGTTCTCCTTGAAGAGATCTTTCACATCCCTTGTAAGTTGGATTCCTAGGTATTTTATTCTCTTTGAAGCCATTGTGAATGGGAGTTCACTCATGATTTGGCTCTCTGTTTGTCTGTTATTGGTGTATAAGAATGCTTGTTCACAATACTTCCTAAAAATATATTCTTAACAATGTATGTGTGCAAGAATGTTCAACATTTTAATAATAAAAGTTAGAGTGGTGAATAATACAAAGGGAAAAATGTTTGCAATGTGAGGCTGAAAATTGGCTCCCAAAAGTGATTTAGGTCTTAATCTCAGGAACCTGTGCATGCCACCTTACAGAGAAATAGGATCTTTGAAGATGTGATTAAATTAAGGATTTTGATATGGGGAGATTATCCTAAAAAAAAAAAAAAGAATGCTTGTGATTTTTGCACATTGATTTTGTATCCTGAGACTTTGCTGAAGTTGCTTATCAGCTTAAGGAGATTTGGGGCTGAGACGATGGGGTTTTCTAGAGATACAATCATGTCATCTGCAAACAGGGACAATTTGACTTCCTCTTTTCCTAATTGAATACCCTTTATTTCTTTCTCCTGTCTGATTGCCCTGGCCAGAACTTCCAACACCATGTTGAATAAGAGTGGTGAGAGAGGGCATCCCTGTCTTGTGCCAGTTTTCAAAGGGAATGTTTCCAGTTTTTGCCCATTCAGTATGATATTGGCTGTGGGTTTGTCATAAATAGCTCTTATTATTTTGAGATACGTCCCATCAATACCTAATTTATTGAGAGTTTTTAGCATGAAGCGTTGTTGAATTTTGTCAAAGGCCTTTTCTGCATCTGTTGAGATAATCATGTGGTTTTTGTCTTTGGTTCTGTTTATATGCTGGATTACATTTATTGATTTGCGAATGTTGAACCAACCTTGCATCCCAGGGATGAAGCCCACTTGATCATGGTGGATAAGCTTTTTGATGTGCTGCTGGATTCGGTTTGCCAGTATTTTATTGAGGATTTTTGTATTGATGTTCATCAGGGACATTGGTCTAAAATTCTCTTTTTTGGTTGTGTCTCTGCCCGGCTTTGGTATCAGGATGATGCTGGCCTCATAAAATGAGTTAGGGAGGATTCCCTCTTCTTCTATTGATTGGAATAGTTTCAGAAGGAATGGTACCAGCTCCTCCTTGTACCTCGGGTAGAATTCGGCTGTGAATCCGTCTGGTCCCGGACTTTTTTTGGTTGGTAGGCTATGAATTATTGCCTCAACTTCAGAGCCTGTTATTGGTCTATTCAGAGATTCAATTTCTTCCTGGTTTAGTCTTGGGAGGGTGTATGTGTCGAGAAATTTATCCATTTCTTCTAGATTTTCTAGTTTATTTGTGTAGAGGTGTTTATAGTATTCTCTGATGATAGTTTGTATTTCTGTGGGATCAGTGGTAATATCCCTTTATCATTTTTTATTGCATCTATTTGATTCTTCTTTCTTTTCTTCTTTATTAGTCTTGCTAGCATTCTCTCAATTTTGTTGATCTTTTCAAAAAACCAGCTCCTGGTTTCATTGATTTTTTGAAGGGTTTTTTGTGTCTCTATCTCCTTCAGTTCTGCTCTGATCTTAGTTATTTCTTGCCTTCTGCTAGCTTTTGAATGTGTTTGCTCTTGTTTCTCTAGTTCTTTTAATTGTGATGCTAGGGTGTCAATTTTAGATCTTTCCTGCTTTCTCTTGTGGGCATTTAGTGATATAAATATCCCACTACACACTGCTTTGAATGTGTCCCAGAGATTTTTGTATGTTTTGTCTTTGTTCTTGTTGGTTTCAAAGAACATCTTTATTTCTGCCTTCATTTCGTTATGTACCCAGTAGTCACTCAGGAGCAGGTTGTTCAGTTTCCATGTAGTTGAGAGGTTTTGAGTATCTTAATCCTGAGTTCTAGTTTGATTGCGCTGTGGTTTGAGAGACAGTTTGTTATACTTTCTGCTCTTTTACATTTGCTGAGGAGTGCTTTACTTCCAACTACGTGGTCAATTTTGGAATAAGTGCAATGTGGTGCTGAGAAGAATGTATATTCTGTTGAGTTGGGGTGGAGAGTTCTGTAGATGTCTGTTAGGTCTGCTTGGTGCAGAGCTGAGTTCAATTCCTGGATATCCTTGTTAACTTTCTGTCTCATTGATCTGTCTAATGTTGACAGTGGGGTGTTAAATTCTCCCATTATTATTGTGTGGGAATCTAAGTCTCTTTGTAAGTCTCTAAGGACTTACTTTATGAATCTGGGTGCTCCTGTATTGGGTGCATATATATTTAGGATAGTTAGCTCTTGTGTTGCATTGATCCCTTTACCATTATGTAATGGCCTTCTTTGTCTCTTTTGATCTTTGTTAGTTTAAAGTCTGTTTTATCAGAGACTAGGATTGCAACCCCTGCCTTTTTTTGTTTTCCATTTGCTTGGTAAATCTTCCTCCATCCCTTTATTTTGAGCCTATGTGTGTCTCTGCATGTGAGATGGGTCTCCTGAATACAGCACCCTGATGGGTCTTGAGTCTTTATCCAATTTGCCAGTCTGTGTCTTTTAATTGGAGCATTTAGCCCATTTACATTTAAGGTTAATATTGTTATGTGTGAATTTGATCCTGTCATTATGATGTTAGCTGGTTATTTTGCTCATTAGTTGATGCAGTTTCTTCCTAGCATCGATGGTCTTTACGATTTGGCATGTTTTTGCAGTGGCTGGTACTGGTTGTTCCTTTCCATGTTTAGCGCTTCCTTCAGGAGCTCTTTTAGGGCAGGCCTGGTGGTGACAAAATCTCTCAGCATTTGCTTGTTCGTAAAGGATTTTATTTCTCCTTCACTTATGAAGCTTAGTTTGGCTAGATATGAAATTCTAAGTTGAAAATTGTTTTCTTTAAGAATGTTGAATATTGGCCCCCACTCTCTTCTGGCTTGTAGAGTTTCTGCCGAGAGATCCACTGTTAGTCTGATGGGTTTCCCTTTGTGGGTAACTTGACCTTTCTCTCTGGCTGCCCTTAACATTTTTTCCCTCATTTCAACTTTGGTGAATCTGACAATTATGTGTCTTGGAATTGCTCTTCTCGAGGAGTATCTTTGTGGCGTTCTGTGTATTTCCTGAATTTGAATGTTGGCCTGCCTTGCTAGTTTGGGAAAGTTCTCCTGGATAATATCCTGCAGAGTGTTTTCCAACTTGGTTCCATTCTCCTGGTCACTTTCAGGTACACCAATCAGACGTAGATTTGGTCTTTTCATGTAGTCCCATATTTCTTGGAGGCTTTGTTCATTTCTTTTTACTCGTTTTTCTCTAAACTTCTTGCTTCATTTCATTCATTTGATCTTCAATCATTGATACCCTTTCTTCCAGTTGATCAAATTGGCTACTGAAGCTTGTGCATGCATCACGTAGTTCTCGTGCCATGGTTTTCCGCTCCATCAGGTCGTTTAAGGACTTCTCTACACTGGTTATTCTAGTTAGCCATTCGTCTAATCTTTTTTCAGGGTTTTTAACTTCTTTGCATTGGGTTCGAACTTCCTCCTTTAGCTGAGAGAAGTTTGATCGTCTGAAGCTTTCTTCTCTCAACTTGTCAAAGTCTTTCTCCATCCAGCTTTGTTCTGTTGCTGGCGAGGAGCTGCGTTCCTTTGGAGGAGGAGAGGTGCTGTGATTTTTAGAATTTTCAGGTTTTCTCCTCTGTTTTTTCCCCATCTTTGTGGTTTTATCTGCCTTTGGTCTTTGATGATGGTTCCAGATTACCTTGCCAGTCAGTCTCCTTCCCTTCCACATGATATACTCCGAAGAACAGGGATTGTTCACTCTCCATGAATACACCATGTTTCTGTGACTTTGCTTATTTTCTATTCCTTTCTTGGATCACTTTTTATATTAGTGTAATGCTAGTGGCTTTAACAAATAAATCCCCAAATGTCAGTGACTTAACAGAACAAAAGTCTATATATATTTTCTTATGCAGCACTCATATAGGTATCCTGGTCTGCAAAAGAAGGAGAAGGTGGGGAAGGTGCATCTGCATCTTTACTGCCTTGATGAAGGAGAGGCCTATGTCACTTCCACTCAGATTCCACGGAGAACCAGTCACGTGGCACAGGGGCCAGGAATGTCATCCTGGATAGCAGCTTCTCCCAAGTGACAGCTCTACTATGGAAGTGAGAACACCCATATTGGTGAACAGTTAGGTGTCTTTTTAAAATAATGACCATCTGTCTAAAATTTCCAACGATCTCAAATTCAAATTAATTGTTTCCCTTCTCTGACCCCAAAGCACTTTGTTTACACCTCTCCTATAATAAGCATTATGTTATTGTTGTTATCATTATGACTGTCATTTGTTTTGGAGTATAGCACAAGATGTAGAGTAATGGTCAAGAGGACATAGGCTTTGAATCAGGTAGACTGGGTTTGCATTCTGGCTCCATGGTTTGGTAATGGACCCTCAGATAAGGACCCTCAGAGCCTCTTTCAAAGGCTCTGGATTGTTCTTATGAGGGTAGTTGTATCTGCATAATGTAGATAATGGTAATATCTCCTAGGATTGTTGTAACAATTAAATAAAATCTGGCATTTAAAATACTTAACAAAATATCTGGCACATAGTAAGGGGTTAACAGATAGTAACTATCTGTTAGCTCTGTCTCTTCAGTAAATTATAAATTTATTGAAAGCAGAAGAATCTTTATAGATTTGCATCATCCAATACAGTGCCTGGGACATAAAAAGGGTCCAGTAATGTTGAAGTAACTTATAAGAGCTGGTCTGGTTTTTGCATTAGAAGTGTAAATAGGATCAAAACAAATTTACTTTATCTGTTTTATTTTCTCTAAATAGAACTAGTAGCCATCTGTTTTAATTGGTCTTTCACTTATCTATAAAGCTGAAAAGCATAGGGAGAAATGGCCTTACTCATGCCTCTGTTGTGAAGCAACTTGATGTCTAATCCATGGATCTCCCTGGAGATGAAGTTCTTCAAGATTCTTTGGCTGCCCATTTCAATTCCTTATCATTCCATGCTGAGAAATTCTTCCTTAGGTAAGGGCCACATTTCTCCTATATGACTTAAGACTATTTCCTCTTGAAAACCTTTGATCAAAAGCAAAAATTAAATCTGGCTTCAATTTTCCCTATTTAGATAAAATGTCTTTATTTTCTTTACATGGTATATGTGTTTTAAATTTAACTATTTTAATTTGTACTACCAGAACTCACTTTCCTTTTCAGAAATGACATCTCAAACTGAACATATACTTTAATTAATGTCTGTTTCATACTCTTGATAGAAAAAAACATCTCCCATTGTTGACCATCATAGTTTCTTTAATGAAGAGAAACTCACTCCAAAGATGGTATGGTTGTTTCAACTCAGAGCAGAGGCATGAGGTGGCTGACTGTAAGTTCCCTAGGCTGTAAGTTAGGAGACATTGTGTTTCTTTTCATTTGACAATGTAGCCAAGTACCAAACATAACCTGGCACATAGCAGATGATGTATATGTATCATAGGGGTTCAAAAATAAATAATTTAATTAATAATGAATCAACTAACTTAATTGGTTAGTGGAAGGAGGTGATCATTGGTCCCTGTATAAGAGGAAACTCGTACATCTTTATTCCCCCTCTTTTACTAAGCAACTTGAAAATATCCCCCCTGCACTGTTGCTGGAACAAACAATCATCACTTATGTTTAAATTTCTATAGCTGACTTTATGTACTTTTGGCAGTTCTAAAACTTTTTTGAGCATTCCAATCCTCTTTGTCTTCTAGGGTCTCAGGGACAGAATGAAGCATGAGTAGCTTGTGCTTCCTCACCTCCCTCCCCCTCCCACTTTCCCCACTCACACAATCTACATTTATTCATCATCAACAAGGAGTCTAACAGGCACTTAAGATCATAGGGATGGCAACAGTTCAGGAAACACCCCAGAGAATGACAAGTTTATTAAACTAATGCCCCAACTGTACTTGCAGATTGATATGGCCTAGGGAGAAAGCTTTCATAGTAAACCTTCACAGGGATTTCTGGTTTACAGAATGCTTGGATGTACATTATCTCTTTTGATTTTCACACTAAACTATTTGGTGACTGAAGCTCAGAGGAATTAATCAACTTGTCCAGGATCACACAGTCAGAAAATCATGAAGACTGGCCTTATAGCCAGTATTTCTGATTCCAAATTACAGCTGTTACAGAATCTACTTTTGTTACTTATAATGACCATGTTTCTGCTGGAAGTTAAATTAGTATTCTACCCTCACATATTTTCTGCATGTGTGAAATTCACCCAAAGGAGTTGATTTTCTATCAGTATTCATTCATTGATTCCCCCTTTCAACAACCATTTGTTAAGCACTTTATACATTCTAGGCAGTGTACTAAGTGGTAAGACACAACACTAAACACTAAATAGCATAGTCATGATCCTTGCCCTCTCAGGGCTTATAATCCGATAGGAAGTGAGGAGTGGGATATAGAACATGCAAAATTCAGATTCTGCTCATGTACTACAGAAAGAGCAGCAGCAATTCCACTTAAACTCATTGCAAATATTAATAGGTCATGACCTAAATGGGCTTTGCCTACTGTCTTGGGCCCAGGCCCTAGAAACTGTGGCACTGTCATTTCAACTGCTAAATAATTTGCTTCCAAGCCTTTGTGTGATGGGAAGAGTATGAGTGTGTGCATGTTTACTATATTAGACCGAAATGTTTTAAAGAATACACATGCTCTTAGATTCTGATGTAAGTGTTAAGATAGGAAATGTGTCAAGACCTCTAGAAGCATGTAGCTATAGCTAGTGTGCATTCATGGCTTACTGCATGTAAGATTGTATTCAAGGAGATTTGTATTTGTATTATTTAATCTTCAGAACAGTCATGTGATATAAAAATGATTGTTACCTACATGTTTCTAACAGGGATTCAAAGAACAGAGAGGCTAAGAAAATTCCCTAAGGAACTTTGGCACCAGGGTATATATCCTAACTACTGTATCACAGGAGAAATGATTAAATTGAACCTGAGAGTTTGGGAAATTCTCTGAGAAAGTGCCATATAAATGTTGCATCTGTTTTCTTATCTATAAAATGTGGGCAAAAGGCTTTCTACACCAAAGGATTGCTCGAAACAATAAATAAGGTAATATATATAAAGTCATAATGATATACCTGTCATTGTAAGCACTCAATAAATTTAGATATTATTAGTATTCTTGTCATGATTATTAATAAATGGAAACAAAGATGTTGATAATGAGTTAAATGAAATGAAGTGAGGTGGTAAAGGGTGCTCTGAAAGAGGGAAGGACATTGATGAAGGCTCAGAGGTGAAGGAGAACATGATAAGATCACATTCAGATATCTGGAATATTGCTCATGATACTTTTGTAGTCTGGCATTTTTTTCCTGGGCCATATAAATTGTCTTTTCCACTGGGTGGTGTGCTGCTTGATGGCAAAAACCAGGAAAAGTTTTCAGTTTGGAAGTGAAAGTGAGTTGATATGTTTACTTTCTACCTATGTGAGTGATGATGGTAATAATGATGCTAGCAGACTTCATAGTTGATGTAGCATGTCTAGAAACATTTCCTCATCTCCATCTCCATCAATTGTTATGAACAGCAATATCAATTAGAGCTGCATAAAATGATTTGACTACAACTGAACTTTTCTTAGACATAATGCTCGTCCACCTTTACCATGATGGGGATGCTCTTGACTCTGAACCTGAACCATGAGGGTGAAGCTCTTGACCCTTTGTAGTTATTACTTTGTTACAGGGCAGACTTCTTTAAAAGATAGCACAGATTTCCAGCTTAAAATGGTTGATTGATCACATGTTTATTTCCACTTTCTCTACACATCAAATGGAAAGGTAGGCATAAACACACAAGAGATGATGGATGGCTTGATGCTGTTCTTGAGGTAGTGAGTTCCCTCTCTGATGAGGACTGGATTAGTTCTTGTTGGAATAGAGTGGATCATTATACAGACAGGGCGCCCTTCTGGTTTTGCCTCTTTGCATGTGTCCAGTTTCCCCAGACCTTCTCCACTGTGATTTGACACAGCTTGAGAGCCCTTGCTTTAGAAGCCAAGGTCATGCCCTTGAACTCTCCAGCTTGCAGAACTGTGAGATAAGATAAACCTATTTTCTTTATAAATCACTGAGTCTCGGGCATTCTGTTATAGCAACACAAAATAGACTAAGACAATACCCTTTATATTCCCTATTCCACCTAAGCTAAAGACCGGAGGTTTACTTTCTGGAGAGGCTGCATCACAGACTCTGGTGTCTGTACCACTAAGCAAAGCAGAGGGAGGATAAGTGTTACATGGAAACAGAGGGATTAAGTAGACATTTCATACTGGGAAAAAGAAAAGAAAACACTACCTTTTTTTCATTTTTACCTCCCAGAGCATTGGGAGTCTCTCTTTTCCCACTCATACAAGAGTGGGAATGATTTTTCTCTGAGGAAACTGACCCACTCAAGAGACAAAGTCTACAGGACTAGCCATTTGTGATTTCCCCACAACACTGACAGTGTGGCAAATACCCTCCACCCAGTTTCTCTTACTGAATAAAGCCCACTATGTGATAAGCCCCTCTCATGTACACAGACATATTCCAACCAGCACTTTACTACTTTGCTGAAATTGGAATGGACCTAAAGATTACCTGATATTTCAGGTAAGTCTCTAACATCAAAGACAGTGCCCAAAAGATATTGAAAAAAAGGAAGCCAGAAGATAAAGAAACCATACAGGAAGCTAAATAAATTTCAGAGAAACTATGTTTCTCTGAAAGTTAAGATATTGCACATATGAAATGCAACCAAGATGGTATAAGTACCATTTAGAGGCCAAAAAAATCTTGAAAATAAAAAAATTAAAATATTAAAAATTAAATATAAGGGTTGACTAATAAGCAAATCTTCCAGAAGAAAGACCAAAATATTAAATATGTAAAAATATAGGAGAAAAGGACAAGAAAATTAGAAGATGATTCTAAAAGTTCCAATGTCAAAAAACAGTTACTGCAAAATATAACAAAATGGTGGGACAGAAACTATTAAAGAAGTAATAAAATTTACCACAACTAGCGGGGCTGGGCATGGTGGCTCACGTCTGTAATTCCAGCACTTTGGGAGTCCAAGGCGGGCAGATCACTTGAGACCAGGAGTTTGAGACCAGCCTGACCAACATGGCAAAACCCTGTCTCTACTAAAAATACAAAAAAATTAGCTGGGTGTGGTGGCACATGCCTGTAATCCCTGTTACTCTGGAGGCTAAAGCAGGAGGATGTCTCGAACCTGGGAGGCGGAGGTTGCAGTGAGCCAAGATCGTGCCACTGCACTCCAGCCTGTGCAACAAAGCAAGACCCTGTCTAAAAAAAAAAAAAAAAAAAAAAAAATTCTAGGTCAAAACTCTTACCAAGTGAAAATGGCCATCATGTGAAGGGATCCATAAGAATACAAAATATCCAATATTATTTTATGAAATTCAGAACAGCAGAGATAAACAGCAAATCCTAACAGATTCCTGAGAGAAGCATTGAAATAGATAGATCACATGGTCACACACTAAGAAAGGAGCAGAGAGAGAAATGACTTAGTTCTATGACAGTGGGGAAATATCTTCAAAATTCTGAGGGAAAATGATTCTCAACCTAGAAATCTATACCTACTAAAGCTGTCAATCAGTTGTCAAGATGGAATAAAAATATGTGCAGTCAAGCAAAGTCTCAAAACCCAAGTTCCTCAGTACCATTTCTTAGGGAGCTATTAGAGGATGTGTTTCACCTGGGGAATAAAGGGAGGAAGAATAGCTTGGGCCAGGCAAATGTTATCCAAACCAAGAGAAATGTAGGGACTTCTCAGATGGGCAGTAGAGGAAATCTTAGGATAACTGCTGTGCGGCGTCTGGGAGAATCATTATCCAGGCTGGAGCAGGCAAAGGGAGGCTCTAGGTCAGCCAGTGTAAACTCGCCAGGTGTACCAAAGTCTGTTGTCAGCATTGCTGAAGAGCAAAGGAGGCTGCACTCTGGAACAAGCATCAACTTCCAGAGAATTGAGAACAGGCTGCATTGTGCTAATGGCTAATTTGTATTTCCTTTAAAGGAAAAATGTAAAAAGCAAGATATCTATGCCTAGCAGCTTTTTTTTTTTCTCAGATAGAGGTTTTATTTTTTCCCACTAAGTGAACATATGGAGTGCTAACCAGATTCTTTAGAAAAGCCATGTATTATCTCTAATATTGAATGATTTTCAGTGAAAGCTACAGTACTTCCAAAATGCCACCACCATCATAACCTTCCAAAAAGATTTAAAATACTATGGTAGCCAATCTCTTTCAGTCAGTCAAAACTCATGTCAAATGGCGTGCTCAGATAATGAACTCAAATGCAACTCCCAGCCTTACAACTCTGCTGTTGTTAAGGTTAGTGTCATTGAAGGTGGATCTTTGTGCTTTTATTCCATGAACAATTTATTGGGTTTTAGAATTAGGACTTTGGTTTTGGACATGAGTGAGTTGGTTTGTGGCATGGATGTAACATGAATCAGATCCAGTATGAGGCATTACCTAGACTCTACATGAAGGGGCATTTAAGAAACATACAGTGAACAAAAGACTTTGAATTTTTACTTGAATCTTTCAAATATAGAAGGAACTCAATTAAAAACCCACTGCACATATCTCAATCATCTCTTCTTTTTTCTCCAACTGTAGCTCTGGAGGTCTTCACATGCCAAACCTTCAAAATTCTCCCCAGAACACAGCTCATGAGGCTTCACTGTGTCACTTCCTATTTACCTACCCTTCTTCCTCAACTCTTTATACTGTAGATCAACTTGATTCTCTTGACTGAATTCCATACTTGGCTTTGCTGTAACAAAGGAGAGCTCAATAAATTACTCAGCAAGGAAGAATTGTTTTTTTATTTTTTTCTCCTTTAGAATTCCATGTCTTTTATCCATTCTCTGGATGTAGCTTCATGGCATGGTGTCAAAGACATACCTTAGAAAACAAGGGGGAAATTTAGCTGATCCTAGAAAGACAAAATTATGTGTGGTAAAGGGGGAAGAATACATTTGAGGTGAGAAAATCTACAAATTAATAAGTCACGTTGATAGTTAGGGAATAGTTTTCATTAGAGGTTCTAGAAGTGGTGTAATTCTTCTCTCAGTTTATACATCAGACCGCCTGGCTCAACCACTGTCAGCAACGCTACCCATTGTCCTACTTTCTGCAGCCTGAAACAATAAACGAAAGCCCTTCACATCCAGAAAATATACTGATTGAAATATCATCTTTCGGAAGTCTTTTCTAAAGATGCTAATTGATATAGTGTGAAGAAGTGTAAGTGTCTGTCATGAAAACCATTTTAACGGCGGGCTTGTTTTCTTCTTCAGTTTGCATAACTTGGCAGAGTGTTAACTTCCCCCTTAGAAAACCTAATTTGATTTATGGATGTTTTCAAATTTTTAAGATTCTCCAAACCGTTGTTTCACCTGTAAGTAGAGAGATAGCTTGTTTGGCTAACTGCCTTGCGTGACTCTGTGCCAGGCAATGAATAATGCCATGTTCAATATTCTAAATTTGTGTTCCAAATTCTGAATTTCCAATGAGCTGCATGGAACTCTACTGATAAGTGACTGATTTTCCCTGCAAGGATTGTCTTATTTTAAACTTCAAATTTAGTTGCCTTACTTTATGTAAGGCAATTTTGAATGGGTTTTAAAGTGCAGCTGAAGACTATTCATACCTTTCTAAACCTAGAAGGCAGAAGTAGTGAACTAACGATGGGAAGGTATCTTATCTAAGAGGACTACAGGTCTTAACAGCAGCACACAGGGAACTCTCTTTCTTTTGAAATGGTGCTAGCCAACATTTAATAGAAACCTCAGGTACAAAGCATTACTGAAGTTGCTGGTATTCACCCCAAAGGGTTTCTGTATATTTAAAAATACATACTGGTATACATTGAACTGGAGCCGAGTGAATGATTAAGAATCATACGAGTGATCAGATATTTCTTCAGTACTTAAGTAGGCTGATCTAAAATTCTGAAGTTTGACTGAACCTAAAAATGCTATTTACCAATTTTTGTCGTCCTCTGAACTTTATCCTAGGCTGTATTCCAGCCTTTCCAGCATAAGGGGAAAGAGGGCTTGTCAATAGGGAATGTCTGTGAGTATTCCAAAATAATTTTGTGAACTTGGGCATCATTTTTTTTCTCTTCTTCTCTTTTTTGGTTTCCCGGTTATATGTCAGCCAGGACTGTACCTAACTGAATCTGAGTTTGCATAGATTATGCAGCTCACTTATTTAGTATAGATGGTTTGAGTATAAGTGCTTAGATAACTCACACAGCTTTCCATACTGACCTGGGTTGACCAGATGACTGCACATTCTCATATATCTCTTTAGCTTTGTAAACCTGTCAAGAGCTTAAAAACCAAGACTTTCTTAAAATTTAAAATATATTTAATATCATCATTCATGTACTACATATTTTTGATTAAAAGTATAAAAGATGGCTTTTTTTCCCCCTGTATGTGGAGACCACTGCTCTGGAAGAAATGAGTATGTTAATTTCTGAAAAGAAAGACTCAGTATTTCTGTGGCTAGAACTGTGATTGGGCAGGCAGGATTCTTTTGTTTTCTGTGGTCATATCATATTGGTAGGTGATATTTTGTACATTATCAGAGGGATAAAACAAAACTGATGATAGTCTCCAACAGCGACTGAACCAGGAGAAAAATACAACATAGGGCAGTTAAGATACCTATCAAATTACTGCCTGCTGGAGTTAGATCAGGGAAGTGTGTTAGTGCTGGCAGGCATTTTGAGTGAAGAGACAACTTGACAAGCTCTTCCTCCAAGCTAATTGGGTAGATGTGCTTAATATTGCTCCCTCTAGTGAGGGGAGGATAAAGGTATAAAGAGAGACAAACCAGGGGAGGAGACCACTTCACATTTTGTTCTGAACTAGAATGTGGAGAACATGTAGGAGACAGATGCACCGAGATACAAAGCCAGCCATGAACTTGCTGTACAGAGGCCAGAGTGACTGATTTTCCTTTTGGTTACCCCTCATTTTGAGAACCATCTTATGTAAAATACCCATGAAATACAAGAATGAATTATTAAACTTAAAAAAGAGTAACTTGTGGCCGGGCGCAGTGGCTCATGCACTTTGGGAGGCCGAGGTGGGTGGATCATGATGAGGTCAGGAGATCAAGACCTTCCTGGCTAACACAGTGAAACCCCATCTCTACTAAAAAAAAAATACAAAAAGTTAGCTGGGTGTGGTGGCATGTGCCTGTAGTCCCAGCTACTCAGGAGGCTGAGGCAGGAGAATCATCGCTTGAACCCGGGAGACAGAGGTTGCAGTGAGCCAAGATCACGTCACTGCACTCCAGTCTGGGTGACAGTGAAACTGTCTCAAACAAACAAAAAAAAAACAACTTGTATTAATATCTCCATTGCCCCATTTGCACTCCAGAAATGGCTCATTGAGGGGAATTACAGTTTTCTGCAGAGATGTAGGGAAGTACTTTGAGTGGTAGAGGTAGAAGTGGTGACATCTAGGGAAGAGTTTGTGTTTACACGGACTGGGGATGGTAGGGGGGCAGAGGCCAGTGGCATAAAGAGCTTCATATGGAGACACTGGGTCTCAGATAGGGAGTCACAGTCAGTGTGGCGGGGGCCAGGTGTGGATCTCTGAGAGTCCACTTGGAGTGATGGTGACTGAGACAGCATTGGCAAGTGCTCAGCTAGGTGCCATGGACCAAGACATGTGAGGACTACAACAACCATGGACAAAAGAAGCTACTTCTCACCCAGTTGTCTGGTGCTGCATAAGTTCAGCATTTTTATGAGGTATGAAATGGATGAGGGGCACCCCAGTGACCGATATTGAAGTTCTCAGCAACCAAAAGATTAGGGGTTTAAAACAAAAATTTGATTCGGAGAAACTTAATAAAAGTGACACTTTTAAAACTCTGATATTTTAGTGTTAAATTCTTCTGTGTTTTGGAGGAAAGAGCTATAAAACGCCAAGTTCAGAGCATGGTTTATGACAGGTGTTCATTTATTTCTTCAGAAAATGTTTATTGGGTACCTACCCTGTGCCAGACTCCATGCCAGATCTTGGACATAGTGAGTCATAAACAAAACAAGACTCAATTCCTGTGCTCATGGAGCTTACCTAAATCAATGGGGCTCACTCCATTCATATTTAGTTACATGAGGGGAGCCAGGCTTAAGGACAAAGTTGACTCACAGATGAGGTCAAAGCCAAGGAAACCACAGGGAGGTAGAGTCACTGGCCTGATGACACTGTGAAAGTCTGGTTTAAATCCCTGCTGGGAGTCCTACCTCTCGACTTTCAACTACAGGAAGAAAGAAGTTCCCTGCACGTGCATGCGCACACACATTCTCTCTCTCTCTCTCCCCCACACACATCCTTTCTCTCTCCTCCCCCGCTCCTTTCTCTCTCTTCCTCTCTCTCTCACCATTTCTTTCTTACTAAGCCAGTTAGAGAGTTCTAACACTTGGAACAAAAGATTATTTACTAAAACACCCAGAAAAGAAGAGAATGGCCAGATGTGTATCATATTTAAGGATGGTAAATCAGAAAAATCAACCAGTCCAAGGAAACTTAAGCATGTGTGCATAGCCCCAAGACCAGAAAGGAAAGCTGTTCAAAGAAAAGCCCAGCGAGTTGCATGTAATTGGCATGTGATAAAGAGTGGTTTACTTGAGTAGGGTGAAGTTAAGCTTTACCAATGTTATAAATCATATGACTAATAAAGAGAATGCTTTTAAGGAAGACGCAGTGATGGTTACAGGCTAGAGGAAACTCTCCATCATTAAGCATTCAAAGAGTGAAGGAGGCACCCATACACCAGCAGGAAAATGACAGGATAGAACAGCCCTGTAAGAATTCCATTATATTCTAGACTAAAGCTCTAAGATGCTGAGGTTTGTGAAAATTGCTAAGAATCATTTAAAGGAATTTTAAAAAGTTACAGAATAAGCTCTCCTAACTGACCTCTGCCTAATGACATGCCAGATTAACTGACACTCTTTATTCTGTTTTTTTAAACATCCTGCCTAAAGACCTCAGCCCACTGAAGGCTCATGATTGAATCCCAGGCTCTTTCTAGTGTGCCTGTGCATACTAGGCAAGCCTGCAGTTGGAACTGCATGCAACTGGGGATTCCATTTTGTTTCTTCCAGTTCATGGCAGTTTTATGTGCCATAGTAGTGAAATATTATGTGAATTCATGAAATGATTAGAAAAATTTAAAAATTCTAAATTGAGTGTTTTAAAAGACTTTGTAAAAATAAGTTGCTAAAATAATATAAATGAATAATAAAAATGAGATAAAATAAAGAACAATAAAGGAAACCACACTATAACCAAAGTTTCTCTTGTTAGTATTCTAAGTTTTTACCACACTTTAAGAAATCAAAAGTGGAAGATTGGGGCCTATGTTTTCGAGTCATGGCATATGGAGGAAAGCAGGGCAGAACTCCAAGTGGGAGATTCACACTCAAAAAACAGGCTCTTACTCTGTACCAAAGGAATGGGGAAAATATGTACATTTAGATTGTTTAAGTGTAACACACGCACACACACACACTTAAATCTACCCACTACTCTAGGTGGATCACATTAATTAAGGAATTTCTACTACGTGTTCAGAGGAAAAACACCGAGATGGAGCAGATCTATATAGGACATTTTGTGTTATGCTAACTGATGAAGTCCACAGAGAGAGCTATGCAACCCTATTTTTGTTCCATTTCTTCTGTCAGGAAGAGCGCTCTTATATTAGAAATAATAGAACCATTGTAGTTAAGAGGGAATTAATAAACAATGCAGGTGAAAAAAGTGCCAAGATGTTTTAAAAGTTTAGTTCTTCAGGCTTTAGTAAATTCATTCTACAGGTTTCAAGAGAAGATATAGTTGAGCTCTAAAGAATGGTAAAAAATAGAAGAAATAATAGGCGACTTGTTGTAAGTTTCCAAAAGGAAAGAATTTGGATTCAGTATGTTTGATTCAATGCTAGGGAAACACTGGAATGTATTATTAAATGTATTATTTATGAGAACTTAGAAACAAAATCAGTGATCACTTAGAAATCACATCAAAACAATCTCAAATCCTTCTTATTGTTATTTTATAATATGCTGATGAAATCACAGGAAACAGCCAGAAAACTCTAGACATAGGACTTCAGCATATTTATTATGATATTCTGATGGACAACCAGAGGTAATATGGTAATATGGAAAGAGCTGGCATTGATTGAAGGACTGTATGCAGAGTGGAGGAAATGCTAGACTAAAGAAAGGCCTATATTGGTGCAATTACATTTTCCTCTTTGTCTTTCTTAGCTGACTTCATCAAATAGTACTGATCAAATTTTCAGATGACAAGAGATGAAAAGAAATGTTTAAGATGAAGGGTGATAGAATCAGAATCAAAAGAACGTGACCAAATAGAGTAATAGACTGAGATCTGTTAAGACTAAAATCCAACAAGATTGGATTTAATTGGACATAACTCATGTAGTTATAGGGAGTTGAATTTGAAACTCATTTATCCAGGTTGGTTCACCAGGAAGTCTTGTAGCAGCCATGGAAGCACCATTAAGGGATCTTATTGTTAATGTTATGCAATTGGCAATGTCTACCTTATAACATGTTGAGGCTATAAATCAGTAGCCATTAGACACAGTGTCTAGGGTGTGTGTGTTAAATATTCTGAGTTCTCATTCCAATCAGTTCCAGAGCATCCTGCACAGAATGGAGACTAGCTATTGGGGAAATCTGGGCAGCGTGTGGATATTCAGAATTCCAGAGAGAGCTTCAGGTCATAATCTTGAGAAATCTATTCATATGAAAAGGACCTCTGAGGAAAGTGTATCAAGAGAAAACAGAGTGAAAGATACCCAGCAAACAAGTACCCATGGATGGAACTGGAGTCCCAGAAGTAGGGCCATGGTCAAAATTAGACAGATTAGAAACCCAGACTCAGCCTTTATCGATGGACTCAGTAAAGGCAGGAGAAATGAGTTAGGGATTGACCAAAGAGACCATGTAAAGACAGTAAAATAGAAGCCCTCAGAACAGTGTTCAAAGTTCTAAGTTAAGTTCTAAGTTAGGAATGGGCCTAAGCTTGGGCTTCCCAGTGATAATCAGCAGCACTTGCACATTTTTCTTTTGGCAACACCAATCTGCTTTCCATTTGGGAATTCTCTGTCACCCACTGTGTATTCTTTGTGGGACTACAAGCCAAGCCACCTTGCCTTTCTCTAACCAGCATGAGGATGTGACCCAAGATAAGACACTGGACTCTGTCTGGACTTTGAGCTTTAAACAAAGTGGGATGCAAGAATAAATACAAGTACAGTGAAAATTCTTTCTTCTCATTTTTGGTTCAACAAAGGTCTGTTTAGGTTCTTATTTTTCTGTTCCTAGTTCTCCTACCTTCTTGGTGATTATTCAACCTTTGAAGGAAGTTATTTGCTGCTAGAAAAAATGAAAATTGGCCAAATACTGTGGTATAACACGTTGGATTGCTGTTTGTATATTAAACCTCAAGCTGCTTTCTGGGGGGAAAGTCTGGCTTTTCCTGTGGGTACCCAGGGAGGCTACCTCCAGATTGCCTTTCTCTACTAAATCATTTTGGCACACTTGTGCATCACCATTGATTGTGTGGTGTGATATGAATGATTTGTTTCTGTAGAGTAGTGATGTTTGTGAGTAGCTTATATTTTCTTATAAATTAAATCAGATCCAAGACATTCTTTACAGCAAATTCACTCCCATTCTAACTAACTTGGTGGCAAATAGGCTTTCTTAAGTGGGAGAGAAAAGTCTGGAATAACTGGCAATTAATGGAATTATTCAGAGTCTGGTGTCGGCGGATGGGAATGCGTCATGATAGTCATCTCTCACATGTATCACTATAAGCTGACTGCTTTCTAGAGCATAGTGAAGTCATCAGCTGAGAGATGAGTAATATTACCTTTAGGAATCTAAATTCCATCCTGAATAAAGCTTCCCAGCCTAGCTTGTGGCAATATAATCAGATAATAGTACCTTAGTTTGTTAAAGAATCATCTATACTGATACGTCCTTTAGCATTTTACCTTCTACGTTTCTTTTTATAAGGACACATGAGAAAAACATACTAAGTTCTTACTACATGTACTGCAAAATATTGCTGAGGACACTGCCTGTCATGTTTTCAAAAAATATATTTTTAGTACCTTCTGTGTTTCAGATTCTGTGATAATCTCCAGGTATACAATGAGAATGAGGACAGACCCATTTGCTCAACTCATGGACCTTGCATTCTGGAGGTGGAGACACATTAATCAAGCAATCACAAAATTAGATGTATGATTACAAATTAATAATTGGTATGAAGAAAAGACATACACAGTGTTGTGAGTGCTTTGACAATGGACTGTCTTCAGTCTAGGGAGGACTTTCTGGGAATCTGAAGGATGATTTAACAGCTGAAGGATGAGTGGAAGGCAAGCAGGAATAAGGTCAGAGCAGGGACTCACATCACACATTTGCTGGATATTTGGGTACCGTTATTGTCTCTTTACCTTTCTTCAACTCCTATATCCAATTTGGACTCTGCGTAAGTTGTATTTTTTTACCTTGGAAAATCTGTCCAAGGCAGAAAGAAGCTTATCTTTGCGTATTTTGAACAATGAAATAGTTTATCTTATTTTTTTTTTAGGAACATTCCTTTCCTAGCTTGAATTCAAATCTTTTTTTAATTGATCTCTTTTGTAAATTTTGGTTATTATGACAATAAATTGATTCGCTTCAAAAGCTATTAACAGCAGATTGGCTATTTGTTTTCTTTGTTGAGAATATTATAATAGGTAAAATGTCAGCAGTAACCAAGAAAATTCCAAGGACAGAGAAAAATGGCACAGGAATTTGGCAAGATATGATATGCCTCCTGATGCATTATAGAATTTAATTTCTGATGGATAATTGAGAGATATGAATTCATCCCATGTGAAAAACCAGAAGCACACGTTTAAGAATGATAACCTTTCTTTGGTTTTCACCTAATTTCATTCAATACTTCAAATCAATATTTATTGATCTTCCACTATGAGCCAAGAACAGTGCTAAGTACTAAAAATAAAAAGATGAATAAGACAGACTCTTCATCCAATGATGAAGCTACAAGCCTGAATTGTCATGGGCACAATGGAGAAACATTAAAGTCAGAAAAAAACATGAAGCTGATGCCAGGTATGTTTCGTTTCTTTTATGCAGCATATCATAAAAAAGACAAGAGCACACCCGAGCCAATGACAATGTCTTCAGCGTATTTTCCATTTTCTAAAAACAGTGGATGTGAGGTAAATATATTGTTCAAACACACTACTTGATGGTAAAAACACCATCACCATGGACACTCAGTACAAAGCTGAGAGGGTCCATGAATTACATACCCTGAGAAGAGGATATGTCCATGAGTTCCCAACCAAGAACTTTCTGCCTTAGTTAAGAGCTGGCCTGAATTTAGGGCCAGAATGCCTCCACTCACATTCCAGCACTGCCAGTTGACAGCCATGTAATGTTGGGTGTGCCACCTATTCTGAGTTTCAGTTTTCTCATCTGTAAAATGAGGATAACAATACTAGTATCTAACTTAGGGGGCTATTATGAGAAATACATTAATATTTATAAAGCTCTTTGAATAATGACTAGCAAATAGTAAATACCCATATGTGTATGCGTGCGTGTGTGTGTGTGCGCGCGCATGTATGTTTGTGGTAAATAAAATGAATATGGCACACTTAAGGCTGAAATGAGTTTTTCTTTGAAGGGAAAGGACCAAGATCAGAAATCCAAAGGAAACACCCAACTTACTTTAGACCTTGCCTTTAGGCTTCTTTCACATTCGAATTGTAATGCACTGGAGAATGTTGTCAGCACGGGATGCAGTCCTAGGCCACAAGTCTGTACAGTCCTTTGCACCTGGTCCTGTGATGGCAGAGCCTTTCATCTCATCTTTATTTTTTTTTTTTTTTTACTGTGACTATGACCATGTTATCTTCAAATTAAATTATCTGTTATCACTTTCGTTGTCAAATGACCACTTCTGCACTTGAACTTCTGCATATACCTTCCTTCTGAGTTCTGATTTGCCTTTCTTGACTGTGGCGTCACCATGGCACCCACACCAGCATCGGGAAGTCTATTCAGCTGTCTCTTGATCTCCTTCATCACTATGATATACAGATTTTCAGCTTCTGTCCCATCAGCGTAGTGGATCACTGCTCCTAAGGAAGACCAAGGGCAATCTGCAATTTTGCGTCAGAGGACCCACCATGTCCTGGCTTCAACATTTTTAATGCTGGAAAAGGACAGAAAGGAAGTGGGTACACAGGACATTGGGATATGAATTTTGACACCCCGTCGACTCTCTTTACATCTTAGTTCTCTAATCCTGAAAGGTTAAAACATGAAAGGTTTAACATGTTCCGAGTCTTAAAAATCTCATTTGATCATGCTGGGTTAGAAACTCATAGTAATTAAGAATAGCAACTACAATTTCTTAAGCACTTACATTGTGCCAATACCATTATAAGCAATTGACATAAATTAACCCCATTTGTATGCACATTTTAAAGATGAGGATGCTGAAGCTCAGAGGACTTAAAATATTGCTCACATTCAAATAACTAATAATCGGCAAATCCTGTATTAGAGTTCAGATCTGCAAAACTGCAGAGTCTGTTTTCTTCCTATTGTCACAAAATTTCTTCAGTCTTCAAGTCACTTCCACTTCATTTCCTACAGGGAAGAAAATAGATTGACTTCATAGCTTATTATCCTCCATCATCTTTCAATTATCCAGGATCTATTTTCCAATTTCTGAAATATCTTTGCCTCTTATTCATCAATCTCTTTTATACTATTTACTCTTTATATATTAAATGGCTTATGAGTAAGTTTCCTGAACTATGAAATGTGGAAGGACTAAAGTTTGAAATCAGTGAGTATTCTTATCCAAAACTTATAAAACAATTCTAATGTAAGAGAAGACTAAAGTCAAGGCCTAAAATGCCACAGTGTTGAGAATGTGAAAAGTTTGAAGGCTGCTACTTTTAGAAGCTTTGTGTTTTCGTAAGTTTCCTATGTAGGTTTAGTGTGCCTCCCCATTCTGCTAACTCCCCACCCCAACCTGGTCTTATTTTCCCTTTAATTTGCATAGCAAGTTTTTTCTTAATCAGTAATGAACAGTAGTATTTAGTCTCAGGCAGGACATAATATCATGAATTCTGCATTAATGGAAGCCAAATTAATAAAGTTTTACCGTATCAAATTCCTGCCTTATTTTTTCTATTGTTCCTAGGTTTATTAGTTTTCTTTTGGTGAGTATTTACACCTCCATAACGAAGGAAGATTACTTAACAAATGACCTTCCCAAATGACAGAAATACCAGTATATGTAAAGCAAAGGCCGGTAAACAGCAATGACTCACATTGATCTTAACTTTGTTGAAAGCATCATTGTGTTCCTTGGCATGAGGAAAAGTCATACTTTAAGTCTTTCAAATGCAATAATAAGAGGCTGTAGTGCTTTAGGAAATTGGAATCTGGAAGTCATAGGATGGGTCAAGAGACCAGTTCCTTCTCTAAGGAGCCTTGGTAGAAGGACAAATAGCAGCATTGTGCTAGAGGTCTAATGAGACACCGCCACCAGGGACTCTCCTGCTGAACTCCTGTGTAACCTACTGAATGCTTTGAAAAAACCTACTTAGGTAATTCTACAGTTGTGAATTGGCAAATTGGCCGGAGTCCTGAATAGCCTTGAATTCAAGTCTGAAAGGAGGAAAAAAGGATATTTTATCAGGTCTTATAAGCCTACTTGGTTTTCCTCAGAGTCCAGACCATCACAAAACACCCATTTTGACTTTGAATATGTCTTACACAACCTCCATGAGGCCATCGAATTCTTACCTATTTATATGCAGACAAATGTGTGATGTGTGTGTATGTATGTGTGTCTGTGGGGGTGGCAGGGTAAATCTTTTCAAGTGCAAAAGTTTAATGTTTTAGCTTATTTTGGGTCCTGCAAAATAACTTAAAATGGTCATACATAAGTGACATAAATTTATTGGCTTGCATTCCTAAAATGTTTTTTTTTCTTCAGAATAAAAAAGCTTTACAAAAATTACCTGTGGGTCCCAACACTTCTCTCCCCCAATTTTGGAATTGATTTTTTGTTTATTTTGAGGTTGAAGGTTATCTATGACTTATTGGCAAGATCCAGTTCAATCAATTTAGAAAGAACTTTTAGGGCTGAGTTATTTTTAAATGCCTGAAAATGAGAGAGCTGTGAATGGAAATCTAATCACAACTTAACCTGTAGTCATGCAAACAGTCAGCTATGAAATCAAATGAGTTTCCAACCCTCTTAACCCATTAGTGCTTACTGACTAGCTGTGTTGGCCAAACATCATTTTTCAAAGAGCAGGAAAAGGGAAAGGCACGTATCTGGATGGGCGTGCGGTGGATAGGAAGGGAGTGGTGCTGCAGATGCAAAGAAGGAAATCTCTAGGATACAACAATTTCCTCATAGACACAAGCATGCAAGCTTCCATAAGCATATATCTTCCTGTGTTACACATTGTTCATGGTTTTTTCATGAAGCCTTTCCCTAGTAAATATCAAGCAAAAAACTATTGTCCTAGTTCAACTGCATCTGATTTTGAATACTTGACATTTTAGAGATTCAGCCTCTGCTGTCCTCGTGATTGGACTTGCTGAAAAACAGTCTCACGATTTCTTGGGGTTTTATGTCCATTTGAAAAATATATAACTTTGGCTGGCTCTCTCTCTAGCAAACCTCTATTATCTTTCCCATTTTGCAGGTTTCCATCACTATTTCCATTCTTTTTTCTTTTTTTTTTTTTTTTTGCCTTTTACTCTATCTCCTTTTCCCTGCCACTTTGCAGGGTACTCTGATCCTTTTCATATGCTCAGCTCAACTTTGATTCTGCTACTATCCTGAGAGCTGCATCAACAAACAACCAAAAAAGTATCCAGAAAGGCTACTCTGGGGAAAAATAGTTGTCTAAATGTGTAAGAATTTGAATTAGTGATCAGCGTGCATGTAAGAAAGGAGGTGTATGTGTTTGTGTGTATGTCTCTCTAACACATATCTAAATGTCTGCTGTCAATACAGGTGGTTAACTAACTGATATGTGTTAGTTTTCTTTCTTTTATTTTTGTACTTAGGTCTCTTCAGAAAAGGCAGGCATTCTGTTATGACACACACACCAACTACTGCAAAATAACAATTGAATTAAAATTCTCTACTTCATTAAATTATCAAGGCTCATTTCTTACCTCCTGAGTTGCCACCCCAACTAATCTGAATCTAGACCAATGTAACAAACCTGCATGAGTAAGGAAAATCCAGTTTGGCATTCAATGAAAGCCATGCTTGACTATTTCATCTCTTGGTAGAAAGGGCAAGCTTGTTAAATGTTGCTTTAGTGCCAAGTGGTAATTACCCCCAAATGATTTCCTGGGGTTGGACCAAGCCTCTTTTATGAACATTTACCTCCAATGTCAGAGTGTGAGCGAGAGTAAAAACAGTCTTTCTTTTTCTTACACATGCTCTCATAAAGATGAAAAAAGGAAAGCCAAAGTAAACATGTTCTGTTCCTTTCTTTTGTTGGGTGTGGAACCTTGAGTAATGTATCTTTCCCTGTGCATTCTGAGAGAGGCAAACTGGGAACATGGTATTTGGGTGGAACTTACACAATCTATTTATTATACTTAGCACATGAAGTAGCCGGTTCTTAACGCTATTACCCCTGTTTCCAAAAGTCCATCCCAAACTGCAAGAAAGAAAGAATCATGTCTTGGTGTTGAAAAGGTTGAAATTGCATGGAAAAAAACACCCCCCAACTTTTTTTTTTTTTTTTTACAGGTGTCATTGTTCCTTTACTAAAGATCTTCTTTGCCATTGTATACTTATCTATTATACTCTACCACATCCACAGCAAATGGGTGTACATTTGAAATTGAACGAAAATCGCCTGCCTAGCATGCGCAGCTCTCATTTTATTAGTTGGTATACGCAGTGCTTAAGGCCTATATGGCCCTCCTTTGAGACATGTTATCACAACATTTAATAAGCTGGCAGTTGATTCATACTCCAGACTGCATTCTAAAGAATCTCAAAGTCCTTTCAAAATGTTGTGAACAAGCAACAAAGTATTTTTTGTAAGTTTTTAACATTTGTGATAATTATAAACTACTTTGTCATTAATATCCATCAAACTAGAGACATTTGGCTGAAAATGAAGAAAAGATTTATGAAATTTACCTTCAATTCTATTCATGAGACTGAAATAAATGTAGGAATATGAAAAAGACTAATGTCTCTATGTTAAAGAAATCGATTTCCAGGGTGCCAAGTGGAAAAGTGTAATTGAAATTGACCCATTAAATGATTACATTATTTGTGTACCAAATCTAATATATTTCATAAAACTATAGAGCTGTTTCAGTAACTACCTGCCAAACTGTATAGATTGTTCCTAATTAAATTTTATAAATGTACTTCTAGAAATGTGAGGTTGCAGAATTATCCAAGTAGTATGTCTCTACATTTATGAATCCTGTTCCAGAGAATTAAGACAAGGGAGAGCATTTCTAATCTCATGACTATTTCATGACTCGTGAAAGCTATAATAAACAAGGTGACAAAATAAATATTCAAGGGAAGGTTCCAAGTTAAATTTCTGAAATATACTTGGAAATACTTCTATTTCTTTCTTATTTTCCCCCGATTAATCACACTGTAGTAAGCACCTGACCTTTAGATACACGTTTAAAGTCTACTCTTTGAGTACCTACTAAGGTATGGTAAAATGCCAGGTGCATACATTTTCAAACACAATTTCCTTTAATCTTGACCACTCTAGGTATAACAGTTGTCATTATTCCTATTTGTTCAGTGACAGCTGATGGGCAACTTGTTTATGGTACAAATATTTAATTTTATGGTTTCTTTAAATCTCCCCCCTTTAATTATTAGATTTTGAGTTTCTGAAGGGCAGGAATAGTGCCCTATTCATTTTTGTATTGAAAGAATAAAAGAAAAAATGTGTTGTTTTGCAAATAACTTAAAGGTATGTTCCCCTTTTGATTTGGTTTTGTTTACATTTAATTTTCACTGAAAACAACCAAAAGACTCTAAGATAATTATTTTATTTTATTAGGGTATAATTGACAAATTGTATATATTTAGTTTCATAATATGATGTTTTGATATGTGTACACGTTGTGAAATGCTTAAATGAAGCTAATTAACATGCATCACCTCTCATACTTATTTTTTGTTGTGAAAACATTTAAGATCTCTCTCAGCAATTTTCAAGTATATAATACATGATTATTAGCTATAGTCACCATATTGTACAATAGATCTCTTGAACTTGTTTCTCCTGTCTAACTGAATTTTTTATCCTTTGATCAAAGCCTGTCCTTCCCCCACTTCCTCCTCCCTCAGCCCTTGGTAACTACCATTCTACTCTCTGCATCTATGAGTTTGACTTTTTTAGATTTTAGGTATATGTGAGATCGCGAAATACTTTAAAGACTCTAAGACAGTGTAGATTATTCTAATTTACCATATATATACGGTAAATATATATATATTTTACAATCAGGATAAGAGTAAATTTTTTCACAATGTACTTACTCTTTGGGAGAAAATATGTTCTCTTTCATATGAGAAGATGAATCTACTGGCCAATCTTATTTTTTAAGAGGTTACCGAGTATAAAACATGCATGCTGCACCATGTTAAGTACATATAGAGATGAAGAAGGCAAAGTTCTCAAGGAGTTTTAGAAAATTCGTGAAATAGTCTCCCTGGTGCTTTTTCTCTCTTTGGTCCCTAAGGTTTGTTTTTCACCCAGGACTATCTTTCTTGGGGAGAATTAAATACTTCTTATTTGGACCGAACTCAGAATGAGTGAGATGACACAGGTAGGGGCCTGCTCTAGGAATTCATCTATCCTCCTGTGGTGGCCATAGACCACAGTGTCTGCAGAACAAAGACGAAGGCAACAAACAAGTCAGCAAAGCAGTTGGCTTCCTCTAGGTCAAATGGGTAAGCAACAAGGGGGAAATTTACAGCAGGGAATTCAGGACCAGGGGGACACATCACAATCCAAGAGAGCAGATAATGCATTGAGATTAACTGGGCTCCAGTTTCCAATCCCATCAGAGTCTAGTCCTGAGCAGTGGAAAACGGCAAATTTGGTCTCCAGAACTAGTAACTGGTTTGCTAAAAAGTTTTCTAAGAAAGGAACTTAAAAACAGGGAGAAACCCAGGTATGAATGGGACCAAGGTTGGTGCTAAACTTGGTGATTAGATGACAGCCTTCCCAAAATCATAGTTAGCAGCTTCTCATATCCATCTACTCATGATAAGGGATTCTAAAGACAGTGATAGGGTTGAATTTGTGTGTTACTGGATTAGCTTTCTGTTGTTCTAATGCTGTATATCAAATCACATCAAATCTAAGAGACTTATAAAAATAAGCACTTATTATTGCTAGTGTGTTTATGGTTCTGTTAGGCAGGCAGGCTTTGGCTGATTGCATCTGAGCTTATTAGTTTGCGGTCAGCTGGCAGGAGCTGGCTGGGATGGCTAGTCAAGGATGGCCTTGTGCGGCTAGCTGATAGGGTGATAGGGGTTACTGGGATGCACGTCTCACATCATCCAGCAGCTTAGCTCAGCCTTATTCTTATGGCACTAGATTGGGTTCCAGTAGAACAAGCAGAAGCATGCATGGGTTTTTGAGACCTAGGCTCAGAACTGGCATGCTGTTGCTTCTCCTTCATTCTACTAGCCAAAGTCATAAGGACAGCTGAGACAGATTCTACCTCATGATGGGAGAAGAAGTAAAGTTGCATTCCAAAGGGGATGGATATAGGGAAGAGTGAGGAATTGTGGCCATTTTGCAATCTACCACATTTGGGGCCCTGAACTTCAACTGTTAGGAAGAAGCAATATGTAGTCTAGAAACCAGGTGGGGCCAGGTGGGTTTCTAGCTCTTCTCCTATTTCCAGCTATAAAAATGCTTCTCCTTTCAATGTTGTTCTCAGCTTGTTGATGAGGGATAAGCATATGACTATAGTAACTCTCCTTAGAGCATGAATAACTAGTCACCTGTTTAACAATCTAGTACTTCTAAAACAATTTTAATCGCAGTACCTTACATGCAGTTTCTTCTTCTGTAAAAGGTGGATAATTATAATACTTACCTCATATGATTTTCATGAGGATTAAATAAGCTAAGAAAAACACGCAGAATGGCATCTTGCATAAAATGAGTGATCAGCAGGTGTTAGGTGCTGCTGTTATTGTTTTATCATCAGTTTCATTATCATTATTATTTGTTCTAGTTTACCTAAATAAAATGAGATGGTTGCAGACAATGCAGAATATTAAGGAGTATGGGGCTTTAAAAACTGAAACAACCTTCTCCTTCACATAAGGACAGTTTTGAGGAAGACAATCATTTTGAATCTTTTTTTTTTTCTGGTAAGGGTGATAAATGTGTGCCAACTGGCTATACTTTCTGAGGAACACAGCTTGAAAATCATTGCTGTAAGAGACCAAGGATCACAAACTCAAATGTCCATGAGGCCTGACTGGTAACACCAATCAGCAAAGCCAGTAGGGTGTAATTCAATAGAGAGGTGGGTGCTGTGGCGAATTGGAGCACCATCTATACATAAGAAAGCTAATCTTAGATAGAATCGGCCTTGACTGGTGATAGAAGGAAAAAAGAGGCTATTCCTTGTGATCACAGCTTTTTCAGAAGGTAATAATACTGGTTGGAAGGATAGAAAATAAACATGATTCTGCTGGGCACGGTGGCTCATGCCTGTAATCCCAGCACTTTGGGAGGCCGAGGTAGATGGATCACTTGAGGTCAGGAGTTCAAGACCAGCCTGGCCAACATATAGTGAAACCCCAGCTCTACTAAAAATACAAAAAATAAAAAATAAAAATAAATAAAGCTAGGCATGGTGGTGGACACGTGTAATACCAGCTACTTGGGAGACTGAGGCGGGAGAATCGCCTGAACCAGGGATGCAGAGGTTGCAGTGAGCTGAGATTGCACCACTGCACTCCAGCCTGGGCAACAGCACAACTTTGTCTCAAAAAATAAAATTAAAATAAACATGATTCAATAGTGAGAGAAGATTATGGAAGCTCTTGAAATTGAGACGTAGTAGGGAAATTTAGATTTAACACAGTGGAAAAGACGACTTTTAAAAAATTTAGCTCCATTTAATAAAAAATAATTTAAAAATAGTATAAACCATGAAAGTATAAATATTGTTAGGAAAGTATAAGTGTAACCAGGAAAGTATAAGTATTACCAATGAAAGTATAAGTACTGCCAGGAAAGCTTGAGCTTGCTACTGAAAAGCTGAGGCCAGAGGTAAAGACTATGGATTTGGGGGAATGAATATTCTTTGAAGGTGTAAGATACTGGCCTGAGGTGCTGAGAAGCAGTAGTGCTAGGAATTTTGTATGCATGACTATAGGGCTCTTTAGAATTGTGCCACAGTACAGCATCATGCAATAGAATTGAAGTTGTTCTTTGCAATAACGAATGCCAGTAATAAAGAATGAACCTGAGACATGTGCATTTCAGCGTATGTGTGTGGACAGAGCTAAAAGGTTTAACATCACCTACAGATATTGCTGGAAATTCTGTGTGCAGATTATTGTCCTTATGTGGTAAATCTAGAGTATATTTGCAGATATTTCTATAGCTTGAAAGCTTGGTTTTCATTGGGGTGTGTCATCTTCCTATTGCAAACACGTTGAGTACTAATGCACTCTGGCTCTATTTTATGATGATAGTCTCTCCCAGAACCATCATCTACTAATTTTGTTTGAAAAGTGTAAGCCACATCCTACCTCTCTGATTGGTAGATTTCTTCCCACCTTCCTAATGAATCTCCTTGGAGTTCTTCATTTTCCCCTGTAGGTGATGCTCTTGAGTTCATCTTATTCCTTCTCCATTTAGTGGCACTTGGCAGTGGTTCCAGGTAGCATGTTTATATTTTCTAACATGCCCACCTTTAGCCACAGGAGATACATTTTTTCCCCTCCAAATGCTGATTCTGCCCATAAAGGTACTGAGCCTTTCTTCATCTATGCCTTCATCAATCCCTGTCTCTAAAATGCGCTGACCATTTTCAGATGCCCAGGTTTACCTTGCTGGGTTTATAGTAGCAGTTCCATAGTCAAGTTACAGCTCAGTCTCTTGAGTTGACCAAGAATGCAGATTATAGAGAGAGGCTGACCTCAGAGGTATGTCTTCTTTGGACTCGATGTATTCCCAGAGAGAGGTATTTCTGGTCTGCTGAAGGGGTCAATGCTTTCTTCTGACCTGGAAGCTAAGGTTGAAGTAAACTTCTAAAACTTCACACTGGGACTCCGCCCTAGAACTCTCTCACCTAAGAAGAATTGGCTCAGATTCTTCTCCAGAAAATGGGCTTTGAAGACAGCTCTGTCAGCTGCTTCAGGAATACTGACCTGTGTTTAGTCTGAGCAGAATTCTGTCATAGGCCAGTAATTTTACTTCTATATGCCTCAATTTCTTTCTTCCTAGAATAATGGGTTCACACTAGGTGATTAGAAGTGTCTTTCAGCACTAAGACTCTAATCCATGTTAATTGATAGGGAACCATGGTGGGTTCTTGAGTAATCTAAATTATTGTGAAGATATATGAGCCACATTGAGCTACTCTTCTTCAAACAATTTTTAGTAGATCAAAACCTCATTGCTCTTCTGAACCTTCCTATCATATGCCTGCTTGTTCATAGTTCCCATTTTTATAGAGAAAGCAGATGAATAAAGAGCAAGTGGAAAGTGGAAGAAAAATAATAGCCACCCAAATGGGAAAAGCTGGTTTGGTATATCAGTCCATCCCTCCAGATAGACTGTATTAGAAGGTTATGTGAGGATAGAAAAAAGATGTGTTAGATAAACTGAATTTTTAAATAAATTAGGATAAAGAATTCTGACACATCCATTTCAGGAGAGAGACTGTACTGCTAATGGGATTAGAAATCTGCCAAATTCTTTGATTTTTAACTTTATGCATTCATCCTCATGCAAGAAATGGCCTTTCATTCCATCTGGAGAGGACGGACTGATGTCCAAAAGCTCCCTTTCTTTTGGACAGTGCTGAAGTCGGCACTGCCAATGTTTGTCTGCATGACTATCCTTTTGTATGCTTTCTTTGCTGACTGAGTCTTATTAGCTGATATTTTCTTTTTCAGATATGTTTGTTTATTCGAACAGGATGCAGTCCAGTCTTGCTGACTTGTGAGTCATTTTTTGTTTCTTGCATGGCTTTGTACATCTCTGCTTTTCTCCATTGTAGGTTGATATTACTCTTGATTTCTCAATGAGAAATCTTTTTCCCTCTCCTAATACACGGAAAGTGAAAACGTCACTGAATTCCCAAGTAATGAGAAACACACAGATACTTTCATTTTTATTCTTGGCATGATTTGCACACAAACTTGCATGAAGAAATTGGGATATATTTCAAAGTTATGTTCTATGTCCATAAAGTGTTGTGGGACTTTATTAGAATCACAATCTATGAAGCTCTCTTTTCTCAGCTATTATGACAACAATTTTTTAAAAATTAAGAACCAGCCTTTTACCTCTAGCATTACTTATTTAACTTTGCTGTCTGACCATTAGCTCTAGGAGAACATGTATTTATTTTATCTACAGATCTTTGGGGCATCAAAGTCACAATGGTATACTGTTGAAAACAATATTTAAATATAATCTAACCCAAAGCTCACTCCTCCCCATTACCCTTCCTCTCACTTCTCACCCTACCTCTTGGTAAAATGGCATGCAACTTCTCCAGAAGTATGTATATAGCTACATAGCCTTGTGTTAAAATATTATTTCACTTTCAAACAAACCATTTTACAGTTGTTATTTAATGAGAATTTTTGGAATATTTTTTGAGGAAAATGTCATAGCTTGCTTAAGGAACTGTTTCAAATATTTAGCACTCAACACTCTCCATATCTTCTTTAAATCTAAATTGACCTTTATCTAGGTCTCTGTCCCAATAGAGGATTGACTTGCCATCAGCAAGTCAAAATTTCACTTTAGCAGAAGTCATAAGCTTCCCTGAATTTACCCAGATGATGGTTTGCTATTTTTGTAAGAGAACACTGCCATTTTGCCAAAAGTCTTCTGTCTTGCAGGAATTGGCTGCCAGTACTGATTTCTTGGGCTGCAAATAGGGCAACAGCTGTGCCTCCCATACCAGGCTGTGGGTACAAGGTTGCCAAAGAGGCATTGTTCTAAAAACTGAAATACTCTGATAGTCAGCTCAGCCATCCCTGTAAACTTGTGTTTTTATCTCTTGGACTTCTGAAAAAATTAGGATCAAACATAGATATTATTTGATTTTATGTAACTTTTGTTAAGTCCCTGAAGTTCACTAGTTTGAATTCTAGTTAATACAATAGGCAATGATGATGTAGTAGATGGAAAGCAACTCTAAGTGAAGAATGAGGAGACCTGGGGTTTGGTCCTTGCTCTGTCTTGCTGGACCTATTGAGAATTTGGTCTTACCATGTATAAAATGAGGCTGTTGTAAAAGGTGATATTTAAGGTCTTTTGGTTCTAAGATTATCTGTGAGCATTTACCTCTGTATTAGTCAGGGTTCTCTAAAGGGACAGAACTAATAGGATATATGTATATATGAAGGGGAGATTATTAGGAGTATTGACTCACATGATCACAAGGTGAAGTGCCACAATAGGCCAACTACAAGCTGAGGAACAAGGAAGCCAGTCCAAGTCCCCAAACCTCGAAAGTAGGGAAGCCGACAGTGCAGCCTTCAGTCTGTGGCCGAAGGCCCGAGAGCCCCTGGCAAATCACTGGTGTAAGTACAAGAGTCCAAAAGCTGAAGAACTTGGAGTCTGATGTTCAAGGGCAGGAAGCATCCAGCATGGGAGAAAAATGAAGGCTGGAAGACTCAGCAAGTGTGCTCTTCCGTCTTCTCCTGCCTGCTTTATTCTAGTCGTCCTGGCAACTGATTAGATGGTGCCCACCCAGGCTGAAGATGGGTCTACCTCTCCCAGTCCACCAACTCAAATGTTAGTCACCTTTGGAAACTCCCTCACAGACACACCCAGGAGCAACACTTGCATCCTTCAATCCAATCAAGTTCACCCTTGATATTACCCATCACAACCTCTAATCTTAGAAAAGGACAATCTTTCTGATTTGTTTTCTTTGGGCTATGAAATGTTTAGAGTACATTTTTGATAAGCCAATAAACATATTTTACAGATTTCCAGGTCTAATGGATTACACGAAAAGATCAAACATTGTTAGAGGAATTTCCAATCACATTTTAACTTGCCATTCATTCAGACATTATTCGGAAAACAATCGTAAGCTCCATGTGGGGAATCTTCTTCCAACTGAGGGATCTGCCTCCTTGTAGTGGAGCCTCCATATTCTCTCTCTCTCTCTCTCTGTCTCTGTCTCTGTTAATTCCAATATCTGTTCTCTAGTTTAGGGAGATAAATTCTTAGGGTCCCAGTGAACATTCTTGTTACATAATTAGCTATTTAGAGGGTCATTTGAGGATTTTATTTAGTAGTTCACAATGTGTTTGTGAATTCCATATGAAAACTCAAACTAAGTATATGTCTTTTACGAAGGAATAGATCCCTCATATTCTTTTGAGTCAAAGTATCTCAAATAGGCTTCCTTTCCTCACTGAGCTGTGTGTTTCTGCCTAAAAATGGTGTCTTTCCCAAGCCGCTTTTACATCCTCAAATTTAAGCAGCAAAGTCATAATCTTTCTCCAGTGCCAATGGTTGTTCTTTCTAGTTATGTGAATTTTGTTTTAGCATGCAGCAGCCTAAATCATTTATTTGTTCTGCAGGAGAGAAGAAGAAAAGTGTAGAGCTTAAAAAATTATTTTCAAAAACCGATATGTTTTTTTGATTATATAACATTTTTTGCTTACTCAAGCTAAAGGAATATGGAAAATAATAATTAGCCCATAGTAAAGCTGCTTGAGGGCCTTTTGAAGAGTTAAATTGTGGTATTATTTATAGACAAAAAGGTAATATTTTCTGTGTTTTCTCGCCTCAATTTGTCTTGTTGCTTTAACACATTACATGTTATAATGTAATCTATGAGATAGAAACAATACCAGGAGTCCTAATTAAATTAAAAGTAATTACCAGTTGTACAGATAGGGCTTTCAATTGAGCAGCAGGAAGTTGATATTTTGTCATCCCCAGTTTATCTCCATGCACCGAGCACCATTCTTTGTACCAGTTATTAATGGCATTTTCTCAACGGTCATGAAGAGTGTGGGAAATAGGGAACAAGAAAGAACAAAAGGAAGAGAGGAATTAGAGGAGGCTCAGAGCAAGACAAAGACAGAGAGGAATCTTTCTGATGCTCTTCTTCAACTAAGATCCAGAGAGATTTTTCATACATTGAGGGACTTATTGCTGTCCTTCACTCACCTATGAAAGAAATATTTGCCCTGCCCATATTAGTAGCATATCCTAATTTTTTTCTGACTACGAGCAGAATTTTAAAAAGAGAACCACACACATTCTGTGCTCAAGGTTTGGTTTATGATGTGACAGATTTTCCATTTTCAGAAGGAAAAAAATAGTTCCAGCTCCCAACAGGAATTTAATTTGAGAGAGGGAGGGAAATGGCAATATATAAAGATTTCCTACTGTCCAATTTCTTATTCTGCTTTTCAACTGGGCATCTTTTAACAGTTGGAAGCAATGCCATTCTCCCAAGAAGAAACAGTGCAGGCTTTTTAGGAACATGTTCAGAGCGATGTCCATTTGATTGACCGTTATCTACCTGGCATGCTGCTGCTACAAATATGAGCAATTATTGGGAAAGCAGTCAAATTAAATTTTCATAACTGTAAAACTGCATTTTACCTTAGGGGCACAGCTTCCTGCCTATTTCTACAATCTATTTGCTATGCTTTATATTAAATCTAAACAAATGAATGTTTACCAACATTAATATTTGAACAGCATGCCAGTCTGTGCCCTCTCTCCCAACAACTTTCTCATCTTTCTAGGAATGTTCTACAGGGAGTTTAACTTTTCTAATATAATGTGGATGTTTTGGATAGGCTTTACTTAATGGGTTCTTTCCTGTCCACCCAAGTATACCTTTGGTTCATTCTTGCCTTTAATAATCAAGCAAAACCAACAAATGGCTTAAATGAAATCAAGTTTTTTTTTTTTAAGATCATTTTCACCAAGGTTTTAAAGCCTGATGACTTCAATAGGTCCAACCAATGTACAGATGACACATGTTGTACATGGCAGGTGGGACAGTGTGTTCCTTTCCCATACTTAGGGCCAAAATTGCTAACTGATTATGGCACAGTGCATCATGGAGAACAGATATTGGCTCTTGGCAGCCATTCGAATTGATTTGAGTTGACACATAAGGCGAAACCGATCTTGCTTTCCCTGGTGTAAATGGTTTTATCTTTGTGTTCTTGCTGCCCTGCCTGGCATCTTGCTCTGTCACTCCGTCTTCGGCCCAGCCTCACCTGGGCTTACTCCTCCCTGTATCACATGAGCCTGCTGTTCCCACTTTCACCTGTCCTTCCGATCTAGTTCGAGTCCCATCTTTCTCATGAAACATGATGTTTTTCTAGATTTCTCTGGATCACGTCGACCTGCCTTCTCTGATGATTATACCCTTGTCACTAGAGTGACCATATGTCTTGGTTATTTTGGACAGCCCAAGATTTGCCTGCTGTCTTGGACTCCTGGCTGGCTAGTCCACCTCTGTCTCTTAAAAGTGTCCCAGAGTATACAATATATGACATGGTCTCCTTATTCATAGCCTGTAACTTATATTTGCCTTTTAATAACCTGTCATCTTATATGAATCTAATTGTTTTAAGTGAACATTCCCCACTGGCTGAACTATGGAGGGCTTCTCTTTTATCCTCCCTCTGGAACTAGGTTAGGAACAAAGAAAATACCTCATAAATCAATGATGTTTGAATACCTGACATATCTTCGTGACGATTTCTTTAACTTTTTAAATCTTAAGACTTTGTGCTAAAGGTATATCAAAAGTGAATGCCACGCTGATCACCAAGGGAAAGAGTTTTTGAAATATCCATTAATATTCTCAATCTTAAACACTTATGCAGACTCAAACGGCTTTAGTAAGTGGAAAGAAAGAAACATAAAAAGTGATTCATACCTTCACCATAGTAAAATTTGGGCAGTTGTGGACTGAACATCTGTGTTTCTCAAGGGACTCAATCCTATGGTTTCAGGCAGTGAAAGACATTTTTGAATCCTTTCCAATGGCTTCCCACCTGTTTTGGCCACATAGAACTGTGCTAGGCAAATAATCAACAGCATTTTTTTTTTTATCTCTCTCTGTGCTGAGTGTTACACTAGGTGCTTTGGGGAAGGATGCCAGAAGGTGTATATATGGTACATTGATATGGCTGCATACTCTATTCTCACTCTCAACTTATTCTCAAAAGTCTTATTTCTCAGGAGAACAGCTGGATGAGCTGTTTCTTCCTTCAGCAAAGTGATGCCAAATATTGGTTTCTGAAACTGGTCCCCTGATACCTGCCTTTGTTTCCTGAGAGACCCAGGCTTCAACCACCTAGGATGGACCACAATACACCTGCCTGCTTCACTGGTTAAGTTGCCAGTAGATGCTCAGGATTTTTCAGTGTGATAGTCAGTAAATAAAGTTTTAAAAACAATTGAATACCTATTTCAGCATTATTTTCTTAATTAGACCTTTTGGGGAAAGTATTGAATCCTGATTTGCGAAATAATATTGAATTTTACATTATTTAAATCCTGAATTAATAATGTATAGTTTACATTAAACTGTAAAATGGAGACAATTCATATGTACTTCAGATTATTCTATAGGAATTTTAGCTTCTAATTTTGTTTAATCAGTCATTTATTTAACAAATATTTGAATACCTCTTATTTGGCAAATTTTATGCCAATTGCTGGGGATACAAGTAGTAAAGATGACAGTCAGGTTAGCTGATGCAATGGAAGTGAAATATGGTATGGGGGAACTATATTACATAGTAATTTTTTACTTTTAATTACAGTAGCACACTTCTAATTCATTAAGCATTTATGAGATATCTACTCTCTGAAATCATGCACAGTGCTGCAGACACTGTGGAAGGAGTGTACTATGGTTCTTGCCTTCTAGACCATCACAATGTGGTCTCTGATTGAAACATTTTTAAAATTATTCTTAAAGCAGACATGGTGACAATAAATAAAGTGCTAGGAGAGTTGGAGGAAAGAGAGGAAAACTGTAAAAGAGAGTGAGAGTAAGAGAGAGAGGGGTTATAAAGGAAAGAATTTGAGAGAGCTTCTTGAAAGACGATGGGTTGGAGTTGAAACTAAAATAACATATTGAGAAAAGGGGTAGAGAAGAAGAGGGGGAGATGGCAAGACCTTTCTGAAAGATTAACCTGGCTAGCCATATGCAGAAAACTGGAACTGGACCCCTTCCTTAAACCTTATACAAAAATTAAGATGGATTAAATACTTAAATATAAAACCCCAAACCATAAAAACACCAGAAGAAAACCTAGGCAGTACCATTCAGGACATAGGGATGGGAAAAGACTTCATGATAAAAACTCCAAAAGGAATTGCAACAAAAGCCAAAATTGACAAATGGGATCTAATTAAACTAAAGGGCTTCTGCACAGCAAAAGAAACTATCATCAGAGTGAACATGCAACCTACAGAATAGGAGAAAATTTTTGCAGTCTACCCTTCTGACAAAGGTCTAATATCCAGAATTTACAAGGAACTTAAACATATTTACAAGAAAAAAACCCCATCAAAAAGTGGGCAAAGGATATGAACAGACATTTCTCAAAAGAAGACATTTATGCAGCCAACAAACATAGGAAAAAAAAACTTCAACATCCCTGATTATTAGAGAAATGCAAATAAAATCACAATGGGATACCATCTCATGCCAGTCAGAATGGCGATTATTAAAAAGTCAAGAAACAATAGAAGCTGGTGAAGCTGTGCAGAAATAGGAACACTTTTACGTTGTTGGTGGGAATGTAAATTAGTTCAACCATTGTGGAAGACAGTATGGCGATTCCTCAAGGATCTAGAATGAGAAATACCATTTGACCCAGCAATCCCATTACTGGGTTGATGCCCAAAGGAATATAAATCAGTCTATAAAGACACATGCACACGTATGTTTATTGCAGTACTATTTACAATAGCAAAGTCATGGAACCAACCCAAATGCCCATCAGTGATAGACTGGATAAAGAAAATGTGGCACATGCACACCATGGAATACTATGTAGCTATAAAAAGGAATGAGATCATGTCCTTTGCAGGGACATGGATGAAGCTGGAAGCCATTATCCTTAGCAAACTAACACAGGAACAGAAAACCAAACACTGCATGTTCTCACTCATAAGTGGGAGTTGAACAATGAGAACACATGGACACAGGGAGGGGAATAACATACACCAGGGCCTGTTGGGGAGTCGGGGGCGAGGGGAGGGAACTTAGAGGACGAGTCAATAGGTGCAGCAATCCACCATGGCACATGTATACCTATGTAACAAACCTGCATGTTCTGCACTTGTATCCTGAAACTTAAAGTGAAATTTAAAATAAATATACAAACAAACAAACAAACTGGATGGTAAGGTAAGCAAGTAAAGTCATTTTCTAAGAATAGTGAGAAAAATTGCTCTAGATTGAGAATTAAATCTAGACATGTAAGTAAAGCCTGTGTTATTAAGGAATTTAAATGACAGATTGAGGAAGCAGGACATTATGGAGCATGTAAAGGAGGCCAACTAAAAGCTTTCCAGCAGGGAGTGACATTGGTTTGATGTTTCAGAAAATAATGTGGGTGGCAATACTCATATGTATTGGAATAGACAGAGACTGGAGATCAGTTAGGCAGCAACTGTAATTGTTTGGGTGAGAGGTAATGAGTACAGCTAGGGTAGGGGAAGTGAGAACTGAAAGGAGGGATGGAGGGTAGAGAGTGAATTGATACAAAACCAATAGAGCTTTCTGACCACTTAGAGGATAGAAGTAGGGAGATCATTATTTGTGAGTGAACTGACAGGGATGCTTGAAGGTGCTAATACTGATATTCTATGAGTGAGTCACAGATTGGATTTTGCATGTAGCAAGTTTTCGATGGCTTTTAGCTGGGCTGTTTTAGTCAGCATCACAATAGTAATGAATTGATGACAAAGTAGAAAAGAGGAAGTTGCATTTATGAGTAGAGTCAACCCAACTTGTCAATTATGGAGCTAAAAATTGCCCAAAAAATAGAAGAAACAGATTTATTTTTTATTTACTTAGGACCAAATGGATGGTTTTCTTTTCTTTTTTTTTTTTTTTGCTGCAAAGGAAGATTATAAAAAGATTTTCTTATTTTAATGATAAGAATAAAAACTAACCTTTATTGAGCACTTCATAGGTACCAGGGACTGTTGCAGGTGGGCTTATATGTACAATGAGAATGTCGATCATATAGATCATACAGGATTGGTAATTATAAAATATCAGTAGCAGCTTCATTTTCTGTTATAAATACAAAAAAGATTAAATCCTGATGTCTAATATGTATTATGTTGTTTGTCCTATATTTGTTTGAATACCTATCATGCAGAAATTCTGATGCTGAAACAGAAAATGTGATAAAATATTCTGCAATTTCTAGCTGGCTACTTGGCTCTTCTGAGCCCTTAGCTTCAAGGATTTTTCAAAATATATATATTTTTTCTGCACCACAGCTCAGAGTTGCTAAATCCAGAAATTGAAACATTCTGAGAACCAAATCATTTCAGGGTGAATCAAAGCTCTTGGAACATTGCCCTAGGATTTTGAAGATAGTATTTAATAGTGAAAAATGTTCCATATTTTTAAGGAAATCCCAATTATGGAAGCTGCCCTGTTTGCATCCCCAGCAATGCAAGGTGTCTGACACAGGGTGTCTTGGCCCAGCTTTCACTCATATGCGAAGTTCTGGCCCCTTAGGCTGGTGACTGTTTCCAACTCCATCTTAAAATCTAGAAATAGGCACCTTCTTTATTCTGTTGTAACAAGCTTCTCTCCCAGCTGCCATTTTAGTGCTAGCAACTGTGGGACAGTTTTGAGTGGGAGTTTCTCTCCCTGGTCAAACCCCGCCACTATCTTGCCTGTGTTTTTACTTGTTTGTGCTCTGCAGAACTGGTGATGGGCCCAGAGATGGTGAAAGAGACCGAACATTGACAAGTCTTAAGACTGAGAGGCATGAGTTATGGAGGCTGACATAATATGATGTTACTAATTGTGTCACTTGAGAGCAAGTTATTTAATGCTTTTGTACCTTAGTTTTCTCATATAAAGAGAAAATAAAATGAGAGTAATAAAACCTACATCCCAGGGCAATTTTGGGAATCACACAAACAGAGCATATTGTATGTGGTTAATACATGGGAGCTGCTGTTATTATTATTCATAGTAATAATAATAATAAAGTAGAATGAAAACAAAAGTGAAGCAAGAATGATGAGGAGCCATGGAGTAAAGGCCATTAGCTGGAATACATCACAATTCAAAAGATAACTCTTACAACCTCTGAAACATGATGGAGAAACTTGACTGTTATTCCACAGGGACTTTGCCTCTAATAAGCAGGAATCCAAGGTGGAGTGAAGCTGCATTAACTTGTAATATTTTCTCTCTCCTCTTCTCCTTTAAGTTCAACTCATTTTTCATAGGCTACCTGAGCTGCCCTTTTCTATGATGCTGTCACCACTGACTTTTTCTAATCATGACCTCCTTTTGTGTTGCATTAAGGCAATACATTACATATTGCCTGGTAATGTTCTCTGATTGCTTTTTGGAGGTATGGCTTCCAAATGAGATTGGGATTTCCCTGAATATAGGCAACTTGCCTTATACTCCTCATCTATGCACCACAGGACCTTATATAGCTCAGTACACTGAGAAGAGCTAAACCAAATACCATAATGAGATACAAAGAGTAATAGCCTTAAGTTTCTTGTTTTAAACTTTTTTCAAAGTATTTATTTTTATGCTTTATTTTTCATGGCAAAACTAGTACATATGTGCTGTACAAAATTGGAAATTTACAGAAGAACACAAAATCAAAATAACTTATATTAAACAGAGCTATGTATTGTTACATCATTTGAATTACTCTGAATACATATTAAGCTTTGAGCTCTTGTGGGGTGAGAACCCTTCCCATATGCTATGTGGGATTCTTAGTGTTAAGTTTCTTATACCATATAAAACCTTTTGGGGAACAGGTACATTTTTCTTCAATAGATAGTATAGGTTGGTGCAAAAGTAATTGCAGTTTTTGCCATTGAATGTAATACCAAAAACTGCAGTTACTTTTGCACCAAACTAATAAATTTTCCCTCAAAGATGGAGGGAGTATGTGCTTTTTCCTTGTTAATTTTCCACATGTGACCTCATTTTCCTCTCTGGTTCATACAAATTCATAGATCCTTGACTTAGGTGGAGTCTTTAAGATCATTTTATTTAAGTTTCACATTTGAACTATGGGGACATTGTTAGCCCAGAGGCTGCAGTGATAATAATCAAGTGAGGTTTAGTGCCCAAGACTCAGGCCTTCTGGGCCAGGGTCCATGGCTCCTCATCCTTCTTAATGGAGAATGATACCCTTCAGCTGACCATCTGCATGTACTGTGCCTGTGACCTTCTCTTATTTTTCCCCTATTGAAATCATTCAAGAAATTCCCATTTTACAGAGGTGAAATGTATGTCCAAAAAGGGATTTCTAACTGGACTAAATTAAAGTTTGCTAGGGTTCTGTGGAGGCATTTCCACTAAGTCTTCGTATTTCTTTGTGAAATTAATTCTATTTTACATTTTTAAACTTGAGTACATGGACACATATGTGTCTGCATATACCTGTATGTATGTGTGTGTGTGTGTTTGTGTATATATATATATGAGAAGTATATATATATATACTTATATGTAAGTATACTTATATATAAGTATACATATATGTATACATATAAGTATATATATATTTCTCTCATATATATATATGCAAACATACATTTGTATAATCTTTCTGATCAACAACACTCATCGTTATCCTCCACAGCTGTTTGTTCTAGTGTAACCAAAGATTGTGTCAGAAAGCAATCAGTATAAATATTGTCACTTAGGTCAGAATAGATTATTGTAAGGCCAGGGGAGGTTTGATTGGTAAAACCGAGAGTAAAAAGCATTGAAATGAAAGGAAAAACTTAAGCAAATAATTTTCACAATCTCCACTCTTAATTTGACTATCCTAGTATCATCTCTTCATCCTTTTATCCCATGTCCTCTCCTCTCTTATATTAGTTATCTGCTATTACGTAACAGACCATTTCAAAACTTAATTTAACACAACAAACATTTATTATCTCAGTTTATGAGGGTCAGGAATCTGAGAGGCTTACCTAGGTAGTTCTGGCTCAAGTGTCTCACGAGGTTGAATTTAAGCTGCTAGTCGGGGCTACAGTCATCTGAAGGCTTGACTAGGGCTGGAGGATCTGTTACCATGCTCACTCATGTGGCTGTTGGTACGAGGCTTCAGCTCTTTGCTATGTGGGCCTTTCCAAAGGGATGCTCCCAATATGGCTTTTCTCCAATCAAGTAACCTGAAAGAAGGAGAGAGAGAGAAGAGAGAGAGGACAAAAGAGATAGAAACCACAGTGTCTTTTATAACCCAATGTTGGAAACTGCAAACCATCACTTCTTCTGTGTTTTTTTCACCACACAGAGCAACCCGGGTACAATGTGGGAGGAGACTGTACAAGGATGTGAATACCAGGAGGCAGGGACCGTTGGAGACCCTGACGTTGAGGGGTCTACCACATCTCCCTTCTCCCTTAATTTTCCTCTTTATCTTGAAATCTCTCCCTTCAGCATGGATTGTTGGTTGCCGATTGGTAGAAATTTTGTTTCATTCCTATCTGTCATATATACACACATAAACATGCACATGCACACACACACATCATCAAATGTTAATGCTTGAAAAAGTGTTTTCATTTGAAACGTGTGAATGATTTGTGACTTCAGAAAAAAAAATGTGACCCACCCTGTTTACACAGTGTTGCTGCTAGACAGTTTAGGGTGCTGTTGATGTGTGTGGACCTAAGGTGAACTCTGAAGGTAGAGACAGGATGGGGCTGGTTGAGTTCGTATTTTGAAAAATAGCCAGATGAATTTTTAAAAATCGGATTGGTTTCTAAATATCTGTATTTAATTTCTGAAAAATTTTCTTTAGACAATAAACAGGCAGCACCAGGCTTTCCATAAATGCTACTGCTAATTCTCAAGGGTCTACTTGTAATCCTTTTCAGTGCGTGTTTTTTGGCCATAATAATGGCTGAAAGAGGAAGAGGAGATCCCAGAAAGTGCCTGTGACATGGGTTGTGTGCAGACCCTGAGGGAGCATATCATGTTTTACTAGATTTGGCTTTCCCATTAATATTGGACATTTTAAGTTCCTTTTTTGTATGTTGGCATATTGCAGGAGCATTGAATGTTACCAGCTGTTTTCATGACTGGTACTGAGTTGGTAAAAAATGAGGTATTTTCTCCTCCAGGAGAATGGGATGAGTGTTTGGTAGGGACACTGGAGGGAACTGCTATTTCTGTCCTTGACTCTTCACTTTCTTTCAGAAAATATTCCCATCAGCGGTACAGGTCTTTTCTGTGTATACTCAAGTACTTTTGGAAACACGACTATTTAAATAAATTCCTAGTATTTGCAACAACATCCCAATGAGATTACTTTGCACTTGGCATGCCAATTTCTAGGAAAAAGACCCAATCTCATCTCTCTAGTCTGAAAAACATTGTTTTTCTCTATCATATTTGACAGCATCCCATTTAGTCACCATTCATTCTATTGCAATGTTAGTGGGAAGAGTATTCGTTTTTGGAGTCAAAAAGACTCAGGTTCACATATCACTGCTACTCGCTGGCTGGGTGGAGTGTCATGCCTCAGTTTGCACTTCTGAGAAATGAAAAGTAATAGTAAAGATATTAGGCACGGTGCTAAGAGCTTACCTACATTCTTCAATTTAGTCATTCTTCAATTTATTAAAATATTAGTAGATGTGGTAAGTTTTCACCACATCTACTAATATTTTCTATATTTTGAAAATAAGAAGATTGAGACACAAAGACTTTAAGTTATAAAGCTGATAAGTGGCAGTGTTTTGATGGAGACTCAGAAGTGCATGACATTAAAGTCTTTGCTTAACCTATTTGCTATGCAGCTCCCCATAATGGCACCAATATATGTATTATGTTGGTTTAAGATCTACATGTGAAAATGAACTTGTATCGACCAGCAGAGTCTTGTAACATTAACACTTTAAATAAATGTTAATTCTCTTTACTTCTTTTATTTTGAGCAATTTAGCCAACAGATGAAAGGAAGAACATCTGTTTAGCATGATGACCTCTGTTAAAAGAGGCTTCTATCTTAGATTTGCATAATGATACCATGATGGTATTTTTGGGAAACAGATTATAGATGTTCATAAAATTGACAAAGGAACAAATTGGGCACCCCTGGATTCTTTCTAAAGCTTAAAAACCTGTACGAAAAAAAAAAGCACATTAAAGGTAGCTTTTCCTCTCTTAAGTAGTGCCTATTTTAATCATAACCTTTGAAAGAAAATTTAAATGTAAAAAGGTGAAAATTAAAAGAACTATAAATAACAACAAATGGCTACCTTGTAAATACAAAGACACATTCACTCCTGGGGCTGTTATGTCTACAAACTATTTGAACAACAGTTAATAAGCACATTCCCGATGAAAGAAACAGCTAACTGATGTTTCATCTGAGTGCACCCTTTGTTGAGCATGTTCGGAAATGTAGAGCTCGGAGATAGGGATTTCTGTGCTTTTCACATTAAGATGTATACATGTGCCCACTGAAGAAAATGAAGGGTTTTTCAGGTTCCCCAAACATTCCTTTGCAAATATTCATCGCTGTCAAAGAATAATAATGTGCTCTTCTTGGATTAGCTGAAAAATTATCTCCCATTCTTGATGGCTTTTCTTTTCTCTGTGTTCTCAGGCTGAGATAACCCACGTATGGCTCATGGGCCAGTATTACCTTGATTCGTATGTTGTTTTTTAGGCTTTTGGGGATCAATGGCCTAGACCAGGGACAGCAGAGTCCAACTTTGGCTCTTTCCGTGTAGCAAAGGCAGATCAGCAAGTCACTGGCCTAATTGAATTTCACTCCATCCTGTACATTCTTAACTACAAACCTGGGGGCACTGTAGGACTAAGAACTTAGGTTTGCTTTTTAGAAATTTGACCCCACATTCTTTGGGCCACAGAAAATGAGGACAACCCTAAATACTAAACTGTGCTTTTTTTTTGGTCTTCAAGTTCCCATTTTCTCTTGAATTTTTCTATTTTTTTAGGGCAAAATCACTACCCCAGATAATATTATTTTATATGAAAATAAATTTATGCTTTTGAATGGTCTGGCACATAAACATGCTATTGGAGTGATTAAAGCTAGCATAAAATGGATTTGAATCAATTTTTATAATAGTTTGGTTTTCAGATTACCCAGTTTCATGTTCTGATTCCATTAGTTACTATGTTTGATTATGGAAAAAGTTACCTAGCTTTTCTGAGTCTTATTTTCTTCATCTTTAAAATGGGAGAAAATAATGGTGATTTGATGGAGTTGTTTTGAAAAGCCATTGATATGGTCTGTACAATGCTTGGCATGGAGCTTAGTAGAGTTAAATATCATGGCATATGCCCCTTGACTATTTGAGTTTACAAGGACAAGGAAAATTAGCTGGATTCAGTAACTTAATGCATTACAATTACAAATTAGTTAAGCAAAAATGACCTGTTTCTTCTAGCCTACAAATATAGGTATTCAGAAGGCGCATCTGTAGCTCGTAATAACTGCTATTTATTGAGTACCTAATACATCTGTGGAAACCAATGTAATACATTTTTTCAAAGATATATATCACTTAAATGAATCCTTCTAGTCACCTATTTTTATTTTATAAATGATGAAACCAGGGCTCATAGACAGTAAGGACTTTGTCTATGATCAAACAGAGTTAACAGAGCAAGAATTTAAAAGCAACGTCTCGCTTAGCCACCATGTTGCACTGTCAACCCATCAGAGAAGCTAAAATATAGTCTGGGATTGTACCACAGGACCACTCAAAATATAGAATCATAAATTATAAATATTATATGAATATTTCAAAGTATGCCTACTGTTTTTAAAACCTTTTAACCAGTTCATTTGTCCCAAACCAGAGCCTTTGAAAACCTTTGAGTCATGGAGGCTTGCAAGTCTTCATTTTGACCATTGCATTAATAAGAATATGGCTAAATTTCTTCTTTAAGCTTTTCTTATATTTTTATGTTCATGCTAATTACACCATGTACAAAGGAGTTTCACATATGTTTACAAAACAAACCCTTACTATACTTTTGTAATTACAAAGTCTGCCACTAAATTACTGTTTCATGTGTTTGTGTTTCAATTATTAACTGTGGCGGCATATAACTAAAGCTGAAAACATGTCATTTCTATGATAATAAGTGAACGCAATTAGCAGCATATCTATTCCACACACAAAATATATTCATTTGCATTCTGTCTCCTTGTATTTTTTAACTGCATTTAGGCTAAGTCATGTCATTTTTCTGTTACCTTTTTTTTTCCAATCTAGAAGAACTCTGTCTTATTATATAAGTGTTTTTATGATGTCTAAATAAACAGAATTGGGTGAAGTGAAGATCAACAGACACATACCTCACTCACTGATTTGTTTATTTTCTGAATATTCTCCTAAAGCTCTCAATTCTTCCAATTTGTGGTGATTATTTTTAAGCTGATGAGCTGGACAAACAATAAAACTTTCTAAGTAAGTTACATAGTTTTATCAATCTCTTTTCCTGGGTGGGGAGCCAAGTCTCCTTATTACTTTCCAGACATAGGCAAGTAGAAAAGTAGCTCTATTGTCAGTGTTGCATTCACATTGTATTAACCAAAACTCTGGGTGGTATGTAACAGAAACCCAACTCAAAATTGTTTTGGCAAAAACATGAATTAATACAGAGAATTTGGGATCTCACATAGAACTCAAATCTAAGAATGTAGCGGAACATAATAAATGAATTGAGGTCAGTGACTCAAAAGTCATCAATTCTGGTTCTCTATCTCTTATCTTAGTGTCTGCTTCTTTCTTCTCTTCTTTCCACACTCTGCTTTATCAGTCATTCAGCTATGGCCATGGGTGGAGTCATCTGTTTATACTTGGCTGCTCCTTCTGAAATCTTGTGGATTAATTGCACATTTGTGATTATGAGGAAAAAATTCTTAGGAATAGGAGTGTTGGTCAGGCAATTCAATCCAGCAGTCACACATGTACACAAGTGAGCACACACAAATCAATGGCATGTTTGGATGACCAGAAACTATTTCCAACACCATCGCCTGCTTAATATTGGTCATGTTCTCAGACTACATGAAAATCAAACATGCTATAGTGTAGGAAAGGGCAATGGTTTCACTAAATGCAGTGAAATAATGACAATAGTTGCCATTATTGAGCTATTACCTTTGAGTAAGTCACAGTGTTAGAAGCTTTAAAAGCATAATCAAATTTAATTTTCACAACAATACTATAAAGAGGAAAATATTATTATCCCTATAGAATAATATTATGATGATGAGCTCCAATATTAACATTATGAAATGAAGGCATAGAAACATGATGAAATGAAGGCATAGAAAGAGCAAGAGCCGTCTCAAAATTGCTCAGCCATGAAGTGGCAAAGCTGGATATTCATTCTGCAGGTTCTGGGGCTGCAGAACCCATGTGGTTAACCACTAACCAGTTTATAATTGCATTTAATTTTCATTGTTGTGTCTTCTGTTCAAGATCTCAAAGCCAGTTCCTAAAAACTAAGCACCCAGAGCATTCCATTGTGTAATGTTTTGATGGATTGAGATAAACTGGTAAGTGATAAAATGATGTTAATTATAAGAGAGTTGTAATTGTAGCAGAAATTGTCTGAAAATGCCTCTGGAACACTTGTATCTTAGTCCAGGTCCACTGCTTTTTATCTGCCTAACCAGTTTTCCTTTCTAATGTCCACTTGTTTGCCTTGTACACATTTTTTTTCTACTCTTGTTCCTTAGAATAGGATTCTGTCCTATTCTGTTACCCTGCTTTTTTCCTTTGCTTTAAACTTGGAAGACAATCCTACCCTCAAAAAAGAGAAGAGATCCTAAACCAAACTCTACTCACCCAAAACAGATGTAAAGAATACTTTATAACACCTATGTACATGTCATTCCAAAATGAAAAAATATTAACATTTAGTCATCTTTGATTCAGCACATCTTTAGAAAATATTAATAAAACACTACAGATATATTCATCAACAATATTTTAATTGTTTTGTACATATTTTTAAATTTACATAATTGGTATTATACCACACATAATACTGTGCTGTTTGCTTTTTTTAATGCGATCTTATGCATTTGTGATCTGAATTGATTAATATCATGTATTCCCAGTAGCTGGGACTACAGGCATGCTTCCACCACGTCAGGCTAATTTTTATTTTTGTAGAGACAGGTTCTTGCTACATTGCCCAGTCTGGTCTCAAACTCCTGACCTCAAGCAAGTCTCCTGCCTTGGCCTCCCAAAGTACTAGAATTACAGATATGAGCCACTGCACCCTGCTCAATATTTTCTCCTAATAGTTTTAGTTATATTTTTCACATTAAAATCTTTGTATATATTTAGACTTCATTTTTGCTTTATTTGTTTATAGTGTGTGTCGCAGATGCTGCTGATATTGTCTACACCTACCTAAGCTCTCCTGCAGCTTAAGAGAATTTCTGCAAGCTGACTATCCCCTTAAAAGTATCTGCATCTCTCTTCTGTGCATGGGCGCTTTCTCTGACACAAGACAGGTATCAAGATCCTGGACAGGTGTTGGGGGAGTTGATGCCCCTGGGGCAACCTTCAAAAAATGAGATCTAGAGCAGTTCTAGGCATTTCAGGAGCCACGGCTTAGGGTGCAGATATGGCCAAGTCCAAGAACCACACCACACACAACCAGTCTCAAAAATGGCCCAGAAATGGCATCAAGAAACCCTGATCACAAAGTTACGAATCTCTTAAGGGGGTGGACCCCAAGTTCCTAAGAAGCATGTGCTTTGCCAAGAAGCACAAGAAGAGCCTAAGAAGATGCAGGCCAACAGTGCCAAGGCCATGAGTGCACTTGCCAAGGCTATCAAGGCCCTTGTAAAGTCCAAGGAGGTTAAGCCCAACGTCCCAAAGAGTGTCAGCTGCAAGTTCGATTGACTTGCCTATATTGCCCACCCCAAGCTTGGGAAGTGTGCTCGTGCCCACATTGCCAAGGGGCTCAGGCTGTGCCAGCCAAAGGCCAAGGCCAAGGATCAAACCAAGGCCCAGGCTGCAGCTCCAGCTTCAGTTCCAGCTCAGGCTCCCAAAGGTGCCCAGGCCCTTACAAAGGCTTCAGAGTAGAGATCTCTGTCTGCCAACGTGAGGACAGAAGGACTGATGTGACCCCCCAGGCTGCCGTCTGCATAGGGCTGGTGTTCTCCTATGCTATTTGTACAAATAAACCTGAGGCAGGAAAAAAAAATGGGATCCATAGATAAATATTACAGTTTCCCATCTTCTGGAGGACAATCTTAAGGAGTATATGCCACATGTTTTCTCCAAATTCACAGTGAGGATTAAGCTCCAGTTGTCATTAACAGCAATCTGTTCATTAACACACCTTTTGTTAACTTTACTCTTCTCACTTCCTCCCACTTCCTCACTTGAGCCACCAAAGATTCCCTTCCAAGTAAACTGCTTGCACCCAAGTCTTCATCTCAGGGTCTGCCAAGCTAAGACACTGTGTGAGACTTTTTACTTTTATTTTTGGAAAGCCATTTTTCTCAATGCCATATATGGAGAAAATCTACACTTTTTGCACAAATTTGAAGCAGATAATCTCATATGAGCTTGGTTCCATTTTCCACCTCTCTATTCTACTATTCCATTCATATATTTCCACCACTACTGCACTGTTTTAATATTCTGCCTTCAATGCATCTTTCTTATCCTGCTATGCAAGTTTTTACTCCACTTTTCCTTGGAGAATATCTTACCTATCTTAGTCCTTTATGCTTTCCAAATGAATTTTAGAATCACTTTGTCAAGTTCCATGAAAGATTCCAACAGGATTTACACTGGAATTTTATGGAATTTATATATTGATGTTGAGATCATTTATCCTTATAAAACTGAATCTTCCTGTACATGACAAATAAACATGCCACATCCCTTCATTTAATGAGAAATTCAATTAAGTCTTTCTGGAATTTTTTCTTAAATTTCTCCATAAAGACTTTGAACACCTGTTATGAAATGTATTATTGGTTTACAGTATTTATTCTCTATAATCAATGTTATTTTTTGTTCTATTATATTTTCTAAGTAGTTAATGCTGCCTCCACTGCTGCATGCTCATCATTAATCCTTGACATTAATGGCAAGTATTAATTTAGCCTTAGCTCTGTGCCAAGCACTAAAGTAATTGTTGAGGATACAGTAGTAAGCAAGACAGTTGGTCTTGCTCTCTAGGAGCTTCCAGTCCAATGGGGTAAGATGTCTGTTATTAGTGAATATTCACAAATGCTCCAAAAAATGATAGTATACGGGGAAAGAACATGACTTGGAGCAATAAGATTCAGGAAAGGCATCTCTGAGCAGAAAGATGAATATGATGAGGAAGAAAGTTACTCAGTATCTTGAGGGAAAATCCTTCCTAGCAGAGGAAATAGCAAGTGTTGAGGCCCTACAACAGACAAATTCTCAGTATACTAATATTTTATCCAAAAATCTCAATGAACCATCTTATTCTCATTAATTAATTAGAATTTCTATTGCATTTCTACACAGACAATTCTGCTATCTAAAAATAATAAAGGAGTATTACTTCCTTACCAATCTCTATAATATTTATTTCTTTTTCTTATTTTATGAGATTGACTGAAAACTCCAGTACAGTGTTAAGGAAAGAGAGATAGTAAATAACTTTAATAAGAATATATATAAATGCTTAAAATATCTTTAGTAAAAACCATTTATAAGGTTAAAGAAGCTCTTTTTCCTATCATCTTACTATTTTTTAAATTGGTAATAAGTAGTACATTTTTCTGCAGGACTTTTAATAAAAATTAGCAGTCACCTTGGCCACTCCTCTCAACTCTGATTCCTATCCTAAGATGCACCAATTTTAACTTTTTCCCTCTTGTTTTTAGAATTTCCTCTACATTTTTAAATAATACATTACTATGGTTATTTCTTTGTTTTTTTAGTTATAGACATTATCTTAGAGTTCCTGCTAGAGGAGCTTAGGATTTAGTTCTGTTTTTACCACTCTATTCACACTTCTTTTACCCCCTTCTGATGACAGTTATATCAAAATTTTTGTTAATAAAATATTCAGTGTTTTTATGATATGTGGATGCAGATATCTAGATATACATTTCACAGCCAAGTCATATAGTATACTACGTGTACATTTCTCATGTGACATTTTGTTTCTTTCCTTCCTTGTTTCTGTGGAGCACATCCTTCAGTAGCTTCCTGAAAAAGGATGCCAGTGGGAGGCAATACATATTTTAGATCTTTTTTAAGTGTAAAAATCTTTATTTCTACCCTCATACTTGATTGGGAATATGATTGGAAAGATAATTCTGTAATCAAATTGCTTTTCCTCAGAATTATGAGGGTTATTTTTGCATTGTCCTCTAGTTGCCAGTGTTGCTGTTAAAATATCTGGTGTCATTCTAATTTTTAATACATTTTGTATGATTTTTTTCCTCACTAGAAAAACATGTTAAGTTCTTATCACTAGAAACTTTTAAGATCTCTTTATCCTTAGTGTATTGAAATTCCGTGATAATGTTGCTCAAATTCTGTGTGTATGTGTGTTTGTTCTCATATTCATTGTGATAGGCACTCATTAGGGCTTTTCATTTTGAAGACTCATACCCTTCAGTTATGGGAATTTTTTTTGTCTCTAGTCTTTGATAATTTTCTCCTTCCTGTTTCTCTGTTCTTTCTTTCTGAACTCTTAGTATTCACATACTCATTTAAACATCTTTTCTTTCTTTTTTAATCTCTTAGGATTTTTGCTTTGCTTTATGGGAGATTTCTCCAACTTTATTTATTTTTTATTTTTTTGAGAGAGAGAGTCTCACCATATCGCTCAGGCTGGAGTGCAGTGGCGTGATCTTGGCTCACTGCAACCTCTGCCTCCCAGATTCAAGCAATTCTCCTGCCCCAGCCTCCTGAGTAGCTGGGATTACAGGTGCACGCCACCATGCCAACTAATTTTTTGTATCTTTAGTAGAGATGGGGTTTCACCATGTTGGCCAGGCTGGTCTCGAACTCCAGACCTCGTAATCTGCCTGCCCTGGCCTCCCAGAGTGCTGGGATTACAGGCGTGTGCCACTGCACCTGGCCCCAACTTTATATTTTTATTGCCCAGTCCTTCTATTAACCTTTTTATTTCTGACAACATTAAAAATTTTTTCCAAGACCTCTTTCAGAATTTGAGTGTTTCTTTTTTTCAGACTTCCTATTCTCATTTCAAGAATGCAATATCTTCCCTTTTTCTTTGAGACTATTAAATTATTTATTTAGAAGTCTTTTCTGCTTTTGTCTTTGTTTCCTCCACTTTTCTTTTTCCTTATGTATTTACTTTGTTTCTGTCTCGAAGGTTTAGTGATCCGTCAATGCCTGTTCATGTTAAAGTGTGAAGCACAAAGGAGCTAACCAGAAATGGGGATGTTGGGTTCCTCGTAAAGTGAGCTCATTGTAAAGTGACAAGACAGTTATTGTTAGGTCTTTGCTCTTGGGCAGGTTGCTTTTCTCAAAAATGCACCCACTAATGGTCTGCCTGAGGAATATAAGCAAGTCTGCTGGTCCAGGGCCAAAGGGAGGAGAGGCTGGAGTTCTCACACATCAGGATGTAAATGCTCACTTAGCCATCTTGTTTTCATGACCGCTCCCTCAGCTCTAGTGTTTCTGCCCAAGCTCCCTCTGGTTTAAGAGAGTGAGTCTTCAGGCATTTGCCTGTGACTGGTCTGATAGTGGCCCTGCTCTGTTGGGTGGATGAGGGTATCTAGCACTCTAATTTCTTCAAATGCAAATTTTCAACTAATCTTCCTGTCAGTCCCACCTACATCTTCCTGAAATATATGTCTCTAAGTCCTGTGTTTTTCAGAGCTCAAAGGCATAAACTGGATTATTTCTTGACTCCCCACCCTCCACTTTGCTTCTCCACAAATGCAGACTTAACTTCTAAGAGAAAGTGAGTTTGTTTCCCAACTTCAAACATTTTGTAGACATTTCTCATCATTTTTCTGATTCCTTTCTCCTTGAGGATTTTACCCTTCTGATAACTTTGTCATCATTTAAATGGAGTTTCGAAAAGGAGTTAAACGCGTGGAAGCAAGAATAGTTTGTAAACGTCAGGGTAATGCTGACAAAGTTGCTAACAAATTAATTCCTGCTAGTCAGTTGTAAAAAATCTGAATATATAATAATATTAAATGTAATTACTGATATTCTTGTTATTGGGGTTATTGTTAGGGTCAGTTGGAACAAACTGAGTCTGTGAAAGGTCACAGATCCTTAATGATACTCACACAAGACAGAATATAAAGTGTAAAATATTAGATGGTTGTAATTCAAATAGGAATATAATAGTATATATTTGATTTTTATAGTTTTTTTTTTTGTTTTTTTTTGTTTTTTTTTTTTGAGACAGAGTCTCACTCTGTTGCCCAGGCTGGAGTGCAGTGGCATGACCTCAGCTCACTGCAAGCTGTGCCTCCCAGGTTCACGCCATTCTTCTGCCTCAGCCTTCCGAGTAGCTGGGAGTACAGGTGCCCGCCACCACACCCAGCCAATTTTTTGTATTTTTAGTAGGGACAGGCTTTCACCACAACAGCCGGGATGGTCTCGATCTCCTGACCTCGTGATCCGCCCGCCTCGGCCTCCCAAAGTGCTGGGATTATAGGCATGAGCCACCACGCCCGGCCGATTTTTATAGTTTTTAAAAATGAGAATAGGGTTTATATATGGATGTATTTGTTTCTAAATTATGAATATGTAATTGTTCCTATTTGGAAAAAGAATAAGGAAACAAACATGGGACTTTGAATAAGCTAAATAGTTGTAGAACAAGTGGGAGAAAAGATAAATAAAAAGACTATAAATACGTAGTTTAAAAAGACTTCTAGAAACACATAAAATTCAAAGATTATAAATCATAGTCAAAACTAAACACAAAAGTTGGTATTCTGACATGAAAGAGAGTGGGAGTGGTCTCTAGGTGAGTACCTCTCATGTACTGCTCCTCTAGTATCAGCCCAGATTACAAGCTCATAGATTCAAGATCTTTCCTTTGCTAAAATTATATAAACCTTATTACACAGAGTAATACACCCCATTATAAACTAAGCATTTAGATTCTTTAAATGATTACAAGTCCTGAATCATAAGAGAAGATAGGCAATTTCCTAGCTAGCATAACAAAAAGAAAGCAAAGAGGTTTCTCATGTGTATGGCATATATTACAATGACCACGGAAAACATGTCTAAATTTATATAATGTGAACCTTAATCAGGTAAAAAATTATAAGAATCAGAACCTGGTACTCAATTATATCATTCTTTTCAGTGTTTGGAGTTTATTTTGATTTTGATGTAAGTTGGTCTTAATTGAGGAATTCTCAGTTTTTCTGCTGCTGGTATTTGTGTTTCCATGCCTGAGGAAATGGATGATAAGGAGTCCAGGGAAGTCTTGTTGTGATAATTTGGGTAAGTTATCTTTCCCAAACTGAAGGCTATTCTACTACATTACGAGTCTAAGAGTCATGAAGTTGAGTGTTTCCTGGAAGCTTGAGATTTTGCATGTTCATTTGTCTGTGCAGCATCCAGTAATAAAGGTCAGGTTTGCAAATATTATGAATTTTCTGGTCCAAGTACTCATCTGATATTTGAATTTTCCCTGCAGCATTTCTACCAAGTGGCAAACTATCAATCTCTGTAATGACCTTTCCAATTGTCTTGATTTCTTGTTCTTCTATGGAATCTCCCGTTGTTTCTAGTTTTATCCTTTGTTCCATTACCCCTGCCTATAATGCTTTTTTCCCACCTTTACAAGACACAATCATGCTGATTTTTAAAAATCAGATTTTATCTCTTCTATAAGTATTCTTTTGTTATTAAAAATAATCTTAAAAATTCCTTCTCTAGGAAAAATCAGTTGCCCTCTTCATTATATTATTATAGACATTGTTCCAAGCACCACTATAGAAGTTATCACATTAGACATGGTTAATTGTATAAACATTTATTTCTCTGCTAAATGTTAAGCTACTTTAGATGCCATATCACTGTCACCTTGCACTTCCTAGCACAATATCTTGAATAAATCATAAGTATAAACAAAATACACTGAAGTTAATTTATTTGAAAATATTCCCAGTTCAGTAGCCATTTTTATGGTGATGGGCTTGTCAGAGAAGAGTAGCATAAAACACAAGACAAAACAAGCAAGATTTCATATTCTTGCCATAAAGGGGTCTGCAGAATTTTTTAGATTTCTATGTATAATGATTTGTCCATTATGAAAGGAGAAAAATCAAGCTATAGCTAATGCCCCAAACCAACATCTCAATCCAATTTAAGAGTTTGCCCAAAGGAGTAATGAGAACAGCATTTATTCTGAGCAGACTATATGATGAGCAGTTGGAGAGTTTTTCAGTTTCTTCTAATATCAGCAGAAGAATCCCAAACTGGTATATGCTGGTAACTACCAAGTCAAGCCAGTGACCAGATCTATGATCATCTGGCAAATGTTGGGTCTTCACATGTTATGGAAGTGATTTCCTCCAGTGATTAGTAGTTGTCTGTTTCTAAAGCAGTTTTGTTGCAAAGAAAATAATTAAACTATTATTACTAGAGGTGACACAGATTTTATTGTAGTTAAGAGTGTAGTTAAGGGTTTAGGGCTAAAGAGACATTACTTAGATCTTTAATCTGCAGAGATCACACAGAAGGACCTTAGATAAGCAAAATAGCTTATCTTTGTTTTCCTTTTCTCATCTGAAAAATGGAGATATTTATCTCCAACTGATGTTCTCTAGATTATATAGCATATTTAAAGCACTTAGCTAAATGCCTGATACCTAGTAAATACTCAAAACCTGTCAGCTCTCATTATCATCACCATCATCATCATCATCATCACTATTATTAACAAGAAACTCAGTGATTTATTATGGGTCTATAAAACAAAAGACATACTAACAAATTAGTGTTAAGTGTCAGATGATAACTAAATAAATATTTGGGGTGCATAGGGACTGGGAGAAAATTTCTTCTTGACATTTTTTCCTCCTTCTGTTTGTCAGTCAAGAGTATTGGATACAGTAAGAAAATAACAAAGCTTTAAAAATAACTTTATAAATTCCTCCTTGTGCATGTGTCCATCTTTGTATGCTGTTTCCTTTAGATTGCAAGGACCTTTAGGCCGGAGACTGAATTTAACCTAGTGTTTAATATGGGCATTTTTTATTCAGCCTGAAAACTTCACTCTTGAATAAGCTGCCTTGGAGCTAAGGAGATCAGGCATCCCATTTTTTGAGGGATTATTTTATTTTTTAGTACATTTGATGGGTGGCCTGTGAAATCCTAAAGCACGGCAATTTCTCCTCCCCACTTTTTTTTCGTATTGCAAATATGCTTACTCTAGTGTGGTAGGATTGTCATTCTTGGGTTCAGGCAGTAGCTCTGCAGTCAATACTTCTTTAACATTATATAGCACAACTCTGCCCAGACTCTCTAACTTTACATGTTGTAGAATTAGTGAATGAATAAGCATTAAGCATTTTCTTTGGACTAGGCCCAGAGCTACACATTTTGAAATATATTATTTCAGTTAATCATCAAACAACCCCAAATATGCATATTATAACTCCCATTTTACAGATGAGAAAATAGGCTAAGAGAAGTTAAGTGATTTACCTAAGGATATTCCAGGTGGAGGACAACAAGTTGAGAGGCAAATTTGAAATTGTTGGAGCATAGAGTGCTGGGAAGAAGGCAGGTGGAGGAGGTTCAGCAAAATAGATCTGGAAAGACAAGCAAGAGCTGTAATAGGAAACACTTTTTCACCATGCTAAAGGATTTGACTTTTATCATGGAGATTAGAGGCTTTCAAATTGAAGATTCATTGACATCATCTGGTATGACTATTAAAAATGCAAATTATTGCTCTAATCCACCACTCTGGTTCAGTAGGTCTGAAGTGGGGACTAGAGTCTGTATTTTAATAAGCAGACCAAGTTATTCTGTTGGTTTGCAGTCTGTGGCCAATGGGGAGCTTTAGAAGGATATTTTACAAGTGAATTTCATCATTCTTGGGGAATGAGGAGGATAGATAATGAGGATACTAAATTAGAGGCAAGAAACCACTTAGATCACTGGTTCTCAAACTTGTCTGTATATAGGAATCATCTAGAAAGCTTTAAAAAATACTCATGCCCAGGTTCCACTCTCAGAAATTAGAATTTAATCAGTCTGTGGTACAGCCTTGGAATTGTAAAGTTCCCATAATAATTTTTATATGCAGCAATTTTGAGAGCCACAGTTTAGGAGATTACTGCAATAGGAAACATTGCAGCCCTGAATTAATGCAATTGTCAGTCCATTAACATTTCTGGGTAGATTAGAAAGTAGAAGTTATTTCTCTATATGACTCTTAGTAGCCTTGTGCCATGGCCTTGGGCTGATTTACCGACTGATTCTCCACTTCTGCTGAACACCGCTTGGTGCATTGCCTAACACAGCAACCTAGAAATGTTAGGGAGGTAACAGAGATGTGAATAAAGCTAGAGAGGAGGAGAGAGAGACTGGTTCCTAGCAATGTGGTTTCAGTCTTACCACTGTCTACTTGAAGTCCCTACTTTGTTCCCCTCTGGTCTGGTTATGCCCTGGTTGGGAGAGTCGATTAGCTTGACAAATATAGCTGAATGGTAGTGGCTACTTGGGATGTTGTGTTGAGAATTGTTTTGAGGTCAGGTCAGGAGTCAACAGGAAAAAGACCCCAGTTAAATAAAACTTTCTGCCCGGGGATCTGAAGGGGGTTATAGGAGCCTCAGGTCAGACATTTGTTATCCTGAGCAAGATGTTAATTATGAAAACATTCTCAGCCTAGACTTTATATGCAATTGTTCAAAGTCCAATTCTAAAAACAAAGAAAAAATTCCCTGCCTTGACCTACCACGCACTGCTCAGAAGCAGATTTCTTGTACATAATGTTGTTATTTATTTTTTGTCTCCAACTGCTGTTCTACAAATCTCCCACTTTGTAGTAATTTGGATGAGAATATTCTGTATGGCTTCCTTTGCTTGTTCTTTCCAGGGAACATATCCTGTTGTAATAGAAGAGGCTATATGCACGTTCATTCTCTTAAGAAGGAAAATACTGTCCTCTGATATAAGTGAAACCTAAGAGACTCCCTCATGATTTTCTTTTATGGTTGCAACTATCTTTCATTGTAGGTTGCTTTCTGGAATTTTCTAACCCTAGGATTCCCTATGCTTAGTTGCTGGCTTATGCTATTTCAAACATACTTTTGGGGGGGTGAATCTGCATTTCCTGCAAAAGATATAAGACAAAGAAATGGCATTAGTTAAAAAAAATCTTGTTTAGCAATATAAGTCTCAATAAAACAGTGGAGAAAATAGAAAAATCCTGTGTCAATATTATCTTACATTGGATAGTAACAATTCCATTTTACAGATGATAAAATTGAGACTCAGAAAAGAGAAAAGGAATGGGATTAATATTTCATGATTGGCAGGTCTGGCATTCAGCTAAGTGTTTAATATACGTATTTCGTTTATTCACAAAAGCTATGTGAATTAGGTATTACCATGTGCTCTGGTCTGAAAGTTCCTCAAAATTTGTATGTTGAAACTTATCCCCATTGTAGTAGTGTTAAGAAGTGGGGCCTTTTAGGAAGCAATTAAATCATGACGACTCCACCCTCATGAATAGATAACTGCCTTATAAAAGGCTTGGAGGGAACTAGCTTAGTCCTTTTCTGCTCTTCCATTCCTTCCACCATGTGAAGACATGGCTTCCTCTCTCCAGAGGAAGCAGCAATGAGGCACTATAATGGAAGTCGAAACTGGGTCTTCACCAGATACCAAACCTGCTGGTGCCTTGATCTTGGACTTCTCAGCCTCCAGACCTGTAAGGAAATAAATTCTTTTTTTAAATAAATTACCCAGTTTGTGTTATTTTGTTGTAGAAGCACAAATAGATAAGACATCATCCCTGTCTCATGGATGAGGAAACTGAACATCAGAAACGTAAAATACATTGTTCAAGGTCAAACCGATAGAAGTAGTGAAAATACCACTTAAATTTTGCTTTGCTTTACTCCAAAGCTCCTAAGACCCAGGAGATCCATGACCTTCTGACTTCCAGTCCAGCATTTTTGCTTTGTCACCATAATAAGTTGCTGCTATTATCCTTCAAGTATCAGAATAGACTTAGCCTGCATCAGATTTGAACCTAAGGTTGAGAAAGTCTTGTCTCTAGAGTTTTAGAGCATATTCTTACTACAGACTTTAAGCTGAGAGCTCCAGTTCTTGGGCTATACTTAACCTAAGATATGAGAATAGTAAACCTGTGTGGAGCATTGTGTTAGTCAATTCTGTTATTGCTATAAAGAAATTCTTGAGACTGGGTAGTTTATAAAGAAAAGATGTTTAATTGGCTCATGGTTCTGCAGGCTGTGCAGGCAGCATGATGCTGGCATCTGCTCAGCTTCTGGGGAGACTTCAGGAATCTTACAATTATGGTGGAGGGAGAAGGAGGAGCAAGTACTTCACATGGCTGGAGGAGGAGAAAGAGAGAGTAGGGAGGTGCTACACACTTTTAAATAGCCAGATGTCATAAGAACTCTATCACAAGAACAGCACCAACGGGGATGGTGCTAAACTATTCAAGAGAATCTGCCCCCAGGATCCGCTCACCTCCCACAAGGCCCCACCTCCAACATCAGGGATTACAACTCGACATGAGATTTGCTTGGGGACACAGATCCAAACCATATCAAGCACTTACTATGTGTCTGACACTCTTCTAAAGTACTTTACACATATTAACTCATTTGATTTCCCTAACAACTGCTGGAGTAGGTGCTATCCTCAGTCACATGGTACAGCGCAGGCAGCTGGAGCCCATAGTCAGAGCCCAAGCCCCTGTTTCTAGCTACTTCTCCATGCTGCTCACATGTATGACTTCCTTCGTCTCTCCTTCCTTCCAGCCTAACAAATGCTGCCCAGCAGACTGACCTTCAGATTACAGCTACTCACTGCTCACTCCGTTTTCTGACTGTACTTATCTTACATAAAATCCCTCCTGGGATTTCTAAAATAATTCTTTTCTTTCTTTTTAAAAGAACAGTGCCGTGGTACAGATCTTGGGGTCATGCTGGCTGGAATCTTCCACCTTCCATCATTGCTTGAATTGCATGTTACCCTGTATCTGCTTTAGACTTATCTATTTTGCTTTCTCTGCTTTGGGTTTGGTTTTTCTACAGGCATAGAATCTATAATCTCTGAAGAATAATTTTCTTCACATTATTTTATGTTTCTGAGAGTGCTTTTAATGGTAGATATTTTAATGTTCTATTTTAAGGAAGTGACAGGCCCTTTAGCTAATCCGCTTGCAGTTAGATGTATTTGCTATCTGAGCCTCAGAAGATCAAGCTTTTTTTTTTTGAACTGACAATGGAAAGTATATTAATGTTTCTGGCAATACAGGTACTATATAAACTCAAAAGTTTACGCAGATTATTTTCTGAAATTGAAATTGATTATTTCCTATGAAGTTGATTATAGCTATTCAGATCATAAAAATAAAATGTCAGCGCCTTTATTATTTTAGTGAGAAGAATTGCTTTGCTTTTTGTGGTAAAATAGCAGTTTCATGATATAACTTTTAAAGTATATTTAAGTCTTTTTTTTCCTAAATAGCCATTTTCAAAGGGATGATCTATGACTTGTCAACCTACAGTATAGCTGATGTAAAAAGTTTGTGATGGCAATCCTAAATGTTTTATCACCTGTCAGAAATTTCAATGATAATAAAAAGTAACATCCTTTAAATTAATTAGACATGATTAGGACTTCAAGCCCAGAGGCCACATCATTATGCAAAAATTATAACAATTAGCTCTTTAAATTACCATTAAATTGATTCTTATGTTAATTGATATCTCACTTATAACCCTAGATTTAATTTATATAAGATCTTCAGAAATAATAAGGTATAATGATACATTATTTTGAAAAAATTCTTTTGAGGAAAAACACTGAAAAATTGATTGTTATATTTGACTCTAGGTAGAATTTTTGTACTATAATAAAGCTAATTTCTCATGAAATGGCATGGCTTACATTCATCTCTTGTGTTTGTGCAGACCCCCACAAACACCAACAGAAGCTGCACGTGTGGTTCAATAGGGTAATTTTTTTCCCCAGTGAGCACTGTCTTATCTTCTCCTGTCTGACATGGGAAACAGGGTTTAATTTAACCATTTGAGATGCAGCATGTGCTGTGACACATTTTGGAAAAGAAGGGTAATGTGACTGTGCACAGAGTCGACTTTTGAAGGTAGGAAGTGACATATATTTCAGAGAAGAACTGACACCCTGGGGTAGAATAAACAAGTAGAGTATCACCCACGGGGCTTGAATAAGCAGGTGCTGATGAAATACAGGTTTGAAGTTAAAATACTGGTTGCAAGCAACTTGGAATTAATTGTTCTTTAAGGACACATTGGGATGAACTGAGGCATAGCCTCAGTTCAGGTACAGAACCTCCTCATGCCTTTTTTCCCCCCAAGTGACTAGTTCTGAATCTGTGAGATGGCAAAACAAAATAAAATGTTGTTCTGGGCTCATTTAGAGGATCGAGTCTCTCCTAACTAAAATACCTTCATATTAGTATTTTGAAATTTCTTACCATATTGCAAATTCCATGAGTGTAGGAAATATAGCTTATCAATATTATATGGGCCTAATTCCTGGGGTTAGGTTTTCAATTGCTTAAGAATGTCCCAAGGAACCTCTGATTTGCTTTGTGGGTTTTAGCAATAGTGATATTCAAATTGTAAAGTGCAATCAAAGTATTACAAAGGACAAGAAACTGTATTTGTAAGAATGGAATTACGATCGAAACATCCAGAAAAAACTGTTGGAGGTGGGAACTTTTCATAGTGCAGGCTAAACTCCCCCATAAATGGCCGTATTTCCTCATCTTCATGGCTAAGATCTTCATTAATGTTTTAGTTGTTTCTGTTTTGTTTCGTTGTCTTTATTTTCCACACCTTATCACAACTAAGCAGAGATGCAGATAAGAGGCCAGAAAGGTCAGTACCCACGAATACACAATAGGAAACAAGCATGGTCTGAGATAGGAGATGCAGATGATGCTGGTACAGGAGCTTGTGAAGAGGGGATGTAATATTATCTAAAATGTCCAGAAGTTATAATGCAAGGAAGGTGCTGAGATGGTGTGTCAGTTCCTAACTGCCTGGAAGAATATTTCCATCACTGCAGAAAGTTCTATTGAGCGGTAGAGCTGTCTAACACCCGTTGAGCAGTGCTGCCTACTTAGAGGTCTGAATTTTAGTTCTGGGGCTTCTCCTCCAAGCTGCTAAATTTTGATAACCTCAACCTCTTCCTAGTTGCTTTCTGAACTTGCTACCTCCATGTTACCTTTGTTATTATTATTTTTTGCCTTTTCAGTTTTTTTAATACATAGGTAATGATTCTTTGTATTAAATTCTCTATTAAAATTGGAGCCAGCTACATAATTTGGAGACTAGTGTAAAAAGAAAATGCAGGTATTCTTGTTCAAAAAGCATAATAAAGGTGCCATAAACATACATAGTAAGATTTCTTTGGTCTTTCTCTCAATTTTTTTTTTTTTTGAGATGGAGTCTCACTCTGTTGCCCAGGCTGGAGTGCAGTGGCGCGATCTTGGCTCACTGCAAGCTCCACCTCCCAGGTTCACGCCATTCTCCTGCCTCAGCCTCCCAAGTAGCTGGGACTACAGGCACCTGCCACCACGCCTGGCTAATTTTTTGTATTTTTAGTAGAGACAGGGTTTCACCGTGTTAGCCAGGATGGTCTTGATCTCCTGACATTGTGATCCGCCTGCCTCAGCCTCCCAAAGTGCTGGGATTACAGAAGTGACTTTCTCTCATTTTTTGATGACGTTCTTTACTTGCTATTTAATGCCAATCTAACTAAAACAGAATGTTAAAAAATTAAATTTAAAACATTAGCGTGAGTTTTACTGGTAGTCTTTACATTGTGCAATGCCAGTTTTAACTGTAAATATCAGAGCATTTAACTCATCTGTGGAATCTCTGACATCACACAATTTGTATTTTGTGGCTCATTCCTGGAAGATATCTGCAGACGTTCAAGAGGGACAGACTTAAATGCAACTCATGAAGACTGGAAGGAGGAAAAGAAGATACCTCCAGGCATACAGTTTGGCTAAAGGAGTGCTTTCAGGCATGGTGTTACTCACAAGAGCCCGGGACGTGCCCCATAATGCAGAGGGATAAGCCTGATGGCTTTGGGGTTCCCTGTCTCATTGGCTACAGAATTAATGCAGTACGTATCAGCCAGAGATGGGATCTGGGGAAGTCAAGCCAGGTAACATCCTTTGTTATGGGCCTGACCCTGGACCCAAAGCAGTAAGGTAGCCCCCTAAAGATCTTTAAACCTCAGTACTGGGACACACTAGGTATTTAGATGGGTGTGGGTAAGAGGCTAACCCCATCCAGATAGGGCCTCTAGCCAACCACCTACATCAAAGGCTGTGCTGCTGCCAGCCCAGGGAGGGCATGGCTGCTCCCAAGTCCTGCTCCACGAAGCCATGTAATACATGCACCCAACCCTAACCCTCCTGCTTCCATGCCCAGGCTCATGCTGGGGCTGGAGGGTGGCAGTAGTCATTGGGCAGGGTTGTGGAGAGGGAGGCTAGTCAGGGTTTGGGCACCAGAGTGAGGAAGAACAGGTGGGCGAGAACCCAATCTTGGAAGGTGTCAAAGGGTGGGACCATGTGTGAGCTGAGGCTTAGAATGTACTCTTAAGCGCTTAGAATGTACTCTCTCATTCCATAGGACTTCACTTACAAAACACAAATTCAGTCATAAAATTATTAAGAATTGTAATTGTAATACAGTGACCATAGAGCATTAAACTCCATGTGTGGGATCCTCCTGAGCATAGGGTCCTGTGCGAGTACATTAATTACATGTATGTGAAGCTGGCCCTGATTAAAATGACTTATGTAGTTCTGTCTCCTGATGGGACTGATAATGGATAGGAAACCAGAAATTGGGTTAACTCTTGAAAATAAGAGCCTAGAGCAGCAAAATCCTGCTCAATGTTTTCTCCTCCCCTGACAGTCCCATCTGCACATATATTAGTTGGCTTTCCAACACAGAATTATTTGGGGCCTCCTTTCACTGCTGACATTTCTCAGTTGACTCCATTGTTCATTGGCACATTCTTTTGTAAATGCAAAGTATTAGTAAGTTGATTATTACTATTGTTTCATCTCTACTCCCCTCAACGTTTACCTTCTCCAGATGCCTCGATTTTACCAAATTATCTCAAGAATAAATATTTCCATACAAAATTATTTCTATTTCTACTTCTATCTTTGATATACCTTTGTCTCTCACTTGTGAAATAGTGTTTTCATAAAGGAGGAGCATTTTAAGTGTTTCATCTTACTCTATGTAGAATGTTTAAGTTCTGAGACTCTACATATAAATTTCTAAGAGGCTCATGCTCCATGAAACTTTCATAAGGATTTCCAAATTCCTTGGTTAGCAAATATGCGTACCTATGCTTTATGATCTGTTTCCTCTGCTATATTGACTTTGGTGTACTGCAGGAGCAATTTTCAAGCTAATGTTTCTGTATAGGCTGTGTGCTTGATCCTTTGGAGGTAAGAAGGGAACTGGCTTTCTTTCCTCCCACATATCTAATTGGAAGTGACCTGGAGTTTCCTTCTTTCCCTTGTACTTAGGGCACTCTTTGCAGGCTTGCTGGCTAGCTTCATGATCCCTCCTATACCAGTGCTTCCTAGTTTTTTTCAACTCTGACACTGAGTTCATTGGGGGCAGAATTATAGGCCCAGTAAAAGTTTAATCTAGATTGAATTTAATATATGACATGTGTTGCAATACAAGAGAAAACAGAGGATGGAGCTAGGTTTGTTTTCTGTTCATTCAAACCCTGAACCACATTTTTCTTCTCAGACAACATATATCCACATTCGTAGTGTCAACCATTTACCAATAGATTTCTACATTTGAGTTCAAATGGGGAACAAAGTCAGCTAAGGAAAATTTAAAAATCCATGTCATTTGGCCAAATAAAGGAGAACTTTGGTATCTTCCAAGAAGCCCTAACTCACTAGTTGAAAAGCAGTTATTAGTAGGCTTAAGTGGCTGGGAAAATAACAGGAGAATTTTGCATTTGTAGAGGTGAATAACTGTAAGGAGAGAGACTAGCAGAAGTTAAATAATTGTCCTTTTCACCTGAATATATGCCTGAACTAAGAAGAGAATCTGGGAAAAAACAGAGGCGGTTTCTACCTGAAGAATGTTTCTTCCCAAAACAGAGCCAAGAAAGAACCAACCATATTGAAAAGGGCATTTTTGATTAAGATAAGTCATGTAAATATTTTACAGGTATCTGCAGAAAATGTTGCCTCTCAGTAGGGAAACAATCTGCTTTCCCAAGACAAAATTGATCAAATGTGCATTTCCGGGATAGACAGGCTGCTGCAAAATTCACTATAGGTTGTTGAGGTGTAAATGTAGAGAAAGTGATGCATCTGAGAGTTATGCCCCTATGATGATCATGAGTACATGCCAAGTAATATTAAGCACTTATCTGACGTCTGAATCTATTATTTTCATTGCAAATGTACAATGAGTGACTTTTTAGGAATACAATTGGAGGCTCATTCCATGTATTTTTTTCTTCTTATAATAATAAGCCATAATTATTTTCTTCCAAATATATGTAGCTTAAAGCTTTAATTGAGGAACTTTTTTTATAACTCATTTTCTATACTGATTTTTCCCTTATTTTATTCAGACACGTTTTCATGTTATATCATATCAAAGACTATTTAACGTAGAATTTGGAATGATGGACTTAACGGTCTCTTGATATGTTTTTTATCCCAGAAATGTGACTATTTCATACTATGGTCTAATTGTTTTTAGTGTAATATGCATTGTGTGCATATAATGCAAATATATGCATATGAAAGTTTATGCATATACTGTTTAAAGGCAAAATATTTCAGCACTCTTACGTCTTTGAGTCAGTAGACACTATAAATCAGCCACATCATATGAAACATCTGCTATAATTGGCGTGTTCTTTAAAATGTATATTTCTTCATTATGCTTAAATATCAACCATCTTGGTATTCACCTTTCCATTATTTATGGCACTGGGATAAATATCAGATGGATTGGATTAGGACTCAGGTTAGATAGCATTTTAAATCAGTGCCTGTATCTATGATGCTACCTTTGCAAGATGCTTTGGGAGGTAGTTGATTTTTCAATTATATGACTACAGAGAAAAGCTACAGATATTTGTATTTGCTTTCCTTGTTTGTATTTTTTCAGCTTGTTAAACTGGGATCTGCTTTGTCTAGGTTATTTGAAAGCTCATCATCATCCAAAGAAATGTGGTTTGCAAATTAAAACAGTAACATCCACAATTTCCCCTAGAGAGACTTGCTTCTACCCTGCCCGAGGCAGTATCACTGAGTAACAAATAGTTAGAAGGTTTCTCTCAGCTGCTACTGTGTTTTTGAGTATTGAGCACTGGCAGGCAGGGACCTGTCCTCTGTAGATGCTAATACAAACTAATGTGAGCCACAGTCACAAATTTCTTTTGGAGAAATGGCATGGCTGTTATTACTACTAGAATGTTTGCCAAAGGCAAAAAGCAGACAACAATAACAAAATCTTTCTGATCCCTCCTCTGTCTGCTTCATTAAGTGATGCTCCAGACCTCAGCTAAATATATTCCCTGTCTGGCCCTAATATTGCAATGCTCATTTCTATCAAAGTAGAAACATTGGCCAAGTAAAGGCAGTTGAACCACAGCATAAGATTGAAAGCCAATTGTGTTTTTATTTAGCTTTGTTCTGTGTTTTTGATTGTATGCTTGATATGTGTGCTTAAGCAAATTTAAAATCTTGAAAAGTAATGCGTCATTCACAATCACTCTGATGACTCTTTGAGAACTCATAACTAGGACAGAGGGAAGAGGAGTATAAGGAAATCTGTGCATGTGTGCACACTTGAAATTACATGAAAAACTATCAATATCATTCAGAAATCACTATTGTGTATGTACATTACTGCTTGTATTTATGTAATTATCTCCACTGCTATCTTTCATTATTTATAAAATAAACATTGGTGGTGCTATATGCCAGTTTGTATGATGATGCTAATATGAAAATATGAATTAGCCTCGAACATAAAGTATAAATAGACAACTATAGGGACAGAGTAAGAAGAAATCTGCTTAGTGGATTAAGTTTACAGAGAAAAGTTAGATTGAAGGCCAGTGTTCAAGCTAATGAGAAGATGGAAAAGTATTCCTGAAAGAGTGAGTGATATGAAAAAGATCCTGGCCACGGGAGGCTAATTCCAGAATTCGATCATATCTCAGAATGCCTGAAATGCAGGATGTATGGGAGGCAGTGAAATTTGATTTTTCAAATGATTTCAATGACACAGCAGAAGGAAAGGACAGGCAGTTGTTTCTGTGGCTTTTTCTCTAGCTTCAGGAATATGTGAGGGTTTGAATCTCCTTGGCAATATTAATTCAAGAAGTTGTTAGCTGTTTACCTGTATTGGATTCAAGATGAATGAGAATCTGTCTAAGAGTTATCAGATGAAACACATCTGTACATGATTGTCCAGATGTGTATTTAGTAATGAGTGGCTGGTATTGATAAGATGGGGCAACACTAGAGAACAAGTGCTAGTTATATAACTTGGGGAAGCCACATGGCTAGCTAGGTGTAAAAGCTGAAGAGATCTCTGATTATCTACACACAGTGAGCCTTGTCTATAGTGATCACACACAATTTGAATGCATGAAATGATCAAGATATTGGAAACTGCCTGGAAGTCACCAGGCCTCTTTTTCAGTGTTGTTTTGCATACAGCTGTTTCCTTTCCTGACTTCTTTCTTAAAGCTAGATATACACAGTTCCAGGTAAAACTAGTAATCTTGTAAATTAGATGTCAATCTGGACTCAAGACCAGTGCTGTTAGTAGAACAGAGTGGGAGTTGCAGATGATAGATAATATCTGCAAATGCAATTATTATTTTTCATCATAAATATTTCATTTCTCAGTATAAACATAAAAATTAAAATTAAAGTCACCAGTTAATCTAGAGATAAGTGTTGTTAATATATCCTTGAGATTCAGATACATCTATATCTAATGATTATTAATTTCATACATTTACTCTTTTATGTATTACTTTTCTCACACGTGCTTTTATATTGCTAAGGGTAAATATGCATCATTTTTAATGGCTGCATAGAATTCCATTATGTGGCTCTTGCATTATTTATTTAACCAACCCCAATAAATACAACTGCTAATTTTTCACTGTTAAATTCAACACCATCTTTATATATGTAAAAATTGCTTTTCTAAAAATTCTTATCAATCCCAAAAATAGTATATGCAAAGGTCATCTACCCATTCTTCTGCCCACACTGAATTTATATTTAAGAAGACTCTTGCCGGCTTAATAGTTGGAAAATATCTTTTTGTTGGTATTTGTATTTTCTAAATATTCTTAATATAAAATGGAAAATTATAAAGACGAAGGTGAGTATCATTCAAAATTCTGTCACATAGAGATAACTATGTTAAAATCTTGGTGCTTACCTTCTGAACATTTTTCAATGCATACATGCATATGATTTTTCAAAAATAAATGGGACTGTACAATACATACTATTTTCACTCAACAATATATTTATAAATAATTTCTAATGACAAAATGATATTCTATTGTGTGCATTTCACAATTTCCCTATTGTTAAACATTCATGTTGTCTCTTATCTTTCTGCTATTATATAATAATGCTGTGGTGAACATCCTTACATACAGTGTTGGACACTTGTCCAATTATTTTCTTAATATCCTTGTCTAAAAAATTGCTGGGTAAGAGTATATTTTATATATGCATATATATATTCAAATTGTCTTTCATAAATACCAATTCCTGCCTTTATCAGCAGTGTATATAAATATTCATTTCTTCACACTCTAGCCAACACTGGATGTAATAATATTCTAAATCTACACCAATATAATAGGGAAAAGGTGTTTTAAATTATACATTTTAGATTCAGTGAGATTATTCTTTAACATTTATTGACTATTATTATTTTCTTGTAAATTGCTTTCTGATGACCTTTGTTCGTTTTTCTAGTAGGTAGTTCATCTTTCTTTTGAAGAATTCTATAAATATTAGATGATATTAACACTTTGCTATGATTGTTGCTCAACTTTTAATTTTAATTATGACCATTTTTCTGAGCTGAATTTTTAATACTTATTTAGAAAAGTCTACCAATCTTTTCTGATATGCTTTCTGCTATAGAATTTTCCTCACTCTAAAGTTATTGAATTATTTTAATTTTTTCTTATAGTGTTTGATTTTAATCTAGAAGTCAGTCATTAATTCATTTAGCAATTTTTGTTTCTGAATTTCCCAGTGACATTATAACTCTTCTACCTCTCCATCGATTTGAGATATTATTTTTCTCATACATTTATTACTTTATACATACATATATATTTATCTTTTCTGTCAATGGTGTTTAAAAATAAATTTTGGCCGGGTGCGGTGGCTCACGCCTGTAATCCCAGCACTTTGGGAGGCTGAGGCGGGTGGATCACGAGGTCAGGAGATTGAGACCATCCTGGCTAACACAGTGAAACCCCATCTCTACTAAAAACATAAAAAATTAGCCGGGCGTGGTGGTGGGCGCCTGTAGTCCCAGCTACTCGGGAGGCTGAGGCAGGAGAATGGTGTGAACCAGGGAGGCAGAGCTTGCAGTGAGCCGAGATAGTGCCACCGCACTCCAGCCTGGGTGAGAGAGCGAGACTCTGTCTCAAAATAAATAGATAAATAAAAATAAAAAAATTCTAATGGTAGATAGACCATGTCCTTATAATACTTAGTCTTCCATATAAATGTTGGAATATTGTTGCTTCATTCCAATTTTAAATTCATTGAGATTTTCAGAGGCCTCTCATAAAAGTAATAGATTTATTGATAATCTTCACGTTCATCCTATCAAGCCTTCTCATCTAAAAAGTAATTACCAATTTAGTTAAGGGTTCTTTTATGAGTCTTACGAAATGCTTATATCTTTTTAAATATATTTTGTGTATTTGTTGTTAATTCTTATGCTTTTTAATGTATGGTATTACCAATGAGGTTTTATATACATACACATACATATATCCATATGTGTATATTTAAATTTATATTGAAAAATAACACATGTATTTAAAAAGTAGAAAAACATACTAATAAGTTACAAAAAATAACTAATCTTGTAACATGTAAACCCACTGAACCATCACTGAAGTCAAGACATAGTATTTTTGATGCTCTGGAAATCTAGCAATGTGCTCCTCTCCTGTCATGACCATCTTCCTCCCCTCAGAGACAATCAGTAACTTTACTTTTATGATAGCACCTTGCCTTTATAATTCTGTCATGTATGTGTACATTTCTAAATAATACGGTTTTGTTTTGCTGAATATTTAACTAAAATGAATGACCATTATATTTTCTATCCAAACTTGCGTAATTTATTACCTTCATACTTTAGCTGACATTATTTTCAATATTTTAGCTGATTTTCCCTTTGTTAAAGAAACAATTTACCAGCTGGGGCAATACAGCAAGACCCCATGTCTGTAAAATAAAATTTAAAAAACTTAGTTGGGCATGGTGGGACATGCCTGTAGTCCCAGCTACTTGAGAGGCTGAGGTGGGAGGATTGCTTGAGCCCAAGAGGTTGAGGCTACAGTGAGTCATGATTGTAACACTGTCCTCTAGCTCAGGTAACAGAGTGAGACTCTGTTGCAAAAAAAAAAAAAAAAAGAAATAATGTAAGTCTTATGTTGTGTGTAAATTATGTTAGTCATGTTCTCCTTTCCAACGTTTGTAATGCTCATTTAAGTTTTTGGGGTTCTTAACTTTTTGACTAATAATGTTGGTTACAGCTAAAGAGAACAATAATAAATAATGGTAATAGTGGGGAATCCCAGTTTTGTTCCTGACATTAATGGCCATACTTTGTTAGTATGTCATCATTATTATGGTACTAGTGGTTGTTTTGAAATATATATGTGTATCATGTAAAGCAATATCTTTATATTTTTATTCTCCAAAAACATGTGCCTCAGAACAAATATAAAATATTATCATGGGACATTTTGCTGTCACTCAAGGCAATCATTTGGTTCTGTTGTTTTGCCTGCTGAATAAAATATGTGTGTGTATATATATATATATATATATATACACACACACACACACATACACACACACACACACACACATATATATATTCTGGGGGATGTCTTTTATACCATTGATAATGCCATCTGAAAACATTATATTCCCTTATTTAATATTCTTCAGGAAAACTGAATCATTTTCTTCATACTTCTTACTCCACATTTCTTAAGTTTACTTATAGTGATGCTATATTTTTGTAGGGCCTGTGAATGGGATCTTTTAAAATTATAATTTATACATTTGAGTTTTATAATTTTTCAAATAACGGGACCCATAATAAACTCTCCTATTAGATCTAACAGCTTTTTCTATTTATTTTTTAAGTGTTTCCAGTAAATAATTATAGCATTTGTAAATAGTACTTATTTTTATGTCTTCCTTTTAAATATTCATAACTTTGGAACTTCTGCTGCTGGCTAAGATGAAGTAACAGGGATAGATTTACTCTTCTACTCTAAACAATAAAAGAATTGGACAAAATATATGAAACAATGACTTCTGGACATTTAGAGAAAGACAATGCAGAACTGTGTCCCCCAAGAGAAGGGAAATAAGCAAAGTGAGTCCTCTAATTGTACCAGCTTTCTGCCTGAAGGCAGTTTCCAGGCTGCATTGCAGGGAGGGAGTAACCAATCAGAGCCTGGTCAATTAAGGAGAAATATATTAGAGCGCAGAGATGTTGGCAAGCTAAGGTTTGCTGAATACTGTAGAGGAGGAATCTGCAAGCATAGAAAGAGCCCCTCTTTCTATGTGCAGGTGTCCGGAGCTCCTCTCAAGTCTTTGGATAAATATTGATTTGTACCTGTGTTACAGAAAACTATCTAAGCCAGAAAAAAAAAAAAAAACCAACAACAACCAAAAAAAAACACAAAACACTGAGCAGTAGTAGACAGGAGAATTTCTGAAACTCATAAGAGCTGGGATGATTTATGTTTCCAAGGTCCTGAGTGGAAAGATGTCAAAATATATGGGGCATTAAATGGAGTTCCAGAAAGGTATTGTCATAATAATGGGACTAAGTTAGCATTAGACTAACGATTCTGTGGATTCACCCCAAAGTACCTTAGAAACAATCTTTCATAATATCCAACTTTAAGTGTTCTCACCACAAAGAAATTATAGTTATGTGAGATGATGGATGCTAATTGGCTAATTATCACAAGGAAATGATAATTATGTGAGATGATGGATTTAATCATTTCAAAATGTATACATGTATCGAAACTTCAAACTCTGTTCATATCAACAATTATTAAAAATAATTATACAATTATTTTTCAATTAAAATATAAAAATATAAAGTAAATATTCAATTCCAAGAAGATTAGCTGCAGGCTAAAACACAACACTATTTAAGGAACTCAAAAAATTCAACATCTAACAATGTCAAATTGATATTTTTTTACAATACAATACAATACTAACAAAAATACAAAGAAGCAAAAAATTTGACTCGCAACTAGGAGAAAAATCAACCCATAAAAAAATTCAGAAATAACAGGGATGGTGAAATCAATATAAAAGGCATTAAGACAGTTATAAGTATGCCTATATGTTCAAATAGGTAGAGGCAAACAGAATGATAAGAAAAATGAACCATATGCAAAAGCACAAGTGGATTAGAGATTAAAAATATATTATCTGAAATAAAAATTACATGATGAGGTTAATAGATTAGACACTGAAGAAATATATTATCAGTGAATGTAAATATATAGTGATAGAGCTATCCAAAATAAATCACAGAGGAAAAAAGACTGGACAAATGAAACAGAGTATCAATATATATCAAGTAGCATAACATAATGTATAATTGGAGTCCCAGAAGGAGGGGAAAAAGGTGAAGCAGTACAATAATGGGAAATAATTCCAAGTTTGATAAGTGTGTACGTACATCTAAGAATCTCAAATCATTCCACATAAAATAAACACACTAAACAAAGTCAAAGGACTTCATTTAAAATTTAATAGGCCGGGGACGGTGACTCACACCTGTAATCCTAGCACTTTGGGAGGCTGAGGCGGGCGGATCACGAGGTCAGGAGATGGAGACCATCCTGGCTAACACGGTGAAACCCCGTCTCTACTAAAAACACAAAAAATTAGCCGGGCGTGGTGGCGGGCGCCTGTAGTCCCAGCTACTCGGGAAGCTGAGGCAGGAGAATGGCGTGAACCCGGGAGGCGGAGCTTGCAGTGAGCAGAGATCTTGCCACTGCACTCCAGCCTGGGCGACAGAGCGAGAGCGAGACTCCGTTTCTTTAAAAAAAAAAAAAAAAACAGAAAAAAAATGATAAAAAACAGTGATAAAGTATAAAACAGGCAGAGAAAAGACACACTATGCAGAGAAACACAAAAAAAATTGACAGTAGGCAACACTTTAGAAACATGCAAGCCAGAAAATGGAGAAAGGGCTTAGCTGTTCTAAAAGAAAACACAAACCAACCTGTTTTTCTAGGTTTCTTAACCCAGAAAAGAATTCTTTCAAAATGAAGACATTTTAGACAAACAGAAGCTGAGAGAATTTATTATCACCAGAATTCTACCTGCGGAAATGTTACAAACAAGTATTTCAGGTAGAAGAAAATGGTGTCAAATGGAAATTTGGATCTATACCTGGGAATAAGGAACACCAAAAATAATAGGTACATAGGTAAACACCAAATAATTTTTTCCATATATATATTATATATAATATATAATATATATTATATATAATATATAATATATATTATATATATATATAATATATATTATATATATATATAATATATATTATATATAATATATAATATATATTATATATATATATAATATATATTATAATATATAATATATATTATTATATATTATATATAATATATAATATATATTATATATAATATATATAATATATAATATATAATATATATAATATATAAAATATATAATATATATAATATATAATATATAATATATATAATATATAAAATATATAATATATTATATATATAATATATAATATATTATATATATAATATATAAAATATATAATATATTATATATATTATATATAATATATATAATATATAATGTATATAATATATAATATATAATATATATTATATATATATATACACACACACACACATATAAAATACTTTAAGTTCTGGGATAGAGGTGCACAACGTGCAGGTTTGTTACATAGGTATACATGTGCCATGTTGGTTTGCTGCACCCATCAACTGGTCATTTACATTAGGTATTTCTCCTAAGGCTATCCCTCCCCCCAGGCCCCCATCACCTGGCAGGCCCCAGTGTGTGATGTTCCCCTCCCTATGTCCATGTAATCTCATTGTTCAACTCCCACTTATGAGTAAGAACATGCAGTGTTTGGTTTTCTGTCCTTGTGATAATTTGCTGAGAGAATTCAGCATGATCCTGATACCAAAACCTAGCAGAGTCACAACAACAAAAGCAAATTTTAGGCCAATATCCCTGATGAACATTGATGTGAAAATCCTCAATAAAACACTGGCAAACCGAATCCAGCAGCACATCAAAAATCTTGTCTACCACGATCAAGTCAGCTTCATCCCTGGGATGCAAGGCTGGTTCAACATAGGCAAAGGAAATCAACAAACGTAATCCATCACATAAAGAGAACCAATGACAAAAATCACATGATTATCTCAATAGATGCAGAAAAGGGCTTCGTCAAAATTCGATACCCCTTCATGCTAAAAACTCTCAATAAACTAGGTATTGATGAAACGTATCTCAAAATAATGAGAGCTATTTATGACAAACCCACAGCCAATATCATACTGAATGGGCAAACACTGGAAGCATTCCCTTCGAAAACCGGCACAAGACAAGGATGCCCTCTCTCACCACTCCTATTCAACACAGTGTTGGAAGTTCTGGCTAGAGCAATCAGACAAGAGAAAGAAATAAAGGGCATTCAATTAGGAAAAGAGGAAATGAAAGTCAAATTGTCTCTGTTTGCAGATGACATGATTGTGTATTTAGAAAACCCCATCATCTCAGCCCCAAATCTCCGTAAGCTGATAAGCAACTTCAGCATAGTCTCAGGATACAAAAATCAATGTGCAAAAGTCACAAGCATTCCTATACACTAATAACAGACAGAGAGTCAAATCATGAGTGAACTCCCATTCACAATTGCTACAAAGAGAATAAAATACCTAGGAATCAAACTTACAAGGGATGTGAAGGACTTTTTCAAGGAGAATTACAAACCATTGCTCAAGGAAATAAGAGAGGACACAAACAAGTGGAAAAACATTCCATGCTCATGGATAGGAAGAATCAATATCGTGAAAATAACCATGCTGCCCAAAGTAATGTATAGGTTCAATGTAATCCCCATCAAGGTATTCACAGAATTTACTTTCTTCACAGAATTGGAAAAAACTACTTTAAATTTCATACGGAACCCAAAAAGAGCCCGCATAGCCAAGATAATACTAAGCAAAAAGAACAAAGCTGGAGGCATCACACTACCTGACTTCAAACTATACTACAAGGCTACAGTAACCAAAACAGCATGGTACTGGTACCAAAACAGATATATAAAACAATGGAACAGAACAGAGGCCTCAGAAATAACATCACACATCTACAACCATCTGATCTTTGACAAACCTGACAAAAACAAGCAATGGGGAAAGGATTCCTTGTTTAATAAATAGTGCTGGGAAAACTGGCTAGCCATATGCAGAAAACTGAAACTGGATCCCTTCCTTATACCTTACAAAAAAATTAATTCAAGATGAATGAAAGACTTAAATGTTAGACCTTAAACCATAAAAACCCTAGAAGAAAACCTAGGTGATACCATTCCGGACACAGGCATGGGCAAGGACTTCATGACTAAAACACCAAAAGCATTGGCAACAAAAGCCAAAACAGACAAATGAGATCTAATTAAAGAGCTTCTGCATGGCAAAATAAACTACCATCAGAGTGAACAGGCAACCTACAGAATGGGAGAAAATTTTTTCAATCTACCCATCCGACAAAGGGCTAATACCCAGAATCTCCAAAGAACTTAAACAGATTTACTAGAAAAAAAAACCCCATCAAAAAGTGGGCAAAGGATATGAATAGACACTTCTCAAAAGAAGATATTTATGGAGTCAACAAACATATGAAAAAATGCTCATCATCACTGGTCATTAGAGAAATGCAAATCAAAACCACAATGAGATACGATCTCACACCAGTTAGAATGGCGATCATTAAAAAGTCAGGAAACAACAGATGCTGGAGAGGATGTGGAGAAATAGGAACACTTTTACACTGTTGGTGGGAGTGTAAACTAGTTCAACCATTGTGGAAGACCGTGTGGCAATTCCTCAAGGATCTAGAACTAGAAATAACATTTGACCTAGCAATGCCATTACGGGGTATATACCCAAGGATTATAAATCATTCTACTATAAAGACACATGCACACGTATGTTTATTGTGGCACTGTTCACAATAGCAAAGACTTGGAACCAACCCAAATGCCTATCAATGATAGACTGGATAAAGAAAATGTGGCACATATACAGCATGGAATACATATGCAGCCATAAAAAAAGCCATAAAAAAGGATGAGTTCATGTCCTTTTCAGTGACTTGGATGAAGCTGGAAACCATCATTCTCAGCAAACTAACACAAAACGGAAAACCAATCACCGCATGTTCTCACTCATAAGTGAGAGTTGAACAATGAGAATACATGGACACGGAGCGGAACGTCAGACACCAGGTCCTGTTGGTGAGGTGGGCGTCTGGGGGAGGGATAGCATTAGGAGAAATACCTAATGTAGATGACGGGTTGACGAGTGCAGCAAACCACCATGGCACATGTATACCTATGTAACAAACCTGCACGTTCTGCACATGTGCCCTAGAAATTAAAGTATATTAAAAAATTATTTTTTTCATTCCCTAAATGAGATACTATTAGGCTTATGTCTTCTTAGATGCCCCATAAGGTAATACAGAAAAATAGTTTTCAAGAGTTTAATCTTCTACATTCTATCTTGATTTGTGAAATAACTTTTTTAGTTACTAGTAAAAATTTGTTATCATTTAAATAAAATATATGTATTTATCTGAAAAAAATAAAATAGAATTGACTGCATGAAGTAAAAATAATAGCAATGTGTTTGGGCACTTATAGCAAATGTAGAAGTGAACTGTATGACAACAGTGGCACAAAGGATGGGAAGGAAAAATGAGAATATTATTTGAAAGAAGCTGTGGTAAGTTTAAGATGCATATTGTAAGACTTACGGCAACCACAAAAAAAAATAAGAAACCAAACCAAAAAAGGCATAAACTAATAATCTAGTAGTGGAGATAAACTGAATTGTGAAAAATATCAACAAATTCACAAGAAAGCAGGAAGGGTGATGAAAAGAAAGAATAAATAGGAAAATAATCAGACCATCAATTTCATATCTGTAATTGCATTAAAATTAAATGATCTAAGTTCCCCAAACAAAAGACAAAGGTTGTATGATTAATTTTTTAAAAGGATTAAGTTTGTGCTCTGTATAAGAAACCCACTTTAAATATAAAAAGACACAGAGATGAGTAAAAGGATGAAGAAAGATATATATTTCTACATTTAAAAATCAGTGGATACTACTCAGTATAAAGCTGATGAGACTATATTTGTATCAGGTAGAGTGGTTTTTAGAATAGAAAATACTATTTGAAATGAAAAGAAACTTTTAATAATGATAAAGGAGTCAAATCATCAAGAGGGTAAAACATTCTTGAAATGTTCGCATGCCTAATAAGAGCTTCAAAATACATGAAGCAAAAACCTATAGAGCAGAAAAGAATAGACAAATCTTGAGTTGTAGCTGGAGATTTCAATAGTCTTCCTTCAACAATTGATGCAATATATATTTGGAAATTCAGTAAATATATAGAAGACTTGAAGAACACTATCAACTAATTTGACCTAATTGATAATTACAGAATACCCTATCCAATCATATGGGGACATATATTATTTTAAGGTGCACAGAAAACTCATTAAGATAGATCACATTCTGGATCATGAAATAAATCTCAATTAATGTAAAAGGTTTGAAATAATACACAGTATGTTTTTTGACCATAGCAGAATTAAGAGGTTGATAACAGAGATATATGAATTATCCTCACATATTTAGAATTTGAAAACATACTTCTAAATAAACCCTAGGCCACAGAAGTACTCAAAATAATCACTAGAAAATATTTTCGATTGGATTATAATAAAAACACAACACAACCTATCAAAGTGCGTAGAATAAAGCTAAGGCAGTGTTTAGAGGAAAATTTATAGCATTGATTACTTATATCAGGAAAGAAGAAAGATCCCAAATCAATGATCTAAACATCCACCTTAATAAATAAGTAAGAGAAGAGCTAAACTTAAAGCAAAAGGAAATATTGAAGATAAGAGCAAAACTAATGAAATTGAAAACAGAAAGGCAATAGAGAAAAGTCCATGAAACCAAAAGCTAGTCCTCTAAGAACAATAAATATGATAAATTCTATAGTTAGTAAAAGAACAATAATATAATCTTATGAAGAACTTCATGTCAATAAATTGGACAACTCAGATGAAATTGACTCATTCATTGTAATAAAGAAACTATGAAAGCTCACTAAGGAAGAAATAGAAAACCTTTTTAGCACAGTATATTTTAAAGAAATTGAATTTATACTTATAAACCTTCCCTTAAAGGAAACTTCAGGCCTAGATGGCTTTATTGGTGAATTTTACCAAATATTTAAGGAAGAAACAGTAGCAATTCCATCCAAACTCTTTCAGAAATAAGAGGGAACACCCCCAACTCATTTCATGAAGCCAGTATTACTCTGGTACAAAATGAAAAATATAGTAAGAAAGAAAACTTCTGACCAACGTCTCTTATAAACAATTGAATCCAAAAATATATAAAAATATTATGCATTATATCTGTTCATCTATTATAAAGACACATGCATGTGTCTATTCATTGCAGCAGAATTCACAGTAGAAACGTCATGTAATTAAATGCCCAGCAAAGACAGACTAGATAAAGAAAATGTAGTACATAGACACCATGGAATACCATGCAGCCATAAGAAGAATCAGATCATGTCCTTTCAGGGGACATGGATGGAGTTGGAGGCCATTATCCTTAGTGAACTAGCACAGGAACAGACAATCAAATACTGCATATTCTCACTTACAAGTAGAAGCTAAATAATGAAAATACATGGACACAGAGATAGGGACAACACAAACTGGTACCTTTCAGAGGGTGGAGGGTAGAAGGAGGGAGAAGATAAGGAAGAATAACTAATGGGTACTAGACTTAATAGCTGGGTGACTAAATAATCTGTACAACAAACCCCATGACACAAGTTTACCCATGTAACAAACCTGTGCTTGTACCCCTGAACTTAAAAGTAAAAAAAAAAAGGATTATACATAATAATAAAACAGATAATGTATCACGACCAAATGGGTTTTATCCTAGAAATGTAAGGTTATTTCTACATTTAAAAATCAATTTCCCATGGCAAAATAATAAAGAAGAAAAATTATATAGATCATCTCAATAATTACAGCAAAAAGCATTTAAGCTGGACTCGAACTCCTAGGCTCAAGTGACCCTCCCACCTCAACTTTCTGAGTTGCTGGGACTAGAGATATCTACCACTGTGTGTAGCTACTGATGAAACTATAATAGCCAAAATAAATTTGAAAAATATGAACTAAGATGGACTTAAACTTCCTGACCTCAGAACTTACTATAATGCTACAGTAAGTAAGGCAATGTGTTCCACATACAGATATGTGGAACAGTATAGTCAGTGTAGAAAGAGTACAACAAATATATGATTAATTGATTTTTGATTAAAGTGCCTAGCTATTTCAATAGGGAAAGGATAGTCCTTTCAAAAAATCATCCTGGAGCAATTGGATATCCATATGTGAAACAGTGAACCTTGATTTTTATCTCACACTGCACACAAGAAAATAACTCAGAATGGATTACAGACCTTTGTGTAACATGTAAAGTTATAAAACTTCTAGAAGAAAACAGGAAAAAAATCCTCTTTGTGATTTGGATTAGTCTAACATTTCTTGCACATGACCCGAAAAGCACACACCAAAAAAGGGGAAAAATTATTAATTAAAATTTAAAATATTTTCTCTTCAAAAAATACTAAGAAAATTAAAAGATAAATAATAGACTGCAAGAAATTATTTGCAAAACATGTAATTGATAATAGGCTTGTGTACAGAATATATGAAGAGCTCTTTCAATTTAAGAAGCCAAATCAAGAAAAAGTAGATTTGAAACAGAAACATTAACATAGAAGATATATGAATGTCAAATATACTCATGAAACATGCCCAACAGCATTATTCAGGAAGGAAATGCAAATTAGAACTACAATGAGATTTGTGTACACATCATGTCTTAAACTTCTAAAACTAAAAAGAGAAAGAATTTTGAGTATTGCCAAGAAATGCAGAGCAACTGGTAAAGCAAAGCATGTTACAGTTTCTATGGGAAAAGTTTGGCAGTTTGTTATTAAGTTAAACATAGAATTATACGATGGTTCATCAATCCTATTCTTAGGTATTTACTTAAGAGAAATGGAAATGTGTTCATACAATGACTTGCAATCAAATATCCATAGCAGCTTCATCATAGTAGCTAGCCTCAAACTAAAAGAAACCCAGATATCCTTAAACAAGTTAAGGGACAAACAAATTATGGTATATCCATAAAATGAACTACTATATAACAATCAAAATTAACTGATTACTAATACATTCAACAACATGAGTGAATCTTCAAAGCATTATACTTAAATGAAAGAAGCCAAATGCAAAATATTATATCCTGCATGATTTTATTTAAATGAAATGCTAGAAAATGCAAAACTATAGTGACAGAGTATGGGTCAGTGGTTGCCAGAGGCAGGGGATAGAGGAACATGATTGATTTCAAAAAGACAGAGGGAAACATTTTGCATTGATGGCTGGTATCATGATTATGGTCAAAGTGACCTGATTATATAAATTCATCAAACCTCACTGAATTTTACACTTAAAATTCATAAATTTTTCTTTATGTAGGTAATGTAAATACAGCTGATAAATATAACCTAATACTTTTAATTTGTATTTTTGTTTTCTGCTGTGATAATGTTGATGAGTACTTCTAGAATTATACCAAATAATAGTGGTAAGAGAATGACCTTATGCTTTGTATTAGTTCATTTTCATGCTCTGTTAAAGACATACCCAAGACTGGGAAGAAAAAGAGTTTTAATTGGACTTACAGTTCCATGTGGCTGGGGAGCCCTCAGAATCATGGCGGGAGGTGAAAGGCACTTCTTACACGGCGGCGGCAGGAGAAAATGAGAGAGATGAAAAAGTGGAAACCCCTGGTAAAATCCTCCTGTCTTGTGAGGATTATTCACTACCGCAGTATGGGGGAAACTGCCTCCATGCCTTCAAATTATCTCCCACCATGATTCAGATTATCTCCTACAAAAATCCCACATCATGTGGAAATTATGGGAGTACAATTCAAGATGAGATTTGGGTGGGGACACACAGCCAAACCATATCGGGCTTTTTCCTGATTTCATTACTTGTGTATCTATTGTTTCACTATTGGTAGAAAGATGAGCTACTCATTTGGAATTAAATGTCTTCACCATGCTTAGTAAGTATCTTGTATTTCTGTTTTGCTAAGTATCTCCACAAGGGTAGAAAGATGAGCTACTCATTTGGAATTAAATGTCTTCACCATGCTTAGTAAGTATCTTGTATTTCTGTTTTGCTAAGTATCTCCACAAGGAATAGCTGCTGGCACCTAATGATCATATGGATGTTTTTGGGTCTTTGGATATGATGAATCAAACTAACAGATTTTCTTATATTGAATTATCCATGTAATAATTTATAAAATATAAGTTTTTATACTGTGTTTATATTGTTTTTATATACTATTTTTTAAAGGTGGGAGCTTTGCCTTGACTTTCAAAGTGAGATTAACCACTTGTTTTCTTCTTTTCTCTATCTTCATAAAATTCTGTTATTGGAGTAATAGTTCATAAATAAATTGAAAAGTTTTCCTTCTTGTGTGCTTTAAGGTATTTTAATGAAGTTGTATAAATTCCTTGAGTATTTTGACAGCAGTGGTTTTTGAAACTACTGTGGTCATGCACCATCTTGTAGGTATTTGACAACCTTCCTTAGTTCTCTGAGGGTTATGGAATTAATTTGATTAACTTTCATTTTTCTTGGAAGTAGTTTATTAGAAATAGTTTATTTTCACCAAGATTTCCTACCTTATAATAATAGAATCAAATAGATTTAAACATGTTACTTTTTATCATTTTCAGTATGTTCTGCATGGTTTATTATATTGTTTATGTTTTCTCTTTTATATTAAATTAAACTTACCAGAGTGTTCTACATTATTGTTTTTTCTCAGACAGCTAGTCAATTTGTTTACCAATTGCACATTTTCTGTAATTTCTTCTTTTGTTTTTGTTTGTTACTCCTTTCCTACGTTTTTCTGCATTGTATACAAATGCATATAGTATATATGCATTTCATGCTTTTACTTTATAGTAAGACCTTAAAAATGGACTTTTTTTTTTCCCCCAAAAAACAGCTTTGGCCATATTCCTTGTTTTCATATATAATGCTTTTCTGGAAAAATTGTCAGCATAACTACTAAAGTTTTTATTTCCTCAAGAACTGATTGTGCATTATTCTTTAGACAGTGAAGAGCCAGCAAAGGTTTTGACTGAGGAAGTGATATGATCAGATCTATAAAGAAATACCTGACAGCATTGTGGAGAATGGATCGCAATAAAGTGACAATTAAGATGAGGTTTAAGAGGCTATTGCAAGAGTATACATAAGTGGTGATGACTCTGATATGAACAAAAGTCACACTGCTGAGAGTTGATGTGTTAAAGGAAGGGAAGATGAGGAAGCATTGAGAGTCTGATCATAAATTCAAGCAGACAGGAAGGCACAGGTATATCTGAGACCACAGCTTCAGAAAAAATGATAATCAGGTAAACAAGAGCTGAGTAGGGGTTTTTAAACAGAAGGTAAGAAATAGATAACATTTTCTGGCACGATGAGACCATAGCCACAGTTGCTATTTTATAAGATACTTTGTAGACATCAAGCACTGCTGAAAAGTAGTTTGTGAGAGTGCCAGCCCAGCCACGATGGTGCTTCTAGATTATACATGAAGATGATAGGATCTACAGAGAGAGAAAGAAATCACAATTAGATGGCATTGTTCTAAGAATGGTTGGCATTGTCAGTTTGTATTGGGACAGGAAGGAGTCAGTGATGAGGGCAGTTCTATTTGGATTCAGATAATGACATCATGCCTTAAATTGCTGAACTGCCAGTCCATTATCCAAAGGGAAACCTCTTCTTCATCTGGACTTTTCTATATTCTTATCCATGTACTGTATTGCTGAGCTATAATTCTCTTGTTCTCCTTTCTAGAAACTTTCAACTATGAGTAACCCCTATTCTATGGTTTAACTCTAATCTATTTTGTATCATGGATCTCTGCTAAGACACTCCAGTCTTTGAAGTTCTGTCAACTGAAGGCTCACAAGGCTGAAAAGAAAACATTTAGTATTCAGGCTACCAACCCAGTTGGGATCTGCATTGCCAAAGTTTCAAAGAAAAGTGCATTGAGGTAGTTTTCCCCTTAAGGAATTTTTCAGTTTGCAAGTGGTATAAAGCTTTAATACTTACTGAAGAAGTTGTGAAGAGATAGCTAAAAAGACTGGTAATTCAAAGCTTTCAGAGGTCTCATGATGCTTAGGAGTGAAACATTAGAATTCAGAGCTAGGTGTAGTGGCATGCCCCTGTAGTCCCAGCTACTTACGAGGCTGAGGTGGGAGAATTTCTTGAACCCAAGAGATCAAGGCCAGCCTGAGCAACATAGCAGGACCCCGCCCTCCCCCCCAAAAAAAGAGTTTAGAATCTGAGGAGAAAAGACACTGATAAACACTCCCAGACTTCTGATAAGGGCCTAAATATAAGGGTGAATTGAAAATAATGAAATCTGAAACCCAGTTTCCAATCAGATCAGATTCCATTTAGATTCAAGAGATCTGCCTTTAGCCTAACTGATGCCAGAAATAATACTGAATCATTTCCAGAAGAGGATAACACTACCCAGAGCCTCAAATAACTTATATAGTTTTTTATATACAATCTCAAGTATTTAATTAAAAATTTACTGGGCATGCCAGGAAACACATGAGCAAAAACTCAGAGGAAAAAAATAGGCAATAGCATTAAAGCCATATTGTTCTAGCTAATAGAGATAGCAGGTAAGGATCTAAAGATGATTGTGATGAATACACTCAAGAATATTTATGACGACAAGGAAAATGGAGGACCAACATCTAATAGATGAAAATTAAATACAAATTCTAAAACTGAACAACTGAAAGTAGAAAAACAATCAAAAGATGGGTTTAACAGCAAATTCTACACAGCAGAAGACCAGATTAGTGAATTGGGAGATTAGTCTATTGAAAGATAAAAGATACCTTGCCTGAAACATAAAGGGAAATGGGGATGGTAAAATACAGAAAACAGAATAAAAATATTTGAACATGGTAAAATGTGCCGACAGATGTAATTGGAGTCCAGACAAAGTTAGAAGAAAGTGGGACATATGCAGTACTTAACGAGACATGACTGTTTCTCAAAATTGATGAAAGATATCAAATATTTAAGAAAGGCTATAACACCCAAACAGGGTAAATAAAATAAGAGCAATATCAATACCAATAAACAAACCAACGAAAAGTCTACCCATAGGCACATTACAATTAAACTGCTGAAACCAAAGACAAATAGAAAATCTCAAGAATTGCTGGCCAAAGCAGATACAATGCCTCCAAGGAATGGTTGACGTTTCAACAAAATAATGAAGGGCATAAAACAGGCCGGGCACAGTGGCTCATGCCTGCAATCCCATCACTTTGGGAGGCCAAAGCGGGTGAATCACAAGGTCAGGAGTTCAAGACCAGCCTGGCCAGCATGTGAAACCCTGTCTCTACTAAAAATACAAAAATTGGCCAGACATGGTGGTGCGCACTTGTAATCCCAGCTACTCGGGAGGCTGAGGCAGGAGAATTGCTTGAACCCAGGAGGTGGAGATTGCAGTGAGCCAAGATAGTGCCATGGCACTCCACCTTGGGTGACAGAGCAAGACTCCATCTTGAAAAAAAAAAAAAAGGCATAAAACAATGGAAGCACATCTATAAAATAAAATAATTGTCAATTTAGAAGTGCCCTTTCAAAATGAAGGCAAAACAAATATGTTTTCAGACAAATAAAAACTAAGAGAAATTTGTCACCAGTAGATCACACTAGAGAAAAATACTAAAAGTTGTGCTTCAGGGCCAGGAGGCTAGAACTCACATTCTACTACTTCTTTCACACCTGATATACAGAACTACCCGCTTCATTCTCAGGTTTGAAATGCATCCTGATTTGAGATTTCTGTCATTTGGTTATACCATTTTGTATTCATCCTTTTCACCATCACCTGCTTAATATTATCCTTTACCTATTTTTTAAAAACTTTGGATCTATCAGCTCAATCTTTCTTTCTTATCCAAGTCCAAACATTGTCCTTAGTAGCTTCACTCTTCTGTAATGTTTTCCAAAATGCAAATATATATATATATATCTCCTCTACTAGAAATAGACCAGAACTATTCATTGCTTTCAGGATAAAGGGCAAACTTCTTAGTATAGAAAAAATGGCCAATAAGCATCTGGACCTTTCAACAATCACACACTGCTTTCTGGCCATGCTGAATCATTTGTGGTTCTCAGAGTGTACCATGTGCTCGCATGCTTCCATGTTGCTGAATACATTACTCCCTTTTCCAAGATTGCCCTTCAAGCCCAACTTCTACCTATTTTACCTGTCCAGCTTCTACTTGCCATTCACTTATTCAGTTACCAAGTGTTTATTTAATATTTATGCCACATCCTAAGGGTATAGTACCAACTGAAATAGACATAGTAATTTCCTTCAATGGAACCCCTAGTCTACTTTTTCTTTGAGGTTTAGCTTACTTTGACTCTTTACTTCAAAAACACACACACTCTGGAATATGAACTTTCCTCTCTGCCAAAGCCATTGAGGCTCATCTATGTCATCAGACTTAATACCTGTACTATAATCAATGGTTTATTTGAGCAGCTATCCCATTAGACTGGTGGTTCACAGACTGTGAACCAAGACATCACAATATGCTGATGAATACTGTGGCATATGTGATATGCTCAAAGTAAACACAGAATCTATTGGACACAGTATGAACCACTAGCACAAAGAAGCTTATGGTTTCAACATTAGATTACTATGTTTCAATTATGTCATATATTTTTGAAGCTGAGCTTTCAATGATTATCATGATCAAAAGCAAGAACCACACAAAAATCAATGTGTAACAGAAAATGAGGATGGTGGTATCTAATCTGATTCAAAAATTTTAGAAGTTGTGCACTGCCCAACAGGTGCTAAGCTGTTAGAATATAAATACTTAGTAAGTAGGTTGTTTGGATCCAACTACTTAATAGATAGAACTGGTTAGTAATTCTTTTGCCTTAGTGATGCCTGAGAAAATTACTGAGATGCTAAAGGTTCAGTCAACTGAGAAAGTTTGGAAACTTCTGTGTTAGATATAAACCCAGTAATTAGCACAGTGCTGGACATTTAGTCAATGTGCAATAAATTTATGAGTGAATAAACTAATACCCAAATGACAGAGGTTACATTCACAAGAAAAAAGATAATTGGCAAATGAAATGATGTCTAACACTGCACCCTAATTATGGTTGTCCTTCAAGTCTTAAAAATCCTACAGAAAAATGTGTGGTACTATAAATTCCATCATTTGGAATATACACATTTCAAAAAAATCACCATACATAGTTTTAGACTCCTTCTGATATCTATATCATAAATATTCATTTACATTACTTGATTTACCTTTGAGCTTGTAAAACCTGTGAGCTTCTTTGTGTAAACAAATTATTGTTTTCTATTCTTTGCCCCATCTCTGACCAATGCATTTATTTTTATGTATATCTGTACATTTTCTTTAATAGTAGTGATTCTTTAAAATATTTTATTTCTAAAGAAAACATGCCCATAATTAAAAGATTAAACAAAACTAGTGCATATAAGATAGCAAGAGTTCTCCCTACTCTCCCCTACCCAACAGCACCCATTTCAGTCCATAAAGGCAGGTACTGTTAATAATTTACTTTACATTGCTGGAGAGGATGTGGAGAAATAGGAACACTTTTACACTGTTGGTGGGACTGTAAACTAGTTCAACCATTGTGCAAGACAGTGTGGTGATTCCTCAAGGATCTAGAACTAGAAATATCATTTGACCCAGCCGTCCCATTAGTGGGTATATACACAAAGGATTATAAATCATGCTGCTATAAAGACACATGCACACGTATGTTTATTGCGGCAATATTCACAATAGCAAAAACTTGGAACCAACCCAAATGTTCATCAATGATAGTCTGGATTAAGAAAATGTGGCACATATACACCATGGAATACTATGCAGCCATAAAAAAATGATGAGTTCGTGTCCTTTGCAGGGACATGGATAAAGCTGGAAACCATCATTCTGAGCAAACTATCGCAAGGAGAGAAAACCAAACACCGCATGTTCTCACTCATAGGTGGGAACTGAACAATGAGGACACATGGACGCAGGAAGGGGAACATCACACACCAGGGCCTGTTGTGGGTTAGGGGGAGAGGGGAGGGATAGGATTAGGAGGTATACATAATGTAAATGACGAGTTAATGGGTGCAGCACACAACATGGCACATGTATACATATGTAACAAACGTGCACGTTGTGCACATGTACCATAGAACTTAAAGTATAATACAAAAATTTACATTTACAGCTCTCTAGCCCATTTCTAATGTGTATGCATAGCTAAGCATTTTTTTTTTAAATTGTATTATGACATACACAATGTCTATAATTTCCTTGAATTAATAAAACACAATACATTTTGGAAATCTTCATATTTCAGTGTTTATAAGATCTTCCTTTTAAAATATATAGTGTTCCATTACATAGATGTATTGCAATTTTTTTAATGAACATCTATGTGGGTTCATTTGTTCTTTTGCTAAAAAGAAGAGCTTCAATCCTTTGAAAACTTTGTAAATATTCCTCTAGGATAAATTCCTACAGTGGAAATTATGGATCAAAGGCTAGGCACATTTCGCAATTTCAAAAGACATTGCCAAAAGTTTATATCAATTAATATCCCAGAAATAATTTAGGATACTATTTTTTTTCAGATTAATTCTGGTTTTACCAACATTTTCAATATTTAACCTATTCATTTCTAAGTTAGAAGCCTCTATAAAGAAATAGTGTCAGAAAGACAAAAAATCTTTCATGGCATTTTCTCAATTAACAATGTACTTAGTGCTTTAATTTTGTGGAGAACTTTCATATTTATTATGGCACTAAATCTTCAAAATAATCCTTTGAAGTAAATTTTTTATCTTCTCATATAGGAACCAATTTAGGCATAAAAGGATAAATTACTTGTTCAAGATCACACACATGCTAAGTGGTTATGTTGAGATTCAAACTCTGGCCACATAATGGAGGTCTGATAAAAATAGATATTTAAGTTCAGCTGTGTTATATTCAGATAATTGATAAAGTTTTTGTGACTTAAGATATTTTTTCAACTATATGTAACTTGATACTACCTTAAAATTTGTGATTTTTTATTGAAATATTCATATCTTTAAAAATTATTTTCATTTTATATATTCTAGAAAGCTTAATAATATATAATATTAGTTTTTAGAGAAAAATGACTTTTAGAGTATAGCTGTCCATTTTTTATGACAGCTAATGAATAAATAAGATAGGAAATACTAAAACTTTCTCTGCTGAAAGAGTGTTTTGGTTCAGAGGGATGTGGGTTAGAGCTCTGTTTCTGCTGCTTTCTGTCTGAATGACTTTAGGAAACTTACCCTCTCCAAGGAGTTTATACATCCATAACATAGAGATAAATTTATCTTGTATTGCTATTAGGAAGACTAAACAAGATCTTCTATGTGAAGTGCCTGGAATATAGTTGGCCCTCAATACTGTTGCTGACATTATTATTGTAATTATTATTGTTGAGGCTGCTCATTTTAGAAGTAATTTTCAGGAATAAATACATTTGATAATAGTAGGTATTTCCTTAAATATTGATGAACTCTATCTTTCCTGTGTTACAGAAACCACTGTTTATGTATCCATTACGTTTTTTCACTTCTTTAGAATGTATATAATTTATGTTATAATCATGTCATATTAAAGCTGAAAGGGATCTCATATTAAAGCTTCGTTATACAGATAAAGACATTTAAGTCCAGGCCTATTAAGAAATTTGCCAAAGTCAGACTGATTCTTGGTGCCAGAGTAAGAACTTGATTCCTGGTCCCTATTCTTTTTTATTTAGGGTTCATTAATTTATTTCAAAAATTAGTATTCACATTTAAAATATTTTAAAGTAATTTTTAAAATTATAAACCAAACATTAAAGAATTCCTTTGACATCACAGGTGATTGAATATGTATTTCTCCTAACTTCACTGACATGAATCTCTGCCAGTTTTCCAGATGTGTGGACTTTTCCCCTTTATTATGCATTCAGTTATTTTTAAGGAAAGATGCCCAGACTGCAATTCTGGTAATTGTTTGTGCCCACTTCTTTAGTGAGACAAAACTTAATTTATTTTGCATTTGTCATATATCCTGTCTCTGTGATATTACAGACACCTAAAAACCTTCATCCAGTAAAACTAGTTCAAATTAAAAACATTTCCACGCCTGCATGTAAATTGTTGCCATTTTATGGTTGACTAAACTTATGATCTTACTAACAATATAGTAACTTAAGGAACTTAGAAAATAAGCTAGAAAATGAGTGGTTTATGGAGGTAAGAAAGATTGGAGAGGTGTTCCACCTTCATAGTTTAAAGCATTGGTCCACTGCCAGTACACCACCAACTGCAGAATGAAGTCACAGGCACACAAAAGCCATCCTTGATTTGTATGGTGGTTGCCTGAAAAATAAACTAGCTTCTAACTTTAATTTAATAGAGAACATTTTAGTCTCAAGCTAGTTAGACAGTTTTCCATTGGCAAATAGCAAAAAATCAATTTAAATTTTTATTTACAAGTTGGTTATTTGTAACTTGGGTTATTTTCCCACAGAAACAATGAGGGTGACTCTTGGTTTGACAACTGACAGGGAAAAGCCTGGTATCCTATAAATACCTCCAATATTGTTCTCATATTATGTCAATATGAGTAATATTGTCCCTATGGAAAATGCACTTACTTTTGAGGAAGAGTTATGTCGTTTTTAAAGGGTGTAAATGGTGGAATTCAGAATTTCCTAATGTTTACTTGCTCTTTTTTTAGTCATCTATTCATCTACTGTTGGCAAGTTACAACCATCAGTAGCTAAGATATTGCCTCTCAAATTTAAATAGTTTGGAATTTTGGCTTATATCTTTTAAATATAAAAATGTAATTCAGAAGTTTGTACTTTCTGAATATACTCTCACTCTAAATTTTGTTTCCTTGTAGGTAAGATAATCATAATTACTGCTCACACCTGGAATAATAAAGTGAGTTATAATGAAAGCAGTAAAGGACATGTAATGTGAAATATATTTATTTAACTTTTATGGAAGAAATAAAAGATGAAAACTAGGTAGATAAAGAGAGAGAAGAATGGAAAGATTATTATCAACTTCGCTCTTTCATACCATAGTGTATACGGGACCATCTTTGAGATTAAACCTTGATGGTGAACTTACAAGTGTAAGGTTACCCGATGAAGTTCAAAGAGAAAGAGTTATTGGCCCCGGAGAGCAATGGTGCCTGGAGCCACTTAAACACTTATTTCTGTATGTTAACATTTTCTGCCTCAACTCTCCTATCTGCTGCTGCTGCTACTTCTGCCTCTATTTCTGTCTCTTTTTTACCCCCATGACTGGACTCAAATGAGAATGGGGCCAAATGGGGAGAAAGACCTTTCCTCCTGAACTAAGTTAGTTTGACATTGGAGAAGGCCTCATAAAAAATACTTCTGTATTGTGATGATACAAAGTAAAAATGCCTGATTCACTCAATTATGCCTTTCCATTGAATAGTCATAAAAATAAGATGTAAAGTTTTAAGAACAATGGAAAATGGGAATAATAATCAACTATTTGTTGAACCTGGGAAGAATTTCTACTTATCAAAGAATGTGGGCCATGAGGTAGGAAGATGGTAAGTGAGTTACATTTCTCCCCTTCCCTCTGTTTCCTTTCCACTCAAAATATAGATTCATGGGGTTTTGATAGTGGGAAAGAGGGAATGACTGTGCTCTTAGAGCTGCATTATAAGGAGAGAAGGGCCAGTTTAGTTCCTTACCTCTTCCTCTCTCCTCACCAAAACGTTTTCTCTCCATCTCTTCCCTTTACTAAAAGACACAAGAGGGCATCTTGCTTGGGAATATAAGAACTGGATTTTCTATCTCTGAGGTTAGCACTGAAGGGCTAGGCAGGAGTAAGAAGCTAAACTTACAAGGACCATGAAATTAGTTGTCCTGTGGATTACAGTTTGCGATTTATCTTTTTAGCAAGGGAAGAAAGGATCATAGGTAATTTCATCCAAGAATAAATTCTGCGCTTTTTAGTAAGAGTCAGGCAGGGGTGCCAAGAGATTTCTCCTCAAGATTGTATATTCACAAAACTTAATAAAGTATAACTGATACCTCATTAAGCAATGTTTACAACAACAAATTCTCCGGGTTTAGGTCTTAGAGGGCTTCTAATGTCTATTTGGGAATCTATAAAGGCAAACTATGCTGGTAGTACTGGATAGATAACAACGTTTTCAATAAAACATTAACAAGTAAGAAAAGTAGCCTATACATATATTCGAAACTTATAAATATGACATTGTACTCTAGGTGCTGAGAAAAATAATTTCAGAAAATAATTTCCCCAGGAGTCTAAAGAAAAATTCAAAAATCACCTGCTTTGATTCATTAACAAAATTAAAGTACGAGTTTATGGAACAATATATAAAAATGATATATTAATAGTAGAGAAAACAGAATGAACTGAGAGGAAGTAGAAAAGGTAAGGAAAGGTGTGTAAAAACTAAGGAAAGTCCCCAAGGAATCTAAAGATTCAATAGCATTACTAATAACAGCATTAGAAGCAGTAAGGAGGATAACTGGTATCACAGAAAATGGGCTCATGATGTTGAAGAGAACTGAAGTTGAGAATACATCTATAATGCAGAAGAAAATAATACAGAAGAGAAAATGAAGGGAGAGAATCTGTTATATACAGAAGAAATTAAACTTATATGCACATTTAATATATTTGTTCCCATCAATATGTACATATTCATATATATTATGTGTAGATATTGTATATTTATGTGTAAGTTACAAAGCAAATGTAGCAGGGTAACATTTTCATATTGTCAACATTATATATTTTTTACTTTGAAGTTTAGGGTCACATGTGCAGGATGTGCAGGTTTGTTACAGAGGTAAATGTGGGTCATGGGGATTTGTTATAGAGATTATTTCATCACCCAGGTATTAAGCCTATTATCCATTAGTTATTCCCTCCTCCCATCTTCCATTCTGATAGGCCCCAGCATGTAAAGTTTTCATAACAATGGAAAATATGACAACAAATAGTGTTGTTTCTATGTGTCCGTGTGTTCTCATCATTTATCTCCCACTTATAAGTGAGAATATTCCATGCCATGTTCATTAGAGAAATGCAAATCAAAACCACAATGAGATACCCACTCACACAGTCAGAATGGCTATTAATAAAAGTCAAGAAACAGATACTGGCGAGGTTGCCATGAAAAAGGAAGGCCTTTACACTTGGTGGGAGTGTAAATTAGTTCAAACATTGTGGAAGACAGTGTGGGGATTCTTCAAAGACCTAAAGACAGGCAGAAATACCATTCAACCCAGCAATCCCATTACTGGGTACATACGCAAAGGAATATAAACAGGTTTTTTTGTTTGTTTTTCCTGAGACAGAGTCTCGCTTTCTTGCCCAGGCTGGAGGGTAGTGGCACAATCTCAGCTCACTGCAGCCTCCGCCTCCCAGGCTCATGATCCTCAGTTTCCTGAGTAGCTGGGACTACAGGCATGTACTAGCACACCAATTTTTTTATGTTTTGTAGAGACAGGGTTTCACCATGTTGCCCAGGCTGGTCTTGAACTCCTCGGCACAAGCAATCCACCTACCTCAGCCTTCTGAAGTGCAGAGATTACAGGTGTGAGCCACCACACCCGGCAACATTACATCTTTTAAAACTTTTAAAATTGAAATATACATACAAATAAGCAATGGATCATAATTGTGCTGCCTATTTAACTGCTACTCAGGTGAAGAAATCTTAAAAAATTACCAGTGATATGGTTTGGCTGTGTCCCCACCCAAATCTCATCTTGAATTGTAGCTCCCACAATTCCCAGATGTTGTGGGAGGGACCCTGTGGGAGGTAATTGAATCATGGGGGCAGGTCTTTACCATGCTGTTCTCCTGATAGTGAATAAGTCTCACGAGATCTGATGGTTTTATAAGGGGGAGTTCCCCTACCAGCTCTCTTGACTGCCTCCATCCATGTAAGATGTGATTTTGCTCCTCATTCACCTTCTGCCATGATTGTGAGGCCTCCCCAGCCATATGGAACCATGCGTCAAACCTCTTTCCTTTATAAATTGCCCTGTCTCGGGTATGTCTTTATCAGCACCATGAAAATGGACTAATACAACCATCATCCTGAAACCCCCTTGAGAACCTCCCATTTTCTATTCTTTCACTTCTGCCCAAAGATCCACTCTTTTGACATCAACACCATACTATAATTTTGCCTGTTTTTGAGCTTTATGTAAAAATAATCATATGGTACGCACTCTTTTGTTTCTAGTTTCTTTTACTCAATATAATGTCTGTGAGACTCATCCATCTGTGTGTGTAGGTTTAGCACATTCACTATGATTTCTAGACTGCACTGCATGAGCATATCACCAAATAACTATTCATTCTTCTGTTTATGAACATTTGGGCTGTTACCAATTTTTGGCTATTAGCATTCTCATAAATGTCTTTTGATGCACCTGTGAACACAGTTCTATGGGAGTGGAATTGTTAGGAAGTGTTATACATTCAAATTTAGCAGAATATGTCAATACTTTCTAAAGTGGTTGCAATAATTTGCACTTCCATCACAGGTGTATCAGTTCCTGTGGCTCCTCAGCTTTGCCAACTTAGCATTTCCAATATTTTCATTGTTAGCCATTCTGTTATGGTGTAGAATGGCATCCCACTGTGGCTCGAAGTTACACTTCCATGAGGTCTAATCAGGTGAAGCAGCTTTAAAAATATTTCTTGGCTAAAGACAATCCTAAGCAAAAAGAACAAAGCTGGAGGCATCACACTACCTGACTTCTAACTATACTACAAGGCTACAGTAACCAAAACAGCATGGTACCAAAACAGAGATATAGACCAGTGGAACAGAACAGAGGCCTCAGAAATAACACCACACATCTACAACCATCTGATCTTTGACCAACCTGACAAAAACAAGCAATGGGGAAAGGATTCCTTATTTAATAAATGGTGCTGGGAAAACTGGCTAGCCATATGCAGAAAGCTGAAATTGGATCCCTTCCTTATACCTTACACAAAAATTAATTCAAGATAAATTAAAGACTTAGATGTTAGACCTAAAACCATAAAAACCCTAGAAGAAAACCTAGGCGATACCATTCAGGACATAGGCATGACCAAGGACTTCATGTCTAAAACACCAAAAGCAATGGCAACAAAAGTCAAAACAGACAAATGACATCTAATTAAACTAAAGAGCTTCTGCATGGCAAAATGAAACTACCATCAGAGTGAACAGGCAACCTACAGAATGGGAGAAAATTTTTGCAATCTACCCATCTGACAAAGGGCTAATATCCAGAATCTACAAAGAACTCAAACAAATTTACAAGAAAATACCAGTCCCATCAAAAAGTGGGGAAAGGATATGAACAGACACTTCTCAAAAGAAGACATCTGTGCAGCCAACAGACACATAAAAAAATGCTCGTCATCACTGGCCATCAGAGAAATGCAAATCAAAACCACAATGAGATACCATCTCACACCAGTTAGAAAGGCAATCATTAAAAAGTCAGGGAACAACAGATGCTGGAGAAGATGTGGAGAAATAGGAGCACGTTTACACTGTGGGTGGGAGTGTAAATTGGTTCAACCATTGTGGAAGACAGTGTGGTGATTCCTCAAGGATCTAGAACTAGAATTATCATTTGACCCAGCAATCCCATTACTGGATATAAACTCAAAGGATTATAAATCATTCTACTATAAAGACACATGCATACGTATGTTTATTGTGGCACTGTTCACAATAGCAAAGACTTGGAACCAACCCAAATGTCCGTTAATGGTAGACTGGATAAAGAAAATGTGGCACATATACACCATGGAACACTATGCAGCCATAAAAAAGGATGAGTTCATGTCCTTTGCAGGGACATGGATCAAGCTGGAAACCATCATGCTCAGTGAACTGTCACAAGGACAGAAAACCAAACACTGCATGTTCTCACTCTTAGGTGGGAAGTGAACAATGAGATCACTTGGACACAGGGCGGGGAACATCACACACCGGGGCCTGTCGCGGGGCAGGGGGCTCGGGGAGGGATAGCATTAGGTTAAATACTGAATGTAAATGATGAGTTGATAGGTGCAGCAAACCAACATGGGACATGTATACATATGTATCAAACCTGCACGTTGTGTAGGTTTTTGTGTACCCTAGAACTTAAAGTATAATACAAAGAAAAAAATACAAAAATTTAAAAAATTATATTCCTTTACTATTTGTCTGTCATCTTGTGAGGTGTCTATTAAAGTATATTGTCCATTTCTCCTCTTGACTTGTTTGCATTTGTCTTTTATTTATTTGTAAGTATTCTTTATATATTCTGCATATAATCCCTTTGTTGGTTAGATGTGTTGCAAAAATCTTTGCCCTTATGTAGTCTAATTTATCAATATTTCTCTTTATAGCAACGCTTAATATCCTATTTTAAAAACATAATTTTCAAGAATGTTACCTTATATTATGAATTTTGTTTTTTATCTTTGTATTTACATCTACTAAAATTGAATTTTGTGTATAATAGAAGAGGGATCATGTTTAATCATTCTTACTGATAGATGGCCAATTGACTCAGGCCATTTATTGAGAAAACCTCCCCTTCCCCACTGATATTTTTAACAAATCCAATGCCCATATATATACATATGTATATATAATATATATGTATATATAATATGTATACTATAGACATATATAATACATATATAATGCATATGTACATATATATAGTATATATTATATTTACATATATAATATATATTATATATGCAGGTACATATATATATAATATACCATATTATATATATAGACACTGGATTTGTTATATATATATTCATGGGTCTGCTGATAGACCTATTCCCTTTCATGAGTGTACATATCTATTCTCTGCCAACATCACATGATCTTAATTGATATCTAGTAGGATATCTAGGAGGATAAGTCCTCCCATGTGACCTTCAAAGGTGCTTTGGCTAAGCTTGATTCTCTGCATTTCCTTATTAATTTTAGAAACAGGTAGTCAATGTCAACCAAATGTTGGTCGAATTTTGAATGGTATAGCATCGAATCTGTATTTCAATTTGAGGGATAATTGACATCTTTATAATAGTAAATCTTAATAATGTGTTTCTTATTCCTGGTTATTCCTATTATTCAATGATCATTATTCCTTGCACTTCAATCCAGGCAGGAGCAAGATAATTCTATGGCCATTATTTCAGATAATTAATACCAGACCAGAAAAGAGATCCAAGTTGTCAATTTTTGCTTTTGAAACTCATGACAGAGCTAACAGTCCTGAGAGAGAAGGTCTTTAAGTCACAAGAGAGTAAGCTTTTTAAAAACTTCAAAGTCTGAACACTAGAAGACTCAAGGCATCAAGCTGAAGCAAAAGACAAATCTTCTGGCTAAGTAGATGAAGAGCCAGATTGCATTACATCCAGACTAATGAAGATTCCTAGGCATGGTGGGAAAGGAAGTCAGGGAAGAGCGAAAGGGCTCTGTTGTGGTGAATCCTTGAGAAGGGACTGTATGCTCTGCTGCAATTCCACAAACAACTTTTCAGAGTGGAAATGAAACAATAGAATCCCAGGTGCATTTAACAATTCCATGGACAATATGATTTCTGCATAACATGCAGGGTGGAGCTCAGAGAAACAGCAAGCCTTATAGAGTTCCCAATATTTAGCACTTCACAGGAGCAGAAGGAACAGGATTTCAAGGCATGAATGAATCTCTCACTCATTCTCTGAAAGGAGCTTGGAAATAGAAAATTCCAGATGTGCAAGACCTTGGTTGTAAGCCAGGAAGAGTGAGTCTGTTGAGAAACACTAAATTGAGAATATTCAGTCAACACATAGTGGCTTGAAATAGAATTGTATATCAAATGTAGAAAATTAAGAAAATATACGTGAGCTTTAAATATTGTAAAAAGTTTAAATTTTATTATTATTTTAAAAGGTTTCGTTAACTAAAATTTACTTTGGGGTCCTATATTTATACCATGTCAGATATTCTTTGCTAAGCAGAAAAATGTCTTGTTCCTGAATGGGAATATAATACAGTAAACATGTCAACTTGCCCCAAATTAGTTTACTATTCTGGAAAATCATATCATCCTTACTCTGCAGCTCATGGAAAAGTGTATCTAAAATACATTGGAGAGGTAAATATAAAAGATAACACTGTAACATTATTAGAAAATTTGAGGCGTATCTATCTGTTTTGAGGTTTGTAGATACGGCTTTTCAAGCAAAAATTTTAAAAAATAAAACAAAGTGACTGGTCTTATGACTACCTAAGAAATCTAAAACTTCTTGATATAAAAATAAAATCAAAAAGTAAAACCTAAATTTTGATACACAAGTAAAATCTTTAAAAATATTGATATAGAAATAAAATCCGCTGTATAACTAAAAGCTAAGGAAGCACCTGAAAATAAGTATTTATAATACATGTCCAAATTGGAAAGGCAGGAAATAGATAAATACAAATTATTGAGTAAGGTGCTGAAAATATTCAATCTCATACTATTACTCTAACTCATCAATACTACCAATAGTAGATAATACAAATGTTTTTGACAACCAATTTGGAAATAGGTATGAAATGCCTTTAAAATATTTGTTTTGCTTGATCTGTTAAATATTCTAAGAATAAAGTCTAACAAAATAGAAGTTCATATTAAGATTGTGGTATTATGATCTTAATAGCAAAAATATAACAGCAACCTAAATACCCCACTTAAGTTACCTGGTAGGAGACTAGCTGAATTATTTATAGTGCATGTTAGTAGACTATATGCTGCCATTTAAAATTCACATTTTAAATAAATAATGATGTGGGAAAGTGCTCTCAATACATGTGGGTGATAAAAAATAATATATTGATATACAATCCCTATTTGTATAATCCCTATTTGTAAAAGTGTTTCTGTAGAAGTTATTTTATCTGCCCTCTATTTCTCAAAGCAGCTGATGTTCCCTCCTTCCTTGGTGAAGTATCTTCACTGGTATCAATACTTATGGAGAGCCAGCTGCTCCCTAGAATACCCACACTTTGTTTCACCTGTTGATTTTTATGTAGACTTAGAGTCAAATGTTTTTATACAATTTTTACTTGCTATTATAAAGTCTATTTACAAATTAAAATGTCTAGTAAGCTCTTAGTGCTAAAAGGAGTTGTCTTGTGTAAACTAAAGAGAATACTGTAGAAAAAGTTAATAAATTTGAGTAGCTAAGAGAATTTGCTGAAATTATATGCAGACAAGATAACTGTGAAACACCAGGGAAAATGATTAAAATCCAGAATTCTGCATGGAGATTTCTGTAAGTATCTTTATATTATTGTTCTAATTTCAGAAAAAACAATCTGGAAAACATTTGTGGGCCATTAGGATTATGATTTATATTATAAAGATGACATGGACATCCCATGAGAAGACCTGCAATCAGAAAAAAAGCTTAGTCCTACATAAAAATTTAGCAAAGAAATGATTATGTATAAATCAAGTTAAACTTACATGTTACATATATATAAGTTCCAAACACTGTGCACCTTATAAAATCTTTTCTGATTAACCAAAAGATTGCTGGCTATCCAACAAGAGGGCTTCTACTGCACATGGTTGTATTATAAAAAAAAAAAAAATTGGAGTTTCAACACCAAAATTCATTAGAGTTTGTCTCTTCATAGTCATCATGAGTTGTCTTTCCTTCAGATATTTATTTTCCAATCTCTTCAGAGTATGAATTACTTTAACAACAATTTAAAAGTTACTTGAAATAGGAAAGAACCCCTTCAACTTTCATCCCCCAACTCTGCCCCCTACACACAAAAAAGTTGTCATTGGCCTGTCCTTTGGGAATATCTTATCAGTGGTCCCTATAGAGATTGTTGTTGTTTGTTGCTTCGTCAAAGCAACAGATTATTAAAGCTGAAGATGATCTCCAGTGTCTGGTCCTGTGTAATTGCACAAACATCACTTTATGTGACTATATCAGCATCAAAATTTGAGGTTGAGGAACTTGTTGGGGAAGATTATGCAGTTAGTTTGAAGTGCTTGCTTCTGCAGCTTTGGTCCATCATTGCAATGTATGATGGCTGAATGGACATAATGCAAAGCTATCTACTCTGTGTCCTCATGGACACAGCCCAAGATGGCACCACCCATCCTAAGGTTTTCAGGTCTACCAACCATGCAAAGCTCATGATAAAAACCAAGGGTACATCATAGCAGACAAATGTACTTAGGGTCCCAATCAGTGTTTAGAACCAGTGTGTGAATGATCTTCTTTGTCTAGGATCAACAATTGTCACAGTGGGTGCTTCCAGTCCCTTTTCCAGCACTCCAGGTATGCTCGGCTGCCGGGTCACCCATGGACTTTATTACATATACATGTTTTTCACTCTGCACATGACCACTAATCTTTTGCCTGGCACATAGTAACTTAGTAAATAGTATGTTTTCCTTTAGAAGATTGTAATAGGGGTGCATGTGAAAACAGTACTTTTGGTTTAGATAATAAACTACATGACAGTGGACTCTGCCTTTTTTCTGTGTAACTTCTTTGGACTAAACACAGCTTGCATCATGTTGGAAGTAAAAGCTAGTTAATGTGCTAGTGAAGTGTCTTCCATTTTGCATAAGTGCTTCATGTCTATCGTGTAACATTACGTGATGGCCTATTCTTTCAAATTATATTTACATATATTCCCAAACCTAAAATCTCTAATTTGCTTTTCTGTTCTAATGCCTTTTTTCCTTCTGAAGTCCATGGTATTAAAAAATAGTTATTCTTTGAGAAGATATTGAGTTTTTGCTTAGGGTCATACATAAAGGAGGTTGATTTAAATAATCATAGGAGTTAAATTGCATCTGTCAGGGAGTTTTACATTTTTGGCAGTTATAGGCTGCCTTTATTCAGTTTAATGATGAAGACTTGACTTTGTTGGATTTTTTTCTTCTTAGTAAAATGAATGGTGCATCTTTCTTTAATTGTGATCCTCATCAACCATTTGGCCCAGTAATGGTATGCAAATTAAACCCTTTAAAAATTAATGCTAACATTTATTAAATAATGCATCACACAAAAAGTTAATTTGAAATTCCAAGTTAGGCTTCCTGTCAGCTCATGAGAAAGTGTTTGTGTGTGTGTGTGCCATCTTCGTAAAACATCTTTATAGCCTTTCTAAATACCTTGAATGTTTTTGAGTATTTTGCAAAATTATCAGAGACTGTTCATGGGTACAGGGTATGCTTTTCAGTTTTAATTTGTATAAACTCTCAGGTTTTGAATTTGTATCACTGCTTTGACCTTCTAAACTTACAAGTGCTCATGGATGTCTCTTTATCAAAATTTAAAGACAAGTCTAATTAAGGACTATATATACTTGAATGATACAAGCCTACATTCACTTTCGATTCTAAAAAATCAGAATGTATATCACATGCTAGTTTGGCAATTGTAAACCTTAGGTAACATCCTCATCCAGACAACAGTGTGTATTGTCATTCAGCCTGGTTTATTAGTGATTTTGTAAATTTGATTTGGGAAATTTAAAGGAGATTTTGGAGATGATCAGTATAATCTGAGAAGAATGAGCCATCTTAGAAGGCAGCTATGTATATTGTTATAACAAGAATGCTGGAATGTGACTGCTGGGGTTTGAATACCAGCCCTGGGTAATTTTGGTCCTAGACAAACTCCTTATCCTCTCTGGTCTCAGTTTCTTTATCTGTGAAACTAACAGCAATAGGGGTACTTATCTCATAGGATTGTTATGAAGCTTAAAATAAACAATAAATATAAAATACTTCTAACAGTCCCTGATTCATAGTAAGCACACAATACCTGTTAATGCATTATTATTATTATCTTGAACACTTTCCTCTCACTTAGATTGTAAGAAGATTAGATTGTAAGAAGATTTTAGCTACACTACTTAAATGACTATTCAAAGAGTTTAACAATACTTTATGTTTGGCTTGCTACTGCAAGAGGAGGAATCAGATATCTTTTTGCATTGTTTATAAAAATGAAATTTGGGAAAGAATGTAGAATTTTTCATTACAGCTGTTGCTGTTTCTTCCATCCGATGTGAATTACTGAAAAAGAGCTTTCCCATGTATGTTTTTATTTCAACAAACATGCATTTAACACCTAACATATGCAAGGCTTTGAGCTGACATTAGGAAGGGAAACATAATAAGATGAAATACGACTCTTATCCTCAAAGAATTAGCCCTACAGTTAACAATAGAGATCCCAAAAATATCAAAAGTTAATCATGACATAGAAAATAAAAAGGCATTTCAATAATTTATAATAATGAAAAAGATCTACCATAAGAAAGCATACAATTAAGCATCTATAGGGTGATAGGAACAATACATGCAAGTTTGTCTTTTGTTTTTTATTTATAAACTTGTTTCATATAATATGTGAGCTAAGTATTTAAAGAAGAGGAAAATCCTTGTGGTTGGGTTAGTCTTAGACAGCTTTATGAGGAAAGTGTGCTTCAGAAAGATCTTGAAGATTGAGTTCCAGTAGAGCTTAATCTCTTAGGCTGTCTCATAGGTATTAATAAGCTATGTGTTTACTGGAGGTGGGTATAATTTAGGATCTCAAAGGATGACATCATGCTTAGTTATGGTTCAGATCAACCCTGAAGTGAGCTTACTGAGATTTCATCAAGAACCAAGTGGAATTAGATATCATACATCACATAATTTTAATAGTTCTATGTTTATTGAGGACCCAGTCAATATCTGGGGGAAAATGAATATAAAGAAAGAGTTGCATTCATTGTTAGTTACTGGCCTCCAGTTGCTCGCAACACATGTAACAAATATTTTTTATGCTTTATGATACATGTCAAGAAGAGAGTAAGCCAGGGGTATGATGGATCTGAGGAGTGGACAAGAGACTGTGACAGGGGAGGCTTCAGAAAGGAGCCAGCGTTTTCTGTTCTCTGAATTCCTGAGTGGAAGCCAAATACAACTTTTAATTTTAGGTCAATTCAAAGTGCTTCACAACTTTTTCCTTTCCACTGAATCTAAAGCTACGATCTGTGAGTAAAAATTGCTAAGATAAGTATCAATCAGCTAGGAGTCTGTGGGACAATCACTCTTTGACTGGCACTTTGGTGTCATTAGAGTTTGTTTCAAAAATGGATTTGGGGTTTAGATATTGGAGTTAGTTGAAAAACACTTTAAATCACAAATAAAGAGAGTGTCCCAAACTAGTAGTGGATTTAAGCAAAAGGTGTTTCTCATTACATCTAATAGATATTTTCTTCAATTGTACATTTATTCTTTTATTTTTTCAATCATTGATGCACATACCAGGCTCTGTACAATTTTTTTTAGCTGATTTAGTAATGAACAAGCACAATATATTTTTTCATGAATTTTAAGAATCTAGAATTTTTTTACATAGTTGTACCACAGAATTGCTAAAGTCTATTGAGTGATAAGACTAATTTCATATAGGCAGGGATATTGCCATTGCAGTAGGGTATTGGATGAAGAGGCATCCTACAATAAGGCAAATTTTGAAGTACAATCTAATTTGTCATATGTGGAATGAATTCAATTAAGACAACATATCAACATAAGTAAGCCACAAGCCCTTAAACTTGAGGACAGCACAGTCTAAATTCAAATGGTGACCAGAACATTTATTAGAATATTATATTGAGACTAAGTCACTGTGATTTTTAATTGATAGTTAAGAAACTGGGGGATTTTTAAGAATACTACTTACTGTTACACTATCACCACTAATAATGACTGCCATTTTTTGGTTCTCTTATGTATGTTATTGTGCCGAGTGCTTTACATTTAAGACATTTTTGTTCCCCACAAGATGTGCATAAGTATATGTAATGGAAATGGGAGGAGTTTTCCCTTATCCACCTCGCAGGGCATGTGACAGGGCCGTGGCTCACTTCCTTGGTGCCCAGCAGCTCAAACCCCTAGGGGGAGCATGCAGACGGGCAGGTCGTGGGGAGCCTAGGCTCTGGCCCTATGGCAGCGGCAGTGTCTTGGGATGAGTGTTTACGGCTCCCGAAGCTCCAGTAGGTGTGTGTTACAGTGTACTCTTTCAGCTTAGTTGTCTGCAGGTGGCTTGTGTTAATCAGCTCAATTAGACCCTCTGCCTTATGGCAAGGACAGAGGGCTTTCTGTATCCCATGTTTCTTGCCCTAGTGTACTAGAAAAATCGGATCACGAGTGGGCTTGGAAAATGAGTGCAAGGTTTTATTGAGTGGTGGAAATAGCTCTCAGCAGATGGATGGGGAGCCAGAAGGGGGATGAAGTGGGAAGGTTTTCTTCCCCTGGAGTCGGTCTGCTCAGTGGCCAGGCTGTCCTCCAACCGCCATTGGCTGAACTTCCCTTGGCATCCACATCATTCACCGGCTGATGGTCTGCCGGTGTCTGTCGGTGTGTTCTTCTGCTGGTATGTTCCTCTTGACATCCACCTACTTGTGTGTGTGCCCGCTAGGGTCTCAGGGTTTTTATAGCACAGAATGCAGGGCGTGGTGGGCCAGAATGTTCTTGGAAAATGCAACATAATGAAAACAGGAGTGCCTATCCTCACCTAGGTCCATGGGCACAGGTCCGAGGGTGGAGCCTTAGCCAGGGACCCCATGTTTCTCCTCCCAGCACTTCCCTGCCCCCTCCCATATCACAATCATCTCTATTTGCAAAGGAAGAAACTAAGGCTGAGTAATATTGAATGATTTGCTATATGTCAGAAAGGGGTCAATACGTGACAGAGCCTATACAGGTTGGGTATTCCTAATCCAAAAATCCAAATTCTGAAAGATGCAAAATCCAAAAGTTTTCTAATTTTATTTTTTAAATTGGTAATAATTATACATACTCATGGGGTGATGTTTTAATACATATGATGTTGAAATGCTTTGGCTGTGTCCACACCCAAATCTCATCTCAAATTGTAATCCAAATTGTAATCCCCACATGTCAAGGGAGGGACCTAGTGGGAGGTGATTGGATCATGGGGGCGGTTTCCCCCATCCTGTTTTCCTGATAGTGGGTGAGTTCTCATGAGATCCGATTGTTTGATAAGTGTCTGGGACTTTCCCCTTCTCTCACTCTTTTGCCTGCTGCTATGTAAGATGTGCCTTGCTTCCCCTTCACCTTCCACCATGATTGTAAGTTTCCTGAGGCCTCTCTGGCCACGCAGTACTGTGAGCCAATTAAACCTCTTTTTCTTTATAAATTACCCAGACTTTATAGCCTTGTGAAAATGGACTAATACAAATGTATAGTGACTGGATCAGGGTAACTAGTATATCCAACATCTCAAACATTTGTCATTTCTTTGTGTTGGGAAAGTTCCATATCCTCCTTCTAGCTATTTGAAACTAGTATGTTTTTGTTAACTACAGTCATCCTACAGAAGTATAGAATACTAAAACTTATTTCTCCTATCTAGCTGTAATTTTGTATCCTTTAACAAATCTCCCCTTATCTCTCATTTCCCCCACTCTTCTCAGCCTCTACTTCCTCTATTCTAGTTTTTACTTACATGAGATCAACAACTTTTTATTTCCTACCTATGAATGAGAACATGCAATTTTTAACTTTCCATTCCTGGGTTATTTCACTTAACATAGTGTCCTCCAGTTCTATCCATGTTGCCACATTTAACAGAATTTCATTCTTTTTTATGGTTGAATAGTATTTCATGGTGCATGTATACCACGTTTTTAAATCCATTCATCTATTGTTAGATACCTTGGTTGATTCCGTATCTAGGCTATTATTAATTGTTCTTCAATAAGCATGGGGTGAAGACGTATGTCTCTTTGATATGATTTATCCAAAGGAAAGGAAACTCAAAACTTTTTGAGCACAAACATGATACTGAAAATACTCATTGGAGCATTTCAGATTTCAGATTATTGGAAAAGAGATGCTCAACCAGTAAAATCAACCAGTAAATATTCAAAAATAAAAAAAAATCCAAACACTTCTGCTCCTAAACACTTAGGATAAGGGATAATCAACGTGTATTGTTTGATCTCTATCTTTCAGGTGTCTAATAAAACACCAGATATTGTTCAATGACAAACAATTAAAGATAACAATTGATCAAGTTATTTTTATTTTTTAACTACAGTTAAACCAGTTCGCTAAAGTTCTATGAAATATCTGCTATGACATGAATCTAGTGCTTCCTGGGGCATTTTAACGGACTCTCACTTATGCGTTTAAATCAAGAACAAAAACAAAACTTTTTTTCTGATTCAAAGCATTTCATTAAGGAGGCACAGAACTCACTTTTCTTTTCTTCAATGACTCCTACTAATCCTTTCTGCTCTTTTAAACATGTTTTCAAAGCCTTTTACTAAAGTCCACCTTCAAGTTGCAGCCTCTGCCAGAAATAACACTTCTGCCCATCTCTGTCAACTACCTCCCTCCCATCATTCAACTGGGCTCTCAGATAGGACTGTTCTAAAAGATCTTCTCTGCCTAATTTAAAGAATGGTAGGGTTTATGTAATAATCCATTAGCCATACATCCCCTAGCACTAATTTATACATTTGTTTTACATATATATTGCATATTTTTCTGCCCCAGTGTTTTATATTTTATTCTGTTAAAACATGGAAAGGCTTGTTTGGTAGTTTCCATAAGAATCATGTATACTGAAGTTCTTACCTTCAGTGATCATCAGCACCTGAGCTATCAAGAAGACCATGCAAATATAGATAAAAAGCAGCCTTCTCAAACAAACCCTTAGACACTGCTTAAAATTCAGTGCCTTAAGGCTGTTAGGAAGTAGGGATGGGAGAGTAAACTGGTAGAACTATTTTATTTATAAATACTTTTATCCAAGATTCCCTACAAAACAGAGCCTGAGTCAAGAATTAGGAGGTGATGCTTTATTTAGGAAGTGCAATTCTAAGACATGGAAAATAAGAAAAGATAAAGTAAAGTAGGTAAGGATGAGAAGCAATGCAAAGTGATGTGTTACATCACTGGCCATTGCTTTATAAAAACCCTAAAAGAGACAAAGATGGTGGCTTGGGAGGTATACGTTCTTGGCCACACAGAAAATCTCTGATCAGACTGCATGATGAAACTGCCTCAGAACAGAAAGTGAGAGGGAACAAGAGGGTATTTATCTGTTTTGATGTCAACATTTCCTATCTCTTCTTTCTCCTTGGCCAAATTTCATCTATTGGAGCACCCCACCCCCAACACTAATCCTCAGTGGGGTGCTGCATTTGAGTCTGGAGGTGATGAGAGGGACTCAGGACTTGTGGCTGGTCAGGCATGTTGGCTCCATATGATAGGACTATCATGAGCAGAATTGAATGGTTGCAACTGTGTCAGATCAAGTGACTGAGAATGAAAAGAATCTGAGGAACTTGTGCAATGAGGTATCACGTTTATTTCCTATTTATTATGTGTCAAGCACGGCAGAGCACTTAGCTTGCCTTATCTCTTTTGATCTATTGTTATTCCCATTGTACAATGATGTAGTCGAACCCTAGTAGGATTACTCATCCTCAGATTTTAAACCAAGCAGTTATTATTAGCCTTACTAGAGGGCAACATTTTTTCCTTCACTCTCCTCCACCTTCCACCCTTCATCTCTTTTTCCTTCCCTCCCTTTATCTTTTCCTTCCTTCACTCCTTCCTTTTTTCCTTTTACTCTTTTTCTATCCCCCCCACTTCTATCTTCCTTCATTCCTCCTCTCTCAAAGCTTTTTTTTTCTTTCTCTTTCTGATTTTTAGTTCTTCTCCCTTTCTTCCTTCTTTTCTTCTTCCCTCCTTTTAACTCCTCCCTCCCTTCCTTCCTTTCTTCAAAAAATATTTTTTATCTACTATGTTCTAGAAACTGGTCTAGTTGATAAGAATACACAGTCAACATGGCCCTTGCTCTCTTGTTTCTTAAAATCAAGCTGGGAATGGAGAGGGAAGCACACAATTAAAAATAAACAAATAGCCAGAATATTTTCACATCATGATCTGTACTATAAAGACAGTGAGACAGGATGTGGGAGGATGACAGCAAGTTTGAAAAAAGAGTAGCATGAGGGAAGATGCTTCTCTAAATGATGTGTTCAGTACAGTTATTTCTATAAGGAGGTGACATTTGACCTGATATATGACTGATGATAAGCAGTGAGAGACAGGTCAATGTAGCTGCTAAGTAAAGAATAGACTGTAGGAGAGGCTACTTATGAGGCTAAGGGATGATCCAGGACAAAGGGAATAGTGGGTTGGATTAGGACGGTTGCATAGAGGTGGACAGAAGTGGGTAGATACAGTATCATGCTGGGAAATAGAACCAAAGGGAGGTCTCGATGATGGCACCCAGGCTTTTGATGTCAGCCATCAGGTGAATGATAGTTTCATTTACCGAGATGAAGAAGACAAAGGGGAGTATACATCTGGAGTGGAGGCAGAAACTTATATTTTGCATGTGTTAGGCTTGAGATGTCTGTTAGCCATATAAATAGAGGCATCAGGGAAACCTGAATATAAACGCCTGAGTTTAGGAGAGAGATATGGACCAATGATAAAATGTGAGGAGTCATTGGCAGGTAGATGGTATTGATAGCCATATTTTATTTAAGCATACTGATTTTAACAAATAACTGACTAACACATGCTTTCCTGGGACTTCTCTTTTTTATTTTACTCTGTATTTTCACTCTTAAATATAATGAAAAGTAGTTGCACATCCTAGTAAAGATAACTTTATAATACTTTGTTACAGTTTAATAGCCTTAAAATATGACTTACCTTGTTTGGTTTTAGTATTCAATTTATAAATGTATATGCTTTATTATGCTTTAAATTTGTAAACCAAAGCCATAAGAAAAGCAAACTCTTCTCTCTAGTGGATTAGAGAGGTAAGCATCAATGTAAACTAATAACATATCCATGTATATTCATAGAAGTTTTTTTAACCTATAAAAATGTACAAATCTAATTAACAAGCAACAGAATACTAACAGGAACACTTGGAAAATGATCAAGTGGTGTTTGTATTTTAAGTGATTGAAGGTGGAGATAATGGAAAAGAATGAGCTAACTTATGCTCCTGGCATGACTTTGTTTGGTGAAAGCAACTGTCTTTGGAGTAATTTGGAAGGCAATGTGAGATGCTACAAATGCATTATGGAATCCATCTTTGGATACTTGGTTTATGGCAAGGCCAAAGAAATGCTGCAGAAAACAATATTGTCTTTTATGCTACTAAATATTTCCTATTCTTAAAGCTAAGAAAAGAGCTAGTTTCTAGTAAATATTCACAGAGGCATCACTACGATAGTTTCCCAAAGGCTCGTGTGAATTTGAAAGCACTGGCTGTTTAAGGAAACAGTGACTGTGTCATGTTTCTGCACTATGCTTGCCTCTCTATGAACAGAACACTCTTGACTTCTAAAACACATGGAAAGCAGCAAATTCAGTATCCAAATGTTAAATCCTATTTTATATGCTACTATATAAAGTGCATTTAGACCAGGAGTCAATAAAGAAGGAGGAAAAATTCCCCTCTATTATTTGAGAAGATGGGTTTAGGGTTCGTGATAGAGGATAAAATTTCAAACATTTTCAGTGAAGAGGCAGAGGGCTGATCTGCTGTGAGCTGTCATGTATTCCCAGTATTTGGTCAGGATGCATGGAAGCAACAAGGTGTGAGCTCTCACATCATACCCACAGGACCTCCGTCCTTCACTCTGCTTCTTTGTGTAATACAGTGAGCAGCTAAATATTTTAACCATTACTATGAAAAATTCGGGAGATGGCTACAGAAATAGATTATTTAAAAGCTTCATATGCTGTTTTTACTGATTCAATACTAACCAGGAAAAGGCATAATTGAATAAATATGATTAACTGTATATGTAGACAAATAATCACACTGTCCATTGATAACTTTCCAAACTCTAATTTGTTGGAAACATGAAAAATAGTATTATCCTTTTCTGTGATAACTGAAACTGTGAGATAAGGGGGGAAGTGGATCTAATTGTTTCTGCATTTTTAAGTGTAGACTGAATAGATTTCAACTAAACACCTCTTATCAAAATTCTTTCTGATTACAAACACCTATATAGTATTTCTAACTGTCCCAGTGCGTAATTTTTTTTACAATCTCTCAGGCTAGGTCTTTATGTTTAAATTTTCCATAGCAAGGACTGAAGACCTTTGAGTTGTTCAAAGCAAAGCAAAACAGATATGACTCAAATTACTTGCTTCTACATCTCCTTGTACTTTTTAAAGCCTCTTATTTTTGTTTCCTAAGTTATAAATTTTCTGATATAGCCTACTTAACACTGTCAAATAAATGTTTCTCAAAATCTATATTTTTTTTTCTGCTTAAATACCTGTAACATAGTGTTGGCTTTATGTGTTCCAGGAGCACTAGTTCCATGTAATTCAAGCAAGGAATCAAGGCTCAGATGCTTTGAGGAATTGTTCTATGCTCCCATTCACTTTTCAAGATTCCCCATATACATTAGAATATTAAAGGCAATAGAATTCCTGCAGAAAAAAAAAAAAAAAAAAAAAGCTATTTAACTTTGTTTAATCCAGGTGGTTCCAGAATCATTTGAACTTTAACCTGCTTCTTCCATTGGAAGCCCACTTTGAAAAATGCAAATGTAAAGGTGTTGGATTACCTTAAAAATTTTTCAAAGATCTGTTAGAACTGTAAGGATGTTTTGAGATCAAATAGTCCAATTATTTCACTTTACAAATAGTATAACTGGACTTAAATAGGACAAGAGACTTATAAAAGTTCACAATATCGAGAACTTTTTCAAGTTAACAAAGAGACAGAATTTGAATCTCAATCTCAAAACTCATAGTTCTTTTCATCGCATTTTGCCTTTCTTTCAAAGTAAGTTTTAGAAGCTAGAGATCCCTTTTGTACCCCTTATCTATCACTTACAGCTCTGGATCATGGCACGGTGTATGGGAGAACATGGCTTAGAATTATTTACTCAGAAAACAGTGAATGGAGTGCTGGTTGAACAATAATGAGTACAACCAACCATCATAGTTATTGCTCTCATGGAGATTATTGCCTCCATGGGGGTCAGACATAAAACAGACAAATCAATAAACAGGCAATTATAAATGTGGGAAGGAAATAAGAAAGTTGCCTACAGGGATCTGTGATTGTGATTAATGAGGAATACTTAGATAAGGCTCTTAAGAAGGTTCATCTTAGAAAGGGAAATGTTCTAACTGAAAGAGAAGCCAGCTATGCAAAGAACCAACGACAGGGCTTTCTAAATGGGATACTCCCACAGTGTGAGGATCATAAGGAAGGAAATGGCTCTCCAGGAGTGGAACCATGGCCCAGCTGGCTTGAGCATGGTGAGTATGGGAAACATCGTTACAGATAAATTTGAAGAGGCTGACAGAGAATACATGATGCAGCTCAGGATAGATCATAGCAACCTGTTGGATTTTAAAGAGCATAGAAAGCCATAGCCTCAAGCAGTGAACTGGTGGTCTGATTGCTGCTTAAAAGAACATCACAGTGATATGGTAGATTCCTGAAAATTGCTTCATTGGGATTCTTAGATGGCAGTTCCTACCAGGTCAGGATGTCAAGGAACTACAAGTCTTGTGGAGGAAGGTAGATTCTTAATACAGCATCCATGTAGCTAATATTAGGAAGCCAGAGGAGTGGAAGCAGCAGGTTAGGCATGGAGCTCTCAGGATGGTGGTTTGGGAAGAGAGGAGGCCCATCCCATGATGCAGATAAGATGGCAAAGAAGTCACCTTGCCAGGACTGTTCTTGACCTAAAAGGTAGGCTTTCAGCCTTCAGGCCAGAGTGAAGGGGTCAGGGGTGACAGTGGACAGAGCAGGGAAAGGGCAGGCTATGGGCTATGCAATTGTTAGGGGAGAACTGAGAAGCTCCTTGTCTTTCATGTGGACTACATGTGAGATCCCTCCAAAGGGAATATGATGAGAAGGGTCTCTGTCTCGTGGCAAGTAGTGCAGGTAAACATGTTGTGGCTGTGTTTAGCATCATGGTGCAAGCCACACCAAAAGGGCTTAATCTGAAACTGATCCTTTTGGTGCGCATTTTCACCCTTCAAATAAGGATTTCCCTGAAACAGTTTAGATATGGCCCATATGCCCTTTTACAACATAGGAGTTACATTTTCATCATGGCAACTGAATAAATTTTCTCAGCACTGTAAACTCTATTTTCTTATTATTTCAAATTATTTTAATATAAAACTTCCCCTTCTTTCCTTCCTCCTTCCCTCCCTCCCTCCCTCCTGCTGCTGCTGCTGCTTCTCCTTCTCCTTCTTCCTCTTCTTTTCTTCTTCTTCTTCTTTCTTCTCCTCCTCCTCCTCCCTCTGTCTCTCTCTCTCTTTCTTTCTTTCCCTTCCTTCTTCAATGTTTATTGATCGTTAACTCTGTGCACACGTGATCTAAGCAATGGAGACTCCTAATGAACAAGATAGAGAAGATTCCTGCTATCATGCCATTCTAGCTGAGATTTTCTAAGCATATATCTCATAGTATTCTGAGTTGGAATTTTCACTGCCATGAAATGATTATCAGAGGTTCATAATGTTTGAAACCTAGAGTAAAATCAAAATTTTATTGTAATTCTGTAAATCCTGTTTATAAAAGTATTATTTCTATTGGTATAATTAGATATTAGAAAGAGCTAATCAATCATATAATAAATTAATGTGATTAAGCAAGGGATGGAAGAATTCTTTGTATTCACATCAGAAATTCAATTAATATTTATATATAAAGATATTTATCTTAAAATTTTTGAAAAGCTGAATGTGAAAAATATGGCAAAAGTTAAACAAATAATTATGTAGAAATATGATGAAATATGTACCCATTAAAATTATGATTTTTAAGAAGCAATATTATCTAGCTATTAAGGCCACAGACACTGGAGTTAGAGCTTTTGTAATCTTGAGGAAGCTTTGGTGTATCAGTTTCTCCCTCTGTAAAATGGGAATAATAATAATAATATGTACTTCATACATTTGTTGTAAGGATTCATCAGGTGCTTAAAACAGTGTTGACATATAGTAAGTGATCGGTAAGTCTTACCAATCAATGTCTTCTTATTATAATTAGGTAGAAAGATTTATGCCATAATATTATAAAATTGTATATATATAAAAGTTCAATTTTAGAGAATATGCATATTACTGGGAATAAACACATCAAAATATTAACAGGTAATACCCATGGATGGTACAATTATAGTTCATTTTAATCATATACTTCATAAATATTTTGATTGTATATTCTATATGAATTTAGTAGTAAATAAATAGTATTAAAATAGATTAATTATTAAGTTGCATAATTACAATTTCAACATGGTGTCACAGAGGATTTGTTATATACTTGTAAGAAAAAAAATCAAAGGAGAATTTCTGATTTTGGTGTATATTAACATCAAGAACACAATTTGAACCAAAGAGTTAAGGTACAATAACAGAATAATTAGAATAATATATTCCCTCTTCCTGACTTAATACAACATTTAAAAATAGAGATATGAAAAATAATATGAATACTGCAGTGCATTTTATATTTCAAAAAAAAACAATGAAAATAGTGTTAACTTAAAGGACACTTCCTGATATCTGAAGCTTGAGTAATGGCAGGTGAATTTTATAATAACACCCTCCCCACAGAGTCATTGGTGGGCCCACACTATATAAGCTTTATAGTAAGATAAGAGTTAGTCTTTTATCTACACCTTTGGAAGCTTTAACTTTATTAGCTCTTCTTTCTTTCCTATCTGCAATGTGCAATAACCCACTTTTGGTTTAAGATCAGGAAATAATAATGGCTAATATCTTTATTATAAATCGTTTACATTAGACTTTTTACAGGGAAAATATGCATTGTTTACTAGTGAAGTTCAGGTATTTTGTGGTTACAATTCATGTTAGTATAAGGAAAGTGATATATATTCTTCACTGTTAATTTCCCAGGACTATCCAATTCTATTGGGAAGTAATTTTGAATGAATTAGATAATTATTATAATTTATTTAAATTGGGCTCATACAGAAACCTCACATCAATAATGCTACCATGAATAATTTTCTAAGAGGAACCAGATTAACCCTGTTGCATACACGGTTGGAAAAAAATGTAATTTAAAATGCAGAAGCTAAAAAGATGAACAAGACAAAATCTTGCTCTCATGGAACTGACATTCTAGTGAGGGAGAGCAAAAATGATAAAAGCAAACAAAAACAAATTCACACAGTGAAAGTGCTATGCATATAACCAAAGTCAATGCTATAGTTAAGATTGGTGGAGACTTTTCAGAGGAAGAGACAGACAATTGGAAATATGAATGGCATGAAGACTACAGTGAAGCCAAGATTAAGGAAAGGATACTTCGAGTAGAGAGAAGCCAATAGCAAATCTAGGGTGTATGAGAAACAAAGAAAACCACTGTGTCTTGGATGCCATGGAGGAAGAACAAGTGCTACCAGATTAGTTAGGAATGATAGCAAAGGTGAGATTTTATAGGGCTTTGTAAACCAGCATTAGAGAGTGGAATTTATTCTAGGTGGAATGGGACATAATTTGAAGGTTTTAAGCAGGGATATGATGTCATTTGATTCACATTATGTAAAGAATGCCTGGGCCGGGCATGGTGGCTCACACCTGTAATCCCAGCACTGTGGGAGGCCGAGGCGGGCAGATCACCTGAGGTCGGGAGTTCGAGACCAGCCTGACCAACATGGAGAAACCCCTCTCTACTAAAAATACAAAAAATTAGCCGGGCGGAGGTTGTGGTGAGCGGAGATCACACCATTGCACACCAGCCTTTCCAACAAGAACAAAACTCCGTCTCAAAAAAAAAAAAAAAAAAAAAGTCTGGCTTCTCTATGTACATCGTTTATAACGAGGCAAAGGTGAGGGCAGGTGACCCGTTAGGAGACCTTGTGCAGTTGTTCAGGTGAGAGAATGATGGTGTGGGCTAGACAGAGGTAGTGAAGATAGAGGGTGTGCCCAGATTCAAAGCAAGTTTTAAAGGTAGAATCAACAGAACTTGATAAAGTATTAGGTGTACGTGGTGAGGGAACATGAAGAATCGAGATTTTTGATCAAGAGTGGAGGATGAGTTTATTTACTGAAAAGGGGAAGTCTAGGGAAGGAACACATTGGGGAGTGGGAATCAAGGTACCTATTTTGGATGATATATTATAGTCCGCTAGGCCTGCCATAAAATACCACAGGGTGGCTTAGATAACAGAAATTTATTATTTCACGGTGGATGCTGGGAATTCCAAGATCAAGTTTCCAGCAGGGTTTGATTTCTGGTGAGCGCTCTTCTCCTGGGTTATAAATGGCTGCCTTCTCACTATGTCCTCATGTATGTCCTCTTTGATGTCTCTTATAAATGCACTAATCCAAATGGGTCAGGATCCTACCTTTATGACCTCCTTTAACTTTAATTATGTTATTATTCAAAAGACAGCCACACTGGCGGTTGGGCTTCAACTTATACATTTTGGTAGGACACAAACATTCAGTTCATTATAGATGGGTTAAATTTGAGTACTTGATACATAGATTATTTTTGCCACCTAAGGACTGGATAAGGTGAACGATGACTAGGTAGTGAAAAGAAAGCATCCCAGCACTAAGCCTGGGAGCCTCCAATATTTGAGATAGTATTAGGAAGAGTTGGCTAAAATTACTGAGAAATGGACCATGAGGTAGAAAGAAAACTAAGAGTAACAGAAGCCAACAACAACAGATTTTATGAGAAGGGAAGTGGTTAACAGTGTCAAATAATGCTGAAAAGTCAATCAAAATATAGTAAAGAAACTGATCATTTGGTTTAGCGATACCCAGATCATTGGTGAACTTGACAAAAGCCATTTCAATAGAGTGGTGGGGTGGATAATTGTGGGTAACAAAGTGGAGATAGTAACTCTAGAGAAAATTTTGCTGTGAGGAGAAATAGAGAACCTAAGTGAGAGTTAAAGGTATTATGCTGTCTTGCAAATGGTTTCCTTTAAGATCTTGGAGCATATTTGTATGCTGATGAGAGCAGTCCAACAGAGAGGGAGAAATTGATTAAAGAAGGAAGTTTCAGGAGTAAAGTATTTGAGATAGTAAAAGAGCATGAGTTGCAGAGACCAAGTAGTGGAGAGGCACTGGTCTTCCAGACAAGCTGAGACACATGATCTATAGTAACAGGGGGAAGAAAGCAGAGAGCATGGATCTTGATAAGTCTAGTTTGGTAGATTTTAGAGTGGAGAGCTGAAGGACGTCCTTCCTGTTTGATTGTTTCTAGATGCAATGTATTAACATGCTCTGGTTTCATGAAGGTGCCATAACTTGAAATCTGCTACTAAAGTTACAAAAGACTTCTGTATGAGTTCAGTTGACTTAGAAGAATGCTGAAATCCATAATTAAAGTTAGATTATTCCTGGGAGATAGTTTTATTATAGACGAGTGATTTATTTTACAATTAATAAAACAACGAGAGTATTTTGTGAAAAGCAGGCCACAATTTTTTATGTCTATGATCCATCCTTCAGCAAGCAGTGTAGTTAGAGATTAGTACATTCAAAGTAGTACTCAAAACAAAAAATAGTATACTTGTAAGTACCATAAGAAAACCAAATCAAAAATATTAATCCATATTGTCACAAATGACAGGATTCCCTTCTTTTTTAAGGGAGAAAGGTATTCAATTTTTGAAAAGTACATCCAACTTGGTCCCATTCTCACCTTCACTTTCAGGTACACCAATCAGACGTAGATTTGGTCTTTTCACATAGTCCCATATTTCTTGGAGGCTTTGTTCGTTTCTTTTTATTCTTTTTTCTCTAAACTTCCCTTCTCGCTTCATTTCATTCATTTCATCTTCCATCATTGATACCCTTTCTTCCAGTTGATTGCATCAGCTCCTGAGTCTTCTGCATTCTTCACGTAGTTCTCGAGCCTTGGCTTTCAGCTCCATCAGCTCCTTTAAGCACTTCTCTGTATTGGTTATTCTAGTTATACATTCGTCTAAATTTTTTTCAAAGTTTTCAACTTCTTTGCCTTTGGTTTGAATTTCCTCCTGTAGCTCGGAGTAGTTTGATCGTCTGAAGCGTTCTTCTCTCAACTCATCAAAGTCATTCTCCGTCCAGCTTTGTTCCATTGCTGGTGAGGAGCTGCATTCCTTCGGAGGAAGAGAGGCGCTCTGCTTTATAGAGTTTCCAGTTTTTCTGCTTTGTTTTTTCCCCATCTTTGTGGTTTTATCTACTTTTGGTCTTTGATGATGGTGGTGTACAGATGGGTTTTTGGTGTGGATGTCCTTTCTGTTTGTTAGTTTTCCTTCTAACAGACAGGACCCTCAGCTGTAGGTCTGTTGGAGTTTCCTAGGGGTCCACTCCAGACCCTGTTTGCCTGGGTACCAGCAGCGGTGGCTGCAGAACAGCAGATTTTCGTGAACCGCGAATGCTGCTGTCTGATCCTTCCTCTGGAAGTTTTGTCTCAGAGGAGTACCCGGTCATGTGAGGTGTCAGTCTGCCCCTACTGGGGGAGCGGGCCTGCCAGTTAGGCTGCTCGGGGGTCAGGGGTCAGGGACCCACTTGAGGAGGCAGTCTGCCTGTTCTCAGATCTCCAGCTGCATGCTGGGAGAACCACTGCTCTCTTCAAAGCTGTCAGACAGGGACATTTAAGTCTGCAGAGGTTACTGCTGTCTTTTTGTTTGTCTCTGCCCTGCCCCCAGAGGTGGAGCCTACAGAGGCAGGCAGGCCTCCTTGAGCTGTGGGGGGTTCCAACCAGTTCAAGCTTCCAGGCTGCTTTGTTTACCTAAGCAAGCCTGGGCAATGGCGGGCGCCCCTCCCCCAGCCTTGCTGCCGCCTTGCAGTTTGATCTCAGACTGCTGTGCTAGCAATCAGCGAGGCTCCGTGGGCATAGGACCCTCCGAGACAGGTGCGGGATATAATCTCCTGGTGCACCCTTTTTTAAGCCCGTCAGAAAAGCGCAGTATTGGGATGGGACTGACCCGATTTTCCAGGTGCCGTCTGTCACCCCTTACTTTGACTAGGAAAGGGAATTCTGTGACCCCTTGCACTTCCCGAGTGAGGCAATGCCTCGCCCTGCTTCAGCTCGCACATGGTGTGCTACACCCACTGAGCTGTGCCCGCTGTCTGGCACTCCCTAGTGAGATGAACCCAGTACCTGAGATGGAAATGCAGAAATCACCCGTCTTCTGTGTCGCTCACAACGGGAGCTGTAGACCGGAGCTGTTCCTATTCGGCCATCTTGGCTCTTCCCCGCCTGTCTTGAAAGCTTATCCACCATGATCAAGTGGGCTTCATCCCTGGGATGCAAGGCTGGTTCAATATATGAAAATCAATAAATGTAATCCAGCATATAAACAGAACCAAAGACAAAAACCACGTGATTATCTCAACAGATGCAGAAAAGGCCTTTGACAAAATTCAACAACCCTTCATGCTAAAAACTCTCAATAAATTAGGTATTGATGGGACGTATCTCAAAATAATAAGAGCTATCTATGACAAACCCACAGCCAATATCATACTGAATGGGCAAAAACTGGAAGCATTCCCTTTGAAAACTGGCAAAAGGCAGGGATGCCCTCTCTCACCACTCCTATTCAACATAGTGTTGGAAGTTCTGGCCAGGGCAATTAGGCAGGAGAAGGAAATAAAGGGTATTCAATTAGGAAAAGAGGAAGTCAAATTGTCCCTGTTTGCAGATGACATGATTGTATATCTAGAAAACCCCATTGTCTCAGCCCAAAATCTCCTTAAGCTGATAAGCAACTTCAGCAAAGTCTCAGGATACAAAATCAATGTACAAAAATCACAAGCACTCTTATACACCAATAACAGACAGAGAGCCAAATCATGAGTGAACTCCCATTCACAATTGTTTCAAAGAGAATAAAATACCTAGGAATCCAACTTACAAGGGACGTGAAGGACATCTTCAAGGAGAACTACAAACCACTGCTCAATGAAATAAAAGAGGATACAAACAAATGGAAGAACATTCTATGCTCATGGGTAGGAAGAATCAATATCGTGAAAATGGCCATACTGCCCAAGGTAATTTATAGATTCAATGCTATCCCCATCAAGCTACAAATGACTTTCTTCACAGAATTGGAAAAAACTACTTTAAAGTTCATATGGAACCCAAAAAGAGCCCGCATCGCCAAGTCAATCCTAAGCCAAAAGAACAAAGCTGGAGGCATCATGCTACCTGACTTCAAACTACGCTACAAGGCTACAGTAACCAAAACAGCATGGTACTAGTACCAAAACAGAGATATAGATCAATGGAACAGAACAGAGCCCTCAGAAATAACGCCGCATATCTACAACTATCTGATCTTTGACAAACCTGAGAAAAACAAGCAATGGGGAAAGGATTCCCTATTTAATAAATGGTGCTGGGAAAACTGGCTAGCCATGTGTAGAAAGCTGAAACTGGATCCCTTCCTTACACCTTATACAAAAATTAATTCAAGATGAATTAAAGACTTAAACGTTAGACCTAAAACCATAAAAATCCTGGAAGGAAACCTGGGCATTACCATTCAAGACATAGGCATGGGCAAGGACTTCATGTCTAAAACACCAGAAGCAATGGCAACAAAAGCCAAAATTGACAAATGGGATCTAATTAAACTAAAGAGCTTCTGCACAGCAAAAGAAACTACCATCAGAGTGAACAGGCAACCTACAAAATGGGAGAAAATTTTCGCAACCTACTCATCTGACAAAGAAAGGGCTAATATCCAGAATCTACAATGAACTCCAACAAATTTACAAGAAAAAAACAAACAACCCCATCAAAAAGTGGGCAAAGGACATGAACAGACACTTCTCAAAAGAAGACATTTATGCAGCCAAAAAACACATGAAAAAATGCTCACCATCACTGGCCATCAGAGAAATGCAAATCAAAACCACAATGAGATATCATCTCACACCAGTTAGAATGGCGATCATTAAAAAGTCAGGAAACAACAGGTGCTGGAGAGGATGTGGAGAAATAGGAACACTTCTACACTGTTGGTGGGACTGTAAACTAGTTCAACCCTTGTGGAAGTCAGTGTGGCAATTCCTCAGGGATCTAGAACTAGAAATACCATTTGACCCAGCCATCCCATTACTGGGTATATACCCAAAGGACTATAAATCATGCTGCTATAAAGACACATGCACACGTATGTTTATTGTGGCACTGGTCACAATAGCAAAGACTTGGAACCAACCCAAATGTCCAACAATGATAGACTGGATTAAGAAAATGTGGCATATACACACCATGGAATACTATGCAGCCATCAAAAATGATGAGTTCATGTCCTTTGTAGGGACATGGATGAAACTGGAAATCATCATTCTCAGTAAACTATCGCAAGAACAACAAACCAAACACCACATATTCTCACTCATAGGTGGGAATTGAGCAATGAGAACACATGGACACAGGAAGGGGAACATCACACTCTGGGGACTGTTGTGGTGTGGGGGGTGGGGGGAGCGGGGAGGGATAGCTTTAGGAGATATACCACAGCAGCACACCAGCATGGCACATGTATACATATGTAACTAACCTGCACATTGTGCACATGTACTCTAAAACTTAAAGTATAATAATAATAAAATAAAAAATAAATAAATAAAAGAAAAGTACATCAACAAGAAAGCATAAATTGTCAAAATCATTGCATCTATAAAGATTCATATTTAAATACAAATTTCTCAGAGAAATGGAAATCATTATGGTCTTTCAGCAACAAAGAGATTGTCGACTCAATATTGATGTAATGCTCACCATGGGTATTCATATTTCCATCACCGCTTTTACCTTTGTGCCTCAAAACCTCAGTTGAACCAGAAGAGAAAGGAAGAAAGAGAAAGAGGGAGGGAAGGAGAAAGGAAGACTATTTTCTTTTTTCCTTCTAAGATAGTTTTTTGGGAAGCTTTTTCTCCCTCATATCCTGTCTGTTTCAAAAGAGAATTTGAAATAGCTTCAAAAAATACAAACTGCACAATAAGAAAATAAATAATACGGAAAAAATGAAGACCAATCCCGAGGTAACAGAAAGATATAGTTTGGATACTTGTCCTCTTCGAAGTTCATGTTGAAATTTGATTCCCAGTGTTGGAGGTGTGGCCTGGTAGGAAGTGTTTGGGTCACGGGGGAGGATCTCTCATGAATGGCTTGGTGCTGTCCTCCCAGGGTAATTAGTTTTTGTTCTATTAGTTCCAATAGGATTGTTAAAAAGAGGCTGGCAACCCCTGCCCTCTTTCTTGTTCCCTCTCCCACCGTGTGACCCACAGGCTGTCTGCCCTAAGTGGAAGCTTCCTGAAACTCTCACCAGAAACAGATTCTGGCTCCATGCTTCTTGAAGAGCCTGCAAAACCATGAGCCAAATAAACCTCTTTATAAATTACCAAACTTTAGGTATTGCTTTATAGCAATGCAGGTGGACTAAGACATAGAGTTTACATAGAAGGCAACTGACTCATATTCAGTACAGTTGCTGGAGTTGGGCTTCCTGGAACCCAAAGTAAAGAAGTAAATGCTGTCAATTACACTAAAGCACAACATCATACAGTAAAGAAACTTTTCTTCCCAGCATAAATATATCTGTTTCTGTTTTCTTTCATGCTTATTTATGAGGGAAGTGCCATGGAATATCCTTTGCTATATTAAGTTAATATAGCTAATTGAGTTAATGTTTCTTAAACTCCAGAATTTTAATATATATTTTCCTAGTCATAATGGGCTCATTGTGAAAAAATTAGAAAGACAAGGAAAGATGCAAACTTAATTGGGTTCATTTCTTCTACCTTTAGTACTTTTTCTATTTTCAGATAGCAAATCATCTTTTATTTTGCAAAATTAAGTAGAAATAAGCAGATGACATTTTGTATTTTTATTTTTTCCTGATAAAAATAAAACACAATTTTAAAACAGAAATTTGAGAAGTGCAGAAAAACAGAAAAAAAGTAAGTGTTTCTACACAGCAAAAGAAATGATCAACAGAGTAAACAGACAACCTACAGAATAGGAGAAAATATTTGCAAACAATGATTCCAACAAAGGTCTAGTATCCAGAATCTAGAAGGAACTTCAATTAACAAGCAAAAAACAACCCCATTAAAAGTGGGCAAAGGACACGAACAGTTTTCAAAAAAGACACACAGGCAGCCAACAAGCATATGAAAAAATGGTCAACATCACTAATCATTAGAGAAACACCAATCAAAACCACAGTAAAATACCATCTCACACCAGTCAAGGCTATTATTATAATATCAAAAAATAACAGATGCTGGTGAAGTTGTAGAGAAAAAGGAATGCTTATATACTGCTGGTGGGAGTGTAAATTAATTCAGCTATTGTGGAAAGCAGTGTGGTGATTCCTCAAAGAACTAAAAACAGAGTTACTATTTGACTCAGCAGTCCCATTTTTGGGTATATACCCCAAGGACTAGAAATTTTTATATCACAAAGACACATACACATATATGTTTATTGCAGCACTATTCACAATAGCAAAGACATGGAATCAACATAAATGCCCATAAATGGTATCCAGGATACAGAAAATGTGGTACATATACACTGTGGAATACTGTGCAATCAAAAAAAATGAGATTGTGTTATTTGCAGCAACATGGATGGAGTTGGAGACCATTATCCTTAACAAACTAACACAGGAACGGAAAACCAAATACTGCATGTTCTCACTTATAAGTGGGAACTAAACGATGAGAACCAATGGGCACAAAGAGGGGAGCAACAGACACTGAAGCCTACTTGAGGGAAGAGGCTAGAAGGAAGGAGAGGATCAGAAAAAGTAACTATTGGGTGCTATGCTTAGTACCTGTGTGATGAAATAATCTGTACACCAAACCCCCATGACATGAATTTACCTATATAACAAACCTGCACATGTCACCCTTGAAGCTAAAATAAACGTTAAAAGGAGAAAAAAGAGTACGAAACATGCAAATCCCAGTACTAGTTTTTTCCTTGCTTTTGAGAACAGTTTAAAGTAAAAACTAAAATTTCTCCCTTTCCTTTAGCTCTATCTGTCCCCTAGAGCTGATACCTATTATCAGTCTAGCATATGTATACATTAAAAACTATAATATAGATATATTTTATTTAGACACACATATAGGTGAGCTTTTTTTCACACAAATAGTAACAAGTATGTGTGTGGGTGTACATGTGCATTTTCTGCAATATGCTTCTTTTCACATAACAAGTTATGACTTTCTGTCCAAGCCAGCACAGTAGTAGTCCCCATTTATGGGAGGTTTTGTTTTCTGGGCTTTGCTTTCTGTGGTTTCAGTTATCAGTGGTCAACCATGGCCTAAGAATATTAAATGGAAAATTCCAGAAATAAACAATTCATCAATTTCAAATTGTGTGTCACTCTGAGTAGCATGGTGAAATCTCACACAATCCCACCCAGGACGTGAATGCTGTCTTTGTCCAGTGTATTCACACTGCACACACTCTCCATCGGTGAGTCGCTCAGTAGCCATCTCGGTTATATCAACTTTCTCTGTATTGCAGTGCTTGTGTTCAAGTCACCCTTGTTTTACATAATAGCCTCAAAGCACAAGAGTAGTGATGTTGGCATATTGTTATAATTGTTTTGTTTTATTTTATTGTTAGTCTCTGACTGTGCCTACTTTATAAATTTTATCATAGGTATGTATGAATACGAAAAACATAATATATATGGGATTTCAGTACTAGCTGCTGTTTCAGGACCTACTGAGGGTCTTGGAACATATCCCCTAAAGATAAGGGGGACTACTGTACAGGTTAACTAGCCTTTTTCATTTTCACAACTGCATGGTGTGAACTGGGTTGTTATTTAACCATCTTCCATTCGTAGATATTTGAGATGTTTTTCCTAATTGACATAAACATTGCTGAAGTAGACATCATTATATATGTATTTTGTTGTACATGGGCTGGCATTCCTACAAGACCAAATCCTAAAACTGATATGGCTCACTAATGATTCTACACATTCATACTTTTGAGAGGCAATGCCAAACTCCAAAAAGTTTGAACCACTTTTACTCCTCAGGGGACAGAGTTAAATTCCCCAAACCCTACAATTTAATGTTGTATTTAACAAATGCTCATGTTTTAATGTAGCCATTTTTATGTGCATTAAATCCTCCTTGAAACTCTCTGTCACTGTTAGCTCTCTAATCTTTACTGAGTTACTGACTCACTGTGCTTTAGCTTTCTGCTTCTCATAATGGTAATATCAATGGGTTTTTATTTTTGTTTTATAATTTGTTGCTTTGTATTAAATAAAACAGTGTAAAATGTTAGTATTGCAGCTGGCATATTAAAAGACTCAGAAAATGCTATTACAGTGCAGTAGTGAAAAGTGCCATTTGTAGAGTCAGACACTCATGGTCATATTCCAGCTTAACAATTTACCAGCTGTCTTGATGTCTCTGTATCTAGTACCAAAACCCAAGGGTTGTTCTGAGATTAAATCGGGATGCTTTGTAAGAGTCTCTACCACTCAGTACATTCTTAAATGTTTGTGATTAATAAATATTATTACTATGGAGCTTAATTATTTAACAATCTTGAATTTCCAAAGTTCTCACTACTGCTATAAAGAAACATACTTATATTTAAACTGAGTACCTATTTCTGATTATTTCTCTAGACCAGAATCCTAGAAGTGACATTTCTGAATCAAAGTGTGCATTATTTTAAGCTTTTTGATAGATTATATTCAAATTTCTCTCCAGAAAATTTGTGTATTTTTTACTTTTACCAATTTATACTCCTATCAGCAGCGGACAATCCAGGATCTATCTCAATACAACACTGGCAGTGTTCAAAGGTAATGTTGATTTTTTTTCTCTTTTCCAACCTGATAGTAAAATTAGTAACTCAGTATTGTTTTTATCTGCATTCCTATGAGTACTAGAGAAGTTAAACCATTTTTCCCCAGGTAGCTGTCATTTGTATTTTTTTCTGTGAAATATCGATAGTATTTTTTCTAGTGTTTAATAGGGTTTAATTTTTATTTATCACTTCATAAAATAATTTTAGATGTTAACCTGGCTCTAACAATATTGCATAGCATAAATATTCAATTACACCTTTCTAAGAGTCCTTTATGTCCTTCTTGCTAATTGCTCAAATTCTTCAGTTTCTCAGTTTTGTATTCCTGACAGAATGGTCTTATAATCAAGCTCATATTTTTGAACCTAATGATACAGGACAGAATGTAGAAGACTATATATCTTATAAATTTTATGTCTTGATTCAAATATTATATTCAGAGAAATAGTGATGACATGGTGTAGAAGATGACTGTGCCTTTTCAGTTATTTGTACAATAGGTAGCACCCCTAAATTGGGGAATATGCAGACACCATAAAACATGTCTAGTTTTATATTAAACAGGATTGACTTTTTTCCTAGTCAACTTCCTCAACATCATTATTGAATAATTTATTTCTTTTCTTTATTCTTGTATGCATCTTTTGTCCCATATTAAGTTCTTCTATACACTAAGATGTGTTTTGAGGTTGTATATTCTATTACATTGATCTGTCAATTCTTATGCCAGTTACAAGTTTTAATTAATTTTTACTTCTATTTCGTAATTTTTGCAGGCAACTATCTTTTTACCTAGTTTTTCACAAAATTGCTTTAATTATTATTTTGGACATTTATTCAAGATGAAATATAGAGGAATTTTTTAAAGTCTTCTATAAATAAAAATCTCATTGAAATGGTCAATTACTTTGGAAAAATTTTATATTCTTCCCAATGCTATTAATTTCTTGTAATATTGTATTATGGTCCGTGATTATCACTAGTGAAATAGTTCCTCTTTTTAAATTTATTAAGATCATCTTTGTGGCCTTAAAATGATTGATTTTTATAAATGTTCTAAGGATACTTAAAGGACAAAATTCTCTTGAAGGTCCAAAAGTTGGAAGTATTTGCAATGGTACAACCATATCAATTTTATTATTCAAATTTTCTTTATCCCTGTTTTTAGACTTTGTGTTATCAAAAAAATCTAAACATTTTCAGAAGCATATAAAATAGTCTCATAAGCCTCCTTTTTTTCCACACCCAATCTTTATAATTACTAGCTCACAAGTTTTGTTGCATCCTTACCCTTAATATGTTACCATTCCTGAATGATTTTAAAGTAAATCCTAGACACCATATAATTTTATTTATAATTATTTAGTATATCTTTCTAAAATATAAAGACATTAAAAATATAATCACAAAATTATTATTGCACCTAAACAAAACAAACAATAACTTAATATCAACTATCTCCCAGCCAGTGTTCACATTTCCAATTGTCTCATAATTTTTTCTCTGTCTTTTTAAAATAGTAAGAATAAAAATCTAAAAGTTCAAGCAGCATGAATGCATTTTATGTCTCCCACTTAAAAAAAAAACTATATGAACTTTAAAGTAGTTTTTTCCAATTTTGTGAAGAAAGTCATTGGTAGCTTGATGGAGATGGCATTGAATCTATAAATTACCTTGGGCAGCATGGCCATTTTCACGATATTGATTCTTCCTACCCATGAGCATGGAATGTTCTTCCATTTGTTTGTATCCTTTTTTATTTCATTGAGCAGTGGTTTGTAGTTCTCCTTGAAGAGGTCCTTCACGTCCCTTGTAAGTTGGATTCCTAGGTATTTTATTTTCTTTGAAACAATTGTGAATGGGAGTTCACTCATGATTTGGCTCTCTGTCTGTTATTGGTGTATAAGAATGCTTGTGATTTTTGTACCTTGATTTTGTATCCTGAGACTTTGCTGAAGTTGCTTATCAGCTTAAGGAGATTTTGGGCTGAGACAATGGGGTTTTCTAGATATACAGTCATGTCATCTGCAAACAGGGACAATTTGACTTCCTCTTTTCCTAATTGAATACCCTTTATTTCCTTCTCCTGCCTAATTGCCCTGGCCAGAACTTCCAACACTATGTTGAATAGGAGTGGTGAGAGAGGGCATCCCTGTCTTGTGCCAGTTTTCAAAGGGAATGCTTCCGGTTTTTGCCCATTCAGTATGATATTGGCTGTGGGTTTGTCATAGATAGCTCTTATTATTTTGAGATACGTCCCGTCAATACCTAATTTATTGAGAGTTTTTAGCATGAAGGGTTGTTGAGTTTTGTCAAAGGCCTTTTCTGCATCTCTTGAGATAATCATGTGGTTTTTGTCTTTGGTTCTGTTTACATGCTGGATTACATTTATTGATTTTCGTATATTAAACCAGCCTTGCATCCCAGGGATGAAGCCCACTTGATCATGGTGGATAAGCTTTTTGATGTGCTGCTGGATTTGGTTTGCCAGTATTTTATTGAGGATTTTTGCATCAATGTTCATCAAGGATATTGGTCTAAAATTCTCTTTTTTGGTTGTGTCTCTGCCCGGCTTTGGTATCAGTAAGCCAAAAGAACAAAGCTGGAGGCATCACGCTACCTGACTTCAAACTATACTACAAGGCTACAGTAACCAAAACAGCATGGTACTGGTACCAAAACAGAGATATAGATCAATGGAACAGAACAGAGCCCTCAGAAATAACGCCACATATCTACAACTATCTGATCTTTGACAAACCTGAGGAAAACAAGCAATGGGGAAAGGATTCCCTATTTAATAAATGGTGCTGGGAAAACTGGCTAGCCATATGTAGAAAGCTGAAACTGGATCCCTTCCTTACACCTTATACAAAAATTAATTCAAGATGGATTAAAGACTTAAACGTTAGACCTAAAACCATAAAAACCCTAGAAGAAAACCTAGGCATTACCATTCAGGACATAGGCATGGGCAAGGACTTCATGTCTAAAACACCAGAAGCAATGGCAACAAAAGCCAAAATTGACAAATGGGATCTAATTAAACTAAAGAGCTTCTGCACAGCAAAAGAAACTACCATCAGAGTGAACAGGCAACCTATGAATTGGGAGAAAATTTTCGCAACCTACTCATCTGACAAAGAAAGGGCTAATATCCAGAATCTACAATGAACTCCAACAAATTTACAAGAAAAAAACAAACAACCCCATCAAAAAGTGGGCAAAGGACATGAACAGACACTTCTCAAAAGAAGACATTTATGCAGCCAAAAGACACATGAAAAAATGCTCATCATCACTGGCCTTCAGAGAAATGCAAATCAAAACCACAATGAGATACCATCTCACACCAGTTAGAATGGCAATCATTAAAAAGTCAGGAAACAACAGGTGCTGGAGAGGATGTGGAGAAATAGGAACATTTCTACACTGTTGGTGGGACTGTAAACTAGTTCAACCCTTGTGGAAGTCAGTGTGGCAATTCCTCAGGGATCTAGAACTAGAAATACCATTTGACCCAGCCATCCCATTACTGGGTATATACCCAAAGGACTATAAATCATGCTGCTATAAAGACACATGCACACGTATGTTTATTGTGGCACTGTTCACAATAAGAAAGACTTGGAACCAACCCAAATGTCCAACAATGATAGACTGGATTAAGAAAATGTGGCACATATACACCATGGAATACTATGCAGCCATAAAAAATGATGAGTTCATGTCCTTTGTAGGGACATGGATCAAATTGGAAATCATCATTCTCAGTAAACTATCACAAGGACAAAAAACCAAACACCGCATGTTCTCACTCATAGATGGGAATTGAACAATGAGAACACATGGACACAGGAAGGGGAACATCACACTCTGGGGACTGTTGTGGGGTGGGGGGAGGGAGGAGGGATAGCATTAGGAGATATACCAAATGCTAAATGACGAGTTAATGGGTGCAGCACACCAGCATGGCACATGTATACATATGTAACAAACCTGCACATTGTGCACATGTACCCTAAAACTTAAAGTATAATTTAAAAAAAAAACAACAACTATAGATTCCTGCTTCATCTCCCGAGATTTTCTGTCTTTTATTTGTAGAGGAAATTAGATTGATTGTTTCATGGTCTAACAGTGTGGATTTTGCTGATTTAATCCCTGTGGTCTGGTTTAAAGTGTTCCTCTGTCCTCTATACTTGCTGTAATTTGGTAATTAGATATAAATGCATAATCGGATTCAGGTTTAATTTCTGTTTTAAGCCACGCTGCTTCACAGGGTGTGGTGTGTCCTTCCATCAGGAGCCACATAGTACTGGGATGTTGCTCTTTGTGATGTTAGGGGTCTCTAATAGTTGTGCAGCTCTAATATCCTGTTAGGAGTTGCTAAGTGGTGATCTTTTTATTTCATCATTTCTTCTTCCCTTCTAGGAAGACTTATAAAGTGAAAATTTCCCTCATTCTCCTTTTAGTTACCTTGAGGTACAATTCATATAGAAAAATACTTGAGTCTTTTCCTTCATTTAACTTGTCACTCTTTTTAAATCTATTTTAAATATTCAAAGTTGAATGAGACCTTAGTTTCTAAAGATGGCACTTCTGTGCACTTCTTAAATTTCTAGCAGTTTTTGCTTCAAATAATGAAGGTGCTATTTGGCACACAGCATTTGTTATACCTTTATTGATCAGAATTTATATCCTTTGATGAAGTTAGGGAAGGAGGTCTGAATTTTATTTTGTCTGAAATTAGCATCACATTCTTACTTGGATTTTAATTAAATATTTCTGACAAATTGTTGCCCATATCTCTCTTCCTTTTTAATTATAAATTATACATTCCCATTAAAAAATTCAAATTATACATAATTTTATATGATGAACTAAAATATTGCACTCCTCTTCTGATGTTTACTCATCAAGAAGAAGTGTTTAATAGTTTGGTGTATGTGCTTTTAGATATTTTCTATATACATATAGATATACACATACAATAAATGTACATGCACATACGTTTCTGAAAAAAATGGAATCCTATTTATATAATATTCTACAATTTACATTCTGCCTTGGTATAGATCATGAATCTTTTCTCAGCAGATGTCCATTGAACACATTTTTGTAGTGGGTACATTGTGTTTCATCGTATGGATCTACTATAATATATTTTACCAGTCTGCTCTTAATTAGCAAGATTTTATTCTTATAAATTATGTGACACAAATATTCCTTTATGGATGCGCTTGTATCAGTATTTCCAAAAAATAGAAATGGTTTCTAAGAGTATACATATTTTAATTATTTTTAAGTACTGAACAATTGCTTTCTAAAGGGGTGGTATTTATTTCCTCCAAATATGGGTGTGCTCTTCCCCCCACACTCTTACCAACACAGTTTATATTCATTCTTTTAAAATGTTTCTTGATTTGATAGGGAAAAAAATGGTGGCTCATTATTTAATTTGCATTTTCCTGATTACTCATGTGGTCAGAAATTTTTATTTGCTCTACTGCACTTATATTTCTTCTTTGAATTATCAGTTCACATCCTTTACTTATATATTTTCATAGGTATTTTATTGCCAAGTTGGCAGAAATTTGGTTTGTGCCTATCCACCAGGTACAAGCTTAACCTGAAAGGGTGATCAAGGATTTGGTCATTGTAGGCTAGCAGAGAGTTCAAATGTGACATAATCTGGCAAGAATGTAAAGTGTGAGTATTTTCTGTTGATAAGTGAAGGCGTAGCCTTATGTTTTGGTGAACAACCAAAGGAAAGAAAGGTTAATCTTTTATGAAAACTCAAGAGCCTACTTGGGGCACACAGAAATGTAAGCAGAAGGTTCTTTTCTCTTAATTCACCTCATAAAGGATGGTACAAAAGTAGGTCAAGGTGATATATGTGACTAGTACCAGTATTTTCCCTGGGGAACAGTTCTGAATTTGATGCCTGTAGTCCCAGGGTAATTTCCTGTGAAGTACGAGTAGCAAAAGTGTGGCATGCATACCAGGGCTTCCCTATCCTGTTCCCATGGCAGACATCACTAGTCAATCATGGCAGTCTTTCCTCTTGAACTTACATATAACTATCATAGGCTTTTTCATCATAGTTTGCTAGACTTGTCTCTAATGTTCATAGACAATAAAATGAAATTGATTTACAGTCCCTGTTGTGTACCCATGCTCATTAGAATTTAAACTCCAGTAGATCATGGATTTGTCTGTCTTGCTTTTTTATGCTTACAACAATGCCCAGAGCATACTAGGCACTGAATAAATGTTTGTTGAATGAATGCACAAATAATGCATTTAGACAGAAATTTTCTAAAACGAATTCAAATATTCTTCATAGTACAATAAAATTCTAATAAGCATTCATGAAATATCTGTTTCTGAACATTTTAACTTTGTAGTCACTAGTTCTAAGGTTATTGAGGGAAATGTTTGATTTTGATGCTATTTAGATATTGAGGGGTTTTTTTGGTCAGAGTATTTTTTTTTTAACTTGAAAATAGAATTCTTTTGAGTGGCTGTGAACAATAGCAATTACAACAGAAACATTCATGGGAATTTCTGTATTTTCAAACACTTTCAGCATCATCAGTATGATTAGCATTTTCTAGTTCTATTCCTCCTGAATTTACAACCTGACTTTGGACCAAATTTGGCAGTAGGCATGACTGTGACTAAATTGAACTTGATGGTAAAACTTATACCCTATTTTTCTGAGGTCAACATCTTTTCTGATCCGTTCATAAATGTTAGGCTGGGAAATGTGCTTTTAAGGTGGCTTGAGCAAGGGGCATGCATGGTTTCTTTCTTTCTTCTTTTTTTTTGTTTTTTCTTTTCACTGAAGCTTTGGTCCTGACACAGATCAAGGAAATCAGGAATTGCAGCAACTTGATTTGAATTGCTTGAAAATTGTAGCTCAATACAAAATTCAGTAAGGTAGGAACAGGAATGGAAAATAAAAGAAAACCATGTCTTCCAGAAAACAGGAAACAGTTCAGGTATGTGAGAGGGCGGCAGATTTTCTCTCAAGAAGCCCCATTATATATGGCCACTTAGTCTATATCCTCAGCTGGGTTAATTTTCTAGATCCTGGTTACCTTCTTCATCAATATTATTTGAAAATTAACAGTGTCTCAAACATTCACTTTCAAATCATCTCTCACAATTGTATAAATGTTTCTAGTTTACAAAGTGGGAAATGTCTCTAGGTGCATTCATTTAATTCTATTAGGTGAGTATTAGGTGAGTGTTTCTATCTTTATTTGGATGCAAAAAAAAAAAAAAAAAAGACTACAACAACTAGACCTGGTAAGGAAGAGCCCTTTGCCATGTGATTGCTTGGCTACTAAGTGGCAAATCTGTGTTCTTCCAACTCCAAATCAAATCCACTTTCCAATAAGCCAATTCTCCCTGAAATCACATAACTGTGACTATTTTAAAAAAGGAAAAAAAGGGAGGGTACAAGAAGAATGTAGGAAGGAGAAATTTTATGGCCATTTAAAAATGAATGCAAAAATGACTACAGTGGGTAGTTAGGTATTTCCTCTGTGAGGGTTTTATTTTTAAGTATCTTGTGAATTACTGAATGCTTCTTATTCTTTTTTTGTGACTACCTTCACTGCTCTCCTCTTTGTTGAAGCTTTGGTGGCTAAGAGCGAAGCATATCTTCCTTACAACTGAGCTCAATTTGCAGTTCAGATCATTTCCTTGCTAGAAGTGAAAGTAGCACTCTAATAACTTGGTGATAGTAACCATTTGACCAGGCATGCATAGTAATCATTAGATGATTTATGCCTTCTATAGCAAAATTTAATCCAAAGATCTTTACAATCCTGTCTTCCTAGTAATTAATCTATAAAATCATGCAACTGTAAGTGCTTGAAATCTCTAAGAACGTGTAATTATTTTGCATTCCTTAGTGGTAGTAGCATGATTATTTTAGTATGGATGAACTCCCGTTGCACAGAGACCGAGTCTGTCTAATATCCAGAAATTTGGATTTCTAAATGATGAACATTTCATTTTTCAGGAATCTCTCTTGGCTATGAAATAACTGAAAGACTTAAAGACTAGTTTTTATTGCAAAATGGGAAACACCTTGATAAGTACATTGAAGAACTCTTAAAATCTTCAATTTGAAATCAATCCTCAAGAGGCAAAGCCTGGGGATTGGCAAAATGTTTACTTTTGGCATGAATAATCGGTCTCTCTCTGGCAAGGTGCAGTGTTTGTGGTTTTGTGAAATCAAACTGACTCACATTCTTCCTGAGAATGGGGTAAGGGCTCTTGAGACAGCACTCTGGCTTAGAGAGCTTTCAAACCTATGCATGAAGACTCAGGTATCTCCTTTTTCTTTGAAAGTTCAAATGATTTAAACAGGATAGCAGCACTGATTATGGTATATGCTGATGTCAGTATCAAAATTAAAACCAGCTAATCTTAATGGAAACTAAAGAATCTGGATACTTTTATTAACTGAAAATCAGTCCTTTCATGTGATTCAATTAAAAACATCAATAAAAATCTTATTTCAAAAGTCACAAGTAGAGTATCTACCACTATAGCACATACCATAGATAGAAAACTGCTCAACCCCCTCTGAATCGTCGCCTGTTTTAATAAGTATTCAGAAATTATACTCAGACTTCAAAAGAAATTGTAAGGAATTGTTAGCAGGTTTATTAATGTTTTATGTTTTATTAAAAGTTTGGGTGTACATTTCACAATGAGCAACATCAAAAATCAGACTTTCTGCCTGTAATTTTGCTTCCTCCTGTCTTTCTGCCTTTGGGATTCACTCTTTTCCTTTCATCAGCTGCCATTTTCAGCAGCATGCAGTAATTTCATGGCTCATTGCAAGCGCTGAAAACCTTTGAAACCACAAATGCTAACCTACCTGGCCTGCAGCCATTTAGGAAGAGATTAATTTAGCAAACAGAAGCAAAACACTTTCTACTTCTAGCCTGTGCATAATTTCACTTCTATCTATATTTATTTTACAGTGAGCAGCGTAATGACAATTTCAGTAATTGCAACTCTATAAAAATTTGCCTACCTAGCTTATCTCACTATCACAAGACTGGGAGTGAGTCAGATTAGAAAAAGTACAGCATGTGAAACAGCACTGGTTGCCTTCCAAAAATATGGGCCTTCTATAAAAACTCAAGTGATGCTTTGCACTTGTTTGCGTTCTTATCTATTGGGCAATGGTTTCTTCCCGATGTTTTGATTGGGACGTGTGCATTCCTCTTTAATTCATGGTGATTTATGGGGGCACTCTCCTTACAAACAGACAAATGTATTTGGAAGAGTAGAAGTGCCAGCCCATTTCTGCAGACTTTGTTATAAATGACTGTTATGTTGCTGTCAAGCAATTTGAACAGAAGAGAAAGTCCATCTGGGGCAAATTTAAGCTATCGTGCTTGGAAGGATTTCAAGGACTAAATTAGTCCACAAACTGTTAGCTAAAAATAAAAGTTTTATTGTTTCTTGTCTAACTTAAAAATCCCATCATTGAAATTAACACCAATTACATCTACTGTATATGTGTATGTATAGATTCCTCTAAGGGATCATTTGTTGCTTCCTTTTATTCATTTGTGTAGTGCTTACACACACACATACACACACACACACACAGACACACTGTTTAGCAAGAAAAGAACCCAGGGAGAAATAATGACTCAAGCAAAATAATATTTAAGAATTAAGAGAAGATATAGTGAAAGTTGAAGCCAGCCAGTATATCAGAAAAAAATCATTTACGCTATTTGACCAGTAAGAGGCATCATGAAAGAATTAAATGTAATAAGTGGGGGTGGAGGAGAAAAAAATTTGGTGTGAAGCTGTTGATATCAAGCCCTGTATCTGCTGGGTGGAGGGGTATGTTATCTTTGAGGGATTTTTCTATATATGTAAAGGATAGAACAAGAATGTCATATTGCTAAGGGATTTTTTTCTCTAGATCAGCTACGAGGGGGACCTCTCTTGATAGGTGACTATATTGTTTGTTGTATACAGACTAATTCAGAGATGAGAATCTAGAGTTGAGGGTTGAATATTAAGACTTGGCATGATTTTTCCTCAGGAAGAAAGGGATTTGGTAGTCACTGAATGACCCTGAACTATGATATGGTTTCTCCAGTCCTCTGATAAAAGATCATTGCTCACCATCTTAGGTTGCAAAAACTCCTGCCAGTAAAACAGGATAGTATAATAAAAGGGAGTAAAAGGAGAACAGCCAAGCGGGCTACATAAGGCATTTTGGCTTGGGTGCTGTATCTTTTCCATTTTATACATTCCTTTTTCCCAAGTAATGGCAGTTGAACATAATTCTCCACTTCCTTACTCAGATTTGAATATTCTGTACTCCATAAAGGAAATTCTATAACATTAAATTTGTTTATGTACTGTTTTTATATTAGCTAATTCATTTATGTGTACAGATACACAGACGGCAGTAGGATGACTGGCCAACCCCCACAGATGTACACCTCCAATCTGGCATCCCATAACATTCATAAAATATGTCAACACAGCCTGGAATTTTTCCATGGTTTATGTTATAACATTGCTGTTCATAGCATACTGGCAAAATATTTCATGTTGAAATTCATGGTAGTAAAAATGAAAAAAGGAATTTTCTCAATGTTTTGAGGCCATTTGCAAAAGTACTCGATCAATATCTTTCTCATATAATAAGCACTTAAATCAACACAAATTGAACAAGAAAAACTCATTCATGTGCCTGGGTGTTGTACAATAAATAGTTATTCATTTTTTAAAACAATTGATGGTAATTATGCTGTCTTAATGATCATTTTGAAAATGCAATGCATCTTTGCAGTACTGCCTAAAGAATCATAATGTTGTGTGATAGAATCAAACCAATAACAGAAACATATTTATAACCAATGTTGGTTATTCTGCAGAAATATATTTCTAAGGCAAACAATAACTTTTGGTGAAGAGTGTTAATAATATCATGAGACTACTAATGGTGAAAAATTCACAATCACAATCAAGAATAATAGCTTCTTATTTGGGGAGATAGATTGGTGAGTTTGCATTTTCCCTTCACTGGGAGGTTTTTGCATCCTTGTTTCTGGAGGTCACATCCTGCTCAGCCACAATCCAGTAACCAGAGGCCACCAGAGGTCAGTCTTTCATGATGGGCAGTGCGAGACAGCCCTTGTTTTGTCCTCCAGGGGCCTTACATCTCTCAGGAAACTTCACCTAATGTGTTTATTTTTTTCTTCTCCTTTTATTTCCGAATATTTGAAGATGACAGTTTCAAGGGTCACTTTTGTTAATTCTCAAATGTCTTGAAGGAAAAATGAAAGTAGTGTGGAGTAATGGGAGGACTCAAGACTCTCAAAACTAATGGAGAAACAAACTCCACTTTTTAAATTATGCAATTTAAGCAAGTATTTTTCCTTCCTATAAGGATCTGAATGTGTGTGTCCCCCAAAATTCATATGTTGAAATTCTAATCCTTAAGGTGACAGTATTAGAAGGTGGGGCTTTGGGGAGGTGATTAGGGTTATAGGGGCAGAGCCCTCATGAATGAATTAGTGCCTTTACAAAAGAAGACCAAGAAAGATTCCCTCACCCCTTCCAACATGTGAGGACACAGTAAAAAGCTGCTATGAGGAAGTGGGACCTCAGCAAAGACGCTGAATCTGTCCACACCTTGACCTTGGACCTCCCAGCCTCCGGAACGGTGAGAAATAAATATTTACGGTTTATAAGCCACTCATTCTATCATATTTTGTTAAAGCAGCCCAAAAGGAATAAGATACTTCCTGACCATTATTTTGTTCTCTGTAATACTGAAATAATAGCAAATTGTATGTAATTTTTACTAAGAGTCAGCATTGTTATCATCGCTATTTTGTAGCTCAGAAAACTGGGACACAGAAATGTAAAATGATCTGTCTGGCTTCACCGGGCTAAAATGTGTTTGAATCAGGTTGTGAACCCAGGTGACCTGGCTGCAGAGTATGTACCAATAACCATCATACCACCCTGCCTCACACATGCGATTTTTCTCTTTGATGATTGTTGCAAAGATTAACCATGTCTTTCCAGCTATTCTCTGCCTGAGATTTTGGTGCTTTAATAATTTAATCTCCTTTGTACCCCCAGTCTTAAAACGTCGTTTGGGACATGTCTGAGTGTCTCCATCATAATCATTAAATTATTCAGGAGAACTCAGATGTGCTTTTGTACCCCCTGATGTTGGTATCAGGAAGGCAGGCAAAGAACTCTTGATGGTTTCCCATGATTGTTGATCACAACAAATTTGGGTAGTTGCCAAAGGAAAATGTTAAGTGAGAATTTATTATACAAAAAATAGATTATTGTTAAGTGAAAATATATATGTATGTGTATTACTGTATAAACACACATATGTATATATGTGTATATATTTGTGTATTACTAAATACTAGAATCTTGTTTTACCCTTATATTTTATTATAGTACCCTACAGTTCTATATAAAAGACTAATTATATTAAATTTCTTAAATTTATAATTTCAAATATTTGTTTGCTTGGTTCCAATCCACTCAATGCAGATACTGCCTATTTTCTCTCCAATGTCTTTTTCATTTTTCTGGATCACTCGCTGAATAGAATCTCTAGTTGATGCTATTTCCTTCATTTATATCTTCTGGTGAGGTCCTGTACAAATCACAAATATTACCTTATTACCTGTATTAGGATTCTCCACAGAAACAGAACACACACACACACACACACACACACACACACACACACACACACACACACAAAGAGATTTATGACAAAGTGCTGTCTCACATGATTATGGAGGCTGAGAAGTCCCATGACCTGTTGTCTGCAAGCTGGAGATGCAGGAAAGCCAGTGGTGTAGTTATAAGGTCCAAGAGCCAGAGAGCCAATGACATGGGTTCCAGTCCACTCTCAAGGCCTGAGAACCACTAATGAATGCCGAGGGAAAGGAGAAGATTGATATCCAGCTCAAATAGTCAGGCAGAGAGCAAATTCAACCCTTGCCAGCTTTTTGTTTTATTCAGGCCTTCAACTTATTGGATAATGCCCACCACATCAGGGAGGACCATCTGCTTTACCCAGCTCACCAATTCAAATGCTAATCTCTTCTGGAGACGCCCTCACAGACATACTTTGAAATGATGTTTAACCAGCTATCTGGGCATTCCCATCATGGAGACATAAAGTTAAGCATCATATTACCTGTATATTTATAGATCTTATAAACCAGAGTCTGATCTGGTGAATTTATATCCTTAAACAAAAGGCTAAAAGAATGTCATTAATGGGATTTTAAAAAATTCCTTTTGAGCTAATTATTTTTCCACCATTTTGAGCTGATTATTTTTCTACCATTTTTAGGGTTATCTTGAGTTTGGAATTAAAAATATAAAAGTCACCAATTTATTTCCATTTACAATAATTTAAAGAACTCCTCAAAATTGAGAAACAGTTTTCCTTTTCTTGTTTGACTATAAAATTAAAGTTGTTGATATTCAAAATTAAGTGTTGGACAATCTTCTATAAAAGTCAGGATCTCAATTTCCATTCATTCATAAGGAAATACTGTATTTCCTAGGCACTAGGAGAAAATAGTGAATAAGACAGAATCCTTTAGGTACCTCCTAATCTAAGGTAGAGACAAATTTTCTTTTCAATGGGGAACTATGTAGATTTAGTCTTTTGCTTCCTTAGGTCCAAACAAGAGCTGTAGAGACAGAATTTTTACTCCAAATAATTATTTTACAAAACATTTTTTTCGTTTACCAAGAGACTGTATTTGTCTAGATCAGCAGATTAACATGAGTGCCAAGTTATTGTAAGTTTCAGGCTTTGTAGGATATAACTATGCACTGTTTATAATTTTCTATACGGTTTCTAATCCTTCTTGTGTTACTGAACAGGTAATTTATTTTTTTACTAAAAAAAAAAAAATCCTCATTGACAAAATTACTTGGAAGTGAAAATTAAGCCAGAAGATAGACTTAGAGTCTAAATCTTACCTCTGTCCTCAAGTTAAGGTAAAAAGGAGACACCATACAAAAACTGCCAATTTTTGTTTCTGACTTACCAAGATATTAGATGGGCTGTTTATTAATGTTTTTTCTAAATTCTACTGGCCAATCTTTCGTTGATGTGTTTCTGTCTTTAAATGAGGCTACGTACCTTAATCAAACAAATATCCTATTATTTACAGAATTAGAAAATATCTGTAAAAAATGTTAACATATGCTTTTGAGGCATTTTGTAGTAAGTTACTATGGTGGCCATCCAGTTAATGAACATCAAATGTACTCAATGCTCTCCATTGTTCTGAATAGAAGTGTTGAACATGTAGGCAAACCAATGAAGTATATGTATGTGTGTGTGCGTATGTATCTATGTGTGTGTATGTGTGCATGTTATAAAAGAGGTTTTCAAGATATATGTATTCACAGTATAGACAGAAAAAATAGTAAAAATGCTATTTAATTTTCCAATCTGATTATTCAATAATAGCGTGGCGATCAAGAAAAACCAGCTTTTGACTAAAAAAAAAAAAAAATGCTAGTTTCAGGCTGGAGTGTATTGTCAAGACCAAGTTATAAACTTCTGAAAAACAGGAATGATAATGGAATCGCTGCTACAACCTTAAGTATAACGGTGTGAACGGCTCTGCTATTATTTACTATGGTAACGTAATAAGAGACAGCACTGTTTGGGCCATTATACTCACTGCTCTTTTTTCAGTATAAATCATTATATTTATTATCTGTCTTCTTGTATAGGGGGTCATAAGAAAGGCCAATCGAAAGCTGAGGAAACCTACTTTCCTAAAAGAAATTGAGCCTACTTCTAATTCTTTTTCTTTATCAAATACAAGGGAACAGAGAATTTTTTGTGAAAAATTGTTTCATGTAAGATTAAAGTGCAGATTATTGGTGAGAAAATGACATTCACTTCCAGACATCTTGTAGATCCCTGGGAGATATTGCCAGTCTCTCTCTGATATTTTTACCTTTCTTCCTGGGAGGATTTGTTTCCTGGCAGGTTTTGAGCAGTGGGTGCTGGAGCTTTTATTCTGTTCTGGAGACTTGTGTTATTATTTATTGATTGATAACCAAAGCTATGATCTTAGCAAAATAACTCCTTTTGAGTGAATTTTATTTAAACATCAGAAATGTGTCCTACACAGCTTTTCTCCCTTCTTTTACAGAAATCCTACAAACTATACTTGTTTTCTTTTGCTTGAATGATTAGCTAAAATATTTCATCATACTTTATTTATAAAAACTCCAGAAACAAGGGTAATTCAACTTCACTAATAATTTGATTGCATATTGTCTGTGAATACGTCCTCACTTACATCACAACCCAGGCCCCCACTGTGAACAAATATGACTTTCTGCAGAATGACAAGCTCTCTATTTTCAACTCTCTGAAGGGCAGTCATGAGCCTACCACCTCTGGATATAAGGTTTAGAGGACCAAGGTAGCTGGGAGATTTGAGGCTGAGAATGAATGGTAGGAGTATCATAGATGACAGCTCAAGGGCCCCTTTCTTACTTCCAGGAAAAAGAAAAGTGAATATAAAATAGAACGAACATAACTTTTTTTCCAGATGGAAGCTGAACCTCACACTGAAATGCTTCTAAACCAAATGGGGCATATAGGCAGGAGTCTGGTGATAACTTGTAAAAGAAAGGAATGTTACCATCCCCATAAGCGAATATTCATTACTGAGAGCTCCAGTGTAGTGAGCACCCTGGAGAAATAAATTTAGAGGTACTTTTCCCACCTAACCAAAAGCATGAGTCCTTTCACATAAATGCAATATGCTATCAACTATAGCCAACTCATGAGAGCTGGTTGAGAATAAATTATGCCTATAACAGCCTATACTCATGTGTCCTGGGGGATAGAAAAACAAAGAGTAAACAGATCATATTTTTAAAAATACAGTAAATCTCAGGCTCTGCATCTCTTTTATGTTAGTTTTTCTTGAGTATATTGGTGTACTGAACAACTATTTTTCTTAGGCTAATGATGGGATTAGAATTATCTAGAAAGGTCATTTTCAAACATTTCCATTTTATTTCCAAAAGAAGCATCTTGGAATATAAATGAAAATGGGTACATTGGACACAACTCAGCTGGTTTTAAAAGTAAGGATGTAACCCTAGCCTGGAGCTGTGAATACCAGTTCTGTGGCTCAGAGGATTCATCACTGGCACCCTTTCCTAAGAGGGCCCGAAAGTACCTGTGAGCAGTTGCTGATGTTCTACCAGCGATGTCATGAAAGAGCTATCTGACATCACAGCCCCATTTGCTTTCGTTCATAATGAAAGTCCGTTCCCAGACACCCCTGCTCTCTTTTGATAAGATGATCTGCATTTTAATTTAAATCTAAATACTAGTTGCATATAGTTACTTAGAAAGCCTTTACACGATATCAGCACTTAGGCTCTGAAATCAATTGAATAAGGCTCTCTGGGAATGGAACCCAAGCATTGGCTCTCACTTCCCCTCCTCATACCCATTCCCCAGCAACGTGGCCCCAGAGCTTTTTCCCTAACCATGGTGCCAGTCTGCCACCAACAAACACAAAAACAACAAACTGTGGTTACATGCTTCCCCACTTCTACATACACCGTCAGCAGTCTTTTCTCTCCAGGCCTTTGCCTGTATTATCCTTGCTGTCTGTGCTGGTGACTTCCTGCCATATACATCCTCTCTCATCACCACTATCTTCCATACGCATGCACATGCATACACACACACACACACACAGTGTATCTGTCTAACTCCTATGCATTCTTAGTTTTAGTCACCTCTTTCGTCTTACCTCCACAGGAAGCCTTCTAGACACTCCACTGACCCCAAGCTTGGGTTATCTGTTCCTTCTATATGTATTCATAGGTTACAGTGCTTATCATTTTTACAGTGTATTGAAATTGACTTTTCTGTTTCTCCCAATAGAAATGAGTCTGAATGTCCTGCTCACTGCTGTAATCCTAATTTCTGCCCAGTTTTCTTGGTATTACCCTGTGCTGTGACTTTCAGTGTCCTGTGCTGAGTCTTATGAGATCATAACAAACATATTGCACGTTTGCCACTGGATGGTTTCTTAGATGGCATGCTGAATAGGAGCACAATAATAGTAATAAACTTTGATTATGTCCTACATTTCAAGAACAGATCCATAGTGATCCTACAAAGTGGGTGCTGTTTTTATCCCCATTTTACAAATGTTGAAACTAAATCTCAGAATTTTAGTAAATTTCTCAGGGTCACACAGCTAGTAAGTAGTAGAGTTAGTACTTGTACCAAGACCTGTCTGATCCCAAAATACATAGCCTTAGCTACTGGGCTGTCACTACCTTGAGAAAACTAGAGCCTCTCTACTTTTTGTTCAGAACAAGAACCCTGGGCTTTAGTGGCACCGTACTTGACCAAATGACTTAGATTCTAGAAATTCCACTGGGAAAATGAAGTTGATGTAGATCCTGCCTAGAGTGAACTTCCCCTCTCTGCTACAATTGTTTCCCTAACAATTTTCATTCCCTACCAGCTGATTTTCTGTAATCCAACCTAAGCCATGTTATGAGATTTCTCACTAAGGACATTAGTGTGTATACAGATGTGCACTTAAAACCAGCAGCACAGTCCAAGTGAGGAACACAGGAGGTGGCTTAGGAGTTAGGTTACCCTCTTAGCTATTCAGCCATGAGCAGCAAACCTCTGGTTTAGTTGACAGTAACCCTCTGTAGAAGACGATACAGTGTGCATATCTTTCTCTTTTTTTCTAGAGAATAGCTCCGCTGATGCATTCATATAATAAACAGCATTAGGATTTTTCTTGATTTTATGTTATGATTAACTTTATAGTATGTTTAATGTTCAACAACGGAAAGATAATTTATTAAAATATGTTTTGGAGGTATGATGAGTCAACATTAACATTGATGACAACAAGGTTATCATGTTGACAACTTTGCTTAATTCAGTAAATAATTCCTGGCATAGTAAACACTGGCCACAAAGCCTGTAGTTAATACAAAGCAGGTAAATTGATTGACAGAGTCTGGAGATCCAGGATTCTATGAGTATATAGATCAGTAGTTTGCTGATAACTACTGGTGAGGTGGGGCTGGGGACACTAATGTGAACTTGACCAGTTAAGTCAATTTCTAAAAATTCTACTTGATAAAAGATTGCTTCTGAACTGGCTTTCAGACAGATTTGCTAATCTGTTCAGCGGCTTTTCATGGCAGAAGACAAAAAATGCAATGGTTACTATGAAAACATTTGAAATACCTGAATTTGCTTAATACACAGCTTTATTTACTAGAAGCTTGCAGCTAAAATAAAATTCCCAATAATATGAGGATTCTATATAAATGTTAAAAGTTACATTTTATTATAAAGGGAGACCTTGAAGAAGAGGGCTAAGAAAATGTTATTTATGCTATCTGTTATTATCTGAAAGTATGTCAATAGTATGTGCTTCAAAAGAATTGACGGGAAATGTTTATCAGCAGACAATGAAGCCAAATAGATTGTTTATGACAACATGGGGAATATATTTCTTGGCAAGGTTTTGAAGTATGGACATGAGGGTCATTCTCACGGCTGCTTTGGATGACGTTCATCATTGCTGAATATCTAGATTTTAAAGTTCAACATATTTTTGTATAGAGAGAATTGCTAGGTAGTGTATATTGGGTTTATATTAGCCTTGATGGCACATTCATGTAGCAATGTAGAATCTATGTTATTATTTTAATATGTGGTCATTTGCCTGCAATTTACTGTTGCTTGTGCCCTATTTTTCGTGTTTATAAGGGCTTATTTAATGCTACAACCAGATAGGCTTATTTGGATATCTTAACTCCATTTATTTGTCTACAGATCTGTGACTTAAAAGATTAGCGTTCATTGACTAGTACTTTTCAGACATCAAACCTGCTGTTAATTAGTCAGGTCATATCATATGGAAGTATAAAAAAATTATATATTTGAGATATGGTCTATTTGAATATTTTTGGTCCATTACTAAGTTTTTGTTGTAATTTAATTTTGAAAAAAGCATATACAGAATTTCAAAGAAGGCAAACAAGGTAACAAATCCGATTAGTAAATATTATTTTGAGAACCATGATTTTCACATACGTGTGTGCATATATATATATATTTAACGGTAATTTTCTAAATATCTATTTTCTGTTTTAATTTCTATGTTATTATCTAATGTAGAAAACAGGCCTTTGGATAGTCTATTCAAGAGTTGGATGAGCCACTGAAAAGTGGGTCAACTGTGGAAAGCAGCCCTGAATTTATTCATTTTTGGATCAAAGACTTTTATGGAAGTGCTTTTAAAAAACATGGACAGTGATTATTAATGATAACTTATTAATCATTCAAGAGAGATTGTTGCGACATTATTCTAAAAAAATACATAACTGTAGAGCGAGTAGGTGATTTATTGAATGTCATAGTCTGATATTGGCAACAGGGCTGCAAAATGAGTCCAGTTCCTGACTATGAGTCATGGAGTCATCCAACTTCCTGTGCACCATTCATTACAACAAAAATTCTGTAAGAAATCTCAGCCACCTGCCCATGGGAGCAAAAATACATGGGATTTTGAAGTCCTTGATTTATACAGTATAAAACAAGGACTTCAAAACCCCATATATGTCTAACATGACTTAGAAATCTTGTATTTCTAAGTCATATATTTCTAATGTGACAGAAATCTTAAGAAATACTGAACTTCATGTTGTTTTTCTGTAACTCTGCACAATAGAAATGGTAAAATTGGTAAAATAAATATTCTATACATCAGTCTTTTCCTAGATGAAATGAAGGATCCAAAGAATAAGGAGACTCTGGCCTCATGGCCATTATAACTTAAGGAGATCAGACAGAAACAACAAAAGTGGAGTGTAATTAGTATGTGCCGTATCCTAGATGTATAAAAAGGGCTGTAGGGATGAATTTTACCTGGGGCGATCAGGAAAGTTTTCTTAGCAAAAGTGTGAATAATCTGAGGATTAAAGCATAGAAATAAACAATAGGGAAGGAGGTCCTAGACAGAAAGAAGCTACTAAGTAGAGATGTTAAAAGGATGGTGCTTGCTCAGGAAGGAGTAGGGGGTTGGTTGAGCTAAAAGCTTAAGTGTGTAACGAACTGGATGTGTGCATCCCAAACTTCCTGGCAAGGCTCTGATACCCAGGTACAGTTTATGCAACTGTGCCTGTCTCTAAGGCCTAGAGGGAGTGGGTTGGTGTCTGTTAAACTGTTTCCTCAGAAGACACCGAGAAAACGTAGAAATCATTTTGTCTGTCCTGAAAATAGGCAGGATTCAGGAAAGTAAGCTAGGGCATGTGTTCACGAATACAGCATAATCGGTATTGACTATCATAATTCCTTTACAAAATATTCTTTAACTCTTAGGTGTTGCCCAAATGATGCAAAATAGAGGTTTGTGCTTAAAAAGCCTTTTTTCCTTAATAAGCCTTAGTGAGATTTGAGTCTTTTTTTTGCCAAAGCAGGGCAGTTGATTTAGCACAAGTTACATTACTCCCTTATTCTTATTTTAAAAGAAATTTCCATTGATTATTTGCCTATGGTAAGTTACTCATTATTTCTACCATTTGTCACTTATTCTCTGCCTTCAACTTAAGGTATTAGGAACTTTTACTTTTGGGAGATCAGTTTTGGCTGACTATTAAATTGGTCTCCTTGCTTCTTCCTCCTGGGTCTTAGCCATCAGGTAAATTTGGGTACAGGATAATAAGTGCCATTTTGGCTACAACTCACCCAGCATTATGAATGGTTTTCTGGCTGAATAATGTTAACCAGAGCCTCCACTCTAAATATAAAGGATGTTGGTGTCATTGACATATAATCATCCTTTTTCTATGTACAACCCAATTTCAATAGAGTGTTTGTTTCTCTGTATACATGTACTTTGTACTATTCCCTTTGTGGATTATCTACACCAATATTTTGAAACCTGACTATCCCTGTTCTCACCCAGAATACTCACTCCCAGAGTGGCTTCTCTCAGTTTTAATAGGAAACTGTGGAATAAATTTACTATTTGTAGTTCAACATAGCGTTATTGAAGGTTACTATGTGCCAGGAACTCTGCAAAGACTGAAAGAGAGACACAAAGATAGGTTTCAGCCAGGGTGGGAATTATCTATTATCTATACTGATAGTCAATGTCTTACCCAAGCGCCCTGGGGATTTCATCCACTCCAGCCACTATTTAGCCACCTTGCAACTCACTCCTGGAACTTAGACTTCCCCATGGTCCAGCAACTAAAGGGCTAATAAGGGGCTCATAGCAGTAGGACTCCAGGTCCCACCCCTACAGCAGCTAGGCCTAGGCCAGCCCTCAGCTCTAGTGGACCCATGCCCGTGCCAATATCTCCCTGGGCACACAAACAAATGGAACATGCTCTCTGACCTTTAATTGCCAATATTCTTGGAGGGGAAACAAATATACAATTGCCAAACAATGTGCTTTAAATATTTGTACAGTTCTATTATCTATCTACCTGTCTATGCATCTATCAGTCAATCATCTATCTGAAGAGAATAAGAAAAAGACAAGAGAAAAATTAAATTGAAAACATATAACCATCTTAGAAAGTTAATGATAAATGACACTGTTTTGTTTCTATCTATAGGCATAATTAAAAATAGATGCTCTTGATAACACCAAATGGATATTTTTAAAATAAATAATAAAATATCACTCAGCTCTTTTTCAATACAGTAAAACACAGTTTCAGCCTATCTACTTGTATTCAGGTAACATATATTCACAATTAAATTATGTCTTCCCAAATTGGTACATGCTAGATATTACAAAATGAAGCCACCTTGAGCTCAGACACAGGTTCATTCATTTTAGCTTTCTTAAGGAGCCCATTCTCCATCTTTGGAAGATGCTACCCAAATTACTGAATCGAATTAGCTTATCAATTGTTAAGTCCTTGGACAGCAGTGATATATAGAGATTCATTCTCAATATTTTTGGTACTCAAACTAAGTGTAAAATGTCCAAGATATCTGCTATTTCTAATACTTTGACAATAAATCACACGTATTTACAGAACAGGATTTTACTACAAAACTTGTGTTAACCAAAGATAAAACAACATTAACCATTAATAATTTTTTCATTACACCGTCCTGTTATGAAAAAAATATATTTTAAAAATCAGCTGGTTTCAGGCATTAAGGACAAAATAAAATTCCTAAGGACCCAAAGATTGGGAGAGTTTCAGACTCAACTGCTGCAGCATGAATTCCATCGTTACAGTTAGAATTGCTATTTAACAGGTAGTTAAATCCCAATTAATCTTAAGATTTAATTATTTTTTGAGTAGAGCAGGAATGCAGAAGTTTTCCCTTCATCTGCCATTAACTAGGATATTAATGTAACCTAGAACTTTTATTCTCTGATGTTCTGGATGTTCAAGGTTTAATATCTTATTATCAAAATGTGCAATACATTTATGTAAAATTTAAGAATCTAAGCATTTTCACACATATCATCTAACTCTATTTAAATCTCATAATTACAATTACCTTACAATATAGGTTTTGTTAGTATTGTTTTACAGATGGAATCAACAAAAGCCCAGGAATATTAGTGGGCTTGCCAATGTCTTAAGAACTGGAACTGGAATCCAAGTCTGCTGATTTTTCATGACTATGGGGGTGAGCAGGGGATCACATTTGTTGCAGTTACCACACAAGAGCAAATGTCACTTTACATATTTTTTTTTTACCAAATTTCTCCAAAGTTAAAATTTTTATGAAGGACTTCTTTTAGGAATGTATACAAAAACTCTCCTAAACATTTTATCTACTATAGGAATAAATAGATAATAAGGGATGAGCTATTATTTAATGCAATAAGAGCACAGAAATACCTTATTTTTACATTTATAAGATTCTGGATTATTTTGTAGGTCACTTCAGGCAGCTTTCTGCAATACCAGCCAACTGTTCACAATGTGTTTAAACTGCACAACTCTATCACAAGTCTTCCTAAATACAGAAAGTACAATTGTATCTTCTATCAGTCAGCAGTCAAAAATCAGCATAATTAGGCTGGGTGTGGTGGCTCATGCTTGTAGTTCCAGCTACTTGGGGAGGATGAGACAGGATAATCGCTTGACCTGGGAGGCAGAGGTTGCAGTGAGCCAAGATCATGCCACTGTGCTACAGCCTGGGCAACAAAGTGAGATTCTGTCTCAAAAAAAAAAGGAAAAGAAAAATATATCAGCATAATTTTGCATCATTAGAGGAAATGAAAGAACAACCAGGTCCTGACAGAATGTTTAGGAGCCCCAAATGAATGCTTATAATAACTCAAAGGAGGAGTTTTTCTTTTTATTCAGAAATATTACACTGGCCAAGATGTTGGTAGAAAGGTAATTCACTCAATCCCACTAACACTTAGTGAGCAACTATAGTGCAGTGGACATTGTGTCCCAGAGGCCCAAAGATGAAGTAGAAAACAGATCTAAACATTTGTTTAGTACCTCAAAGCCCTATGCTAAAAAAGCTAATTATTTTTGTTGTTGTTATTTAACTTTTGTGTATAGTGTGATTTCCCAGTATTGGGTGTAGAAAAATGTCACCAATTATTGATATGACTTCAATGATTTTTTCTTTTTTTTTGAGATGGAGTGTCACTCTTGTCACCCAGGCTGGAGTGCAATGGTGCGATGATCTCAGCTCACTGCAACCTCTGCCTCCCAGGTTCAAGAGATTCTCCTGCCTCAGCCTCCCAAGTAGCTGGGATTACAGGTGCCTGCCACCATGCCCAGCTAAATTTTGTATTTTTAGTAGAGACGGGGTTTCATTGTGTTGGCCAGGCTGGCCTTGAACTCCTGACCTCAGGTGATCCACCCGCCTTGGCCTCCCAAAGTGCTGGGATTACAGGTATGAGCCACCACCCCTGGCTGACTTCAATGATTTAATATTAAAATCTTCATTACACTTTCTACAAAAGAATTCTTTTTACCTCTAACACTTCAATATTTTAAGAATTAATGAAATGAACAATTTTTTTTTAGTTTTTAAAAGGAAAACACATTAGCTGTTTGACAATTTCCTGAGATTTTTTGGACATATATTTTTAAAGTTTTATTCATTTTTTTTTTCAAATTTTCTAGTTCTTTGAAAACAACAACAAATATCATTAAGGGTGTGTGTGTGTGTATGTGCATGTGTGTGCATGTATGCGTGTGTGTATGTGTATGTTTGTAGCATATAATTCAATGGTTGTAATTCCAAAGTGAGTGAGATCATGTCCTGTTTTTCTCCTGGCCTAGAGGTGCCTTTCATAGCCTTTCATTTTCATGTTGATTCTACTGCAGACCTAGCTGCAGGTTCAATCAGTGAAATAAAATTACATTACAATTATTTCTACTTAAGAAATATGACAGCTAGAATTTTTATGTTAATTCATCTTTTTTTATTATTGTGTGACTATGTGTCATAAATTTTCTTGTAATCCAGTTTTAGTACATACTATAAATTATTTTCATTTATTCCAGCATTAACCTGACTTGCAAATGGTTAAATGTGCGCTGAGTCTTTCATGCTCTAAATCCTGGTATGCTCTATATTAACATCAGAAGAAATGGTTTTGGTAATCAGAAATAATTATACTAGCAGGAATAAACCACAATTCACTGAATTCATGGTCAGGTTATATTTTTGTTATCATGTTAGATGCTACGTAAGTAAATTAGTACATATTAAACATGATGCACAGTCATTCACAAACATACTGATATTTTCCTCAGACTCGGACTAAAGAACAAACAGGTCGCTGCCATTCTTGTTGTGCATCCCACAGCCAAATGAGGAAGCTCCTGCCTCCTCACCTGCATAGCCAGTTAAGCACCATCTGTTTCCTGTTTTAATGTGATATCTCACATAGTTTTCCCAAAGCTTTCACATCAGCAAACACAATCCTAATAGACAGTTAATATGAATTAAGAAGCATGTTTTCACTAAAGCTGTGTTCTACCTTTCTCTCTTATTTTCTAAAATGTGTAACACTACACTGGCAGCTCCAAATCCATTTCCATAGTATGAAATTCCCAAGATTCATACAGGTCATTTTGAGTGTATTGATGAGATGCTATATTGAGTGTATTGATGAGATGCTGGGTGATGGGTAGCATAGAGGCATATGTGTCTAATAAGGAATTTAGAATTTTAATTTTGTATGGAAGGAACTATCTGTTATCTCATTTGCCAGCTTTTCTAATAGTTTGATTCTTCCTGGCACTTCCATCCCAGTCTCTTACCATACGGAATTATCAAAATTTTGAGTATCTGAGCAACCGGGTCAATAGTACATTTACTTTCTGCACACTCTTTACTGGTTGTTACTGTTTTCATTCTTGACCTGACTGGCTGAAGCCAAATCAATCAGGTAATACACACTTTGCTTTCCTATAGTTACGGATAACAAATCTGTTTTCTATTGGAAAACTGTGTTGGGTCCCATGAAATAAATCAACAAAATGTTGTGCAAAAGACTCTCAGCTTTACTTGGATTCCAAACATCTTCTTGCCTTCCATTCTCACAAGGACGTGCTATTGATGTTTTTTTATTGAGTTTCCTTAGCCAAAAAGTCCACCAGTTAAATCATGAATGTCAAACATGTTGTTATTATGGAGGAAGTGTAGTTTTCAAACTTCAGTGCTAAAAGCACCCAAAATGTTTGTTAAAACACAGAATGTTGGGTCCTATCCCCAGAGTTTCTGATTTAGTAGTTCTATTTTGCAGCCCAGTAATTTGTATTTGTAACAAGTTGCCAGGGAATGCTGATGCTACTGGTTCCAGGACCACACATTGAGAACCGCTAGTGATTATGTAGAGCTTGGAGGATGGAGCTGGATTTACCTGTCCTTTAGTCCTGGCTCTGTCCCTTAACAGCTGTGTGACCTTGGGAAAGTTATTAACCTCTCAAAACCTCAGTTTGCTCAGCTGTAAAATGAAGGTAATACCCAACTCGTAGTGTTGTGGTGAGATTAAATAAGATGATGCATGCAAAATGCTAAGCCAGTGCCTGACAAAAATAGCTATTCAGTAAACGTCAGCATCTTGCTCTTGATCTGTTTAGGAAACAGAATGCAATGTGGGCCATTTCTGTATTTCTATATTATACTCTACTACGATCTAAGGGGAGCAGGAGAAAGCACAGACAAGTAATGCAAAAATGTATAAAAATAGACTCTCCAGGAGTTAAAACAAGTTATTCCTTTGAGAACATGTGGCTCAAAAACTAGTTGTTTTGTATCCTTGCCACTGGAATCCCATCCCAGGATTTTTTTTCCATACCCAATATTAGATTTTATGTTGATTTTACTCTGCTGCTTAGTTTTGGAAATCTCTAGACATGAATTAATGTGTGTTTATTAAATCCAAACCATCTTCAGATTCACTCAGTAAATTATATTAGTTGCAAATTTGAAAATATAAAAATAATATGAATGTTCATATGTATACACTATTGTAGTAGTATTGATATTAATTTATACCAGTAATTTTTTCTCAATAACATCAAAACTCTTCATTAGCATGAATAATCAAAATTTCTGTGTCATTCTAAAATAAACTTGTGGGACTAGAAGAAATCTTTATTTTTTGATTGACAGAAGAAATCTTATTGATTGATTTTCTAATATAAACTCTGAATAAGTCACATGTCTCATAAAAACACAGATGCTTTTATCAAAGTGCTTGTAACTAAAACATGTCTTGTTTTCCATTACCAAATCCATTTTAATGAGAACAAGCATTTTCATCACCATTTTGCAGGTGAGGCCACTGAGGTATAATGTAAATGTTGTGTCAGATGATACAAATAATTAGAGCAAAAGATAGAAGTGAAACCAAAATTTCTTAAATCCAAGTAAATTTTCCACTAGAATTATTATTTCTTGTGTATCAAACTATTCATTCAGTCATTTACCCACCATTTTCACCGAGTGCCCAACTATGTGCCAGCACAGGCATCAGATGTAATGCTAGCATCCCATTCATGTGACATCAAGAATTATTTCTTCAACAAGTCATTTTTATTTTTCATTAGTTATTTGTGTAATGGTTGATTTTATGCAATGCTAGCATCCCATTCATGTGACATCAAGAATTATTTCTTCAAGCAAGTCATTTTCATTTTTCGTTAGTTATTTGTGTAATGGTTGATTTTAGGTGTCAACTTGGCTGGATTAAGGGATACTCAGATAGCTGGTAAAGCATTATTGCTGGCTACGTCTGTAAGATATTATTTCCAGAAAAGACTGGCATTTGAATCAGTGAACGGAGTAGAGAAAATCCATCCTCACCCAGTGTGGGCAGGCACCATCCATTTGCCCGAGGTCCCAGATAGAACCCCGCAAAAGCAGAGGAAAGGCAATTTTGTTTTCAAATTTGTGCTCGCTCTCTGTCTGTCTCTTTCTCCCCTCTCTCTCTCCTCTCTCTCTCTCCCTCTCCCTGTTTCTTTCTCTTGGAACTACTAGGATGCCCTTCTTCTCCTGCCCTTGAATATCTCAACTCCAGGTTCTCCAGCCTTTGCACTCTGGGGATTGCACTAGTGGCCCTCTGAGTTCTGAGGCCTTCTGCCTGGGACTTAGGATTATACCATTTGCTCCCCTGGTTCTGAGGCCTTTAGACTCAATCATTGGACTGAATCATGCTGCCAGAATCCCAGGGTTTCCAACTTGCAGATGGCCTGTCCTGGAACTTCTCCTCCTCCTTAGTCACATGAGCCATTTCCCCTAATAAATTCCCTTTCATATATCTATATCTACTATCTATTAATTTATCTATATGTCTGTCTTATTGGTTCTGTTTTTCTGGAGAATCCTAACACACATAATATGTATCACATATAACCTATGCTTCCAAGTTAAATTTTGCAACCACAACTGAAACTAGAATCACCTCCAAAAATAAAATCTACTGAAAACCCTACTTTGAAATCTATTGTATGACCCTTCCTGGAAAAAAAAAAAAACTGAATGTTTATTTCATTAAAGCCTGTACCCTAAAGTAAGAATATTTGCAAATTTAAGACTTAAATTGAGTCTTCCAGGCCAGGTATGGTGGCTCATGCCTGTAATCCCAGCACTTTAGGAGGCTAAGATGGGCAAATCACTTGCGTCCAGGAGTTCAAGGCCAGCCTGGGCAACATGGTGAAAACCCTTCTCTACAAAGATACAAAAATTATCCTAGCACAGTGGCCTGAGCCTGAGATCCCAGCTACTCGGGAGGCTGAGGTGGGAGGATCGCTTAAGCCTGGGAGGCAGAGGTTGCAGTGAGTCCAGCTCTTGGCACTGCATTCCAGTCTGTGCAACAGAGTGAGACCCTGTCTCAAAACAAAAACAAACACAAACAAACAAAAAAGTGAGTCTTCTGATATTTATATGCAGTTATTTCTTGAATTTTAAAATGTTGGCACTGGGCTTGCTAATCCCTGAGATTCCTTACATTTCTAATATTTCGTTCTAGGATTCTAAAGTATTTAGGAAATAAATATGTGTTGTGTTGGTTTGCCACATATTTTGACCTCAGTAAATGTTCATATTTATTACAAGCTTTGTATTTCATACTATACTACAAGGCTACAGTAACCAAAACAGCATGGTACTGGTACCAAAACAGAGATATAGATCAATGGAACAGAACAGAGCCCTCAGAAATAATGCCGCATATCTACAACCATCTGATCTTTGACAAACATGACTAAAACAAGCAATGGGGAGAGGATTCCCTATTTAATAAATGGTGCTGGGAAAACTGGCTAGCCATATGTAGAAAGCTGAAACTGGATCCCTTCCTTACACTTTATACAAAAATTAATTCAAGATGGATTAAAGACTTACATGTTAGACCTAAAACCATAAAAACCCTAGAAGAAAACCGAGGCAATACCATTCAGGACATAGGCATGGGCAAGGACTTCATGTCTAAAACACCAAAAGCAATGGCAACAAAAGCCAAAATTGACAAAAGGGATCTAATTAAAGAGCTTCTGCACAGCAAAAGAAACTACCATCAGAATGAACAGGCAACCTACAAAATGGGAGAAAATTTTCACAACCTACTCATCTGACAAAGGGCTAATATTCAGAATCTACAATGAACTCAAACAAATTTACAAGAAAAAAACAAACAACCCCATCAAAAAGTGGGCAAAGGATATGGACAGACACTTCTCAAAAGAAGACATTTATGCAGCCAAAAAACACATGAAAAAATGCTCACCATCACTGGCCATCAGAGAAATGCAAATCAAAACCACAATGAGATACCATCTCACACCAGTTAGAATGGCAATCATTAAAAAGTCAGGAAACAACAGGTGCTGGAGAGGATGTGGAGAAATAGGAACACTTTTACACTGTTGGTGGGACTGTAAGCTAGTTCAACCCTTGTGGAAGTCAGTGTGGCGATTCCTCAGGGATCTAGAACTAGAAATACCATTTGACCTAGCCATCCCATTACTGGCTATATACCCAAAGGATTATAAATCATGCTGCTATACAGACACATGCACACGTATGTTTATTGAGGCACTATTCACAATAGCAAAGACTTGGAACCAACCCAAATGTCCAACAACGATAGACTGGATTAAGAAAATGTGGCACATATACACCATGGAATACTATGCAGCCATAAAAAATGATGAGTTCATGTCCTTTGTAGGGACATGGATGAAACTGGAAACCATCATTCTCAGCAAACTATCGCAAGGACAAAAAACCAAACACCGCATGTTCTCACTCATAGGTGGGAATTGAGCGATGAGAACACATGGACGCAGGAAGGGGAACATCACAGTCCGGGGACTGTTGTGGGGAGGGGGGAGGGATAGCATTAGGAGATATATCTAATGTTAAATGACGAGTTAATGGGTGCAGCACACCAACATGGCACATGTATACATATGTAACAAACCTGCACATTGTGCACATGTACCCTAAAACTGAAAGTATAATAATAATAAAATTAAAAAAAACAAACAAAAAAAAGAAAATTATTTTCAAAGGAATTGATACCACAATCTCCATAGCACTAAAATTTCAATATGAAACCGTTATTTTGAGAATGTCATATAAACTGTCACATGTTATGATACCTTTCATGTCTGGCTTCTTTTACTTAGCAAAATAATTTTGATATTCATTCATGTTGTTGCAGTATTAGTAATTTGTTGCTTTTTATTGCTGAGTAGTATTCTATTGTATGGATGTTCATAATATTCACTATATTTTATCCAAATATGGAATATTTTATATGTGCCAAAATATTCATCATGTTTTGTCTAAATATGATGGACATATGGGTTGTTTCCAGTTTGGGACTATTGTGAAAATGCTTCTGTGAATATTTGCATAGACATCTTTGTGTGGACATATGTTTTCTTTTGTCAGTAGTAAACATCTAGGAGTAGAATTATTGGGTCATACGGTAAGTAAATGTTTAACTTTAAATGGGATTTTTCTGAAGTAGCTGTATCATTTGTATTCCCACCAGCAGTAGATGAGAGATAAGAATAAGGAACACTATTTGATGTTATCACATTGTATTTCTATTCGTATAATCATATATATTTTTCTGATATTTAATCATATTAAATATCAATAGATAGCATTCATCATATTATCAAACCATAGGAATATATTCTATATTACTTACTTTATGCAAAATGTTGTGATTCATTTTTTGTTGTCCTTTCCTTTGCCTACCTGTAGAGGTATTTTTTCTAATTATCACTCTGCCCTCACAACCAGAGTACATATTTGTAGTAACAGAATATCTTGCTACCACAGTGAGCTAAAGGTAAAGTATGATTGAAAAATTGTTTTCTATGTCAAGGATGACAGAAAAAGAGTGGACCAAGGAAGTTTATACCAAAGAGTCAGTAGAAAGAAGAATGGGAATGTCTCTTTCCTAAAGTCACAAAGTGTGTGATGTGGAGAGCATAGTGTCCTGGCCAAGGTTGGGCCAGAGTCCTCTACATGAATGAGTCATCAGAACTAGAGGACTGAAGTGGGCTAGGAGCAGTGGCTCATGCCTGTAAACCGAGCACCTTGGGAGGCCAAGGCAGGCAGATCATTTGAGGTCAGGATTTCAAGACTGGCCTGGCCAACATGGTGAAACCCTGTCTCTACTAAAAATACAAAAATTACCTAGGTGTGGTGGTGGTGCGTGCCTGTAGTCCCAGCTACTCAGGAAGCTGAGTCATGAGAATTGCTTAAACCCAGGAGGTGGAGGTTGCAGTGAGCTGAGATCGTGCCACTGCACTCCAGCTTTGGTGACAGAGTGAGGTCCTGTCTCCAAAAAAAAGAAAAAAAAGGCCTTAATTGAAAATTAGAAACCAGCTTTTAAGGTGAAGCAGGAGTTAAAGAGCCAGAGGGCAACGATGACAAGGAGTATTGGGAGTGGGTGCATAGAATGGCAAAGGCGGGGCAAATTCTGGAAATAAAAGAGGTTGACACCCTCAGTTCAGTTTCTATGCATTCTTTGCATGCATGTGATGGTAAGTCTAGGTGATTCAAAGAGGGCAGGTAGACACTTGAAGACAATAGGTATTTCCAACATTTAAAGACATAAGAGCGTATTTTCCACTCAAAGGTATATGTATTAATTTAGCTCGCAATTGAGTCTAACCAACCACCTAAATCCCTATATCTACCCAAATCAGGCATTCCTTATTCATCACTGTCAACCTATGAATCTCATAGAGATAAAGCCTGATGCTTTATGAAAAAATGGTTCCTACAAGAAATTTGGGTCACAGTGGTTTTTAAGAATTTGGCAATTCTAGGTTTCAGGAGATATTCCTTATTCTTGTTAAGAATCTCCTTTCATTAGCAATTCCTCTACTTTGTCATATATTAATTACAAAATCCAACTTCTAGATGGCTACTCTAGAAACAAGGCTGATATGCCCTGGGAATAGAAAGCAGCAAGGATGGAAGAGGAGATGAGAGGTATGTTGATGACTGTGTACTGAGAAAGCACCCTTTTGATTTCTGTAAAGTGACCACTTACCCCCTACCTATGACTCAAATTTTTACTGTGCTCAAGATTAGAGATAGAAGAAAACAAAGAGCTTTGTGACTAAACATCACTGGGCTGGTTGGATCCATCCACCTGGCCCTAATCATCCAATTCATGCACCTGTGCTTCCCTCATTTATTCCTTATGCTTCCCTCATTTATTCCTTATGCTTCATTTAGTTTCTGTATAAGAACCTGATTTCTCTAAATCGGGGTTCTTTACTGACACTTTTTCCAGAGGATAACAGGGAGAATAGTATAACCTCTGTGGCTGGATCCCACATACTTTCCAAGTGTTGAATCTTCATGGGCTGCCATTTTGCCTTTCTAGGCCCAGCTGACTCTCCTAAGGCCATGTTTCTCTGAAATTCTAATCCACAAGAGTCTCTGATTACTCCTCTCTGTTCTTGGGGTTTCTCAAATAGTCTTCTCCACCCAGGTGCTGCAGATGGGCTTCTATTACCTTCTACTGGTCAGTTGTAGTAGGTCTGCCTATTTTTCTGGTCTCAGCCATCCCTTTCTTGTTTCAATGCCAATTAAGCCATGATACTAAGAAAAGGAAGAATGGATATGACTGTGTCTATGTATGAAGGTGCATACGTGTTTAGGGAGAGAGAGTGGAGGCTTGAGGTAAGTGAGGGAGAGGAAAGGCATAGTAGAAGATAACATTTGAGAGACAGTCAGAAATAGACTGGGAGGAGGAAAGAGAGAAGAGCCTTCGATAATAGTATACAGCAGATCCTCAACAAATGATAAAGCAAAACAATAAAAAGCAATAGAAAGAAGCAAAACAGACCTTAGGAAAAATAGTGGACAAAGAAGAATTGGAGCCTAACAATAGAGAAAACAGAGTAAGTGATGTGAATGACAGACACCGAACTATAGAGGAGGGCTCTGGAAGACTCTATTTACTAAATTAATACTTGAAATTAATTTAATTATTTTTCTGTCACCAATTTACATAATTCTGTTTCAAACGATATTTCTGTTCTTTACTAGAACATAAGCTGAATTCTGTTAGTGTTGTCGACTCTGTGCACTTGTAAATACCCCTTAGCTGAAGTCAAAGGAAAGGAATCATTTCTTTCTGATGTCTAATTTATCTGCTTTTCAATATTTCTGTGAGACAGCCTGACTTTGGGAGCAGGAGACAAAAATATATATAATAAAACTGTTCTTTTGTTTTAAAAAATGAATATTAATGACATTTTCTACTTAGTTTGAGAGCTAGAAAATTTTTCACTCCAGTTCTTCTTTGAGGTTGATATCTTATTAAAAGAAAGAAACTACAGGGTAAAAAGAGTTTTTCTACCATGTGCCTGGTCTTAGAAACAGTTCCCATAAGTTCTACCTACTGGAACAAAGCAGCCTTTCTAGAGGCCCAGTTCTTACTTCAGAACATGCAAGGGTAAGGCCTGAAGGAACAAAGGTGACTGATGTCATAAGACATTTCCTATTTCCTTTCAATCCCCGACATACATTCCAGGTAGAAAACAAATTAATTCTAGTTCGAACTTCTCCCCCATTGAAAGCCCCGCCTGGTGTGTATAAGTCACATTGCATCTTGCTGACTAACACATCACCTTGAATAATAAAGATCCTGGAGTAAGACTTTAGCTGCCAATTTTCTTCAAAGGTGCAAGGTAGGCAAGAAGAGAGCCCTTCCTCAGCTAAGCTATACTGGCCCCACCAAGGTGATTTTGTCAATCAGCTGCATCCTGCTAGCATTGCATGTGCCACAGGAGGGATTTCAATCTGCCATTTCTAGTCATACCCCCCTGATTGTGGTAATACTTAAAGAGGAGGAAGAGCGTAGCTCATTGGGAGTTTTGTTTCTAGCCCTAATGAAGCTGGAGCAAGTTGGCGACAATAGGCTACAAATGAAGCCCTTTCCCTATAAATGATCATAGTGTCCTTATTTAGTTAGCATCTTTCAGTCAAAGATCTTCACATTATGCACAGCTCTCGTTGCATTACTCTGAGGAAGGCGATGTGAAAGAGTCACGCGTATGACTCACGCATCTGACAGTGATGCAAGAGTTGAGGTTCCTAATTGAGCCCTTAGAGGCATTTACATTTCCAAGGTTTTATCCTGGGTCCGGAAGGAAAAAGGTGAAAAACATGGGTTAGAAACTGGAGGAACGGTGGCAGAGGAGTTTTGCTTGGAAGCAAAAAGGAATTGGGATGAAAAGAAAGAACGGGTGTATTCTGTGGAGGATGGTAATACATGCTTTCTACTTCTCCCCCTCTCCTTTCCACCAACTGAAATGTAGATGTAATGGCAGGGACTGCAGCAGCCATCTTAAAACAAGGTAAAAGCCATGTGCTGACAATGGCTAAGCAACAAGAGACAGGAACCTGTTTTTGCACAAACATAATCAGCCCTCAACTGATTATGCTCAGCTTATTTCATGAAAGAGGAATTAACTTAATCTTGTTTAAATCAGGCTATTTGGGGGTTCCTTTGTAACAGAAACTTAATTGTCCTAAGTAATATAAAATTTATTCCTGGCAGACATTTTTTGAGGTCCCAATTCTGCTTCTCTGAAACATGTATTTTTCTCCCACTTTTTTTTTTTTTTTTCCTTTTTTTTTCCTTTTTTTTTGGGACAGAGTTTCACTCTTGTTGCCCAGGCTGGAGTGCAATGGCACGATCTCGGCTTACTGCAACCTCCACCTCCCAGGTTCAATTGATTCTCCTGCCTCAGCCTCCCAAGTAGCTGGGATTACAGGCATGCACCACCACACCCAGTTAATTTTTTATATTTTTAGTACAGACACGATTTCTCCATGTTGGTCAGTTGTCATTCCAATTGCCCTGTCCCTTCTTTATGGTCACATGCTTCTTAAATGTCAGCTTCTCAGCAAGGCTTTCCCTGGCTCCCAGGAAGAGTGTGGTAAATGCACCACATAACCACTAGAGTAGGGGTGAGATTGTAATTCTAGCCTTGCATGGGTATCTCTACCCCTGCATTCACTGTGTGCAAGCATCTGGCCCCTGGTAGGCACTAGATAAACATGAACTCTTATTAAATAAACTATTTCTCCAAGCTGCCGTGAGCTTATTTTTCCTTAAATTTTCATTTATTCCAATTTTATCTACCACAAAATTTAGCACTTGATTTATTTCCATGTTTTAAGACTTTTCAAAAGTTTTGGTTGTTTATTTATATACCCCAGAGTTTTCAGTAACAGGTAACCAGCAGTCATGGGCCATCTTGCCTCAAAAGACCACAATTAAGGATTATTCTCCATAAATCTCTATTTCACAGTCACCATAAAATGGAAAACAATTTCATTTTATAAGCCTGCTTTATATGTAGCATTGGTTGTCTTTGTTACAATGCATTCACTCACTGAACAAATTGTGAATTTATTTATTGAGCACTATTATATACTAGGCACTGTTCTAGGTGCTTAGGATTCATTTGAGAACAAAATTAAACTTTGCTGTCATGGAACTTTTTCCCCTAGACAGAAACAGCTTTTTAAACTTAACTTCTTTTATTAAAAACAGACACTTTTCAAATGAATAATTTTAAACACCAGGGAATAGGATTCAGTATCTTTGCACACTATCAATTTCATAAATTCTACATTTGGTATATAAGCAATAGGAAAGCATGATGTAAAATGTAAAGCTTTGTCTAGCCCTAAGGGCTCATCTTGTAAACTATCAAATGTATGAGTTGACAAGGAACATCAATTAAAAATAGATGACAGATTGGCAAATACAGTAAGAGTACTTCTCACTTTGGGCCCCATCACCTGGAAAAGGTGTATTTCAGTTGGTTAATTACAAAAATCCCATGAATGTGGATTTAGAATGAAGACATATGCATAACTTCTAGTTTGTCCTAATATCTACTCTCCTTTAAGAATATGGTTTAAGTCCCCTTCTAATATGCCATACAAGGCCAACCATTATTTACTTTATTATTCTTATAAAATAACTATAAATTACATTTAAAAATAATTTCAAGAAAATTGCATAAATTAAGCTATTTTAGCATAATTTAGCTACTGCTAACACATTAATGGGTTAACCTGAAATTTTGAAACAGAGGTAAAGTAATTTATCAGCAAAAAATTCTGTATTTTTAAAGAAATAAATGATAAGCAATTTTAAGCTTCCTCTGGCATTTTACAAATACATCTAGAAAGATTAATAATGTAATGTTTTTAAATGACAAAGATGTAGAAATTTTTTTATAAGCATGGTTGTTGATATGAGTAACTAAATATCAATTTCCTCTAGAAACATTTTTCCATGGAACAAATCACTTTTTTTCCAGCAGAATACTTCTTGATGCTTAACGAAAGTGTTTCCCAATAGATATCCATCTTTGAGATCAGATTTTATTTCTCTGCCTGATTTCCAAAAATGCAATCTGATTTCATGAGGATATAGGCCAATGGACCAATAAATGACTGTTGTAAGTATGTATCAAAAATGGTCACAACTTATGATGCAAAATCTGCCTCATACTTCTTTCTTTCCATCTGAGAGTTGTAATTCCAACACCATGCCATGTACATGGATTGAGTGCAGAGATCAGCCCCAGGCAGGTTTAAATAAAACATTGACATTTTGAAAAATGATCCAAGTGTTTCCTTTTCTCACCTTCTATTTTTTTTTTTTTTTTTTTTGCTTTGCTATTTCAGGTAGTATCAAACAGTGTGTGTGTGTGTGTGTGTGTGTGTGTTTGTTTTTTACTGTGTCTCCAATCTCTAATCATTGAGTAGATTTCATATTCTCCAGAGTATAATAGTGCAATGATAATTTGTAAACCATGAAAGGTAAAGTTATAGAATTGGGAGAAGTTGGTTTTTATTTCCACATATTGTCTTCTTTCCTTAGAAACTGAACCTGAAAAACTAATTCTGTGCTCATGGGCTGAAGCTTTCTCTCTCTCTCTCTATCTCATATATATATATATATATACACACACACACACACACACATACATATATATATATGTAATAGTCACCCCATATATAATGTGTCAGCCATTATTGAAGGTAATTTCAAGACATACCATTGAAGACAATTATTTCCTTTTATTCCAACTTTCTAATTTTATTAGGATTTTGTTATGAATGTTTTGATAGTACATACATATTTTACAGCACACCTTGTTGTTCTTAAGAGATAAGCAAATTTACTGTGACACTGCATTAGCAGGGACTGTGTCCTTGTCAAGGAACTTGTTGATGGGGTAGCATATTCCAAGAGACTACAGCCACTGCCTCTGACCTGAAAACAGATATATTGGATTTAGTTTGTTGGACATAAGTTAATTATCAAGTTTCATTATATAAATTGTCTTCACAGAGAAAAGGCAGTAGGATGGCTCATTACTGCAGAATCACTTGCTCGACTTCACTGAAGCCCTTGCTCTCTAATGCCAAGAGCCACAGCCTCTGATGGAGACTTTAATTCATGGCGATACTGCAATGCAGTTCATTTCAGGATCTCTATTGTTGTGTCCCTGAGGGTTCATTCTTCTCAGTAATGGGAATGGCTCTGCTCTATAGGAGGTTAAACATACAGAACCCTAGTGGCTTGCATGATTTCTGACTTCAGAATAGTCCCTGGCACACAGATGATGTGAAAGAAGCTGTTTTTTGTTTTGTTTTATTTTTTGTTTTCCCCTGGCCTGGCAAGCAATACCACCTAATGCAGAGTTTTCTCAAAAGTGCTTTATGAGATGAAGGCTAAAAGCACACATATACGTGCATATATGCAACTGGGATAAAAATATATATACGACAGATTCCAGGCTTATTTCACACTGAGGAAATCAAATCAGTACAGCTAATCATCAAGTTCCTCTGTTAGTATTCCTTCAGGAGGGGATTTTTCACATAAAAGTTTCATGCTTGTTTGTTTAAAGCCTTAGTATAAATTTGCAGGTGATGAGAGCAACCTTCACTCTGATAAAAGAACAGGCCAAGCTACTGATTGGAGAAAATTACATGAAGTTTTTTAATCAAAGTCTCTGTGGTCGACTGTCTGATTTTCTAGGCCAGATGTCAAATGTTTTTCACTGATGTCAATGTTGAAGTAATCACTAAACCAATTCCAAGAATGAGTAAGTGAGATGGCAATAATGTTTCATTTCAGTACTGCATAAGGTCTCTTTCCCAGTCATGTACAAAGTAACAGGACCTCTCTGATGCCATATAATTACGTAAGCGATTACTTTGAATTTTTATATAGTTTTATTTCTTCAGAGTATGTGACTTTCTTATGAATGTGGGAATATGGCATGCATCTGGATGCTTTCAGCAAAATGTGAAACAAACTGCAATGATCAATTTGTTTATATTTTCAAGATTCACATTTAATTTAAAATGCAATTACACATTTATTGTTTAATCTATTTTATGCAGTTTTTCTTTTCTGTGACAATAGTAACCAGTTATTTCTCAGATCCTAGAGCTTGCTAGAAAAGCACATCTTCTGTTGTTTGATATGCTGGGGCAATGAGTAGTTAATCTGATATATGCAGGTTTGGGGGATGGGGGGTTGTTATGTTTTATTTTTTGGTTTAGTAAAACAATTGGGATGAGACAGAGAAATGAGACTAAAGTAAGATGCTGAAGTTTTGATTCAGAGTTTTAGTCAAGATATTTATTAATACACTACTGTTTTCTATGTTCTACACTGGCACAAATCTCCTTTCTCTGAAAACAGCAATATCACAGAAGACACGGTTTTATTTAGGAGGCCAAATACTTCCCCAAACTTGTTTGAAATCAATGTTGGGATATTTTGAAGTTGTCTAAAAGAATGTGCCATATCCCCCACTGACAGCTACAACTCAGCCCAAAGAAATTCCTTTGGCATTGTCCTCTCCTGTGGTGACACCTGGTTTCATTCCTAGAATTCTCCACCTTTTTCTCCTGTCCATCGTATCATTAGCCTAAGAGAAATAAAATGCCTAGAGAAAACATAAACTTTAAGTCTCCTCTGAATAGAAATTCTTTGAAAAACAAAAGAATCAGGCAAAAATAGCTTAAAGTAAGTTAAACTGGTATTAGTAGCTATGGATGGAACCTAAGAAGTGCTCCTCCCTACCAAAATACTTCAGGATTTTCCCAACAGCTCTAATTAGTAAAACTGCACCACCCTGCCCCCAACCATGTGGTCATAATATCCCTATCCTCACAATATGCCAAGCCCGAATGTCCACCCATCAGCTAACAAGTTCATTTCTTCCAGACAAATATCAGGCTTTCTCATGAGGTCATTTTGATGAGTGAAAAATTTCCCATGTCATTTTACTTATTTTATATCTTTATTTTCTACTAGATTGTTGCTAAGCCTTTTTGGTTTTTAGGTGTCAGTTCATTACTTATTGCTGCATACAGGTCATTCTAAATTTTAGTGACAAAATAGTAACAATTACTTTACTATTATCGTTCATGGTTCTGGGGGTTGACTGTGTTCACCTGGACAGTTCTCGATTGGAACCTGGGGCTGGCATCATTTCAAAGGTTTTCCCAATCACAGTCTGGTGGTTGGTGCTGGCTGTTGACTTGAGCCTCAGCTAGAACTGTCATGGCCTCTCCATGTGACCTGGGCTTTCTCACATCAGACAGGAAGTAGAAGCTCTCAGTTCTTTACATCCTGGGGTTACACAGGCACACAGTCACTTCTATCATCTCCTGTTGGCCAAGCAGTTACAGAGCCTGAATTCAAGGAGAAGGGACACAGACTCCACTTCTTAATTGAAGGAGTATCAAAGAATTTTAGGCCACTTTTGAAAAAAACTCCTTATTATATTTTACCCTCAGTACACAACACAGTATAAATTATTAAACATTTGATATATGTATGATCACAATAAATTAAAGAAGTTGAAGCAAAATATGACGAGTGTCTAAATTAGGTCAGAATTAATGTCAACAGATAAAAGATGATACATATATGCAAGAGATTTCTAGAGAGAAAAACAGAACTAAAAAGAAGTGCTCTATACTATGTCTCAAGTGATTGGCTACATGTCTTGGGTGATCAGGAAGCCATTATCTGATGTTTCAGAAAAACCCTGACATTAGAATCACTCAGAAGAAGGTTTGGATCTCTGTACCACCGTCAATCTTGGGCATAATAGTTTATGTTTCTCAGCCTCAGTTAAATAGTATCTATAAGTGAGAATAATAATGATTATCTTCCAGAGTTTTTGGAAAGATTAGAAATCATGCCTGGTAACTATTCAGCACACAATAAGTTATACAAATATAGACAATCCAGTGATTCAAAGAAAACAATTAAGAAACTTTTAGTATATGTTGGTTTCTTTTGAATAATGTTTTCTATTGAAATGACATGATTAAATCTTTTAATTTTGTGTTATTTTAATGAATTAATCTTTTGTTGCCTTTGATGAGAAGCTTAATATCTTGATTTAATTGTGGAAATAATCTACATTCTGTGCATTCCATCAAATATTGGACTTGTGAATTGCTAACATTATCTAAACCTGGTCAGTCAATTCAACAATTAATTTTTTTTAGTTTAACAAATTTTTTAACTTTAACAATTTAAAAAATTATTAAATTTCCTTATGAATATTTGCTATCCTAAAAATTATTTGTCTGTTTTGATCTCTTTCATGATTTTGGATATCAATAATTATGCCTAACAAGAGTATATTTTGTTTACAAGATATTTATTGACAACATATCTATAAGATCAATGCTGAAGAAACACAATAACAAACCCTAAATTTTAGTAATTTTTTAATTTGAGAGAAGTTATCTTCTAAAGTTTTAAAATAAATTGTATTTTTACTCTATGAGAAGAATTTTGTATCACCCTTGCTTCTTTACATCTCCTAGACATATGCTGATGCAGAGAAAAGTAGGTATAGTCAGTAGAACTTATTCAATAATTTCAGCAACACAGAAAGAACTTGTTTCATATGCACAAATCCTATCCTGATTTTTTAATATCCAAAATAGACAATTTGGTTGAACATTAATATATGCAAACTAAATCCATTGTCACTTCAGGTTTTTTAAAAACAATTATAATAGTCATTTTGGGAAGAAAGGGGCATGTATTCCATGGCCTTTTTATAGAACTATTGACTGCCTTCAAGAGTATATAGAAACCATTATCCTTGCCATATTGCAGGTTACTTTTTCAACTTAAAAATAAAATCTATAGACCATGTTGAATAATCTCTCTTGCAAGACCATCATCCTACCTCATTGAAACACTGTGATAAGATATTCAATGGGTGTGAATACTCTTTACTTATCATTGAGTTTTTTAAAAGGCTTGTGTAACTAGATTCACATTTTATGCTGAACTGGGCTCCATTTTTAATTCCTATGGCCATTGATGGATGAAACACACAAAAAAGGATAAATCTGTAGCCAGTGAGTCTCATGTTTATAACTTCTGAAAAAGCAGATTCAGAACACTCAAAATGTTAGAATGAAATATGGAGATTTCCTCAATTACATGTGAATCAGATGATCTGTGGTATTTAATTACTTTAATAAAATGCTTTTCTTAACCATGGTCTCAAGAGAAGAAAATTATAACTGCAAGACACAATTGCTACTTGACTTTTTAGGTGATAAACAAGAATAATAGTCGGTCATTTACTATTTATAAAAAGGCAACATGATTCTATACAAATAACACAGGTCTTGTAATAAAAATCCCTAAGTTAAATTCCTCCTATTTCTTTGGGACAGGTTTGGGGTATCAGTTTCATTTTTTGCTGCTTGTTTGTTTATTTGCTTGCTTTTGAAAGATGGAGATACTATAATATATCAAAAATATTTTGTGAGCATCTACTAAGTTAACAAATGAGAAAGATTCTGACATAGTTCTGGCCCATGGTAGATAGTAAACAAATGTTTATTTTTTGATTACTTTATATTAGATGGTAGGTATGGGTGCTATTCTCCAGCAGAAATCTGATTTTTTTTCCCTAAATTTAGGCAAGGTGGAAACACAGCACATCCCCATCTTCTTGAAGCAAGGGGAGGCCTTGTGACTTCTTTTGGCAATGAAATGTGGGTAGATGTGATGGTTGGTGGAAATGCCATCTGTCACTTCTGGATAGAAGCATTAAATTGCTAATATTCCACACTCTAGTTTATGCTTCACTCTGTGAATATGATAGTGAAATGTGTATTGATAAAAGGTGTTGGAAATTTAAAGCCACCTAAAATGCTGAACCAACCCATGTATATGTCTGCTGTTGAATACTACCTGGACTAGAAATAGTCTTTGGGTAAGCTAAAAATAAGTATTTGATATATAAACCACTTATGGCCAGGCACGGTGGCTCATGCCTGTAATCCTAGCACTTTGGGAGGCTGAGGCGGGCGGATTGTAAGGTCAGGAGATCGAGACCATCCTGGCTAACACAGTGAAACCCCGTCTCTACTAAAAATAAAAAAAAATTAGCCGGGAGTGGTGGTGCGTGCCTGTGGTCCCAGCTACTCGGGAGGCTGAGGCAGGAGAATGGCGTGAACCCGGGAGGCAGAGTTTGCAGTGAGCTGAGATCACACCACTGCACTCCAGCCTGGGTGACAGAGCGAGACTCTGTCTCAAAACAAACAAACAAACAAAACAACAACAACAAAAAACATACTTCTATTTTGAAGATTGTTACTTCAATACAATCTAGTCAATCTTGAATTATCTTACCTAATTCAATGTTTTCACTTATATCTCACTTATAGTAAATAAATATCTAGTAAATATACTCACCATTTAGAATTTAAAAAATAGAAGATTTTACAATGTAGAAAATACTCCGTCTCAAAAAAAAAAAATTTAGCATCATTTTAAAATTCAAAAGCAGAGTCTTAATTGTGCTCTGTGTAATGGATTAATGAGAGCAAGTAAATCGCAGTATTATGTGAAGTAATTGATGAAGGGGCAATGTTTTGTTAGGTTAATGTAACTTAACAATTGAAGTAATTTTGTCCATTTAAAAAAAAAAAAAAAAAAAGAAAAGAAACACTGAAAAACCCAAGTCATTAATCTGAGACAATTTGGGTTAAATAAATTTTTTTCACTGCTATATTTTGTTTAAAAATGACTTAGTAGGGTTCTAAATATAATTGTTCTGAAATCTGTTTTTTTATATTTTGCATTTCTAACCATACATCAGGACATGTCAGTAGTTATTGAGTAATTATTATAGCTCCCTTATATGAGAAAGGAGAAAATTTTTCCTTTAAGTTTGAAATTTTAGGAAATGCAAATCTTGAAATGAAATCTTGAAATATTTTCATTAAGTATGAAAATCATCTCTATTGGATGATAAAGACTATAGAGTTATAAAACATAAGGGCTGGAAAAAAAACTGACATGTAATTTGGCCCCTAAATTCCACTTTATAAATTAAGAATTGAGATCCTAGGACATTAATTAATTGACTTGGCCAAAATTGGTTATATAGGGACAGTCCGCTGCCAAAAATCAACCTCCATAAGGACTCTATTCTTAGCATATAAGGTCAAAGTTTCTTAGATTGCATTTAACCTCAGACCATTATTATCATAATCTAATGTCACAACTATGCTAAACAGCCCACCATTGCCTGAACAAAATGGACTCTCTCCTTTCTTTATGTCTTTGCAAATGCTTATCTTTATCTTCTGTCTAGAATACTGTTCCCATTTTATCACCCTGACAAACTCCTACTCAACTTGGAAGACCCAGCTCAAGTACCACTTACCCCCGCCTTCATTACCACCAAATGCTGTATTTGGATGACCCCATTGCGGTTATTCAGACCAGAGTTTATATTTGCTCACCTTGTTTTCTATTTATAATTAGTTATGTTTTTATTTCCATTTTTTTTATCTCCTCCCTATGAGAGAATTAATTCTTCATCCTTACCTCTTGCCCCGCAACCTTCAGTGCCTTTCTATGGGGTGGGTTTATTTTCTTGCTCTGTCGTTATCAACTTTGGCCACATGGCTTGCTTTGGTTAATGAAATTTGAGTGGAGGTTACATGTGTCACAAAGAAGCATTAAAAGCCTTTTTTCCCCCTCCTGTTATGTTACAAAAATGACATGTCTCAAATGGAGCCTTGTCCTTCAGTCTCAATCCTGGAATGAAAAAGGTATGTTGGGTAAAGCCATAGCCAATTCATAGCCAATACAGTCAATATTTAATGTGAGAGATAAAGTAGGATCCTGAGATTTGGGGAGTTTTTATAACTGCAGCATTATCTAATGAAAGATAATACATAGGTGTGCACATATTTCCCTCTGGTACTATTAAAGTAAACATCTTAAGGGCAGGCACTGTCTTATTTATTTTTTGTATTTCAAACTTCTTGATCAATTTCTGATACAAAACAGGTGCTCAATGTTTTATGAATAAATGGATGGAGTTTTATTACATGATGCTGTAGCTGTAATGTCTGAGGATTCATATCTTCCAATGGTTTAGAATCTGAATAAATTTACAGTGATACAGAAAAACAAACGATTTGCAGTGGTCTCTCATTGTTTATGAAGGATACATTCCAAGACCCCCAGTAGATGCCTGAAACCACAGATAGTACTGAACCCTGTATGTACTGTGTTTTTTCCTGTACATACATACCTATGATAAAGTTTAGTTTATAAATCAGGCACAGTGAGAGATTAACAATAATAATAATAAACCTAAACAACTATAACAATATCAGAATGGCACCCAATTTAAAACTTATAAATTATTCCTTTCCGAAAATTATTATTTAGTATTTTCAGATCACAGTCTACCACAGGTAGCTGAAACTATGAACAGAGAAGCTGTAGATAAGGGGGACTACTATATACAACAGAATAAGAATGTTGCACAGGTGCATCCAGGGGCAATAGAATTATTCACAGGATGTTCTGGTCATCTGCAAGTTGGAAAGAAGTCAATTGTAAATTTTTTGCTGGGGATTGAAGAATAAGAGGAGTAGAACTTAAACTTCGAGGTTGAGATAAATTGGGTCCAGTAAAAATCATTAATCTCTTTCTGATCAATCTAGATGGATTTATAGAGGATGTGGATTTTTAGGGGTCATCTGCAGAACAAAGAGATATATGGTTGTGTTAATAAAAGGCAGAAAGATTCACATAGTTTTAATGTGGGAAATAAGATATTTTACATAATTTCGGTATTACACACAAACGTAAAATGAATAAGGTAAAATAAGATCATGCAATATATTTTTTATCTTTTTCAAGAAGTATTTCGCTGCTTATTTTCTAGGTTCAGTACTCCAGCAGAAATGTGTTACCAAATATTAATTTAAAAATAAAGTTATCGGCCAGGCGCGGTGGCTCACGCCAGTAATCCCAGCACACGAGGTGAGGAGATCGAGACCATCCTGGCTAACATGATGAAACCCCGTCTCTACTAAAAATTAAAAAAAAAAAAAAATTAGCTGGGCGTGGTGGTGGGCACCTGTAGTCCCAGCTACTCGGGAGGCTGAGGCAGGAGAATGACGTGAACCCAGGAGGTGGAGCTTGCAGTGAGCCCAGATTGCGCCACTGCACTCCAGCCTGGGCGACAGAGTGAGACTCCATCTCAAAAAAATAAAAATAAAGTTATAAATCAAGCTTCAATTTTTTAATCAAAAGTATGCACATTTGTTTTTCTCAAATATTTTTCTAAAGTTTTTTATTCTATCTGTATTTTAATTTTTAGTTTATGTATTATCTTTTGGAAAGTTGGGGCTCTGTTGTTTAGAGCAGTCAAATGCCCAAATTAAGTAAATATACTCTCATCTATTTCTATTTTATTCACTGATTTCAATGATTGATTTAAAATATAATCATTAAAATGTTTGAAATAATTTAGGCATATACTAATAAGCACTCAATAGAGGATCTGATCAGTGTGTAGTTTCACAAACTTCACACTGGGCAACAGTTGTGAAACTTACTAGGAGACATATGTGATGAAAGCTACAGTAGAGAACGTATTTGTAGTTAAGCCAAACACAATCTCACCTATGAGCTTAGTTATTTGGGACTGTGCTAAATCAGAATCAAGGCAGTCTGCATGAAGAGTATTGATCTTCATTTTAGAGACTATTGCATGACTTACCAAACTGATAAGAAAAATCATTAGGAAGTGATATAATATGCTCTTAAGAGTCCACTTGTGAAAGTTCCATAGATAGAAAATCATATCTCATGCTTAGCCAACACTACATCATGCTCTATTCCAACAGACATTATGGAAGAATTTCTGGGACTTTGATGAAAATCTGCTAGTCATATTTGTAGATATAATCATGTCACTCTGGGCAGAATGAACTATTTACAATTAGACATTTATTTAGAAGTTCACAAAATTTAACTGCTTTAATCTGCTTGAAAATCTGTATTCTCTTTGCCCAACCATACACCACAATAATTATTTCTGTAGGTGAACTAACTCCTACTCTATATATTTGATAATTTCTAGGCTGAATAGTATTTATGTGAATTTTAGGAAATTTGGATTTCTTCACGATGCACAGCATGGATCATCTGTGATTTGTTTAATAATGTATCATTTGATGCACACATTTCATGCATTGTTTCTCATGACTGTGTTTTTTATGGGTTAAAGTTAGACTTTGGGAAAAAAGAACATTGAGATATGCAAAAAAGCATCATTTCTAACATGGAGGATAATGAGCCACTCTGGTATGTGTAGACATTAAAAATTCATCTGAAAATTTGCTATTGGTTTATATCTCCAAATGCACCATGGGGGCAATTATGGAATCCTACAAGTTTCACATTATATTCAATATCTCAATGCCATATTTTTTAACAAAAAAGAATTAATAGGGAATATAAATTAAATGCAGTAGAGAATATTGCTTCTACTGAAGGAAAAAAGCAATAACTAAAGAGCTATTTGTATATTACTAGTGAATTTTTCTCATTGCTTTTATTGTATTAGACATTTCTGTTTACTATCTTCTGAAAAAAAATCTGTTGAATTTTTCCTCACTACTGAAATTTCCAAATTTATTGTTATTTATATAAACATATAAACAAATAAAAACAACAAAAATATATCAGAGTGCTGGACCCCATGTAATGATTGGCCAAAGTAAAACAAACCGACAGAAACTATTTCAAGTATTACATATTACCTGTAATATGACACAATTTTAGCATCTAAAAATTGTTGAAATTATCTCACGTTAAATATTAGCATATAATGTACAAGACAGCTATAAAGTTATTAAATTTAATATGGAAAATTCATATTTAAAATTGTATTTCCTTTTTATGTATGTATGGGAAATGCATACAATTGTTAAATTCTTTAAAAAATAAGTTGTTTTAATCAATTAAGAGGCTTAATCCTATAAAACAAAAAGTAACTAGAGATTTTGTTTAAGTTAGTGAACACTTTCTCATGCAGTTCTCAGCCTAGAAGTCATTCCTTTATTGCTAAAAATCAAAGTCATTTGTACTACACCACGCGCGTTTTACAAAACCCTCCACACACAGAAACACATGCACACACACACACACACACACAGACATACAGTGGGCCAGCAGCTTTGTAAATCTCACACTTGGAAATTGTGGAACACCTCATGTTCCAATCTTTCTACCAATCTATTCAGTAGCATCCCCTCAAAATAAAACACTAAAACAACAAACAATGTGATTACTGCTAAACAATAATTTCATGACAAATCTTTATAATACCTATGGGACTTGGAGCAATTGCTAGTAGAGAGTTAAGATTTCTTGACTACCAGTGAATCATCATTGATGGAAGGAACTGACCAGATCAATGTAGGATACGGGCTGGTCTGGGGCACAGAAAACAAGCAGTGGGTGATGAAAGTGCAGGGTGATAATGGAAGGAAAGGACAATGACCACACGTTTCCTTTAATGCCCCTGACTAGGGGATCACTCATATTTTGGAGAGGAGGAATTATAACATAACATCTGAAAACCACTCTTGTTCTATGTATACATTATTTATGGGCAATATGATGTACTGCTTAAATACTGTTTTGAAATCAGTGAGTCCTGAGTTTAATTTTGGTCCTGCTATTTACGGTTGTGCAAACTAGAGTACTTATTGCCTCTACACTCTCCTTTCCTTATTGGATGAATTATCAATAGTAAAATAAACCACGTAGCTAGGGTTCATAAACCTCAAACCAGCAAAAGGTCCTCAGATACACAGCACCTGTGCCTGGCTCTTTAAGTGCCCCCGGTCATCCTAGTCATCTTAGGAGACTTAGCTCTTCAGCAAACTGTTTATAATTCATGACATAATTCTATTGCATGAGGTTGATTTTATTTCTAAATGTATTTTTTTCCATTTGTATGGTTGTTATGAGGACTCAAATGAACTTCTTGTATTTTTTAAAGAAAGGTAGCTGTACCAAGTAGAAATAAATAATAGGTTAACAATCCCACTTCCCAAATATAGCAGGAAGAGCACCACTTCCTCAGACATACTTTTAATATGCCACTGATTATATAATGTGTATATTTTATTTATGAAATACAGTACACACAGTCAGACATTTATAACCTGAGCATCATCTAAATTCAGATTGATGTTAAATGGATATCCTTTACATTCCATATTTCTTATTGACTACATTACAAATCATGCAAATTTAGTCCTAAAAGTATCAATATTATAATTAACTACACAGTTGAACTGTCTTATTGGCTTTAGATTTTTTTTAAGACAAAGAATACAGCAGAATAAACAGACAACCTTCTGATAACTTTTTGTAAACCAAAATAGAGTTGGAAATGGCAGTAGTCCAAACTCATCACACTGGAGATCACACAGATGGGGAGATAAAAGTTGCCCACGTGAGCCCCTTGACAATGCTCAGTATTTTGTTCAGAATCTCAGGTAAGCCACCTGCATGCTGATGACATCACAAAAATAAAGGCCAAGGGCTGATTACTGGCTGGGTGCTCTTTATTATCATATATCAGGTGTCACCTGCAATTTCATGTCTCTGGCAATGCGACAGAATCCATCTGTCATCCCTCCCGTGGATCTTAGTCCATTTTCTCCGCTCTTTGGAAACAAGCTCTTACATTGTGTGGGAGTAGTAAGGAGCTGGCCCATTTTCTGAGACTGGCTGTGAAATAAATAAGACAACAGTTAAAGAAAACAAGCTGATGTTTTCTGCTAAGTGCCAGGAAAGGGAATGTCCTGTTTCTCTATAGTATTAGTATATCAAACTATACCTGGTTCAGGACTGCAGGGATGTTGTTGACATGTCCCAGTATGGAGCCTAGACACTCAATGAAGCAGAGACCTTTATGCACAGGGGTGTGTTAAAAATGCAATTGTATCATAGCAAAGCCCGTGAAGCATTCCTAGTGATGCACCTTCTAAGACAGGCTTCAAACAAGACAGATACTTTACAGGAAGAATTATGGGTGTTTCACTTTTTATGAACAAGCACCTAAAGAATGGGGGTTGGGGGGATGGTAAAACTTATCTTAAGTACAAATCACATTTCCCATTCAGGTTCACTCTACTAGAGAGATACAGAACAGGACCCCTTTCTGTCTGCAAAATTTGCCCTGTCCCCACAAAGCCTCCCTTAATAAGCTCATCTGTATATTCAAAGAAAAAAGGCCAAGATATAGAGTTCATGAAATTTCAGATTCTGGAAATGTTCTACTGATGGCTAATTTAGAAGGAAAAATCAGGAGCAAACTACATATCGGTATGTAGAGAAAAAAAATTTCTGTATACAAAAATAGTGCTTTGTTGCCTCTGAACAAACAGGAGTTAATAAATAAAAGGAACCACTGGAATGACATGGGATGATTTGTCTATCATTTTTAATTGGGATATCATTAAAATGAACACTTGAAACAGATTTTACATGCTTTTCAAAATGTGAGAATAGGAGGGAGCCTTGTCTATTCACAGTAAAGGATGATGAACTCTACTTGGGTACAGGAGAATGTTCATGCAGCAGTCACACTGGAGATAAAGCACTGTTTCCTTTTATAGAGAGTCACATGCTGAAATGCAGAAAGTTATGTTTTATCCACATGAGCTGAAAACTGTTGAGCAAGTTCTGGGATTTCTTCACCATATTGAGCAAGCTGGAGAACTTATTATCAAGTAAGTTTTGTCATAGTAGGTAAAAACACATTTGTATTGAAAGTAATTCAGAATGTGCAGTGGACTCCTTAATTCTGAATTAAAGTGGACAGTTGTGGAGTTGGTATTCCAATACATGCTGCATTACAATAGTCTTGATTCTGTAAGAAGCTTTAAGTCTCTTTCAATGTCAATTACCAGGCAGGGTTTCCAAACCTTGCATTTGTCACAATTATATTTGAACTTGTTTCTGGTTGATTGGTGGGTTGTCCTAAACTACTCAGATGGTGAAACCCAAGGACGAAAGAAAAGGTAAGGTGAGGACTACAAAAGATCAAAGGGACCTCAGTTTCACTAAGGTTCTAGTTTCTAAAGCCTATATGACAAAAAATAAATCCTAAGGAATAGAATCAGGGAAGCCCTGGTGTAAGATGTCATACTGAAACATTCAGATTGGAAAGAAAACTAATGCTTCAGAGAAACCAAAGTGAAAATCTATTATGGAGATATATTTTTAATAATTAGTAATCTCTTATTTGAACCAGACTGATCGTGTTCACTGGTGGCAGGTTTTGTCTCTTAATGATGGATTTGATTTTGAATAATAGTAATTTTTTTTTGTATCCCGTTTTCTCTTCTTTCACAAAATTCAATATTTTTTAATACATGAATATAGTGTTTAAGAACACAGTATTTTGGACCCTAGGCCTCTGATCATTGAAATAGATTCTCTTTTATCTGCCCTGGCACTCATGTCCACCATGTGGTATACTGGGGCGAGAAGACGGAGGGGCAATATTGTTGTATTCACTTACTTAAGAACACACCCCTGAATCATTATATATTAAAAGTTCGGATTTTTCATATGTGAATTCTCAAAACCATGGTTGTCAAAGATTTTGCAGTATATGCATGTGTGATGAAAATATAGTATTTATGTGTAGTGCATCTAAGGCTTGTTTCCCCAACCCCCAGCCTAGTTAGAGAAAGTTATAGGTACATTTTTCACGAAGCACAATAAAGCCAATAGTTTCTCACTACCAGTGCGAGTACTAGAAGCCTAAATCCCCTCTCTCCCCTTGGCCTGCTCCCAGTATCCCAGGGCAGTGTGTTCCTGGCACGTCTTTGAAATCCGTCCCTCCAACTTCCTGCTTTTGTCAGCGCTGTGAACTGTGCAGCACCAGGCCCAGCTTAGGATCTCAACACTGGGGTTCCATGGGAGAATTCTTCACTTCTACTTGTTTTCTATGGCTGCTTTGAGTTACTGTCACCACGTTCGAGATTGCTGCTGTACAGTATCAAGGAAACTTTTGTTGTTCCTTGAATTCTGAAACTTCCTGAACTCCCAAGATGATGGCACCATCTTTTCCATGCTGGGGAAAAATAGGGAAGTCTCTTTTTTAACCAAGCATCATTATTTACGTGACTCATTCAGGGACAGGACTGTTTATTGAAACAGAGCTGGGGCTACCTCTCCTTGGCTTGACTGAAGCCAAGTGTAAGAGCTTAGAGACCCCACATTTGCAAAGGAATTGGATTTAGTCACTCAAGTTATTTTCCACTCCCGTCGTCCCTCCTCCATTCTGGAACAAGATTTCTCCCATCTTGTATCTTGGATTTGGCCTCATGTCCACCCTTTAAGAAAGACAGAGAGAAGGAGAGACTTTTATAGACTTAAAAAGAGTGAAGGCAATTGTTTTCCTCTAAGAGCATTAACCTTCAAAGCTGATTACCACTTTCAAGTGTAAATAAATTTTTTTCTCAAGAGTAGATGTTACTTTACTAGTGTCTATTTTTTCCTCTGTTATTTTCTGCAGTTGTGAGGTAGAATTCAAAGTATATATCATACTGTATGTTACCTTAGTAAAGAAGTCAAATTTATTAATTAGCTATGGTACTGCCTGTTTTAATACTATAAGTAGAGTGACTACTTTAAAAAGCATTAACACATTTATACGTATTACAAAATAATATATTTTGTCATTTTATTGAGTAAATAGAAACAAAAATGCCATTCATTTTTTATGATACCCATGAATAAGAGTCTATGTCCTTTTGGCCCAGCAATTTCACTTTTAGAAATCTGTCTTACAGGCATATTCACATAAGTGGACATAGATAATATGTTAAAAAATTCTCATTGCGATATCATATGCATAAAAATGAAATATGCAGCCTAATGTATAATACAGGGTAGGTCTATAGATGTATACATGCTTTCATAGAAAGAAGTTTAAGAAATATTATTTGCAAAAAAACAAATTGCAAAACTTTTAGTGTGTCATGATTCCATTTGTGTAAGAAAAGTATGAACACAAATACACTTACATATATGTAGAATATTTCTAAAACTATATGTATATAAGATGTGTTCTAACATTCTTATGGATGGTAATGGATAAATGGGGAAGACCACATTTACTTTTATTTCTACACTGCTTAAATACTTTATTATGGGCTTGTACAATTTGATATAAACATTAATTAAATAAAAACATAATTTCAATTCAGTAAATGCTGTAGTAAAACACTGGGAAATCTCCCTATTTCAAGGCACTCTGGAGAAGAACATTTTGTTTTGTATGATATACCTCTGGTCGAGTAAGTTAATTTATTTCATTCACTTGTGATAAATGTGAATGTGGAGAGGTTACGTAATAGAAACTAGGCTGGTGAAAAAGTAATTGCGGTTTTTGCCATTTTTTTTTTTTAATGGCCCACAATTACTTTTGCATCATCTATCTGGGATGCCTCTTAGAATTCCCCCAGTCTTTTCTCTTACCTATAAGTCACCTTCTTCCTTACCCAGATGTGATTTTTCCCTAATCAAACCTTTTTAAAGATCAAAGAAATTGCTAAACAAATGGAAAAACCTGCTAACTTGGGGGGAAAGGATTGTGAACACAATCTGGATTTTTGCTTCTGTCCCCAAATTTGAATCATGTTGCGATTACTTTCCAATTGCCCCCAGATCCCAGAACTGACCTTGATCTGAACCAGGAGGAACAGACTTTACTTGAGTCCTCCTTCTGAAACTGTCCCTAACCCATTGTTACCTTTGAAAACAACGTTCTCATCTTGCTTCAAAGCCCCAGGCCAGATTTTTGCTTTGGTTGCTGTTATGTAGATTCCTTTCTAATGCCCACCCAGGTATCCAGGTTTCCTTTAGAACTGAGGTCCTGCCTTCCTCTATCCAATCCCCAGACACCAGATTTCTAGGCACCAATGACTAGGGACTTATTTCCCATCAACAAGTTTCCAGACACTACATGTCTGCCTCCTGTCTTTTGAGCCATCCATTAATTACCTGTTGTACTCTGCTTATCGATTGAGATATTTAATGCGTGGTCTTTACCCATCTGCTACCAACTGATCTGTGACACTCCTTCATTTATTTATTCATTCATTTACTTGTTTAATAAATATGTATTGAATGCTCACCCCGTGCCAAGCACTATGTAACACAGGGGAATATATTGTGAACCAGACGCTCCTGTTGTCAAGGAAACTAATTTTTTGTCATACTGATCATCAAGAACAATAACTTATTTTCCTTCCCTTTCCCCTTCCCCTTCCCACTTTTCCCTTTCTACCCCCTGTTCCTCTTTCTCCTCCTCCTTCTTCCTCTTTCTGTTGCAACCGAATTATATTTTTTCATATGCAGTCTAACAGAACTCCAAATAAAAGTAAAGGCTAGAGTCAGATTGTGAGTCCACTCTGTTCCTCCTCAATTTCAAATCTGTCCTGTAGCACTCTAGGGATCCCAGAGTTAATCTTCCCTGGATCTTACATGTTTTCTGCCAGACTCAGTTTCCATTCCTGTAGGGCCTCTTCTGGGTTCCTGGCCCACTGCAATGGTCTTGATTTAACTCTCTGCCTCTATCCACACCAACCTTAAGTTCCTGCTACTCATATCCAGCCATTCCTGGCTGAATCCAAACATGTGACATCCAGGTCAGAACAGGAAACTAAGAAGGATTTAATATAACATCAAGAAAAAAATGTGCTTAATGTCTCAAATTTAGACAAATTTTGCAAGTGGACGGCGTGTACGAAGCTCACAGTTTTAGAATTGACTCATACTTTCACTTCTGCTATCAAACCTGAGTCAAATTTTGGCATATGCTTCCATTTTTAAAAAATACAAATATAAGAATGTTTTTTCTTCAATCAAGAACACAGAGGTTAAAGAAATATGTAATCAAATGCAACAATGATCCAAAATTCTATTCTAGGGGAAATTTTTGTGTATTCCCTTCTCTTTTACATTTTTGAAAAACATACTGAAAAATATAAAAGATAAAGGAAAAGGCTTTTTCTATTATAATGCTTATCTCTCAGTCACTACTCTTTTTCTCCCTTGAAACAGCCTTAAGAGATCTCTTAAGAAAAACATAATATCCTCGTCAGGCCCAACAAAAGGGAAATAAAAGCTGTAGCAATGGCTTGCCACTGGCTGGGGTAAAGAAAAATGAAAGCAAGTGTGCATCTGTCCTTCATAACAGCTAAGCTGTTTTAAACATCACCCTCTTTTTTATACCTCTATTACATCCTTGGGTTGCCTGAGTCAGGACAAGGTGGTCTCCAGGGAAACTTCAACTTTTGGGGGAATGGGTACCACAATCTGGAATGGTAGCTTATTTCTCTTTTTTTTTTTTTTTTTTTTGGACAAAGCTTTGTCTAACATCTGAGCCTGATACTAGAAATAAAAAAAAATTGAAAATGTAAAATGAAAGTTCCTTTTGATTACTTGAACATTATTTTCTTCTATTTTTTAGTCATTTTCTGAGAAGTGGTTGCCACTCTGAAAGTAATTCTGTGTTTAAACTATTAAGGCCTTGCAAATAAAGGAAGACAAAGTAAAAAATTCAATTTCCAATTGATATTCGTAGTAATTGTGGTTTATAATTTTGGATGCTTCTAGTAAATGAGGAACATAATCACAAAGATTAATGAGGGTTAGCAAAGGTGGAAAATCCAGATGCTAGCCAGATTCCCATTCTCTAAGTTACAGTGAAAATAGCAGAGAAGTATGAGAGTAAATATGATAATTAATAGAAAGGTCATACTCAGTGTCCAAGTTTGAATTTATTTTTTAAAGGTGATAAACTTCTAAATATGTTCTTAGAATTTAGAAGAGAATTCAATCAATAGACAAGCTTATAGAACATTTGTTTCCTCTACTTGGCAGTGAGCTAGGTGCACAGAGATGCTGGGTAAGAGGAGATCCCTGTTCCCTAATCTCAGGTTGCTTATAATCTATATAGGGGATGAAAACCTATACATATGTATTGAATGTTATTGGCCAAGATGATACCACGCAAGCAAAGCCCTAAGTTGGGTGGAATGAACATAAATTCCTCAAGTCTTGGGCCCACAATTCATCTAACAGAACTTGGACTGCCATTGGATAAATGTTTGACAAATATATGTTTAAAAGAATGAATTATGATAGCATGGAAAATAATGAAGATTGGGGAATTAACTGGAAGTGAACTGTTAAAAAAGGAATGAATAAGTAAGCAGGATGAAGAGAGAAACATATTCCCAGTAAATAATCCAGACAGGGATTCATAGGTAGAGCACAGACCAGCCTGAGTCAAATGGAATTATGCTTATTTTTGTTTCAACAAAATGTAATACTGTGGATTATATTTTCTAGGTGCTGACAGTATAGAAATAACCGAAGAAAGTTCTGCTCAGGTTAAGATACCCCTGCTGCACCCTCACCAGTGGATACTTAGAGAGGAGCTTTGAAAATAAGGTTGAAAAGGCATAGTAAACTCAAATGAAAGAATCTTCAAATTCCAGACCAAGAGTTGATATTCCATTTAATCCGATCTTTTTAACAATGGAAATATTTTGTCAGCATGATAGAAACATAATGAAAGATTATAAATATAATTTCTAAAACATTAGAATAAGAAAAATAAGGAGAGAATGATTACTGCCATCCCTACCTTAGGTATACAGTTAATATTCTTATACATTGTGTCTAATTTTGGTTAACATACTTGGGTCATATTACAAACACTGCAACATATATGGCACTCACTGTGTCTATTCAGTACATACTTCCTGTGTGAACTGTGTAATCCAGGAAAGCAATGAGTATTTCAAACAGGAAATGTAGACTGTCTTCCATTGGCACACTGCTCCATGTGGATTAATATCTGAGTAGTTTCATACAGCACCTGAACCCATTATGTTACTACTCAGTCACCTTACTAGGCATTGCAAGAATAAGACAAATGTTCATTAAAGCACTTTGGATGGATGGTACATTGGTATTCCATGAATGCAAAGCCTTCTTATTCTGATCAGAAATCATAATTTGAAGTAATCTCTGGTTTTACTTTACACTTGCTTGTTAGGCAACAAAGCTTGGTGAAATCAGTTGCTGTCATAAGAATGCTTCAGTTTCTTCATCTCTAAGTGGCTATGTTAAAAGAAAAGAAGAAAACCTTCCAGATTCTCAGGGTTATGCATAAAATAGCAAGTTTTATTCTGTGAAAATTATTTTGAAAAAATAGAGATAGAAGCAATATTCCATGGAAAGGAATTAAGAGATGTAATTAATATAATAGATTATACACACACCATCTAAATTGGTGCCTCTCCTTGATAGTCACATGTAAATCCTGGGATGGCCAAAGTTAGAATTGGAGCAATGCTCTAAGTCCACAGACTTATAGGCCTATGTAGCTCATCCTGTCTATTCATGATTGGTAGTCCCTGTGCCTGGCATTAGCAACTACTCAAGAGCATGTGGCATTATCACAATATTGGTGGTGGTAGGGAAAGAAATAGCAAATTAGGAAAATTTACAGATGGGCCTGATACTCCAGATTATCAGCACACTTGTGTTGTTGTTAAATAAAACACTCTCCAACTGTTTCCATAGCTCTTTTGCATTACTGTTGAAGAAAAGGGTATTCTATAGGCTCCATTTTAAGCCCAGCTATTATAGTGACAGTGGTTTATTCTATTTTAAAGGCCAGGTAAAAGTGACAGATGACACTATACTGAAAATATTAATTCATAAAACAGAAATTATTTAAAATTAAGCAACTTTCTTTACCCGTTTCCCAATTTCTAATGAGGTTTACTTGAAATTTGTTAAAATTTTGTTTTTCTTCTTCTTCAAAGAATGCTCACAGCCAGGTATGATTTAAAAAGAGATTAATAACTTCAAAGATGTAATGGGTTTCCCTTCACATCTAGGTAGGCTGAAGGCATAGTTTCCCAACCTCTCTCATGGCTCTCTCCAATCTTACTAAGGCTTTAAAAAATACAACAGGAGGAGAAATTGATCTGAATCCTATGAAATCCCCTTTACTTCAAATCTATAAGTCTTTATGGTAGACCAGTTCAACAACAACAAAAATTTAGTCTTGCCCCTGGAAAAAAATTCAATTTTGTGGTGCACTATTGACTAGAGCTGTGTAAGCAACAGCAGTGGTAATTTGGATTTCAATATATGTAAATAAATGTGCTGCAAAGATTTAATAGCATAGTTGGGTGTATCCCTTCTTATATCTCTGAAACATAAATATGGTAGCTCTTCCTGCTGTCCCTTTTGTTTTGCCATCAACCCCGAATAAAAGAATTTCTAAGTTGAGTAGTGGTTTCCTTTGGAGTAGTCATGACAGATAAATCTTACCCTCAAAACTAATCGGAGCTCTCATTGGTTATTCAACAGTTATCAAGAGTACAGTCTTTTCTTGGCAAGTGTGGACAGAAGGACATTGATCTTCAGACAGCAAGGGTTAGGTATTCTCTACAAGCTCCTATTTTTTTCTTATTGTTATGACTTTCAAAATTGATGAAAAACTGACGCACAGAATGAAATCTCTGATGCTAAATCTTTTACTGTGGGCAAAACTATGGAAATGTATATTACTTCTCCTCATGATAAGTAGACAAAGTATACATACATATCATACATACATTTGATATATATCAAATATATACTTTATCTCTTTATGTCTGATGGGTCTGGCGTTTTAAAATGGAGAAATTGTCTTTTAATTCTGTGACTCCTTTCAAAACTGATATTTAAATAAATTAATATGGGGGCCGGGCGCGGTGGCTCACGCCTGTAATCCCAGCACTTTGGGTGGCTGAGGCGGGCAGATCACGAGGTCAAGAGATCGAGACCATCCTGGCGAACATGGTGAAACCCCGTCTCTACTAAAAATACAAAAATTAGCTGGGTGTGGTGGCACGCGCCTGTAGTCCCTGTTACTCTGGAGGTGAGGCAGGAGAATCACTTGAACCCGGGAGGCGGAGGTTGCAGTGAGCTGAGATTGTGCAACTGCACTCCAGCCTAGGGACAGAGTGAGACTCCATCTCAAAAAATAAAATAATAAGTTAATATGGAGAAAAATACTCCAGTAAATAAGCCTGTAATATCAGGTAGCTATTACTTTTCTTGGGTAAAAATAATTTATGTTTTTACCTTTGAATCACACATTATTTTAGATTTTAGAGAGTTTTGCTATCAAGTATCCTGCATTTGAAATACTATTTAATTATGATTTGCTTCCTTGGGAATTATATCATCATGTGATTTAATTTGGTATCTACCCTAAGGGAGAGCATATTTCAATTATAAAATATTTCCTCCAGAAACAATAGTGATTCAATGATTTATTTCAGGGTGCTGTTATTAAATGGTTTATTCAACTAGAATTTGAATGAAATTGAGTTTTAAAATATAGCATGAGTACCCCCAAATGCATGAGAAATAAACACAAGTGCTTTGGGGCTCACACATAAAAATTACGTATTTTTCAGTCTTTTTATAATACTTCAATTATTATATCTTGAGAAAAGAACTTGCTGAGAGCTATGAAACATTTATATTATTATCTCTTCAAAAAGTTCATTTTTGGACAAGTATCATTTGGATAGGGATTAACTTAATCAGAGATTTTGAATCTTCTCTACTTTAATTTTAATCTCTTTTTTAAAAATATGTCTGAATCTTTAAAAGACCTAAACCTGTAGTCACAAAGCACTGCTTCAAAAAAGGAAAAAAAAAGAAGAAAAGAAAAAAAAAGGGGAAAGTTTTTAAAGCAGCCACCGGCTGTAAGAGAGATAGTGCAGGCAGCAGATTTGTGACAGAGTGGAGCATGAAACCCATCAGCTGATGAGTGAAAAATCCCTGGTTTCTAATTAATCGAGGTACACAGGCCAAGGGATGAAGAGGATCAGGGAAATGAAATCAGGAAAAAGATACCATCAGTCATTTCTGCGGCCCATTGTCATACTTCAGAATCTGCTGTAATGAATCACTCAGGCATTCCACAGATACATTCAAATGGTGAAGAAAATTCATTGTCCGGTGAAGAGCGTTTGATAAAAATCTTTCTTTTCCCCCCCTCTTTGTCAGAAGCCTATGATCAGAAAAGGAAATCCAGACAGCACAACAGGTGTGCTTTTTGCAAGCCTGGTGAAATCTGCAAATGAACCAAGTATGGAAGAATTTTTTGTATTAATTTTTTTCTCCAAAATGTGTGTGGGGAGGGTGGTGGGATGGAACATTCAGTAAAGGGGGGTTTTGTCATTAAAAAGGATTGCAAAAAAGTGTAAGATTAAGAGAAGCAGAGGAATCTCTTCCTGCAGTGGAGAAATGAATGTTCCTGTAACATCTTAACTAGGGAAATAAGGACAACATTGGGAAATATAGTAATAGTTTATTTAATTGAATGTATGAAGAAAGACATTTCCTTTGAAGGGCAATTAGTCCTATCAAAGCATTATGGATTACATCCTGGCTCTGATCAGAAAAGAAAAACCTCACCCACAAAGTCAGACATGCTCTTAGGCCCATAGTTTCTGGGATTTCTTAGAGAGCGGGCTTCCTTTAAATTCAGTGAGACTTACCTATGATGAATGCTCATTTCAGCCTGAAGGTTTTGTTCAAAGGTTTCCTAATTCAGGCCTGCATTCCTTCTGGGTTAGAGCTCACTTTTGCGGTGGTCATGTATTTTAATGGAGAAAATATTCATCGTGGCAGTTAAGACACAGTATCTGTGTATTTAGACTAGGCAGCAGCATTGTGACCCAGAACAATCCCTGGGAGCAGCTCCAAGTGCTGTCTGGCATTAGGTGACATGCAAAGATAATTGTTTTCAAATAATCAGGTACTATACTGAGACATATAAGGATGGCTGATTCATTTTAAATTTAATTACTATAATATAGGGTTTCGCTGTCTATATTATCAATCACCAAGACACTTTGGAGTTGATAATATTAAAATTGCAACAATAATGAGAATTCTACTTCATGATGAAAATAATTTTAATCATGGGTAGATTACAAATCCATTTACAGTTACGGTTACTGAGAATTCTATTATCTACCTTCTCTTGTAAAAGATGTTAAGACATGTTTTCAGGAAAGTATAAAAGATTACAGAAGTATGCTGCATCTATAAAGTTTCAGCACAGGCTTTCAGAAAACCTTGAGAAAGCTCCCAAATTATCAAGACTTATGGGGCATGATGTAGGGCGGAGAAGCCAGCTGTGATGACAGGTGGATGTAAAGCTTTCTGTCTTTCTGGCTCCTGTTTGCTTTATTCTTTCAATCAAAAATTATTTTTGAGAACCCTCTACATAACAGGCACTGGGCTAGGTGCTGGGGAGGCAGGAGACCAAGCCGCATGGTTCCTGCCCCATGTTGCTCGTAGCCTAGTTTGCACTGATGACTGCCCTAGTCTTGAAGATATTTGGGGCTTTCAGTGGACTTCAATGGAGGGCAATGAATGAACCTAGCCAGACTGTTCCTCAACTCTGGCTGCACATTAGGATCTCCTGGGAAGTTAAAAAAATTATATATCTGGGGTGTGGCTCAGGCCTAAGTATTTTTAAAAAGCTTCCCAGAGGATTCGATTGTGCAGCCAGGGTTAAAAAATAGTGGACCACCCAGCGAGAACCACATCTAAAGAACCACCTGTCGCTCTGGATATTAACTGAGATGACCCTCTGCTCATCTTGTAAGCCTGGAGTAAATTGTTTTCTAGTGTCTAACTGAATTGAAATAGCTCTTAATATTTTGATCCTAGAAGAATATCAGTTTCTCAGGAGTCCAAGAGTTCAGTAATTTATTTTGCTAAGAAAATAAAACTTTATATAAATAGTTTAGGGTCATCTTGGGAAGCTAGCTCTGACTCTCTCTCTCCTTCTAATATAAAAAAATCACCAGATTTGGTCTGATAATTGGTCCTAGCAAGAATTATTCATCACTGCTCATGGATTATTCAATATCATTTATTCATTTTAATTTAATTTTTATTTTTTTGACACAGGGTCTTGGTCTGTTGCCTAGGCTGGAGTGCAGTGGTGGAATCATAGCTCACTGTAACCTCGAACTTCTTGGCTCAAGCAATCCTCCTGCCTCAGGCTCCCAAGTAGCTCAGACTACAGAGACATGCCACCACCCCCGGCTATTTTTTTTTTTTTATTTGCTTTTTGTGGAGACAGGTCTTGTATGTTGCCTAGGCTGGTTTGGAAATTCTGGCTTCAAGTGATCCTCCTGCCTCAGCCTCCCAAAGTGCTGGCATTATAGGCATAAGCCAGGGCACCCAGCTCCTCAGTACCTTTTATCTAGGAACTTCAAAGGGGTAGGTTTTATCATAGTAGGAGTGCATTTAAGAAGCTAGGTCAAAGAGAAACTAAATATGTTTTCTGGGGACTAAATGGTAGGAAGGTGGTAGAAATTAAATAGTATTGGATGGCCAAATTATCCCAACTGTATTCCCCTATTTCATGTGGCTGTGCTCCAAAATCCCTAGTAAATTATATTCTGCTCTGAGAAATCTGTGGTTTCCTTATGCATTTGGAGAACTCTTGGTGTAGGGACATACACTTGAATTATTTTCTGTAGGTTCCTATATACATATTTAATATCTTACATGTATACATTTATACAATAACAAGACATAATCATAATTTCTACCGTCACAATTACAATTTTCTCTTCCTCATATTTTTATTCTCTTGTTCTCTTTAGTGGGATTTTCTCTCCTTTCTTCACCCTTAACCCAACCCCCATTCGAGCATTTTTTTTTTCTGATTTTATTTTCCCTCCACTCTCAGAAACTAACGAAGTCCCTAATCACAAATATCTCTAAACATTTGCTCAATCCTTTACTCAGTGTTTGTTTTTGATAATATTCATATATACTAGTGCATGTGCGTCCATATGCATAGACATGGAAATAATTAGTTTTAAAAAATCAGTCTATTATAGTCACTGTCACTTAAAACATTCCCACAAGCGTGTAAACTGCGCCCCACACTGGTTCCCTGCTTTGGTGGAACTCTATGAATAAATTACATTTCTAGAGTCTGCCAGCTTTCTAATTCAGTTTACTGCACTTTGGAACAACATCTTTCCTTCATGTGTTGTATAATTTTTGTCTTTCCAGGTTTATATTTATCTTTCTGTTTCTCTAGCTCACCAATAACTCTTCAGTAAGAAATGGCCTCTCTCATGGCCAGAGAGCTTCTTCGGGCTTATGTCTGTAATTAGGTCAAATTATTTGAGTGACAATTAAAACAGCAAAACCGACTTCCATGGCATCCAGTCAGGAGCATCATTATTTATGTGTTTACATTTTAATTTTCAGAATTAGAAATCACATGAATACAAATGTAAGATTCAATTTGATTTTCTTTAAAGCAATAAACTTGGTTCATTGTAGTCTTTTGGCATTTAGAGAAATACGAGGCATTGAGCTGTCAGATTTTACAATGACAATACAGAATTGCGAATTCTGATTTTGAGGTGCAAACATTGCAATCATTAACTTACATTTATAAAATGAGTTGTCAAAGGGAATAGAAACAAAAACTTGTAGGTAAGTTAAATGATTTGAGAAGATAGCACAGCCGCTGCACAGCCACCATTTTAATCCAGCCATTTTGCAAAATGAAGGCTATTTGGACATGTTTCATCAAAAATGAAACTGACCAGATAGTCCACAGGTGATCAGTTCCAAAGCCTCCCCTAGAGTCAGCCCTCCAAATATTTATCATATATGTATGTATGTTTGCTTGGATCATGATAAGGTACCAATTTGGGATTTTTGGAAACCGAGCTAGAATGTCACCTGAGACATCCCTCTGATTTGGACTAGGTTCAGAAGCAAAGTGCCTGAGAGGCCAAAAGAGAAAGAGAGGGTGAGCAGGAGAGCAAGCTGGAATGGACAGCCCGTGTCGCCAGCTCTAATATCCCAGTGCAATTATTTTGTGGACATCCACTCCTTGCCTGCACAGGAGATAGGGCTATAAGTGTATGTTATTTTTTAATTACAAGGGGGTAGAAAAAATCCTGATGATGGGCTGGAAGGTGCCATTGCATTGTTATTTTTTCCTCTCCCTTCGTTTGCTGATTATGTGAGCCGGGCTCCTTTGCTAGCCGATGATAAGCAGAATTTCCATGTTCTCTGCATAATTAATCCATCTCTGCCTCTCTTCATGCCAACTCGCCCGTTATCGCCGGCACATGCCTGAATTGCAAAAGAATCCGCTCTTCAATTGGAACTTATTGATATTCTAAGAAAAAAAAAGAGAGAAGGGGGAAAAAACTGAAAATCCTTAAGTTTAAGCCGCAGATTTTTAAATGGATTAATTTCGCTGCAATCGCAGCCATCTAAGGCGGGAAGGCAGGCAGAGCAAATTGAAAGCGTCTCCATGTTTGCAGAATTGGGTCCAGAACACTGAAATGTACTGGCACAGCTCTCTTTTAAAGTCAGAAAATTACCATTCATTTACATCACATGAAATACTTTTTTATGCTAGAAATATTCAAGAGACGTTCTTTAAATGCCTGCTAATGCTTGATAACATTTCTAACTTTCAACGTTTTGCTAGACTTTGATATGACATGATAGGAATGCCTTCCAGTAGAGAATATTATATCTCTCTTTATCACATATTAGATTACATCATCTTTTTCTTAATCATTCCCAAGTAGTCTTTAAACAACGAAGTCTGTCATTGGCTATGTAGGATTTTGTGTGCTGATGGAGGTCAAGGTTACTCAGTTATTTTTTTGAGTCTACCTACAAATGAAATGTTTGTTTTTGTTTAATCTTTCGTCTTCAAATGCCTAGAGACCTTGAGCAAAAATAATAACAATATAATAATCATAATATTTTCTCAGTAGTCATTGTTTTGACTATTTTCCTCAGTCTTACGATAAACTTTTATTTTTTAGAGACTTACTTCCTTCTCATTTTAACTTGTAAATAGTTACACTTTGAAATCCCCTTTGACTTAGAAAAGGGTCAGTAGTGGAAGTCATTCCACCGAGTGTGCAGTTCAAAAAATCACAAATATAGGAACTTTCACTTCCAGGATTCTTGCAATTTCCAAACAGAATTAATAAATCTTGCTTAGTTGTTAATGTCTTCTTTTAAAATTTTGAAATAAATATATTGTATGTTAATTCTCTAACTCCTGGAATAGAACACTGGCCAGCACTGAAAGTCTTCTTAATAGTCTAGTTTAGCTTCAGCAATGCGTTCTTCCTGCGGTTAGATGCTCACAAATCTGCAGTTTATGCTGGTCTGCATGACAAGGCTGACGTGCTTTCTTAGTTTAGAGAAGAGTTGCTAATATTGACCAGGATAGAAAATGTGCATTTGAATATCTAAAAATATTCACCGTTAAGTAGTTTTGATTCATTTTGAATTCAGTAGAACTTCAAAAGGGAAAATAATAATAATTTTTTAAATACCAACTAAGTTGGGTGATGCATTTCCTAGGGAAAATGAAGCAGTAAGCAGTGATATTCTTTGAAGATATTTGTTTCAGTTACAAAACAAGGATCTCCATAACTACAGGTCATCTTAACATGAAGTATTGGCATTGATGTGCAAAGGTCTGTCTATTAGTGAGCAATTTAAATATTGACATTATAGTTTTTCCTCAGAAACAAACCAAAACAAATAAAGAGGTAAGAAACACATGTAAGAGGAAAATATTTTATAGTAATAGTAAAATAATTTTAAAAATGACGATTACTATAAACATAAGAACAAATTATATAATTTTAACTTAATCATCTTAATTGTAAAATCTTAAATAATTCGTAGGCTACCTAGGCTTGTAAATGGAGTAAACTGCTAGTTGCACATTGAGTAATTTTGTATAGTCAGCTAAACAGTTTAAACCAATTTATAAATGAAATGAAAAATGACCCTTCTTAAAATAGATGTAGCAAAAACATTTCAACCATAAATAACAATTTCACTGACCTTGTATACTCAACCCTTTCATTTAAAGGCGTGAATTAAAAGGACTTGAAAATTGCAGGTATATTTAGGGAAAGGAAGCTTCTCCCGGGTATTCTGTTTTGAAAAGGAAAATTTTGATATAAAACTCAAATACGCTACAGTATGCATTTAGTTCATATTTTGAACATTCTGTATAAGATAGTTATAAATATATCAATTGTAAATTTGTTTTCATACAAAGTATATTTTGTACTTATGCTCTGATCCACAATCATTGGTGTTTTATCTATACATAATTAATAGTTGTAACTTAGTTCATGTGGTTTAACACAAATTTTTTCTTGTGACATGAGTTATGCTGTTTTCGCTATTATATTCTAAATTCACTGAGTATTTGAAATAAATATAAGGTATCACATTCTTAATTATGACCGTATGTGCAGATCAGAGCAAGAAGAGTGATGCAAATGGTTTTGAGATGTTCTGTGTCAGATGACAGGCTAAATCAAACAGCAGTGATTCACTATGAAGTGGTGACTACAAATATGATATGAATTAGCTATTTCACTGAAAAAACTAAGACACTGACATGGATTCATAAATGATGAACTGACATAATAGAAACAATTAAATGGGGTTTTTTCTGTCTTTTAAATTTAAGAATGAGTTGAAAAGTGAAGAAGGCTACTACAAATGGTTTCCTTGGTGTCAAAAATTACTAAATAGTTCTTTTTTCAACATTAGGAAAATGAGTGACAGGCCTTTATTTGTGTTGTGCATGATGGATGGATTCCTTCATCACTCCCATTCTCCTTCCTCTTTTCTTTGTAATTGGGTGGAATTAAACTATTTACCACCTCTAAGTTGGCTTTTTTCTCATCAGATGCCACCTATTCTAAAACTTAAACCTCTCCTACACTTGCAATCAAAGAGCCAGATGTGTCAATTACATGTTTCTCACAGATGTAGAGATATCATGTACATCTTCAAAAATGAAATATTTAATGATTCTTTCTTTATCCATTGCCTTTTCTTGCTCTAACTCCAAGAGGTTTAAACTTACTCAGTCCTGGAGAAAACATACTTGAACACTTTTCCCCTTTCTGTTAATTCCTCTCAGGTCAGGTGGTTCTTTTGATAAGGAAAAAAGGTTCAAAGCGCTTTTAATTGTTCATATTTTGTGCCAAACTCTCCAACATATCGTTCCTCACACCAGCTTCTCAAAAGCTATCACCATGGGTAACTGAATATTGGCATTCATCAATCTAAAGTAGCCATTGAGAATCTTCTATTTATCCTTACACTGCTCTGGGCACCAAAGAGGGATCATAATTTTGTTACTTGCCTAAATGCATTAAGTGGTCTTTCCTGGGCAACAGTTTGCTGTAAAATGTCCACATTTTGGTTAACTCTAACAAGATACATTCTATTCGTATCCAATTATTCTTTCATATGAATCTAGAGTTCATTTCTTTGAAGATACTTGAAGACATTTTCCAAATTGGTAATTCTCAAGTATAAACAGCTTAACCATATCTTTGATTGATACCAGGTACCCAAAATTTTACACGTATAGTATAGACATCTATATTTAAAAATAGTTGAATTAGAGTCTCTCAGGGAACATCAAGTTGTGCTTGAAAAAAAAGAGCAACTGGAACAGAAAGGCCTTCCCAGATACCTGGACTGGAGAATGATACTTAAACCAAATAATGTTCCCCTATCTTCAAAATCTCCCTAGAAAATCTTCCACAGCCTTTTATGTAATAACTGCAGTCTTCATTAATCAAAAGAAGTTTAGGTGTTTTCTTTTCTCTACTAAGGAAATAACTAAAGAAAAACAGCTGTTGTTTCTAATTGTGACTGATCATATATCATCTTTAAGATGTTAATAATAGGGCTTGATTTCCTCACTTTTATAATTACAAAAATAATACCAACATCCAGGAGTGACAATAATAGTATATTCCCTGAAGGATTGTCATGAAGTTAGTATCCTTATGTGTTGACATTTGGTCATTATTTTATAAGAGACCTACTACTAGAAGAAGAGAGGGGGCTGAAGAAGAGATTTGTGTGTGTGTGTGTGTGTGTGTGTGTGTGTATTCTATCTTACATATATTAGGTATCTCTATTCAAACACTTAGTAGAAATAAAATGTAATTTTTTTTTGTTTTTTTTCAGGTACTTAAATAACCAGTATAATCTTCTAAAATAGTCTCTCTATATTTAATGCAAATCTCATAAAATATTTAAAAATTAGAGAAGAAATAATAATTTGTTCACACTGCTGCTTTCATATAAAATGACTTACAGTCATCAGAACTTCTGGTTCTTAATTTGTAAACTCTATAGCAGCAGGCTGGAATTAGGGATCAAAACTGTGATTTTGGAGTACAGGTAAACAGTTAATTTGAATCATGAATATTTTACAAATATAATTTTGAAAGATATGAGAAGGAATTATTAAGGAAAAACTAATATAGTGTTTAAAAAGATGTGTCACTCTAAGAAGTCCAGAATTAAAATATAAGCTAAATCATTTTTATTTTCTAAAATGTTCATTTATATTTTAGAAAAGTATACATTTAAATAATTACTTATCCTGTGTAAAAATAAAAGCAAAACTAATGCATGGTTTTTGTTTTTAAAAATACTTCAGTTGAAAAATTAAAATTGTATATATTTATGGTGTACAACATGATGTTATGAAATATGCATACACTGTGGAATAGCTACATCAGGCTAATTAACATATACATCACTTCATATGTTTATTTTTTGTGGTGAGAACACTTAAAATCTACTCTTTTAGCAATTTTCAAATACATAGTATGTTGTTGTTAACTGTAGTCACCAGGATATAAAGTAGATCTCTTGAACTTATCCCTCCTGTTTAACTGAAATTTTGTACCCTTTGCCCAATCTCTCCCAATCCCAAGCTTCCTAACCCTAGCCCCAGGTAGCCACCATTCTATTCTCTGCTTCTATGAGTTAAAATTTTTTTAGATTCTGCATATAAGTGAGATCATGTGATATTTACCTTTCAATGCCTGGGTTATATCACTTAACATAACGTCCTCCAGGTGTATCCACGTTGTCACAAATGACAGGATCTCCTTTGTTTTTTAGGTCTGAATAGTATTTCATTGTATATATATACATACCACATTTTCTTGATCTAATTTCAGATGCATCTTTTTGTTGTTGTTGTTTTAACTTTTATTTTTATTTTAGGTTCAGGGGTATACATGCAGGTTTGTTATATGGGTAAAATGCATGTCACAGGGGTTTGGTGTACAGATTATTTCATTACCCACATAATACGCATAGTACCTGACAGGTAGTTTTTCAGTCCTTACCCTCCTTCCCACTGTCCACCATCAAGTAGGCCTCAGTGTCTGTCATTTCTTCTTTGTGTCCCTATGTACTCAATGTTTAGCTCCCACTTATAAGCTAGAACATGCGGCATTTGGTTTTCCATTCCTGTCAGTTCCCTTATCTATCTCCGTCCGTGTTGCTGCAAAAGACAACAAATGCATGCTTTTATTTGTAAATACTTGATTCACATGCAACGAAGGGCTTATTAAGGAAATGGTCAATTAAGATTCCTCTAGTTCTTGGTTTGTAGTATTATTTTTGTAACTGATTATATCATATAGTATTATTATGTACTTATTGGCCCAGATGATTATAAACATTGGTTACATTCATAGAAACCTCCTGTTATTAGGACCCACATCAGAAACCACTATTTTCTTAAAAATATGTAACTACAACATAATAGATTTTTTATTTTAAGTGTTTATCATAAAACAATTAAAATATTAACTTATTTAATGAGCAACTACCATGTGGAAATCTCTGTGAAGATAAATAATTATTTATAATCTAATTATACCAGAGGGAGAATATGATAATTTCCGAGTTCCATGACAACACAAATTAATTCCAACTTCAATGACATGTGTTGCTCTGAAATATTGTGGAATTTGTATCCCATTTCCACCTCACTCTATATTTGTCTCTGGGTTTTATTGAGTCTTACTTGAAAGAGGTGGACCAGTCACCAACATTTGAGTCTCTTTGGTCCATCCACAATCATCATCACAATGACATTGTGACAATAAAACTTGAACAATATAAACAAAAATACCTAGTCCACGTTGAGGCAATACAAAGTAAAGACAGGGTCATGGCTGATAGGGTATGGCTGTGTCCACACCCAAATCTCACCTTGAATTGTAATAATCCCCATGTGTCAAGGAGCGGGGCCAGGTGGAGATAATTAAATCATGGGGGCAGTTTCCTGCATACCGTCCTCCTGATAATGAACAAGTCTCACGAGATCTGATGGTTTTAGAAATGCGAGTCGCCCTGCAAAAGCCCTCTAGCCTGCCGCCATATAAGCAAAGGCACTTTGCTTCTCCTTTGCCTTCCACTGTGATTGTGAAGCCTCCCCAGCCATGCTGAGCTGTGAGTTCATTAAACCTCTTTCCTTTATAAATTACCCAGTCTTGGATATGTCTTTATTAGTAGCATGAGAACAGACTAATACAATGGCTAACAGGAATTATAAAAGTAAGCCTTTCCAGAAAGGTACATTTTGATTTGAATTTTTATAAAGAAGAAAGAGCCATGGCATGGATACACAGGAGCATAAGTAAGAATGCACAGAGAGAAAGACTGGGGGAATGTGGTTCTTAGCTAGAACCTTAAACCAATATTAGACATTTGGGTAAAGGAAACAATAGAATATATGTAAGTTGATGCCTGGGAAAAATTGAAAGGGAGCGAGAGATTTGAAGAAATTATTTTCACTTTGGATATAGGAAGGAGTAGAGATTGGAGGTTGGCAGCAGGGGCACTGTCAGACTGTCAGTACCAATATCAGGATTCAAAAGTTGTTCCGCACTGCAACCACAAGGCAATGCTTCTGAGATAAATAATTGAATGAAAGATGCCACAGCAGATAAAGAATATATGGGCACAGACTTTTATTTTACTTAAGTGACAGGCTAATTTAATAGATTTAATTTGAAGACTGAAAATAAAACCACATAATTTTCTAACATTAAATGAGGAAAGTAAACACACATAACCCCATATTACAGATGAAAAAGTAATCTTGTCATTACAATGTATTTATTTGTTGCATAGTTGAAAAAAAAAGTCCAAGTATTAGGAAAATATTCCTAGCTTCTAGACTTATAGCATATTGCTTTAATTAAAGATAAATAAATGTGCATGTTTTATTTTAAAAAATCCATTCCTACAAGTAAGTCAATATACCTATTGAAATACTTAATATGAAAATTCACTTTGCAAAATTTGAGATCTCATTAGCAATTTTCCCCCAATTTTTTTCCCTGAAAATTTATTATTTCTTTTGTTAGTTTACCTCTATGCTTTCAATTCTCAGTCTTAAAGTTGTGATTTAACTACATGGTCTCTGGTGCCAGACTGCTTGGTTTAAATCCCAGCTGTACCACCCACTAGCTGTGTGATGCCACGCAGATTACTTACCTCTCTTTGGGCTTGTTTTCTCATCTATGCAATAGAGATAATAATGGAATGCACCTTGAAGAATTGTGGGGAATTGCTGTGAATCATTTCATACATATGAAGCAATTAGAATGGGGCCTGACATACACTAAGCACTTAATAAAATTAGCTTTTATTATTAGCCTTTGCCCTTAAAATGTAAACTTCTTCCAATAAATGCTAATAGGTGTGATTGTGTGTGTGTTTGCACGTGTGTGTACATGCATTTTTTGGTGTGTGTTGTGATATATTGGATAGGGGGACCCATGCAAACTGCAAACATTTAGAGAGTGATAAGATCTGTTCAATAAGCTGTGCTTTCTGTTTTTCTTCAGTTTTAAATAATAATGTCCCAAATAAAAGTAACTTAGCTGGTTTTCATGATGGAGTAATTATTAGTATACCCACCCCAAAAGAAGTGCCTATTTGTGTCATCCTCATTAATGTTATTGTCATGTCAGCCCCACCTCTTTTTGGTATCTATATTTCAGAAGAAATATCCCAGTCCTTTTCACTGAGAGCTGTGGTTCACTCATCTCACTTCTGAGGGGTGCTGTCCAGAACTGAAGTCCAGGTCTGGTCTGACCACTGGACAACTTCATGAGGCTATTTTGTCCCCTGTTCTAAGAACCAGTATCACATGCCACTTGCATGTTGATTATGTTTTTGGTTTATGTTTCACTATTAATTAACTAAATCCCTTGGGTCTTTTGTCACATTGAAACCGTTAGCCAATTATGACATGCCACCCATCCCTAGTTCATCTTTCTAATGTAAAGAATTCAAATGGAAGAAACAATTTAACAGCTGTTATAAGTTGGTAACATTTTAAAAGGTATAATGTCTAATTTTTGAATATGAAAAGTGAAATAGTGGTACACTAATTCTGTATTACTTAAAGTAACACCAGTTGCTGTAATAAACAACCAAAAAATATGCAATGATGGGAAGATGAAAAAATTTTATTTCTTATTCATGTAAGGTCCCTTCTCTAACTGATGATTCAGGTCTCAGGATCTTTCAATCTCGTAGCTTTATCATTTTGAACTTGAGATTTTCCAAATTACTCCAAGGTGAGAGAGGAAAGTGCATGGAAAATCACACATGGGACACTCCCATCTCTTTCATTCATTTTCCAATGACTATAACTTCGTCACAGAGCTGCCTCTAGCTGCAAAGAAATGTAGTCTAGCTGTGTGCCCAGGAAGAAAAGGAAATGGATGTATTATGCAGCAGTCAGTCTCAGTCAGTCTCTGTCATACATAAGCTGTTTGTGAGACTATAATGGAATTTATGCTAGGTAGTACTAAATGCTATGTTGATGGAAATTTAATGACATGAAACTATATTCATTTTTGGATTAAGCATGTTACAAAACAGATTAACATCATAATTCAATTTCATTTAAAAATATATTCACATGCATATGTACTAATTGTACATGAAGCATGTATACGTATGTGTATGTATTATGAAGATATTCAGGCCTATACATATGATATAAAGACTATATGGTTATAGTAGGATTAAAGATGATATTTCATTTTTTATTTTTGCTTTTTCAATTTCTGATCTGTCAACATAAGTATATATTATTCTAAAATAAAATTATACTTGTAAATATAAATAGTATTTAGGTTGAGCTCTTAAATTGTATCATTTTAATTTAGGTCATTTGTTTCATTTGTCAAAATATTTTTCTCTTTTGACTTACCATCCCACATATTTGTATTTCCTTCTAGCTTTGTTCTATCTGGAGTACTCAAAGTGTGCCATACATTGCATGTAAGTCAGTGATAAAAACATTCAAAGGAGGAGGGCCTCTTTGTCATTATACTGAGATCTTTTATCTTTCCATCTCTGTGTCCCTAGTGCCCACTTCAGGGCTTGGTACACGCTATGTACTCAGTTAAAATTTATTTAAATAAATGAATGAATATTGCTGATAGTAATTCATCAATCAGTACTACTTATTTATTTGTGTTCATTCAATCCACACAAATACAGATGGTTTAACTTACGATTTTTCAACGTTCAGATGGTGTAAAAGCAATATGCATTCAGTACGCTCCTAAGCCTATGATGGTTCAGATAAGCCCATTGTAAGTTGATTTAGGATATCTTAAATTAATGATGAGTTTATCAGGACTGCATAATAAATCGAGGAACATCTGTATACATATTTGTAGTTTCCTAAAATTTGTGTCTCCACTTTGTCCTAATTTGAGACATGTTAACGGCGATAATAAAAGTTAACATTTATTCTCCTAACTTTGTTCCAGACACTATTCTAAGTTCTTTATAGGAAGATTCATCTAATCTTCCCAGCAAACCCATGATATAGATTCTATTATTTTTTCATTTTTATATTAAAAGGTACAGATAAATTAGGTGATTTGCCCAAAGTCACGCAGTAAATGGCAAAACCAGGCAGTCTAGCTCCAGAATCTATTCTTTGAATTCATCATCTTCTATTCCTTTAATCCTCCATGAGGCTTTTAATTGTTTTATACAAGTTTTTTCAAAGTTTTCACATTATGTGGCCATCTACTACAAGTTGGTCTGTTGGATTTGTGCACACAGTCACACAATTAGGAAATGAAAGAACTGAAATATACGGTTGTCCTTTTTCTACAATATTTATGTGCTAACAGAAATTCCATTAGTGGTGCATAGCTTATTCATGATGAACCTCTGCTGACTCCTAAAGATCATTGCTTTCTTTTCTAAATGTTTTATTTTATTTTATTTTATTTTATTTTATTTTATCTATTTGTTTTGAGACAGGGTCTCGCTCTGTCATGCAGGCGAAAGTGCAGTGGCGCAATCACAGCTCACTGTAACCTCAAGCTCTTGGGCTCCAGCAATTCTCCTGCCTCAACCTCCTGAGTAGCTAAGACTGTAGGCATGTGCCACCACATCCAGCTAATTTTGTTTTTGTTTTTGTTTTTTGTGGAGACAGGGTCTCACTCTGTTGCCCAGGCTGATCTGTAACTCCTCCACTTAAGCAATCCTCTGCTCAAAGTGCCTCAGCCTCCTAATTGTGTCTTTCTAGGCTGAGAGACTGGAACTCCTTTTTACAGCATCTTGGCACTTGGCTATCTATTCACCTATCTTAGGTTTCAGTTCCTTCAACCATGTTTGTTCTACCTTTCTCAGTTTAAAAGTCATTCTCTTTGATGGAAAATAGGAGTAAAATAGAAGTGCATTCATTTTCTCTCATTCATTAACTTTACATTGTCTATTGCATGAGGCAGACCAATTCCTTCTTTTTCTTCTTGCCCCAGATATATGTAAAAAGGCCCTTTCTATTATTGTTAGCATTGCACTATTATTATTAGCATGGGCATTTTTGAAAGTCTCTCTACTTCTGGTTTTATATTTTCTTGAGGCAATCCTTAGTTGTTCATACAACTTTTTTGGAATGCATTTTTTGTGTGTGTGTACATGCCTCTTACTCCATCTTTTATTGCTATCATTTGAAGTCCCACTGTGTCAGAGATAGCCATAATGAATCAGGCAAACAAATGTCCATTTTTAAGAGCTTTCCTCTATTTTGTAACTCAATGAACATAACTAATTGTTTAGGAAAGATGGTTTGCATTATCCTTTGCAGATGATACAGTATTCACATAGGAAAGAACCTATTGCTTTGTTCAATCAAAAATCTAGCTACTTTGGCCACTTCTCAGTTAATACTTCATTATATTATTTACAGTTGAGACCTATGTTGAAATATATTTTAGTGATCTAGAAATACTTTCATATTGGTTAACGCTCTTTTGGATTTTCTCAGTGTTTGGGTTTGTTTCGTCATTTTTGATCAACCAATTTATTATTTTAGCTTTTAGTACAAAATATACTTCTAGCTAGATAATCCATTTATCATAGAAATATCTGCAAGGAAAAAAGTTTGTTATGATGAATCTTTCACTGTCTAGGGCCTAACCTCTTCTATTTTCTCTAAAACAATTATTTTTGCAGTACAATTTTTGATAGCTAAGAGTTTAGGGGAAATGAAACCATTGTGTTGTAGCAAAACAGATGGTAACTAATGTATTATCAGGGAACAGAATCAGATTTTGGGGGGGATACTTCTCCATTTCTCTAATACTGAGATTATTTGTATTTGTGATTTTATAGTTAGAATTTATTTGATTTAGAATTTTCTAGCATTATTGAATTATGTTTCTCTAAATAAATGCTGGCTATGAAACTATTGCTACAGTTTGATTTGAACAATGTAAGTTTACCCAGTATTTTTCTCAGTATTTTGACCTTTAAGAAAATATCATGGTAAAGTCTCTTCATGTGTCTATCACGAGTACTTCTCAAAGTGATTCATGTTGGTTGAACAGTCACCATCAATACAAATTAGGACTTGTTCATGACAAGTAACAAAAATCTTAGCAAACAAAGGAAATATTTAGCTCCCTAACTGGAAAGAAGAGGGGTGAGGTTAGTATCAGGCATGGTTGGCTCTGATGTCAGCATCAAGGGCTCATTCTCTCTTTTCATGGGCTGGCTCCACTCCCCTACCCAGGCTCCATTTTCAATCAGGCTTTCTCAGGTGGCATGGAAGATGGCTCCTGGTACTCTTATACCTTAAGATGAGAGAGACAGAGAGAGACAGAGAGAGAGAGAGACTGACCCTCTTTTTCCAAGTCAGAGAAGATATTGGTTAGTTCTGCCTAGGTGACTTGCCCATCCTTGAGCCAATTTTTGTACTATGGGGTGATGCAGCACTCTTCTTAGCTAGACTGAATCATCACCTTACCCATGTGGCCAGGGGTTAAAGCACCATTAGTGACAGCCCAACTCAAAGTACATGGTATAGAAATTCGTTAATTGCATATAAAGAACAGTAGGGTGCTACCACCAAAAGAAAGGAGAAACAATGCCGTTGCATGCTAAGATAAAACATACCTCCTTTACTCACGCTGACTCTTTAATCTTCTAGTTGAGAGTATAGCACAGAAAGTTCAGGTGCCTTGCTTTATCAGAATGTGGTTTCCAAGTAAATTAAATTAAGTTGTTTCCATCCCTACTATGAGGTAAGCATTGTGCTAAAACAATGGCTTATCCAAAATACAAGTTTCCTGTATCCTACACACTGTTTTTAAACAGTTCGAGTATTATAATCTATATTAGGAAGTATCATTACTCTCCTGCTTAGCCAAATACTTCTTCTGAGTGTCTTATTGCTGTGTAACAAACTCTCTTAAAACATAATGGGTTATTTAGCTCACAAATCTGCAAATTGTGTAGGAGTCTGACAGTACCTTACCTCTGCTCCATTTGTCAACATCTTGGGCAGTTTGAAGGATGGGTAATATAATCATCCTAAGGCTTATTTCTCACTCACATGTCTAGTGGTTGATACTAGTCATTGTATAAGACTTTAGTTGTGGCTGTTGCCTGGAATATTTGCATGTGACCTCTCCATGTGGTCTGGGCTTCCTCACAATATGGTGGCTGGGCTCCAATGGTGAACATCCAAGAGAAAGAGCCAGGTGAAAGCTATATTACTTTTCATAACTTAGCCTTGGAAATCACTCAGGATCACTTCTGCTACATTTTATCATTAAAACAACTACGAAGAGTCACTCAATTAGAAGGGGAAGGGAGGTAGAATCCAATTCTTTGCTGAGAGGATTGTAAGGTTCTGGAAGAGCATGTGAGAAAGATCACATGAAACTGGACATATTTCTGTGACCATTTTCAGAAAATGCAATCTGCTGCACTGATACCCCCAAGAATGATAATGTAACTTGTTTGTGCTTCTTTGTCCTTTATCTTCTTCCAAGGGCTATTTATCACTCTCTGCACTACCTTCTGCATCATGGATCTAATTTTTCTCCAATAAATATGAAACATATATTTACTGTTGTAAAACACAAGGAAAATACAAATATGAGAAAGACTGAATAGCTAACTTCAGAGAGTTTACCTATGCCGGACCTCCTATATCAGAGGAAGTGGTATTCAATGAGAAATTTCTTCTAATTATAATATCATCATTAGAATGAAGACCATATTTTTGCTTTCTTAAAGATAGCAGTTTATATTTCTTTATTTACTGTATCCTATGCATTGAAATTTAAGTGCATAAATACAAATGACTTGTTTCAAAATTTCTTTTCTACTTTTTTTCCTAAGGAAATACTTCTTTACTACATTTTTCTCTCATACATGTTGTCTATGACATAGAAATTCATACTTTTATTCAAATCACTCTTCAAGTCGAAATTCTTCTAGATAAATAAGTCACTCAGTCTTCCTTATTTTCTCATCTGTAAACGTTGCCATTTTGCTCTACGAATTCATCTCTTCTGTAAATATATCTTTCTTAAGAAACAACATTTATCTACATTTGTCAACATCATCCTTTTCCTATGCTGGTTAAACTAAAGTATTAATAATGAACAACTCTGCTTTCTCTGTTTTCTCCATGTTGAGAACTTCAGAGGACTGAGTGACCAATTATGTTGACTCAGAAATAAAGATTGTCACTGTGGCAAGTGCCATACTCTATCAAAAAGATATACAATATCCTAATGATACCAGAAACATTTTCATATATGTCAGATTTTTAATAGATATTGTGAAAAATTATTTTTAAAGGCTTGGTTTATTTGATGGCACAGGGTGGGATGCTTCACAGAGCCATATGCAGCTCTTTCTTGGAAGCCTTTTTTCCAGATTTTTCTCCCACCTGTTATGCTGCATCTTCAAAATCCTGCTTATCTCTGTACTTCTACTTCTTCCTTCAAGGGTCACAGGAGGGTCACTGAACACATCTTCATACTCAGCAGTCTGTAATTTTATACATAATTTAGTACAATTATCAAGGTCACCCCTATTCAGCCCTTTAAAGCTACCCCCTCTGGGCAGACACAGCCTTGCAAGGGTAAAGGCATGGAGAGGTGCACACAGACTGAATTTCAGCCCTCACTACCCTTGTCAGAACATTTAGAAGGGGCAGCCCTGCATCTCTGGTGACTCCTGCAGGGCTAGAACCCTGTGAGCATTTCAGAGCTGTGAAGTATGCCAGATCCAGTCTGTAGGCAAGGACAGCTATAATCTTTGTTCTAAAGAATGTATTTTAGGAAATCATTTATGTCTTTCTCTGTAAACCCTGAGCCAGCACAATATGCAAAACCATCAGCTGAAGGGAAATCTTATGTTTGAAACTACGTTTTTTAAGAAAACCAAACCAAACCAAACCAAACAAAAATCCCCTCACATCAATAGAGGATGGAGCCAGAGTGCAGCCCTTGGGTGCCAGATGTTGGTGAATTCTGGTTGGTCAGCTTGCCTCTTTGGAACGGGGAACACACAAACCTGCTTTTTGGGTTAAAGAGATCCATTACTAAGCAGATAATGGGCCAGAAAGGAGAAAAGGAAAAGTACTGACAATTGGGCAAATCAAAAAGGGGGGTGCAATTCTCAGAAGCTTATGGGAAAACTAATAAGCAGGTTGTTTATTTTATGTCATTGTAGACAAACATGGACAGTCCTAAATTAATAAATAAATAAATACACAAGATGTACAACTGAAGCCCCTCCCCAAACTGCAGAATGTAATATTTGATGTATTTGGAAAGGGGGTGAGGGATGAGCTATTTTGCCAATAAAATTCAATTTGGGAAATTATCTCTTGTTAATTTATAAAAGGTCCAATTCTCTACTAATGACCTCATTTCTGTGTTTTTATGCTGGCTTTTGTGCAGTGCCAGCCACTGAAGGATGAAATGCTGCATAATGTAGTTTGAAAATAAAAAAGACCTATAACTTTATTTTAGATTTACAAATAATAGTAAATAAATCATAGTAGCTACTATTTCAGTGTTTACCACGAGCTGCACATTACACATTACATTTGTTATTTCATTTAATTTTTACAACAAACTTATAGATAATTTCCAATTTCAGATCAGCAAACCACAGCTTAGTGAGTCTAAGAAACTTGCCCAGGGTCATTCAGCTGATAAGTGGAGAACTGGGATTACAACTCAATTTGGTCTAACACCAAAACCCATGCTCTTAGCTTCTCAATGGACTCCCTTACTGCATTGAGATTCTTTCGTGCCAACTCATGTGCTTTGGTTTTAATATTTTTGCAGTCTTACTCAGTTTGGATAATTTGCAGGTCAAATTACTTACTGATGTGTAGCTAGCTGATTGAGGAGTTTGAACTCAGTAGGGTATAAATGATTTGCTTTCACTTGTATTCCGTGGAATTGCCCTGTCCTGTGTTTTTAATGAATTCTTGGGCGGATTTCCTAACTTTCTGGTCATTCTTGGTTATTAAATTTTAATCCAGTCTACTTTATACATTTCCTGTTCAATCCAGAGGTTTCCTCTCCCTCATGCTGATCAAGTTTGTCATTAGAGGATAGGATTCTGGAGGGACAGTTCTGTTTTACTATTTCTCCGCCTCCTCCCCCAACCGGCCCACAAAGTCTTTTTCTGGGCCCAGCTCCTACACAGTTGGTAGCTGAAAGCTGCATCATCGGTATGGAGGTTTCCTCTCCCTGACTCTGCCTCCCTCAGGTTCTGCTTAGGGCTAATGTGTTGTATAATTTCTTTAGATCATCCAGCACCTTTCATCACTGAAAACTCCCTCTAAAAGCCATTTTCTCCTTTTGGTCCCTGCCAGCAGTTCCATGTGGTTTACTCCCATAATGGTGAGAGGACAACTCCTGTTGCTCTCTGGGCCCCTCCACATGCTTCAAGGGCCTTCTACCTTCTTACACTGCGTTGCAGTTCCCTTTCCTCCTATGGCAACACTATCAGCATCTCTCCTACTTTTAGGACTATCCAGACAGGGAACATATGTCACTTTCTCAGTTATCTCTCCCCATGCTCAGCTGCCTTCTAATGGAGTCAAGACCCAGAAAGACAAACATTCAGACAAGGACCAAGGCACAGTACCACCTTCTAGAATTTTCTACTTCACTTGCTCTTTGTGGGACATAATGTACCATTAAAGGGGAGGAGAAGAGGGCAGGAAAAAGCTTCTCAGCTAAACTCTGCACTCACTCCCCTGGCTCGTCACTCTGAGAACTCTCTCTGTGTCTGGAAGGTGGTAGGTGGGAGGGAATTATGATTGTGTTAGTGGGCTGGTTCTTTTGCATCTTCTGTGAGTTGTGAGGAAGGTTCTGGCTCCAGCTTTCAGTAGCTTAGTAATAGTTTTTAAAATATGTGTGACTTAAATTCTCCTCTATTCAACTTTGGGGCAATTCAGCTTTGGAGCAACCACAATTTCATCAGAGGAGAAAAAAAATCAGATTCAACAATGTATTAAGACATAGAAAAAGTAATTGAGAGTGGGAGTGGGTGTAATTTTTTTTCATCAAGAAATATTTTATGTTTTAAAGAAAATAAAAAATTATTCCAGAAGTGCTAAGTAAAAGTGCTCACATGTGTAATAATACATCCCTCTTAAGTATCTTAATTTACATTTTTGAATCTCAACAATTCTGCATTGGAGATGAAGTATCATTATCACCATTTTACAGATGAGAACACTAAGCTTTATACTGGTAAACAATTTTTCTAAAGTCTCACTCTTAAACTGGCAGTGCTGGATATTTGTGTGTGTGTGTGTGTGTGTGTTTTATTATACTTTAAGTTCTGGGATACATGTGCAGAATGTACAGGTTTGTTACATAGGTATACATGTGCCATGGTGGTTTGCTGCACCCATCAACCCATCATCTAGGGTTGAAGCCCCACATGCATTAGGTATTTGTCCTAATGCTCTCCTTTCCCTTGGCCCCCTGCTGACAGGCCCCAATGTGTGATGTTCCCCTCCCTGTGTCCATGTGTTCTCATTGTTCACCTCCCACTTATGAGTGAGAACATGCGGTGTTTGGTTTTCTGTTCCTGTGTTAGTTTGCTGAGGATGATGGTTTCCAGCTTCATCCATGTCCCTGCAAAGGACATGAACTCGTTCTTTTTTATGGCTGCATAGCATTCCATGGTGTATACGTGCCACATTTTCTTTATCCAGCACTGGATATTTGACTCAATGCATTGCTCAATCTTTATGTACTTATCTTAGGAGGGTTTCCTAGAGCACGGGCCCCCAACCCCTAGGCCATGGACAGTGGCCTGTTAGGAATTGGGCCACACAGCAGGAGGAGAGCAGCCAGCGGAAGAGTGAAGTTTCATCTGTATTTACAGCTGCTTCCCATTGCTGGCATTACTGCCTGAGTCTGGCATTAGATTCTCACAGAAGGGTTAACCCCGTTGTGAACTGTGCATGCAAAGAAATCTAGGTTGCACACTCCTTATGAGACTCTAAATGCCTAATGATCTGTCACTGTCTCCCATCACCCCCAGATAGGACTGTCTAGTTGCAGAAAAACAAGCTCAGGGCTCCCACTGATTTTACATTATGGTGAGTTCTGTAATTATTTCATTATATATTACAAAGTAATAATAAAAACAAAGTGCACAGTAAATATAGTGCACTTGAATCATCCTAAAACCATCCCCCCACCCCCAGGTCCACGGAAAAATTGTCTTCCACAAAACCAGTCACTGATGCCAAAAAGGCTGGGGACCAGTGTCCTAGAGGAATAACCTGAGAATTGGACTCATGTGCTGGAGAATTAAGTTGTGCTCTTGGGAGAAATCTGTACTGGAATGAGGGAAGCAAAACAGAAAAGGGGAAGAAGTTCAACAAGGAGGTGGTTTCTGGAGAAACCTAGACTCAGCCTGAGCCCAAAGGGAGCACTACAGTGTAGGTTGCACTATAGAGTTTGCTGGCCCTTTACACAAGGAGCTGAATTTTTGTGCCCCTTACCACTCAGTCACTGGCCATTGGTTGCCCTACAGAGAGTGGATTGGGGGATGCAGTAACTCCCTGGCACCTCAGAGTGAATGGGGGCATCAACAGAGCTGGCTACAATAATACTACTCTGCCTTTCACCATGTTAGTAGTTGATGGAGACGTATAAGACAACCAAAGAGAAGATAAAGGGAGATGTCCTAGAATAAAATTCAAAAGGTCAAGGAAAACGGCAGTATTGTTATATTGCCCTTTGTTTGAATAAATACATTTACTCTAGCTTTACCTGGTATTTTCAGTATAGATAAAACGATCATTAAAATCTGTTATTTCTTAGAAAGACTTTTTGAAACACAACTCAACTAGATTACAATGAATATATTTGTTGAAGGAAAACACCCAATTTTATGACTTTCTCTTCTAACTTAGGCAAAGAAGAGTTCAAATGCAAAGCAAATTATGAGATTCAAGGCTATGTCTTTAAGGAAAAGGCAATTTGGCTCAATAGGGTGAAATTACATGGTAAATATATTCTGTGCATACACCTTAGCCATTATTGCTAGGTATTTTTAATAGACAAAAAAATTAATATGATCAACCTTCTTTAAGACAATTATTCATATTTATTTAAGGCACCTAACCAAGTTCCATTACTTTAACTTGAATTCATGATAAATTAACGTTTTAAACTATTTCATTCAAACAACCATTGTAGTATAATTATATCACAACATCAATTTTTAACACATATTGATAGCAGGATGTGGCAGGTGATATTCGAAGTGCTGTATCTGTCATAATTTATTTGATCTTTGTAACAATCATGGAGAATGGGTGCTATTATCATTTCTCTTCTACAGATGAAGAAACTGAGGCAGATTCAATAACTTGCCCAATGTCATATGGTTGGTGGGTGAAGGAGTCAATATTTGAACTCAGGCAGCATGGTTCTAGGGCCCTGCACTGAGTATTAAAACATACTGAAATACAGGTTATTGATATTCATAAATTTTGGTGTTTATTTTTGCCATGTGTTGTTTTGACTCCCTGTTTGTAGATTTTACAAATTAAATATTTAGAGAAAATCAATAATACAGTTGACAAAAACAAAACTTAGAGAATCAATAAGATAATAACTAGACAAGGACAAGATACATGGTGGTTATAAAAAAAGAATGATTTTATTATGTAAATATATTTAATCTTAGATGTTTATAATTCAAATTCCATTGCTCTGTATTTTTGTTTTTATAATTTTCTATAGTTTATAAAAAGTTATCAGAGCACTAATTTTTAATTGTTTGATTATAAAATATACCCTTATTCTTTCCTATGTTTCCCAAATAGTTCCTAGATCCTACATCTGCTCTTCCTTAAAAACAACACATGTGCACATACACACACATAATTATGTACGTGTATGCAATTACAAGTAAACAATGAAGCCTTAGTGGAATATCTGACCTGGGATGAAGTGGGAAATGGTTCATTTACCCCATCCTGACCTCAGCTCAACAGTTTCCTGTAATGTATTAGATGTCTTTTGGTGTCATATTTTAAACTATATTGTAACAATCCATCTATCCCTTTTCTTTCCTTCCTTCCTTCCTTCCTCCCTCCCTCCCTCCCTTCCTTCCTTCCGCTCTCCCTTCCTTCCTCTCTCCCTCTCTTCTTTTTTCCTTCCTTCTTCACCACTTAATGAGCTCATGCTCTACAAATACATGTAAAACCAAGGCATGTGAATTATATTCCGGGCCCCTAAGGAATATACAGCCTAACACCTGGAGGGCCTTAGGTGTTTGGGCTTTGAACGGTTCCTGGCTGCAACTGATTTGTGTGAAACTGGGGCAAAGCACCTTTGTTTTCTCTTTTGGAAACTGAAGTGTTTGGATGGCTTCTAAATTCCCCTGAAGTTTTGAAAACAAAAATGTTAAGAATAATTTATAGTTTCATAATCTAAGTAAGAATAAACAGGGAATGAGAAATGTCAGCAAAGTAGGTATGTAAGCAAAAGCCATGATTAATAAAATGGTTGATAAACTAGTTTTCCTATTAATGTAAGAGAATAAGCCAAATGCAATAGGCACTATCAGGAAATTTGAAATGAAGACCCATAGTGAATGTATAAAGGTGGATGTATTAAGAATGGACCATGGGGATTTGCCTGAAATATATTTCTTTGAGCTCTATTCCTGGATTATTAGAAACTCTATCCTAATTTCCCACAGTTCCAATTTCACATGTAAGTCAACCCTACTCTTAGCTTGTCCTTTTGCCATATTATTCTAACACAAAAAATGAAAGACATCCATAGATTATTTATAATATTATAGCTTGCAGAAATGCTTTCAAACATCTTTGAAACACCTTATTCTATAACTATTATTGTAAATATTTTTCCATATGAAAGTTAATTTAGAAACATATATCTTATTATGTAATTATAACTGCTTTACTTTCAGAACAAAGTTTACATTGATTGTAGAATGTATTGCTACTTTCTTCCCATAAAGCATATCAAGTGAAATATAGACTTTTTTGTATTACCAAATTTCATTGACAAATACAAGATTTTTTATAAGTGGCACTCGCATTCTATATATTCATTTATAAGTGAGACTTGTATTCCACATATACATAATATAAAAATTTAGGAATATGTTTTAATCATTTAATGATAAACTCTAAATGATAAACCTAAAATGTATTTTTACCAGTCAAGAAAACATTTATAATGCACAAGGTATTTTTATTAGTTTTGACATAGCTTATTTTTTCACAGTGTGTTTTAAGGTTTATATACAACTTGAATTTTAATGTCCTCACCTGAAATTTCATACATTGTTAGCCAGCTCTCAAATCAGGGGATTTTTAAGGGATCAATCGCGTTTGCTTTTTTGCCAAAGCAAACAATGCCAAGATCTCAGTTTATTAATAATGAAAGAGACCAGAAAGCCAGGACATGGATATTTGTAATTATGTTTCAAACATTGATTACACTGATTTTTGTTAAATCGCATCATATGGTGTAGCATGTATTTAGTTTGCAAATGAAAATGAATTGAGATTCTTTTCATGAAGAGGATAGAAAAAAGATTTTAAAGAAAAAAAAGGAGATTCTTCAGGATTTCTGAGACCAGTAAGGATCTGGGTCCATCTATGAATGAGCATCACTTTTTTGCCAGGAGTAATGATTGAGCTGCATTTCTGCAAGGAGTTATAAAAATCGACATCAATGTTTAGAACTCAAAGGTGAGGTTACAGTTATTGGTGACTCCTTGATTTTTTTTTAACGGTGTTCCAGTTTTTTCAATTCATTTCACATTTCCAGCTCTGTGTCTTCCCGGGCACTGAGGCCCGTGCTGTAACTCTGCATCCAGACATATTCTAGGCTATAGTCATTTGCCAGGGTTGCCGCTCATGCAAGAAGAGAAACTCATGTGTTAAGTTCCCTCACATTAAACTATATGGGTCTGATTCCTCATAAAACAAAAATGATGAACTTGGAATGGTGATACCCAGTGACTAATATGAAATATTAGTATCTTTCAGGTTCCCTTCCAAAGAGACGATTTTGAGGATGTCATTGTATTCTAGTCTACTAAATGTACAAACTTTTGTATTAAGAACCAGGACTGTTGGCAGAGAGGAACCAGGGATGAGTCATTAAAAGATTGGAAGGGTTTCATAGGGGATCTAACCCAATTCTAATTTTAGAGGGTCAAACATAGGAATAAATGATACCTTTTATTTACCTTAGTGTCTCCTTACTTTGAAAATATTGTTTCCTAATAGATCATTCTTTGGTCAGTAAATTACTGTTTGAGAATTGAATGTAATTTCAACAGCATTTTCATGGCACTTTAAAAATAAGGAATGATAATTTTAAATCCTTTAGAAATGAAACTAGCTTGTTATATTTTGATCCCTCTGAAAGAGGCATAAGGAGAGATTTATTAACATCAATTTTCCACTTTTGATGCCCTCTGTAGGAGGTGCTAGTAAAATTCAGATATGTTCCCAAGGCCTCAATTTGAGTGTCCTGCTGAATGACTTACTCAGATGGAAGTGATAGAACTGTCCTTCCTCATCATGTGATAAGTGAGCTTATTGAGGATTTATGCTAAATAGAGCCCTTGATTATAAAGAGAGCATTTTAAACTCTTTTTAAACTTTCCTGCTTATATGCAACCATGCTGCTTAGGTTCCCTGACATTTCTGGTATGGCCAAGAATGTATCTATTGGCCACTCAGGAAAAATACTTCCCTTCAGAAGGCCCTTTTTGAAGTGGTAGGCTGTGTTGCTCCTGGCTACCTTTAATTATTCAAATAACTTCTATATCTTGAAATTGATGTTGTTCTCAGAATCCAGATGGCATGGAACATATTTTCTGTACATCTATGATCAAATACGCAGTTAAGAATTTTTTTCAGAGTAGACCATATTGTCCAACTTATTAAATTTATTGATTTCAATAATATATTGGCCAGTAGCAGTATTACATATTTTGTACCTGAGAAAAATTTATTAGTATTAAAAAGTTTATAAACAATTCATCACCTATTCAGATGGTATAATGTGGCAATTTATTGTATACTAGGTGAATTTTGTTAACAGGGAATCCCCTGATGAAAAAAATAGCTTAATATTAATTACTAGCTCCATCTGTGCAAAACAATAGAAAAACCAATATTTTAATACAATGACTTCATGCATGTCAGTTATCTTCAACATTAAATGCTACAGTTTTGTTGATGCAGTTTACCTGTCTATTAATTTAAATAATGCATGTCCTTACAGAGGTTAAAGCTATGAATAAATGAATTAAAATTAAATATAATGAAACATTTAAATAGGTGTAACATGAATCTGATTCATTCTCCAGGAATATATCCCGTATGCATGTATGTATATACAAATTAGTGTGCCATCTGCCAGGTTTTTACAGGTTGAGAATGAATTTTCTTTCCACACCTGAAAGGCATGTTGTGAATTCCTTGTAGTGAAAAGATTGTTCAGTTGAAAAGGTTGAGACAATTGGTGTAACTAATGCCTGGCAGTGGTCAGACTCAAAGAGTACCTTCAAAAGATAGGGGCAGGGGTCATCGTAAGAAAGATCATTTTCTATTTAAATTTTGAGCTCTCAAGCTAACATTTTGCTAATTATGACAACGGATGCTGCTCCAAGCACCAAGGGACCCCCTTTCATCCGTCCTTTTAAACTGCCGTAACCTGCCACCTGGTATGGTCTTTTTATATCCACTTTATGTTCTGGCTTCAATAAATATTTATCGAAAAAATTAATGAAATATTCTGGAGAAGGGAATGGTGAGCAAAGAGGCTTTTCTTAGCTGTCAGTACAAGTCATCCCTGTAGTTCACTTATTTAGACAGTTTAGTACCTTACTCTGCCAAAATTCTCATACTAACCAAGGCATAGTCTTCAGAGCCTCAGAGGACATAAGGTATGGCTGGTAATCATTATTGCTAGAAAACATATGGACAACCAGTAGACTTTTCATTTAGGGAGTCTCTTGGGAGATAGTAACCAATTAATCCAAACTTTTCATTAAATAACACTGAGGAATGCAAATCAAACTCCCTTAGTTTACCGTGTTCTGCTGCAGCTAGGAAGAAATCCTCAGGTCTTTAGGCTCCACCAGCTTCTCAGATAGTAAAATTCTCTGTGGAGGGGGGGATGATATTGACATTCCACTATGAGTATTTAGCGCTAACTCAGAATTGTCGTTTATTGTTTAAAGCTGTATCTTATATGTATGTTTCTTTAGACATTATTTTGGGATGAGCTTTAAGGGTGGCTTCACTACACAGTGTAGTGTTTTTAGAACACAGGTACCATACTCCTGGGTGATTTGATTCAAAAATTTATTTTTCGGTTTCATAATTGTGTGACCTTAGACATAATTTTCAAATTACTTAACTTCTATCTCTAACATATAGTCATCCTTATACAATGGAAATGGGGCTGCTTACCTCTCATTAAGCATATGCTATAGAGTGAGATAGATATCGTGACATCATTAATTATTATTTGTTGCTCATTCATTGAGGTACATAAATTAGAAGATTAAAAAGGATATTGGCCTTTTAAAAAGTGTGTGAATGGGCAATCACAGAATAAACATTAATGCAAATATAGATGCAGTTTCCCAAAGTCATTAGTAGTAAGCAAAAGTAAAATTAGAAACCACAGGATAATTTTTCTCCGCAGATTGTAGTATATGGTATAGCCAAAAGTATGAGGCAGTAGGCACCCTCAGACACCATGAGAAGGCAGGAGTAATGACTCATCTTTTGGGGGAGATAAATTTAAAGGCACCTCAAAACTGTGAATTGTAAAAGCATAGGCTTTTTGACCTAGAAATTTTACTTTTAGAAATCTATTCTAAGGTGATTTTTAGCCCCATGTGGAACAAATGTGGATGTCCCCTTAACCTCTCAAATCCCTCAGAAAAACATGATAAAAAACCATGCTAGTACAAAATAACAAATACGTAATAATCAAGTTCAAAAAGAAAGACATACACAAACACACAGACATATGCATGCACGTAAGTGAAATAAGATAGCCTCAGTTTCCAAAATTAAAAAAAGAACTGAAAATCCAGCCTGAAAAGTGGATAATAGATCATGTGAATTTTGATCTGGGAGCACTGAGGTTTTTATTCCCTCTAATGCACAGAAGACTTAACTTCTGGTTAAATGAGACCATGGGCTGGAACAAAGATTCTGATATAACACTTCCAACTGAAAAGGGGAACCCTAGGAAAAGTGGATAAGAAAAACTCTATCCATTTTGTCCTTTCAAAGTATCCAAAGAACTCTGTCTTTTCAGTGTAGTCAGAAAAAGAAAGAAAGAAAGAAAAGAACAGAAAAAAACTCTAATGTAAGGGCTTAGAGGCAAAATCTACAGCATTAGCCATCTGTATTTTAAGTGGTGGAGGCAGGATTTAAAAACCTAAAAGTGTTTTCAAGTTTCACTTACCCTTAATTCATAAATTTGCCTTTTTTCTTATAAAATTTATAGCCATATAACCAACTATATCTCTTATTTTGGAGGAGAAATAAAAATGAAGCCGAGAGATACCTTTTCCACTAAATTATAACAGTTGTATAGAATTTCATGACCAGGTTAAAAATCTAACCAGTCTGGCTCCAGAGACTTTTACCTAAATCATTTATGAAAACAACCCAGGCTGAGATGAGTTAGCAGATGCAACAAAATTATGGTAGTCTCAAAACCAGGAGAAAACTAAACAATTTAAAAGAAATTCTTTTTTTAAATCATTGAAGATATATAAGAGGGAATAGAAATCTTAACAAAAGAATATGATACCACAAAAAAATACTAGACAGACTTGAAAGAAATAAGGTAGAACATCTGAAAGTAAAAGAAAATATATATATAAAATTAAAATACCTCTTCAAGGAGAACTACAAACCACTGCTCAATGAAATAAAAGAGGATACAAACAAATGGAAGAACATTCCATGCTCATGGGTAGGAAGAATCAATATCATGAAAATGGCCATCCTTCCCAAGGTAATTTACAGATTCAATGCCATCCCCATCAAGTTACCAATGACTTTCTTCACAGAATTGGAAAAAACTACTTTAAAGTTCATATGGAACCAAAAAAGAGCCCGCATCGCCAAGTCAATCCTAAGCCAAAAGAACAAAGCTGGAGGCATCACGCTACCTGACTTCAAACTATACTACAAGGCTACAGTAACGAAAACAGCATGGTACTGGTACCAAAACAGAGATATAGATCAATGGAACAGAACAGAGCCATCAGAAATAATGCCACATATCTACAACTATCTGATCTTTGACAAACCTGACAAAAACAAGAAATGGGGAAAGGATTCCCTATTTAATAAATGGTGCTGGGAAAACTGGCTAGCCATATGTAGAAGGCTGAAACTGGATCCCTTCCTTACACCTTATAAAAAAATCAATTCAAGACGGATTAAAGACTTAAATGTTAGACCTAAAACCATAAAAACCCTAGAAGAAAACCTAGGCAATACCATTCAGGACATAGGCATGGGCAAGGACTTCATGTCTAAAACACCAAAAGCAAAGGCAACAAAAGCCAAAATTGACAAATGGGATCTAATTAAACTAAAGAGCTTCTGCACAGCAAAGGAAACTACCATCAGAGTGAACAGGCAACCTACAAAATGGGAGAACATTTTCGCAACCTACTCATCTGACAAAGGGCTAATATCCAGAATCTACAATGAACTCCAACAAATTTACAAGAAAAAAACAAACAACCCCATCAAAAAGTGGGCAAAGGACATGAACAGACACTTCTCAAAAGAAGACATTTATGCAGCCAAAAAACACATGAAAAAATGCTCACCATCACTGGCCATCAGAGAAATGCAAATCAAAACCACAATGAGATACCATCTCACACCAGTTAGAATGGCAATCATTAAAAAGTCAGAAAACAACAGGTGCTGGAGAGGATGTGGAGAAACAGGAACACTTTTACACTGTTGGTGGGACTGTAAACTAGTTCAACCCTTGTGGAAGTCAGTGTGGCAATTCCTCAGGGATCTAGAACTAGAAATTCCATTTGACCCAGCCATCCCATTACTGGGTATATACCCAAAGGACTATAAATCATGCTGCTATAAAGACACATGCACACGTATGTTTATTGCAGCATTATTCACAATAGCAAAGACTTGGAACCAACCCAAATGTCCAACAATGATAGACTGGATTAAGAAAATGTGGCACATATACACCATGGAATACTATGCAGCCATCAAAAATGATGAGTTCATGTCCTTTGTAGGGACATGGATGAAACTGGAAATCATCATTCTCAGTAAACTATCGCAAGAACAAAAAACCAAACACCGCATATTCTCACTCATAGGTGGGAATTGAACAATGAGAACACATGGACACAGGAAGGGGAACATCACACTTCGGGGACTGTTGTGGGGTGGGGGGAGGGGGGAGGGATAGCATTGGGAGATATACCTAATGCTAGATGATGAGTTGGTGGGTGCAGCGCACCAGCATGGCACATGTATACATATGTAACTTACCTGCACGTTGCGCACATGTACCATAGAGCCTAAAGTATAATAATAATAATAATAATAATAAAAAGAAAAAAAACAAAACAAAACAAAAAAAAACAAAACAAAAAATTAAAATAGAAAATGCAATGGACTGCTTAAATGATAGCCAGACACAGCTAAACAGGGGGTGAGAAAATGGGGAGACAGGTCTCAGAAAAAGCCCTAAAATGCAACCAAGAGCAATAAGAGGTTGGACACAGGAAAAACAGTTAAGTGATGTGGACAATAAAATGAAAATATTAAGCATTCATCTAAGTTTGTGTGTGTGAGAATAGAGAGGGAAGAAATATCTTTGGAAAAAATAGCAGCAAATATCCAGAACTGAAAAAGACATGATTATTCAGATTGAGTTCTGAGTAAGAGAAATAGAGCAGAAGTCTTCCTCACTGAGTGAGTTCTTCTGACTTACTCACTGACTCAGCCAATCAGTGGGTTTTCTCCATTCTCTCTTGCCAGTTCTTATAGTGTACTCCACACTTACAACTAGGAAGTCACTATATAGTACATCAGCGCACTCTTGCTCCTACCAGTTGAATTCTATTTTTATTTATTTATTTAATTTTATTTATTTATTTTTTTGAGACGGAGTCTCACTCTGTTGCCCAGGCTGGGGGCTAGGGTGCAGTGGCACAATCTTGGCTCACTGCAACCTCCAGCTCCCGGGTTCATGCCATTCTCCTGCCTCAGCCTCCTGAGTAGCTGGGACTACAGGCACCCCCCACCATGCCCAGCTAATTTTTTTTTGTTGTTGTATTTTTAGTAGAGGCGGGGTTTCACCATGTTAGCCAGGATGGTCTCGATCTCCTGACCTCGTGATCCGCTCACCTCGGCCTCCCGAAGTGCTGGGATTACAGGCGTGAGCCACCGCACCCAGCATTGAATTCTATTTTTAAAAATTCAGTTCTGTTTTGTCTGTAACTGTTAAGGAGAGTTGCACATGTTATTTTTATTATCCAGACCAATAAAATATCAACATAAAAGAAAAAATTGTGTCAAGAAAAACTAAATTGAATATTTTAGGAGAATTCCATAAAGGTATGCCACTTAAATAAAGCAGCTATAAAATTAGGTTTTGGAAGGAAGTCAGAAGTCATAAATATCTGGAATATGGTGAACACAACTGCTTCCTATAATGTCTTTTAGGTTCTTGCATTCACTGTAGAGACACTGGAATTGGAAATTGTAGAGAATGCATAATGATGCATAATGCGTGTCGTTCATGAAGGAAAGATAAGATAAAAATAAGACCAGTAGGTCTGTCTCAAAGGAAGCGACTTGTCTATTTTAAAACATTTCCTAACAGTATAAATTAAATGCTTAAGATAGCTGGAGTGCAATGGTGCGATCTCCACTCACTGCAACCTCTGCCTCACGGGTTCAAGTGATTCTCGTGCCTCAGCCTCCCAAGTAGCTGAGATTATAGGCATGCACCACCATGTTCGGCTAACTTTTTGTATTTTTAGTAGAGACAGGGTTTCACCATGTTGGCCAGGCTGGTCTTGAACTCCTGACCTCAGGCAATCCACTGGCCTCGGCCTCCCAAAGTGCTGGGATTAGAGGTGTGAGCCACCAAGTCAGGCCTAATTGTTGTTTTAAATGATTCCCAACTTTAGCAAATTTTCCATTTCTCCAGTGAGCTAATGGCTATAATAAGAGATCTTCCTCTAAAAACAACAACAACTACAGGACATCAAAGTCAGGAACAAAGAGGAAATTACTTACCAAGAGAAAAAAAAAAAAAAAAAAACCCAAAACAATAGCAGAGTTCAAATCAGCAACTGTATCTATGATTCCACCGCCAAATCTAAGGTCATGATTTCCCCTATAATTTCTTCTAGGAGTTACAATTTTTAGCCCTTGCATTCAGGTTGTTGTACCGGCACCATTAGTTGAAGACTATTCTTTCTCCTTTGAATGGATGTGGCAACTTTGTCAAATATCAATGGGCCACAGATTTGCAGATTGATTCCTGGACTTTCAATTCTTTTTTCTAAATTTATTTTTTATTTCAATAGGTTTTTAGGGAGCAGGTGGTGTTTACTATATGGATAAGTTCTTTAATGAAGATTTCTAAGATTTTGGTGCACCCATCACCCAGGCAGTGTACACTGTATCCAACATGTAGTCTTTTATCTCTCACCCGCCTCCCACTCTTTCCCCATAAGTCCCCAAAGTCCAATGTCTCATTCTTATGTCTTTGCGCTGGACTCTCAATTCTATTCCATTGTTTTACATGTCTGTTCTTATGCCAGTATCACACTGCTTTGATTACTATACTTTGTAGTAAGTTTTAAAATTGGGAAGTGTGAGTTCTCCAACTTTGTTTTTCATTTTTTAATATTGTTTTTGCTATCGAGGGCTCCTTGCAATTCCATATGAATTTGAGAGTCAATTTTTCCATTTCTGCAAAAAAGGCTATTGCAATTTCAATAAAGATTGCCCTAAATTTGTAGTCACTTGAGATAGATATTAACATCTTAACAACATTAAGTCTTTCAGTTCATGGACACAGGATATCTTTCCATTATTTTAGGTCTTCTTTAATTTATTTCAGCAATGTGTTATGGTTTTTGTTGTACAAGTCTTTCACCTCCTTAGCTACACTTATTCCCTAGTATTTTATTCTTTTAGATACTACTGTAAATAGATTTTTTTTTGTTTTCTTTGTTGAATACTTATTGCAAGTATATAAAAATACAACTGATTTTTGTCTGTTGATCTTGTACCCTATAACTTTCCTGCATTTGTTTATTAGCTCTAGTAACTTTCTGGTGGATTATTTGGGATATTCCTTTTATAGGATTATGCTATCTGTAAATAGAAATAGTTTTACTTCTTTTTTAAAAAGATTTGGATGCCATTTACTTCTTTTTCTTGTCAAATTGCTCTGGCTAGAACTTGCAGTGCAATGTTGAATAGCAGTGTTCAAGAAGCCATCCTTATCTTGTTCTTGATCTTAGGAAGAAAGCTTTCAGTCTTTCATCATTGAATCTTTCATTATGTTAGCTGCAGGGTTTTCATAAATGCCCTTTATTATGTTGGTGCACTGACTTATAAAAATATAACACTATTTGGGTATTTTTAAAAACAGAAGAAAAGGTCAGAAAATTCAGATATTTCAAAGGAGATTGAAATTAAAGCATTCTAATATCCTCAGATTTTTCTGAAGGAGATAGACAATTGGTCAACACTTGTTGACTTTATTACGTATTTTTTTACTGCTTAAGTGTTTAACATGCTCACTTGAGTTATCAGAGTCTATATAAATAAGGAGGAAAATGCAGGAAATAGAAAATAAACAAATGTAATTACTTGGATCAAAGGAATTTTTACAAAGAGAAATTCTAAGATTTGCTTTTTAAAAAATCAATAGAATGTAACTGAATAGTATATAATTATGAAAGGGCCATGTGGAATATATTGAGAAAATGTGAGTTAAATAGATGAAAAAAAATACTCGGAAAATAATGGAAAGAAAGTTGTTCTACAATTTTAATAACAGGCACAATGGGCTTTATGGAATTTTAGTCTACCTGATATTGGAAGGATGCATCTCCCAGAATCAATGACAGCAGGAAGAGGACGACTGGGAACACCAGGAAAAAAGGAAGCTCAGAAGGAATTCAGGAAGCAGGAAACATTGCAACACACTTAGGCAGGAATAGCCTGGTCAGTATGTTGCCACAGCTGCTGTTGCTGTCATCACCTCTGTTACTGCTGCTACTGTGAGGATTCTGGCCTTCAAAATTTCTAGATTTCTTGTTTCTGTCACGTACAGTACAGAGTCTTGGGAGCATGGTATGAGGGGCTTGTAGGAAGGCATAGATTATATGGTGGAGGCAGGCAGTAGGAATTGGTCTCTAGCCAACATGATCAATAGTGGAAAGCAGAAATTCACCAAAAAGAAACTGGGGAGACTTTACGTAGAATAATATATGAGAATTTTTAAAAGTGTCTGGAAAGAGATAAGAATTAGAAGCAATTACTAATGTAGAAGGAAAAGGATAGACCAATCAGAGTTTTTAAAATTCTATATATTTATGTAGGTTTTTACATATTTTATGGTAAAATTGCACTCATGCGTGGCTTGTGTATTCTTTAAAAATAGGTCCTAAAATTATATTTAAAAAAGAACATTTGCCTTTAAGAGTTGGAAGTATCTACTCACAGCACTTTTAAATTTTCATGGGAATAATTGATGAAAATCCTGCTTCAGCAAAATTCAAGGAAGGAGAAATCTTCCTGGGACTGTAGAAATTTCACCGTTGGCTAATCTACTTTTTTTTTTTTTTTCCCTTGAAATGCACTGGCTTCATCTACCTTTAGAAGTTCCTTCTGTTGAAAACTCTAGATGATTTTTTCCTCCCTCTGAAGCCAGCTAGATACTTTGTAGTCAAACAAATTGTCAGAAAAATTGCTGAATCTGGAGATTTTGCTGTAGTAAAAATGTGGCCACTGCCTTCTCAAAGTAGCTCACCATTTGGGATTATATATGAAAACCCATGTAAAATAAAAGCTGTCAAAATGACAAAAAAAAATTATGTCATGTTTGAATTATCATGTTTCTATGGAAATTTAGTTTTATATGTGTGTAGGGGTGTTGTCTGTGTCTATGTCTGAGAAAGAAGGAGCAGGGAGAGAGAGAGAAACAGACAAAGAGACAAAAACAAACAGACTGACTCACTTCAACTCTGTAAGGCCAATGTAGCTATTTGTATTCCAGGATAAACAATCTGGAGTATAAAATGGACTGAAATATGTACCTTTACTAATAATATTTATCTAACACTGTAACTGAAATTAATTGTCTATGGCATAAATCAAGAGAGTCACATTTTGGAGGTTTCTTCCTGTGATACTTGTGGATCCATTCACTGGTATTTGATTCATTTATTTACGTCTTTGGCAAACCTCCATTAAGTGTCTCTTGTGTGGTAGTTTTTTGTTTTTTTTGTTTTGGTTTTGGTTTTGGTTTTTTGGGTTTTTTTTGAGACGAAGTCTCGCTCTGTCACCCAGGCTGGAGGACAGTGGCGTGATCTCGGCTCACTCCAGCCTCCGCCTCCTGGGTTCAAGCGTTTCTCCTGCCTCAGCCTGCCAAGTAGTTGGGACTACAGGCACAGGTACGTGCCTCCATGCCCAGCTAATTTTTTTGTATTTTTAGTAGAGACAGGTTTTCACCGTGTTAGCCAGGAAGGTCTCTATCTCCTGACCTCATGATCCACGCGCCTCAGCCTCCTAAAGTGCTGGGATTACAGGCACGAGCCATCGTGCCCAGCCGTGTGGTAGTTTTTATACTAGACAATAAGGACCAGAGTGAATCGAACACAGGTTGAGGAGAGACACACAAGAAGCCAGGCAACCAATATAGGACAATGTGATCTGTGCTAGGATGTCCAGAAAGCTTTGGGGGCTCAGAAAGAAGACAATTACTAGATGGGAGTGAAGATTTGGTAAAGGAACATGTTAGGGTATGTCAAGAAATAAGCGAAAGGAGTCTAAAGGATAAAAACTCTAGTAGAAAAAGTAAAGAGATTTTAAGTAACATTAATTGATAGGATATGATCTCTGGGAGATTCTGGGGCAATGAGGCAGAGTATTTTAGGAATATCATTATTTCTAGTGGGTAGGACAGATTTCTGCTTGTAGCATGTGCGATTCTGGGTTGATGAGAGGGGAGCTGTAGTGGCCATCAGCTGTTTTTACTGTCCAGTGTCTATTAACCTTCTTTCAGGGAACATTAACCTGAACCCCATTCCGTTTGGGGAATTAGCTCCTTCCCCACTTCTGGTCCCTTTGGCTTTGTAGAACCTGGCACACATCTTGTACACACATGTACAAAGACACATACATACACACTCACACTCTCAGCATTCCTGAGGGGAGCACAGGATCTTGGACCAACCACTACTCTTCATGCCTTCAGCCGTCGTAGTTGGTCAAGACATGGGCATGTGACTTAATCAGAACTAAAGCAGAACTTATTTGGTAAATTTCCAGGGATGAGGTATTCACTTTTTTCTGTTAGGCCTGAAGCCTGGAGAATACTGGCGCTGGAGCTCCAAGCAACCCCTTGCTATCACGTGGCACTTTAAACTGAAGCCAGTATGACAGAAGGTATAGTAAAGAGATGGAGAGAAACCAACTCCTAATTATATTTTCTGGGCCCTAAATCCAGTCTTGTCATTTTATGTGAGCCAATAAATTCCCTTTTTTGCCTGAGTTGAGTTGTATTTTCTTTCACTTGTAACTAAGAATCCAATTGACACAGCCCCCAAAGAGGAAACAGTAAGGTGGGGAATGGAAGAGAACATGCTAATATTTATTAAGCAACTATTTTGTCCCCACCATGTAAAGCTAAGTACTGCTACTTTTTGTTTTTTCAATAAAGTTCACAATATTCCAGCAAACTAAATGACAGAACCCATCTCAACCCAAAGGTCTGCCTAATTCTAAATTCTATTCCTTTTACATAACACTGTGCTATCGGTTTGGGCTTTACTCCAGGCCAGCATTTCCAAAACTGTGTTTCAGGGAATACTAGTGTTCTTCGAGATGTTAATAAATGTTATGTGGGGAACAATTCTATTTTTGTCTTAGAAACCCTTAATATAGAAGAAAATATCAAACATATTTATGTATTGATGTTTTCGTTTCATACGTCTTAAGTGAATCAAAGGGTCTGATGAGACATCACCCACAGAATGAATTATGGATGGCTAAAAATTATACATTGGTGCACAGGCAATGTTTTCAAAATACACAGTTGATATGGTTTGGTTCTGTGTCCCCACCCAAATCTCACTTTGAATTGTAATAATTCCCATGTGTCATTATCTGACCAGGTGCAGATAATGAATCATGGGGGCAGTTTCCCTCATGCTGTTCTCATGATAGTGAGTGAGTTCTCATGAGCTCTGATGGTTTTATAAGGGGCTGCCCCCTTTGTTCAGCACTCATTCTTTCTCCTGCCACCCTGTGAAGAGGTGCCTTCCACCGTGATTGTAAGTCTCCTGAGGATTCTGCAGCTTAAGAACAAAGTAACACAACAATGTACTGATTTATAATTTTTATATCTTTATTTGAGGACTTAAGTTTGTGCATCCAACTTGTTCTGGGGATCTTATTCTATGTATTGCTGTTAGAGGTTTATACCACATGTGGCTATGTGGCTGTCAAAGGGAAATTTTGAATTAAAAAAAAACTAATTGTTCTCAAATAAAACAATAAAGAAAACCAGAATTATTCTAAGTGAATGTGATTAATGGCAACTATAAACTCACCCTAAAAATTGTGAGGTGAACTTTTTAAGAAGAAATAATTACATATTTTGGAAACTGCCATTTCTAAGCATTAAAACATTAAATTTGTGTTATTCTCTTTGCTACAATTTACTTTTGAAAAATGAGAATTTTGGAATATCCTGGAAGTTAGACAAAATATTGGAATATATTTGATGCTGTGCTGAAAATGAAGATCTGACTCAGAAATATTCTTACTGTGTAGTAACTGCATGAGAAAAGACATAGAAATGCTGTTCTGTTACAAAGGATGCATAATTTTATGCCATGTTATATTATAAAAATGTATAAATATGGTTTGCTTAATGTAGATATTTTAATTCTATTTGTTCTTAATTTTTAAAAATAATTTAGTATCTTTAAAGGCACTTTAGTTCTGTTATAAAATTTTGAAGACATACAAATAATTTCTATTTCTTACAGAAATTATTTCACCTAACACCCTTTTGGTTGTCTTTTACAATGTAAGGGAGACTTTCTTTTTTGTATCTATTATTAGTTTTGCAAGTGGAAGGAATTGCCTGATGATTTTTCCGCCCTTAAAAATGTGAGGAGGTTGTGTAGGAGGCTCCTTATTCTACTGCCACATCTCTGGACAGTCACTGTCCTGCCCTCTATCAAAGGGACTTATGAGAATCTTGGGCTGTTGGCAGCTTGGGTACTTTCCTCAGAGGCTCAGTTGAAAGACAATGGAATACAGTCTTGTCTGCTGGATAATCAATGTGAAATGGGTTGCTTCTCTCCGAGGGGTTCTAGACAGGGCGAGTTTCATGAACTTTCCACCTCTGCATTTAATTTAATGCTGAGCTGCTACTGTCTTGAAATTCTTAATAATTTTGAACATGGTTCCCTGCATTTTCATCTTGCACTGTGCCCCATAAATTATATAGCTGTTCCTGCTTATAGGAGCTGAGTACATATAGTAAATAAAGTGGACAAAAATAGTTGTTTTCATGAGACTTACATTCTATTAGAGGAGAGAGAAAATAAACAGCATAAAGAAGTATGAAATTTAAAAGTTTTTAAATAGGAGATCAAAACGTGTGTATATGGGTGGAGTTTGAAATTTTAGACAAGGTGGCTAAGAAGTCTTAAATGAGAATGTGACATTTGAATAATGACCTGAACATAATGAAGGAGTAAATCACAGTAAGACATGATAGAAAAGTCTTCCAGGAAAAGGGACCAGCTTGCGCAAAGCCTGAGGGAAGAGGGTACGTAGAACAGTAAGCTGACCAAGGTAGCTGGAGAGATAAATGAGCAGAAGAGTAGTTGAAGATGAGGTCAGAGAAGATAATAAAAGACTTTGGATTTATTCTAAGTGTAATGGGAAGTCACAGGATGGTTTGGGCAGAAGAATGACATAATCCAAAAGGATCACAGTGGCTGCTGTGTTGAGAATAGACTGAGGGAACAGAACTGACTGGATAAGAATAGCTAATGGCACCTCAGTGAAGATAATGTAAGTTGTCCACTCAATAGAAACTACACAGTCTATGGTTCATATGCTCCTAGATGCTGTTGAATCATGAATCTTGCTCTAGTGAGTGCTAGAGTAGAGGTGGATTTTTCTAGATTTTAACTTGGCTTCTGTCTTCTGGTCTAGTCATCTTATCTCAGGCCCATTGACCTTTCTCCTTCTATACAACCTCTCTATATCTTACCACTCCAACTGGGAATCATTTCCAGTCTGTGGGCAGAGAGAAGTTGGGTCCTACCAATGTTACGCATCCAAACAGTCTCCTACTCAAAAGTGAACTGGCTACTTAACCCAGGCCTCACTAGTGAAAGCTAGGAATAGAGCTGTGGAAAAAAAAAAAAAAATAGGTCAATGAGGGCTGGGCATGGTGGCTCATGCCTATAATCCCAGCACTTTGGGAGGCTGAGGCAGGTTGATCATCTGAGGTCAGGAGTTTGAGACCAGCCTGGCAACGTGGTGAAACCCTGTCTTTACTAAAAATATAAAAATTGGCCGGGCGTGGTGGTAGGCACCTGTAATCCCAGCTACTCGGGAGGCTGAGGGCAGGAGAATTGCTTGAACCTGGGAGGCAGAGGTTGCAGTGAGCCGAGATTGCCCACTGCACTCCAGCCTGTGTGACAAGAGTGAAACTCCATCTAAAAAAAAAAAAATAGGTCTATGAGAAGACGAAGTCCCCACTAAGTTCTCTGAATGCTTGGGAGTCATTTGAAAAAGCAGATTCTGAGGAAGAAGAGTGAGAAAATGGTCAGCATGACTAGCGAATGGGAGCTTCTTGTCAAAGTGAGGAGAATTTCCACGAGTGGCAATGGAAGGACATACCCTCATGGCCATGTTTCCTGTTATATGGGAATGTACAACATATTAGCAGGATACTACAGGAAGGGCATATGCATACATGATTCCAATGGGCTGGGGGTTGGTGAAAAGACCCCATTTTTTCCCCTTTATATTTTCTGATCACCAGTGTTTTCTGTACATTTCTTTTTTTTTTTTTCTTTTGAGATGGAGTTTCACTCTTATTGCCCAGGCTGGAGTGCAAAGGAGCGATCGTTGCTCACTGCAACCTCCACCTCCCAGGTTTGAGCGATTCTCCTACCTTAGCCTCCCAAATAGCTGGGATTATAGGCATGCGCCTCCATGCATTTCTTTACCCACCTGGCTGCCGTGGCACTCACCCAGGCATTCACTCTATATTTTATCAAGCACCAGTGCTCAGTGCACATTTGATAATTGCAAGTAAAAGACCTCAGTTTAAAATTTCTCATAGAGAAAACTTGATTGACCGAATTTGGGTAAAATTTCCAACTCTGACCAAGGAAGTTTTAGTCATTGGGATCAAGATCAGCACAGCTTTCTGGGAGTGTTGGGTCATATAATTTATTTAAGAAGAATTTTGCCTGAAAGGAATGCTGAGATTCCCTAGATTACTGTCTAATCATTGTATGCATTCTATTGTATAAACATAGTAAAAGGTATTTTAGAAGCTATTCTACAGTTGTGGAGTCTATACAGTCTAGGGATATACATGTAGAGAAAAAGTGGCTTTTTTATTAATTTTTTTTAACTTTGGATTATGGCAAAGACTAACTCACTCTATAACTCTGTCTTGACATTGTGATAAATTTCATTTATAAAGTAAATCAGCTGCTTAGATGACCACATTAATTAACATGATCAATTATTCTTTTTTAATCATATACGCTTAGGAGCAAATTTTTTTCAACTTTTATTTTAGATTCAGGGGGTACATGTGCAAGTTTGTTAAAAGGGCATATTGTGTGATGCAGAGTTTTGGAAGACAATTCATTCCATCCCCCATATACTGAGCATGCTACTTAAAAGTTCATTTTTCAAACTTTGTCCCCCTCTCTTCCTCCTGCCTTGAGCAATTTTCAGTGTCTAATATTTATATCTTTGTGTCCCTGAGTACCCAACGTTTAGCTCCAACTTATAAATGAGAATGTGCAGTATTTGTTTTTCTGTTCCTACTTTAATTTGCTTAGGATAATGGCCGCCAGCTGCATCCGTGTTACTACAAACGTGATTTTATTATTTTTTATGGCTGCATAGTATTCAGTGTTATATATGTATCACCTTTTCTTTGTCCAATCCACTGTTAATGGGCACCTAGATTGATTTCATGTCTTTGCTGTTATGAATAGTGCTGCGATGAACATACAAGTGCATGTGTCTTTTTGGTAAAACAATCTGTTTTCTTTTGGATATGTACTCAATTGTGGGATTGCTGGTTTGAATGGTAGTTCTGCTTTCTGAGAAATCTCCAAACTTATTTCTTGGGAAAAAAAGAACTCTCCAAACTGGTTTCCACAGTGGTTGAACTAATTTACATTCTCATAAACAGTGTATAAGTATTCCTCCTTTTCCACACCCTTGCCAGCACCTGTTATTTTCTGCCTTTTTAATAACCATTCTGACTGGTGTGAGATGGAATCTCATTTATAGTTTTGATTAGCAATTATCTGGTGATTAGTGATGTGGGGCATTTTTTCATGTTTGTTGGCTGTTTGCATGTCTTCTTTTGAGGAGTATCTGTTCATATCTCTCTCATTTTTCAATGGGATTATTTGGTTTTTGTTTGAGTTGTTTAAGTTCCTTATAGATTCTGGTTATTAGACCCTTGTTGGATGCATAGCTTATGAATATTTTCTTCTATTCTGTAAATTATCTGTTTACTCTGTTGATAGTTTATTTTGCTGTGCAGAAGCTCCTTAGTTTAATTAGGTACCACTTGTCCATTTTTTGTTTTGTTGAAATAGACTTTGAGAACTTAGTCATACATTCTTTCCCAAGGTCGATGTCCAGAATGGTGTTTAGATTTTCTTCTAGGATTCTTATAGTTCAAGGTCTTATGAACTAATCGATCTGAAGTTAATTTTTGTATATAGTGACAGGTAAGGGTCCCGTTTCATACTTCTGCATGTGGTTAGCCAACTATCTCAGGACTCTTTATTGAAAAGAGAGTCCTTTTCCCATTGCTTATTTTTGTCAAATATGTCAGAGATCAGATGGTCATAGGTGTGTGGCTTTACTTCTGAGTTCTCTATTCTTTTTCATTGGTCTACATGTATGTTTTCATACCTGTACCACGCTGTTTTGGTTACCATAGGCATATAGTGTAGTTTGGAGTCAGGTAATGTGATGCCTTCTGGTTTTTTTTTTTTCTTTTTGCTTAGGATTGCTTTGGCTATTGAGGCTATTTTTTGTTCCATATGAATTTTAGAATAGTTTTTTCTACTTAAAGAAAAATAACATTGATAGTTTTGTAGGAATAATGTTGAATCTCTAGATTGCTTTGGAGAGTATGAACATTTTAATGATATTGACTCTTCCTATACATGACTATTGAATGGTTTTCCATTTGTTTCTGTTATCTATGATTCCTTTTAGCAGTGTCATGTAGTTCTCCTTTTAAATCTCTTTTGCCTCCTTGGTTGACTGTATTTTTAGGTATTTTATTATTTTGAGGCTATTGTAAATGGGATTGCATTGTTGATTTGGCTCTCAGCTTGGTTTTTGGTGTATAGAAATGCTACTAATTTTTGTAAGTTGATTTCGTATCTTGAAACTGCTGAAATCATTTATCAGTTCCAGGAGCCTTTTGGTGGAGTCTTTGGTGTTTTCTATGCATAGAATCATATTGTCTGCAAAGAGAAATCGTTTGAATTCTTCTTTTACTATTCAGATGCATTTTGTTTCTTTCTCCTGGGTGATTACTGTGGCTTGCACTTTCAGTACATGTTAAATAGAAATGGTAGGAGTGGGTATCTTTGTCTTGTTATAGTTCTCAGGAGAAATCCCTCCAGTTTTTGCCCATTCAGTATGATGTTGGCTGTAGGTTTGTGATAGATGGTTCTTATTATTTTAATAAGATAGTAAGATGGCTCTTATTATCTTATTATATCCCTTTGATGCCTAGTTTCTTGTGGGTTTTTATCATGAAGGGATTTTGGATTTTATCAAAAGCCTTTTCCATATGTATTGAGATGATCATATGGTTTTTGTTTTTAATGTGGTGAATCACATTTATTGATTTGCAAATATTGAATCAACCTAGTATCCCAGGAATGTAGCCCACTTGATCATGATGAATTAACTTTTTAATGGGTTGTTGGATTCAATTGGCTAGTATTTTGTTTAGGATTTTTGTGGCAATGTTCATCAGGGATATTGGCCTGCAGTTTTATTTTTTTGTTGTGTTTTGCCGGGTTTTGTTATCAGGGTGATGGTAGCTTTGTAGAATGAGTTATGGAAGAGTCCTTCCTCCTCAGTTTTTGGAATAGTTCCAGTAGAATTTGTACCAGCTCTTCTTTGTACGTCTGGTAGAATTCGGATGTGAATCTATTTGATGAAGGGTTTTTTTGATTGGTGGATTTTTTTATTACTACTTCAATTTTCGAACTTGATATTGGTATGTGATATAGTTTAAATATTTGTCCTAGCCTAAATTTCATGTTGAGTTCTAATCCCTAATGTTGGAAGTGGGGCCTGATGGGAGGTGTGTGGATTATGGAGATACATCTTTTATGAATGGCTTAGGCCATCCCCTTGGTGAAAAGTGAGCTATTGTTCTGAATCCACATAAGATCTGATAATTTAAAAGTGTGTGGCACCTCCCACTCTGTCTCTTTTGATCCCGCTCTGGCCATCTGACATGCTTGCTTCCCATTTGCCTTCTGCTGTGACTGTAAGCTTCTTGAGGCTTCCCCAGAAGCTGAGCAGATGCCAGCACCATGCTTCCTGTAAAGCCTGCAGAACCATGAGCCAATTAAATCTCTTTTCTTTATAAATTACACAGTCTCATGTATTTCTTTATAGCAATACAAAAACAGCCTAACACATTCTGTTTAGTGTTTGCATTTTTTCCTCATCCAATCTTGGGAGATTGTGTGTTTCCAGGAATTTATCCACTTCCTCTAGGTTTTCTAGTTTCTGTGCATAGAGATGTTCATAATAATCTTGAGGGTCTTTTTTTTAATTTTTATAAGATTGGTGGTAATGTAATCTTTGTCATTTTTGATTGTGCTTTTTTGGATCTTCTCTTTTTTCCCTTTGTTAATTTATCTACTGGTCTACTGATCTTGTTTATCCTTTCAAATAACAAACTTTTGGTTTTGTTAATTCCTTGTATGGATTTTTGGATCTCAATTTCATTCAGTTCTACTCCAATATTATTTCTTTTCTTCTGCTAACTTTGGGTTTAGTCTGTTCTTGTACTTTTATTGCCTCTAGGTGTGATGTTAAATTGTTAATTTGAGATCTTTCTAACTTTCTAAGGTATGCATTTAGTGGTATAAGCTTTCCTCTTAACACTGCTTTTGCTACGTCCCAGAGATTTTGGTACATTGTGTCTCCCTATTCATTTACTTTAATGAATTTGATAATTCCTGACCTAATTTCGTTGTTTACTCAAAAGCCATTCAGGAGAAAATTGTTTAACTTCTAGGTAGTTGTATAATTTTGAGAGATCTTCTTAGTATTGGTTTCCATTTTATTCTACTGTGGTCCAAGAGTATGGTTGGCATCATTTCAGTTTTTTTGAATTTATTGAGATTTGCTTTATGACCAAGCATGTGTTTGATCTTGGAGTTTATTCTGTGTGCAAATTAGAAGAATATAATACTGTGGTTGATGGTTGCAGTATTCTTTAGATGTTTATTAGGACCAATTTGTTAAGTGTCCAATTTAAATCCAGAATTTGTTTTCTGCCTTGATGATCTAACTAATACTGTCATGGGGGTGTTGAAGCCCTCCACTATTATTTTGTAGCTGTCTGAGCCTTTTTGTAGGTCTAGAAATACTTATTTTATCAATCTGGATGCTCCAATGTTGGGTACATATATATTTAGGATAGTTAAGCCTTCTTGTTGAATTGAATACTTTATCATTATGTAACACCCATCTTTGTCTTTTTTACTGTAGTTGGTTTAAAGTCTGTTTTATCTTATATAGGAATCATAAACCTTGCTCTTTGTTTATTTTCTGTTTGCATGGTAGATCTTTCTCTAATGCTTTACTTTGAGCCTGTGGGTATCATTACATGTGAGAGTAGTCTACTGAAGTAATTAGATGAGTCTTCTTTTTTTTAATCCAACTTGCCAGTCTGTGCCTTTTAAGTGAGGCATTTAAAACATTTACATTCGGGATGGGGGGAGGGGGGAGGGATAGCATTGGGAGATATACCTAATGCTAGATGACAAGTTGGTGGGTGCAGCGCACCAGCATGGCACATGTATACATATGTAACTTACCTGCACATTGCGCACATGTACCATAAAACCTAAAGTATAATAATGATAATAATAATAATAATAAAAGAAAAAAAAATTTACATTCAAGATTAATATTGATATGTGAAGTTTTGATCCCATTGTTAAGTTGTTAGATGCTTATTTACAGTTTTTATTATGTGGTTGCTTTATAGGATCTGTGGGTTAGGTACTTAAGTGTGTTTTTGTGGTAGCAGGTATTTTTTGGTTTTGTTTCCAAGTTTAGAATTCCCTTAAGTATCTCTTATAAGGCTGATCTAGTGGTAACAAATTCCCTTAGCACACGATTGTATGAAAAAGATTTTATTTCTCCTTCCCTTATGAAGCTTAGTTTGGCAGGATACGAAACACATGGTTGGAATTTCTTTTCCTTAATAATGCTGAAAATAGGCTCCCAATCTGTCCTAGCTTGTGAGGTTTCTGCTTAGAAGTCTGCTGTTAGACTGATGGGGTTCCCTTTGTATGTTACTTGATTTTTATCTCTGTCTGTAAGATTTTTTTCTTTAGCATTGACCTTGGAGAGTCTGCTGACTATATTTCTTAATGATGTTTGTTTTGGGTAGTATCTTGCCAATTTTCTCAGGAATTCTTTTATCTGGATGTTAATCTCTCTAGTAAGATGAGGAAAATTTTCTTGAATTACTGCCATATGTTTTCCAGCTTGTTTACTTTTACTCCTTTTCTCTCTGAAATGCCAATAATTCATAGATTAGGTAACTTTATATAATCTCATATTTCTTGAAGAGTTTTTTTCACTTTTAAAAATTCCTTTTCTTAAATTTTTGTCTGACAGAGTTAGTTCAAAGGAGTGGTCTTCAAGCTCTGAAATTCTTTCCTCTGCTTGGCCCCATCTGTTAATAAAGCTTTCAAGTATATTTTGATATTCCTTAAGTGAGTTTTTTAATTCTAGAAACTGTAATTGATTGCTTTTTAGGATGTTTATCTCCTTCTTTGTTTCCTGGATGGCTTTAGAAGTTTCTTTGTGTTGATTTTCAACTTTGTCTTGGATCTCTTTGAGCTTCATTGCAATCCATACTTTGAATTCTTTGTCTATCAGTTCTGAGTTTCCATATTCCTTAGGGACCACTGCTGGAGAGCAAGTGTGATCCTTTGGTGGTGACACAATATTCAGATTTTTCATGGTGCCAGAATTCTTGTGCAGATTCCGTCTCATCTGGAGATGCTGGCACTTCTAATTTTTGTATGCATTTTTTGGCATGATAGATTTTTATTTTTCTTTCTTTCCATATAATATTATTATTTGCTTATTCTTTCCTTTTCCCTTTCTTCCCTCCCTAGAGGGTGTGAACTTAGAAGATACTGGGTAGGGTCTTTTGGCTTTGCTTCTATAGCCCTGTGTATTGGGCTGTGCAGTTTGACCTACAAGCTAGCAGATGGCACTTATAGGAAGAAGCTGGCTTCAGTCAATGTGGCTGGCTATATACTTTTCCTGGTTTACCAGGAGAAGCTCTCTGTTACCTCGGGCAATGGGCTTATTTGTGGAGTTCACAGTGGTCTTAGCTCCTTGCTCAGTTCTGGGGGAGCAGGGGCCAAGATTAGCAGGTAGGTCTGCCTCCCTGTGCTTCTCCAATGGCAGGGAGAAGCACCAGCACTAAGGGAGAATCCAATGGGTGGCTACCAAGTGCCCAGAGGTGTGCCTAGGCATGGAGCTGGTAAACCTAAGCCCCAAGTTCTCCGCTTGGGGATGAGGGGCATCCCAACTTTTAATCCATGAGAGTGGGTGCACCAGATACCTGGAGATATGCCTGGGTGTGTAGCAGAGAGGGCCCCCTTTCACCAGAATCTCTGCACAGGAAGGGTGGGGCAGTACAGGCTGCTGTTCCAGGCAAGTGGCTGCCCTCCATGCCTAAAGATCTGCCTCAGTCTACAGCATAGAGGACCACCCTGCACCCAGATCTTTGCTCAAAAAAGGCATTTTGTCTCGGGCTGCTCAGTTAGGTGAGGTGGTACCCCAGATACCTAGAAATTTACATGCACATGGAGCAAAGAAAGACTTGCTGCACCACAATCTAGGTCCAGGAAGGGCAGGGCAGCTCAGGCTGCTAAACTAGGTGAATGGGTGCTCTAAATGCCTGGATATCTTCCTGGGCACGGAGTGGAGAGGGCCCCACTGCACCTTGATCTATGTTCATGAAGGGTGGAACAGCTCATGCTGATGATCTAGGCAATCAGGTACTCTAAATGCCTGGCTGTATGCCTGGGGGTGGAGTGGAGATGGCCCCATTTCACCATGATTTCAGGGAAGCAGGCTGGGGCACCCAGCAATGGCATCCACAGACTGGTTCCAGGTCACCAAACTGGACCTACCTGCAAGTCTCACTGCCTAGGATAAACTGCAGCTGTAGCAGCTCTCCCCACCCTAGACTTGTCACAAGGAAGAGCACAATTCCAGCACCTACTGTTGAGGTGCTTTCCAAAGTTCTGGCTCTGGAGGCCACAACCTGGCCCCAGAGCAGGCACTCCAATGTCTGGCCTGAGACTCAAATGCCTGTGTGACCATGCTGCCAGGTTGCCAAAGAATGGCTGACCAGATCATGCAACCAGTTTAAAAATGTTGTCCTCCTCTCAATCCCAGGTCTAGGAAAATGTCTGAAGCTTTTCCCACTGTCTTTCCCTCATGGCATCTCCAAGCCTCTCCTCAAGTTAGTTTCAGGGTTTGAGAGAAACAAAGTGCTCTCCCTTGGGTTGCTCAGATCCCTAGTGGAAAGGTGAGTCATATAGGGCAGCTCTCTGCATCTCTCACTTACTGAGGCTTCACTTACTTTTGTCAGGCAGATGCCATCATAGGGCTTTTTGCCAGCATTCTCTCTGAGATCTTGAATGCTTTTCATTATTTCAGTAGATTCCTGTTTTCCTTCTTGAATTAACATTGAGTTTATCTTTATGCACTATCTGTCTATTTCCAAGTGGCTGAGGCGTGGTAAAAGCATATAACCTATCATCTTGGGAAAAAATGGAAGCAAAATTATGTAAGTTGTGAATACCATGTTGTAGGATAATAATACAGATGTATTTTTGCTTAAAGCCAAACTTTTTTATGTTGTGTTGTCATTGTTGTGGGGTTTATTTGTTTACTAAACTCTGCAAGAGATAAAATCAGATTACACTGTAATATTTGCTATAAGAGGTATTTTCTTCTACTAATTGCAAGCTAAAAATAAGTTTACCAATGGCTCCCTGTTAGGAACTTAAAAATACAATTTCGAATGTTTCTTACAAGCACTAAAGGACCATAAAACTCTTCTTTGCATATAAGGATGGCAAAGAGCTCAATTTTTTTCTGAGCAATTTTGTTCCCTTTTCTGAATGGTAAATTTAGTATTATTGAATAATAGACTACAATGATTTAATCTTGAATGATTATATCAAAGGACACTTAGGTTATTTTATTTATTTCCAAGAGTATTTCTTGTATTTAGTTTATGCTTGCTTATACGTGATAGAACATATATGAATCTATCTATTCTGGATTACCAATATTGAATAACAAAAAGGATGTTTGGAAGATTATAGACAAATATTTAGAAAGCATATTCTGCTTAAAATTTTAATTTTCATAGAGTCATGAGTAATCAACTCATAACTAACCTATAACTTAATGTCGATGCCCCAAAGCTAAAGAGAAGGTCCATAGGAAAATAAGAAAATATATGTAAAAAGAAGTACTTCTAGACACATGAAATTTCAGTGCAACAAATAGATAAATCTAAAACTTCATTTAGAATTATTTTCCATCTATAATTTGACTTATCAGCACCATTTGTTGATATCACACAATAAAAAAAGATTTCAAAATTCAGTGGGCAACATATTTAGAATATAAAATTCTAAACCCTGCCTGATACTAATCAGGAGTAAAAGCAAAATAAAATATTTTAAGGCTTTCAAATCTTGAATTTACCTCTCATGTTCCTTTTCTGAGGATGGTTCTTAATGATATCATTTGTGATAGTGAATCAGAAAACAGAAACAGAAACTAAGAAAGACAAATTGTGCAATACAAGAAGCGAGGAAATTCACCCTGGAAGCTAAAGAAAACAGACTCTAGAATGACAGTGTTTAGTAAACATAGAAAATAATTGGCAGTCTTAGAATAGGAATTTAGTGGGCTACAATACAAACATCTTTGGAAGAATTAAATGGACATCAGCAAGATGATTGAATAGGGAGCCCCAGCCTCTCCTTCCTCTAAGGAGAAACCAATTCAACAACAATACAGACCATTTCCCTTTGTGAGAAATCCAGAAACCAACTAAAAGGTTCCAGCATCCCAGGCAAACACAAACCCAGCTGCACCAATGCCAGTAGGAAGATTCATGGCAAACACTTACCATAGGCCCTCTTCCTCAGTACAATGCAATTGAGAGAAAACTCCCAGATCTCAGTTTCTCCCTTGGAATGGAAAGAGAAGACTGAAACATATGTCCAATGTTGAGACTTTTTCAGGAGCTGCCCAAGGGACTGGTTTATGTCCTGACTAGATAAACACTGACAGGAAAGGGTGCCAAGTTGAGAGCTGCTGAGAACAAAGGCAAACATTTGGACCCCTCGCTGGCCATGGTCCCTTCCTCTGGCTCAGTAAATAAAGAGTAGAAGAAAACCTCTAACTCCTCGCTTCCTCCTGGAGAGGAAAAGAAATAAAACCAGCAACCAAATTTCTGGCTTTTGGCAGCCTACCTGAGAGGACTAGTTTTTATCTTGCTATCTCAGAGCCATATATGACAAGCCCATAGCTAACATCTTGCTCAACAGTTAAAAACTGAAATATTTTCCTCTGAAATCAGGAACAAGGCAAAAATGCCCAATCTTGTCACTTCTATTTAACATAGTTCTTGAAGTCCTAGCTAGAGCAAATAAGCAAGACAAAGAAATAAAAGGCAATCAAGTCAGAAAGGAAGATGTAAAATGATATCTATTAGTAGATTACATGGGTACACAAAAAATTCTCAAGATTCCACAAAAAAAAAAAAAACCTGTTAGAACTAATAAATTCAGCAAAGTTGCAGGATCCAAAATTACCACAAAAATTACTTACATGGCTATACACTAACAATGAAATATCCAAAAAGAAAATTAAGAAAACAATCCTACTTACAATAGCATCAATAAATATAAAATACTTAGGAATAAACTTAACCAAAGAAGTGAAAGACTTCTACACTGAAAAACTATAAAACATTACTGAAAGAAATTAAAGAAGACACAAATAAATGGAAAGACATCCCATGTTCATAGATTAAAAGACAAGATTGTAAAAAATGCTCATATTGCCCAAAGAGATCTATAGGTTCAATGGAGTCCCTATCAAAATCTCAGTGGCATTTGTTGCACAAATATAAAAGCATCCTTAAACTCATATGGAACCATAAGAGAGCCGAACTAACCAAAGTAAAATTGAGAAAAAATAACAAAAGAAAGCCTCACACTTTGTGACTTCAAAACATATTACAAAGTTATAGTGATTAAAAATTTGTATATGGGACTGGCATAATTACAGACATATAGACCAATGTAACAGGTTAGAATGGCCACAAATAAATCTACATATATATGATTAACAAGCATGACATCCTTCAACAAGGATGTCAAGATGTCATCGTTGTTGACATCCTTCAACAAGGATGTCAAGATGGCACTATGGGAAAAGGATAGTCCCTTCAGCAAATGGTGTTGGGAAAAGTGGCCATTCACATGAGAAAGATAGAAATTGGACCTTTATCTTACACCAAACACAGAAATCAATTCAAAATAGATTAAAAACTTAAGCAGAAAACTTTAAACTATAAAATTCCTAGAAGAAAACATAGGAAGAAGTGTTCACAGCATTAGCTTTGGCAATGTTTTATTGCATATGACACAAAAAGCACAGGCATCAAAAGCAAAGATAGACAAGTACAGTTACAACAAACTAAAAAGCTTCTGTGCAGAAAAGGAAACAGTCAAGAGAGTAAAAAGGAAACCTACATAATAGGAAAATTATGTGCAAACTGTATGTCTGATAATGGCTTAATTTCCAAATTTTATCAGGAGATTCTGCAACTCAAAAGCAAAACAAAACAAAAAACCAAGTAACTCATTGAAAAATAAAGGACATAAGACATACAAATGTTCAATAGATACATGAAAAGATGCTTAATATCATTAATCATCAGGAGAATGTAAATCAAAAATACAATGAGATATCATCTTACACCTCTTGGGATGACCATAATTTTTTAAAAAATAAAAAATAGCAAGTGTTGGCAAGGGGGATATGGAAAAAGTAACCCTTGTGCACTGTTGGTGGGAATGTAAAGTAGTGAAGCTGATAAGGAAAAGAGTATGGAGGTTTCTCAACAAATTAAAAATAGGACTTCTATATGATCTAGCAATCCCACTTCTGGTATTTACCCAAAAGAATTGAAAACAAGACCTTGAAGAGATATTTGCACTCCTGTGTTTGATTGCAGCATTATTCACAATAGCCAAGAAGGGAGAACAACCTAAATGTCCATAGGCAGAAGAATGGCTCTGTCTATCTATCTATCTATCCATCCTTCCATCCATCCATCCATCTACCTACCTACCTATTTTTCCACACCATGAAATATTATTCAGCTTTTTAAAAAAGGAAGATGTTGTATGCTACAGCATGGATGAACCTTGAAGACATTATGCTAAGTGCAACATTCCACTCTCAGAAAGACAAATCCCATATGATTCTACTTATATGAGGTATCTAAAGTTGTTAAGCTCAGAGAAGCAGAAAGAAGAATGATGGTGGCCAGGAGCCACAGGAATGGACAAATGTTCAATAGGTATAAAGTTCAGTCATACAAGATAAAAAGTTTTTGAGACCTGCTGTATCACAATGTGCATATCATTAATAATGCTGCATTATACCCTTAAAATTGGTTTAAAGGTTATATTTCTTATGGTTTTTTTTTAACCACACAAAGAAAATAAAGAAGAATGAAGTGGATTCTAAGCAATAGAAAAATTGACAAAAGAGATATGATTGAAATGATGACAACAATAAATTTTTCCCTGAACAGCAAACCTAAGACTAATAACAACAAGTTAGACACTTCAGGAAAAAAAAAAGAAAAGAAAAATGTATATAAAACTCATTGTCCAAATATTAGACAAATGCAAACTAAAATAGTGCAAATTTTGAACAATTATGGAGTCTCAGTAGATACTAGGTTGGCGTAAAAGTAATTGCAGTTTTTGCCATCTCACCTGTATATTAGAGTCTTGTTCTTTTGATTTGCTTGACAGTCTTACTGGTAAACCTATTGTAAAAGAGATAAATCTTAGCACACTGATTAAACACTAAATCTTATTTACAGTCATAATAATATAATTGTTGCTTTTCAACTTAAAAATTTAACTTATGGACAAAACAGAAGCATGAAATAATGCTGGAGGGCAGATTGTTAAATTTTCAGCTTTGATAATGTATAATAAAAGGTAAGGTAAGTTTAGCTGACACATGTTAGGAAAGTGTAAGAGAAAGATGAATGGAGAAAAGGGTAGGTGCTTAATATTCCTAACATGGTGTACAGTGAAAAGATGCTGTCTAAAGTTTTTGAAATCTGGAAGATTGAAGTTGGTGGTGTCAAACACAAAAGGCTACAGGGTCTACATCTGCAATGTTAACGTGAATCAAATTATAGCATATGATATAGTCTGTGTCATGCAAATTCTTTTCTCCTCTTCCTCCTCCTGACCTCCTTTTTCACTTTGTCTCCTCCTCTTACTCCTATTTCCCTTGTCCTCCTCATCTTCTGTTTATCCTCTTCCTTCTTTTGTAAACTGGGCTTTCAGGCAAAAAAAATTTTGATCATGCTCTGGGAATTTGTGGCCTATCGTTTAAGTATATGTGTTGATGCTTTCTTGTAATCCCTTACCCAAAGAGGAACAAAAGTGGTTGGCTTTTTCTGCATAGACTCTACTCTACGTTTCTTTTAACATTTCCACCTTTGAGTCCCAAAACACACAGGCTTTGCCACTTAAAAGTCTTAGTTGTCTCGGTTATGATAAAACTCCAAGCCAAGAATTTGTCTTCTTTGTTCTCTTTGTATTCTTTTGTATTTTTCCTAATGAAATGAATATCTCAGAGACAATAAATAACACTCAGTTGGTGAGAGGATAGGTGGAATATCCAAAAACAATAGGTTTGAGAGAAAAACAGTAGAAAATATTATGAATGTTATGCCACTAAATTTCTTATTTAAAGATAAACAATAGAAAAAAATAGTAAAAACAAAAAAGTGAGACAAAAATAAAAAAGAAGGTAGGTTTATAAGTGAATTTGTATTTTTAATGTTTGGTCATCATTTGAAAATGCATTAAATTATTGATCACTTAGTAATATTTAAAGTTAAGGAGACAATCACTAGATGATTTTTTAAAATTAAATACCTATTTATAAGTTTTTGCTTCATGGAAGTGAGACTGAGAAGGAGAAGAGTGAATTCAGTGAATGTTGCCTTTCATTATAAACTTTTATTATTCTGTAATCTTTTGCTATTTATATGAGTTAGTTGACAGAATTTTAACATTTTGGATAATGAATAAAAGCTACCGATAGTTTGTGTAAATTGTACAAGGGAGATGAAATCAAATGCATCTTAGGAAAAACACTGCTCCTTTTTGGATAAAACAGATAAAGGATATTTTTGTTTTGCAAAAGATAGCAAGGCCAATATAAGAATAAGGCCTAAAGACATAAAAAATAAGAAGTTTAGCTGTTATAATCATCATTCTCATGACCCAAGATCCAGGGTTTACATTAGGCTTCAGTCTTGACATGTTGCATTCTCAGTGTTTTAGCATGTATATAAAGACAAATATTTGTCATTATGGTATAATATAGAATACTTTCACTGTTCCAAAATCCCTCTGTGTTCTGCCTACCCATTCCTCGCTACCCTAATCCCTGGCAATCATTAATATTTTTATGATCCCATGGTTTTTGCCTTTTCCAAAATGTTATATAGGTAGAACCATACAGTATGTAGATTTTTCAGAATGGCTTCTTTCAGTTAGTAAATATGCATTTAAGGTTCCAACATGTCTTTTTCAAACTTGATAGCTTATTTATTTTTTATTTATTTATTTTTTTCTTTTATTATTATTATTATTATTATCATTATTATACTTTAGGTTTTATGGTACATGTGCGCAATGTGCAGGTAAGTTACATATGTATACATGTGCCATGCTGGTGCGCTGCACCCACCAACTCATCATCTAGCATTAGGTATATCTCCCAATGCTATCCCTCCCCCCTCCCCCCACCCCACAACAGTCCCCGAAGTGTGATGTTCCCCTTCCTGTGTCCATGTGTTCTCATTGTTCAATTCCCACCTATGAGTGAGAATATGCGGTGTTTGGTTTTTTGTTCTTGCGATAGTTTACTGAGAATGATGATTTCCAGTTTCATCCATGTCCCTACAAAGGACGTGAACTCATCATTTTTTATGGCTGCATAGTATTCCATGGTGTATATGTGCCACATTTTCTTAATCCAGTCTATCATTGTTAAACTAAAGAGCTTCTGCACAGCAAAGGAAACTACCATCAGAGTGAACAGGCAACCTACAAAATGGGAGAACATTTTTGCAACCTACTCATCTGACAAAGGGCTAATATCCAGAATCTACAATGAACTCCAACAAATTTACAAGAAAAAAACAAACAACCCCATCAAAAAGCTTATTTATTTTTAGTGCTGAATAATATTTCATTGTCTCCATGGAATATTATCCATCCAGAATAATATTTATCACTCACTCACTGAAGAACATTAGTTGATTTATCCAAGGATAATCAACTGAAGGATTTCTTCGTTGCTTCCAAGTCTGGGAAATTACGAATAAGCTATATAAACTTCTATTATCAGATTTTTTCTCAACACGAGTCTTCAGTTCATTTGGGTAAATACCAAGGGAGGTGATTGGTGGGTTGTATGATAAGAGTGTGTTTAGTTTTGTAAGAAACATCCAAACTGCCGTCCAAAGTGTCAGTGCCATTTTGCATTCCCACCAGCAATGATTGAGGGTTGTTGTTTCTCCACATCCTTGCCAGCATTTGGTGTTGAAGGTGTTTTGGATTTTGGCCATTCTAATAGTTGGGTAGTAGTATTTCATTGTTTTAATTTGCAATTCCCTAATGACATATGATATAGACATATTTTTATATAATTACATGCCATCTGCCTATCTTCTTTGGCGAGGTGTCTGTTCAGGTCTTTTGCCATTTTTTTTTAGGTTGTTCATTTTCTTATGGTTGGATTTTAATAGTTCTTTGTATATTTTGGATAATACTTCTTAATCAAATGTGTCATTTTCAAATATTTTCTCCCAGTCTGTGATTTGTCTTTTTTTTGTTTTGTTTATTTTTAAACTTTTGTGGGTACATAGCATGTGTATATATTTGTGGGGCACATGAGATATTTTGATACAGGCATACAATGCATAGTAATCACATCAGAATAAGTGGCATATTCATTACCTCAAATATTTATACTTTATTCGTGTTACAAACAACCCAATTATACTCTTTAAGTTATTTTAAAATGTACAATAGATTATTGCTAACTGTAGTCATCCTGTTGTTTTATCAAATACTAGATCATATTTATTCTATTTTTTGTACATGTTAATCATCCTTTATGCTTCACCCCCACCCAAAACCCTTCCCAGACTCTCATAATCATCCTTCTACTTTCTATCTACATAAATTCAATTGTTTTCATTTTTAGCCTCCACAAATAATTGAGAACAGGCAAAGTTTGTCTTTCTGTGTCTGGCTTATTTCACTTAACATAATGACATCCAGTTCCATCCATGTTGTTACAAATGACAGAAATAACATTCTTATTTTTTGCATCTGAATAGTACTTCATTGTGTATAAGTACCACATTTTCTTTATCCACTTATCTGTTGATAGACAGTTACATTGCTTCCAAATCTTGGGTATTGGAATAGTGCTGCAATAAATGGGAGTGCAGACACATCTTATATCTTTGATATACTAATTTCCTTTCTTTTGAGTATATACCTAGTAGTGGGACTGCTGGATCCTATGGTAGTTCTATTTTTAGTTTTTTGAGAAACCTCCAAACTGTACTCCATAGTGGTCGTACTAATATACATTTCCACCAACACTGTACAAAGATTCCTTTTTCTCCATATCCTTGCCAGCATTTTTTATTGACTATATTTTGGATACAAGCCATTTTTAACTGGGGGGAGGCGATATCTCATTGTAGTTTTTATTTGCATTTCTCTGATGATCATTGATGTGGAGCACCTCTTCATACATCTATTTGCCATTTATATGTCTTCATTTGAGAAATGTCTTTTCAGATATTTTGACCATTGTTTAATTGTATTATTAGATATTTTCTTATAGTTATTTGAGCTCCTTATATATTCTGGTTATTAATCCATTGTCTTATCAATAGTTGCAAATATTTTCTCCCATTCTGAAAATTGTCTCTTCACTTTGTTGATGGTTTCCTTTGCTGTGCAGAAGCTTTTTAACTTGTTGTGATCCCATTTGTCCCTATTTGCTTTGGTTGCCTGTGCTTGTGGAGTATTACTCAAGGAATCTTTGCCCAGTCCAATGTCCTGAAGAGTTTCCCCAAGGTTTTTTTTTTTTTTTCTTGGTGTTACATAGTTTGAGATTTTATATTTAAGTCTTTAAGTCATTTTGATTTAATTTTTGTATATAGTAAGAGATAGAGGTGTAGTTTCATTCTTGTGCATATAGGTATTCTGTTTTCCCAGCACCATTTATTGAAGAGACTGTCTTTTCCCCAGTGTATGTCTTGGCACCTTGTTAAAAATGAGCTCACTGTAGGTGTGTGGTTTTATTTCTGGGTTCTGTATTCTGTTCCGTTGGTCTATGTGTCTGTTTTCATGCCAGTGTCATGCTGTTTTGGTTACTATAGCTCTGTAGTGTAATTTAAAGTAAGGTAATGTGATTCCTCCAGTTTTGTTATTTTTGCTCAGGATAGCTTTGGCTATGCTGGATCCTTTGTGGTTCCATATAAATTTTAAGGTTGTTTTTTCTATATCTGTGAAAAATATCATTGGCATTTTGACAGGGATTGCATTCAATCTATAGATTGCTTTGGGTGGTATGGGGATTTTAACAATATTTATTCTTCCATTCCATGAACATGGAATATCTTTCAATGTTTTTGTCCTCTTTAATTTCTTTTGTCAGTGTTTATAGTTTTCATTGTAGAGAACTTTCACTTCTTTGGTTAATTCCTAGAAATTTAATTGTATTTGTGGCTATTGCAAATGGAGTTACTTTCTTGATCTCTTTTACACATTCTATACTCTTGGCATATAGAAATACCACTGACTTTTGTATATTGATACTGTGTCCTGCAAGTTTACTGAATGTATCAGTTCTAATAGTTTTTTGGTGGAACCTTTTGGCTTTTCCAAATGTAAGATCATATCTGCAAAGAGGGATAATTTGACTTCTTCCTTTCTAACTTATATGCCCTTTATTTCTTTCTCTTGTCTGATTGCTCTAGCTAGGACTTCCAGTGCTACGTGGAATACTGTTGAACGTGAGCATCCGTGTCGTTTTCCAGATTTTAGAGAAAAGGCTTTCAGTTTATCTATTCAGTATGATACTAACTGTGGGTATGTCACATATGGCATTTATCGTGTTATGTTCCTTCCATACACAGGTTTTTGATGGTTTTTTTCAATAAGTGATGTTGAACTTTATCAAATGCTTTTTCAGCATCAATTGAAATGATCATATGGTTTTTATCCTTCATTCTGTTGATATGATCTATCACATTGATTTGCATATGATGAGCCATCTTTGCATCCCTGGGATAAATTCCACTTGATCATGATGAATAACCTTTTTAATGTATTGTGGAATTCAGTTTGCTAGTAATTTTTTGAGTATTTTTGCATCAATATTTATCAGAGATATTGGCCTGTCATTTTTTTTATGTGTCATTGGTTTTGGTATCAGGGTAATACAAGCCTTATAGAATGAGTTTGGAGATATTCTCTCCTCCTCTATTTTTTGGAACAATTTGAGTAGAATTGGTATTAGTTCCTCTTTAAAAGTGTGGCAGAATTAAGCAGTCCATTGGATTCTGGGATCTTATTTCCTGAGAGACTTTTTATTGCAGCTTCAATCTCATTGCTTGTCATTCGTCTGTTCAAATTTTGGATTTCCTCATGGTTCAACCTTGCTAGATTTCATGTGTCTAGGAATTTGTCCATTTCTTCTAGATTTCTTAATTCGTTGGCATACAGTTTTTTGTAGTAGCCACTAATGACCCTTTGAATTTCTACAGTATCAATTTAATATCTCCTTTTTCATCTCAGATTTTATTTACTTAGGTGTTTTCTTTTTTTCTTATTCTAACGTTTGTCAAGTTTATATTTTCAGAAAACCAACTTTTTGTTTTGTTGATCTTTTATATTGTTTTCATTTCAAATTCATTTATTTCTGCTCTGATTCTTATTTCTTCTCTTCTCCTAATTTTGGGTTTGGTTTGTTCTTGCTTTTCTTGTTCCTTAAGATGCATTGTTAGGTTGTTTATTTGAAGTTTTTCTTCTTTTTTGATGTAGGCACTTATAGCTATAAATTTTCCTCTGAGTGCTGCTTTTGCTATATCTCATAGATTTCAGTAGTTGTGTTTCCACTAAAATTTGTTTCAAAAGTTTTTTCACTTTCCTTCTTAATTTCTTCATTGACCACTGGTCATTTAGAAGCATATTGTTTAATTTGCATGTGCTTGTATAGTTTTAAAAATTCCTCTTGATATTGATTTCTAGTTTTATTCCCTTATGGTCAGAGAAGATGTTTGATATTATTTGAAAATTTTGAACGTTTTAAGTCTTGTTTTGTCACCTGATATATGGTCTATCCTTGAGACTGACCCTTATGCTGAGGAGAAGAATATGTATTCTGTAGCCACTGGATGAAATGTTCTATAAATTGGTATTAGGTTCATTTATCCTACAGTGCAGAGTAAGCCCAATATTTCCTTAGTGATTTTCTGTCTGGAAGAGCTCTCCAATGCTAAAAGTGGGGTGTCAAAGTCTCCAGCTCTTATTATATTGGGGTCTATCTCTCTGTGTGTCTCTAATAATATTTGCTCTACATGTTGGGATGCTGTAGTGTTGGGAGCATATATATTTATAACCATTGTATCCTCTTGCTGAATTTACCTATTTATCATTACATAATGACCTTCTTTGTCTTCTCTTATTATCTTTGTCTTGAAATCTATTTTGTCTAAATATAGCTACTCCTGCTCTTTTCTGTTTTCCATTGTCATGGAATATATTTTTCTATCGCTTTATTTTCAGTCTATGTGTGTCTTTATAAGTGAAGTGTGTTTCTTGTAGGCAACAGACCGTTGAGTCTTATCATTTTTATTTAATCCATTCAGCCAGTCTATGTCTTTTGATTGGAGAGTTTAATCCATTTGTGTTCAATGTTATTATTGATAAGTAATGACTAACTTCTGCCATTTTATTTGTTTTCTAGGTTTTCTTTTGTAGTTTTCTCTTCCTTCATTCCTTCCTTCCTGTCTTTTGGTGAAGGTGAGTTCGTCAGATAGTATGTTTTAATTACTTGTTTTATTTTTTGTGTATACATTGTATGTTTTTTGGTTTGAGGTTACCATGAGGCTTGCAAATAATACCTTATAACCCATTATTTTAAACTAATAACAACTGAACTTTAATTGTATAAACAAAGAAACCAACAAAGAAGCAAAAGAAAAACTAATAAAAACTTCACATTTTATCTTCCCACTTTTAAACTTTCTGTTGTTTCTATTTATATCTTATTGTACTGTCTATGTCTTGAAAAGTTGTTGTAGTTATTATTTTTGATTGGTTCCCCCTTTATCTTTCTAGTCAAGATATGACTAGTTTACAATGTTATAATATTCTGTTTTTCTGTGTATTTACTATTACCAGTGAACTCTGAAACTTCAGAAAATTTCTTATTGCTCATTAACATTCTTTTCTTTCAGCAGTATACTTCAGATGAGATTGGTGTGTTCAGGGTGGTATGGACGTAGACACAGCTGTATACTTCAGATTGTTGGTTCATGTTAAGTAACTGTTTAAGATTCACATTCCAAAGAAAATCATGCTACATAAAAATTATCCAAGATTTTCACCCCAAAAAATTATTGGATAAAATATAAAAAGTACTATTGTAATTGTGTCTCTTGTGAATAAAACATCATTCTATATGTAAACAGATTCACTCAACCCTTTGGTTGTAGAAAACTTCAGAGTCAGTAAGTTGCTGTCTAACTTCCTGTTGCATGCACTTGTCAGAGAAAAGTGAGCAATGCCTTCTGTGCCAGCATCATTTGGGGATGAAAAGAATCATTTCACATAGCTGAATGGGACAGCCTGGTGCTTCCAGAGAAAGGCAATGAAAACCACAGGGAATAAAGTACTAAACACCGCATTGCAAGTTTTCATAAGGGGGGCCACACTGTTGGCTACCATGGAGAAAAAGACTAAAAGGACTGCCATGACAGCCAGGAGGATGTCGATGACTTTGTCCAAAAGATTCCAGGCAGTGGCATTCTCCAGCCCTTCTAGCTCCACCACCTGCTAGTGCTGCATCATGAATATCCAGCTCCATCTTAGAGACGCAGGTCTGGCATGCCTCCTGGATTTCCCAGGCCCATCCTGATATGCAAATTTTTTCCCTGCTGGCCAGTTCCTGCTTCAAGTTCAAGATTTCATTCTGGTGAAGCTCTTTTAGGTCATTTTGTTATTCTTCTAATCATTCACATCTATTTCACTCCTCCCATAAGGTCTTCATTGTTAACAAATTGTCTCTCTGGTAATGTTCCTTGAGGATGTCAAAGGATTTCTCTAGCCTGGCCTGGGTTTCCCAGATCTCCTGGATCTCATGTAATAGTGCATCAAATCCCAGGCTTTGTATGTGCAGGATATTCTTTTTGGAGCTGGATGTTCATACAGTTATGCCACCAGTGGTGCTGTTGACTCCCACTGAGCCTAAAATGGTCCTAGGACAATCTTCCTGACTGCCATATTGTGGGCATCACTGAAAGTTCAAAATCACTCCCAAAGCCTTCCCCTCATCATCCACTTGCCCTACCTCTAAACAGTACTTTAGGTTACAGATGTTGTCTGTACTGCCAAATTTGTTCCAAATCATTGAGGGAAAATCTCTGGGCTTTGAGACCATGGTCCCTGCTGCTGAATAGCTGGCCTGAGAGAAACTGGAAAATCTACCTTTGACACCACCTGCCATACCTTCGCTGAAGCCAGTCACCTTCACTCCCACATCCTTCAGACCCTGCTGCATGTTCCTAAAGACATCCTTTGGTTGCTGGGGGATCCCATTCTGCTCCACCTCTTACAGCATCCTGTGGTAGTGCTCAAGCTTCTTTTGTACCTGGAGGATGATTTGGGCAGATTTCTGGTTCTTCTTCTCAAAGTCCTTCTTGATTCAGCCAGCCTGCTACTTGTCCGAGCGGTTGGCAAGCTTCAAGTACTCAGCAATGCTGTCATCCCAGGCTGTGCAATCTTGATCTGTTATGTGAGCATCAGGATCTTCTGCTGCAGGTGAACAATAGCAGGATTTTTTTTTCACTGAGGGTCTGCTGTTCCATCCATGGAGTCTGAGTGAATGCTGTCATTAGTACTGGAGACCACTGCACTAGATGTCTGAGTGAGGCTGCTTACTTCCAACCACTTAATCCACTCTGCAGTTCCCTCCTCTCTTGGCAGACATGCAGCAGCAGCAGCACAAGTTATTTCCATTATAGTGGAGCTGATAGGGGCATCAGCTGTGGATGAAGACCTAGGTTGACCTGACTGTGTAACAGCTGTCATCTCCTAGCCATATTTCCTGATTTGGGAACTTCCCTTGGGGCTTCTGGCTTGTCCTACCTACTACACAAGCTTGTTCCTCTCTTCATCTAAGGTGGCATTTTAATCTTCTGTAGGACATGATTCAGAGCTGTGGAGTGGGTGGAGACACCATCAGTCTCAGCACATGCATTCTGGCTTTCCAGATCCATTTCAGGTTCTGGATTGGCCTGAATTTGCTGCACATGGTATGGAGACACTGATGTCCTCCTGTGCTGGTGCTAGAAGAGATCCTTCAAGCCTTAGCCAATCACATTAATGTTTTTCCTAACATTGTGGGTCATTTTAGACAACTTTTTTCCTGATTCTATATGCTTTCCAGCCTCTGCATCTTGTTGTTTGCCTCTAGGATCAGAGTCCTCATATAAATATTCACTGCCCACAGGCTCCATCAGTAGACTTAATATGCTTATTTGCAAACTTATTTTCTTTAACACACCAAGAGTGTTAAATTATGTAGGCATTTGCTTCAACAATGACTGTGCATGCAGCCATAAGATTAAGGGTTCATGCTGCCTTCATTACTCTTCCTCAAGCACTTCTAAGGTGTATGAGAATCATTTTAGGAAAAGCTCCTAAAAATCCCAACAATATCTTTACTTTCTTTGCATAGATAAGGATGGACAATTACAATCCAAAATGTTGCCCAAAAAGTTCTCTTAAAAAAACATAGAAACAGAAGATCCATATGAAAAGAGAACCAATCTAGGAGGACGGATATTGTGTCTTCTACATCTTGTGACCAAGAGCAACTGTTCACCAAATGTTAGCATCTGTAGAAAGTACTAACTGTGAATGTGTTTTCTCCGGAAATTACTACTGGTGGGGAGGGGAGAAGCAGCCAGAGTCTTCACAAGCACTGTCTTTCAAGCTCAAGTACTGCCTCCAGCCACTGATGCCATGTCCCCTGGTTGATCCCTTCCAACCAACCTCCTCATGCATCTTGCCCCAACCATCTCAGTCACCACTGCTTGTGACTTATCCTAATTCTTTTGCCATTGTCTTTCATAAGGCAGGAGTTTTTAATTTTAATGAAGTCCAACTTATCAATTATTTCTTGTATGGATCATGCCTTTGGTGTTTTATCTAAAAAGTCATTACTATTTCCAGGATCATTTAAATTTTATTTTAGCTTATCTTCTACAGTTTTATAGTTTGCATTTTAAATTTATGTTGATCATCCATTTTGAGTTAATTTCTGTGGAAGATGTTAAGTGTGTATCTAAGATGTATATTTTGCATGTAGATGTTCAGTTGTTCCAACATCATTTGTTGAAGAGACCATCCTTGTTCTATCGTATTGCCTTCACTCTTTTGCAAAAGATCAGTTGACCATATTTATGTGGGCCTATTTCTTGGCCCTCTATTCTGTTCCATTGATCTACTTGTTCATTCTCTTGCCAACAACACATTGTCTTGACTACTGTAGCTTTATAGTAAATCTTAAGTTATGTAGTGTCAGCCATCTGACTTTGTTCTTCTGCTTTAACATTGTGTTGGCTATTCTGGGTGTTCTGCCTCTCCATATGAACCTTACAGTTTGTTGTTATCTACAAAATAACTTGCTGAGTTTTAAAATTGAGATTGCATCAAATCTATAGATCAACTTGAAAAGAACTGACAATATTAAGCCTTCCTATCCATGAGCATGGTATATCTTTTTATTTAGTTATTCTTTATATGTGTTATCAGAATTTCACAGTTTTTCTCACATAGATCTTATACATATTTTGTTAGATTTATACCTAAGTATTTCACTTTGGGAGGTGTTAATGTAAATGGTAAAGTGTCTTTAATTTCAAGTTTCATTTGTATATTTTTGCAACTGTGTTTATATGTAGAAAAGTGATTAACTTTTGTATGTTAACCTATTATCCTGCAATCTTACTTTAGTTATTTATTAGTTTCAGGAGTTGTTTTGTTGATTATTTGGATTTTCTACATAGATGATCAATTCATCTGTGACCATAGTTTTATTTCTTCCTTCCAATTTTATTTCCTTTTCTTGTCTTATTGCATTAGCCAGATATCCAGTATGATATTAGAAAGCAGTGCTGAGAGGAGACATCCTTGCTTTCTCCCTGATCTTAGTGGAAAATCTGCAAGTTTCTTACCATTAATTATGATGTTAGCTGTAGGTTTTTCATAAATATTCTTTTCTTAGTTTGCTGTAAGTTTTTACCATGCATAGGTGTTGGATTTTGTCAAATACACTTTCTGCATTTGTTGATATAATCATGTGGCTTTTCTTCTTTAGTTCGTTGATGTGATAGGTTACATTATTTGATTTTAAATGTTAAATCAGCTTTGCATACCTGGTATAAAACCCACTTGGTCATGGTGTATAATTTTTTTAGACATTGCTGGATATGATTTGTTAATATTTTGTTGAGAATTTTTGCATGTATGTTCATGAGCAATATTGGTCTTTAGCTTGGTTGTGTGTTTGTTTTTTCCTCGTGATGCCTTTTGTCTTGTTTTGGTGTTTGAGTAATGCTGGTGTTACAGGATATGTTCAAAAATACTTTTTCTGCATTGTCTTCTGGAATAGATTATCAAAAATTGGCATAATTCTTCCTTACAGGTTGGGTAGACTTCATGAATAAAGCAGTTTGGACCTGGTGATTTCTATTTTGGGAGGCAATAAATTATTGATTCAAATTATTTACTAGATTAGCCATGCTCATATTGTCAATTTTTTCTTGATTAAATTTTGTAATATTATATGTTTCAGCAATTGGCTCATTTCATCTAGGTTATAAAATCTGTGGGTATACAGTTGTCCATAATTCCTTATTATCCTTTAAGTTTCAATAGGATCAGTGGTGATCTTACAATATTAGTAATTTGTGTCTTCTCTCTCTCTCTTACGCTCTCCCTCTGCCTCCCTCTTCTCCCACTCCTTCTTCCCTTCTCTCTGTTAGCCTGGCTAGAGACTTATCAATTTTTTTTATTTTTTCTTTTGTTTTGAGACAGAGTCTTGCTCTGTCGCCCAGGCTGGAGTACAGTGGCACAATCCCAGCTCACTGCAACCTCTGCCTCCCGGGTTCAAGCAATTTTCCTGCCTCAACCTCCTGAGTAGCTAGGGCTACAGGCATGTGCCACCATGCCTGGCTAATTTTTGTACTTTTAGTAGAGACTGGATTTCACCATGTTGGCCAGACTGGTCTCGAACTCCTTGGCCAGACTGATCTCAAACTCCTGACCTTGTGATCTGCCCACCTCAGCCTCCCAAAGTGCTGGAATTACAGGTGTGAGCCACTACGCCCAGCCAAGACTTATCAATTTTAATGATGCTTCCAAAGAACCAGCTTTCAGTTTTGTTGATTTTTTCTATTGGTTTTATTTTTTAAATTTCATTGATTTCTGCTCTAATTTTTATTATTTATCTTCTCCTTACTTTGGATTTAATTTAAACCTTTTCCCCTAGTTTCTTAAGATGGAGGCTTAACTGATTAATCTTACATTTTTCTTTTTCTGTAAACATGTATTCAATACTATAAATATTCCTCTGAACATTCTTTTCATTGTATTCCACACATTTTGATAAATTGTATTTTCATTCTCATTTAGTTCAACATATCTTAAAATTTCTCTTAAGATTTCTTCTTCGATCCATGGGTTACATAGAAGTGTGTTGTTTAATCTCCAAATATTTGGAGATTTTTCAGATAACTTTCTGTTTTTTTCAATATTATTATTATTTTTAAGTTCTGGGATACATGTGCAAGATGTGCAGGTTTGTTACATAGGTAAACGTGTGCCATGGAAGTTTGCTGCACCTATCAACCCATCACCTAGGTATTAAGCCTAGCATGCGTTAACTCTTTGCCCTAATGCTCTCCCTGCCACCCACCCTCTCCTGACCGGCCCAGTGAGTGGTGTTTCTCTCCCTATGTTCATATGTTCTCATTGTTCAGCTCCTACTTATAAGTGAGAACATGTGGTGTTTGTTTTTCTGTTCCTGTGTTAGTTTGCTGAGGATAATGGCTTCCAACTCCATCCATGTCCCTGCAAAGGAAATGATCTCATTTCTTTTCATAGCTGCATAGTATTCCATGGTGGATATGTACCACATTTTTTTTAATCCAATCTATAATTGATGGGCATTTGGGTTGATTCCATGTCTTTGCTATTGTGAATAGTGCTGCGCTGAACATATGCATGCACGTATCTCATAATACGCTGATTTATATTCCTTTCGGTATATACCCAATAATGGGATTGCTGGGTCAAATGGTATTTCTGATTCTAAATCTTTAAGGAATCACCACACTATCTTCCACAATGGTTAAACACATTTACATTCCCACCAACAGCGTAAAAGCATTCCTATTTCTTTGCAATCTTGCCAGCATTTGCTGTTTCTTCACTTTTTAATCCCCATTCTGACTTGCGTGAGAGGGTATCTCATTGTGGTTTTGATTTGCATTTATCTAATGAACAGTGATGCTGAGCTTTTTTTCATGTTTGTTGGTTGCATATATGTCTTTTTTTGAGAAATGTCTGTTCATGTCCTTTGCCTACTTTTTAATGGAGTTGTTTATTGAATCCTCAATAAAATTTACAAGAAAATTGTAAATTTGCTTAAGTTCCTTGTAGATTCTGGATATTAGGCCTTTGTCAGATGGATTGCAAAAATACCTCTATGCAAGTAAACTGCAAAATCGAGAAGAAATGGATAAATTCCTGGACACATAGACTCTCCCAAGGCTGAACCAGGAAGAAGTTGAATCCCTGAATAGACCAAAACCAAGTTCTGAAATTGAGGCAGTAATAAATAGCCTACCAACCCAGAAAAAGCCCAGGTTCAGATGCATTTACACCTGAATTCTACCAGAGGTACAAAGAGGAGCTGGTACTATTTCTTCTGAAATGAAAAGGAGGGACTCCTCCCTAACTCATTTTATGAGGCCAGCATCACCCTGATAACAGAACCTGGCAGATATGCTACAACAACAACAAAAATAAAACTTCAGGCCAATATTTCTGATGAACGTCGATGGAAAAATCCTCAATAAAATACTGGCAAACTGATTCCAGCTGCACATCAAAGAGCTTATACGCTACCATCAAGTCGGCTTCATCCCTGGGATGCAAGGCTGGTTCAACACATGCAAATCAATAATGTAATTCATCACATAAACAGAACTAAAGACAAAAACCACATAATTATCTCAAAAGATGCAGAAAAGGCCTTCAATAAAATTCAACATCCCTTCATGTTAAAAACTCTCAATAAACTATATATTGAAGGAACATACCTCAAAATAATAGCCATTTATGACAAACCCACAGCCAATATTATATTGAATGGGCAAAAGCTGGAAGCTTTCCCCTTGAAAACTGGCACAAGACAAGGATGCCCTCTCTCACCACTCTTATTCAACATAATGTTGGAAGTTCTGGCCAGGGCAATCAGGCAAGAGAAAGAAATAAAGCGTAGTCAAATAGGAAGAGAGGAAGTTGAATTATCTTTCTTTGCAGATGACATGATCCTATATCTAGAAAACCCCATCGACTCAGCCCAAAAGTTTCTTAAGCTGATAAGAAACTTCAGCAAAGTCTCAGGATACAAAATCATTGTGCAGAAATCAGAAGAATTCCTATATATCAACAACAGACAAACCAAATCATAAATGAACTCCCATGCATAATTGCCACAAAGAGAATAAAATACCTAGGAATACAGCTAACAAAGGAAGTGAGGAGCCTCTTCAAGGAGAACTATAAACCACTGCTTAAGGAAATCAGAGATGATACAAGCAGATGGAAAAACATTCCATGCTCATGGATAAGAAGAATCAGTTTGTGAAAATGGCCATACTGAAAAAAGCAATTCATAGATTCCATGCTATTCCGTTATTAATTATGGTTTAATTCTACTGTGGTCTGAGAACAGAACATTGTATGATTTATATTCATTTAAACTTGTTAAGATGTTATTTTCTTATCCAGCATGTGGTCTGTCTTGGTGAATGTTCTGCGTAAACTTGAGAAGAAGGTAATCTCCTGTTTGTGATAAAGTGGACTATAGACCTCAGTTAAATACAGTTTATTAACAATGATGTTCAGTTAGACCATCCTTACTTATTTTCTGCCTGCTGGATCTGTCCATTTCTGACAAAGGGGTGTGAAAATCACCAACTATAATTGTGAATTCATCTATTTCTCTACACAGTTATATCAGATTTTGCCTCATGTATTTTGATGTGCTATTGTTAAATGCATACATGTACACATTAAGGATCATTATGTCTTTTTTAAGTATTTGCCCAATTATCATTAGGTAATGCTCCACTATCCCTGACAACTTACCTTGCAGTGAAGTCAGCTCTGTCTGAAACTACTCTTTCTTTTGATCACTGTTAGCGTGGCATATCTTTGTTTACTTTTTATCTATATGTGTCTTTATAATTAAAGTGGGTTTCCTACAGACAACATATGTTGAGTCTCGTTTTTGATCCAATTTGGCAATCTCTGTGTTTTCTTTGATGTATTTAGGCCATTGATATTTAAGATAATTATTGATATATTTGTATTAATATCTATTGTACTTTTTGCACTTTACTATTTGTTGTACTTGTTCTTGGTTCTTATTTTTGTCTTCCACATTTTTTTTCTTTTTGTGGTTTTAAGTGCATTTTATATGATTCCCTTTTCTCTCCTTTCTTTAAATATTAATTATACTTTTTTATTTTTTTAGTCATTGCACTAGAGTTTGCAATATACTTTTGCAACAACTAATACAGGTCCACTTTTTTGTTGTTTGTTTTTTTGAGATGGAGTCTCACTCTGTCCTCAGGCTGGAGTGCAGTGGCACGATCTCGGCTCACTGCAACCTCTGCCTTCCAGGTTCAAGCAATTCTCCTGCCTCAGCCTCCCGAGTAGCTGGGACTATAGGAGCGTGCCACCATGCCCAGCTAATTTTTTGTATTTTTAGTAGAGACGGGGTTTCACCTTGTTGGCCAGGATGATCTCAATCTCTTGACCTCGTGATCTGCCCACCTAGACCTCCCAAAGTGTTGGGATTACAGGCATGAGCCACCGCGCCCGGCCGGGTCCACTTTTGAATAACATTATACCACTTCATGGGTTATGCAAGTACCTTGTAATTTAAAAAAATCTCAAATTCCTCCCTCTGTCCCTTGTATCATTGCTGTAATTTATTTTACTTATACATGAACATACAAAAGCATATATACAGGCATACCTTGGTGATATTGTACACTCAGTTCCATGCCACTGCAATAACGTAAATGTCACATAAAGCAAGTCGTGAATTTTTTGGTTTCTGAGTGCATTTAAAAGTCATGTCTACACTATACTGTAGTATATTAAGTATGCAGTAGCATTATATCTAAAAATGATGTACAAATCTTAATTAAAATAGTTTATTGAGGCCGGGTACGGTGGCTCAGGCCCGTAATCCCAGCACTTTGGGAGGCCAAGGCCAGCGGATCACGAGGTCAGGAGATCGAGACCATTCTGGCTAACACGGTGAAACCCCGTCTCTACTAAAAAATACAAAAAAAAAAAAATTAACCGGGCATGGTGGTGGGCGCTTGTAGTCCCAGCTACTCAGGAGGCTGAAGCAGAAGAACAGTGTGAACCTGGGAGGTGGAGCTTGCAGTGAGCTGAGATCGCGCCACTGCCCTTCAGCCTGGGCGACAGAGCAAGACTCCGTCTAAAAAAAAAAAAAAGTTTATTGCTTAAAAATGCTTGTAATTTTCTGAGCCTTCAGTGAGTCATAATCATTTTGCTAGTGGAAGTTCTTGTCTCAGTGTTGATGGCTGCTGACCAATCAGGATAATGGTTGTTGTAGGTTGGGGTGGCTGTGGCAATTTTTAAAAATAAGATGGTAATGAAAATTGCCACATTAATTAATTTTTCCTTCGTGAAAGTTTTCTCTGTAGCACGCAATTCCAGTTGAAAGCATTTTACCCATAGTAGAACTTCTTTCAAAATTGAAATCAATCCTCTCAAACCCTGCTGCTACTTTATCAAATATGTGATGTAATATTCTAAGTCCTCTGTTGTCATTTCAATAATGTTTACCGCATCTTCACCAGCAGTTGATTCCATCTTAAGAAACCACTTTCTTTGCTCATCCTTAAGAAGCAACTACTCATCCATTCATATTTGATCATAAGAGTGCAGCAATTCAGCCACATCTTTAGGCTCCACTTCTAATTCTAGTTCTGCTGCTGTTTCCACCACATCTGCAGTTACTTCCTCCACTAAAATCTTGAACCCCTCAAAGTCATCCATGAGGACTGGAATCAGCTTATTCCAAGCTCCTGTTAATGTTGACATTTTGACCTTCTTATATGAATCATGTTCTTAGTAGCATCTAGAATGGTAAACTCCAGAAATTTTTTAATTTACCTTGTCACCTTGTCCAGATCCATCAGAGGAATAACTGTCTATGGCAACTATAATCTTACAAAATGTGTTTCTTAAATGGTAAGACTTGAAAGCTACTTGATCCCTGGGCTACTGAATGGATGTTATGTTAGCAGGCATGAAAACACTCTTATGGAGGCATGAAAACATTAATCTTTTTGCACATCTACTCCAAGCTTTTAGATGACCAGCTGAATTGTCAATGAGCAATAATATTTTGAAAAGAATCTTTTTTTCTGAGCAGTAGGTCTCAACAGTGGGCTTAAAATATTGGATAAGCCATGCTCCAAATAAATGTTCTCCCATATAGTCTTTGTCATTCCATTTATGTTACACAAACAGAGTATATTTCACATAATTCTTAAGAGCCTTAAGAATTTTGGAACAGTAAATGGACATTGGCTTCAACTTAAAGTCACCATCTGCATTAACCCCTAATGAGAGAGTCATCCTGTCCTTTGAAGCATTGAAGCCAGGTTGATTTCTCTTTAGCTATGAAAGTCTTAGATGGCATCTTTTTCCAGTAGAAGACTGTTTTGTCTGCATTGAAAATCTATTGTTTAGATTTTCACCAATGATTTTATCTAGATCTTCTGGATAACTTGCCTCTTATACTTTATCATTTTTTCACTTTGCTCTTTCATGTTACGGAGATGGCTTCTTTCCTTAAACCTCATGAATCGATCAATAATAGCTTCCAACTTTCCTTCTGTAACTTCCTCACCTCTTTCAGTCTTTATATAATTGAAGAGAGTTGGGGCATTGGTGTGGACTAGGCTTTCATGTAAGGGAATGTTGATGCTGATTTGACCTTCAATCCAGATCACTCAAACATTCTTCATATCAGCAATTAGGCTGTTTTGCTTTCTTATTAGTCCTGGGATCACTGGAGTAGTGCTTTTAATTTTCTTCAAAAACTTTTCCTTTGTGTTCACTACTTGGCTAGCTGGTGCAAGAGGCCTAGCTTTCAGCCTACCTTTGCTTCTGACATGCCTTCCTCCCTAAGCTTAATCATTTCTAAGTTTTGACTTAAAGTGGGAGATGTGAAATGCCTCCTTTCACTTGAATACTTAGAGGTCATGTAAGGTAATAATTTGCCTAATTTCAATATTGTGTCTCAGGGAATAGAGAGGCTGAAGAAAAGGGAGAGAGACAAGACAAGAGAATGATCAGTTGGTGGAACAATTAGAGCACACACAACATTTATCAATAAATTTCACTCTCTTGTATGGTGCAGTTTGTGGCACCCCAAAACAATTACAATGGTAACATCATTGTTCACTGATCACAGATCACAATAACAGATAAAATAATAATGAAAAAGTTTGAAACATTGCAAGAATTGCCAAAGTGTAACACAGAGACACAAAATAAGTATATACGCTTGGAAAAATGGTGCCAATAGACTTTGTCAATACATAGTTGTCACAAACATTCAGTCTGTAAAAAGCACAATATCTTTAAAGCACAATAAAGGGAAGCAATAAAAAGACATGTGCCTGTATACATGTACATAAGCATACATAATTGTATATATTGTTGCTATTTTTTGTAAAAATTGTTATCTGTTATCTGTTATATCAACCAATAATAAGACAAATAAAGTAAAAGTTTTTATTTACCTTCACTTATTCATTCTCCATTGTTTTTCTTTTCTTTATGTGGACCTGAAGTTCTGGTCTATATTACTTTCTTTATTTCTGTAGAACTTCTTTTTAACATTTCTCACAAGGCAGGTCTACTGGCAATGGTTCTATCAATTTTTGTTTATCTAAGAAAGCATTTCTCTTTCACTTCTGATGGATAATTTTGCAGTGTACAGAATTCTAGTTTGGTGTTTTTTCTCTCTTAACACTAAATATTTCACTCCACTCTTTTCTTGCTTTCATAATTTCTAAGAAGTAAGATGTAATTTTTATCTTTGCCTATCTGCAGCTAAAGTGGTTTTCTTTTATTTTTTAACCTCTGCCTTCTCTATTCTGTTCCATTGATCTGGAACAGAATATTTTTATATCAGTCTATTTTTATATCAATACCATGCTATTTTGGTTACTATAGGCTTGCAGTATAATTTGAAACCAGGTAATATGATACCTCTAGCTTTGTTCTTTTTGCATAGAATATTGGCTATTCAGGCTCCTTTTTTTGTTCCATATGAATTTCATGATTTTTTCCTAAGGCCACATATCCACAGCCAACTCATCTTTGAAAAAGCAAATAGAAATATATAATGAGGAAGGACACCCTTTTCAATAAATAGTGCTGGGAAAATTGGATTGCCATGTGGAGAAGAATGAAACTGAACTCCTGTCTCTCACCATATGCAAAAATCAATTCAATATAGATCAAAGACTTAAATATAAGACATGAAACTATAAAAATACTAGAAGAAAACCTAGGGGAAACTTTTCTGGACGTGGTCTAGACAAAGAATTCATGATTAAGACCTCAAAATCAAATGCAACAACAACAAAACACAGACAAATGAGATTGACTTAAACTAAAACGTTTCTGCACAGCAAAAATAGAGTGAACAGACAACCTGCAGACTGAGAGAAAATATTTGCAAATTATGCATTTGACAGGGGACTAGTATCCAGAATTTAAAAGAAACTCAAGCACCTTTACAAAAGAGATTCAAATAACTCCATTAAAAAGTGAGCAAAAGACACAAGTAGACATTTTTCAAAAGAAGACATACAAATGACTAATAAACATATGAAAAATTCTTTACATCACTAATCATCAGAGAAGTACAAATTAAAACCATAATGAGATAGCATCTTATAACAATCAGAATGCCTATTACTAAAAAGTCAAAAATTAATAGATGTTGGCAAAGATATGGAGAAAAGGGGACGCTTATATGCTGTTGGTGGGAATGTCAATTAGTACAACCTCTGTGGAAAACAATATGGAGACTTCTCAAAGAACTAAAAATGGAACTATCATTTGATCCAGCAATCTCACTACTGGGTATATAACCAAAGGAAAAGAAATCATTAAATCAAAGATACCTGTGCTCATATGTTTATCATAGCATTATTCAAAATAGCAAAGATATGAAATCAACCTAAGTGTCCATTATTGGATGATTGGATGAAGAAACTTACAGATCCATTGGTAGTTCTATTCTTAGTTCTTTGAGAAATCTCCAAATTGTTTTCTATAGAGGTTTCACTGATTGACATTTCCACCAACAGTGTATAAGCATTCCCTTTTCTCCACATCCTCGTTAACATCTGTTATTTTTTAACATATATGTATACATATATATATATATACACACACCACATTTATATATCACATTTTCTTTATCCAATCATCCACTTGATTTGGGGAAAATTCTCAGTCATTATTGTTTCAAATATTGCTTCTGTTCCTTTTTCTCTTTCTTCTTTTGGTACCAACATTAAATATGTATTACACTTTTTGTACGTGTTCCATAGTTCTTGGATATTCTGTACTTCTGTTTCTATTCTTCTTTCTCTTTTTCTTTCAGTTTTGGAAGTTTCCATTATCATATCCTCAAGCATAAAGACTCTTTCCTCAGGTGTATCCAGTCTACTAATGAGCCCATCAAAAGCTTTTTTCAGTTCAGTTACATTTTTTTAATCTCTAGCACTTCTTTTTCTTTTTCTTAGAATTTCTGTCTTCTGCTTTCATTCTGTTGTTGCATAGGCTATCTACTTTTTCCATTAACTCCCTTAGCGCATTAGTCATGGTGTAAAAAAAAATTTCTGGCCTGATAATTCCAACATTCCTGCCATATCTGACTCTGGCATGAATCTTATCAGTCTATCTTATGATTAATTCTCCATCTTTTGGTGAGCCTGTGCCCCTGGCCTGTAAACTTCACTGTTATTTCTCAGGTTTTCTGTTTTGTATTGCTGCTTTGTTTGCCACTTAGGTGGAGCAGGATGGCTGGAATGGGCTGGAGTTCTGTATTTCCCCTTTCCTATGTGGAAGGCTGGAAGAATGTTCATGATTTTTTTTAAATTTGGCATAAAATTCTTCCTTCAAGGGGCATTTTTATAACTCTTAATATATGTCCTTTGGAAATCCTGATTTTTTTCTCAGCAAAAATGTTTTTATTTTATTTATTCATTCTTGAGTAAGTATAAATTACAGAATTCTAGTTTGACAGCTTTTCATGAGCAGCACTGTGAAGATGTTGTTCCATTGTGTCCTGAACTCTATTTTGCTTTTGAAATATTTGCTGTCCCATAATTTGCATTTTCCAAGTCTTTTCCTATAATTTAAGTTCTAATTAATCTGCACTGTGGCAGAAAAGAAATACACTATATCAAGCCTTTGAAATGTATAAGGCTTGCATAAGTGCTGTATGATCCATTTTGATAAATGTTTCAAATGTACTTGAAAAACATGTATATTCTGTAACTAATTGGCATATTCAAATATGCCAATTAGATCAAGTTGGTTAATGGTATTATTCAAAATTTTGGCATCCTTATTGCTCTTTTTTTGTTTGCCTGTTCTATCAGTTATTAAGAGAGGTGTGTTAAATTCTTCCATTAAGATTTTGGATTGTCTATCATTTTAAATCTGTTAAATTTTGGTTTATATATTTTAAAGCAGTTTTCAAGTGCATGCAAATTTAAAATTGTTATATATTCCTATTGATTCAAATGTTTTATAATTATAAAATATCTTTATTTCTCTTAATATGTTTTGCTTTAAGGTCTGTGTTGACTGATAATATATTCACACTAGCTTTCTTTTGAATAATGTATTTATGATGTAACTTTTCCATCAGCTATGTTTCAAACTGTCTGTATTTATATTTAAAGAGTATGTTTTGCAGACAGCCTTCAGAATGGGAGAAAATTTTTACAATCTATCTCTCTGACAAAGGTCCAATATCTAGAATCTACAAGGAACTTAAGCAAATTTACAAGAAAAAAACCCAGTCCCATTAAAAACTAAGCAAAAGACATGAACAGACACCTCTCAAAAGAAGACACACGTGTGGCTAACAAACATATGGAAAAAGCCTCAACATCACTGATCATTAGAGAAATGCAAATCAGAACCACAATGAGGTACCATCTCACACCAGTCAGAATGGCTATTATTAAAAACTTAAAAAATGACAGATGCTGGAGTACTTGTGGAGCAAAAGAAATGTTTTTAAACTGTTGGTGGGAGTGTAAATTAGTTCAACTATTGTGAAAGACAGTGTGGTAATTCCTCAAAGACCTAGAGGCAGAGATACCATTTGACACAGCAATCCCATTACTTAGTGTATACCCCCCAAAATATAAATTATTTTATAATAAAGATACATGCATGCATATGTTCATTGCAGTACTATCCACAATAGCAAAGATATGGAATCAACATAAATGTCCATCAGTGATAGAATGGATAAGAAAACGTGGTATATCTACATTATGGAACACTACGCAGCTATAAAAAGGAATGAGATCATGTCCTTTTCAGGGACATGGATGGAGCTGGAAGCCATTATCCTCAGCAAACTAACACAGGAACAGAAAACAAAACACCACATGTTCTCACTTATAAGTAGGAGCTGAATGATGGGAACACATGGAAATAACACACACTGGAGCTTGTGGAGGCTGGGGGAGGTAGAGCCTCAGGAAGAATAGCCAATGGATGCTGGGTTTAATACCGAGGTGATGGAATGATCTGTGCAGCAAACCACCATGGCACATATTTACCTATGTAATAAACTTGCTCATCCTGCACATGTACCCCTGAACTTAAAAGTTGAAGGAAAAAAAAAAAAGGAGCATGCTTTGTAAATGGCATATAGATGGATCTTTTTTTTTAAAAAAAAGGCTAATGTGGCAATCTTTGTCTTTTTATTGACATATTCCATCAATATATGTTTGATGCAATTATTGATATAGTTGAATTTTAGTCTATTATCTCAATAATTTTGTTTTAATTTATACCATGTGTTATTTGTTCTTCTTTATTTCTTTCCTTTTAAAATCAGTGATTTACTTGTATTCTATTTTTATTTCTTTTTTCTTTTTTTTCTTTTTTTGAGATGGTGTCTCACTCTGTTGCCCAGGCTGGAGTGCAGTGGTGCAATCTCGGCTCACTGCAACCTCTGCCTTTCAGATTCAAGTGATTCTCCTGCCTCAGCCTCCTGAGTAGCTGGTATTACAGGCATGCCACCATGCCTGGCTAATTTTTGTATTTTTAGTAGAGACCGGGTTTCACCGTATTGACCAGTCTAGTCTTGAACTCCTGACCTCACGATCCACCCGCCTCAGCCTCCCAAAGCCATTTTATTTCTTAAATTAGCTTTTTACGTCTTTTGTCTTATTATTGTATTTTTATTGTTTCTTTAGAAATTGCTAATGTTTCCTTACTTTATTTAAGAAACTTCTATAAATTTACATTTTTATCATATTTCAAAGAAAGAAAGAATCTTACTAAATCATTGTTTAGATCTATTTACCTTTGTTTTTTAAACATACCTTTTTTTTTAAAACACTTAGGCTATTGCCATGTATTTTACTTTCATACTTTTTAGGTCCCATAGAGATTGCTGTTACCATTGCTTTAGACAGTAAGAAATCTTATATGTTTTTCCACATATCTACCCTTTCTGGTGCTATTATTTTTTCACATAGATTCTGTTCTCTGGAATCATTTTACTCAACTGAAGAACTTTCTTCAGTAGATTTTCTAGTGCAAATCTGCTAATATTTCCTCAGTTTTTGTCTGAGGGAATCTTTATTTTGCTTTTATTTGTAAAGAATTTTTTCACTACATATTGAAATCTAAGTTAAGGTTTCTGGTTTTGTTTTGCTTTCCTTTTGGTTCTTCAGCATTTCAAAGAGGCAATTCCATCATCTTCTGGCTCCCAAAGATTCTGTTAAGAAAATTATTTCTTTCTAGTTTTTTTCCTCTAAAGAAAATATGACTCTGTTTTGTGGTCATTTTAAATATTTTTACTTACGTTTTATTTTTTGGTAATTTAATTTGATATTTACTTATGACGATTAGGATTTGCAGAGCATTTTGTGAGTTAATGCCTTCATCAGAATTGGAAATTGCGGGGATGCGGAGCGGGCAGTTATTTTGCCAAATATTGTTTCTGTTCCATTTTTTTTTCTTTTCACCTCTTTAAAGTAAGCGTACATGTATGTTAGACCTTTTACCTAAGTTTTACCTCATTTTTACGTTCAATTATATGTGTGCTTTTTTTTTTTTTTTAGGTATTTTCTGTATCTGTCCTTGACCATTAATTCTGTCTTCTTCTCTATTATGCTTTTAATCCTTTTCAAAAACATCTTAATGTCAGATGTATTTAGCAGTTATAGACTATTCACTTGATCCTTTTTAAATTGTGTGCTAGGCCTTGTTAGTGTTACATGTTAGAATTCTGGATTATGTTATTTTCCACTAAAGAGTGTTTATTTTTATTCTGGGTGGTAGATCAATTACTAGTAGATCACATTGATGCTGTCAAAGTTTGGTTTGGGGATTTGAAATAGTGGTTCTATTTCCCTTACTCCTACTGTGTAGCCCTTAATCATAGGGAATGACCTTTCTGGGATCTCACCTCAATGTTTAGGCTGTTCATCAAGGTCTCTATACTCGCTGGAGCTGATCTTCAATGTCTCTCCAAAACATGTGATTTCTGAAGTCTCTGCTTAGCTCTCAACTTCATAGCAAACATCGCTCCTAGGTCTCACATGGGTCTTATCTTGGGTATGTACAGTTTAAGAGTTACCAATGATGCAAGGAGAAACTTTTTGCATAGTTTGGCTTCATTCTCTCCATATTCTGCCCTTAAAATTACAACTGCTTTAGCAGCCCCAAAATCCAGTATGTGTATCATCCACTCAGTAAAGCTGCTGTATTCTATTTCTTTGGTCATATTTTGGCAATTCCCTCAAGGAGACAACTGGGGTGAATGTGAAGCTTGCTGTGTATGCTGACCTTCTCCCAATGATGTTTCTCAATACCTGCAAACACTTGTTTTATATATTTTATGCAACTCTGATAGAAATTATTACAGCAAGAGATTTAGTCTTATATCAGCGATACCATTGTGTTTACTAATGGAATTCCTTCCTTTGTATTTTTTCTTTGTAACAGCTTTATTGAGGCGTGATTGACAAACACTAAACATACATATTTAAGTGGTACAATTTGATGAATTTTAACATTTGAATATTCTAAGAAGCAATCACCAAAATCAATATAATAAATAAAACTATTATTTATAAGTTTTCTTGTGTCCCTTTGTAGTTTCTCCTTCTTCAAGACAATCAGTGATCTGCTGTCAATATATATTAATTTGCATTCTATAGCATTTTACATCTATGGAATCACACAATGAGTACTCTTTTTATTAACCTGGCTTCTTTCATTCAGCATAATTATTTTAAGATTCATCTATGTTATATGTATGTATAAATATTTTATTCCTTTTTATTACTGACTACAATTCCATTGTATATAAATACCATATATATTAAATTTTTAAAACTTTTTAAATTGAAATTTATAGTTCATGGCACAAAGAAAAGAACACTTAGAACTATACTTAGTAATACTTTCTAAAGTTTCAGAGAATATTTCCTTTGAAAATTTCAAAACTCACCATTTTAAAATAAAATTACTTATACCCTACATCCATACCATTTTAATTACATTGATAATTTTCAGATTGGTATTTTTGATGCACTCTATCATGCCTTAATAACTAATTACATGGAAGGCAATATTAGGCGCTTTTGCCTGAGTCTGAATTTAAAGAATTAATGTGAGTATAATACTATCCTCTAAAATATTGAACCAGTTAATTTTAACCAGCACATTTTTTCCTAAAGGGAATCTCTTATTCTCCTGAAAAAAAACTAGTCTAAGACTGGAAAATATATTGAGAATAAAATGAGTGAAACTTTGAAAATGTTTCTCACCACATGTGAGTAAGGCTATATTTGAAAGATTGCCAACAAGACGGGACATTCAAAATCTAGCAAATGTTAATGGATCACGTCTTATAGGTCTAATGATATATAATGACCTCAAGTACAATAACATTATAAAAGTTTTGATGTGTCTGATAAAATGGAGTTTTTACTATCATTATCAATTTTACCATCCACCATTTCAGAAAATGTGGAGTTACACCAAGTATGTGGTCACAGCGAATGCAATAACCCCATTAAAAAAATCTTTGCAGCGTTATCTGAAGGAGTATAATTAATATTTTTCTCTTTTAACCATATTGCACTGGTTAAAAATTTCAGTATTAAGTTCTGTGATATAGCAATCATTGTTTCCTAAGACTATGGAATTGTAAATCTCACTTACTGTTCTGCCTCGTTGTTAGACGCAAAAAGAAAATGTACTATCATTGACTGCAAAAGCACATGCAAAAGTTAATATTCATTTGTTGCAAGCAAGGAAAGTTGAGTATGACTATTTTAAGCAAAATGGAATTTAAGCAAAATGGAAGAAAGCAGGTGATGAACTAGAGATGCTATTAGGGTACTATATATATGTATAGTATATATATATATTAGGGTACTATATATAGTATATATATATATAAGGATACTATATATATAGTATATATATATTAGGGTACTATATATAGTATATATATAGTAGGAACTAAATATATAGTTAAAGAAACTGAGAAAATCATAAATGAGCATAAGGTATCTCCGTGGAATGAGTAGATGAAGGAAAGGGACATATTTTAAGTTATTTGCTGTAGGAATGAGAACTAGAGTTCCTTATTACTTATTCCTTATTACTTATACTTATTCCTTATTACTCTTTGGTAGTCTAGAAAAATGCATCCTATTCACATATAAGGGTCAGCAAGGGTCCTATTCAAAATGGGTAACATGAGGAAAGTTTAATCAAGGAACTAATTTCAAGGGTGTGGACTATTTACAACAGCTGTTATCATCCTTGGCCTGAAGGGGCAACTAATGGTAGGAGTTTCCAGAATTTGAAGGAGAAAGACATGTAGAAAGAGCTGCCTTGAGATGAAATGTGACTTCCACAGGAAGCAGTCAGGGGAATAATTCATTTGGCCTCTTTGTTCTTCCTCATTCCAGTCTCCTACTGGAGATCTGTGTTGGCTAAATCCAACTAGTAACCAAATTCAAGGGAGGTTATTGATAAAGTCAATGCAGGTGAACATGCTGGGGGTGAGAGCAGAATGGAGAATGATGGAAAATGTCCTGAGTATGGGGAGACAACTAGCACAATTTTATATCTTGAAGAAATATCCATACTTATTCCTTATTACTCTTTGGTAATCTACAAAAACGCATCCTATTCAAGTATAAGTTACAGAAAATAAATTTAATCTGCCTCTAAACTAAAAAAAAAAAATTAAACAAAGGAAAATAGCAATATATATTTCTTATATGTGATAAAAACTCATCAGTAAAATGTTTCTACTAAGGAGGTAAAAAGCAAGATGAAACATTCCAATCTGAGTTAAAAACAAAACAAAATAAAAATGTGAAATAACCACTGCTAAACAGGAACATGAAATACAAAAATACAAAGTGTCTGAGAAAAGATGACCACATAACAGGAAAATGTGAAAAAAGGCTGACAGAATTCAGTAAAAAAAAAAAAAAAAAAAAATAGAAGTAACAGGCTAAATCATTTAGGAAATAAGAAGTATATTACAAAGAGCACAAAGAAACATCATGGAAAGATCAGCAGGTGACAGAGAATAATATAAATAAAGATGAAAAAATGAAGCAAAAGTAAAGAGAAGAAAAGGGTTTAGGAAGAGATACATACAAAGTGTTGAGGGAAGTCAGGGACCCCAAATGGAGGGACTGGCTGAAGCCGTGGCAGAAGAACATAAATTGTGAAGATTTCATGGACACTTATTAGTTCCCCAATTAATACTTTTATAATTTCTTATGCCTGTCTTTACTGTAATCTCTGAACAAAAATTGTGAAGATTTCATGGACATTTATCACTTCCCCAATCAATACTCATAATTTCCTATGCCTGTCTTTAATCTCTTAATCCTGTCATCTTTGTAAGCTGAGGATGTATGTTGCCTCATGACCCTGTGATGATTGCCTTAACTGCACAAATTGTTTGTAAAACATGTGTGTTTGAACAATATGAAATCTAGGCATCCTAAAAAAGAACAGGTTAACAGCGATTTTCAGGAAACAAGGGAGGTAACCATAAGGTCTGACTGCCTGCGGGTCCGGGCAGAACAGACTCATATTTCTCTTCTTGCAGAAAGTGAATAGGAGAAATATCACTGAATTCCTTTACCAGCAAGGAATAACCCTGGGGAAAGAATGCATTCCCAGGGGTAGGTCTGTTGATGGCAGCTCTGGGAGTGTCTGTCTTATGTGGTTGAAGATAAGGGATGAAATATGCCCTTGTCTCCTGCAGTGCCCTCACGCTTGCTAGGATTAGGAAATTCCAGCCTGGCGAATTCTAGTCAGACCGGTTGTCTGCTCTGGAACCCTGTTTCCTGTTAAGATGTTTATCAAGACAATACATGCTCAGCGGGACATGGAACCTCATCAGTAACTCTGATTTCTCCCTGGCCTTGTGATCTTGCTCTGCCCTACTGCCCTTTTGATCTTTTATTGCCCTTTGAAGCATGTGATCTTTGTGACTTACTCCCTGTTGATACCCCCCTCCCCTTTTGAAATCCCTAATAAAAACTTGCTGGTTTTGTGGCTCAAGGGGCATCATGGAACCTACCGACATGTGATGTCACCCGCAGAGGCCCAGCTGTAAAATTTCTCTCTTTGTAGTCTTTCTCTTTATTTCTCAGACCGGCTGACACTTAGGGAAAATAGAAAAGAACCTACATTGAAATATTGGGGTATTTCAACCCCAATATTCAATAAATACTGGTTCCCATTCAAGGGAGTGCAAAGGAGATACAACCAATCTATAATTGCAATCAGCAATCAATAACACTAAAACCATGAGATAAGTAGGTAGATGATAGATTATAGATATGCGATAGATGATTGATGATAGATAGGTAGATGTTAGATATGATTCTCATCAGGATTCAAGCAACTACTCCCTCTCTTGCCTCTTCAGGCCCCCTCCAAGGGTCCACGGTGGCCTATTGTTACTATCCCCTGGACACTAATTGTCCCCTTTAGTTTACCCAAAACACTGTAACTTTTAAAATTAGTACTTTTACTATGTCTTCTTTTGAGAACTGTCCGTTCATCTCCTTTGCCCACTTTTTAATGGAGTTATTTGGATTTTTCTTTCTTGATTTGTTTAGTTTCCCTATAGATTCTAGATATTAGCCCTTTGTCAGATGCATAGTTTGCAAATATTTTCTCCCATTGTGTGGGCTGTCTGTTTACTCTGTTGATCATTTATTTTGTTGTGTGGAAGCTCTTTAGTTTAATTAGGTCCCACTTGTCAATTTTTATTTTGTGGCAATTGCTTTTGAGGACTTAGTTATAAATTCTTTGTCAGAAAGATATTTCCCAGGTTTTCTTCCAGGATGTTTATAGCTTCAGGTCTTGCATTTCGGTCTTCAATCCATCTTGTGTTAATTTTTTCTATCTGGTGATAGGTAGGTAGCCAGTTTCATTCTTCTGTGTATGGCTAGCCAGTTTTCCTAGAACTATTGCTTGAATAGGCAGACTTTTCCCCATTTCTTATTTTTGCCAACTACATTGGAGATAAGTTGGTTGTAGTTTTGCAGCTTTATTTTTGGGTTCTCTATTATGTTACATTGGTCTATGTGTCTATTTTTGCTGGTGGTAATGTAAATTAGTTCAGCCACTGTGGAGAGCAGTTTGAAGATTTCTCAAAGAGCTAAAAACAGACCTATTGTTGAACCCAGCAATTCCTTTATTGGGTATATATCCAGAAGAAAATAAATTATTCTACCTAAAAGATGCATGAACTTGTATGTTTATTGCAGCACTATTCATAATAGCAAAGTCATGAGATCGATCTAAGTGTCCATTATTGCTGGACTGCATAAAGAAAATGTGGTACATATACACTGTGAGATGCTATGCAGTCATAAAAAAGAACAAAAGCATTTTCTTTGCAAAAACATGGGTGTAGCTGGAGGCCATTATCCTAAGTAGCTTAACACAGAAACAGAAAACCTAATATTACATGTTCTCACTTACAAGTGGATGCTAAACCTTGGCTACACATACACACAAAGATGGGAACAACAGACACCAGGGACAAGAAAAGGAGGGAGGGAAGAAGAGAGGGAGGGAAGCAAGGGCTGAAAAACTTCCTATTAGGTACTATCTGCATGACGGGATCAATTGAAGCCCAAACCTCACATCACACAATATTCCTTTGTAACAAACCTGCACATGTACCCCCAAATCTAAAATAAAAATTTTAATTAAAAAATTAAAATAGTAGTTTTATTCTGTCTTGAAATCATCTCATGCATTTGTATCTCTAGTTATGACCTTTCTCATAAACCTCAGATTTGTGTACAAAACCACTCACTTGATATTGCCTTTTGGAAGTTGTTTTGGAAACATTATCAAATTAGCAAGCAGACAACTGAGCTGCTGGAATTTCCTCAAAAACCATCTCTGCATAGCCTTCCCCATGTTAGTTAGTGTCAACTCAATCCATGCAGTTGTTTAGGCTCAAATCTCTTTTAATCTCCACATTCAACCCAGTAGAGATACTATTGGAGTATCCTCAAAGTATATGCAGAATCTGCTCATTTCTCACTTCCTTCATTAGCAATTTCCTTGCCAAGTTGTACATGACTCTTGTGAAAAAATTATAAAACTTGATTCAAGAGTCCTTAAAGATGACATAAACAAATGGAGCAATATGCTTGCTCTTAGATTCAAAGACTCAATATCATAAAATGAAAATCTATACCACATATTGATTCTATATAATCTCAATCAAACTTCTACTTTTTGAGGGGTTTGCGGAATTATTTTGAAAATCGCAAGCAGGCTCTAAAATTTATATGGAAAGGCGAAGGGCCAATTATAGGATAGATACTTTGGAAAGAAAGAATGCAGAAATAGGAAAAAGATATCAAAAGTTACCCTAAGTCAATATAAATTATGAAAAATTTAATGTTAACCCAAAGAGAGAAAATTTAATCAAACAGAAAAAATATGAGCCCAGAAACAGACCAATTGATAATTGATGAAGATAGCATGAAGAATATTGATTAAATGAAAGTATTTGCACTAAATGGCTCTAGGAAAAAAAATAATTTTTAATTAAACAAAAATTAATTTCAGGTAGATTAAAGTTCTAGCCTTAGGGGTGAGAAAGAATTTCTTAACTAGCAATTTTAAAAAGCAATAACCATAATATAAAAGGTTGATAAAGTATCTACACTGAAATGAAGATCTGTTCATCAAATGTCACCAGTTACACATACCTAGCAAAGACCAACATTTAGAATATATAAAGAATTCATAAGAATCAATTTTTTTTTAAAAAAAGATTTGAATAAATACTTCGCATAAAAAATACAAAGGGCCAATAAAAACATGAAACTATTCATAACTGCATATCAGTGAAATAAAAACTAAAACCACAATGAGCTATCATTTTATGTTTTTCATATAGAAGATGGAGAAATAAAGAGTCTAAGAATACCAACATTAATGAGGAAAAGAGAAACAACAAATTTGCCAGTGGAGATGTAAATTGGTACAAAGACTTTAGAGAACAATTTGTGAATAACCATTAATCATATTCTATGACCCAGCAATTTCTTTATTAAGTGTAACTTCCTGAGAAATACTTTCATATGTGTCCCAGGAGGCATGCAAAAGAATGTTCAGAGAAGCCCTGTTTATAATTGTTACAATGAAAAAACAACCCGAATTGTACCAAAAATAGACTTGATAAATAAATTGTGTTTATTTAAATGGAATAGTATATAGCACTGAAAATGAGTGAGCCACATAGGTTGCAGACACATGAATGGAATTCTCAAACCTAAGATTAAGTTAAAAAAGACTTAAGAAAAAATAGATATAGTTTTAAAACAGTAAAAATTAAAACATATTTTTGATATTTCAAATCTAGATGATAAAACTATAAGGAAAAGCAAAGAAATTACTGTAACAAAAGTCAAAATATGTTTATATTTGGTTGGAGAAAGAAAAAAGGGCTCAGAGACCAGGCACGGGGGCTCACGCCTGTTATCCCAGCACTTTGGGAGGCTGAGGCAGGCAGATCACCTGAGGTCAGGAGTTTGAGACCAGCCTGACCAACATGGAGAAACCCCATCTCTACTAAAAATACAAAGTTAGCTGAGCATTGTGGTATATGCCTGTAATCTCAGCTACTCAGGAGACTGAGGCAGGAGAATTGCTTGAATCCGGGAGGCCGAGGTTGGGGTGAGGTGAGATCATGCCGTTGCACTCCAGCCTGGGCAACAAGAGCGAAACTCCGTCTCAAAAAAAAAAAAAAAAGAAAAAGAAAGAAAAAAAGGGCTCAGGTTAAAAAGAGTTTGGAATATATATATACATATATATATACACACACACAGACACACACACACACATACATACATATATACAAACACCTATATATATATATACACATATATATATTCTTGTATTCTCTTGTACAAGAATAATGTATCTCAAAATGTTTAAATTCATAATAAAAGAATAGGATACACTGTTGTTGAAGACATCTAATTTATCTCCACACACAAAACAGTATTCTATTCTTATAAAGTACCACAGTTTTAAAAGGTTCTAAGTTTTACTTGAGAGATAATTTGAGAGATTATAAGAGAAAAACCTGAAAAAAAGTGAGAATAGAGGGTGTTGACTATTATAAACTGCAAGAGTTAAAGAACTGGGGGTCTAGCACAGGAATATGAAATGAAACCTGTAGAATAAGATATACAGGTCAGAAAGAGATTCTTTGGCTCATAAGTTTTTAATAGCTGATAATGAAGGCAAGGCAAACTGATGGGAAACTTGAATTATGTTGGAAGAACTGATTCAAACTATTTAAATGTTTAAAAGCTCTCACTTTATAACATACGCTAGTAAAAAATTTAGGTACATTTTAAATAATTAAATTGTCTTTCAAATGCAACGAAACAGAAGATAAAAACTTATTGGAAGCATTGACATTTTCTAAATTAAGATGATAACAAATTACTCATTAAAATCTTTTAATATGTAAACATTTTAAATTTCTCTAGGTAAAATAATAGAAACAAAAAGTGAAAAATTATCTGGGAAGTTATTGGACAAATATTTTACCTTTTTATCAATATGAAGAGATTATAGAAATTACCTTCTGATAACGTGTTTAATTATCAAGAGATTTTAATGTAGAAATTCAAGAATACAGCAATATATGCATAATATAGTCAGTACAACAATCATAATAACAAGCAAAGGATGTGTCACACATGTAACATGTAAATAACACATAAAAAGTACCAGAAACCAAGCATATGTAAGATGTTCAGTCTTATCACTTTTCCTTCTACCTACAAAAATTCAAATTAATATATCAATAAGCCATAATGATAATAATCAGTATGGCAAAAGCATGATAAAATGGGCATGTAAACATTGCTGCTATCATAAAATTATTTAAAAGCATTGTATAATGTTTCATAAAAATATCTCTAACTAATGACCAAATCATACCCTATTTGGGGATCTATCCAAAGGAAATAGCAATGCAAACTGCAGAGAAATATCTTCAAGAATAAAGATAGTAATTATTGCTTAAATATGCAGTGATTAATTATTATCATGTACTAATAGCATGATATAAGAATCTATCTGGATATTCAATAATGGGAATGGTAAAGTACATCACCTTGATGTGATATTATTCCAAAAGCAAAGTGAATACACTAACTAAAAGCAAAGGTTAAAACACTAACATGTAGAAACAACATGTATGTATCACAACACTTATGTTGTGATAAGTAAGATCAAGTATGAAATTATATATATGCTGTCAACAGATAGAATGATCACACAATTACTGGAAGAAAAACACCAACATGCTAACAATAATATTTAAATATAGTGACATTCTGGGCAACTTTTCCATTTTCAATAAGTTCTTTACTAAGTTTATATGACCTTCACTCTTCAAATATATAAATAAAATGGTATTGCTGATATCTATAATCAATTATCTAAGTTTTTATATACTATATGGATGCACTTGTCTGAGTAGTACGCCACACAGAATATTTTCTTGCAAGTTTAACCAAGAAATCTCATTGAGTCATTTGCATTTTCTGAATAACCTTGAACTGACAAATATAAGAACACTTAAAAAATAAAGAATGCTTGATGATAACCTGCTTGAGCGAATCTCTTAAATCTTAGCATGCCAAGTTATCACAGTTTAATGATCATCAAAAAGGCATTTTCTAAGTGCCAGTGAAAAACAGAACTACACAATAAATGTCCCATAAAGACAATATTGTAGCAGCATGTATATGCACTGCCACAGAAATGAAGAAAACATTCTGTGAGTAAGCACTGGGAATTGATGGAAATATTTTGAGTATTGGTGTGCTTTTCAGTGAAAACAGACCCTTGTCTATGTCCCTAAAATGTTTAACTGAAGATGATTTAAGTTTATGTCCCCGAAGAAGTGAGAATAGAGAGGAGGGGAACAACGACGGTAACAAAAAGTCTTCTGATCCTTCTCAAGGCATATTATAAATGTTGCTGTGTTTGCCAGGCCAGCCGTGTCACTAGTAATAACATCTGCCTTCATATGCATCACTGATGATCCTATGCTATCCACAGACCAGTAGGGGTAAGATTCACCCAGGAACATAGCACTAGTTACCTCTATACCATCTTAAATGGGAAAACACTTCAAGGCTTTCAAAAGAATTTTGAACTTCAATTTGCAGAAATATTTTTAAATGATGTTATTCCAAAACTACAAGTTCCTTGCTGGCTGCATTAGATATTTGCTTTAATATTCTTTTCTAAGTAGAATCCAACACAAGGTACATCTTGTATCTTGTACAAGATGAGTACAGATTCATCTTATACAACTCATTTAAAAAGAAACAAAGAAAAACTAGAATGGATTTACAACTAGCATTACAGGGCAAGTCTGTAGGTTTTTTGTGGTATTTAAAAAGTATTTTCAAAACATATACAATATTCTTTATTGTTTATACATTTATATAGTTCCAGCTTTTGTATTTTTCACATCCAGTTTATCTCTACTTTAATAATGAGCATTCCTTTATTAGACTGTAATTTATGAAGCATCTACAGTGTGCACAGTGGATGCAGTAATGGATAAAACAGACAAAGTCCCTGGCCTCAGGGAACTTACATTTCAATGAAAGTGGGAGTTCAATTTAAAGTATACTAAAAGTTATATAGATACAATGTCAGCTACACATGCTGTAAAGGAAAATAAATGGTGTCAGGGACAGAGAAAAGCAACACGGTGATCAAAAAAGCAACACAGTGAGTATCAGAAGGCAATATGTCTCTGAGTTGGTGACATTTGAACAGCGATCTGAACGAATTAATATGGGGGAAGCACATTTTAGACAGAAAGAATACCCAAGTACAAGAGCTCTGAGGTGAGAAGTAGACTAGGGCGTCTGTAGCAGAGCAAATGAGATGGAGAAAAGGACAAGAACAGAGAGGATGCAAGTGAGAGGGGTATTTAGATATTATTATACTTTAAATATGACTCTAATGCTTTATATGGAAAGCCCAAGCAAATTAAGAAACAAAGAACTGGCCAGGCATGGTGGCTCACGCTTGTAATCCCAACACTTTAGGAGGCCAAGGCAGGCAGATCACTTGAAGTCAGGAATTCAAGACCAGCCTGACCAATATGGAGAAACCCTGTCTCTACTAAAATACAAAAAATTAGCCAGCGTGGCGGCATGCACCTGTAATCCCAGCTACTTGGGAGGCTGAGGCAGAAGAATCTCTTGAACCCGGGAGGCAGAGGCTGCAGTGAGTTGAGATCACCCCACTGCACTCCAACCTGGGCAACAGAGCAAGACTCTGTCTCTAACTAACTAAATAAATAAGTAAATAAAATAAAGAAACAACCCCTGCTTTTGTAGAATTTTTTGGAAGGAGGTAATTAACACATAAATAATGGCTATTTGGTTTTTGTTGCCAAAATATACATTGTGAGGACTGTGAGCACACAGTTTGCATGTATTGGATCATAAGGTTTTGCTGGAAAGGAAGGAAATAGTGAATACAGTGTCGTTTGATATTTTAGCAGTAGGGACATTTTCATAGCAGTTGGAGGTACAGAGACACTGGTGTTAGAAAAGTCAGACACATATTTCTAAATAAGTTAGGATTTGCTTAACATTTATTTTCATCAGAGCTGCAGCCAGTCATTTGCCAGAGATTTGAATCCTGCCAAACAAGCCCCTCCAGGCTCACTTGGAAAGGTTTGCATACTCCCTTCCACGCCCTGCAGACTCGGCTTGAAGCACAACCCTGGGAGCTGCCAATATTTTTACATTGGAGTCAGTTATTTTATCTGAAAGTGTGACCATTCAGGGAAAGAGAGGGAGATTTTTGACACCTTGTTTCTCTAACATGGGGGAAAAATGGCAGATCTACATTTACTTCACTGACTTCAATCTAAAACAAGTGTTAAATAGATCCCCAGAAGACAAAAACAAAAAGAAAACTTTCATATGATGTATATTTTGGGACTTTAAAAGATGTGTAATTTTTAAGCTCTGGTTTAGAATCTGCTATAAACAAAGGGTCCCTTGGAGTATCATTTGGAGAGTAGCATCTTGCATCATTTTTAGTGATGATTATAATGCCTTTTAATTTTTCAAAATGTAAAAGGAACATTATTTTTAAGCTATTTAAAACTCCCTGGGATACAGCATAATAGGTGTATCATAAAATACCCCATGCTAACTGCCTATATTTCTCTATTATAAAAAAGTAAGGTGTAATTCATGTTCAGTCCCACGATTTAACAAACTTGAAATTGAAAAACAGTTTTGCCTTTTTTTAACCTAATATTAGTAGCTTTCAGAGCCAGTACAACCTACTGTGAAAGCCAAGGACTTACTTAAAAATAGTACCATAAGCCATGTCAGTAATGTAATGTAGAAATTTATTTCTGGACTAAAAATTTTATAAAACTTAAAAGGAGAAAAATCTGAATATCACATAAATTACATTCTTAGCAAATACATGTTTGCCTGCAATAAAAATAAATGTTTCAAAGATCATACAATCCTTAATTTTGTATTTCTTTGCTTTACTTTCTGCTTAAGTGTTATTAACTATTTAATAAATCTATTTACAACCCAAACAATGTATGTGGTTTTAGTTTGCATGCAGACATAACAGGAGAGACCCCAAAAGTCTAAAAGTATAGTGAATTAGAAATGAGTCCAGGGAAGTGTGAATTCTGAAGAGAAGTGAATTATTATATTTCTTATTGTTTCCCTAATAAGCTTAAATCATCCTAAAATTTTATCCATTTTATCCTCATAGATTCCTTGAGAAGGTCTTGGAAAAGGCTTTATTATCTCCATTTTAGTAAGAAGGAAATTCAATGTGACATTTACTGGCATTTTATTTTAAATTTACTACTATTATTAGTAGAAGTTGAAATGAATTTGATGTATTTCAAAATGAAAAGCATTACAATCCATGAAGAATATTTCTACACTAGAGATAAAAATAAAACAAGGAGTTAAAATGTAAAAACTTGATGGAGAAAGCTACTTGAAAGAGGTGAGCTTATTAATTTTTTTCTTCCCATATGCCTGGTCTATCTTATTATGTCTTTTATTTAAATTCAACCTACTTTCTTGTCTTTAGAGAGAACCCTCAGGCTTTTTTAAAGGTTTCAGAGAAGTTTTAAGGGGAAATTTGAGAGAGGAGATGATTTTGAATAATGGGCATGAAATAGGAGAGTGTTTTCAGAGTTAAGTACAGTATGGAAAATTTCAATCTTAAAAGTGGGAAAATGAAACTATATACTATGTGTTTAAGTCCTTTCAAACAAGGAAAATAATTGTAAATTATAAGGTAATTTCCCCTCCTTGCTGGCTACATGACCTTCACTCTCTTGGCCTTAGGCATTCATCTCTGGGTTTGCATGTGAGGAATGATCCGGATAGACAGATGTTAGAAAGGTTGCAGAAGCACTCAAAGAGAAAGACAAAAGTTTATGAAACACCCAGCTTGTGATAGTCAGAATAGAATTAAACAGAAAGACTATTATCTTGAAAGACAACTTCCGAGATTTATTTCTCACTTTATCATTAACAGCCAGACCTGTACAACCCATGCTTACAGAAGTCTCCCATGGTCAAGGAGATATTCTTGGCCACCATTATGGCTTAGCTGAAGTTTGGAAAAGGGAGGATAATGGACGAAAAGCCCACCTCTTTTAATTTTGGAGAATAGTGGAAGGAGAAAGAATAGAGATATAGGAATGCAAAGAAGTATAGTTAAGGTACATGAATGTTTCCTTTCTCTGGGCTGTATACATAAGTAAAAGGAATGCGTAGGGTAAAAGGGAACCCTTCACCTCTCAACTTCTGCTTCTTATTCGAGAATCTGGGAACAAGTCTCTTTGAAGACTGTCTTAGACCAATCTAAGATTAACTTGTCTGGACAGTATGGTCAGTCAAAAGGAGATCCTGAAATGTTGCCTTCCTGAGCCACCCTTTTTTCCAGAATTAACTATGAAAAGCTTTCCAGAGAGGTTTGTGAGAGTGAGAATAAGGCACCTAATACCAAAGTTGAAGAGTTAGGAAGCAATTTAATCTCAGCCACATTCTAGAGAGGTCTACATTGTCAGCAAAGACTGAGACAGTTCAAGTCAGACAGGAAGGCTATTAGGTCCAAACAAATACCAAGTGGCCAGGTCAAAAGTTCCAGCACCTACACAAGACATCATTTTAGGGAAAGAAGTGGCATAGAGTGGTTTATCTGAGAACTTGGGTATTCTTATTCAATAAAATGATAAGTATTCATTGAAAAGTCTGTTTTAGTTACTCAATGAAAGTTTTAGTTAATTTTTGTTTCCCATTAATCTGCAGAAAGGTGGACTATAAGTGAAAGGCCAGATTAGTTGCAGAAAAATTAAAGGAATTACATTTCCTCTGCACCTTCAAGTTGTAGTATGTGTGACAATGTAGGAACAAGGAGACAAGCTAGATTCAATTCAAATATACATATAAATGAATTTATAAAATATTAAATTAATAAAACTATAAAATATTTTATATTTTTCATTTTATTTTCAAGTCTTCTATATTTGATAAGCCATTTTATTGATATTACATGATACTATGTTTGAATAAAGAATGGATGTCTCAAATAAAATTTTCTATTGCTAATTTTCTGAGATATAAGCCTGCCAGATTTTAGGTGATCTACAGGCTACATTTCCTGTTGTTTAAGAGCCTATGGTCTCATCAAGGAGTTAAGATTCATAGCCTGGACAATATAAAGGCCAAGCTTATGGTATCATCATCAAGCTATGAGATTATGAGAATAGAGAATTGGGGGCTTGCTTCAGTTAAAAGGCCATGCTGAAAGGATGTAGAGAATAATAACCACTGTGAAGTATTCTTCAACATAAATAATGAAAGGTACTCATTAGTATGGCCAAATAGAGGGCATTTGTAATAATGGACATGTGATTTTCTTCTTAATTGTACAGGAAATGGAAAATACGTTTTTGAGTTGGGTATCCACATGACGAAACCCCAGTAGCAATGTCATAAAGTACAGGAGGTCAGGCTAGAGGAAGGAAATTCATTTACAGTCATTTCTGCAATAGTTTAACAAAATAAAAATGTAGTTCTTGATCATGGTGTCCTTAATGTTACCAGAAAAGGAGTCAGCCATCCAATTAAAAGGTGGTATAGCATTGTAGTCACTCGTTCTTTAAGGTTTTGTCTTTAAGTGACACACATCACTTCTGGTCAGAGCAAGTCAAGAAACAAGTCTGGCATCAGTCAAGGATGGGAGTTGTTCTAATTATCTGTGCAGGTGGAGGTTTTGGCATCTTCAATCTGCGGTTTTTCCATGAAGTAATCTCCATGACCTCTCTCCTTCTCCGACTTGGACATCAAACCCAGTTGATGTTCAAGTGGGAGGAGAGTGCTCATGGAAATTACTACATCAGAGATTTTATAGGTGATGTATTGATACACATCACTACCATTCATATTCCATCACTCACCTACACCTGAGTAAAATAACTGCATCTTATTGAAAAAGGCAGTCAGAAATGTATTATTATAGTTCTTGACTACAGAAGCATTTCTCAGTGACAACTCTTCATTGTGGAAAAGAGCTTCAATCTTAAGTTAACAGCTAAAAATCCTTGTCACTTATTAGCATAAACTTGAAGAACCGCTATGTAGCTCATCATGAGTCCAACACTGTTCCAGATAGGGACTGCTTTCAGTGTGTGCCATACAGTGAAGATGACTTTGAGCAAAGTAACAGTTAACCCCCAATAAACATGGAATGTGAATTAAAAGTAAACATTTGTTGTAAGAGATTTGGAGGTGGTATGTCTTCACATAAATCTTAACCTACGCTTTCTCATATAATTGACAGTGGACATTTTTACAGGATGTATTGCTCAGAGCTATTACTCTGAAGAACATATTTTGGAAATATCTAGAACAGGGAATGATATCTGAAAGTCAAATAGTCAAGTGTTTCATTGTGTTACACACCATTCTCCTAGCTACAAATGTCAACACACTTTGAAATTAGGGAAAGCCCTGGAAATTTTCATTTTTCTTTGGCAAAATCTCAGATGTACAAGCTATATTTTTTTCTAAGTTACTATAGGCCTACTATTTATTATTCAGAAAAATTAGTTCTTATATAAGCCATCATACTAAAACACACTCAGAGTATTCAAGCAATTAAGCAACATACATATAACATAAATATTTCATATATCAATAGAATGCATATATATTTGTGCTATTTGATTAAATAATAGAAAGTAGCACTAAAAGTACTTATTTGCTTTTTTTTTTTTTTAACAGAACACTTTGGTACTGCCGATGAGTCTCATACTCAGTTCGAGCATTGTTTCAAAAGACTGATTTGGCTTAATAATAAAGAAAATGAAAAAATAGAATTTATCAAAATCACTTGGAATTCTACTAGTGGGTCTCTAAGAAGTTCTCTATTAACTACTGCTCCTGTAAAACTCTTCAGGTAGAAAATCACCATGCACAGATTGATGCACATATTAATATGAATTATAGCTCTAATTCATTGTTTATATGATCCATAATTTCCTAGAATACACATCATATCATATAATGCACTTCCTCAAAATACTTAAAATTGGCCTATTTTCCATAAAACAGTCTGAACTCTTTAACAACAGCATCAAAAGTTTCTATAACCTGTGTTTATCTTAAATCTTGCCCTTTAAACACTATCCTCTTACCTGTGCAATAGATCAAAGCTGTATAATAAAAGCAAGCCTCAGGCAACTGTGCATGTTCTAGTCAATCACTCCTTTCCCTGTATCTCTTTAGGGAAAGAAATGGTGTAGATGACCAGTTACTTCACTCCCTGTTTTCTCACTATAAAATTGTAACTGCAAACTTATACATAAAGTTGATTTTCAACATATTTTATGAAAATAAAAGGTACATAATATCTGACATTCACTCACTAATTCAACAAACATTAAGGAGTACCTACTAGGCACTAAGCAATGTGCTAAGATATTAAGATACAGAAGATTTAGAAAAGAAATAGAGATGAATGGGGAAAACAAAATGTGATTTATAGTATTATTTAGTCATAAATATGAATCAATTTCCAATATATCCTACAACATGGATGAACCTTGAATCTATTATGTGAAGTGCAGTAAGTTAGAAAGTTAGATGCCAACCAACAAATGTTTTCTGGATCCATTTACATGAAATATCTATAATTGGCAAATTCATAGAGACAGAAAGTAATTAGAGGTGATCAGGGACTAGGGAAAGGAGGAAATGGAGAATTATTGCATAATGGGTACAGTTTCTGTTTGGGGTGATGAAAAATCTTCAGAATAGGGAGTGGTAATGCACAAAATTTTTAATGTAATTAATGCTATTGAATTGTACTCTTAAAATGGCTAAAATCACAAATTATATATATATATATATATATGTTATTTTTTAAAATAAATCGTCTTTACCTTCAAGGAATTTGGACTTACCAAGGGGAAAAAAATAATTACCTACATGATTACAATGCTAGAAGAAAGCACAATGCCACTATCAGAAACTATAGGAGACATAAGCCAACTGGAAGTACCAGGGAAATTATTTGGTATATGGAAATGACAACTGGGTTGAGCATGAGTTAGCTAAGTAAAGGGCAGAAAAGATGGGAGTATTTTCTAAGCAGACAGAGTAAAAAGAAAAATGCTTCCAGGAACCTCGAATATTTAAGTATGACTAGAATGTAAGGATACGCATGTAGGAGAAAGGTGAGTGCTGGGGAAACATTACTTGGTAAACGAGAAATTGATTGCCTGTACAATTTTTGATTACCTGTTTCCTAGCTTGCCTCCACCTTGAGGCTAGAAAACCTAAAAAAGTGATTTCTCCCAGGATTTCTTCCAACTAAGAGTTGCCATGTGACCCAGTTATAGTCAATACAAAACAAGTAGAAGTATTTTAAGGACCTCTAGAAAGGCAATTACTTTTTCTGATAAAGTGAGCAAATGTAGCTAGCACATCCCTCTCCATTTATCCTTCAGCCTTTAATACAGATATTATGCTTGAAATTAAAGTAGTCTTCTTGTGTCCATGAGACAATAGAGTAACATACTATAGCTGGAGAATGATAAAAAGATCATGGACAGTAGATGACGTTCTTGAGTGGCATCAGCATTGCCTACTTCCAGACTTCTTATTAGATGAATAAAATATGCCTATATATTTGATTTTTATTAAATCATACTTTCCATCACTTAAAAGTGTTCCCAAATGGCATAGGAAGTAGGCAGGAGAGGATCACAGAGTATGCTTTACTTACTATTTTCGGTATACCTCACTTACTAAGTAGTTTGAATTTGATATTAAAGGATATTATTTTAGGATTCAAAACAAGAAAATGATTTGGTCATAGTTTTATTGTAGAAAACTAACACTGGACACTGACATATGAGCTTGAGAAAATGGTAGGGCTAAACTAAGGAAGAAAGAACTAAACTAAGGGAAATAAATGGTAGTTTAACTTAAAAGACTAATTTTTGAGATAAAGGGATGAAGTCCAAAAGACACTAAGAAATTTGTATCAACAGGATTTTATAATAAGAGGAAAAGGAATCATATGTCATTTCCAAGATATTTGGAAGGAGTCAGGGAGTGAATGGCAGCATGGGGAATACAGGAGGAAGAGTAGTTGAAAGGCTGAATTCACTTTGGGGATTTTGAATTTGAAATCCTCAAGGAACATCAAAATTGTACTTGGGTTTATGGCTCAAAAGACAGCTGGTCTGGAGAGATAATTTGGGAACCACCAGCAGAAATGACAGTCTAAGGTTGAGGGGTAAGTGAGACAAAGGTTGTGGGGTAAGCGAGGCAAGGAAGTAGAATTTGGAGAGCAAGAAAGTATAAGTAATTAAATAATTCTGGGAAACACCAATATTTAAGAGAATAAAATGAAGAGATGCCTTTGAAGGAGACAGAGAAAGAATGGGCCAAAGAGGGCGAAAAAAAAAAAAGGAAAAAAAGGGAAAGGGAGGTATCACAAAGGCTAAGGGAAGAGAGTTTAAAGAAAGAGACATTGGTCGATGGGTCAAATTCTGCTGCTAAGTAAGTGTTAAATGTTAAGTAAGATAAGAATGGAGAGTTGGATTTAGCAGCTGAGAGATTATAGGTGACCTTTGAGGCATCAGTTTCAATGGAGTGTTGGGAAGCAGAAACCAGACTGCAGTGGGTTAAACAGTTAATTTAAGGTAAGATATGTGTGACAGTGATAGTAGACCGTTCTCTTAAAGGCTTGACTGAAAAGGGAAGGAAAGAAGGAGTAACTGGAGAAGGATACAAAATTTAGAGGGAGGTTTCAGTAAATATATAAGTTGTAGGTTAAAAGCTATTAGAGAAGGAGAAATTTAAAATACCAAAGATGGTGGATAATTGATGAAGTGAAGCACCTAAAAAGACAGAAAGGTTAGGATCCAGCATTGCTAGGGAAATTAACTCTGGAAAGGATGCACACCATTTTCTGCTTATGATATCATGGAACTGGAGAATATTATGACTTTATTGAAGGGGCTATAGTTAGTGTTCAAATAAATGTGAATTAATAAGATTATTTCATGAATAAGAGGCAAAGTTTCTACTCATATTAAAACTATATTTGACTGACAAAGACTCTAATATGGATCTTAGGCATTTAAACTGTTTCCTTCACAGTAGTTCCCCAGGAACCATTTTGCATTTCCAACAGCAACAGATGAGTGATCTAGTCTCTCCATATCATTGCCAGCATTTGGTGGTAATATTATTTTTATTTTAGCCATTCTTATAAGTGTGTAAATACATTATTGTGGTTTTAATTTTTATTTATAAAACAGCCAATTATATCAAACATATTTTCCTGTGTTTATTTGCATCAGTGAACTGTCTATTCAGGTTCTTTGCCAATTTCCTATTTTTTACTGTTGAGATTTTAGAATTTTTAAATATATTTTAGATATAAGATATTTGTCAGATACATGGTTTGCAAATATTTCCTCCAAGTCTGTAATTTACCTTTTAATTCTCTGAGCAGGATTCTGCATAGAGCAAAAGTTCTGAATTTTGAAGAGATCCAATTTAGCAAGTCTTTCTTTCATAGATTGTGCTTCTGATGTCAAGTCTAATATTTCATTGTCTATCCTGTGATCCCCAAAGAGTTATCTTGTTTTCTAAAACTTTTATGGTTTTATATTTTATATTATGTCCATGATCTATTTTGAGTCAATTTTTAAAAGATATAAGGTTTAGGTCAAAGACTACTTTTGGCTGATGGGTGCCCAATTATTTCAACACAATTTGTTGAAAAGACTCTTCTTCCTTCATTAAATTTATTTTACACTTTTGTCAGAAGTCATTTGATCGTATTTGTGTAAGTCTATTTTTGGGTTCTGTCCTCTGTTCCATTGCATTGATCTATGTGTCTATCCCTTGACAAATGCCACACTGTTTTAACTATTGTTGCTAAGTGTTAGGTCTTAATGCTAGATAGAGTGAATCTTCCCACTTAATTTTTTGTCAAGATGATTTTAACTATTCTGGGGACTGAACCTTTCCAAATTAATTTGAAAATAAGCTAGTCTATGCCTATATTTATGGGGATTTTGACAGTAATTGAATTGGACCTATAAATTTCAAAAGGATTAACATCTTTGTTATGTTGACACCTCTATTCCATGAACATAGTATATCACTTATTTATTTACATGTTCTTTGATTTTTTTGTCAGCATTTTTGCAATTTTCAGCATACAGATCTTACACATATTTTGTTAACCTTATACCCAAGTATTTGATGTTGGGGGGATTACAAATGGCATTGTGATTTTAATTTTTGTTTCCACATGTTTACTTTTAGTATGTAGAAATGTGGTTGATTTTTGTATGTTGAATGTGCACCTGGCAATCTTGCCAAGCTCAGTTATTTGTTCTATTTTTTTTCATTTTTTCCCTGTGATGTTCTATGTAGATAATTATTTCATCTGAAAATAGAGACAGTTTTATTACTTTCTAATTTCTATACTATTTTTCCTTTTTCTTGCCTTCTTGCAGTCGCTAAGACTTCCAGTACCATATTGAATAAGAGTAGTTACAGTGGACATCTGGTCTTGTTCCCAATCTTAGAGACAAAGCATTTCGTCTTTCACCACTAGATACAATGAAAGCTATATATTTTATGTAGATGCTCTTTATCAAGTTGTGGAATTTCCCCTCTATTCCTAGCTTGCTGAGAATTTTAATCATGAACAAGTATTGAATTGTTGTCAAATTCTGTTTCTCTATCAATTAATATGACCATATGATTGATTTTCAAATCCTGAAATTGACTTGCAGGCCTGAAATAAATTTTACTTGGTTGTGGCAGGTAATTCTTTTTATACATTGCTGGATGATACGGTTTGGCTGAGTCCCAACCCCAATCTCATCTTGAGTTGTAGTTCATTCCCATAATCCTGACATGTCATGGGAGGGACCTGGTGGTGGGGAGGTAATTGAATCATGGGGGTGGTTACCTTCATACTGTTCTCATGATAATGAGTGAATTCTCATGAGATCTGATGGTTTTATAAGGGGCCTTTCCCCCTTCACTGCACACTCCTCCCTTTTGCTACCATGTGAAGAAGGATGTGTTTGCTTCCCCTTCTGCCAGATTGTAAGTTTCATGAGGCCTCCATTTGGAACTGTGAATCAATTCAACCTCTTTCCTTTATAAATTACGCAGTCTCATGTATGTCCTTATAGCATTGTGAGAACAGAGAACAAACTAACACACTGGACATGATTTGGTGATATCTTATTGAAAATTCTGATGTCCAAATTCCTGAGATGTACTGTTCTGTAGTCTTCCTCTTCCTCTTCCTCTTCGTCTCCTCCTTCTCCGTCTTCTACTACTTCTTCTTTTTTGTATTGTCTCTGTCTGGTTTTGGTATCAGGATACTTCTAGTCTTGTAAGATGAAGCAAGAAGGGTTACTTTTTCTTCTATTTTCTTTAAGAGACTGTATTGGTGTTAATTCTCCTTTAAATATTTGGTAAAATTCTCTCATGAAACTATCTTGGCCAAGAGATTTTTTCCCAGAAGGTTTTAAGTTGTAAATGCAATTTCCTTAATGGTTATGTAATTGTTCAAGTTGTTTTTTGATTGTTCATTAGGTAGCAGTTTTATGAAATTGATTTCTTTCTTCTAAGTTGTCAATTTATGAAGTAAAGTTATTTGTGGTACTCCATTATTTTTTAATGGTTTCAGAATCTGTAGTGGTATCCCGTCTCATTCCTGAGATTGATTATTTTTCTCTTCATTAGTCTTCCTATAGATTTATGAATTTTATTTCGCTTTTAACATAAAATTTTTGTTCCGTTTATTTTCTTTATTGTTTTTCTTGGTTTCAATTTTAGTGATGTTTGTTTTTATCTTCATTATTTCCTCTCTTCTTGATTTCTGATAATTTTGTTTTTTCTTAGCGTTTTGAGCCAGGGACTTAGTGTATTGATTTGAGACTTTTCTTGTTTTCTAATGTAAGCATTTAATGCTATAAGTCTCTCTTACATCATTGCTTTATCTGTGCTCCCACGTATTTTGATATATTTTCATTATTATTCAAAATTTTTTTTTATTTCCTTTGAGACTTCCTTTCTGAGCTTTATATTATTTGGAATACTCATCTTCAATTTTCTAATGTCTAGAGACTTTTTTGTTATTTTTCAGTTCTTGATTTCTAGTTTAATTTCATATGGTTAAATAACATATTCTGTATGATTTTATTTTTTTTAAGTTTGTTGAGATTTATCTTATGGTCCAGGACTTGGTTTATCTTGATGAATACACTCTTGAAAAACAATAGCGTATTGTACTACTGGTGGTAGAGTGTTATATATACATATATATTATGCAGTCTCATGTATGTCCTTATAGCATTGTGAGAACAAAGAACAAACTAACACACTGGAGATATATATATATATATATCTTCACTAAGTACTGTTGATTGATAGTGTTGTTTGGTTCTGTTATTTCTTTGCTTATTTTCTCTAGTACTTCTGTCAATTGCTAAAAATGGTGTGTGGAACCTGTAATTATAATTGTAGATTTGTCTATTTCTTCCTTCAAATCTGTCAGTTTTTGTTTTCTGGGTCTTGAGATGCTACTCTTTGAATTATACACATTTAAGATTTTTTATGTCTTACTGGTGTATCAATCATTTGATCATTATGTAATGATCTTCTTTGTTCTAGTAATTTTCTTTGCCCTGAAGACTACTCTGACTGATATTAATATAGCCCTCTTGCTTTTTTCTTAAATTAATGTACACCTGGTATATTATTCTTATCTTTTTACTTTCAGTTTGCTTATATAATTATCTTTGAAGCGAGTTTCATTTAGACAGCATATTGTTGTATCTTTAATTTTTATTTGTCATCCAAATTTCGTTTTAAAAAATACATGTAGTTAGACCATATACATTTAAGGTAATTACTAATATGTTAGGGCTTAATTCTGCCATTTTATTATTTATTTTCTATATATTTCATATGTTTCCTATTCCTCTGCTTCTTTTTTGTTACCTTTTTATGAATAGTTTGAGTGTATTTTTAGGACTCCATAATAATTTTTGTATAATGTTTTTGAGTATATTGCTTTGTATAGTTTTCTTAGTGGTTGCTCTAGGTATCACAATATACATATGTAACTTATTACAGTCTACTAGTGTTGATGTTTTGCCACCACTTAGAATGAAGGGTCAATATCTTATTTCCATTTAGGTTCTTCACCCTCCCCACTTTTAAAATATAATTGTCTTTAGTATTTCTTCTACATACATTAAGCACCACATCAGATGTTAACATTTCTGCTTCAGTCATATGATTTAAACAACTCACAAAAAGCAGGATAGTCTATTTAACCCTGTTTTTACTTATTCTGGGGTTCTTCTTTCCTTTCTGGAATGTTAAACCTTCTTTGTTATCATTTTCCTTCTCTTTAGAGAAGTTCCTTTAGCCATTCCTTAAGGGTAGGTTTTCTAAGAACAAATTATCTTAGTTTTCCTTCAACTTTGTTTTCCCTTCACTTTTGAAAGATATTGGTGTCAGATATAGTATTGATAGTTAGCAGTTCTTTTCCTTTTGTAACTGAAAATGTGAAACTTCCTCCTTCTGGACTCTGTGGCTTCAGAGAACTCACTATCATTGAATTGGTTCTGCCCTGTAAGCAGTTTTTTTGTTTCTCACTGGCTAATTTCATTGTTTTTTTTTTTTGTTCTAGTTATGAGATGTTTAATTATGATGCCGTTTTGGCATAAATTTCTATGTGTTTATCATATTTGGGGTTTGCTCAGCTACTTGTTTCTAGGTTTATGTCTATCACCAAATTTGGGAGATTTTCAGTTGATATTTCTATGAATACTTTTCAAACCCTACTTTCTAATTTCTCTCTGACTGGAATTTCAATAACATAAATTTTAGTTCTTTTGTCACTTTCTTACAGGTTCATGAAACTCTATTTATTTTCAGTATATTTTTTGTAGTTCAGGTAGGGTTAATTTATTGTTCCGTTTTCAAGTACATCTCCACTCCAAGTCATCTCCACTCTACTACTGAGCACTATCCAGTAAGAATTTTTTAAATTTCTGTTACTGTATTTTTCAGTTCTATAATTTTAATTTTTAAATAATTTCTATATCCTTACTCGGATTTTTTTTTACTTTTTCACTTATTTGAAGAGAATTTATAATTGCCTGTTAAAGCATTTTTATGATAGCTGCTTTGAAATTATTAGTAGATAATTCCAATATCAGAATCACCTCAGTGTTGGCACTTGTCCTTGTACTTTTTGTTTGGTCTTTATTGTTGGAAGTTTGAGTTGGGGTCTTCTGTAGCATCCTGCCTGGGATATATGAGAGGAAATACGGAAAAACAGGGAACTCATTGCCATGCCATTCTTCAAATCTAAAGGTCCCTAGGAAGCCCACCTTCTTTTTCTACTTTTCTGAGACTTCCTATACTTGTTTGTTTCGTTTTATATGGTTTTTGTTATATCTGGTTTTGTTATACCTCTTTAGGTAAAAGAGGGAGGACACGGGAGGAAGGGGATACTCCATCTTGGCACAACTAGAAGTCTCTAAGTTACTTTTTTGTAAATATAAACCTCTCAAATAAGAGAAATAATCAATGGTGGAAATGATGGTACACACTTAGAAAAGTTTGATCAGACACACATTCAATGTATAACATTCTAAATCCAGGAAATAAAGTAGCACAGTGGAAGAAAACTTGAATTTTAAGATCAAACTGGTTTTGAAAGTTGTTTATATTACCTTTCCTATGCACTTATTATAAGGGTACTCAACTTGCAGGGTTGTTGTGAAGATAAAATGTGTGCAAAGACCATGCTAAGAGATCAGCTGTTACTTTCCATACTTTTGCCAATAAGATTGCCGTAATGAATGCAGTTATACAATACACAAGACTTCTAAAGTTGAATAGGTTTTACTCAAGGCTTCTTTCCCCCTTAAAACAAACAAACAAACAAAAAAACAAGGATTTTAAAGTACAGAATTTTTAAAATATATTTTAAATATATTTTAAGGCCATTCACTTAACTGTGGCACAAGAATCTAGACACGTGACCATCAAGTTGTTGTTGCTCATGGAGAGTCACCAGTTGCATCACCTAGGAATTTCTTAAGTATGCCAGTTCTCAAGCTCTCCTTCTAATCTATTGAAACAGAAATTCTTGAAATTGTACCCAAGAATTTGCATTTTAACAAGCCCTCCAAATGATTTTGTTGCCCATTAAAGTTTGAGAACTACTGGACCAGATACTAATCTGCCTCCCAGGATATTTCCAATGTACCTTATAGGATGCTTCCTGTTTTAATCTGTTCATTTGTGGTACTTACACCAACATACAGAAACCTTACATCATATTATGCTCATAACACATTGAAAAGTCTTACATTTTGGAATTCATGTCCTCTGCTATCTTGAAAAAATAATTTTCTGGAGACTTTCTGGACTCTTTTGCCTGCCAATGCAGCCACCATCACCCTGAAATATTCTCACTGGGGCAACACATTGTTTCTACTAACCTTATTCTGGTCACTGTAACCTACAGTTGAGCAACTCTCAACATGTTTGCAGCAACATGTAAATGCCCTCTGAGAAAACCTGATGATTTCAGACAAAAGTCCTTGGTTCTTTCCTTTTATAACATCTTTTAACCCATGGTCAGGTCATTGTGCCTTTCTCTATACTTTCACTCCCAATTAAGGGGGTGACAAATTGCCCATGGTGACACAATTGACAGCTATAATAAGCTCAGCTTGGAAGACATCCCCAAGCTAACATCCATTCCTCCCTTAGAATAGACACTATCTTTTTGAGACTCCTCAGATGACTGACTAGATCCCTGAAGATAATATTAGTGACCTTGGGAAGGGGTCAGAAGAAAAGCACACACGCTTCTCTGTTGCTGCAACTTTATCAGTAATTAACGACAAAATCTTGGTGAGCTATTATGGCATCTCAAGCCTGTTCTATGTTATCTGTTCTGAGCACATATGTAATTTGATTGCTGTCAACCCACACTTCTAAAAAACACTCCATATACACAGTCCCAAAACTTATCAGTTACTACCCATTTTAAGGCCAGGAAATCTATTTTGTAAATAGACTACTAAATGCCACCCCTAGACACACTCCACCTGGCAGCAGATATCACCCTGTGCTCCCTCTCCTTGTTTTGACAGACTACTGCCCTCAGGCAGTCAAAGGTGGCAGCTTTATAGATAATGAAAAGCAAGAATCAGCCAAGGGGAGGCAGGGGTTATGTAATCCACTAAAGCACCAACAGGTTAGAGGTCTTCCTCCACATCTTCCTGCATATCTCAAGAAGCTAAGGGGAATAGAGATGGGGGAACACTGAATTCCTATTATACTGTGAGCTGCCTCCATTTTACTTGCAATGCCCAACTCCTAATCTAACATGGTCACTGAGTATCTTAACAATCTGGAAATATTTCTTTATAAAGCTCCTACAGAAACCACTAAATTTCAAAAATGTATTCTATATTCTGTAATTGTGGGGACAAGTGATGATAGTAGAAATCCTGTCAGGATCTGTCTCTATTTGTAATGGGTACTCTAGCCTGATATGTGCAGCCTTATAAAATCAGCCCTTATCTTTAAGCACATGAAGACATTTATTCAATGTGTTCTTATTAAGCCTAGGTATTTGATAATTTCTACTTTTTGAAATCTGATCCAAAAACTACTCTTGGCTTTTGAAATAATCTCAGGAATATGAATTCAGTTTATAGAAGACGAATTTTTATGTGTATATGTAGGGCTATGTAATAATGGAAAGTGGCATTTTGCCTGATTTCTGGGGAAATTTCTAGGTTCTAGGACTTAGAAATTATGCCATTAATTTGAAATTATTTAATGTGGTCTCAGAATGCCTTGAATGGGGACAATGGAACTTCTCCAGACCTCTTTTCCTTTAAATAAAGTTCAAGGAATATTTTGATTTCTCTTACGCTGCTCATCCTAAACACAATCTCATCTCATTCGTGGAAAAAGAAAATGGTACCCCTATCTTGGAGTTGCCTTTTCATCTTTTTTTAAAAACATTTTTAAATCATGATTAACCTTAAAGCTCTAAACTTAGTCTGGGAGATCTAGATGGTACAGCTTCAGAAGTAAGAGGCATCAGTTGTCGTCAATGTTAGGCTTCTCTCTCCTGTAGATGTCAGCTCACAGGAAATAAATTGAGATGATCATTTAAGCTCTCTATGTTCTACACAGCTAACAGAACTAAGTCAGTAATTTAAATAGGCTGGAATGTATCCCTGTCAACACCACTGTTTGCATGCATCCTAGATCTAATCACATAGTCATGACATATGAACCTCACCTAGAGTACCCTACTACCTTTCTTTAGGAAACATTAATTTAATGTTTAACCAAAGTAAAGTTGGAATTCAGTGCTAAAGCTTCATAGGGAAAGCCACCCTAACCCCAGGTATTTGTTACTGAAGAATTTTAATAAAGTAGTGGTTTGAGACCATTGAGGCCATTGAGCTCCAAACACCTTCCATCTTCTGTATTTTCACCTTCTTTAGGATTCAAAACTAAAGAGGTAGTCCCCAGTCAATCAATTTTAAAGGGGCCCCAGAAGTCTTAACCTATCTTTCACAGAATCTGTATTAGTTAAGGATTGTGTTTGACCAAATACAACAAGAAACCTAAATAACAGTGGACAAAACAAAATGGGGGCTTAATTTTCTCTCAGAACAGGAATCTAAAGTTAACTTGGCCAGAGCTAGTATAATCCTGCTTAAGGGTTTCAGGACTAAGTTATCTGATATTTTCTTAGCCTTTTATTCATGAGCATTTATAAGATGGCTGCTGCCACAATGTCAACTTTCACACATAATGAACGAATTTCAAAGAGTGAAAAGAGTACATGCTAAATGAGCTAGCCACCTTTTTAATGATCCTTCCAAAAACCCACCAAACATCTCATTGATCAGAACAGTGTTACATCTGGCTGCAAGGGACACTGGGAAATGTAATTCTTATAGCTGAATATATTGCCATCGCTACAAAATCTGGTTTGTGTTAGTGAAGAATAAGGGAGAACGAATATTGGATGGACAACTAGCAGACCCTATTAGAGCCAAAGTACATAACTCAGTGAAAGAGTGTAAACAATAGCTGTCTTCTTAATTATACGAAATAATTATTATTAATTTGTCTTTACATTGTCTAATTTTATTATAAAAACATGTAATTAATCTTGTTTTTAATTTGCTTAAAATTGGTGCTATGCATATATGGCTAATGATTATGAAGTTGTTAATGAAAGCTACAAATTTGAGAAGCACTTTCATACTTCTCAAAGGAGGCCATTTATGTTTTAAAATTTTTAGAAAAATTGCTTTGATGACTATGGAGGACGCCACGTGCAGCAGCCATCTGGACAAGTAGGGGACTAGAGATACATGAAGGGAAGACTCTTCCCCACTACCAGAAGTCTGTGCTAGGGAGGACACTCCAACAGAGGTTTTAGGCTCAGGGAATAAGGATTGACCCATCTGAAATATGTTCCACCTAGACTCAGTTTGTTTTCTTACTCATTACATCTTATAGATTGAAAATCAGATATAGGATGTCAAGAATTGTAGCAAGTATTTTATTTCTGGAGTTTTGAGTTGAAAGTCGATCCAGAAAAAAACAAAAACAAAAAAAAAAACTGCTTTCAGTGCTTTTCCAGATGCAGTATTTACAAGAATATGAAAAAGGACCATTATTGGATACTCCCCAATGAGTAGACCATTTCTATCTGTACTTAAATGGGATGAAGACCCAGGGAAGAGAGCTGGGCAATGCCACCCCAAAAAGGAAGAGGATGGGACGGAGATGTCCACATATGATGGCAGGACAAAGCACAAGATATGACGCTTTCCATGCTGAAAGCCACAAGAACCAGCATCTCTGGTGACTATAGACCACATCTTGTAAAGGAGGGCCAGTGGAGACTTGTATCTGAAGAGGAGCTGTACTTTGAACTTACTAAGTTGTTACTCAGTAGAGACTTTTTAAAACTTAAAATGTCCCTTTGAACTGGAAGAGAGTCCACTTGAAATGCTTTTTCTTTCCTTATGCTATATGATGGAAACAGAGCAGTTAGAGACAAGTAGAGCAATTATAGAAAAATATTTTTTCTCTATAATTTCTTAGTTTTTTAGTTTAATTTCTTAGTTTAATTCATAATTTCCTAACTAGTTAATTATAATTAAATGATTGCTCTATGATTACTTTTTCTATAATAATTTGGATATTTTTCTCTCTGTAATTTATAGAGAAATATATATTTTCTAAATATAAAAGTAGAGTAAATATTAAAATATATAAAATATAAAGCATATAATCACATAGTATATATGATTATGGTATAGATAAAATATATATTTTATGAGTATCTATTTAATAAATATATTAATAAATTTATTATGTGACTAATAATTTATATATTTAATAAATTTAATAATATCTACATTTAGTAAATAAGTAAAGTATTAAATATTATTTACTGAGTAAATATGAACTATATCATTTTTACAACTTAAAAGCCCCTTTGAATTGGAAAAGGGTAAGATATCAACATTTTGAGGGTTTTTTCTTTTTTTTTCTATGCAATAGAAAGGGAGCAAGAGCAGAGCAATTACAGAAAAATATGTATTTTCTCTCTATAATTAAGTTAAAGGGAAATACATAAAATACATGTTAAATACTAAAATATATACAGTATTTTATAGTGATATATGTTTATATGTAATATATAATAAACTATATTAAAATATATAAAACAAATATATACATTAAGTATATTAGCATACAAATATATATTACATATATTAATATATAAATATATCTTCAATATATGCTCATATATAATTACTCATATTGGTAATTAAAGATTTACATATCTGAGTAGTAATGTGAGTAAATTTGCAACCCCATTATGTAAGTCATTTTCAAAAGCTAGATAGTGGAATGTTTCAGTGTAAGAAATAGCAACAAATAAATTATTACTCTCTTTGTTCAAGTAATACTTATTGTGGACTTACTGCAGTCCTCTATTACATTATGATCTTGAAATAATTTATTTTGTTGTAACATTTGAATGGGGTTTTTGAATGTGATCAATAGTATATTAACAATTTCTTTCTTAAATTAGTAAAGAAAACATTGTGTTGGAAAAGAGTCAAACTGAGACAAGCAAGCACGAGAAGATCTAATTTAGGTGGGCCCCAGACTTTAATTTGGTCTAAGAGCTGGTTTGGCAGATCTGAGGACAATTGAAAATCATGCTGACACCAGGTACTGCACTCTAGAGGCAACTGCTTTCTAAGGAAGTGGTTCTCTCAGTCAACCACCTCTTTATTATTATACAGTGTTATATAAATAAGCCGAAGACAGCCTCTGTATATTGGTCCCTAGGTTATTTACTTCTTCACAGCAGGCTAGGAACAGTTAGCTCAAAAACTGGCCAACACCATCAAACTTAAATTTTTATACATGCAGTTGTTTTAAACATAGCCCAAATAAGCAGAACTATGGCCATCTAGAGCTTCAATACCCCACAAAAAAGCATACTCGCCATCTGCTAGCTATAGATAAGACAAACTCTGGGGCTATGAAAACCCCAAGCTGCTGCTGCCCTTCAGAATTCTCTGACCTAGAGATCCTCTGTCATGCTACCAAGTGACATAACCTAGACAAAGAACCGCCTATCTGATCCCTGTCTCCCCTGGAAGTTCCCTTGACCTCCTCCCCTTCTGGATGGCAGTCCTCTCTTGAGCTATATCCCCTAGAAGTATAACAGGATTTTTCTCACATGCAAATCTATGAAAGTATCACCCAGCTAAAGCTTGTGTGTGCTATTTTCACCTCATCATCATTTTTTATCAGCCCCCAAATACTCCAAATTTCCTACACATAGATGCCCAGATATTTCCTGCTCCAATGTGCCTCAAAATATGTAACCTGTTACAAGAGGGTGGTCATCTCCTGGGGCCCATTGTTTGGTATTCTTAGTCCAGGTATACCTAAGTGCCTAACTATGACACTCTGGGGAATAATGGAATTTGGGAGGATCATGTGAACGCTGCTACTTTTCTTTCCTAAGTAAACCTGATATTATACTGCATGATACTAGTAGAGTGCATGTTCAAGTTCACTTTAAATGACAGCAGGTTAGTCTTGTAATAAAGGCTGAATATTTTCAACATTAGAAAGCATGATATTTTGTAATATCAAGTAATAATAGGTTTAGGCTTTTAAAATACTGACTGCACTGATGACAAAGCTTCTTGAAGTAATGAAAGTGGTTTTTTGCTCAAATAATATAGACTTTTGATGAAATGTTTATATTTTATCCTTTACCTCTGATCATCTTTATACTTGAGAGACAATTTTATTCAATATGAAATAACCATGCCTTGTGTTACTGCCCATGTAAATGGGAAATTAATTGAGAGGACAGATATTTGTGCCCATCATTTCATATTAATAAACTTCCCTGTTAATAATATTAGTTATTAACAATTTTAATAACTTTCACTGTTAATTACTTTCACTGTTGTTTTTAACTTTGAATTCAGGCAATAATATATGTCATTGGTTGCCAACTTAACCTTTCTTAGAATAAAGCAGTGTTTGGGCATTCAGATGCAACAATTGATGCACTTGCTTATTGCATACATAGCTGCTGTTCCATCAGTACTGAGCAAAACGCTACTTTTACCATTTACATGTAGGTCACAAAAAATGAACAAAACATGTCATATTCGATTTTAAGTGAAGACTGGAATAAAAATTCCTCAATCTGAGATCCCACATATATACATACTGCACCTATCAAGAACAGATCATAACCTTCTGATTATAATCAACACATTAATGGTTTCATCAAATTATGAAAAATAAGAAAGTCCAGGGAAAATTTTTTTGATCTCTTGCAATGGCCAGAGTGTGAGGATATTTGTGTCTCATATGAAAGTTCATTATGGAGCAGTGTACCCATGTCAGTCAGTCATTCTCCCCAGTTATCACAGAGCTAAATTAATGAGTTCATGAACAAAGTGACATGCACTCAATAACATGGGTGTCCTTTCACCAAGGATGAGCTAACAATGACATTAGATGAGTACCCAACCTACCAACCTCAGAGACCAATGTTAAATCCCCAATAAGATGTCATTCCCTAGGTATACTGGCCAGCCAGTATACCTACATTAATTACATTGTATCCTGTCTGACATGGAGGTTGCAGCAATTAGTCCCCATTACAAAATAGACCTTTACTATATTATATAAAGTTGACTTTCCTATGAACAGAACTTTTGTCAGCATCATTCTTTATAGACACACATACAATTTTATTCATTGACATGATATCCCACACAACATTGTCTCCTAATCAAGGGACTTATTTTTATAGGAAAAAAAGTGTACTAATGGTTTTATATCTATAGGATTGACTTGTTTATCATGGATTCAAATACCTAGAAGCAACTGGCTTAATAAAATGGGGGAATATATTATTGAACACTCAGTTATGACACCAAGTGAAGTACAACATTATCTGGGGTTCATTCCTACAATATGCAAAATATACTCCAAGCAAGTAACCAATATCAGATGCCATTTTTTTTCTCATGATACATAGGTCCTTAAACAAAGAGTGGAACTGGGAATGCCTCCTCTCAGTACTAACCCTTTTGACAAATCCTAAAAATATATCTCGCTTTCTGTCTGCTCAGCTTTAGACTCTGATCTTATATACCAGTGGAAAAACACTGTGTACAACCCAATGCAGAAAGACCACTAAAGACTTAATGACCTCTGGAAAGAGGATTTTATCACCCTGCAAAGCAAAGAGCCATTATCAACTAAAGTATTATCTAAAGGCAATGGGAACATGGAATGCAGTGGAGGAAGGATGTTAAGGCTACCAACTAAGTTCTCACCTTCAGCTACAAGAATGAGACCTATAAAAGGTATGCATATTTACTTGATTTTTAAATTATTAATTATATACATATGTTTATATAACTAGTAATTATATAATTCATATATACATGTATACATATACACATACATATATGCATGCTGCTATAGTGTAAATATTTGTGTCCTTCCAAAATTCATAATCCCTAAGGTGGAAGGTGGAAATCTTTCCCCCAAGATTAGGTGGATATCCTAACCCCCAAGGTGGTATGGGTAGGAAATAGAGCCTTTGGGAGATATTAGGTCATGAAAGCTCTGCCGACGGTGAGGAATGAGATTAGTGCCCTTATAAAAGAGGCCCGAGGGAATTCATTCACCATGTGAGACCTCAGCGATGGCTGTCTATAAACCAGGAAGGAGGCCCTCACCAGAAACCAAATTTGCTGGTGCCTTGATCTTAGACTTCCTAGCCCCCAGAACTGTGATAAATAAATATCTAGTATTTATAAGCTATGTGGTATGTAGTATTTTGTTACAGAAGTCTGAACAGATTAATGCACATATATAGATATAGATATAGATCTTGACAGTTTTTTAGTCTCTTTCCCTTACTATTTTATAGAAAATATGTTGGTAACTGTTTGCCATATAACATAGTCCTGAACAAATATCAAAAAGTAAAATGGAGCTTTCAAATGAGTACACAAAAGTAGTTAAAAATACAGAGTATCAAAGAGAAAAAAAATCATTAACCAGAGATGGATAGAGTGGTTGTTAATAACTTTGTGTCTTCTTTTTGTTGAGAGAGTATGTGCATCTTTATTTGTATGAGGAATATTCTTATCATCAGCATAGTGTTGTTGCCATTGTTGGATAGAAAGATGTTTATGGATACTGACTTTCCAAATGAATAGATTTGTCATATATTGTCTATTGATGTCATTCTAAGGTCTTTCCTATATCGTATAGGCTTGATTTTTGAACCTGTGTTTCTGAGACTCCCTTTCCAGCAAAGTTTTGGTTTAGATCTTCTATAAAAACATGCTTATGGCCCGGCACAGTGGCTCACACCTATAATCCCAGCATTTTGGGAGGCCGAGGCAGGTGGATCATGAGGTCAGGAGATTGAGACCATCCTTGCCAATGTGGTGAAACACCATCTCTACTAAACATATAAAAATTAGCTGGTTGTGGTGACATGTGCCTGTATTCCCAGGTACTCTGGAGGCTGAGGCAGGAGAATCGCTTGAATCTGGGAGGCGGAGGTTGCAGTGAGCCGAGATCGCACCACTGCACTCCAGCCTGGTGACAGAGCGAGACTCTGTCTCAAAAAAAATAAATAAATAAAAATAAAATGGTGCTTGCATGGGATATAGAAAATGAAGGAAAAGCTAAAACCCTTATTGGTCCTGACATTGGTAGGCAGGCAGCTATGTGAACTTAATCAGAAAGCAGACATGAGGTCTTGCAGTGACTGTCAGGCCTTCTCCTGTATATTATCCACTTTGGTGCTTTGGGAACTGACGTTGCTGGTGGCGATGTCTTGCAATTTCTGCAACTGCCTATTTTTCTGATTATAGACAGTTTTCTCAAACCTTGTTGAGGGCTGAATTATGTCCTCTCAAAATTCTTCTGTTGAATCCTTAACCCCCAGTACCTCCAAACTCTAACCCCCAATACCTCAGAATATGACTGTATTTGGACACGGGAACTTTAAAGAGGCGACTAAGTTAAAATTAGGCTGTTTGATCCCAAATACAACCTCACTGATGTCCTTATAAGTAGGAGAAATTAAAATACTCAGAGATAACAGGTGCAGTGGCTCATACCTGTAATCTAAACCCTTTGGGAGGCCGAGGCGGGCAGATCACTTGAGGTCAGGAGTTTGAGACCAGCCTGGCACCAACATGGTGAAACCCTGTCTGTACTAAAAATACAAAAATTAATCAGGCATGGTGGCGGGTGCCTGCAATCCCAGCTACTCAGGAGGCTGAGGCAGGAGAATTGCTTGAACCCAGGAGGCGCAGGTTTCCGTAAACCGAGATCATGCCACTGCACTCCAGCCTGGGTGACAGAGTCCAATTTTTGTCAAAGGAAAGGAGGAAGGGAGGAAGGGAGGAAGGAAAACACAGAGCACCAGGGAGGTACATGCACAGAGAAAAGACTGTGTGAAGACACAGGAAGATGTTAGCCATCCACAAGTCAAAGAGAGAAGCTTCAGAAGATCTGCAAGCCAAGGAGAGAGGCTTCAGAAGAAAGCAAACATGCCAACACCTTGATCTTGGACTTCCAGCCTCCAAAGTAGTGAAAAAATACATTTCTATTATTTAAGCCACCCAGTCTGTGGTATTTTGTTATGGCAGTCCTAGAAAACTAATACAAACCTCATCCTCTAGCACGTCCAAAGGTTTTATTAGCATCTAATACTTGTGTTAAAGCCCTTCCTTCTGGAAATATTTAGAGTGGATTCTCTTTTGTTAATCAAAACCATACTAATACAATGTAAAAATGCTTAATTTAATATAGTAAATAAAACAAATAGAAACACTAAAAATAATGAATACATAACATAAGGCCATTACCATTGTATTTTATTAAAAGAATGTAAGCCAAGGTAAATACAAAATGCCATGACTTTGGAGTATGTGTAATCTTCAAGTTCCTATTATCTATTAGGATATAATGGGACATTCCTGAATTTCTGAGAAATTTATAATTAATTTTACACTTTCTGTTAGTACAATGTATATCAGTAAATGTATCACCCTTTTTCTTCTCAAACTGCCAAAGTACTGAAGAACACTGGGTATACTGAGGGGAGCAGGCAGTGATAAGTGGAGCATATGTTGAAAAGACTTCTCCACCAGTCTTTGCAATATTTTATATTCTGTCTGATATAATTGGTATAAACATAATTGATTTTTTACTTTAATTTTCAGATGCTTTACTGCTAGCATATAGAAATATAATTGTTTTTGTATCCTGTAGCTTTTCTAAGTTTGTTTATTAAGCTGTAATAGATATTTATTTCTAGATGCCTTCATGATTTCTATACAGAAGATCATGTCATGTGCAAATAGAGTTTCATTTCTTTCTTTCCAATCTGGATGCCTTTTTTTTATTCCCCAGTGGCTACATCCTCTAGTGCAATGCTGAGTAGAAGTAGCAAGAGTGGACGTCCTTGTTTTGGTTCTTGATCTTAAGGAGAAAACCTCAGTCTTTTACTGTCAAAAGCTTTTTATAGGTTCTATTTAGCAGCTTGAAGAAGTCCCCTTCTCGTCTTAGTTTGTTGATTGTTTTACATAAAAGGATGTTGGATTTTATCAAATGATTTTTCTGCATCTTTTGAAATGATAATTTCGGTTTTGTCTTCCATTCTATTAATATGGCACATTACATTAATTGATTTTGGATATTAAACCAACCTCACATTCCTGGGGGTAAATTCCACTAGGTCATAATATATAACACTTTTTATATGTTGTTTGATTTGGAGTTAGAGTATCTTGTTGTTTGAGTTTATATCTATATTCATAAGGTATTGGCCTATAGCTTTCTTTTTTGTTCATATCTTTGGCATTGGAGTGCTATTGGCTTTGTGGAATTAATTGGAAAGTGTTATCTCCTTTTCCATTTTTTGGAAGAGTTTGTGAAGAATTTATTCTTCATTGAAAGTTTGGTAGAATTTACCAGTGAAGCCATCTACACCTAAGTTTTTCTTCATAGGAAGTTTTAAAATTACTAATTCAATTTCTTTACATGTTACAGGCATATTTATATTTTCTATTATTTTTGAATCTGTGTCAGTAATTTGTGCCTTTCTAGGAATTTGTTTCATCTGAATCATCTAATTTTTTTGGCATAAAATTATTCATAATATTCTATAATCCTTTTTATTTCTGTAAGGTTTAAAATTATGTCCTTCATTGATTCTTGATTTTACTAATTTGAATCTTTTCTCTTCTTTTTATGGTCAGTCTAGTTAAAGGTTTCTCAATTTTGTCGTTTTCAAAGGCTGAAATTTTGATTTGGTTGATTTTCTCTGTAGCTTTCCCTGCTTTATGAATTTTTGCTCTAATCTTTGTTTTCTTCCTTCTGGTTTTTTTTTTTTTTATTTAGTTCGTTTTTCTTTTTCCAGTATTTGAAGGTAAGTGGCTAAGTTATTGATTTAGATCTTTATTCTTTTCTAGGATAGACATATATCACTATTAATTTCCCTAGTAGCACTGCTTTAGCTACATCTCATAAATTTTGATGTGTTGTGTTTCACATTCATAAATTTCAAAGTATTTTCTAATTTCCTTTGTGATATCTTCTTGACCCTTTGGTAATTTAGGAGTGTATTGTTTAGTTTCCACTATTTCTGAATTTTCCAAATTTCTCTCTATTAATGATTTCTAGTTTTTTTTCCATTCTAAATGAGGAACATACTTTGTATAATTTCTGTCCTCTTACATTCATTAAGACTTGTTTTATGGCCCAGCATTTGGTCTCTTATGGAGAGTGTTCCATGTGCGCTTAAAAATAATGGGTATTTTACAGTTTGTAGGGTGGATTTCTATAAATGTCTGCTAGGTCTAGTTAGTTAATAATAAATAAACACTCTGATGGTTTTGTGCAACAATACAGTTCCAGTCATCTCTCTTCCAGTCATTTCTTTTATTTAAATTTTTAATTTTTAATTTTTGTGGGTATAGGAGTATATATTTATAGGGTATGTGAGACATCTTCATATAGGCATGCAATGTTTAATAATCACATCACGGAAAATGGGGTAACCATCTCCTCAAGTATTTATCATCTGTGTTACAAACAATCCAATTATATTCTTCTAGTTATTTTTAAAATTACAATTAAATTATTACTGACTATTGTCCCCCTATTGTGCTAGCAAATGCTGGGTCTTATTCATTCTTTCTATTTTTTTGTACCCATTAATCATCCCCACATTCCCCTCATACCTCACTACCCTTCCCAGCCTGTGATAAACATCCCATTCTCTATCTCAATGAGTTTGATTGTTTTTATTTTTAGCTCCTACCAATAAGTGAGAACATGCAACGTTTGTCTTTCTGTGCCTGGCTAATTTCACTTAACATAATGACCTCCAGTTCCATCCATGTTGTTACAAATGACAGGATATCATTTATTTTTATGGCTAAATACTACTACATTGTGTATAAGTACCACATTTTCTTCATCCATCTGCTAATGGACACTTAGGGTGCTTCCAAAACTTGGCTATTGTGAACAGTGCTGCAACAAACATGGCAGTGCAGGTATCTCTTTGGTATACTGATTTCCCTTCTTTTAGATATACACCCAGCAGGAGGATTGCTGGATTATATGGTAGCTCTATTTTTAGTTTTTTGAGGAAACTACAAGCTGTTCTCCATAGTGGTTGTAATAATTTACATTCAAACTGACAGTGTAAAAAGGTTCCCTTTTCTCCACATTCTCATCAGCATTTTTCTTGCCTGATTTTGGATAAAAGCCTTTTTTTTTAGACAGAGTCTCACTCTGTCACCCAGGCTGGGGTGCAATGGTGTTATCTCGGCTCACTGAAACCTCTGCCTCCCAGGTTCAAGGGATTCTCCTGCCTCGGCCTCATGAGTAGCTTGGATTACAGGCACGTACCACCATGCCCAAATAATTTTTGTATTTTTAGTAGAGACAGGTTTCACCATATTGGTCAAGCTGGTCTCAACCTACTGACCTCAAGTGATCCACCCGCCTTGGCCTCCCAAAGTGCTGGGATTACAGGCATGAGCTACTGTGCCCTGCTGGATAAAAAGTCATTTTCACTGGGGCAAAATAATATCTCATTGTAGTTTGGATTTTCCCTTATCTGATGATCAATGATGTTGAGTACCTTTTCATACACCTGTTTGCCATTTGTATATCTTCTTTTGAGAAATGTCTGTTGAAATCTTTTACTCATTTTTATTCAGATTATTAGAATTTTTGCTATAGAATTTTTACTATAGAGTTTTTTGAACTCCTTATACATTCTGGTTATTAGTCCTTTGTCAGATGGGTAGTTTGCAAATATTTTCTTCCATTCTGTGGATTGTCACCTCACTTTGTTGATTGACTGTTTCCTTTGCTATGCAGAAGCTTTTTAACTTGATTCCATTTGTTCACTTTTGCTTTGGTAGACTGTGCTTATGGGGTATTACTTAAGATTTTTTCGTCCAGATCAACATCCTGGAGAGTTTTTCTGATGTTTTCTTGTAGTAGTTTCATGGTTTGAGGTCTTAGATGTAAGTCTTTAATCCATTTTGATTAGATTTTTATATAAGGCAAGAAATAGGGGTCAAGTTTCATTGTTCTATATGTGGATATCCAGTTTCCCCAGCATCATTCATTGAAGAGGCTATCTCTTCCACATTGTATATTCTTGGCACCTTTGTTGAAAATGAGTTCTCTGTAGGTATGTGAATTTGTTCCTGGGTTCTCTATTTCATTCCATTGGTATGTGTTTGTTTTTATGCCAGTAGCATGCTGTTTTGGTTACTATAGCTCTGTAGGATAATTTGAATTCAGGTAATGTTATTTCTCCAATTTTGTTCTTTTTGCTCAGGATAGCTTTGGCAGTGCTGGGTCTTTTGTGGTTTCACATAAATTTTAGGATTATTTTTTCTGTATCTGTGAAGAATGTCATTGGCATTTTGATAGAGATTGCATTGAATCTGTAGATTGCTTTGGGTAGTATGGACATTTTAACAATATTGACTTCCACTCCATGAACATGGAATATCTTTCCATTTTTTGGTGTCCTCTTCAACATTTGGTCATGATGAATGATCTTTTTAATGTATTGTTGAATTTGGCTTGCTAGTATTTTGTGGAGGATTTTCATATCTGTATTCATCAAAGATTTTGGCTCATCATTTTCTTTCTTTTTTTTTTTTTTTTTTTGACATGTCTTTGTCTGGCTTGGGTATCAGGGTAATACTGTCCATGTAGAATGAGTTCAGAAACACTCTCTCCTCTTCTACTTTTTTGGGACGGTTTGAGTAGAATCAGCAGTGAATCCGTGGGGTCCTAGGATTTACTCGGAGACTTTTTGTTACAATTTCAATATTGTTAACTTGTTATTGGCCTGTTTAGGGTTTTTAGTTCTTCATGCTTCAATCTTGGTCAGTTGCATGTGTCTAGGAATTTATCAATTTCTTCTAGATTTTCTAATTTATTGGCATATCGTTGCCAATATTAGAATTAGAAGCCACTAATGATCCTTTGAATTTCTGCAGTATCAGTTATTTCATCTCTGATTTTATTTATTTGGGTCTTCTCTCTTTTTTCATTACTCTGGCTAAAGTCTTGTCAATTTTGTTTATCTTTTCAAAAAAACAACTTTTTTATTTCATAGATGTTTTGTACTGTTTTCTTCATTTCAAATTCATTTATTTCTGTTCTAATCTTTATTATTTTGTTCTACTAATTTTGGATTTGGTTTGTTCTTGAATTTCTAGTTCTTAAAAATGTATCATTAGGTTATTTCTTTGAAGATTTTCTTCTTCTTTGATGTAGGCACTTATAGCTATAAATTTCCCTCTTAATACAGCTTTCACTGTATTCTATAGGCTTTGGCATGCTGTTTTCCATTGTCATTTGCTTTAAGAAATTTTTTAATTTACTTCTTAATTTATTCATTGACCCACTGATCATCACAGAGCATTTTGTTTAATTTTCATGTGTTTGTACAGTTTCCAAAACTCCTCTTGTTGACTTCTAGTTTTATTCTTTTGTGATCAGAGAAGATGCTTGATATTATTTCATATTTTTTGCATGGTTTAAGCCTTGAATTGTGACCTAAAATATGGTCTATTTTTGAGAATAACCCATGTGCTGAGGAGAAGAATGTGTATTCTGCAGCCTTTGGATGAAATGTCCTGTAAATATCTATTAGGCCCATTTGTTCTATAGGACAGATTAAGACTGATTTTTCTTTGTTGAGTTTCTTATGAGATATTTGTCCAATGCTGAAAATAGAATGTTGAAGTCTCCAGTTAGTATTTTATTTAGGTCTATGTCTCTCTTTATCTCTAATAATATTTGCTTTATATATCTGGGTGCTCCCGAGTTGGGTGCCTATATATTTATAATTATGTCCTCTTTCTGAATTGGCTTCTTTATCATTACATAGTGATGTTCTGTGTCTCTTCTCATAGATTTTGTCTGGAGATCTACTTTATCTGATATAAGTATATCTACTCCCCCTCTTTTCTGTTTTCCTCTGGCATGGAATACCTTTTTCTATTCATTTATTTTTAGTTTATGTGTATCTTTATAGATGAAATGTGTTTCTTGTATGCAACATATCATTAGGTCTTATATTTTTTTATCAATTCAGCCAGTCTGTCTTTCATTGGATAGTTTAGTCCATTTGCATTCAATGTTATTGTATTAGTCCATTTTCATGCTGCTGATAAAGACATACCTGAGACCAGGAAGAAAAAGTGATTTAATTGGACTTATAGTTCCACATGGCTGGGGAGGCCTCAGAATCATGGTGGAAGGCAAAAGGCACTTCTTACATGGTGGTGGCAAGATAAAAGGAGGAAGATGCAAAAGCAGAAACCTCATAAAACCATCGAATCTCATGAGACTTATTCACTATCACAAGAACAGTATGAGGGAAACCACCCCCATGATTCAAATTACCTCCCACCACGTTCCTCCCACAATACATGGAAATTATGGGAGTACAATTCAAGATGAGATTTGGGTGTGGACAGAGCCAAACCATATCATTCCACCCTAGCCCTTCCAAATCTCATGTCCTCACATTTCAAAACTAATTATGCCTTCCCAACAGTCCCCCAAAGTCTTAACTCACTTCAGCTTTAATACAAAAGTCCAGTCTAAAGTTTCATCTGAGACAAGGCAAGTCCCTTTTGCATATAAGCCCGTAAAATCAAAAGCAAACTAGTTACCTCCTAGATACAGTGGGGGTACAGGTATTGGGTAAGTTCATCCATTCCAAATGGGATAAATTGGCCAAAACAAAGTGGTTACAGGGCCCATGCAAGATTGAAATCCTGTGGGGCAGTCAAAATTTAAAGCTCCAAAATGATCTCCTTTCATGCTAGGTCTCACATCCAGGTCACACTGATGTAAGAGGCGGGTTCCCATGGTCTTGGGAAGCTCCACCTCTGTGGCTTTGCATGGTACAGCCTCCCTCCTGGCTGCTTTTACAAGCTGGCATTGAGTTTCTGCAGCTTTTCCAAGCAAACGGTGCAAGCTGTTGGTGGATCTACCGTTCTGGGATCTAGAGGATGATGACCTTCTTCTCACAGCTCCACTAGGTTGTGCCCCAGTAGGGACTCTGTGTTGGGGCTCTGACCCCACATTTCCCTTCTGTACTGCCCTAGCAGAAGTTCTCCATGAGCACTCTGCCCCTGCAGCAAACTTTTGCCTGGGCATCCAGGCGTTTCCATACATCTTCTGAAATCTAGGCAGAGGTCCCAAAACCCCAATTCTTGAATTCTGTGCACTGGCAGTCTCAACACCACATGGAAGCTGTCAAGGCTTGAGGCTGCACCCTCTGAAGTCACTGCAACAGCTCTACTTTGGCCCCTTTCAGCTATGGTTGGAGGGGCTGGAACACAGGGCACCAAGTCCCTAGGCGACACACAGCACAGGGACCCTGGGCCCAGCACACGAAACCATTTTCTCTGAGGCTTCTGGGCCTATGATGGGAGGGGCTGCCATGAAGACCTCTGACATTCCTTGGAGACATTTTATCCATTGTCTTGGGGATTAGTATTCAGCTCCTCATTACTTATGCAAATTTCTGCAGCTGGGTTGAATTTCTCCTCAGAAAATGGGTTTCCTTTTCTTTTGCAGTCAGGCTGCACATTTTCCAAATGTTTATGCTCTGTTTCCCTTATAAAACTGAATGCCTTTAGCAGCACCCAAGTCACCTCTTGAATGCTTTGCTGCTGAGAAATTTCTTCTGCCAGATACCCTAAATCATCTCTCTCAAGTTGAAAGTTCCACAAGTCTCTAGGGCAGGGGCAAAATGCTGCTGATCTTTTTGCTAAAACATAACAAGAGTCACCTTTGCTCTAGTTCCACAAGTTTCTCCGTCTGAGACCACCTCAGCATGGACCTTATTTCCCATATCACTATTAGGCTTTTGGTCAAAGCCATTCAACAGGTTTCTAGAAAATTCCAAACTTTCCTGAATTTTTTCTGTCTTCTTCTGAGCCCTCCAAACTGTTCCAACATCTGCCTTTTACCCAGTTTGAAAGGTGCTTTCACATTGTTGAGTATTTTCTCAGCAATGCCCCACTGTACTGGTACCAATTTACTGTATTAGTCCATTTTCACACTGCTGATAAAGACATACCCAAGACTGGGAAGAAAAAGAGATTTAACTGGACTTACAGTTCCACATGTCTGGAGAGGCCTCAGAATCATGGCAGGAGGCAAAAAGCCCTTCTTACATGGTGGTGACAAGATAAAATAAGGAAGATGCAAAAGTAGAAACTTCTGCTAAAACAATCGGATCTTGTGAGACTTATTCACTACCACAAGAACAATATGGGAGAACCCCCATGATTCAAATTATCTCCCATTAGGTCTCTTCCACAACATGCGGGAATTATGGGAGTACAATTCTAGATGAGATATGGGTGGGAACGCAGAGCCAAACCGTATCAGTTATTATTGGTAAGGAAGGACTTACTCCTGCCATTTTGTTGCTTGTGTTCTGATTGTTTTGTGGTCTTGTCTTCTTTTTTTTTCCTTTCTTCCTTTTAGTGAAGGTGATTCTCTCTGACAGTATTATCTAATTTCTTGCTTTTTATTTTGTGTATGGTTTTTCATTTGAGGTTACCATAAGCCTTGCCAATACTATCTAATAACTCATTATTTTAACTGATGAAAACTGAACACCGATTTCATAAACAAGTGAAAAGAAAACAAATAAAATCTTTACACTTTAACTTTGTCCGCCTGCTTTTTGTCTTCTTGTTGTTTCTCTCTTTTTTTTTCTTAGCTTTTATTTTAAGTTCCAGGGTATATGTGCAGGATGTGCAGGTTTGTTACATAGGTAAATGTGTGCCATGGTGGTTTGCTGCACAGATCAACCCATCCCCTGGGTATTAAGTCCAGCATCCATTAGCTATTCTTCCTGATGCTCTAACTCCCTCAACTCCACTGACAGGCTCCAGTGTGTGTTGTTTCCCCCGATGTGTCCTTGTGTTCTCATCATTCAGCTCCTACTTACAAGTGAGAACATGTGGTGTTTGGTTTTCTGTTCCCGTGTCAGTTTGCTGAAGATAATGGCTTCCAGCTCTATCAATGTCCCTGCAAAGGACATGTTCTTGTTCCTTTTTATGTCTGCATAGTATTCTATGGTATATATGTACTACATTTTCTTTATCTATTATTGATGAGCATTTGGGTTGATTCCATGTCTTTGCTATTGTAAATAGTGCTGCCACAAACATATGAATGCATGTATCTTTATAATAGAAAGATTTTTTTTTTTTTGAGATGGAGTCTCACTCTGTCACCCAGGCTGCAGTGCAGTGGTGTGATCTCAGCTCGCTGCAAGCTCCACCTCCTGGGTTTATGCCATTCTCTTGCCTCAGCCTCACAAGTAGCTGGGACTACAGGTGCCCGCCGCCATGCACGGCTCATTTTTTTGTATTTTTAGTAGAGACGGGTTTTCACCATGTTAGCCAGGATGGTCTTAATCTCCTGACCTCATGATCCACCCACCTTGGCCTCCTAAAGTGCTGGGATTATAGGCATGAGCCACCACACCTGGCCATAATAGAATGATTTATATTCCTTTGGGTATATACTCAGTAATGAGATTGCTGGGTCAAATGGTATTAAATATCTCTGCCTCTAGATTTTTCAGGAATCACCACACCATCTTCCACAATGGTTGAACTAATTTACACTCCCACTAACAGTGTAAAAGTGCTCCTTTTTCTCTACAAACCTGACAACATCTGTTGTTTCTGGACTTTTTAATAATCACCATTCTGATTGAGCTGAGATGATATCTCATTGTGATTTTGATATGCATTTCTTTAATGATCAGTAATGCTGAGATTTTTTCATATGCTTGTTAGCCACATGAATGTCTTCTCTTGAGAAGTGTCTGTTCATGTTCTTTGCCCATTTTTTAATGAGGCTGTTTGCTTTTTTCTTGTAAATTTGTTTAAGTTCCTTGTAGACTCTGGATATTAGACCTTTGTCAGATGGATAGATTGCAAAAATTTTCTCTCATTCTATGGGTTGTCTGTTCACACTGATGATATTTTTTCCATGCAGAAGCTCTTTAGTTTAATTAGATCACATTTTTCAATTTTTGCTTTTGTTGCAATTGCTTTTGACATTTTCATAATGAAATCTTTGCCCATGCCTATGACCTGAATGGTATTGCCTAGATTTTCTTCTAGGGTTTTTTTTAGTTTTGGGTTTTACATTTAAGTCTTTAATTAATCTTGACTTAATTTTTGTATAAGGTGTAAGGAAGGGATCCAGTTTCAATTTTCTGCATATGGCTAGCCAGTTTTTTCAGCCTCATTTATTAAATAGGGAATCTTTTCCCCATTGTTTGTTTTTGTCAGTTGTGTTGAAGATCAGATGGTTGTAGGTGTGCAGTCTTATTTCTGAGTTCTCTATTCTGTTCCGTTGGTATCTATGTCTGTTTTTGTATCAGTACCATCCTGTCTTGGTTACTGTACCCTTGTACTATAGTTTGAATTCAGGTAGTGTGATGCCTCTAGCTTTCTTCTTTTTGCTTAGGATTGTCTTGGCTATATGGAGTCTTCTTTGATTCCATATAAAATTTAAAGTATTTTTCTAATTCTGTGAAGAATGTCAATGGTAGTTTAATGGGAATAGAATTGAATCTATAAATTACTTTGGGCAGTATGGCCATTTTCCCGATATTGATTCTTCCTGTCCCTGAGCATGGAATGTTTTTCCAGTTGTTTGTGCCCTCTCTGATTTCCTTGAGCAGTAGTTTGTAGTTCTTCTTGAGGAGGTACTTCACTTTCATTGTTAGCTGTATTTCTAGATATTTTAACCTTTTTGTAGCAGTTGTAAATGGGAGTTCATTCATGATTTCCTTCTGTGCTTGCCCTGTTGTGGGTGTATAGGAATGCTAGCAATTTTCGCACATTGGTTTTGTATCCTGAGACTTTGCTGAGGTTGCTTATCAACCTAAGAAGCTTTTGGGCTTAGATGGTGGGGTTTTCTAGATATAGAATCATGTTGTCTGCAAACAAAGATAATTTGACTTCTTGTCTTCATATTTGAATATCCTTTATTTCTTTATCTTGCCTGATTGCCCCAGCCAGAACTTGCTATACTATGTTGAATAGGAGTGGTGAGAGAGGGCATCATTTTCTTGTGCTGATTTTCAAGGGGAATGTTTCCAGCTTTTGCCCATTTAGTATAATATTGGCTGTGAGTTTGTCAAATAAGGATTCTACTATTTTGATGTATGTTTCTCCAATACCTAGCTTATTTAGAGTTTTTAACATGAAGAGATGTTGAATTTTATCAAAGGCCTTTTCTGTGTCTACTGAGATAATCATGGGGTTTTTGTCTTTAGTTCTGTTTATGTGATGAATTACATGTATTAACTTGCATATTTTGAGCTAACCTTGCATGTCAGGGATGAAGTGGTAAATAACTTGATAGTGGTAGATAAGCTTTTTGATGTGCTGATGGATTTGGTTTGCCAGTATTTTATTGAAGATTTTTGCATTGATATTCATCAGGAATATTGGCCTGAAGTTTTTTATTTGTTTGTTTAACTCTGCCAGGTTTTGGTATAAGGATAATGCTGGCTTCATAAGATGAGTTAGGGAGGGGTTTCTCCTTTTCAGTTTTTTCAGTAGAAATATTTTCAGTAGAAATGGTACCAGCTCTTCTTTGTACTTCTGGTAAAATTCAGCTATAAATCTGTCAGTCCTGGGATTTTTCTGGTGGTTGGCTATTTATTATGGCCTCAGTTTCAGAACTTGTTATTGATCTATTCAGGGATTCAATTTCTTCTTGGTTCAGTTTTGGGAGGGTGTATTTGCCAGGAATTTATCCATTACTTCTAGGTTTTCTAGTTTATGTGCATAGACGTCGTCTTAGTTCATTCTTATGCAGCTATAAGGACATACCCGAGAATGAGTAATTTATATAGGAAAGAAGTTTAATTGACTCACAGTTCCACATGACTGGGAAGGCTTCAGGAAACTAACAATCATGGCAAAAGGGGAAACAAACATGTCCTTCTTCACATGATGGCAGGAAGTGAAGTGGGGTAACGTCCCCTATAAAGCCATAAGATCTCATGAGAACTCACTCACTATCATGAAACAGGATGAGAGGACAACCCCCATGATCTAATCACCTCCCACAAGGTCCCGCCCCCAACACATGAGGACCACAATTTGTATTACAATTTAAAGTGAGATTTTGGATGGGACAGAGCCAAACCTTATCAGAGGTGTTTATAGTACTCCCTAATTGTTGTATTTCTGAGGGGTCAGTGGTGATAGCCCCCTTATCATTTCTGATTGTGTCTATTTTATTCTTTTCTCTTTTCTTCTTTATTAGTCTAGCTAGCAGTCAATCTATTTTACTTTTTTCTTTTTTTCCAAAAAAATAGCTCCTGGATTCATTGATTTTTTTAATGGTTTTTTTGTGTCTCTATCTCCTTCAGTTCTGCTCTGATCTTGGTTATTTCTTGCTTCTGCTGGCTTTGGGGTTTGTTTACTCTTGGTTCTCTAGTTCTTTTATTTTTTATTTTCATATTTTTATTATTTATTTTTTGAAATGGAATCTCACTCTGTTGCTCAGGCTGGAGTACAGTGGTGTGAGCTCAGCTCACTGCAACCTCTACCCTCCTGGGTTCAAGCAATTCTACTGCCTCAGCCACCTGAGTAGCTGGGACTACAGGGATGCACCACCATGCCTGGCTAATTTTTGTATTTTTTTTAGTAGAGACAGGGTTTCACCATGTTGATTAGGCTGGTCTTGAACTCCTGACCTCAAGTGATCCACACACTTCAGCCTCCAAAAGTGCCAGGAGTATGAGCCACCACACCCAGCCTCTAGTTCTTTTAGTTGAGATGTTAGGTTGTTAAACTTGAGATCTTTTTAGCTTTTTGATGTGGGCATTTAGTGCTATAAGTTTCCCTCTTGACATTGCTTTAGCTATGTCTCAGCAATTCTGGTGTCTTGTCTCTGTGTTCTCATTAATTTCAAAGAACTTTTTCATTTCTGCCTTAATTTCAATATTTACCCAGGAATCATTTAGGAGCAGGTTGTTCAATTTGTTTCAATTTCCACGTAATTGTGTTTTTAGTGAGTTTCTTAGCCTTGAGTTCTAATTTTATTGTGCTGTGGTCTGAGAAACTGTTTGTTATCATTTCAGTTCTTTTGCATTTGCTGAGGAGTGTTTTCTTCAATTTTGTGACCAATTTTAGAGTAAGTATTATGTGGCAATGAGAAGAATGTATATTCTATTGTCTTGGGGTGGAGAGTTCTGTAGATATCAATCACGTCTGCTTGATCCAGAGCTGAGTTCAGGTGCTGAATATCTTTATTAAATTTTTGTCTCAATTATCTGTCTAATATTGTCAGTGGGGTATTAATGTCTCTCACTATTACTGTGTGTGAGTCTACATCTCTTTGTAGGCCTCCAAGAACTTGCTCTATGAATACAGGTGCTCCTATATTGGGTGCATATATATTTAGAATAGTTAACTCTTCTTGTTTAATTGAACCCTTTATCATTATATTATATAATGCCCTTCTTTGTCTTCTTTGATCTTTGTTGGTTTAAAGTCTGTTTTGTCAGAAACTAGGATTGCAATCCTTGCTTTTTTTGTTGTCCATTTGCTTGGTAAATTTATTTTTAGCTTTAGCTTTATTTTTGGCTTATGCATCCCTTTATTTTTAGCTTATGTATGTCTTTGCATGTGAGATGAGTCTCTTGAAGACAGCATACCAGTGGGTCTTGACTCTTTATCCAGCTTTTCATTCTTTATCTTTTAATTGGGGCATTTAGCCTATTTACATTTAAGGTTAGTATTGTTAGGTGTGAATTTGATCCTGTCATCATTGTGCTACTGGTTATTTTGCAGACTTGTTTATGTGGTTGCTTCATAGCGTCGCTGGTCTATATACTTCAGTGTGTTTTCGTAGTGGCTGGTAATGGTTTTCCCTTCCTTATTTCATGCTTCCTTCAGGAGGTCTTGCAAAGCAGGCCTGTGTGGCCTTCTTTATGGGTTTATCTACCTTCAATTTTTGAGGTTGCTGACCTTTGAATGGGGTTTTTGTGGGGCCTTTTTTGTTGATGTTTTTGTGCTTTCTGTTTCTTTTTCTTTTAGCAGTGAGACCAGTTTTTGCTAGGGCTGCTGCAGTTTGCTGGGGGATCCTTCCATGTCCTAGTTGCCTTAGTTTTTCCCTTACCTAGAGGTATCACCAGTGAAGGCTATGAAACAGCAAAGATGGCAGCCTGCTCCTTCCTCTGGGAGCTCCGTCTCAGAGGGGTACTGACCTGTTGCTGGCCTGTAAACTCCTGTAGGAGGTATCTGGAGACCCTGTTGGGAGATCTCACCCAGTCAGGAGGGATGGAATCAGGGATCTACTTAAAGAATCAGTATAGCTGCTTTGTGATAGAGCAGGTGTGCTGCATTGTGGGGGTGGGGGTGGAGTGGGAACCCTTCCTCATCCACACTTCCTAGACTCTTCAGGGCCATCAAGCTGAAAAGGCTGAGTCAACTGAACTGCAGAGACATTGGCCACCCCTCTTCCCAGGGGCTCCATCCCGGGGAGAGATCAGAGTTCTGTCCATATAACCCTGGCTGGAGTTACTGAAATTCCCAGAGAGGAAGGATGGATCAAGGTCCCACTTAAAGAAGCAGTCTTGCCACAATCTGGCACAGCAGTGCTGCTGCATTGTGAGGGACTCCTCCTCATCTGGACCACCTGGACTCCCCAGAGCTGGCAGGATAGAATGAGTTGATCAACCTAACCGCAGAAATGCTCCTCCCCGCCAGGAACTCAGCTATCTCAGCCAATTTCCAGCCTGTTGCTCTGGTTGGCTGGAATTCCAAGCCAGTGGGTCTTAACTTGTGAGATGCCATGAAAGTGGGCCTGCAGAATGATGCTGCTTGGCTCCCTGAATTCAGCCTCCTTCCTATGGGAATGTAGGAATGAATCTCCATCCTTGCTGGGGTTCCCAGGGCTGGAGTGTGTAAAATTCCTGGGTCTCTCTGTGAGCCTGAGTGACTGTTCTGCTGATAGTCTGTGCAGCTCTGTGTATCAGACCCAAGGGCTGGTGGCATGGGCTCATGAAGGGATCTCCTGATATGTGGGTTACAAAGATCCATGGGAGAAGCATGGTTTCCTGGGTGAGGTTGCACAATCACTCACTGCTTTCCTTGGCTGGGGTGGGGTTCCTTTGGCTCCATGCCACTCCCACGTGAGCTGTCACCCCACCCTGCTTTTCTCCATTCTCCTTGGGTCAAGTAGTCCACCTAGTCAGTCCTAATGCAAGAACCTGGATACTTCAGTTCAAGATGCTGAATTCACCCACTGTTTTCATTCCTCTTCACAAAACCTGTGGACTGCAGCCGCTTCTGATCAGCCATCTTGGCCCCTTCTTCAATATGTATATTTTCTAAAGTGGGGTCCTTAAGGTGCTAGATCTCCTCAGAAGTCTTTTGAAGGTCCCAGTATCATCCAATGTTTGAGCTGAAATGAGGAGAACTCCCTTTTGTAATCACTCTCTTCACCTTGGCAGCTTGAAATGCAGACTCGTCAAAACAATAAAATTAAGGGATGGGGTGGGAAGGAGAGCAACCAAAAGCCTTCACCAAGGCCTGAACAGGGTCAAGAGTCAGTCATCACAGACTGGAGGCAGGGAAGAGGGGGAGAATAATAAAAAACAAAATAGAGGAAAAAAGGATTCAGGGACAGAGTGATGCTCTTAGTTCAGGGATATCACCTCTGCTGCCTCCATAGAGATCCGATTCACTGCTGGCCTGTTGTTCTCTTAATATCTTACTTACTGTCTATCTTGAAAAGTTGATGTTATCATTTTTTATCGGTTCATCTATTAGTCTTTCTACATGAGTAGTTTACACACCACAGTTATAGTGTTATAATATTCTTTTTTTCTGTTATCGTGTTATAATATTCTTTTTTTCACTTACTATTGCCAGTGAGTTTTGTACCATCAGATAATTTTTTGTCTCATTAACTTCCTTTTTAGTTGTGATTGAAGAACTCTCTTTAGCATTTCTTGTAAGGCAGGCCTGGTGTTGATGAAATCCTTCAGCTTTGTTTGTCTGGGAAAGTATATATCTCCATGTTGGAAGTGTAATTTTCACCAGATATACTATTCTAGGGTAAGAAAAATTTCCTTCACCTCTTTAAATACGTCATGCCACTCTCTCCCGGCCTGAAAGATTTCCACTGAAAAGTCTGCTGTCAAACACATTGGAGCTCCATTGTATGTTATTTGTTTCTTCCTTTTGTTGCTTTTAGGATTCTTTATGTATCTTTGACCATTGGGAGTTGGATTATTAAATGCCTTGATATAGACTTCTTTGGGTTAAATCTATTTAATGTTCTGTAACCTTCTTTTACTTGATGTTTATATTCTTCTCTAGGTTTGGGAAGTTCTCTGGTATTATCCATTGAATAACTTTCTACCCCTTTCTCTACCTCCTCTTTAACCCTTTTCCCATTTAGATTTTTTTTTTTTTAAGTGTAGCTGGCTGCCAGTTCTTATTTAATTTTATTTAAACATGCTCTTTGAGACTGAAGCAGATTTGACTTATTTTCAATGTGAAAATAAAATATAATTGTTCTTGAAGTTATCTCTAAAAAGAACATCAGAATTGTCTGAATCATCTATTTCAGAAAAATCGGATTCATCAAATGAATCTTTGGCCAACAATAATTTGAAAACAATGTTAACATCACGTGCAGGAATTTTACAATTTCTAGGATTTGATATTTTCAGTGATTGAGAGTTACTATGTTTTGTAAATGGAAATACTGCTACTAAAAACAGAATGCTATAAATAGAATGATATCTTTTGTTTCCAAAGTTGATACACTACAGTGATTTGAAAATAATAATGAAAGTGAGGTATTTTGTAGCAGAGTTATCTTGGGATAAATGCTGCAGCTGCAAGCACTGCTGGCAAGTGTTCTTGGGGCTAATGGGAAAAAGGGTTAAGGACAATAACTCCTAGCTTTGCCCTTTTGAGGCTATTTTCTAGATCTCATAGGTGTGCTTCATTGTTTTCTATTCTTTTTTCTTTTGTTTCCTCTGACTGTGTGTTTTCAAATAGTCTGTCTTCAAGTTCAGTTAATCTTTCTTCTGCCTGATCCCTTCTGTTATTAAGAGACTCTGATGCATTCTTCAGCACGACATTTGCATTTTGAATTCTAGAATTTCTTTTTGATTCTTTTTAATTATTTGAATTTCTTTGTTAAATCTATCTGATAGAATTCTGAGATCCTTCTCTGTGTTGTCTTGAATTTCTTTGAGTTTCTTCAACATAACTATTTTGAATTATCTGTCTAAAAGGTCATATATTTTTGTTCTCCAGGATTGGTCTCTTTTAGTTCATTTGGTGAAGTCATATTTTGCTGTATGGTGTTGACACTTGTAGATCACGCTTGTTCAACCCATGGCCTGTGGGCCACATGTGGCTCAGGATGGCTTTGAATGCAGCCCAACACATATTCGTAAACTTTCTTAAAACATTATAAGTTTTTTGGGATTTATTTTTTAGATCATCAGCTATTGTTAGTATATTTTATTTGTGGCTGGAGACAATTCTTTTTCCAATGTGGCTCAGGGGAGCCAGAAGTTTGGACACCCCTGTTGTAGATGTTCTTTGGTGCCTTAACATTGAAGAATTAGGTATTTATTGTAGTCTTCACAGTCTGGGGTTGTTTGTACCTGTCCTTGGGAAGACGTTCCAGGAATTTGAAGGACTTGGTCCCCAAGCCCAATAATACTGTGGTTTTACAGACTTATACAAGTACTGCCTTGGTGGTCTTGGACAAGATCCGAAAGAATTCTCTGGGTTACCAGGCAGGGACTCTTTTCTTTTTTTTCTCTTACTTTCAACCAAACAGAGTCTCTCCCTTTGTGCTGAGCCTTCTGGAACTGGGGGTGTAGTGATGCAAGCACCCTTGTGGCCACCACCACTGGAACTGCACTGAGTCAGACCTGTAGACAGCACAGCACTGGAACTTGCCCAAAGCTCTTCCCTTCAGAGTAGTGAATTTCCCCAGGCCCCACGTGTGTTCAGAGATTCTGTCTGGGAGCAGGGGATTGGAGTTTAAAACCTTAGAAGTTGGCCGGGTATGGTGGCTCACACCTGTAGTCCCAGCACTTTGGGAAGCCGAAGTGGGCAGATCACCTGGGGTCAGGAATTCAAGACCAGCCTGGCAAACTTGGTGAAACCTTGTCTCTACCAAAATTATTTAAAAAATTAGCTGGGTGTGGTGGCGCACACCTGCAGTCCCAGCTACTCAAGAGGCTGAGGCAGAAGAATCGCTTGAACCCAGGAGGCAGAAGTTGCAGTGAGCCAAGATTGCACCATTGCATTCCAGCCTGGGCAACAAGAGCAAAACTCCATCTCAAAGGAAAAAAAAAAAAAACTTTAGAAGTTTACCTGATGTTCTATTTTACTGCAGCTAAGCTGGCACTCAAACCACAATACAAAGTCCTTTCCCCTCTTCCCTCTTCTTTCCACAGGCAGAGAAGCCTCTCCCTGTGGCCACCGCCATCCCTGGTCCATAGGGATTCTGCCAGCTCATCACTGATGTTAACTTAAAGCCCAAGGGCTCTTCTGTCAGGTTGTGGTGAATGCTGCCAGTTTTGTGATTCACCCTTCAAAGCAGTGGCTCACCTCTGGCTCAGAGTAGGTCTAGAAATGCTGTCCAAGAGCGTAGGTTGGACTCAGGGACCCCAAGAGCCTGCTTGGTTCTCTACTCCACCATAGCCGAGCTGCTACCTAGGGTGCAAGACAAAGTCCCCTTTACTTTTCCCTTTGCTCTTCTCAAACAGAAGGAGCCATTCACTGTAGTCACCACAGCTAGGAATGTAAAGAACTACCCATGATGCCAGCACATCTCAGAGCCCAAGGCCCATGGCATATTCCCTAAGTATCACTGCTGATTATTTGGGACTCAAAAGCTCTGTAGCCAGCAGGTGATGAATCCTTCCAGGACTAGGTCCTTCCCTTCAAAGCAGCAGGTTCTTTTTGGCCCAGGGTTTTAGAAATGTCATCCAGGAACTAGGGCCTGGAATGGGGGCCTCATGACTCTGCCTGTTGCCCTATCCTACTGTTGCTGTATTAGTATCCAAGATGAAAGACAAAGTCCTGTTTACTCTTCTCTCTCCTCTCCTTAAGCAGATGGAAGGAGTCACTTTTGTTTCTGTAAGCAGCACTGCCTGTGGTTGGAGGAGGGATGGTACAAGCACTCTCTTAGCCACCCTGGTTGGTGTTTCCCTAGGTCATGTGCCACTCTACTTCACTGGTTCTAAATGCAGCCTAGGAATTGCAGTTCTCGACTTGACTGCCTTTCAAGTTTACCTATAGAACCCCAGAGCACTTCAGCCCATGATGGCATGGTGGTGAAGCATGCCGAGAAACTCAAGTTCTGACCACTGGGATGGATGAGTCCCCTCTGGCTAGGACTGATCCAGATGCTCCCTCCATACAGGGGTGCTGGCTGAGACCAGCACAGCTTTATTCCCTGCTGTGAAGGGGCAGCACTGAGTTCAATGTAAGGTTCCTCAACTAGTGTACTGTCCCTCCCCGAAGTGCACATTCTCTTTCTGCTGCCAGGAAATAGGGAAAGGGTGGTGCCAGCCATTCAAGACTGTCTCTCCTGCCCTCCTTAATGTCTGCTATAGCAATATGAAGTTAAAACCAGGTACTGTGATTACTCACCTAATTTTTGGTTCTTGTGACAGTGCTTTTCTGCATCCAGATAGTTGTTAAAATTTGGTGTTCCAGCAGAGGTGGGGGAGGATGAACGATGAACAGTGTGGGCTTCTATTCCACCGTGTTGCTCCTGCCTGTCCTATTTATTTCTTGATGTCCTGACTAGTTATTATATTCATTGTTGAAAGTGGCATATTGAAATCTACAGCTATTACTGAATTGTTCATTTCTCCCTTTAATTATGTCAGTTTATGCTTCGTATATTTTGTAGCTCTGTTTAAGTCCATATGTACTTAGACCTTTTATAATTTAAAAAGTCCTTCTTTATATTTAGTAACTTTTTAACTTCAAATTCTATTATGATGTATATTAGTATAGCCACTCCAACTTTCTTACGGTTGCTATTTAGATGCGGTATATATTTTTTCACTTTCTTTACTTTAAAACTTTTTGTGTCCTTGAATCTAAAATGTGTTCCTACAGATGATGTATAGTTGGGTCTTGCTTTTCTATCTAGTATGAGAAAATCTGACCTTCAGTTGTATTGTTTATCCTTTTAAACTTTTACACTTAATGTTATTATTGATGTGGATGGAGTTAAGTCTGTCATATTACTCTTTGGTTTCTATATGCCTCATGTCATTTTTGTTGTTCTGTTTTACCTTTACTGCTTTCCTTTGCATTAAGTGAATAATTTCTAGTATAACAATACAATTCCTTCATTAAATTGTTTACTAGTTTTTAAAGTTATTTTCTTAGTTGTTGCCCTAGGGATTACAACATGTATCTTAATTTATCAAAATCTACTTAAACTACATACTATTGTTAAAAGAAAAACTTTTAGCTGAGTTAAATTTAAAGAAGTTTAGTTGATCAAAGAACAATTCACAAATCAGATAGCCTCCCGAGCCAGAATAGGCTCAGAAACCCCAATGAAGCCACATGGTAGAAGTTTTATGGTCAGAAGAAAACAGTGATGTACAGAAAAAGAAAGTGAGGTAAAGAAAAAGTTGGATGGGTTACAGTTTGGTGTTTGCCTTATTTGAACATGGTTTGAACAGTTGGCCACCTTTGATTGGCCAAAACTCGGTAATTGGCACAAGAGTAAACTACAGTCTGTATCCAACTCCATTTAGGTTATAGTTCACAATGTACAGAGAAACTTTTAGGCCAAACTTAAAATATGTAAGGAGGCAGCTTTAGGCTAAACTTGATTTAACACTCTTAATTCTAGAGAGAAATAGAAATGTTATTTTTATATCATTCTATTTTTCCCCTTTTTGGGGCTATTATTGTTACAGATAGTATACCTATATATGTTACACATCCAAAAGTATATTGTTATAATTATTACATTGTATATTTTCATATATTTTTAAAAAGCTGAGATAAGAGAGTAAGTACACATTTATAGAGTTTGTTATATTAATGTTACTATGCTACATACCATTTCTGATTCTCTTCATTTCTTCCTCCGAATTTGAGTTACCATCTGGTGACATTTTCCTACTCCAATACAACTTTATACTCATCTGCTTTCTTTGTGCTGTTATTGTCATATACATTAGATTTCTATATGTTATAGTCCCAATAGCAGAATTACATTCATATTATTTTATAGAACTGCTTTTTAAGGCAGGGAAGAGAAGAAACTTGAGGAAATGTTAAATTCAATGTATTTTATAATTACCTACGTAATTAACTTTACTGATGCTTTTGTTTTGTTCATGTGGTAATCATGTGATATCACTTGCTTTCAGCCTAAATAATCTCCTCTGGTGTCTCTGGTAAGGCAAGTCTGTTAGCAAAGATCCTATCAGGTTTTTTGTTTGTTCATTTCTGAGAGTGATTTATTTTACCTTAATTTTTGAAAGATAGTTTTTTTGGATATGAGACTTACAATTGACAGTATTTTTCTTTGAGATTTTAGATATGTCATTCCACCATCTTCTGGCCTCCATGGTTTTAAATGAGAAATTAGCTATTAATTTAATTAGCTAATATTAATTACTTAGGATCCCTTGTACACCATGAATCACTTCTATCTTGCTTTTTCCAAGATTATCTCTTTCTTTTTACAACTCAGTTTGAGCATATTTGTCTTGTTGTGGCTCTCCTTAACTTTATCCTTCTTAGAGTTTGTTGGGCTTCTTGGATGTGTAAATTTATGTTTTTCATTATATTTGGGAAGTTTTTCAGTGATTATTTCCTCATCTTTTTTTTTTTTTTTTGCTTTATTCGGTATTCTCATTATGTGTATGATGGTATGCTTAGTGGTGTTCCACATTTCTCTGAGGCTCTGTTAATTTCCCTTCATTCTCTTTTCTCTCTATTCTTTCAATTGCACAATCTCTCTATCAACCTATCTTCAAGCTAATTATTTCTTCTGCAAGTTCTAATTATCTTTGAGCTTATCTAGTAATTCATTTCAGTTATTGTGCTTTCAACTCTATAATGTTCACTTGTTTCTTTTTAAAATAATTTCTGTCTCTGTATTAACATTCTCTATTTGATAAGACAGTGTCATCTTACTTTCCTTCATTTGTTTAAGGCATTATTTCTTTAGTTCTTTGAATGTATTTATAAGAGTTGCTTTAAAGTCTTTGTCTTCTAAGTCTGACATCTGAGCCCTCTCAGAGGCAGTTTCTGTTGCCTGCCTTTTCTCTGTGTATAGGTCACACTTTCCTGTTTCTTTATATGTTTCCTACCGTTTTATTGAAAACTGAACATTTTAGATACTATACCTCTGGGTACAGACCCACTCCTGCCCTCAACTTGTTGCTTGCTTATTCGTTTAGTGACTTCACTGCACTATTTCAATGAATTCTATTTTTCCTTCAGTGTAAAGCCTCTGCAGTTGCTTTTCAAATGATACAACTTTGGAAATGTAAGTAATTGCCGTAAGATGAAGGTGGTTGTAGAAGTGATCTCTCTGTGTGTTCATCTCTTTCTGGCATCTCTCTGTTAGGCTTCTAACTAGTCTGTCTCTATTTTATCACACCCAGATGTTGGCTTCTATTAATTGTTGGCTGATTGCTTTGTTTTTTGTTTTTGTTGTTGTTGTTGTTTGTTTTTTGAGAGGGAAACTCGCTGTGTCACCCAGGCTGGAGTGCGGTGGCGCCATCTCGGCTCACTGCAACCTCCACTTCCTGGGTTCAAGCAATTCTCCTGTCTCAGCCTCCTGAGTAGCTGGGATTACAGATACCTGCCACCATACCTGGCTAATTTTTGTATTTCAGTAGAGATGGGGTTTTACCATGTTGGCCAGGTTGGTCTTGAACTCCTGACCTCAAGTGATCCGCCAGGCTCGGCCTCCCAAAGTGCTGGAATTACAAGCATTAGCCAGCACACCCTGTCTGCTTTATTGTTTTTGACAAAGCTCTGGGTTGGAATTTCTTCACAGTCTGATCCAATTGAATTTGAGCCTTTGGTAGGGTTTGTCTTTGAGGCTAATCTTTGCACCCATTTCTGGCCCCAGGAGTGTTTTTGTTAGCTGACTCTTTCTAGCATAGATCAACCAACCTCTTAACTTCTTACCACCAAAATCTTCACTGTTTTTGATAGCACCCTTTAGACTTGAAATTTTCCAAATAAAATCAGTTCTCTTGGAGATCGCTACCAAGATCTGTGTTCTTAAGTTCTCCCTCTCCCATAGACAAAACATCTTTGCCACTGTTCCAAAGCTGGGCATCAGGAGAGCAGTCCACTTCTCTCGAGATGACCCCACTATTTTATGAGTGGGGTGCTGGGCAAAAGCAATAGCCACTTGTCTTCTCAGATTGTGTCTTCTGGCATAAAATTTCTGCCCAATAAGCCAGTTTGGGTGGAGGTAATGGGGGCCCAGTATTCTTTGCCTGCTATACTTTGGATACAACTTTTAGTCTCCAACTGGGGAGTGAGTAGTGAAGGAAACCACAGACATCTCAACCACTCTTGCCTGGAATAGAGTTTCTACAACACCGAGCTGGGGGTAATGAGTATTAACATCTTGCCTCCTTTCACCTTGAGAGAAATCAAAGCTCTAGGTATGAATTTGAACAGATAGAGAGCTTTGTCTTTTTGGCAACAACTGCCAGGAGTAAAAACTTATTCTCACTGAATTGGAGGTGAGAAGAAGACCATGCTTCAAATTCCACAAATTCTCACTGTTCTTACCAAAATTTTATTTTATTAGACTTGCTGAAATAAATATTTTTCTATTTATGTATGCCCTTAGGACAATTTCAGAGATTGTAGATGGAGATATTTATCTAAATGAGAATTCACATTAGATATTCACCTACCTAAGTGAGAATCCACATTCTTATTTAGATGGAGAACATTATGTATAATTATATATATATAATTTTCACCAGTTTTGGTTGTTGCACTAGGAAGAAAGTTCATGCAGCAGCTCCTTTCACTGCCCACTAGCCCTCCAGAAGTATGTTCTCAGCCTTAATCTGTCTTGTATCACAACAGCTCTTACTTTTTTAAAAAATGAGAAAAACCATCCTTCCCTTGAAAGTCAAAGAATTAAGCATTCAGAAATACAGTTACCTACTCTTTGTTTCTGACAGGAGAGAGAAGATATCCTGTATTTCACACTAGGCAAGATCTCTCTTGTTTCACAACAGAGTAACAGAGAAAAGTCCTTTATGCCTTTCCAAATGAGAAAGTAAATAAATGAGTAAGACAAAAAATGATTATGCCTTCTTATAAAATGCTGGTTGGCTGTCCTTATGCATATATTTTCTGAAGAAATGCAACAGAACAGGAGATAAACTCCACCCCCCAAAACAACCTCAGGAAAAATACAACGCTCAGGTTGTGAATGCTATCTACCCAGTTTGCATCTAATGGTAGAGAACCTGTCTCAAGCGGAATTGCAAGGATCATTTGAGTATCTAATGTGAACTGTTTTACATTTTCCAATCAGGTGAATAGGGCCTCCTATTTGTGGTCAAGAGTCTTGTTTTGTGGCAGTATTTCACAGGAAGCAGAGGATTAACAGGACAGGAATTAAATCATAATGATGATGTGTGTTCTCATAAATTTGCTAAGAGGGATGATAATGGACCAGACTAAGTGATGCAGCACTTCCAGAGGAAACACTTTTTGTCCAAGGAGAAAGAAAAATAACAGCACAAATCCGAAGGACCTCTAGCGACACAAGTACCTGTTATGCTTCTCTTTATAGAAGACCACAAAAATTTAACTAAGCAAAATATTTAACAAAGTAACCATTTTGCTTTTCCACCAGAATTCCATGGGGGCTAATTTTTGAGAAAAGGGGTGGAAACTATTCAGAGGGAAGGATAGGCAATGCCTCTCATGTGGCTTCCCAAGGGTGGGAGAGTCATATAGTCATGTTTTTGAAATGCACATGTGGGTGTGGTGGATTAAGAGAGGGATAAAGGCTCTCAGAAGTGAAACATGAGTTGAGACAGCTGGGTAGCAGTGAGTGAACTGATTTTTCACAACTGCGAGAAATATAATATCTTGGAAAGAGGTAGATTTAAAAAGAATTTTAAGAAGCTTTCTATATAATTCATTGCAGAAGACCTTGTACCTTTCTGATTAGTCAGAATTCACTCATGAAAATGGAAACCACACTAGTTATTTTATCAGAGACAATTTAATATAAGAAATTGGTTACACAATTGTATGTTAAGCATCGGTTAGGTATTGGAGGGCTGGCAAGGCAAAATGAGAACACTGAAGCAACACAGAGATAGTAACTTCAGAAAGCAGCTGCCATCCCTAGGTCTGTCTATCCCAAAAAGAGGGTGGCTGGGATTATCAGAACCTACAAGGCTGAAGGAGGGGCCTCAGGGATCTGACCTGAGCTGGGACTCAAATCTCTGAAGAGGTGGGCACTACTCAGCTTGTGCTCATATCTTAGTATCAATTGGTTAATTCTGAGAGTGGCAGAAGAATCTGAAAACTAAAACAAACTATTTCTGGAAATAATGGGTACAGCCATTTGTGGCATGACACTTACAATAATAGCAAGCAAATAGAAAGGAGCAAGTTTTTCTTCCCCCTCCTGTCTTTCATTTTCCCTCCAGTGCTCAACACTTGGCCAAACTTAACAGGAACCAGATGGCAAAAAAGAAATGCAGTTTACAGAGTATCAGCCCCAGCACTACAAGCCAACTAGAGAAGATGTGCTAGAACTGAGAGACAACTGCTTAATTACTGACCCGCTCCCATTAATAGGCCTGTGGTAATGATCATTATTTTTCTCACATGCTTTCTGAAATCAGATTTGTGTGATTCCAGGATGTGTTAATGATCAGTGTTGGGGCTCAGAAAACAATACTCCAAAATATAGCATTTTGACATGCCAAACCTCAAGGTATCTTTCCCTGTCTCCGTCTCTCTGATCCTCTTTCTTTACCGAAGTTTTGGGAGGGTCTTTCTCTGAAACTTTTTTTTATCTGACCGAGAAAACTTTTAAAAGAAATGCTACTGTCTTAAATGCCCTACTTAGGAATCTCATCAAACAACCAGGAAAGACTCACCACCAGAGAAGAGAAGAGGCTGAAACTCATCACCACTCCCAGACAGAATTTTCATCTATTCTTCGGGGGGCAGCTCCAAGAGACTGCCTGGGGGACTGTATCTCCGTAATAAGACAACCTTTGTTCACCATGCAGTTCCACACCTCACATTTCTATTGTTTGTCCTTTCCATTCTGCTCCATTCAGTGTCCAAACAATTATTTACAAACCATTATCTGGTCCTGGAGGTGGAGGGGGCCCCATTCCCCACTCCCCCACTCCCACCCCAACTTTCCTCTCCCTAATGAAGAAGGTAGTTAAGCATCAATCATCTAACCATTTCTTTGAATTTTCGTATTTTTTGTATGGCTCTCATACTTATTCACATTCATAAATTTGTTGTGCTTTTCTCTTGTTAACCTGTCTTTATTTATAGGGGTATCAGCTGTGAGCCTTTACAATGGGGAAGAAAAGAACCACCCACTTTCCACTCCTACATCAGACAGATCTCAAGATATCTAGCCATTAAAATTTTAAGGAAAGGTTAACACCTCTATACTCTGCATCTTACCTGACTAAAACGCAAAAAACTTCTGAATACAGTATATTTAGTATTATATGATTAAATACCATAATTCCTGCTCAAAGGTGGTACATAATTGTTTACCTGGAAAGGCACATGATCAAATGCAATGCTTATTTCTTCTCCTAACAGTAGCCTTCTTCCCTCATAATGTATGTGCTTCTCTGTAAACTGACTAGCTCAAATTCAGGAGGACATGAATGTGAGGATTACAGTGAACTCTCTCTCCCATAAATTTTAGAGTACACATCTGAATACTTACAACAAGCTACACCTTGATGCAGGGATTTTGTTCTCTATTAGGGTTTTTCAAAGTACCACACAGCTATCACTGGTGGTTCATAATAATATTTTACGTACTGCCAAGGTGATACTTCGGCCTTGCTTGCTGGGTGCTGATTGGAGCCTCAGCATGCACAGTTCAGTCACAAGACGGCTGTCTCTGAAGCCTGCATGTAACTTGTTTGACTCTCCTCTTCTGTCTGCTCCCTTTCCTTGGAATGTTTTAGCGACTCTGGCTTACCTCCCTGCAGCTTCTTTCGCCCCTGCCTATCCCACAACTCTCACTTCAGCAATCCGTCATTTACTTCTAAAATCGTCTTTGCAAAATTATGACAGTAAGAGAAATCCAATATGGCTGACTCCATCTTGCTTCCAGCCTCACAGGCTGGCTATCTTTGCTCATTCTGGGATGTGAGCCAAGCTAACTTTGTGAGAAATTTAGTTTACAGTTTACATGATAATAGCCCTTTCTAAAAACTAAACTGTTCTCATAAAACTAATGAAAGGCCACCAAGTTAAGACGATGAGAGGGGCTTGAATTCTAAATAATTACTAGCCATTATTTTGGAGGTCGTAAGATTTGCAGTTTTCCCAATTTCTCTTGCAGATAATATCACTATCATAGAACCTAAGATTAGGCTTTTGAGATGTATTTTCAAGTTTTTGCATTTCTGACAAATGGATACCCTCATCTGGACCCACCAACCAGTCTTGTGGCCTTCACCTGAAAACTGAATCAGCACAAGAGGATAACTTCAATTCCCTATGATTTCATCTCAGATCCAACCAATGAGCATGCCTCCTACTCCAAACCCCTGCCCACCAAACTATCTTTGAAAAACCCCTAACCTCCAAGCCTTCAGGGAGATTGATTTGAGTAATAACTTCATCTCCCGCAGAGCGTGGCTGGCTTCACATAAACTCTTTCTTCACTGCAATGCCATGGTTTCAGTGAGTTGATTTTGTTTGTGCAATGGGCAGGAAAAACCCCTCAGGCAGTTATACTTCCTTTCCTTAATTATCTCAGTTTCTCAACTTGGGCCTCAACTGCTTCTTTGCACTCTCCCTTTTTTGCCAAACAGCTATCCTGCCTGATTTTTAGTCCATACACTCTCATTTCTCCATCCCCACCCCTACTCCCTTGTAAGTCCACACAGCCTCAACCTCCTCTGAGTCTTCAGAGTTCCTTCCTCGGCTATGGCTTCAGTATCTCTCCATTGACCTCAGATCCACCATCCTCCAGTTTTGTCTCTTCTTTTTCTTATCCATTATGTAATTTTTCTTTTCTAATTTGTCTCTTCCAGATGTTGATCAGATAACTGAGGTCCAACTGCTTCTTTCCTCCTTCTCTTACTATTTTCCTCTTGGATTTAAAGCCTTGAAGTGTAGACAGCCAGACCCAGACCACTTCTCTTGACTCAATTTCAACATCCCGAATCTCATTCCTTTATGTCTGAGAGCATTTCTTTTATCTGTGGCTGTAATCCTTTCTATTTTTAATCCTTTTTAAAAAAAAAAAAATTTAAACTAAATTTCATTAAGAATAAAAATGGGCCGGGTACAGTGGTTCACACCTGTAATTCCAATACTTTGGGAGGCCAATGCGGGTGGATCACCTGAGGTCAAGAGTTCGAGGCCAGCATGACCAACATGGTGAAACCCAGTCTCTACTAAAAATACAAAAAATTACCTGGGCATAGTGGTGGGCACCTGTAATCCCAGCTACTTGGGAGGCTGAGGCAGGAGAATTGCTTGAACCCGGGAGGCGGAGGTTGCAGTGAGCCGAGATCATGCCATTGCACTCCAGTCTGGGTGACAGAGCCAGACTCTGTCTCAAAAACAATAAAAATAAAAATAATTTTACTTAAAATTGTCAAACTAGAAGCAAAGATGTATACAGAGGATTCACATTTGGAACATAGTCTCACTAAATGTCTTCAGATGATTAAAAGGAAGAGTAAGTGGCTTTCTGTTCCCACAGACGGGCTCTAATGAGAATCACACTGCTTTCCAGGTTCTAAGTAAGGTGTGATTTGAGAAAGTAAATGATCTCAGGGAAAGCATGATTACAGAGCTTTGATATAGTTGTTGATGGTATTGGTAATATTTACAGTTTGAGTGAACTTACTTCAGGGACAAGAGGAAGCTGGAAGCACTGAGCCTTCAGGGTATGTAGGACACAGTGAGGAGGCAGAAGAGGCTGCTGTCAAGAGTACTGCAGAGACTCCTCATAATGGATGAACAGATTGAATAGAGTCAGTAGAGAGAAATACTCATACAGTGCAGAAGTACTAGAACTAGCCCAGAATACAGATCAGAACAAGAAGGCTGAGGACGGTGGGAGGAGGTGCTACCTGGAGAGCTACTCTGCAGTACTGAAAGGTAATTGCAGGCACTTCTTGGCTGCTGTAGTTCCAGCCTTCCTGCAGATGGAAAGGAGCTTTTAGGAGTGGAGCTCATACATTTAGTGCTACCAAATATAGCAATTTTGGTAACTGCCAAAAGAAGCAAAGTATTTAGGAAAATCCCACTGAATATTAGTAGCCTTTGTTACTCACTCAGTGATTTCCTGAGTGAAACAACTGTTTGTTTTGTTAAGGTTCCAAGGTGCTTTACAGAAGTGGAGAAAATGATGAGGCAGAGTTGATAGTATTGTGATTCATGCAATGTTGAGTACGAAGTAATTCAACAGTGACCTCCTGAAAAACAACTGAAATGCCCAGATATTTAATAGTATTATGCAGGAAGTGCCAGGACATTGAACAGAGCTCTCAAGTGAAGCTATTGTAAAATTTCACTTCCTTCCTCCTTTGGCTTTCCAACTCCCATGCTCTCCCAGAATGAGAGCTCTAGAAGATTTTGACTTCTTCCTTCTCTCTTTACCTTCACCCCTACATCAAGATTTTGTTTCAGAAAATCTGATACTTTCATCTCTAGACTATTATCAAAAATTCCATTTCAATATAGAGCCACTAACACATGTTACCCATTTCCAGACATTTAGATTAACTCTATATAATAAACTAAGTTTTTTTATCAGCACCTTCTCAATTCTTCTGTTATGAAGTTTTGGTTCTGGTGTTTTGTTTGTTTGTTTAGGTTGGTGTCCTTTCGTCGTTATTCTCCTTGGGAAGCACACCTAATGGTATATTTGGACCTCTAAACATTCATAAATATCCTGCTTTCACCCTCACTGGCAAGTGATATATTGGTTGGGTTCAGTCTTTTCTCACAGGACTAAGAGATGTTATTTTACCATTTTTCTAGCTTCAAACGTTGTAAATGAGAAGTCCGATGTTACTATGATTCCTTTTTGTTTATGAATAACTTGCCATCTGCAAGATTTTTCTCTTTTTCTTGAACTTCAAAATACTAGGATAAGCATGTATCTTTTTTTTTTTTTTTTTTGAGACAGAGTCTTGCTCTATCACCGAGGCTGGAGTGCAGTGGCATGATCTTGCCTCACTGCAACCTCAGACGCCTGGGTTCAAGTGATTCTCATGTCTCAGCTTCCTGAGTAGCTAGGATTACAGATGAGCACCACCATGCCTGGCTAATTTTTTCATAGTTTTAGTAGAGATGTAGTTTCACCATGTTGGCCAGGCTGGTCTCAAACTCCTGGCCTCAAGTGATCCACTTACCCCAAACTCCCAAAGTGCTGGGATTACAGGTGTGAGCCATTGTGCCTGGCTTGCTTTGTTCTTTTATATTAAATTTCTTTTTGATATTCCAGGCATTAATTTGTCTGTCAACAGTGATCACCCATTCTTCAAACTTATCTGAATGTGGTTACACTGAGATATTACATTTTCTTTAGTTAGACTTAACTCTACCTAAGTGTTATTATTATTATTATTATTATTTGTTCCAATGGCCATTGGTTTCTTTCTAGATAGTATTTCACTACACGTGGGCTTTGTATATTCTTACCAATTTTTTGGCTCTGGCTGCTGGGCCTTCTCAGACTGATCGTTATTTCTCTTTGCTGGATCACTGGAGCTCACATCTAGTGGATAAACTACCCTCCGTGTCAACTGTCCCATAAGAGGTAAAAGTTGTCATGTTCTCTCCTCTTATTTTCTGAGGAGTTAGAACAAGGTTGGCCCTACTTTCCAACCTATGCTTCTGAAAAAAGTCTCCCAGTTCTCCGGGTTTCTCATACTCTTCTGTGTTTATCTTCATTGGGCCTGAATTCCCTGGTTCTCCTCTTTCTTGGCTTTTGGGGGCCAAGGAGACCAGGTATACAGCCAGTGTCTAGTTTTCTTCAAGGGCCCAAGCTGTTATCAGCCACGTTCTTTCCAGAGTATTCTGCTTTACCATCCTTGGCCGTTAGATTAGTTATTTATTGCTGCATTATGCGATTACCACAAATTTAACAGCTTAAAACAACATGCATTTATTTTCTCATAGTTTCTGTTGGGCAGAAATCCAACAGGGTTCTTTGCAAGATTATAATTAAGGTGTCCACCAAGTGTGGGTTTTCATCTGGGTTCAACTGCGATAAGATCTTCCAAGCCCCCTCATTTGTTGGTGGCATTCCATTCCTCACAGGCTGCCAAACTGAGATTCTCAGTTTCTAGCTATATGACTGTCTATCTCTATGGCAGTTTACACATGGTAGGTTGCTTCATTAAAGCCAGTGAGTAAGGGAAAGGGCCTCCTCTCAAGACGGGTATTACAATTTTATGTAACGTGGTCACATACATCCTTCCACCTTTGCTGTAATCTAGAGCTAGAAACAAGTCACAGGTCCTGCCCACATTCAAGGGAAGGAAATCACCCAAAGTCATGAACACTATGCCCAGGAGTCATGGAAGATGCCCTAAAATCTGCCCACCGTGGACATCTATCCTGAGAAGGAGAAAAGCCACTCCAGTTTCCTCTGTTTGGACTACCTTGGGTACTGAGAAACCTGTGTCTCATAGACCCTAGCACCATTTAATTAGAAGAGTTTTGAAGAATGGGGCTGATATGGAGATGAAGAGAACAGCATTCAGGTAGCCATCTTCCCAGAATTCTTAGTCTTATCAATTTTATCCATGAAACATCTATCCTCCCTTCATGCTGCCTCCACTTTAGGGCAATCCATAATCAGATTTGGACTGAGTTACTAAAACAGCCTCTTCACTGATCATCCTCCCTTGGGGCCTAACATAATCCAATCAATCCCCAACACTGTTGGAGCAACTTTTCTAAAATATAAAATTAATTTTGTCTCTTCCTTATTTAAAATCCTTAGGTGGCTTCTGATTACTTTTTAGACTGAATCCCAATTCCTTAACACTGCTCACAAAGTGGCGCGTGATTTATTCTTTCCAATGTAGTCTCTTCTCTCAACCTATCTGACCCCATCACAGTAAGCTTCCTTCTCTCAATTCTTTGACTTTATCACTACATCATGTCATCACCTCCAGACCTTTGTATATGTAGCTCTCTCTGCAGGAGATACTTTTTCTTTGCCTAGAAACTTTCACTGATCTTTCATGTCAAATTAAACATGAATGCTTGGAGGAAACCTTTCCTGACCCAGCAAGTCCAATGGAGGTGCTCCTTCTTATGTGCCCCTTTTACCTCTCATACTTCTCTTGTCATACAGCTAAGTTGGCAGGTGATAGGGGAATTTTCTACAATGAATTAACATTTGTAATGATATGGTAGTCTCTCCCACCAGACTGTAAGTTCTATGAGAGAAGGGTCTAGTTTTATTTCTTTATCAACTAGGGCATTTTGGTTGCAAGCAACAAACATACTCAGTAGGCTAAGTTAACCAAAAAAAAGGAAATTATCAAAATAACATGGATTAGCCTACATCAAAGGAAAAACCGAGGAACATGACAGAAAAGATAGATAACCTGATAGCTACAGTAAGCTGGGATGCAGGAATATGAAGACTATACCATAGAGAAGAATCAGTGCTATTTTTTATGCTTGTATCACTCCTTTTAAGAATCATATTTTCAGGTGAGAGTCCTACTAAACTAGTTTGGGGCATATCTAAGGCCAGTAGATGCCATTCTCTTCAGGTCTGTTTGATAGATAATGTGTAGTTGCCCAAACAAAACTGGAATGCTCCTCTCAGCAAAAGGGAACATGGATGATAATGGGCAAAACCAACAGATGTCCACTGAATATAAACATATATATCCACAGCATCATAGATATGCAATAAATATTTGTGGAATGAATGACTGAGCATCTGAAATGTGCTAGAATTGAGTGGAGTTAACCACACAGCAGTTATAAGTCAAACTGTACATATTGTCCTCAATGTCCATTAAAAACAGTAAAATGCTTAAGGGACTAATCTTGAACCACATTGTTTAGTTTCAAATCTTGACATTGGCACTTAATAAGCATGTGGCTTTGGGAAATTACTGACCTTCTCTGTGACTCAGTGTCTTTATCTTCCAAAAGGAGATAACATTGGTACCTTCCTCCTAAGGTTAACATAAAGACTAAATAAATTATTAATATAAGTGGCTTAGAACAGTGCCTGGCACATTGTAAGGGTTAAGTGAGTCTTACCTTTATACATCTGCATGCTTACCTTTGTTCATACATCAACATACGTCTTGTCCAAGAAAAAGAATCCTAGAATTTTTAAACATACCTGAACAGCGATCCACCTAACTATTAGTTAAGATTCTGTACCAAAAGATGACAAACTCAGGAAAGCAGCTTTTTAAGCATTCTGCCTTAATGAGATTTATTTCTGCTTATGCTATTCGTTACAATGTAAAAAAAAATATGTGAAGAGATTATATTGAAGTAGTGAACTGCCATCAATAATGCTTGTACAGTAAAAAACTGTACTCTTAGATGAAATACTGTAATGGTTGGCTTATCACTTAAAAGAGAAATATTGACACCCACTACAGACAAATTTTAAAAGCTTTTACTTCTTTGTCTAAATGGTCAGAATACAGTGGTTTCCTTTATGTGATAAGCCAAGGTTAGATTGCAGTAGAAACTATTACTGGCAAAAAATAATCTCTATGGAATTCACAATTCTCTTTGGCAATATTCTACAAGAGCTAAATAGCATTTTACTGGGAAGCCCTTCTGGCATATGCAAGCATAGGAAATTTTAGTTGTTTGATTCACATCTAATTCCAAAAACAGGAACTTTTTTGTTTTAATTAGTAGCATTAGTAGCATCATTTTTGAATAAATGGTTGTAACTAATATATGAATGTTTATACCAGGGCACATTTTTCAAACACTTTTTGTATTTGCAACAGAAAACTTTCGTCAAACAGAATCTGACTTGGTATCCCCACATATTTAACAGAGAAAAGGAATATTGCCCTGATTGAAGGTGAAGTGCAGGGCCCAGGGGCCCTAGGTCCCCAGGCTCTCCTTTGCACAAATGCTCCCATTTTCACCCCATTGGCAATTGTACAGTACTAAGCAGGCAAGTGTTTGCTCTGTTCAACAAAGGTCTTACCACACAGAACACTGAGTTAGACTCACTGAGCTTCTAGATTAGAAAATTCCTACCTGGAGGGTGACACCACTTCATGAAAGTGGGCAACTCTAAGGCCTGTTTTTCTTATCTGTGAACTGAAAAGAGCATCCCACAAAGTCTGTGACATTGAATTCTTATCTGAAATTTATTTTCAAATATGTTATGAAGTGATGATCTACAACTTTTTGTTTTCTAAATTTTCCCTGCACCATTTAAAAAATAATCCATCCCTTTCCCATTGATTTATAAAACTGCCTTTATCATTTTAATTTCCCATAAATCTTTATTTCAGTTCTTCTAATTTTTTTGTATCAATTTTTCATAATAAAGGAAGTTTTCGTGGACATTTTGGAAAAAATACAGAACAGCATGAAAAGAGAATAAAAATCCCTTATAAATATTAAAATTGTGGAGAATTTTCTACCAGTCATACACACACACACACACACACACACACAGATAGATATAGATATAGATATAGATATAGATATAGATATAGATAAAGGGATGCTGTAATATTCACAAAACAAAACAAAACAAAACAAAAAGCCCAAAGGCAGGGTCAAGTAAGTGAAGATGGTTGCTGGACTGGCTTCTAAGAAAGGTGAGTGCTCTGTACTATGAAGCACAGATACAAATTTAGGTACAAAAGACTAGAGATAGAAGCTGGGCCGGTATCAGCTGGGTGCAGTGGCTCACACCTGTAATCCCAGCACTCTGGGAGGCTGAGGCGGGTGGATCACAAGGTCAGGAGATCAAGACTATCCTGGCTAACGTGGTGAAACCGCATCTCTACTAAAAATACAAAAATTAGCCAGGCGTGGTTGGCGCGTGCCTGTAATCCCAGCTACTCGGGAGGCTGAGGCAGGAGAATCGCTTGAACCCGGGAGGCAGAGGTTGCAGTGAGCCGAGATTGTGCCACTGCACTCCAGCCTGGGCAACAAAGCGAGACTCTGTCTCAAAACAAAACAAACAACAAACAAACAAAAAAAATGAATAAAAAAGAAGCTGGGCTGGTATCTTAGGGAAGAGAAGGGAAGCTGCAGTTCTGTAAGGGTGAGAGAACAGGGGAAAACAAATCCGAAACTCCTGTAGCGCTGTGCTCTAACAGTTCTGTGAAGAACCAAAGCATCTAGCAAAACATTTAAAAATTTTTGCCTGAGCTGTGCCCCAACAAGATCTTCAGTAAAACCCCCATTGATCAACTAAGGTTTTTATTTGTGTTCTTTAGGCCATGGTCTTCAACTTGTTTGTTCATATACTCTAACATAAATTCTGAATAACTACTAATTCCTTAAATAAGTTTTGGTTCACATCAGACATTTTTCACTATGTTTAAATCATTTCAAAACATGTAATTTATGGCAAAGGGTATGTATTGACATTTTAAAATAGAACTACTGCGTCATTGTTTATTTATTAGCATCTAAATAGAATAGTAGTTTGATACCTGCCACTAACATCCATTAAAAAACAAATTCATAAAGCTCTTTAATGGTGAAGAGGGTGAAAAAGGACAATCCAAAATATACCTTGGCACATTTTCAGATAGACCTGTGTGAGAAGAATACACACACAGGGAAGGGAAGGTTTAGAAATGAATTCACCTAAAAATATCTGTGAGGGCTAGGCGCAGTGGCTTGCACTTATAATCCCAGCACTTTGAGAGGCTAAGGCAAGCAGATTACTTGAGGTTGGAAGTTCAAGACCAGTCTGGCTAACATGGTGAAACCCTGTCTCTACTAAAAATACAAAAATGAGCCCGGTGTGATGGCGGCATGCACCTGTAATCCCAGCTACTTGGGAGGCTGAGGCAGGAGAATCGCTTGAACCTGGGAGGCGGAGGTTGAGGTGAGCCGAGATCATACCTCTGCGCTCCAGCCTGGGTGACGGAGTGAGATTCTGCCAAAAAGAAACCCAAACCAAAAGCAAAACAATATCTGCTTTCTTGGAGCAAGTGGCACAAAAGACAGTTAACACCTGGTATATAGATATAAAATCTTTCTTCCTTTTCTTTTTTCCTATGAAAGTGAAAGCACGCAGTATGTGTATATAGTTTGGAATCCTAGAATTCTCACATGGCATTATTTTAGGTTATTAAGTATTCTTCAAAGGTATTTTAATTATTTTATATTATTTATCATAATGACATACTATTACTTATTAAATTATCAGTCTTGAAATGCTGATTCAGCAGTCAGCTGAGGATTTGAGTGAAGTTTATGCTCAGGTTTTGGAGTATTAAATTTCCAGATCTTCTACGGTTCTGAAAATTTATTATTTGCTGCTTCAAGTTGCTAAGGTTGTCATCTCCTGCTACCTGAACCAGGGGAATTGTAGAGCTTCCCCAGGCAAGAAAGCCACAAACTTGGAGTTCTTGCTCAATGCAGTGGCAGTCTCTAGAATAAACATCTCTCAGGTATGAATATTTCTCAAGCTTGCCATTGGATATTTTCTGGTATCTTAAAATGGTTCTTTTTTGTACTTTTGTCCATGTTTTGTCATTGTTATCTATGGAGGAGACTCCTGACATTTTCCTGCCACAACAATGGAGTTCTCCCCAAATGAGTATTATTAGATTACTAAAATTTTTGCTAGTTTGATAAGTAAAGTTTATTGCTCCTTTAATATTATATTTTCAATGACTGGTATGATTAAGCACTTTTTGTGGTTATTGGCTATTTGCATTTCATCATTTGTAAATTACCTACTCATTTCCTTAGTCTGTTTATTTTCTGGAGTCTTAACTTTTTTATGTTGGTTTAGAAACATTTTTATTAACAAAATATTAGCCCTTTGCCCAAATTATTTAAAAATATACTTCTGTGTTAGTGACTTAACACATAAAATATAAATTTTATATGATTACCATGTAAGTTATTTTTTAAAGGAATAACAATAACTTCTCTGCACATTTCAGTCTTACCTAGGAGTCCAGTTTATCTTTTCATTTGTTTGAGTTGGTATTTATCATCCCAATAATATTATAAATTTTAATACAGATCTGACTTATTGCATTTTTAATGTTTTGCTTTACTGATATTGCTAGATATTTCATGATGTATTTTTTATTACAAATTCCAACTGGTTATTTTTATTTTATAGAAAATGCATTCCCACCTCACCAATTTCTATCATTTTCCCATTGGCCTTTTTTTGTGAATATTACAGCATCCCTTTATATCTATATCTACATATATTTGTAAGTATTATCTCATTTATTTCTCACAACAACACTATTATGTAGATTTTACTATCCCCATTTTTATATAAAGTATTTCAGTCATACAAAAATATATGGACAATAATATAATGAACATCCATGTACATGCCAGCCACTTAAGAAATAGAATATTACACTGTGAATCTCCTTCATATCATTCACTTCACTCCCCACAGTTAACTACTCTTGAATTTTGTTTTAATCATTCCCATGCAAGTTTATGTATTTTATGACATGGGTTTAAAACCACAAAATATATAATATTGTTTTTTCACCTTTAAATGCATATATAAATGATGTAATGTGTATACCGTCTGCATTTTTTATTTACTATTACATTTTCACGTTTATCTATGTTGATACATGTATCACTAGTTAATTCATTTCAGCTGCTTTATAATATTCTTTTGTATAAAGATATTGCATTTTATTTATAGCCTTATGTTTATGAGCTTGAAGGTTACTATAAATCTATACTATTGCAAATATTCATGAACATTTTTGCATTTGTCTCTTTGTGACCAAGTGCTATGGTTTTTCTATCATATAGTACTAGGAGTAGAATTGCTGGGACTTAAAATATGCACATCTTCAACTTTACACATATTGAAACATTGCTATCCAACAATGACTAATTCACACTACCACTAACAGTGTGTGAGTTTCCATTTCTCTCCATGCTTGCCAATGCATGGCACACTCAGAATTTAACTTTTGCCAATCTGATGAGTGTGAATGGGTATCACGCCTCTAAAGTTTGTATCATCCCATTTTCTATCTAGATTTTACATCTTTTCAAATATTTATCATGTATTTTTTCCATCTATTTTTTTCAACTATGAATTGCTTTTCATATAATTTATTTCATATTATACTAGGTTCTTTGTCTGTTCCTTACTGATTACTAGTGGTTTGTTATATTGTCAGGATAAAAATTCTTTTTTGATTATATGCACTGAAAATATTTTTGGATTTTTCTTTGACATTCAGCTTATTTGAATTTTAGAAAGATAAAATATATAATTTTTTATTTGAGATTATTTTCTTCTTTTAGATATTTTTGACCACAAAATTCTATAAATATTAAGTAATAATTTGTTTAATCATTTAAACATTTTATTTTTTATAATAATCTTTTTCATCTCTCTGGAATTTTGTTGGAGTGAGACAAGTGATAAAATATTATTTTTATACCAGATAACTAAGTTTCCTAGCACCATTTGTTTAAAAAAATCCATTGATTTTACATATCACCTGTCAGAAATGAAATATCTGTATTTGTGTGTCTCTGCTTCTTGTTGTTGTTTTTTAAATTTTGTTTGTATTTATTTTATTCTTGTGTCCCTTGCCATAGCTTTTGTTTCTTCTGGAATACCATTTTCTTTTGTGCAACCTCCTTTTCTGGTTTAGAAACAAATTGCTTCTTTTCAGTAAGGATCATTTTGATGTGGCAGGGGGTGCTCATGTATGAGTTAATCCCATCATGAGCTCTGTAAATCCTGTGGGCATCTTGGGTGCTTTGTCTACTTAGATATGCTTGATGACCATAGAATCTACATCCAAATCCCTAACTTCAGCATTACTCTACATTTGTAAGCATATGTAGCAAAAATTCAGCACCCTTCTTGAATAACCAACCTTGTGTCCAACCTCACTGTTTGGCCTGGGCGTTACCTACCAACTATACCATGGTAACCTGGGAATGGTAGACGTCTTTCTACAAAGTGACATTTTTCAGATACTCGATGGCTTTTCATACGTGCATACTTTCAATGGCCTGGGCCATTTCATGGGTGTCCTTAAAGTGAACATGATAATTTGAACCTCTTGATTTGCATGATTTTGTGGGGTTTTCTGGGTTCAGTGAATAGCAAGCCATTTTCACAGATCACCCTAGGCCACTTACAGAAACAGCTGCCTCTTGTTTTTATCTTATATTTTGTTGGTATTTCTGTTAATCTTTGTGTAAACAACACATTAAAATAATTATTTGGCTTTGTAATAAGTTATTTAGTCAGTCAGGAAAGAACACTTCACCTTTTCCTTTTTCGAAATTGTCTTTGTTTTTCTTGGCCTTTTGCTCTTCCTTATAAATTTGTGGACTCAGCTTATCAATATCCAAGAAAAACACCCAGTTTTAATTTTAAATGTAATTACACTGCATTTATATATTACTTTAGAAATAAGTAACACTTTTTTTAGATTGAGTTTTCTCATTCATGAGGTATTTGTGTCTTATAATAAAGTTTTATATTTTCTCCATAATTTGTCTTGTTTTTAGTTATAGGCATTCTCAGACACCTTATAATGCAATTATTTATTTCACATAATATAAGTATTAATTATATGCCAAGCATAGTTCTTAGTTATTTGGATGCATCAGTAGAAAAATAATGATGCCTGTCCTGAGGATACAAAATATATAATAACAAAGAAGATAAAGACATGGAGGTGTTCTTTTCTAGTGTGGCTGAGTACGTTTCTATCTGATTGGCTTTCCCAAAGATAACTATAAGTGTTGGACAACAATTGAACTGAACCACCTGAAGGCTCTGGAAAGGGAAGAAAAACATGTTGGTTCTTAAAGAGACTGAAAACTTCAAAAAGGGACTTTGACCATGAATACATGAACATGATTATATGCTCACAAAGTGAGTTTCCTGTTTCAATATCTTTTAGCTAATGGGCAAGCCAAGACAGGACATCAGTGGCTCCCCATGGAGCACATAAAACCTTGATAGAAAACATAGAGTCTTTGGCTTGAAGAACCAGGAGACAGAATTTGAGGACAACCATAATTGCTGGAAAGTAAAGAAGAGAATACTGGAAGAGAGAAAGCCAGAGAGGGAAGACTCAAATTGGTGAAAAACTATGTCTAAATCTCTGTCTGATCTTTGAGTCATGTGACTGCAGGGCTTACTGCAAGTGGCCCAGCAAAAGGGAAAAATGTCTTAAAGGAGGCTTGAGTTACTCTTAAGTCTGTATTTATGGTTTCACTAAGTAAACTGCCATTTTTTTTTTTCTTTTGAGACAGTCTCGCTGTGTCACCCAGGCTGGAGTGCAGTGGTGCAATCTCGGCTCACTGCAACCTCCACCTCCTGCGTTCAAGTAATTCTCCTGCCTCAGCCTCTGGAGTAGCTGAGTGCTCACCACCACGCCCGGCTAATTTTTGTATTTTTAGTAGATATGGGGTCTCACCATGTTGACCAGGCTGGTCTCGAGTAAATTGCCTATTAAAGCTAAAATATAAGGCCGGGCGCGGTAGCTCACACCTGTAATCCCAGCACTTTGGGAGGCCGAGGCAGGCGGCTCACAAGGTCAGGAGATCGAGACCATCCTGGCTAACACGGTGAAATCCCGTCTCTACTAAAAATGCAAAAAAAAAAAAAAAAAAAAAGCCGGGCGGGGTGGTGTGAGCCTGTGGTCCCAGCTACTCAGGAGGCTGAGGCAGGAGAACGGCGTGAACCCGGGAGGCGGAGCTTGCAGTGAGCCGAGATCGCGCCACTGTACTCCAGCCTGGGCGACAGAGCGAGACTCCGTCTCAAAAAAAAAAGCTAAAATATAAAACATTGTTCAGAGGAAAGTAACAGAATCTAGAGCCTGCACAAAATACCATTCACAGTGTCCACAATGAAGTAAAATCACTCCATATATACAGAGTCAGTTTTCTCAGGAAAAAATACAGTCAATGGTAGCCAACTCTAATACATCCCAGATGTTTGAATTAGCAGACAAAAACTTTAAAGCAATCATTATAACTAGGCTTAATAAGGTAAAGAAAAGTATGCTTATAATAAAAATCTAAGAAACCTCGAAAAAGAATTTTTAAATATTATATAGGATGAAATAACCAATATCTGAAATAAAAAATTAACTGGATGGTTGTAACTGTATAATGGAGACAACAGACGTATGAGTCTTTGAACATGAATATATGTCAATCGAAGTGACCTAATCTAATAAATGGAGAGAAAAATGTTGAAAAAAATCAGAGAACTCCTGTGGGAAAATATCAAAGTTTAAATGTACATAAAATTGGAGTCCAAAAGTGAGGGGAGAAAGAGAATAGAGGAGGCAAAATATTTGAATAAATAATGACCAAACCTTCCCAAATTCTGTGAAAGCCATACATTTGTAGACTCAGGAAAGTTGGGCCCAGAACAGTACCAAAATGAAGGAAACCATTCTGAAAACCAATAATAAAGAGAAAATGTTGAAAACAGCAAGAGAGAAATGACATATTATATATAAAGGGAAAACAGTTTGGTCTCTGACTTATTGGAAAATATGAGAGATCAGAAGAAGAGCATCTTAAAAATTGTAAATAGATAAAGCATGGTTATCTAGAATTATCCAGTGAACATAATATTTTCCAGAATAAAGAAGAAATAACATTTTCAAATAAAATAAAACTGTAAAAAATTTGTCACTAGCCCATCTGCACCATAAGAATTGCTAAAGGAAGTCTTTCAGCATGAAGAAACATGATACCAGATGAAAACTTGGATTTTTAGGAAAGAAGGAAGAGCATCAAGAATGGTAACTATCTGGATAAATATAAAAGGCTTTTATTTTACATTCAGTTTCTTTAAAGTACGTTAGATTGCTTAAAGCAGAAAATATGCCATTGTCTCATGGGGCTTATACTGAACATAGATATATATGACAATTATAACCTAAAGGATGGGTGGTTAATAGGCCTATATGATTCCAAGGTTTCTGTATTTTATAGGAAGTAGCACAATATGAACTCTAAGTAGACTGTAAATAGGTAAGAATAACATATTTTAATCCCTAGAGAAATCATTTAAAATATGCAAAGAAACATAACTGAAAAGCCAATAGATAAATTGAAATAGGCTTAAAGATATTCTAATAATCCAAAATGAGGCATAAATCAATAACTGAGAAACAAAGAAAAGAAGAAACAAATAGAAAACAAATAATAAAATTGTAGACCCAATCCAACCGCATCAATAATTCAATTAAATTTTCATAGCATAAATCGTCTAAAAACAGAAATTCTTAGAACAAAAAATGCACAATCCAACTACATGCTGTCTATGAGAGATACACTTTAAATATAAAAATACAGATTAACTGAAAGGAAATGGATGGAAAAAGATACACCTTGGAAATAGTAAGTACAAAAAAGTCTGGAGTGGATAAATTATTAACAAATTTAAAAAATGGTATACTATGTTAGAAGATAGTAAGTGTTGTGTAAAAGAAAAAATAGAGCAGAGCATAGGGACTGGGTGTGTGCAGGGGTTATCATTTTAAGTTGGTCATGATAGAGCTCATTGTAAAGGTGACTTTTTTTTTTTTCATTTTTTCCGAATTTTTTTTTTTGAAGTTTTATTTTAATCAACAACAGAGGAAGCTTTGCATGGTAAAGGGGTTAGAAACAATCAAGCTTCATCTTGTAACCTAGTTAGAGTGTGAACAGTGCTGCTGCTGTTGATGATGATGAGATGACTGACCTACAGATGGCTCCTCAGTCATTGAATAATTAATTCCATTCCTTGTACCATTCATTCTGTTCCTTGTATCATTCACATGCAATCATTCACATACATACATTCACATGTTCTTCACTGGCTGTTCCAAAAGGAACACAAAAGAAAATGGATTTATTATCTCAAGTTGTAGGAGAGAATGACCTGAAATTATTCCCATACCAAGACAATACTCATTGATGGAGAGGTAATTCATCCAAAAGAAAATAGATGTGGGTGTGGTATATTGAATGAATTGCTGTTACATTTAAAAAAATTAAAAGGCCAAATGTAACTAGAGATTTTCTTCTGGTTTGAATTCAATTTTAGGACAACTTTTGAACCCATACTATGTGGCATAGTCCTTGGTAGGTGCCATGAATACAAATATGAATAAGAAAATAATTCAGTCCTCAAGGTTAGACATTCAAATAAATAACTATAATATTTTGTGATAAATGTTATTATGAAAGTTTGTTTAAAGTGAATGGGAAAAATGGAGTACGTCTACTGGGAAGGTTTAAAAAAAGAGAGAGAAGATGTACAATTAGATAATCATGAAGGCTCAAATACACGTGAAAAGTGGATAAAGAAGGAAAGTGGATTAAAGGCAAAATTTGGAAGTGTGAAAGGGAAGGGCATCTTCAGTGTACAGGGGATAGCCTAAAAGAGCTATAACACAGGGTTTGTAGTGCAAGACAAGGCCAGAAAGATAAGGATAAGGTTGAGAGTTCTTACAGTGCTTAAAAAAAAATGGCTTTGTAGAGATGAATAATGCTTTTAAGTAGGGGAGTGCCATAATCAAATTTGTACTTTAAATTATAGCTCTTGCAACCATGTGAAGGATGAGTGGCTAAGACGGCAGATATTGAAGATGGTGAAACTAGTAGAGACTTTGATCATGGTCTAAATGAAATGTGAGTCCCAAATTAAGGGACAGGAATAAAATACATATTAGAGAAATGTTTCTTAGCTAGAGTAAACATGACAATTATGAAAAAGGAGGTATAAAGGGATGATTTATGAATCTGAATTTCTCAGTTTGGTCAATGGGCTGGGCTGTATACTGCTGATGACTAAGATATGAAATGCAAAGGAAAAAGGGATTTAGGCTACGGTGAGGGGAGAGAGTAGGAGTGATAAGCTTCCATTTTAGATATGTTGAGTTTGAGACAAACAAAAGATAAATAGGGATATATACATAATAGGTGACTGTGTTGGCACTCCAGAGAGAGCCCAAACCAGGAAATAGAAATTTGAAAGTTGTTTCTATGTGGCTATTGATTGAAATCATGGAAGTAGATTTCCAATAATAGGAAAAATGTAAAAAAGAAGAAGACTGGGCCTGGTGTGGTGGCTCATGCCTGTAATCCCAGCACTTTGGGTGGCCGAGGCAGGTGGATCACCTGAGGTCAGGAGTTTGAGACCAGCCTGACTGATATGGTGAAACCCCGTCTCTACTAAAAATACAAAAATTAGCTGGGCGCGGTGGCATGCATCTGTAGTCCCAGCTACTTGGGAGGCTGAGGCAGGAGAATTGCTTGAACCTGGGAGGTGGAGGTTGCAGTGAGCTGAGATAGTGCCACTGCACTCCAGCCTGGGCGACAGAGTGAGACTCCATCTCAAAAAAAGAAGAAAAAGAGTGGCCAAGGACAAAATACTGGGAACACCAAGACCTAAGAGAGATGAAGAGACATCAGAAAAATAAAGAATAATTAAATCAGTGAGAGAAAAACCAGAAGAAATTGAAATCTATATTAGAATGTTTTTAAAAAAAGATAAAAATGATAAGAACTCCAGAAATAGAAATAAGTACTTGTAGAAATTTAACAGAATAATAATAAATTGACAGGGGAGCAAACAATACTGTATTTTTCAAAATATATTGTCAGAACCACCCGATAGCCATCAGAAAAAAAAAATCCCTGAAATTCTATCTCATGGTTTATGCAAAACTTAAGATGGATCAAAGATTTAAATTTATAAAAATTGAAGAAACACAATTAGTTAAATGGAAAAATCAGTGGATAATTTTTATAATCTTGAAGTGGAGAAGATCTTTCATATGAAAACACAAAGAAAAACCAAAACTAAGAAAAAAGTCAAAAGCAACAAGAAAAAAATTATAAAAGAGAAGAAATTTAAGAAAATAAAAAGAGAAAATGCGTACGTAAAAGTCTTCCCTCTGATCATATATAAAAAGTCTCATAATTCAGTTTGGAAAAATAAAGGCAAACTTTCCAAAAGAAAAATGAGCAAATCATGTCTTAAGTCTATGACCACTGGGGAAAAGGAGCAACTGTGAAAGTGAAGAACTATCTGCCCAATGCTAGACTTTTCAGCAGCCCTAACTTGTGCATAATTTTTGACTCCTTCTTTGTACCTTTCGTGCATCACAGAAAATGCCACAGGAGAGGAAGCAAAAAGGACATCAAATCAAGGGCCATCAAAGAGGAGTGATTAATGATTTTCTTTAGTTTTACTGTCTTTTTGATATCTGTATTGAAATATCTATTCCAACATCCAGGAAGAAGGCAGGACAACAAGTGAGATTAGTCCCTACTTATGGGAGTGAAGATAACTCACAAAAACTGGAAGGACACATGTAGAGACACATAAAATAGATTTAAGTGTGTGAAACAAAACTCTTATGACTATACAGTAAAATCTCTTTTTAAATTTACTAGTGATTCCTATAGAAATAACATTTATTTTCTGTCTAATCCTTTGAGGAAAAGTTAGCTTTGGTGAGCCAAAAATGATACACTGGAACAGGTATTGCCCAGAGTAATTTGGGAGATCGTGCTCTGGTTGGATTGTCAAACCAGAGTGTAATGCCTGGCTGTAATTTGGATTAGACTGCCTTAGACTTTTAACATGACTGCAAACTGTTTTTGACATATAGCACAGAATATAAATTGGCCTAGCATGGGCTGCAGCATCTTTAGAATATTTGAGGAAGGGTAGACTTGGGTATGCCGTGGTAACAAATAGACCTCAGAATTTCTGTTTATTTTTTCCTTAAGCCACACTCCACGGCAGGTCAAGAAGCTCTCTTGAGCAGCTCCCTTTCTAGCTGGTGACTCAGGGACAAAGATACTTCTAACATGTAGTACTTTTGAAAAATGTACTAGGCCAACACTGAAAGGAAATAAAAGAGGATTGTGCAGTATTGTCTTAAGGGGTGGGTCTAAAAGTGATTCCCACTACTTTTGCACAGTCCATTGACTAGAAATAAGTCACATGGCCCCCAACTTAATGCAAGGGAGAATAAGATATGCACCTGTCTTATGTGCCCAGGAAGAAGAAAAAGTTTGTTAAACACGTAGCATAGTCTCAGCCATAGTTCATACTCTGGTCAACAAAACATCTGTCTCATTCTTCTCATGTATCAAACATACTCATACCCACCCTCTCCCTAAAGGAAAGAACCCAATGTTCCTCCATTCACTAACTCTATATTAGGATGCAAGATCTCTCTAGAAATCTTCTCCATCAAGCCTATATGTGACTCCTCATGGTCAGGTGACCTATGAACCAAAATGACAAGTTATCTGCACCCCACCTCACTGCCAAACACAGGATGTCTACAATGAATATTCTGAATTGGGAAGGGGAAGAATAGGAAATATACAATAATCAATATTCTTTAGTGATTCTGAAATATCACTACACAGACATTGTGAAAGTCTCACACCCAAGGTGGGGCTAGGGTAGGGAGGAAGAGGTTGCTAGATGAGGCCTTGATTTTATTCTCTGAGAGGATAACCCTGTCATGTTTTTCTCTGTGGCTACTGGCTCTGCCTTCTTGGAGACTCTTCCGTGTCAATATTGTCATTAGCACATCTTAAACAGTCTGAAGAGATGTTCTTCTTGGAGGAGGCATTCAAATGCTGCTTTCTTTATGTGGGTGTCCAAGAACTGATTTTAGTATTTGAATTCAAAAATAGGACTTTTTTCAAGAGTGGACTTGTGGTTTCCTTGTGTATTATTCATCCATTTTCATGCTGCTGATAAAGACATACCTGAGACTGGAAAGAAAAAGAGGTTTAATGGACTCACAGTTCCACATTGCTGGGGAGGCCTCACAATCATGATGGGAGGTGAAAGGCACTTCTTACATGATGGTGGCAGAGGGAAATGGAGAATCAAGTGAAAGGAGTTTCCCCTTAGGGCTACAGGCCCCATGCAAATCCAAAATCCAGTAGGGCAGTCAAATCTTAAAGTTCCAAAATGATCTCCTTAAACTCCATGTCTCAAATCCAGGTCACACTGATGTAAGAGGTGGGTTCCCACGGTCTTGGGTAGCTCCACCCCTGTGGCTTTGCAGGGTACAACCTTCCTCCTGGTTGCTTTAAAGGGCTGGTGTTGAGTGTCTGTGGCTTTTCCAGGCACAGTGTGCAAGCTGTTGGTGGATCTACCATTCTAGGGTCTGGAGAACGATGGCCTTCTTCTCACAGCTCCACTAGGCAGTACCCTAGTAGGGGTTGTGTGGGAGCTTCAACTGCACATTTCCCTTCCACACTGCCCTAGCAGAGGTTCTCCATAAGAGCCCCACCCCTGCAACAAACTTCTGCCTGGACATCCAGGCCTCTCCATACATCTTCTGAAATCTAGGTGGAGGTTCCCAAACCTCAGTTCTTGACTTCTGTGCACCCATAGGCTCAATACCATGTGGAAGCTGCCAAGGCATGGGGCTTGCACCCTCTGAAGCCATGGCCTGAGCTGTACCTTGGCCTCTTTTAGCCATGGCTAGAACAGCTGGGATGCAGGGCACCAAGTCCCTAGGCTGCATACAGCAAGGTAGCCCTGGGTCCAGCCCATGAAACCATGTTTTCCTCCTAGGCCTCTGGGCCAGTGATAGGAGGGGCTGCTGCAAAGGTCTCTGACATGCTCTGTCAACATTTTCCCCATTGTTTTGGTGATTAACATTTGGCTCCTCGTTACTTATGCAAATTTCTGCAGCTGGCTTGAGTTTCTCCTCAGAAAATGGGCTTTTCTTTTCTATCACATTGTCAGGCTGCACATTTTCTGAACTTTTATGCTCGGTTTCTCTTTTAAAAGTGAATGCTCTTAACAGCACCCAGGTCACCTCTTGAATACTTTGCTGCTTAGAAATTTCTTCTGCCAGATACCCCAAATCATCTCCCTCAAGTTCAAAGTTCCACAAATCTCTAGGGCAGGGGCAAAATGCCACCAGTCTCTTTGCTGAAATGTAGCAAGGGTCACTTTAACTCCAGTTCCCAAAAAGTTTCTCATCTCCATCTGAGACAACCTCAGCCTGAATTTCATTGTTCATATCACTATCAGCATTTGGGTCAAAGCCATTCAAGTCTTTAGAAAATTCCAAACTATCCCACATTTTCCTATCTTCTTCTGAGCCCTCCAAACTGTTCCAACTTCTGCCTGTTACCCAGTTCCAAATTTGCTTCCACATTTCACGTGTCTTTACAGTAGCACCCCACTCTGCTGGTACAAATTTACTGTATTAGTTTGTTTCCACACTGCTGATAAAGATGTACCTGAGATTGGGAAGAAAAAGACATTTAATGGACTCACAGTTCCACATGGCTGGGGAGGCCTCACAACCGGGGCAGATGGCGAAAGGCACTTCTTACATTGTGGCAGCAAGAAAGAAATTGAGAACCAAGTGAAAGGGGTTTCCCCTTATAAAACCATCAGATCTTCTGAGACTTATTCACCATGAGACTGTTCTCACCATGAGAACAGTATGGGGGAAACAGTCCCCATGATTCAATCATCTCCCACCGGGTCCCTCCCACAACGTGTGGGAATTATGGGAACTACAATTCAAGATAAAATTTGGGTGGGGACACAGTCAAATCATATCACCATGATGATACAATTCCTTTAAAAACCCTGCAGATTTCTGATCTATTAGTTTCAGCCAGTACCATGTAACCAGTAACCCTATCCAGAGATATTTCCTCAAAATAATATTCAGATTTATTTTACATGGTTACCTTCTCACCCTCATGCCTCTTTCCCAGTCAATTTAATGCTGGCCACCATTGGGTCTTCTGAACAACTGGTGTCAAGCACACTCCTACTCCAACTTTTGCCCTGAGTCACTATTGAACTTGAAAGACTTTTAATTTGTCTTATCACTCAAAGTCTTCTCAATTCAATCTCTACAAGCAGCTGGGCTTTTCAACCCTGGAAGACCTTGAGTTTCTAAACTGCCTCCCATTTCTGCTTGGAAGCTGATTAATTCTTCTCTGAAATTTTTTTTTTTTTATTGGTAATACTTTGTGAAATGCAACTCATAATAGACATCATACACTAGGGCAGTGAAGCATTTCAACACCTAACTAGAGATGAATCGTAGGCCTATAGTCTTTCTTCTAAGGTAGAGCAGGCAATAGTTTGAGCAAAGCCATATTACCAGCCTGCAGTATCAGTTTCAATTTAAGTGTGTAAGCATTTTGCTCATCACATACCATTACCCTAAGGCTTTATATTTTTGGATTTTTTTGGAGCAGTACTCTACTTCAAGGTATCAGTTTCTGTGTTAGGGTAAGTAACGTTAGCTCCTTTAAACCTATCCCCAAACCTTCAGTGACTGAATAAAATATACTTAGTATTTACTATTAAAACTTTAAATAATACAGTTACTCTTTCCACATGAAAAGCCTTTCCATCATTCTCCGTTTATCCCATGGGCTCAGAACCAACCAAAGCAAAACTTGGGATATGGTAAGTGCTCAAAAACATACTAGCTGTTATTATTTTTATTTTCAATTACTAATATTTGGGATCACAGAGAGTTACAAAACCAAACAGGCAGAAGCTATTTGCTAAGCCATAAACAAGGCAGTAGTCAATATTTTGAAGACAGTATTAGAAGAGACATCCACAATGTGTTCGTTTGCTAGGGCTGCTATGACAAGCTATCACAAACTGAGAGGCTTAAACAATAGAAACTTATTGTCTCATAATTCTGGAGGCTGAAAGTCCAAGATCATGGTGTGGGCAGGCCTGTTTCCTTCTGAGGGCTATGAAGGAGAGTCTGTCCCATGCCAGTCTGCTAGCTCTGGTGTTCTGCTGACCATCTTTGGCTTTCTTTGACTTGTAAAAGCATTTCTCCACTTCTCCCCTCATCTTCACATCACGTCCTCCCTGTGTGCATATCTGTCTCCAAATGTCTAATTTTTAAAAGGACACTGGTCAGATTGGATTAGTGCCCATCCTAATAACCTCCTTTTAACTTGATTACCTCTATAAAGATCTTATCTTCAAATGGGTCATGTTCTGAAGTACTGGGGCTTAGATTTCAACACAGGAATTTGGGAGAAAACAACTCATATTATACAATAACACATTTAAAAATAATATTTTCATTAAAGTATTTCTGAAGACATATTTACATGGTTAGGCAATGGTGCTTATCCGTCTTTTTATGAACAGAATCTAGACATTTGTATTAGAAATCAAGTATGTATTCCTTCCTTTTATTGGGGATAATTATGCTTAACGTATAGCAAACTATCATAGTGCGGTGTCCTCAAGGAATACTTCCATTGCTTCCTATTTTCCTGAATTCCAGATGCCCTCTGTCTCCTGTTTATTGTAATAATGATTGGCTGTGACGGAACAGGATGACCAGGTGAGCAGAGCACACCTTTAAGAAGGTTGTATTAGACTAGGCTTCAGTCTGTGCTTCATCCGTTGTAAAAATTACAATGTCATCTGAAGTCTTCTATTGCAAAATTGTTTCACATGGCTAAGAAGAAAACTTGGTAGATTAATTAAATATTAAAACAAGGAGAATCAGGAACAATCATGGAGGCATTCATTAAATTAAAACCAATATCTTCATTCTTTTCAGTGTTTATTGATAGCTTGAGTAAGGTGCTCCTTCCCTGTTATTTACAACATGGTGAACTATAATCCTGTAGCTACGCTAAAGAGAAATCAATGCATGTTTTTAGGTCACAGATATTGCCAAATAAACTACTCTTATAATCAGATTGTTTTATTGAAAATATAGAAGTATTCCCTTACAGAGATAATAGTTGTGGATAAAAAGTTGAAAGATATGGGTTTGTTTGCTTTTGGAAAACTACACACTTGCTTTTGTTCTCTGACTAAAGTGTCATTATGAAGGAAAGCAGGATTGGCCTGAGTCCAAATGTCTGAATAGTTCAAATTTAACACAGTCTGTCCTTTTGCTCAGCTTTCTCTTCTCATCTTATGCTCACTTTTTTCCCTGGAGCATTTATTAAATATTGCCATCTTGTTCCTGGCTTCAACTTGTCTTTTGATCACCAAACTTCAGAAGAGAGAGTAGCACACTGCAAATACTCAGAAAGTATATTGGATTGAATAAATAAATGAATCAATCAATCCATGAGTGAACTGTAGTGAGCCTCCCTTGTAGCCCAATCAGCACTGTCTTCTTAATGCTAAAACTGCAAATTAATTTCCCTTATTGGGCTGGACACCGTGATTCATGCCTGTAATCCCAGCATTCTGGGAGGCCGAGGCAGGCGGATCACTTGAGATCAGGAGTTCAAGACCAGCCTAGCCAACATGATGAAACCCCGTTTCTACTAAAAATACAAAAATTAGCTAGGTGTGGTGGTGCGCATCTGTAATTTCAGCTACTCGGGAGGCTGAGGCACAAGAATCACTTGCACCCAGGAGTTGGAGTGAGCCAAGATTGTACTACTGTACTCCAGCCTGGGTGACAGAGCGAGAACTTGTCTCCAAACAATAATAATAATAATATTAATTTCCCTTACGATTGATTGATTGATTGATTCAGAATCTCACTCTGTCACCCAGCCTGGAGGACTGTGGCACTGCCCCTCCTCACTGTAGCCTCAATCTCTTGGACTCCTTCCACCTCAGCCTCCTGAGTGGCTGTGACTATATGTATGTGCCAGCATGCCCACACTAATTTTTAAAATTTTTTCGTAGCAACAGTGCCTCCCTGTGTTGCCCAGACTGGTCTCAAACTTCTGGGGTCAAGTGATCCTCCCACCTTGGCCTACCGAAGTGCTGGGATTACAGGCACGCACGACCATTTCTTACTTTTTTACTCCTTTCAGTGAATGTTTCCAGTTTATCTGGTTATTAATATGTAAAATTATAACTGAGATACTTAACATTATATTTCAAATGATTGGCCCTCAGAGTTATTTGCTTTTAATTTTAAAAAAAATCTCCATTTTGTAGCATTTCAGCCAATGTGGTAAGAACAAAATTAGACTGTGACCAAGTCTATTTTTTTGACTAGTTCTTCAAGTAGCAAAGCTAATCCTGTGAAGACTGGCCAGGTACATAACAGATAAACAATATAAATGTATTTACTAATGATGAGAGAGGAAGAGAATTCAAATACTATGATGGTATCTTAAATATGAAAACCTGGGTTTTGTTATATTTCATTGGAAAAAAGATTTTTACCCTATCATTTAGAAAACAGGAAACTCCTCAATATTCCTTGATTTAAGTAGTTCTTGCTAATGAGGTTAAGTTTTGATCAAACAAAATGATCAGTGGGAAGTATTTTCCCATTTTAATCATCAACAGTGAACAATTTGCCTGTGAGCCTGAGAAAACAAGGGAACAGGATGTTGAATGGCAATGTGACAGAGCAGATTTTTTTTTACAGGAAAAGTGGGCTTAAAAGTTAAGTAAGTCAAAAACTTGTTTTAGAATATAGTTGAAACAGAAAATACTGTTGGTCGTATCTATTTCGTTCTTTAGAAATTCAAATTTTATAATATTACCAAGGGAGTATTTAAATGAGATTTTGTAGTCATAGATACAGAAACACCGGCCGGGCGTGGTGGCTCACGCCTGTAATCCCAGCACTTTGGGAGGCTGAGGCGGGCGATCACAAGGTCAGCAGATCGAGACCACAGTGAAACCCCATCTCTACTAAAAATACAAAAAGTTAGCCGGGCGTAGTGGCAGGCGCCTGTAGTCCCAGCTACTCGGGAGGCTGAGGCAGGAGAATGGCGTGAACCCGGGAGGCGGAGCTTGCAGTGAGCCCAGATTGCGCCACTGCACTCCAGCCTGGGCGACAGAGCGAGACTCCGTCTCAAAAAAAAAAAAAAAAAGATACAGAAACACCTAGCCATGAACTAAATTTCCTACTGATCTTGAATATTTCAAAACCACTTTCTGCCAAATATTCGAATAAACATCTATATATATTATGAAAATCCTCAGGCTGGATTACATTCAGCCTATAACTGAACTGCCAAAAACATGATAAAAGGTCAGGGTCTTTTTATCCAGACATCTGGATTGGGAATTCTCAAAAGAACTTGTTCCAAAGACATGATTATTTTGTTTTTTCCTGTATAGAGTTCTTCAACATATTAAAGTAGAGAAAAAGGGGTAATAAGGAAAGTGTTTCATGCAAATCAAAACCACAATGAGATACCATTTCACACCAATCAGAATGGCTATTAAAAAGTCAAAAAATAACAGATGCTGGTGAGGTTGTAGGGAAAAAGAAACACTTATACATTGTTGGTGGGAATGTAAAGTAGTTTAACCATTGTGGAAGATAGTGTGGCAATTCCTCAAAGACCTAAAGACAAAAATACTATTCAACTCAGCAATCCTATGACTGGGTATATACCCAAAGGAATATAAAGCATTCTATTATAAAGGCACATGCACATGTATGTTTATTGAAGGACTATTCACTATAGCAAAGACATGGAATCAACCTAAATATCACTCAATGATAGACTGGATAAAGGAAATGTGGTATATATACACCATGGAATACTACGCAGCCATAAAAAAAGAACCAGATCATGTCCTTTGCAAAGACATTGATGGAGCTAGAGGCCATTGTCCTTAGCAAACTAATGCAGGAACAGAAAACCAAATACTATATGTTCTCATGTGAAAGTTGGAGAACACATGGACACATAGAGGAGAACAAAACACAGTGGGGCTCATTGGAAGATGGAGGGTTGGAGGAGGGAGCAGATCTGGAAAAATAACTAATAGGTACTAGGCTTAATACCTAGATGATGAAATAATCTGTACAACAACCCCCCATGACACAAGTTTACCTATGTAACAAACCTGCACATATACCCCTGAACTTAAAATAAAAGTTAAAAAAAGAAAAGTACAATTCAAAATTTGATAAATTGTCAACATTATCAAGAACAGTTTAAAGGTCTGTCCAGGTGAGTAGGCACCACATGAATTGAATACTCAGGCAATATTTCTACTACTTATAAATTCACAGCCTAAAATATAGTACTTAAAACTAATATTTAGAATCACAGAGACATCAAATTTAGTATCTGAATAAAATTTAATGATTCTCACTGTGAACAAAGAGGTGAAGTGAAATAAAATTCCCAAAGTGGATGAATCTAAACTAGAATTCTGGTTTTCTGATTATCCAGTCCAGTCCACTGTCCATATCTTTATGAGTCCAGATTTCTTGACTGCCCACTATTAGAAGAGCTTGAATGGCACGAAGGAAGCTCCGTCAGTTTTCTAATTAGGCAGAGCATAGTTAGAAGTCCAGCTTCTCTGGCTACTGTGTGAGTGTAAGAAATGCAGTTTTTCATTCTGAATCTTCATTTCCTCAATGGTAAAACTTTGTCTATACAGATGCAAGTGTGTAGGACACAAGTGTGTAGGACCAAAGTGCCGATCAATCAACAAAACAACCACAGCTGGCCTTTATTTCCACTGCTAGGAGAAGGGATTGACCTAGGTTTGGTCTCTGGTTGGTCCCATTCAGGTTTAGTCTTACAGGAAGTTAGGGTACATACTGGTGGTTTATGTGCAGGAACTGGGTATCATTAGTAACAACTGCTTTGTTAGAGTTTCAAAATGTTTTATAAAGCTTAAAGTTGTTATAATTTAACTCATCAACATATATATTAAGCCACATATATTATAGGGAGGGATGATGGTTGGAAATACGTATATTTGCTATCTTACATTTTCCCCTACAGTTGATTTTCTTCCAATGCCTTAGCAACCCACACAAAGGTGTTTTGTTTGGTCTGCCTGTTGAGTGTACTATTAGAATTAATGCATTATTTTCTGTATCAGCCTAAAACCAAAACAGGAAAAAGCTATTTAGAAGAAAGCAAGTGAAAATATTGTAGCTAAAAACGCTTAATTTTTAAAAATCCTAATTTTGTGTTACTTCATTGTTGTTACTGATGGTGTTTTGGTGAGAACACACATTGCAGTTCAGTAAGGATATGCTCAAATCAAAGTTTGAAACCTTGCAACCCAGTCAGATTAGGCTAATAGGTCTATCTTCTTTCAGCTGTACAGTATTTCTTTTAATTGCATTAAATACCTTTAACATGGACACATACTCTTCACATCTCCAGAGTCTTCACCAATTCCTATCTATTAGATCTGTTTACTTCATTTTTTATACTACCCTAAGGCCCCTGAGCACATTAAAATTCACAGTCCCTGAGATAGGTTTTATTAGTATTTCCTTTTCCTCCAGAGAAGCAAATACAATCATAGTAAAGGAATGAACCTTAAAGGTAAGGAGGATGGGAAGTAGTTATTCAAATTATTTACTTAAACAACTTATAAATACGGGAAGAGGATGAAAACTCATTGAAGTATAAAACAGAGTAAGCAAGTAGCCTTCTTAAAGACAGAATTTTAGAAGGCAAGAAGAGAGCACCACCCTTCCAAAAAGATCCCTTGGGCAGCAGTTAGGATTGCCCTTGGCTCGATGTAACAGAAATGCAAATACAGTGACTTAACAAAGCATGTATTGAGAAATCCAGAGTCAGTTTAGAGCTGGTATACAGCTAAGCGAAGTCATCAGAACCAGCTCCTTCCTCTTTCCAAGTATGACTCAAAGTATATATAGATTTTGTTCTTATGATTACCAGATAGATTTTCTATACCCAAGCATCACGTTCTATTCCAGATATGTACAAGAGGGTGGGCCAAGAAGAAAAGTTGCATTCTGACTTTTGGGAAAGAACATTTTAGGTTCTCTTGAAGCCTCATCTAGTGGATATCTGCTTACATTTTATTGTTCTGAACTACATCACACAGCCAAAACTATTTGGAGGATAAACTCCTAAAATTAATATTTCTACCTGAATATCTTGAGCAAGATTTGCGTTCTGTTGCTAAAAAGGAAGAGGAGAAAAGATTCAGAACAATTTGTTAATAGCTAACAATTATACAGCATTTTCACTATGCCAAGCACTTTACATATATTAACTTTTTAAATACAAACTATACTGTGCAGTAGTACCATTACATTTCCATTTTAAATATAAGTAAACTGAAACACACAACATTTAATAACATGCAAAAGATTACCTAGCTAAGAAGTGGCAGAGCCAAGATTTGCATGTAGGCAATCTGTCTCTAGGCATTGTAATAATACTATGTTAAGTATATGACACATTTAAGGAGAAACAAGATTTAGAATTTGGCAGGTGCAAAGAGGGTGGAAGTCATGCCACTGGCTAGACTGGAATTTTGACTGGTAAACTATATCAGAGATTGACAGTCCTATACCCCATCCATATTTCCCACCCCTTTTCATCAGCACATATGACTCAAGAATGATAGATACAAGACTCATTTCTCTACAACTTAGTATCAGTTAAGATACTTTCAGATTTGGGAAAAAAACCAAACTCAATAGAAACAGTCTTAAACAATACAAAACATCTTATTGGCCCTATAATAAGAACTTCAAAAGCATAGCAGATGCCACGCTTAGAATGAGCAGGCTTCAGTTTTGTTTGAATGTAATCCTCTTTGTTATGCATTCCTCTGTGGGTTAGCTTTCTTTTAGGAATGGCTTTTCTCATTGTCAAAAATGGAAGACAGAGGTAAGTGATGCAATATTATTTCTTTTCTATTTCCAGGAGAGAGAGAAGCACACTCCTCATAATTGTCTCTTAAGAGCAATAAAGGACTCTCCCCAAAGACTCTGCAACTCACCCCTTGTCCAGAATTAGATTCCTGGTCTATTTCTAAATAATCACTAACAGGGAGGATGAGATTATATTACAGGATTAGAATTAATTAAGATCACCCCTATAGTAGAGATGAGGCAAGTTTTCTTGAATTGCAAATACTGTGTGAAGGAGGGGTAGTTATCTAAATGAACCAGGCTTCTGTTAGGCTTGTTGGAGGAGATATTACTGCTGGGTAGAAGTTAATAATGTTAATAATGTTCAATAGTTGTAAAATTCCAGAACGTCAAGTGAATAAGAAAGTAAGGTAGATAACCTACAAAGTTTTCTGACTAGTATCAGATTTCCAACCAGCAATCATGAGTGCTAGAAGACAACAAAGTGATGTGCTTTTTAAAATTTCTCAGGGGAAAAATGATTTCTAAACCTTGAATTATATTTCCAGCTAAACTATCAACCAAGGATTAAGAGCAAAAAAATATGTATTCTCGGGTTGGGCGTGGTGGCTCACACCTGTAATTCCAGCACTTTGGGAGGCCGAGGCGGGTAGATCACGAGGTCAGGAGATTGAGACCATCCTGGCTAACACAGTGAAACCCCGTCTCTACTAAAAATACAAAAAATTAGCCGGGTGTGGTGGCGGGTGCCTGTAGTCCCAGCTACTTGGGAGGCTGAGGCAGGAGAATCGCTTGAGCCTGAGAGGTGGAGCTTGCAGTGAGCAGAGACTGCCACTGCACTCCAGCATGGGTGACAGAGCAAGACTGCATCTCAAATATATATATATATATATATATATATATATATATATATATTTATTTATTTAAAATATATACATACATTCTCACATACATAGACACAGGAGTTTCATTTCATAGGTATCATTTCTGAAGAGGTTATTTTAAGCTACGCGTCAGAAAAATGAGACTGAAAAACATTTAAAAAGTGTAAGATACAAAGCATGGTGGAAATAACTCAGGAGACAGTCCACTGAAAACACCCCCTGGGATAATAGCTGAGCAGCAAGCAAGAAAGCAATTAGTTGAACAGATAGGTGAAAATCTGCAAGAGGAATGTCTTCAAGGAGTAGAACGGAATGGACCCCAAGCCATAAACAGAGTGGGTAAGGAACTAGAAGACATTAGTGACATGTTAAAGAAAGTATATGGTTCATTACAAGAAAAAAAGGAAGCCGAATTGGAAACAAACAAAAACCTGTTTGAAAAAGTCCTGATCTTATCATAAAGCAAAAAATGTCAGGCATAATTTTAAGCAATTGATGGAATGCAAGGAAAAACCATACATTCAACTTCGATTAGACACATTCTCCTGTAAGTGGTACAGGTTTCATACTGTTAGACCCAAAAAGAAGAAAATAAACTTGTAGTCAATTAGCTGGTTCTTCAATGAAAAATATATCAGTCATAATAAAATAATTGTGGTATGTTCATTTTCAACTCAATTAATGTGTAAAGATGGAAGAAAACATGGTTGCAGGACAAAATGTAAATTTTATCAACTTTCACAATAGAAATGAGAAACTATAGTCAGAGGTAGAAGGAGACTAGGAGGGATATAAAAGTGGTAAAAACATAAGTATCTTCATTCTATATAGTGGGCAGGGATATTTTATAAATTTGATGCAACAGATAGAATTTCAAGTGCACTGCATAGCATTATGGAAGTGGTTAAATGTGGTTGTCTCTGAGAGGTGGGTTCTGGGGGGGTGAGGGGAGACTTCATTATATAATCCCCTTTTACATTATGAAATTGTAAAAGGGGATTATATAATGAATATGTCACTTTGATAAAAAAGTAAGATTAATTTTTAAGAGAAAAGTAAGTATATTGAAGACTGTTTTCTTCAATTATCTTTGGATAATTGCTGCTATGGACTTGCTTTCATTCCCTCTAAATTCCACAACAGTAAAAGGTCTTTTTAAATGGTAATTTTAGCAAAGAGAAAGAAAAAAGAAGTGCCAAAAAGACATCAGAAGGATCTGAGGATCGGTCAACAAACTTTTGTAAACTTTTAAGAAAGGGAATTGACCTAGTAGATCAGAGAAAGCCAAAAGTTAATTCCTAGCAGGAGTGACACCCAGCACAAGCTGATTTTCACTTACAGAGTAATGAAACTATTATTGGAGGCAACAAGTATTCCTGAAAGTTGGATGCAGATCAGATTGGAAACATAAGGATTGGTGCAAACTCCCTGAAAGAATCATTGAAAACCCTATATTTCCTACTATACCACACTACTAGTTGACAAATTCTCCTTGCCTGCCCAGAAGCCTAGGGTAAAGCCACAGGAACTTCATATTCAGTGACATTAACTAAAGGTACCACCCTACTGAAGAGATATTAAATGAAAGTTTGCACACAAAACAGTGAGATACTAAGCTTCTTTCCCTGACTGAGCTTTGAGAAGGCCGAGTATGGAGGATTTTTATTTCTGGGGAATGTGATTAACTCAAGAGTAACATATTTAGAGGTATAGATTGTAACTCACCAGCAGCAAGGTCCCTGCCCTGTCTCCCAAAACCTACTGCTTGACAAACATTTTTGATCCCTACTCGACCCTTACACATAGACTTCTAATATGTGTTTAGTGCCTTAGTCATATTAGAATCATGACCAAAGATGTATGGAAAACTTGTAACATGAAAGATAGATACCAAATCCTATGGAAAAAAATAAATTAGGAAACACCTAAGAAGCAAAATTCTCATGGAACTAAAGAAATCTTCAACAGAAACCCGTAATTATTGACCACAAAGAGAGAGTGAAGGTGAAGGGGAAACAAGGATAATTTACTGTATAAAGGAGCTCTTGAGAAATCAAAAAACAAATCTAAGGCATTAAAATATGATTACATAATTTAAAATGCAGTAAAGGTTTGGAAAACAAAGCTAAATAAATTTCTCACAAAATAACAAAAAAATGGCCAAAGGGATAGAAAGAGGAAAAGATTAAAAAACAGAAGTACACATCCATGAAGACTCAAGATATTCATAATAGGAGTTCCAGAGAAAAAGATAATACAAGGAAATTTCTCAGAACTGTTGAGACAAGTCACAACTTTCTAGACTGAAATGGCTCAACAAGTTTTCAGCTCAGTAAGTGGTGGGATGGGGCCACACACTGTGAAATTTCAGAAGACTAAAGGGTAAGAAGAATCCTGAAAGCTTCTAGGCCGCACTGGGGGACAGAAGCAGGCAACATTCAGTGGATAAGGAAACAGAATGGAAGCTTCAACACTGGAAGCTAGAAGCAAATGAAGCACTGTGTTTAAAAATTGAGGGAAAATAATTTCTTACCTAGAACTTGACACCTTGATCACATACGAGTGCCAAATAAAGGCAGTTGTACTCTTGCCAAATCTCAAATTATCTTGCATATGTATTTTCTCATGAGAATTAACTCCAAAAACAATGACATAAAAAAAGAAAAAAGAAGAAAAGGAAGGAGAAAAAAGAAAAGAAAAGGAAGTAGTAAACCACGAAAGAGCAACATACAGCATTTAAGAAACCTGAAATACAACACAGGAAAAAATCAGGGGAATTCCCAAGATGATGATGAAAAGGAAATTTCAGTCACAGAGAGCAAGTAGCACACAGTGGATAACAAGGATAGAGAGCTCCAGGGAGGACACCTCCATTGGGAGAAAGCTTAAACTGGTAGGTTATCTGATGTCTTTGAACGTACTAATATATTTGAATTATTACATTGGCCGAGGATTTGGGGATGAAATAGTAATAGTGCATTAAAAAACCAAGAAAATGACAAAGAAAGTAATTATTAACTCCAGGAAAAACAGAGCTATATCAAAAAAATTAATCATCATATATTATATGGGTTAACTGTTAATAAAAATATAATTATAAACTTCTGATTTGCCCCAAAATTTGGATAAAGTGTCCACTGGGAGGGTATAAAACTGTTATATATGTTCATATTTTCATAGTAGATAGTATAGTCAACAATATCTAAATTAACACTTTTTTAAAAATAGTAAAGTTATTTAGATACCTAGGGCAAACAACAGAAGAATCAGCTAAGAAGAATTGATGAGTATACTTCTGGGAACAGGAATTATTGAGACGTGAGGTAGGACAAGAAATGCCTAACTTTCATTATGAGCTTTGAAAATCTATTTGGCCTTTTAATATATGTACACCTATTTATTTAATAAAAAGTAGTTTTAAAAGGAATATATTAGATTTGATTTTCATTATAAGATAAATTTTTAAAGTGATGTAATTATCCTTTTTAGCTTATTTGAGATTATTCCATTATCAAAATGCCCTAGCATGGTTATTCATAATCCTGCATCTTTAGTTCGCCCTAAATTCACTTCTAATGCATTATTTTAATACACTTTGGCAAGTAGATAATAGCAAAGATAAGTGATTTGATTAAGTCTGTAAACATAGCAAGTGTTCTCAAAATCTGTTTAATTCCTTGTTTTGCACGTAAGAATTTATAGCAAAAGTTATAGATTAGAAAATAAAATTCACCACAGAAGTATAAACATTATTCATGTGAATTATAACAACATTCATAAAATTTATGTGCAAGGTAATCTGTTAGATGGTTATTCAAATGTGACAAAGTAAAGTTGAAAGTAAAATCAAACATCTGGGGCCAGAATATATGTAATCAGGAAGGTTATGGATATGCATGTCAATTGATCATCATGCCCTTGAGGAACTCTGACTTTGAAAATACTAGCTTTTTCCCAAGAGTTAGCCTCAATTGAAGTGAATGTCCAAAATCGGTCATTGATAATGTCTTGATTTATCATTGTTAAAAACTGTAGATTTATCCACTCAACAGTCATAAGAGTTCTTTGTTTTTCAGGATTAGTCAGGAAAAAACAATCAGCAAAAGTGTTTTTATATAACTTTCTCAGAGGAAAGTAGAAAATTTAGTGGGATTGATATTTCTAAATATTCAAATATTCCATCAAGCTGATCAAAGCCATAGACAGTTAGTTTTTGCCTTCATTTAGTCTTTTGGTTTGAGTGTAACAGGAATCAATTAGTGCCAATTTAGGCCAAAAATCATAAAAAAGGAAAGGTGGGAAGGAATTTATTTTAAGGAGGCATCAGTATCTCACTGACATCAAAGACAGAAGTACTGCTGCAGTCCAAGGCAGGGCTGGAACAGGAAATGGTATGCCATCACATGTTCTCGTCTCAACTTCTCTCTCAGGACATTTGTTTTATTTCTTTCTCTATATACTGCCAAACTATCTCTGTTACTCTGTTTATATAGTAATAGCCATACCACAATTCCAGAAGTTTTACTTCTCCTTTAGTCAAGAGACCAGCCCAGGTGAAGAACAGAACTCTTGATATTAATTCTAGATCCCCAAGGAAGGATTGTGATGGGTCATATTTGAGTCAGGTACTCCATTTGGTCCTAGCATCCACTGTCAGAACATGGTGTCGTGTGGTATAAAGATGGCTGCCATCTCCTGTACCTGTGATTCTGTGGAAGAGGATTGGGAATGGCAGGATTCCCCAGAAAAGACAGAGCGATTCTCAACTTTTTTCTTCAATAATTTTGTTAGGACATTCTATGTATCCAGCACTGGGGGCATAATTCTGAAAAAGACAGACATGTTTTTTGCCCTTACAAACCTCACTAATTAATTAGGCATATTGAGACATGGAAGGGGCTGGTGAAAATTAGATTTATATAAAATTAATTTGCCCATGTAATACAATGCAACAAGTAATGTTACGGTGAACAAAAAAGATGTTATGGAAGCAGCTTAGAAGAGGTATCTCACTCAGACCCGGGAGGTTAGTGATGTTTTCCTGTGAAAAACATTTACACTAATTTCTACAAAGAAGCTTCAGGGTTAGCCTGGTCAAGTAGATGAAGATAAAATGTAACAGAAATGACCAAGATTCTAACATTTATGTAGACACATATATAATGTTGATAGATTTAAACCAAAGTAATGTTGAAATGTTGATGAGTGTTTTGGCTTAGATTTCCCCTACATCACACTCTGAGACAAGGTCTAAGACTAAAACATTCTCTGTGTTGACATTGCTTTTAGCAAATTCTTTCCACAAGGATGGCCACTAGCCATTTCAGGTTTGCCTTCTCCCACTGTAGCAATCCTAGCAGAAAAACAGCACATCTTCCTCAGTGGTTTTAGAAAAAAGTTCCAGGACTGACTTTTTAGGAACAATTTGGACCATAGAGCCAATCACTATAGACAGACATATGGAATACTTTAATTGGTCAGGTTTAACTGGGGAAGACCACACTTGAATCACATGACCAGAGAGTGGGAGGAGTAATTCTTCAAAAGTTTTCAAGGCATTATTACCAGTAGAAGAGAGAACGAATGTTAGGCATACAAAATCAACATATGTCTATTAATATTTTGGTGGTTACTTTTAAAATATTTTTCTTCTACTCAGAGGTATTTTGTGGATCATAAAGACTTAGTAGCAAAGAACTTTTTAAAAAGAGAGTTTATCCTATTAGATAAACTTTTATAGGAGTAGTAATTTGGACATAAAGAAATGGGTGCAAAGAGTAAAACTTAAATTATCCACGTTTTAATTTTTTAGTATATCATAAACAGTTACACATAAACATAGCAGTGATTCTAAACCCATATTGATTCACATTTTTTCACATATTTTTGAAAATATGATGAATTCAATAGACCCACTCCTTAGAAAATTATTTGTACATACCAGTTTCTTTCAAGGGATTGATGGTCTCCATGAAGCTCAAGTTAAACCCCTGATCTAGACTGACTGAATGTTTTCAAAGCCCTTAGCTCCTTTGCAAGTAAACAGATAGTCTTTTTCATAGTTATAAAATAGAAATGCCATTTAGATGAATTTGTTGATTTTTATTTTTAAACTGTTGAAATTATAAAGATGCACAAATACTAAACACTATTTTCATACTGCATTCTTGTTCAATTCAGTGTCACAATCTTAAATCAAGGCAGATAAACTGTATTCAATTTCTGGTGAGTATACAAGGGCAAAAAATTAAGTCTTTCTGAAGCTTTTGAATATTGTTTACTCCCATAATAAAGAAGGCAGCTTGCTGCCTAATAAGATGTGGCCTGGGAGGTTGCTTTATCAATTTGTTGATCCCTTGGAGGAAAGAACACATTTTAAAAACAAATCCAAGAGTAAGACATACATGAATGCAATCCATTTACACTGAGAGTACATTTCTGAACTGTGCCAAATAAAGTAAGAATTTTTGTAGAGAAATTTATTCCTTCTACCTTGCTTTCCCTAAATAACATTATAGTCAAGAATTAAATGTATTTATATCTGTAGGAAGTATTTTAGAGTTTCTCTGCCTTTCCTGGAAACACTATTATAAACCACCATAAATTTTTGGAAATGCTAAATTTGTAGGTTTGCCAGATAAAATACAGGATGCTCAGTTAAATTTGAATTTGATATAAGTCACAATTATTTTTTACGATGAATACCTACCAAATATTGCACGGAACATACTTACCCTGAAAACTTATCGTTTATATTTAAATAGACATCTTGTATTTTAATTTGCAAAATCTGGTACTCCTATAAACTTACAACTAATATTTCATTCAGTTGTAAATAAGCACTTGGTTTTGCATATTAATGTAGTTTGGGTACTGGCATCTTATTTTATTTTCCTATGTATGTTTTCTAGCTAAAATGACTATTTAAGAATACAGTAGTACCCCTTATCTGTGGTTTTAGTTACCTGAGGCCCCAAAACAGGTGACTACAGTACAATAAGATATTTTGAGAGAGAGACATAGAAAGAGGAGAGAGACCACATTCATATTACTTTCATTACAATACATTCTTATAATTGTTCTATTTTTAGTTGTTGTTTACCTCTTACTGTGCCTACTATAGAAATTAAACTTTATCATAGGTATTTTGTATAGGAAAAAGCAGTATATATAGGTATTGGTACTATCCGTAGTTTCAGGCATTTACTGAGGGCTTTGGAACATAAGCTCTGGGTATAGAAGGGTACTACTGTATATACAATTTTATTCTCATTGAAGTTGTAATGCAATACTTTGAGCTTCTATTCTGTAGACAGTTTCCATTCACATACCTTTTCACTTCCAAAGAACTTTATGAAAAAAGCTAGACTGAAGTAGATGTTTGTTTCAGATTGATTTCAGATCTTTTTTTTTTAACATTTTAGAAAATATTATTACAAGTTGCATGTTTCCTGTTTTTAAAGTAACTGGCATTTTACATGTAATTTAAAATGATTTGTTTCTTAAAGCAGAAACTTTTCTAAACAAACCATTATGTAGACATTAAATTGGTGAGCCTAGAAATCAATAATTTATTTTTAAGCAAATGAGAAATTATTTTGTGCTTTTATTTATACATTTGCACATTTATAGTTAAATTGTAATTTGCGATACAGAGGGTATTAGTTGTGAATTGTGGTTTTCAGTATCACAGACACATTTGTTGCTGTGGTTTTGCAATATCATTCCCTGATGCTTTTCTCAATTGTGGTTTTCATAATCATTGTTTGATAGTCATGTAGCTGTGGTTTGGGGCTGCTATATCCATTTGGACAGAGATAATTGCTTATAGGTTTTTCCATCTATTTATTTTATAACCTCAGTGAATTAAACTAGAAAAAAAGAAAAACTGAACCTTAAATATCATTAATATTCTCATTAAAAATAATGAGAAAATATAAAATATAATAGTATTATTTTAATTCATTCATATTGACTATATTAATATATATTTATAAATTTAGATAAACTAATATCTATCTCTAATAATGCATTCTGGTTATCAATCTTGCCTTGAATTCTTTGACTTTTGCCCCTTTTAGGTTTTAAACTAAACGTTTAGCTGAGATTTGTTTTTCTTTTGCATTGCATATTTAACCATTTCAAACGCCAAAAGAAACAGTTATGATATTTTAATTCCAATGGGCATTCCTTTTGGGTGACATAAAAATTCAGCCAGTTCTGTAAAAAGATCTTTAAAAACCATAATGTACAATACATCTGATTCTAAGCACACCAATTTAACTGTAATGAATTGAAAATGAAGGAGGTAAAAATCTGTAGTTTCTGTCTGCTTATTTATTCCACAACACAAACATAAATGGCCCTGCTTTTCATGGTACTTTCAGCCTTAATTTGTTGGTTCTTCACAGGAGGGACTTTGTCATTTAGTGCATTTTCCACTGCAGAGGACTATGTATTCTTACAACCTCCTATGGTAATAGTACTAATGGTAACGTAATAAAATTCACAATTTGTCTTCTGCTTTGTATTAAGATTCTCTTGGCCATACCTTTCACAAGGCAACTCTTTACACCTTCCAGAAGATGTCCTGTTGGGGTTATAAATGACACTGATTACAGTGCCTCTTACACACTGAGCATCTTGCATTATGCTCAATCAGCCCAGGCTCTGTGCTGACCCCAGACCCTTTTAGAGTATCCAGTTTGGTGTGGTTCACACAAATAATAGTCAACCAAGCAAACGGGGACACAATTTGAGATCAGAATGGTCCACTTCACAACCTCCTGGGGGAAAAGTCAGCAGTATCTGGGGGACTCATGTGAACTGCAGTGGAGTTTATTAGTAAATACTGATTACATAAAGCAGCTAGTCCCACTGCACTTGGATAGAAGCTGCTTCCAACCCACATGGGAGAATATATTTAATACTTACCGTATATGAAACTGTAAGAAAATAAGCTAACCTCATACAGTTTAACTTGGCCAAAATAATAACTATGCAAATCACCTCAAAATTTGTTCTCCTTTTGGCTTGCAGTTGCCGATATACTATACATACAGTAATTGAATAAGAATGAAACAAAACTTTAGAAGCTAAAGAACCATTAAATAGTTACTGGGTCTTACCTGCTTGGGAAATTATAGCAAGATCAAATCTTTTATTAGTCGATCGGTGCTTCCCTGTGGCAGAAGACTAAGAGAATAGAAAGGTCACGGGGCAGGGTGGGACTACAGAACTTCCCCAGACTTTCCCAAAAAGTTAGTATTTTTATTAGAGATGGTTCGTTTTCCACCTACAGCTAATCAGCTAGCTAACGCTTGCTCCTCCTTTTCAAGATGAGAAAAATATCTGCTTGTCTCCAAATTTGAATATTTTACAATTTAAAATGGAAACTGTGGGTGACAGAACACGTTGAGGATGCGGCTCAGCACCTCATCCACGTGGGCCCAGAGCGGGACGGTCCGTGTCCTCAGCGGTCTCCTGGGAGCCTTGAGAGCAAAGAAATGGTTTTCTGAGAGTCTGGGCAGATGAGCGGACTTAACTGGCCCCAAGACACACAGTTGGCATTTGTGATCATCTGGCTCTCGCTTAGGACTTCGCCAGTGGCCTAACCTTCCTGCCAAGAAGCTGGGAGGGCGGGGGTTGGGGGTGATGGGAGGGGGCGGCATAACCGAAAGCACAAAGTTTAGGGAGAGACTGAGGGTTCTTTGTGCCCCGCTGGACTGGCGAGGCGTGAGAGAGGAGAGTTGGGGTCCCTCAGAGAGGGCTGTTGGAAGAAGTTGCCTGGAAGGAGGGGGGGCGGGGTGCCCTGGCAGCTGCCCAGCGTTGACGCGGTGACAACTGCAGAAGGTGGCTCTCCTCCAAGCCCTCCCCACGCCTCCCCCCCAACTCCCACCCACCCCTGCCCCCATCCCCCACCACCTCCTGGATCCCCCGCACTTCGCCCGACCAAGGCCGGGGCCGTAGTTTGCATCCGGACTGGATTTGGATGCAGCCAATCCTCCTTTGGCTGATGGAATAGTCTCCCCTCCCCACAGCCCCGGCGCGCCCCTCCCTCGCGCGCCTCGCCGCCTCCCGCCGCAGAACAGGAGCTGCGCGGCCCGGAGCGGCGGCGGCGGCGCCGGAGTATCCGTCCCGCACGCCGGGGCGAGGGGCGAGCGAGCGCGCTCCTCCTCCCGCGCCCTGCGCCCCCGCGCTCTCCCTCTCCTCTTTGCTCGCTCTCCCTTCCCTCCCTCCCTCCTCTTCCTTCTTTCTGTTTTCTCTTCTTTTTCCCCTTTTCTCTCTCCCTGACCGTTCGCTTGTACATTCCCATTCTTCCCCCGTCGCTCTCCTCTCTCCCCCTCCCCTCCTCACTGTCACACTCTCTCTGCCCCCGTTTCTCTTCTCTCATTTGCTTGCTCATCTCCGAACGTGAAACCGCGGCTCCCGGAGGAGCCTAGCGCCTGGAGCACCTGGAGTCCGGCCGCCGGCGGCCCGAGCCTGGCCAGCGGCGGCGGCGGCGGCGGCGGGAGCGGCGGGAGCCGAGGGAGCGGCAGCCGCGACCGCGGGCACCGCAGGAGCCCCGGCGGCAGCAGTCGCCGCCGAGATGTCCCGGCGAAAGCAAAGCAAACCCCGGCAGATCAAACGTAAGTTTGCGCGCGGGGCCAGGAGTTGGTGGGATTATTGCCCAGGAGGGGAGTGCCCGGGACGGGAAAGCGGTGGGTGGGTGGCGGGGCTAGGGGAGATCTGCTCCCGGTTCCCTAGATATGTCAAACTTTGCCTGAGCAGTCGAAGGGACAACTAGACAGTCATAGACAGACAGACGGCTAGCCCGAGCCTCGGGCAGGAGCGAGGCTGCGAGGAGCAGCCCATGCTTGCCCCGCTCAGCCCTCGCGCTCCCGGGCTGCTTATTTAATTCCGACCCGCGCACGCTGCGAGTCCCCGGCGCTGTCGTCCAGCCGGAGGGGCAGTCCCGCTGCTTTAGACGCTTATTATTGTTGTTGTCATTGCTATTGTGCGATTGACGTGGGACTACTCTTGGGAACCACTTTTAGCAACCAGGGTAGAAACTTCTCAGAAAAGCTGGGCGGTCGAGACCTCGGGGCGAGGGAGGTAACTTCCCCACGCGGTGGAAAATCAGAGCGTCAGGGTCCCGATCCTGGGCGGTGCCAGAGCCACACCAAACCCGAAGCGAAACAAAAAGTAGGTGCAAAAGTTCGCGCCTCTGCGGCGGGCGGCCGTGCGTC